>NC_080761.1:4320517-5589017 GCF_020826845.1 Diceros bicornis minor
CCTTCCAGCAATCAGCACATATTCCTCCCAATCTTTCACCTTTCTACTGCGTTCCACCTCCCACCCCCTCAACTATGAACAAACTCATGTTTGTTCCAGGCTTTTCTTTTTTTTAAGACAAAACAAAATAATAAGCCATCTTTGGCCAATCTCCCCCCTCACCATATCCCCCCCCCCCCCCCAAAACACACACAGCTTCCTTTCAGAGACTGTCCTGTATCTCCTCCACTTCACAGCTGAGCTTCTAGAAAGAGTGGTCTGCACTCTTGGTCTCTTTTTCCACCCTTCCCACCACCACCCACCTCTCCACCCACCACAACCCTCCACCTCCCTGGCCCCCATGACACTGCCCAGGGCCACCACACGGCCAGATCCACAGGCACTAGACTGTCCTGTCTTATGTGGCCTCTGAGTAGCCCTGGCCTCCCTAATGATAACTCCTTCCTTTTTGGGTAGGCCTCATTACCCCATTCTCTTCTGGCACCTCTGCTTCTTTCTAGAATGTTCTTGGTCTCTCTGAGGAATCTCACCAAACTTATGTCATCCTCACCTTGGCTTCCTCCACTGCACTTCTAGCCCAGTCCTTGTTCCGGAGCTCAGAACTTAGTGCCCGGCTGCCCTCGGTGCTGCTCCCACCTGGGTGTCACACATGAACCTTAACCTCAACATGTCCAAAACTAGACTGATCACATTTCTTCCCAAACTTGGCATCCTTGTCCATCCCGTCACTCAAGCCAGAACCTGGGCGCCTTCCATCTCTCCCCTATGTGAGCAACTAATTTAGTAATCTTGGAAAACAAAACAAAGCAACAACAATAACAACAATGGCTGAGGCCATCCTGCTGGGATTTGCAGCCGCCTCTGCCATGTCCCGACCTGCTGACACCAGCCTCTGTGCCTCTGTTTCCTCACCTATAAACTATAAACCTACATCACAGGGCTGTTGTGCTTAGCCAGAGACTAAGAGTGCGGTGCAGGCCAGCTCTGACCGTGGGTCCTGCTCACCCCCAGGGACAAACACTGCCCAGGTAGCGCTACTGGTCAAGGTCTGGTCCACAGACTGGGGCCAGTTTGGGAAGTGTTTGTTATTGGTCTGCAATTGGATAAGTGCAGAAGTTGAGAGTAAGCATTTAAAACTGTTATACAGCAATTTGACAGGATAATTTTATACCTGTTAAACCTAATGAGAAAAAATTTGGGCTTCGCCTCACACCCATTAGGAGGGCTATCAAAACACAGAGACTAACAAGTGTTGGTGAGAATGGGAGACACTGGAACCCTGGTGCACTGTTGGTGGGAATGTAAAATGATGTAGCCACTGTGGAAGACAGTATTGTGGCGCCTCGAAAAATTAAAAATAAAATTACCATACTATCCAGCAATTGTACTTTGGGGTATACACCCAAAAGAACTGAAAGCAGGGACTTGAAGAGATATTTGCACACCCATGTTCATAGCACATTATTCACAAGAGCCACAAGACGGAAGAAATTCAAGTGTCCATTGACGGATGAAAGGATAAACAAAATGGGGAATATTATCCAGCCTTAAAAAGGATGGAAGTTCTCCCACATGCTACAACATGCATGAACCCTGAGGACATTGCACCAAGTGAAACAAGCCAGTCATAAAAAGGCAAAGACTGTAGGATGGATTCCTCTTATATGAGGTGCCTAGAAAAGTCACATTCACAGAAACAGAAAGTAGAATGGGGGTCGTGAGGAGAATGGGGGTCGTGAGGAGCTGGGGGAGGAGGGAACTGGAGCTGTTGTTTTAATTGATAGTTTCAGTTTTTTGCAAGATGGAAAAGTTCTGGAGATTGGTTGCATAGCAACGTGAATGTACTTAACACTACTGAAATGCACAGTTGAAAATGGTTAAAATGGTACATTTTATGTTATGTGTATTTTACCTGAATTAAAAAATTTTTTATTAAAAAATTAGGGCTTGTATTTTGTATGTCTTTTTACGATTTCTTTTTTCTGGATTCATTTGACCAAAGTATCTGTCCAAAAAGGAAACAAAACAGAACAGGTGCTTCACTGCACACCACAGATGCTTCCAGAAGCACGGCGCCGGTCCCTCCTCCTCCCTCACTGGTTTCCTGCCTGCACTGTCACCCCTCTGCGGCCATCTCTCACCCCGTGGCCAAGTCTAATTTCCGGTCTGCCTTGTGCGAAGTTCTTCAGGCGTTTTTCTGCTGCCTCAAGAAAACCCTGGAACTCCTCAGCTGGCACCAGGGCGCGCTGGGCCGCAGGCCCGCCTCTTCCCGGCTGGTGGCTCCTCATCCTGTGCGGGGACCTGCCACTCCTCGGGGTCTCCCGGCCGGGCACTGGCTGTCCTTCCCATTGCGACGCCTTCGCCCCCGCGTGCCGCCCGCCGCTCCCGCCCGTGCGGCCAGGGCCCCTCTCCGGAAGCCCCTGAGCCCCCGCGGCCGGCGGCCCTCGGCCCGCACCGTGGGACCGCGCGGGGGGCCTCGGCGGCCAGGCCCGTCCGTGGGCCGCGCTCGGCGCTCCCCGCCGCGCGCGTCTTGTGTCCCGCCGGCCCCTCCAGGACGCTGGCAAAGCAGGGCCCCGGGGGGCTGCCACGCGGCGGCGGCGGAGCCCGGCGAGCCCCCGCGCGCAGGCCCCGCTCTCAGGCCCCGGCGTGGCCGTCGCTCCTCCCCACCTGGGAGGGGAAGGGGAGGGGGGAGGGGAGGGGGGAGGAGGGGGAGGGGGGGAGGAGGGGGGGAGGAGGGGGAGGGGGGAGGAGGGGGGAGGAGGGGAGGGGGAGGAGGGGAGGGGGAGGAGGGAGGGGAGGGGGAGGGGGGAGGAGGGGGGGAGGGGGGAGGAGGGGGGGAGGGGGCTTCAGGCAGCGGTCGCTGTGCCTCCCCGGGGCGGAGAGCGGCGGCCGAGCTGGCGCCACCGCCAGCGCCACCACCCGGAGCAGCGGACGGTCCCCTCCCCGGCTGCTCCCGGCCGCCCCGCGGGGCCCGCGGGCCTGATCCCGCTCGCCGTGCGCCCAGAGCACGCTGGCGTCTGCCCCCGGTGACGGCAGGCAGAGAGCTGCGGCCCCTCGGTTTCGCGGGGGCTCCAAGAAGGGCAGCGGCCTCCCGAGGCAGCCCTCCCGCCGGGATACCTAGTTCCCAGCCTCCTGCTGGTTTTTTTTTAATACCAGAAAAATATCTTTATTATACATAGACTCAATTTAGGAATTAGGAATTATTTATGGTTTCCTGCAATCCTCCCAGGTATAATATGTCGGATTCAAACTGGAAACTTCATCTGGGACTGAATCCTGCTTGAAACAGTTTCTTGTGGTTCACATTAATGACTGGTGGCTGGCGGGTTTACACAAACAAAATGAATATTATAATTTGGTGGGTAAGCAAATAAATTACTTTTATAGGATTTAGGCCTTTTCCACGGAAGCTTTGATTTATCCAAAGAGGCGCCCTGCATACAGGTTGCTAACTCAGCCAACAGGCAACCCTTGAGGCCTGGTTCTTAGATTAAACAGGAGGCTGGGCCCTGGCTTCTGCAGACTTCCTGCTTAAATGGGGAAATATAAAATGCTTGATAAGTAGAAAGATTTCTTGTTGACATTTTGAAGCCAGCTGGGAGCCTTGAGAATTTGAGATTTGACCTACATACAAGAGAATGGACCTTTTCACAGGCTATCAAGTGCCTGGCGGGTGTGTGGGGGACAATGGCATTTTAGAGATGGCTAGCATTGTATCTTGGGCCACACAGCAGCTCTCTCTGGCTCTGCCAGCCCCTGGCTCTTGGTGAGAGCTCTGCTGGTTTTAAATTGCTGCAAGGTAGGAGCAGGTCCTTTCGAGTTTTCACTGACAGATAAGAAGGCTCCCACAGGACCACCATTAAAGCTGAAGGGCTGCATTTGTCTAAACACCCAAACAAACCGGCCAGGGAGATATATGGTGAGAGACAAACTCTTGGAATCCGAGGCAAAGATAAGCAAGCCAGTTGCAGCCACAGAGCCAGATCATCCCCAGGTTTGAGGGAGATGTTCTCTGACGAGAGAGATGTTCTCTGAAGGAGCTGTCTAAAACCCTGTGGAGAGAGAGAAGGCTGTGGTGAGGAGCCTGCATGGGGTGCTAATTGCAACTCCCATTTTAGCAAATCAGGCTTTGCTCAGAGCTCCAGACGCCCCAAGTGAAGTGGGGCTGCTCTCTCCTGGAGGTTCAAGCTGGAGGGACTTTTCAGATCTGGGGCTCTGGTATTTCCTTGATGAAGGGAGGTATATGGAGTGCTGGTCTCGGGGTACAGGACATGGGTGGAAAGTTTCCAGTGTGGGATATCCAGGCCCAACTGGGGAGCCTTGAGGAAGGGGAACGCGGAAGCTACCTCCCACTCCCTGCCCCTGGGCGTTCGCATCACTCAGCTGCAGGCCACCAGATAGCCCATGCCATGTCAATGGCTCCTGACATGCCACTGATGAGTTGGGGGCCTGTGATTTAATTTTCTACCCTCATTTGATTCTAATGACAACTTACTTGTCCTAAGTAAGTTGGATCTAATTAAAAAAAGGGTGGAACTGTCTGTGTGCTATTAATGTAGACGGAGGATGTGCAGCCTGCCCCTCCTGGAGTGGGCCCAGATGCAGGGCTCCCAGACCATGTCTTGGGTGGGCGTGGAAGGGTCAGGCCTAGAGTAACCAGGGAAGGCTTGTGTTACTGCTAAGCTGAACTAGGCAGTGGGTCCCCAGGGATGGGGAGCAAAGAGGGCCCAGGGCTCTGCACACTTACTTTTTATTTGCAAACAGTTATGTAAACACATATGCAAGTTGGTTGCTGTCCTGATGGTTCTGGCATGTAGCCAACCCATCCCCTGGGTCCTGGTGCTTGGGTGCCTCAGCTTTATAGCATTTGGAAGACAACTTGATTGGAGCAGGCTGTGGACTTTGCTGATGCCGGGAAATTATTTTCTCTTGGATTCAAGCCCTCCTTTGCTTGTTGAGAAAGGGAGAGAGTTTATTCTGGATGAGCATCGGCAGGAGATACATCATTCTGGTTATTTTGGATGCCTCTAGGCACCCAGCCCAGACCTCTGGGTGCCCTTGGTATACAAACAACAATTCAGGCCTTGGCTCAAGTGTCACCTCCTTAGAGAGACCCTCCCTGACCAGTCTTCCTTAAAAAAAAAACAACACCCCAAACAAACAGACAAAACAAAACAACATAAAATGACCCATCCTGGCCTATTTCATTCCTACCACCTAACCCATCTGGAAATATTTATGTCTTTGCTTGTTTGTTATCTCTGACCCACTAGACATGAGCTCCATGGTAGCAGGGACCTTGTTTGCATGGTCACTGCTCTATCCCTGGCATCTAAAACAGTGCCTGAAATATAGCAGGTGCTTAAAAAATTGTTGAATGAATGAATGTGCTTTAAAATGTACATGGATTTGCTTTTATCAGGTTGGTAAGACACGCAGAAATGATTATCATGACAGAAATGACCGTCATGAAGAAAGAAGTCTATACTCACAGGTCTATAGAAACAGGAGGCACGGCCCACATGCAGGGCCACGTGGGGAAGCACCAGGGTGCACCAGGAGGCAGAAGGAGAGAGGAGAAAGTATGGGGAGGAGTCTTTATTGTGGTTTTCATGGGAAGGAATGGGCGAGGCAGGGTAAGCAGCTGAGAAGGCTTAGGATTGGCTAGTTTGAATACTTTCTGCAGGCTCTGGGCTATAGGGTGGTCCCTCGTTGTCTAGTACCTGGTGATTAGGGCAGAGGAATGTTGCCTCCTGGTGTGTAAAAGCCAGATAGAGGAGGTGGTTTGGACTATGGGCTCTAGATGGGTTAGTTTGCATATGAAACACATGCAGGCAAGTTGTTTGCTATCTGTAGGAATTAGCTAACTCTGGGAAGGGCAGTCCCTCCTGGAACCCCGAGGCCCCTAGATGTCAAAATATCATAAAATATAGATAATAGAAAACATGATTAGTACAGAATGACTCTTTTACATGCATAGAAATGTAAAAGTTGTGGGTGCAGATGTTTAGAAAATGTGAGAACAAAACATACTTGGAGTGAGCTAAGACAACTGGGGGTTCATTCCATTTCTATTTGTCCCCAAATCAACATGTTCCCTTTGGGTGGTTTTGCCAATGGAATCCTCAGTGAGGAATGATCTTTTCTGACACCATCCCTCCCAAACGTTTTATTGGAGTGTACCATACATACAGCGAATTGCATCTGTCATAAGGTACAGCTCATGAATGTCCACAAGGTGAACACACCCAGAAACCCAGCACCCAGAACAAGAAACAGAACATTGCCCGCAGAGGCCCTCTTGTATCCCCTCCACTCCAGCGGTGACCACCATCATGATGTCTAATAGCATAGGTTAGTTTTGTCTGTTTTTCACCTTCATATAAATGGATTCATATTGTGTCTAGCTTTTTTCCTAATAATATTTGTGAAATTCATGGATATTATTGCATATGGTTGAAGAGAGTTGATTCTCATTGTTGTATGATATCCCATTGTGCAGATACACCGCAATTTATGTATCTATTCAAATGTTAAGGAGCATGTGGGAAATCTCCAGTTTGGGACTCTGATCCCTCCACTGACTTTTTGCCCACTGGTGTGTCAGAGTCTTAGCTGTTGTGAGCAACAGAAATTACTCTGGACAACTTGATTCAGAAAGGTGGGTTTATTGGAACCATTTTAAGCAGCTCACAGAACAGAAGGATAAAGAGGAACAGCCAGGCTTTGAAAAGGATGTGAATCAGAGCCCCCCTGGTAGGGGATTCTGGGAGCAAGAACTCATGGATGACCTCTCTAAGACGGACTAGTAAGTTGCTCAACTTGCCTAGAGTAGGGTTTCTTACCTTTGGCTCATAGAAATCTTTTAGTGTGTCATGGAATAAAAGAGACCCTGTGGCTAAGTCAGTTGGGAAAACTGGTTTAAAAAGGTTATACTTCTCAGCATCTTTAATATGAGAAACTATATTTTAAGCTTCCAGAAGGGCAGTATTTCCCAAACTTGACGTATTTTATGGAGCATTATATCTTAAGGGCCACTAGTGTTCCAAGGAACAGAGCTCTGGGAAATGCTGATCCAGAACAGAGTGTGAATGAAGGGGAGTAGTGGAAAATATGCTTTAGGTTGAGTTTTTAATGCAAAGATAGGGATTTGGGATGTCTTTTCTAGAAAATAGGGAACTTTGAAAATAGATGATCAGTGTTATACTTTAGGAATAACAATCTTGCAAGTGTCACAATACTAACATACTTTTGTGAGTTACAGCATACCTTGATGTACATTACCTCAGAGAGTGGGAGTTATCAGCCCAGATTACAGAACTGATCATTGATGCAATGCGCTCCTAGAAAGCTGAAGGTCAGAGGACAGAGGAAGACTCAGACACAGGCCTATGTGCAAGACTGAATTAAGCTGTCCACTGACTCTCTGATGGCTGCCAATGTGAGCCTTCATTTTAGATTGGGATTGTAATTTAACTCATGGTGTGGGTGAGGTCACGTGGGAGAAAATGTACAGCAGAAGGCCTAAGAATAAGGTTGGGACAATACCAACGTATAAAGGCCATGTAGATGAAGAAGAACCTGCAAAAAAGTCTCAGAAAGAGCAGCCAGCACCACCTGAAGAAAACCAGGAAAATACTGAGATACAGAAGCCTAGGCAAGACAGTGTCTCAGAAGAAGGGACAGGTCAACAGTCCAATACTTCAGAGAAGTCAGGTGAGACGAGCGCTGGAAGACGTTCACCAGATGTGTTGCCATGGTGGCCGTGGCAGCATGGAGGTCCACCATTCGGGTCTCTGTTCAAGAAAGAACCTGCCCCAGGAGTGAAGAAGTCTAGTTATAGACCACCTCTAGCTGCGGGTGCCTTCAGGATCCGCTTCAACATTTGAGCAAGACCACGTTCCTCCAGGGCAGCCTTCAACCAGTGACCGAGCAGAGTGGTGGTATAAGGGGCCACATTTCTGGCCACTGTGGGTAAACTTTGCACTACAGCTCCGTATGGACTGCCCCAAATTTTCTCAGAGCTGCCCACAGCCCAGTGCTCTTCCTACCCTCCCCCTCCTTTCCCTCACTCCTTCACAGGTGTCAGATCTGCATCAGTTGGAGGCTCTCCCTGCCTACTCCTCCTTTCCAGTCTGTCTTTCACAGATGCTTGTGTTTCACAGACCTCTGACTCCATCTCAGAGTCTGCTTCTGGGAGAACTGACACGGTACCCTAGGGCACCTCAGTGAGAGACATTTAGGGAGAGTTATGAGGCTGGAAGCCAAACTAGGGTGAACTAAGAGTGAGTAAGAAGTGACGAAATAGAGCCAAAGAGTATAAACAATTCCTTGGAGAAGGCTCGGATGGCCCAAATGCTTTTGGCCATTTGAGAACAGAAACTTTTTGTAAGTATCCTGTAGTCCTCAGAAAGAGATGAGCACCACAGAAAAGAAAGTCAAAATAATGATGATGAATCATTTTCTCTTTTGTGGATACATCTTTCTCCAAGCTGTGTTTCTTTTTGATGTCTTTGCATAAGGAAGCACCCAAAGGAAACTGGCTGATTGGCACTGCCTCCTCCTTCCCACTTAATTGGATAGTCCTCAACTTCCCATTCTTTACCACCTTTACCAGATAAGACGAAAACTGCCTGAAAGCCCTTTAGAAGATGAAAGAGTTAATAAAGTGCTGAAACCAGCACTTCTCAGAAAAAGATAAACTTAGAGTGTTTTCTCCAACAAACACTAACTAAAGGAAGTTCTGGGATGCACTCCAGATAGTGGGACACAGTTCCCTGATGGACACTCTGAGAAGCAATAAGTCTTGATGAACAAAGAAAGCAGAAGTATGGGCACAGCAGAAGCACCTGTACAAAACAACAACAACAACGTTAATGTCCTGTGGGTTTTTAAAGAGATAAAACATAATAAAAAGAGCACATAAGTGGGGAGGGGAAGCTCGGAGTTAAAACATTCTATGGTTGTTGGATTGTCTGGCAGAGGGTACAAATACTGATCACCCACAGGTTTGATCTCTTTAGTATGCCCGCTAAAATGTTTAGGGAAATGGAACACGGGAAGTAGGTGTTTTACCCAAGGAGAGAGAACAACGGGAGTGATAAAAATACTCCAGGTTCCGAAGCTTGGGGAAGTCTCTTTCCTGGAGTGTGCGCCTGGTGGGCCCGAGGGGTGGCCAAGAGTTAGGCACCCGGTGGAGCTGCGAGGCTGTATGGACAGGGCTGGGATGCCCACACCACTGCGAGGGAGGCCCCTCTCAGTGAGCGATGGAGCCATGGGCAGGGAGAGAAGGAGCTAGATTGTAGGCTGGGGGCTCCATGTGTAATCTCACCCAGGGCCCCACAAAATGTTAGAAAAAGATGGTGATAAGGAAAGAAGGAAGAAAGGAAGGAAGGAGTAGGGAGGGAAGGCAGGCAAGTCGGTCCTCTAAAAGTGGCAACTCTGAAGACCACCCATCCTGACCTGGAATGGAATGGCAGGGTTGGCCATTGGTCAAAAGCCACCAAAGGAGGAGGAGGGTGGTGGGCGTGTGGCATCCTGGGACTATCTGGGCACTTCTGACTTGGACTCCAGGTGCAGGAGTATGAAATCCAGGCTCCTGGCTTCAGTTGTGCCCCTCAGGGCACAACTCACCTTCCAGAGTCCTCTGCAGGACCAGGCTGAACCTACTTCCACCACAAAGCCAAAATTGCTCCCTTGCTTGGCTTCCTCCCTTTCCCTCCTGGCTTCCCTCCCTCCCTCACTTGTCTCCCCTGGTGGCACGTCTTTAATACAACCTGTGCAGAACAATCCTTGCCCTCGGACTGCTTCTGGGGAACTGGACACAGGCTGAGGAACCTCATGAGCAAAAGCACAGCGTGTGTGTGGTGTGTATGTGTGTGTATGGTGTGCGTGTGTGGTGTTTTTGTGGTGTCTATGTGGTGTGGAATGGGTGTGTGTGTGTGTGTGTACGTGGTGTGTCTTACTAAGTCCAGGGTGTGAAGTGGGAGGCGAGTCAGCCCGTCTGACCGCCATTTGTTTGGAGGGTGTTTTATCCCATCATGCATTCAATGCCCCAGAAGAGGCATTTCCCACAGCTTTGTCCTTCCCCTCCCCATGTTTCCCGCTCCCAGTCTCCCTCTCACCCCCTACCCCCTGTGCCCGTTATTAAACTCTCAACCCACCCTATCTGCTCTGCTGGTCCCGTTGGGGCCCTCACAGGACTTGGAAGGCCCCCTGGGCCAGCTGCCTGGTGGGCTCTGCCAATAGGGGGCACTCGAGGAGGTGGGAGGGCTGGAGCCAGAAGCACCACATGCTCCTTCCCTTTATTTCTGTTTCTGTCAGCATTGGCCTGAAACCCTTGTGCCCCCAGGATTGGCTGTGGTTTCCAGTTTTCTGGTTTGCCTCCCTCATTCCTAGGACCAGTCTCATCACCTCTGTCAGAGATGAGTACCTGCTGGCTGGCATGCCATCTCAGGGATGTGAGTCCAGCTCTGGGAAGCCACTTCCAGGTGGCCCAGTGCCAGCTAGGCATTGAGGTCTAGTTCCGACTCCTCAAGGCCCCTTCTCCAAGTTCTAGCACCTGGGTTCTCAAAGTCCTGCCTTCTTCCCTCTGTTCCTTGGGAATGCTAGCTGCTTCCTTCAGTTACCATATCTGCATCCCTTTTTGCCTTTCAGTCCTCCAACACCATTCAACCAATTCTCTCTATTAAATTATCTCTGCTAAAATACGGGGCGTGCTTTGTCTTCCTGACTGGACCCTAACTATAAGAACTCTCTCTCCTCCTCTCCCTCCCCGAGTCTCCCAGAGGCACAGGCTCACAGCATTGCTCACAGTTCCCTTGGGAGTTAAGAGATAAATCCAAATGATTTAAACTCAACTCTTATTCAAGATTACTGGTGAAAATATCCATGCAAACAAAATGAAAAAGCTCAACAATGATTCAAATTGTGTATTGAGAGAAGTCACATCATCTTGACAAAATTTTGATTGGCACAATACGATTTGGAGAATTGTAGAAGGATTCCATGCAGAGGAATAATAGGATGCGTGGTGGGCTTTTGATGCATTTTAGCTGCTCAGTGTCTATGCACATTACTGCCACCGTTCCACACCTCTACCATGTTCAGTCCATGAGATTCAGAGGGTGCTACTCCCCTCAGCGTGGGGGCGGGGTGGGGGTGGAGGGTTAACACTTAACTCTGGCCTGGCTCTTTCCTATAGGACTTGGAGTTGGAAGCATGTGAACTGGAGCATGCAGCCTGAGAATGAAGGCAGCTTTTGGAGGAGAGTGGAACCAAGTGTGAGATGGGGACACTGGCCTGGGCAATGTCCATCAAGCGTCTATACCAAGCCACTCCTAAAACTAGCCTTATACTAGTAATTTCCCTTTTTGCTTAAGCCAGTTTGTGTCATTTACATCAAAAGAGTTCTACCAGGTATGACAGATTTCTCTAGAAGACTTAAGAAGTGAAAGGTTTGAATCCTCTGCAATGGTTCAGGCATTAGGACAGTGGTAGGAAATTGCAAAGGAAGAGGTAGAGTCAAGAGATATTTAAGAGGTAAAATCTGGAAGACTTGGTTCCTGAATAAACATAGTGAGAGACATGGAAGCACCCAGTGAACAAGACAGTGCTCAGATTTAGGGAATAAAGTCAATAATTGATAGTAAAATTATTGAGTTACGAGTTAAACACAGGAGAAGGATGAATATGGAGTCAAAGATGAAGAATTCCGTTTTGGACATAAGTGTGAGATGCCCATAGGTCCACCCAAGGCAGTCTGGTCACACCAAAGCAACTGGGTGTGAGTCTGAAACTCAGAAGAGAGGTCGGGGTGGTGCTGAAGATTTTCCATCACCCACATACAGATTAGTTAGAAGCATGAACGTGAATGGAGATTGTGTGGCATGAGACTAGCTCTAGATTGAAAGCAGCATCCTCGGAAACACAAAGGACAAGCTGAGAAGTGGGAGCCCACCAAGGAGACCAAGAAAGGACTGACACAGAGGTCCAAGGACAGCCAGGAGCACGGCCTTCAAGTAAGTGAGCAGGATATTCAAGGAGGTAGTGACTTGCTACACGATCTCATGGGTCACCTTGTTGCTAGGAAAGCAAAATGAGTTCTTTCCTGAATACTCTGGGATGAATCAGGCAGATTTTACCTAATCTATGTCCCTGACTTCCCTTCATCCACTCTGCTTATACCTTCTCCTCTTCCAGGTCACCAGCAGCTCCACTAAAGGACGAAAGGAAAAAAATACCGAGACAGAGACTCTGACCAGGGAAAGGAAAGCTTTGGGACTGCATGGGGCACGCTGCTCTGCCTCTGTTGATGAAGCGACTAGGTTATGGCCAGGCATGGGAGCTGAATCATTTTGGTTCCTGGAGCAATAGTTAGTAGTGTTACCACCCAACGTGGGGACTTCTGCTTGCCACAAGACATGCCAATAGTCAAGAGGCAAAGTGGTAGGAGAAAAAGGACTTTTTATTACAGCTTGCTAGCAAGAGGGAAGATGGCCAACTCATGTCCAGAAGAACCATCTTAAGGGGGCATGAAATCTTACAGCAGTTATATAGGCCATTGTGTTATTGGGGAGGGGGCTAGGAATGTTGACCCTCGGGTGTTACAGACTGGGACTGCCACACCAGATCTTTCAGTTTTCACTGATGATGGCTATCAGCATAGACTCTCTGTTCGGGGGTCATCACATTCCCAAGGAACTCAAAAAAAAGAAGTTATCATCTTATCACAGCTGGAAGGTGCATGCACAAGCAGGGGTCGTAAAATCCACAGAGCAGTTAGATCTCCTGGAGGGTGCAGATCCAGCTGGGTTAGTTTGTCAGAGGTCATTCAAAGTTACAACAGAGTTTCTCTTTTCTACAATACGGCTTCCCTTATGTCAACCTTGTCTTGAGCCGGTATCAGTAGCAGCTTTTATAGGTGGCTGCTTCAATTCACTTCTGGGAAGCAATTAGTGTTTAAGAAAATAGATGTAGGGGCCGGCATGGTGGGGGAAGCGGTTAGGTGTGCACGCTCTGCTGTGGCGGCCCAGGGTTCGGATCCCAGGGGCTCACCGATGCACTGCTTGTTAGGCTATGCTGTGGTGGCATCCTATATAAAGTGGAGGAAGATGGGCACGGATGTTAGCCCAGGGCCAGTCTTCCTCAGCACAAAAGAGGAGGATTGGCATCAGATGTTAGCTCAGGGCTGGTCTTCCTCACCAAAAAAAAAAAAAAAAAGAAAATAGATGTAAAGTTACTGAGGATACCTGAGATTTAGATAGTCTCTGCAGATAAACGCTGATACTAAAAACACCCCTCACCAGAAAAATAGAAAAATCCATCTTGAGAAAGAGAAAGCCATTCTTGCTTGGTCACGCTCTCTGGCTATTCTTCCATCTGCTGGACATCCAGGCTTTGTTAGACCGTATGCTTACTGCAGTCACAGATTCCAGCACCAGCAGCTCCTCCCATTATGATTGTTTTAAGTCTTATCTGAATCTTGCATATTTCACACACTGCTGTATTTCTTGTTCTGCACCCAGAGGAGACAGGGGAAATCGTTCAGTCTCTGAGGCTGACACCCCTCATTCCTGCTCCAGCCCCAGTTGATTAAGAGAGTACATGCTGGGGGCATGACACAGCTTGGTGCTGTCAGCGTTCCATTCTGAAACTGCACTGATTTTTTTCGAAGTATCAATTAGTATACTTTTTAGGTGTTAACACAGAAAACATTAAAAATACAGTTAAAAAAAATGAAACGTTTATAAATGTTGGGACTATTTCTGAAAAAGATCCACAAGGGGGCCGGCCCCGTGGCTTAGTGGTTGGGTGCGCGCGCTCCGCTCCTGGCGGCCCGGGGTTCGGATGCCAGGTGCGCACAAACGCACTGCTTGTCCGGCCATGCTGAGGCCGCGTCCCACATACAGCAAGTAGAAGGATGTGCAACTATGACATACAGCTATCTATTGGGGCTTCGGGGGGAAAAAGGAAAAAAAAAGAGGAGGAGGGTTGGCAATAGATGTTAGCTCAGAGCCAGTCTTCCTCAGCAAAAAGAGGAGGATTGGCATGGATGTTAGCTCAGGGCTGATCTTCCTCACACACACACAAAATAATCCCCAAGAAGCTGGCAACAGTGAGTGACGGCAGAGCTGGCCTCTGGCTGAGAAGGAAGCAACCTATGCTCTTTTGTACCCTTTGAATTTTATACTATGGATTTATACAGAAAAATTAATTAAAAATTATATTAAAAGGCAATAAAGCCACTGGTAGGATATATATTCCAGCAAAACAAAAAAAAGCATAAGTATTATGTAATAGGTAAGTTCACAGAAACGACAAACAGGGATTCAGCAGAGCACATGCTAGTCAGATGGTCCCTGCTGTCTCCGGGCCTCCGCCCATCTTATCTAGGTCATGCAAGGGCCCGCGAGAAGGACTCACTCTAGTTCCTGGGCAGGAAATGGGGGCCAGGGACCCTTGTGTGTGTCATTTGTGGGCCTTGGAAAGGTGACCACTGCTGACTCCTGATTTCTCAGCCACTAATTACTAGAAACCCCACATGCTCCCAGGACGAGGGCAGCCCAGACAGGGCCTCAGTCACTGCACAGGCAGTGGCCAGGGGCTGACGCTTTGCAGGAGCTGGGGATGGGAGGGCTCTGTGGAGCCTGTGTCTGTGGGGGACGAGGGAGAATGTCACAAGTCTGCTTTGGGGTTGGGACAACTGTGGTGTGCAGGACAGGAGAGGTGAGCACCACAAAGGGCCAGATAGAGACTGTTCTAGTTTGTCCCAGAGGCTAAGACCTTACTCCATGAAAGGCAGGTGGGAGAGCAAGGGGCCTCTGAAGCATTCCAGATCAAACCCGACCTGACATCCGCCTGTCCCGGCCATGTAGACTGCTATTAACGGATGGCTGCTGCCCCTGGCCCCCAGGACACAGCTGGGGCTTTGGGTCATTCTGCCCCTGTTAGGAAGATCAGGGCTTTCTGCAGAAGCGCAGGCAGTGGTGGAGAAACTGACTCAGAGGTGGACTGTCTGACTCTAGATTGCCTCTGCTGCTCCCAAGCTGTGTGACCCTCTGTGCCTTAGTTTCTTCCCCTATAAACAGAGATAATAATAAACCTAATAATACCTACCCCTACCGGAAGGGTTGTTGGGCAGTTACCGAGAAAACCCATTTGAAGCGTTTAACAAGGGATACACAGTAAGCACTGGATAAGTGTGAGCCGTGGCCCTCCGAGCTGTTCTTGTCCAGTCCAAGCCCCTAGGCCTGCCTAACACTGGAAAGAGGAGGAGGCTTACAACGCCCAGGTAGGTGCCTGTGTGTTTTAACACGCTCTTGGGGGAAGCGGTGTGGAAAATGGATTAGGGAGGGAGGAGGCTCCAGGGAGCAGTCTGCAGGCGTCGAGACGGGCGGTGGAGGGGCAGGAACTCGGGCCCCCGGCAGTGGAATCGAGAATCACTTTGGAGAAATTCTCCCCGGGACTTGACAGCAGGCTGGGGCCGGGCGCGCGGCCGAGGGCGCAGGCTCTGACGGCGGGGGGAAGGTGGACGGCAGGAGGCGGCCGCAGGAGCATCTCGGGCGGGCGTGAGCCGGCGTCCCGGGCCTGGAGGCGGAAGCAGCAGGCCGAGGCGGCTGAATGTAGGGAGTCCAGGCTGCGGGTGGCGCCTTGAGCACGGGGGGGACTGTCTCCCGGCCAGCT
Organism: Diceros bicornis minor; assembly: GCF_020826845.1. Lineage (NCBI taxonomy): Eukaryota > Metazoa > Chordata > Mammalia > Perissodactyla > Rhinocerotidae > Diceros > Diceros bicornis. Next base: position 4,336,202 of record NC_080761.1, read on the forward strand.
GGCCCTGGTCAGGTCGGCGCGACCGTCGGCTCCGCGCTCGCCGACCCTGCGCTGGGGCGGCCCGAAGTTTCCCTCGCCCGGCTCCCTCCCTCCCCCTCCCCCCTCTCCGCGCGGCGCCCCCGCCCTCCCGCTTCCCGCGGCCTCAGTTAGACGCGCTCGGGAGCAGGTCGAGGCTGCTTTTGCAGTGGGCCGCCGGCCAGACCGCAGAGACCGCCGCCGTCCGCGGCCGGGGGGCCCTCTCGGCTCGCTGCCCCGCCCCCGCAGAGGGTCTCCTCTCGCCCCCCGCCGCAGTCTGACCCCGGGGGCTCGCGCGGGGTCCGCGCGCCGCGCCGTCGCCGGCTCTGCGCCGCTAGCCCGGGTGTGGGCGCGCGGGAGGGGTTCGCGCCCGCCGCAAGCTTGGGATGCCCCCTCCGCCGCCCGTCGCAACCCAGGGATCCACTCTCCCGCATCCCCCCTCACAGCCACCGCAAGCCCAGGGTACCCCGCGTCCGCCTGCCCCAGGCGGGGTCGCAAACTGACCGCGGGGTTAGGGATTATCACGCACTTCATGGACCCCAAAGCTCGAGGGGAGTCAGAACCCCACAAACGGCTGCCCTTCCGCCTCCCTTGCTCCACTTCTCGCGGTGGACAACCCCCGAACGTGGTGGAGGGCGGCAGTCGACTACCCATCGCTTCCTGCGCGAAGGGACTTGGGGACTTACCTGAGGTTTGCGGCTCATGGCAGATAGCGCGCGGTCGAGGCGCAAGCCCCTGGAGGTTGCGTTCATGTTTTCCATCAATACAGCTAGAGCGTAATTTAATTAGCTTCTTTTTTCCCTAAAGAGAGAAAATGAACCTAATTCAGAGGAACAGATTTTCTCCCCTGCTCTGGGGCGGTGAACACCCACCGCAGCGGGGGATTTCAGTGACGATCCTCAGCGGTCGTGAGTGGCCTTCTAGAAATTCGCAAAGTTAAAACGAGCTTTACCTTATTTGAAGCAGTTCCTACATATATACACTAATATTTGCCTGCGGGCCCGGGAGCGAGGCGGCGCTGCGGGCAACGGCGCGCAGGGCCGGGGCAGAGCAGAGTGCACGCTCTGCGCGTCGGTCCACGGCCCAGCCGGGCAGAGTGCGCAGCAGCTCGGATCTCGGTGGCCGACAGCATCCCGCAGAGTAACAGGCGAGAGAGGCAGGGCCAAGCAGTTTCCCGTGCCCAGGCTCAGGCGGTGTCCAGGGCCTGGGATCCTCGAGGGAAACCTCTGCGCGGCGCTGCCTGTCCCCACACACTCAGGCGTCTGGTCAAATAAACCCGATGGACTCTGTTTCGCTCTCACTAGCCCTTTTGTCTGTCCCCGTCGTCCTCCCCCCCCCCCCCCCCCCGCGCATATCTTGGAGGTTCTGTTAATTGTCAGAAGCATTTTCATATTTGGCTGATCCAAAACTCGAACTTCTCTCCTAGGCCCACGTTCCTACTCATTTGGGGGTTTAAGGGCCAAGGGAGGCTGGAGGAAGTGATGCTCTGGCCTTCCCATTCTTTCAGGCCTGGCCACCAACCCAGTCCCAGAATTTGGGGGTGGCCTTTTCAGATCACTCCAGCCCAAAGCAGGTTACTTCTCCCTCTTTTGGATTCCAGAAGCCACCTTGTTTCCGCCACTCAGAGAGTACCTATCATCCGTGTCTGGGGCCCCTGGTGGGTCTTATCCCCTTACACGCCCTCCTAGGGGACACTCTAAGCTTCCTGAGACTTGCTTTTCCACCCCAGCACTCCCCAGCACTCTGGGAGCCCTAAGGTATCTTTTAGGACTGCAGGAGCTGTTGTGCCTTGCAGAGCAATGTGGCAGCTCTGGGCCATTTCAGGAGGCACCTCTGCAAGGGCTCCACAGACTTGCTGGGTTTGCCTTCTCCTGGCAGGTCAGTGAATTGCCCACCCCAGGGGATGACTTTCTGGTGATCCCGCTTCTGGAGGGTCCCAGCTATGACACTGCGAGCTCCTCCCACCTTGCTCAGCCTGCTGAACGTTGCCAATGGCATGTCCCCCTCTGTGGAGCAGGAGGAGGAGGTATCTACTCAAACAGGGGAATTGAGGGAGTTATGAGGTTTGAGTAGGATGAAGGTTGGACATGGTGTTCATGGAGAGTGGGGAAAACTGACTGAGGACAGAAGGCTATTAGGTTGCTGGCCAGGGCACTGAGGGCTCCACAGGATGGGTGAGCAAGGCGCTTGGGGGGTGGCCTCGGGAGTCAGGGACTGACCTGGAAGGAACTCTGGCCTTTGCCAGGCAGTGCTGAAGGGAGGCCACTTAGGGCATTGGCAGTGGGCAGAGAGGGCAGTGAGTACTGGCTGGGGAGAAGAGAGTAGACTCCTGGAAGCAGAGTGAGGGCACTGGCAGGTGGCAGGGCAGGCGGGCTCTGATCATGTGAGATCAGAGGTTCTTATGGAGCACATGTTGGCGTTAATGTTTTGAAAAATTAAGATGTTTTTGTTATCAATGCTTTTATAATAGTTTTAGGAAGGAAGAAAATATATATAAAATTAGAGATTATGAGACGTCTCTTGAAGTCTATCTTTCAGACCAGAAGCATGTCTTACTTTACAAAAATAAAGAAAATCCAAAGATATATTAAAAGATATATGGGGGGAGGAGACACTAATTCGTATTTTAGTTTGACGACCCCCTAGAATTTCCTTGGAGACATATAAGAAATTCAGAGATGCACACTGCCCCCCTTGTTTAGATAAGCTACAGCTATATAAAGTGAGTTTCAGTTATTTCTTTTTTCAGTGAGATGGAGGGACCCATTTAGCTAACCAAAAGACAGCTGTAGAAAGAGGCATTCTTGATGTTAACTGAGAGCGAGTACAAAACCAAGAATGTCAACTGGCCGTTATCTGTGTCAGTGACAGAAAGGCATCACATTCATATAGTTAAGACTGGTCTTAACTTTGGAAATTTAGGGGATAAATATAACCACCAACAATTTCTTCACCTGTAGCAAATAAAGTACTTACTGGCACAGTATAATCAGAGAAACAATGCTCTGTGTGGATATTTTTATGGGAACATAACTTTGGGGCCTAAAGAGGACAGAGTGGCTCCCGTGTGAGCTCAGTTGAATGTCCACTGGGTTCACGCAGGTCGGGGGGCTTGGGGTTGCTCACTCAAGCGGAGAGGTCCTGCAGGTTGAGTCCTGCCCAGCGACAAAGTCTCAGACAAAACATTAGCACGTAAGAATTATTGTGAAACTTCCAAAGTGAAAATGGGTGCCTGTGCTAAACTATAGACCTCCTGCACTAGAACCTCCTGGGGACGGACCTGGGCACCTGGACCTCCTACACCAGAACCTCCTGGGGACGGACCTGGGCACCTGGACCTCCTGCACCAGAACCTCCTGGGGACGGACCTGGGCACCTGGACCTCCTGCACCAGAACCTCCTGGGGACGGACCTGGGCACCTGGACCTCCTGCACCAGAACCTCCTGGGCACGGACCTGGGCCCCTGGACCCCCTGAACCAGAACCTCCTGGGCACGGACCTGGGCACCTAGACCTCCTGAACCAGAACTTCCTGGACACTGTGGGAGATCAAAATTGGCCACCCCGAAATATATCTCTTTACCTTGATTATATTCTCTGAGGGACATTTGACCTCCCCCAAACTGCCTAAAGAATTTAACATAGAAGACCTGTTTCAGGAAGGAGTTACTATCATATGATGGCTGTAATATAATGTGAAATAGATGTTACAATAGAAAAGGCACCATAAGCCCATCTTATCAAAAATTCTGTCTCTCCCAGGCCACATTCTCTAGGTGGCCCTGCAAAGAGTTGCCAGACAAACATTTACATTTATGAGGGAAATCTCCATTTGTAAAGGTATCTCCCTCTCTGTGTTGGGAAGAGAGGGGGATGGCCTTATCTGTGGAAACTCTTATCAGTGTGGAAGGTGAGGACTTAAATCTGCATAATAACCTTATTCTTGTTTACTGTGCTTTTCTGGTAATCTCCCGTAACTGACAACCCCCACCCCAACATCCTCCTTTGTCTTTAGCTGAAGATGGTATTTGAGAATCTCTGCCATTTTGTTGAGAAACTCAGTTTCTCTGGTTTCTCCCATGTATACATGTTATTAAACTTGGTATTATTTTCTCCTGCTAACCTGTCTTTTAATTATTTGGCTAGCCATAAGAACCTTAAGGGAAAGGGCGGTAGGGGGGGATTCTTCCTCTTCCCTGACAGCACGGACCTGGGCACCTAGACATCCTGAACTAGAATCTCCTGGGGAGGGACCTGGGCACCTAGACCTCCGGAAGCAGAACTTCCTGGGTATGGACCTGGGCACCTAGACCTCCTGAACCAGAAACTCCTGGGGACGGACCTGGGCACCTAGACCTCCTGAACCAGAACTTCCTGGATATGGACCTGGGCACCTAGACTTCCTGAACCAGAACCTCCTGGGGAGGCATCTGTGTGTGGAAAAGCCTCTGCAGGGGGTACTTTCTGACTTGCCACTTCAGCGCTGGGAACCACACAGCCTCAGACTTCCTAAGGGAGGGTCAGTCCGCATCTTTCCCCCAAGGGGCAGAGAGCAAACACACAAAGGGCTGTTTTCACACCCAAAACTCTGAAAGACCCTGTGGAGCAAGAGCCCTCCTGGGATTGCCCTTTAACAGAGAAAATGTGTGAGGCTCTTCCCACCTGCCACAGACACCCCGTAGAGCCAGCACTCGGGGGCCAGTGCACGGGGCTGTCACCCAAGGCAACTGCAGTGTCACCAGTGCCCAGATGTGCCCCTGAGCTTGTGAGCCTTCCCTTTAAGGCTCCCAAAAGCACTGAGCGGAGGATGCTCTGCAAAAGCAGGTAGAGAGGAAACTGGGGAACAAGACCCCATCAGTGAGGACTACATAAGGGTGAGGTGAGGAGCCCAGCGAGTGCTGTGCACTCAGGGCTCTGGACGGTGGGCGCAGTACAGGGCCGCGTGGGCTCCCAGACCCACTGTCCACTGGGTCCACGGCACAGTGACCATGGAGCTCGACGCCCTTGTAGGTAAAAAATGACCTTTGAGGCAGGCAGTGACCCCATTCTTTTGGATTTTGTAGACTAGTAAATGTCAAAACTTTTGGGAAGTGACTGGTTATCAAACTTTATATCAAGTAAGGACAATGAAAAAGACTAAAAACTATGATCTACTATCATCACTTCATTAACAGGACTATTTTAATATCATAAAGGGAGGATAACTTCAGAATTTAACACAACCCTCTAGGGCGTTGGCTGCCTCCTTTTCTGTGCACTGATGGGAAGTGTATCAGCAGCCCATCACTGCAGACGGAGGCCCCGGCCTGACGCCCAGGGGCGGCCATACCGCCTGCAGACGGGAAGGGACTCGGAAGAGGCTTCTGGGCTTGGAGGGAGCCCTGAGGAGTTCAAGGGCAAAACTCTCTCAATGTCTCGCCTCAGTCTCCAACATTAGTAACTGTGTGCTGAGGGCCAGCAGCGAGAGACAGTAATGCTGCTCTAAAGAGAATAAGAGAGGTTGTGGCAAATAGAATCAAGAAAACTTGAATTTGCAAGGTTTTTTAGTAATGATCTCATCCCTGTGGTTTTCAAATTGAGTGCTCCATGGAGCTACAGCAGTACTCCTGGAACCAACAGACCTCCATCTGAATTGCTTCAAATAATTGAGCTTCCAATTGAGACCAATTGCTTAAAACAATGCTTGAACACACTGATCCAGTACATCTCAAATTTAAAGGGGAAACTGAGGCTCAAAAAGGCCCTGGGATTTGCCTGGAGCCACCTATTTAGTTGGCAGAACTTGGCGGCATACCATCAGTGGGGTAGGGTAGGAGGGACTCTTATTGTTGACCCTTCATAGTGTCTGTTCTCAGATCACCAATGGTTGAACCAAATCTTCCCACTGCTCCACTGCAGGGAAAGTCAACCCTCACAGTCTCCCTTCTGGAATGTTCTGACTGGCTCCTTTCCATACTGGACCCTGTACTCTGTTTGGCACACTGTTCCTGCATGATAAGAACGACAGACGTTTCACTGACAACTGGTGGAAACAAATTTTTTTTTTTGTTTTTTTGATCAGGAAGATCGGCCCTGAGCTAACATCTGTGCCAATCTTCCTCTATTTTGTATGTGAATTGTGCCACAACATGGCTGACAAGTGGTATAGGTCCGCACCCAGGATCCGAACCCGTGAACCCTGGCTGCTGAAGTGCAGCATGCCGAACTTAACCACTACACCACTGGGCTGGCCCCTGGAAACTAATTTTTAAACTCCAGGTCTATACTTTTGCTCCCATTTTGACTATCACTGATAAAAATCTCTTAATAGTATTTCATTATATTTGAAGAGTATAGAGCCAATATTTGTATGAATATCATTTTATGATTTTAAGGTATGTCTATGTAAAAATTTTAAAAGGTATTTTATATTTTGAAAGATACACTTTTATTAAAATGTCTGAACTCTACTGTCTGGTATATAAACTGAGATGAGGAGGTACCTGCTTGCTTGTCTGAGCTCCTCGGATAGCTGATCACACAGCAGGCTAGCAACATTTATATGTCAAGTCTACCACAGACCATACAACACATTCATTTTGTAGCAAGCTCTTCAATGGTGAAATGTAGCATCTGATAAGTCTGGACACAACTCAGCTACAAGTAGGAAAAAAAAATGACTAACTCTGTATAAACTAAAACAGTGATTTTCAAACTGTGGTTCCCAATCGCTAGTAGGTCATGAAATCAATTTAGTGAGTTATGAGAGCATTAAAAACACATAGACCAGAGCCAAAAGTGCAAGAGAAAAGAAAATATCAAAGAATGCTGCATGCCTTAAGGGTAAACACTATTTCATAAACATTTTATTTCAATCATATATATATTTAATCCATATATAATGGGTCATGATATAAAATATATTTTACAACCCTAATCACTGCCCTAGAGAAAAACATACTTGGCCATTCAGTCCTTTGAGAAAAGATTTCTTTCTTTCTTTTCTACTTTTTCTTTCTTTTTCCATTTCTGAGCAATGGCTCCACATCCTGGGTACTCCGAAGACCCTCTCCCCTCAACACAGTAACAAGGATCTCTGAGCACCACCATTTCCTGGTTCACTGCTATTTTCTCCCATCATAGCTCTGTGAGCTCAGCTGAGGGGAAGGCGCCACAGCACATCTGTATGTGGGTCAGGAGAAGCCTCAGGTCCCTGCTACCATGTGCCAGGCACAATGCCAGGGGCTTCACAGACGTGACTCCTGACAGATGTGGTTTCCCTTCTACCTGTAGCTGTGCCTCACCTGTACATCTTCAGCTCCTAACACAGTACACAGGGGCTGAGCGAATGTTTCCAAATAAATGGATTCAACAAGGGGCACATTGCATTGGTTATAAACGAAATTCAACAAAATATAACAGTTTCAAATAAAATCAAATGTTTACTCATTTCTTCATACCGAAGAAATACAAAAGTACTATACAAAGCTTTATTTATATTGATGAATCATAATAGTTGTATAAAAATTTGAGGCATTGGTGTTCTGTGGCTAATGGTAGTAGTTATATTACTTCGGTGCCATATCTCAGATGCTAAAGTTATACAACATTAACCCTTTGATTTTGAGCAGTTATAAACTTACTATTTTAACACAACACCATATATTCAGTCTTAGTAATTACTTTCATCTAAAATAATTTAATAATGGTAGTACATGATACTGAGGGAAAAGGAAAACAGTTAACTTAATAATTTTCCAAATGCTAGTAAGAAAGAAACACATCAATGTACACCTGATTTGGCGGGGGGCAGGGGTGAGCTGAATTTGGCCTCTGACTTAATGGAATGTGGGAGAGTGAACCAAAGCTTCTTAAACTGGAAGGACACTCACGTTGATTGAGCTCAAACCTTTCATCTTTCATATTAGGAAACGGCTGCACCCAGGGTAAGTGCCTTATCTAAGGTCACATAATTATACAGCAAGAGGAGGCCCCAGGTCTCCACATAACAAACCTAGAAGGTTTATACTATAAAAAGTCATATTTTTTAAAAGATCAAATCAGATATATCAAGGAAAACAAACACATGATAACATTTTAGACTTAAAACCCCTAGATCAAGAGTTTAATAGCAGTATATGTTGACACCTGTGTTCAAGGTAACATAACTAGTGTGGAATACAGTGTTGTAACAGTGATGGCAGAAGGTCACTGGTTGTAGTAATTCATTTCTATGTTTATGTATCACTCCTGTGTATTAGTTGTGTTTTCATCTGTATCACTTGAGTGAAATTTTTTCCACAAAAAGTTCTTGTTTGATTTCCAAAGAGAAGTTTCTAGCTCCTCTTTCCTTTTGGAGGATGCAGCAAGGGGCACTTTTTCACAGAGAGTCTCTATCACTGCCAAGTCGGTGAGTTTACCAAGACTGTCATCATTCTGCTCATTCAAGATGTCCCAGAAATCTTTTGGTCTCTGTTTTGCTTTTTCCATGGGCCCTGAAATGACTTTCTTTGGCAGTCGTGTAGGACTATTCCCGTGACTTTTAAAGAGGTCATCAAGAATAGAGGTGTCACCGAGTAAGCCTACCACGGAAGTGTTTCCTAACATTGAATTTTCTATCTTTTTATTTTCCTCTTTGAAAAGGGATTCATTTCTTGAAACACCAGTTCTTGTAAGGTCCTGTTGGTCTTTCATGGTATTTTCTAACTTTCTTTCACGTGATTCAGATTTACTGTTCAGCGAACAGGATGGTACAGTGTTTTGGGATGCTTGGCTTTTTTTCCCATTGCCCGGCTCTTGGGTACAGCTAACAGGTAATTTCTTAGTTTCTGCATCATTAGAAAACACCTCTTCTCTACAGGAACCGTGATTTTGAAATTTAATTGATTTTCCTTTATATATTTTTGGGCTGCAAATTTGAGAAATTTTTTTGGTAGAATCTTTAAATGAGAAAGCTTCAGAATCTGACAGCCTTTGTTTTATAAGAGATTTTCTTTTTTCAGACTTATTCCTGACTCTCTCTCCCTCCTCATAGGCAGATTTAATGAATTCTGAAGCAGAATCTGCAAAAAATTCTTTTACTTCTGGATATCGAGAAGCATAAAAGTCTCTTAGCATTTTCTGTCGTTCTTCTGATGTGGCGTTAGTTATATGTTTAGCAAATTCCTTTACACAAGGCAAGTTAAAATAAGAAGCCATTTCTTCGAATTGTTTTCTGAAGATTTAACAAACAAACCAGTGGTTATCGTGATTACATTTTATTTTTAAAGAACTCGTCATCAGTGATATGACATGTAGAGACAAAACAACGTACTCTTACTCAGTTAGCATATGTTAGCTTAATTCCATAATGAAAATGTATTTTACGCTAGCAGAATGTGACCTCTTTCCTTATGTTATTGAAGAAAATATTTTAGCTTATGAAATCACCAGCTTCTTAAGTTATTCTGATTTATACCATTAGGTATTTCCTGGGAATTGTGGGATTCCAGCATGCTACTCCTCCAGTCAGCGAATTTATGACTAACAGGAGAATCATAATTTATATAATTTGTATTTGAAAATCTATATTGCATTCAAGTCCCATGAAATAAAACTGTCAAAGAAGGGTGTTAATGAATAGAAAAGAAAAAATTCCGAAAAGAAAGTATTTTTTTTCTTCTCTCTCCTTTTTTCCCTTCTTCCACAAATACAACATAGAAATTTCTCACAACTTTTTGATGAACCTAAAGAAAAGTTCTAAACTGATAAACTGAGATTCATTCTTCCTCTTTCTTCCTCCAGTTGGTCTGCCTTCAGCACAGATAGCTAAACTAAGAAGTGAGATGCTATTTGAAGAAGTGAGCTTAATTCTTAGTGTAAGATACTAATAGGAGCTATTACGTGCATGTGTGAGGAAGTCGGCCTTCTGGGGCCCTGGTGAGATAAGACAGAAAGATTGTTTCGGATACTGGGCACTAGACTCTGCTCCTTTCCCCAGGTAATGGTGCTGTGGACTTCATTGTGTGTCCCAACCCGCCCCCAATCCATATGTTGAAGCCCTAATGCACACTGTGACTGTATTTGGAGATGGGGCTTTTAGCAGGTAATTAAAGTTAAACAAGGTCATAAGAAGTCAACAGAGAGCTCTCTCTCTGCTATGTGAGGACACAGTGAGAAGAAAGCCATCTGTAAGCCAGGAAGAGAGCCTTCACCAGGAACCAAATCAGCCGGCATCTTGATCTTGGACTTCCCAAGGCTCCAAAACGGTGAGAAATAAACTTCTGTTGTTTAAGCCACTCAGTCTGTGGTATTTTTTTATGGCAGCCTGAGCAGACTAAGGTATTGTTTTGCTGATGCTGAGTTTGGGCCATGAAGCAGGAGAGCCCAATGTTTGTAAACATTCCTTTAAACAGAAGCCACAGATGGTGTTGCAGCACATGATTAAAAGTCCCCAAATTTTAGAATTATATTTATATTTTATATAATATTTCCTTAAAACATTCATTATTCAATAAATATTTATAGAGCCCTCTTATGTGCTAGGCACTGTAGTAAGAACTAGACAACAGTCAACAAGCCCAGTTCCCTATCTTCAAGGAGTTTACAGTCTAGTTGGGGGAGACAGATGCAGAAAATCAAATCAGAAGGGAGTGATAATCCCATGATGGAGGTAAATACAGGGCCCTGCTGGCTCCCACAGAAGGGGTAGCTAAGCCAGCGCCTGGTGTGGGCAAGGAGGGTAGGGAAGGCTTCTCTGCTGTCACCGCAACCAGTCAGGTAAAGATGAGTGAGGAAGCCTTCTAGGGAAGGAAGGGACATGCACAGGTCCAGGCCCAAGAGGCCTTGGTGCACACAGGGTGAGGAGAAACTGCCAAGGAAGAGGCTGAAAAAGCACGAGGGCTTCATAAGCCAATTTCAGAAGTCTGAATTTCATCCTGCACACAACAGAGAACCCTGAGGGAAAAATAATGATTACTTAAAAATTGTATGTAAGTAGGAGCTTTAAAGTCACTATTATTTTTGCCACCAGACCAGGTTATATAAAGTTTGTGTATCCTTTGATTTTCGTGGCAATCCATCCTGCATGCTCACGACTTTCTCCTGTGGCTTCAGATGAGCCCCATGGCTTCTGGTTCTCACCACAGGGGACCTGTGAACTGCTCCAAATCCTCGTGCTATCTATGCCTCATCAACAGCCACTCACACTGCCCACAGAATATTTAATAGCACAAATACAAGCTTCCAAATTTCTGTCCTGGAAATTGCCAATGTTTTTGTTGGAAGCAACAAGCATGTTCTTAAAAGGTTCCAGTTTTCACTTCACATGAAATAATGAGGTATTGTTATTTTGTTTATTAATCATCTCCAAATCCATTTTCATGGCCCTTCTAATAAATATTTGTGCTGTAAAGATTAAGTTATTGGCAAGGTTACAGGCCAATGTCTTTTATTTATCCAAGACTTGGTGGTGTCTCAGCAGCTGCCAAAGGACTCTCACCTTTGCTGTGCTGACGTCACCCATAACCCTGCCATTCTGTCACCACTGGAAGGACAGCTTCTGACCCCACTTTATCTGAGTAGTATGCAAGTATATTATGCCACGTGGTTTCCCTTTTTAGGAGGAGTTACGATTATAATTCATTTTATTTTGGCCTTCTAACTCGCTTTTGTAATTCTTGGTCTTTAAAAGAATTTTCTCTAAAAATTTAAGGAACTACAAGGTACAACCAGGGCATATAAGCTAGCCATTTTGTGAGGAAAATTTAGCAAACTAGAGTAGTACTCATAACCACTTAGTACTCACATGGTTTAGTACTCATAAACCACTTAGAGAAAGAAAAAAAAAAAAGGAAACCTTATATAGGTATCTTTCAGCAAGTCTATCAAGTGTAGTTATGTATCACGGATAAAATTCAATTTCTTTCCCCTTTTCTTGAGGAACTGGGGGAGAAGGGGTGGAACAGAGTTAAAGTCATCTTCTCTCTGTCTGAGCTTTCCACAGGGAAGGTAGGACTGAGAACTTCGTTGAGAGGATCCAGGGGGCTGCAGCATGGTACAGTCTTTGTTCTCATAAAGCACAATGGTTAGCAGGAAGGAGCTGTCAGCCGTTTGGACACTGTTCCCCAGTTCAGATGTTGGCATTCTAATATTAGATGCCCTTCACCTTTTTACTAACATGAGGCATTTATTCCCTAGACTGGGTAGAGAAAAAAGGACGAGAAGCAAAAACTAATCATTGTTAATACTTTTACTTTTATACATAGTGCAAAAGGGGATGAAGACACGTGTTTCTCAAAGACTGGTAAGATGTGTCTGGCTGGCCTCCAAGCAAAATAATTGCCCAAAGTAAAAAGGCACACCCAGCAAAAACCACTGTTGTAAGTCTGTTTGTGAGGAGATGCGTGGCTGTAGCAGTGAGGGGTGTTCACCTTTCTGGGCAACGGCGGGCAGCTGAGAGCCACACAGGACAAGCTGAGGGACCAGCCCTTCCCTAGGCAGCTAAGGGGCTCGTTCCCTGGGAGCTGCCAAATCCCTGAGGGAAGCACTTGGAACCCACAAAACCATCACCATTTTCTCACTGTCCACAGAATCTCTCAGGACCAATTCGACCCTGCCTCTCATCCCTGCTTACCTCAGTCATTATTCCTCAGTTACCCATCGCCACTGGCCTCACATGCCCTCCTAGTCTCGACATCCCCCATCTAACCCAATCCCCCATCCAACCCTTCCAGCCATTCCTGGGTGCCCCCAGAACCAGGCTATGATCTACCACTCCCCTGTGTCTTCTACCTGAATGGTCCCTCTGTCTCCTCAACATACTGCCTCCTCCCATGAGTCCCTCGAAAGTCAAGCCTCTTATAACTCACACCCTTAAACCTCAGGGTTCATACTTCACATTGCAGATTCCAGACTATTATTTTCTTAAAAACTCCTTGCTCTCCTTAAGGTTTACACTATCCAGCTAAACTATTCTCTCCCCTATTTTGTTAACTGACCCCTTAGTTGCTTCCTACTGGTGACTGAACACTCAAGATCCTGGATTAATGTTGCTTCCTACCCCATCTCTTGCCATCATTCTTCACAATTATTATCAATATCCATGTGGATGTCCCACCCAACTCCTAGCCCACTAGTTTCTTTCCCTCACCTCCAAAGACTTAATTCCATGTCGGGCTCCTATTCCCAAGGTCGTATACTGCCACTGTCATTATCGTTAACTGAACCACCTCCAAATCCCTGAATTCAATCATCTCATGTCCAGCTCAACTGCTCAATCACCTCCATGACAACAATGCAGAAATATACTTTTCACCTCATCAAGTCTTCCAATTCACTGACTCTTCTGCTTTCTCACTATCATCAATCTCCCCTTGTCCAGCTTAGGTTCAATTTTATAATCACTCCTTTGCAAACATTCCTTCACCTTCCTTGCTTCTCTCTCCCTCCATTCTAATCCCTGGTAAAACCCAGCCATCTCCCTATTCTGTGTCTGCAACTGATGCTTGCTGAATGAAGCCTGCACAACTGCCCAGATGGTTTTACTCTCAAACAGGGACTTACTATCACCCAGGAATGCTAGTCTCACTATACTTGCTTTCCTACTTTATAAATGATTTATTTAATGATTTCTCTCTCTCTAAATCTCTCTCCCTCTGAACTGATGACTTTAATTCTCAGTTAATCGAGGAAATATCCATATCTGTGCCCACCTTTGTCCCTTCTCTTTCAGTGCCTCTCAAAGGCTACACCTTCGCCAGTGGTCTGGGTCCCACCCTCTCCTGCCTCCAGGACTTCACTTGTTATCACTTTCCATTCCCTCAACACACAAACAGGTTCTATTATCTTCCCAACTTAAAAAAACCTGGAGCCAGTGGTGTAGCCGTTAAGTTCACGCACTCGGCTTTGGCGTTCCAGGGTTCGTAAGTTCGGATCCAGGGCGCAGACCAATGCACCGCTTGTCAAGCCACACTGTGGCAGGGGTCCATACATAAAGTAGAGAAAGATGGGCATGGATGTTAGCCCAGGGCCAATCTTCCTCAGCAAAAAGAGGAGGATTGGCAATGGATGTTAGCTCAGGGCTGATCTTCCTCACCACAAAAACCCTACCCTTGACGGCACAGTGCGCTCCAGCTACTGCCACTTTTCACATCTAAACTTAAAGAGCCGTCACAGGGTCTGCCCATTCACTGTGAGCCCACCTCACTCCGGCATCTGCCTACACAGACTGCCTATATCAAGGCAGCCGAGGAGTTCTCTGCTGCAGATCCCGGAGGCACTTTCCACTTCCTCTGATTCTGGTTCTCAGCAGCTTTCCATAAAGGTAAGTGCTCTCTCCTTTTTGAAACTCTCACTGCTCTGGGACTTCAGGACCTTGCACTGTGCCTCCTACCCTGCGGGCCTCTGTCGCCTCCAGGCTCAGTCCTGGGGCTTCTCCCCTCCTCAGTGCTCTGTTCCTAGGCTGTTCACACAGTCCCATGGCTCGAAAAACCATTTATAATCTCTGTGCTGATGACTTCCAAATTTAGATCTCCAGTCCCCAAATCCCAGAGTAGCATATCCACTGCTTATCTGACATTTCCATAGAATCTCAAATTTAATATGAACAAAAGAGAACTCCTGATTTTTTTCACTCCAAACTTATTTCTCTCCTAGTTTTCCCCATTTAGTAAGTCCAATCTGTTGCTCAAGACAGAAAGTTGGGAGTAATCCCATCTTCTCTCTTTCTCAGCTACCAGTCCAACACCAAACTGAATTCATCCATTTGGCTCTATCCCCATGGCAAACACTCTTATGGCAAACCACCATTACCTAGTTCTTTATGGTCTCCCCTGGTGCACTCTGCCTCTTCCACACGGAAGCTGGAGCAATCTTAGAAACATAAGTCAGATCATGTCACTCTTCAACAGCTTTCCCTTACATGTGGAACAAGATCCAAACTATTTTGTACAATCTACAAGGCTTTGCTCCAGCCCCATCTACGTCTCTATGTTCACCTCATGCCACTCTTTGCTTGGTTTATTATGCACTCAGTACAGCAGTCTTCTCTTAGTGCCTCGAACACACCAAACCTCTTCCCCTCTCAGGAATGTTCTTACTCTGGTTCTTTGCCTGGTTATCCTTCAGGTCTCAACTTTAATGTCACCTGTGTAGACAGGTCTTCCCTGACTACCCAAGATTAAAGCAGTTCACCCCTCCTGATCCCATTATTCTCTATCAAGGAGGCCTGTCCATGTCTTTCGTATAACATACCATTTTATAATTATTTATTTATAAGTTTTTATATTTTGAAAATTTTATAGTTTGATACCAACCCCTATCCCACTGCACTGTAAGCTCTATGTCTGTCTTTTTTATCACCGTATATTCAGCACCCAGCACAATGCCTGTGTGTATTAGGTGCTCAGTAAGTATTCGATGAATGAATGAATATCATGCACTTAAGTATTTTATTTATCTATAGAAAATGACTTCATTTTTTTTTTAATCAGTTGAGGGATTAGCCTTATAAAAACACCTAAAACATTTGGAATTTATTTTTAAAGTGTACAAATTCAGATTTTCCTGAAATATTCAGATGCTAGCTATGGTTAAAATTCAAATAATTTCTGTAATTTACTAAGGAGTTATGTTTCTTTTGAGAATTATTCATAAAGTCCAATGTTGTCATAGACCACATACCTGCGGATCCCTTTTGGCGTTTCTCCAATTATGAAGGTGGTCTGGTCTGTACGGTAGACTTTTTTCGTCTTCTGGCTCACAGGGTGTGAAATGTGAAGGGGAAATGAAATGCCTCCTTTACCTGGTTGTGGGCCTTTCTTTGTATGTGTCAATGTATCTGCCTTCATTTTTTCTTTATATGTCTGAAAAAAGGGAGAGAAACAAAAACTAAGTCTGAAAAAAATAGACATTTTTGATCAAATAAGGAGACTGTCTTACTTTTTCCCAATACTCTTTATAATCAAGTATATCATGTTCTCAACTGATATCATTGTCAGAAGATGTTAACCTAGATCTTTAAAAAGAAGATACAGGAAGAAATTACCTTTATATCTTTCTTAAAGATACAAAAGTAATGAAGTATAAAGTATAAAGTATAAAGATATAAAAGTAATGGCAATAATATCATGTTTTTATTTTATCTATTATTTAAGATATATATTAAAGATATATCTTTCTTAAAGATATAGTAAAAGTAATGGCAATATGATGTTTCTGTTGTCAAGACTGTGGGCATACTGATACACATGCTGACATCTACTATCCTAAATATGGATAAAAAGTAATGATTATATAAATAATGGCATAAAAATGAGACAGTTAAAACTTTTAAATTCAGTAAGTTCTTTCAATATTATTAAGCAGACTTTCAGCTATTTAATTTTACATAAGTAGTCAAACTTTTAAAAAATAATCTTTATGTGATAATTAAATAAGAAACCATTTCCATAAATCCTACTTCAATCTCTACTAGGTTGCAAGAATATTTAGTGATTCTAAGATGCTAATTACAGTTGGTTGAAATTATAGATGCAATTATATTTACTTTACAGACTATAGGTTGTTTGCTTAACATAAATTGTTACAAACAGTGGGTCAAGAAAAAAATAATTTTAAACTGTATAGTTCCAATTTCCTTGACAAGATGGTACAGTGAATATGTGGAAAGTCCCCATCCCATTCCAAAAAGAGAAATAATGGATGCAACTGGACAACAGCACCAATAAAATTATATTTGAGCTCAAAAGTGAGAAAGGAAAATCTCTAGGTGCCAAAAACAAAGAAGTAACATAGTGGTGAGTGGGAGCTGAAGCTCAGCAGCCCCCAGGGATGGGGTCTTCAGTTAGAGTCTGCAGGACCCCATATGCAGAGGGGAGATGGAAATGATCTAACTCCCAGAATTGAAAAACAAACAAACAAACCAAAAACACAGCAGAAATTAAAAGGATATCCAATTTGTAAATTAAAGCTAGGAAAGCCCAAATTGGGGACACAGGATAGAAGCAGGCTACCTTCTCATTCAAGATAGAAAGAATCACTGGTGAAAACATGGAATGCCCAGCCTGTGCCATTTGTGGAATCTGATTTTTGTAGCACCTGGGTGGTATGGAAAAATCTAAAACTAAAATCTAAAAACTAACGTAAAAAACTGGCCCAGAACCAGTGAAAACCATAGATCTCAATGAATACACAAACATACCATAGGAACACTTCCATAATCCAGAGAACGCTTGTGATTCCAATGGGGGGAGAGGGGAGAAGAAGAGTTCAGGCAAAAATTATAAAAAACATATAAAACCCACTACCATGGAAGTGGGCAGATGCAACAAATGTGAGAATCCATATTTGAGGAATTATAGATAATAAAGCAATCGAAGAGAGACTTTAATCATTAGCATGTCCAGAAAGATAAAGGAAGAAATAGAATCCATCAGCAAGAACTGGGTATTATATATAGGCAGATCTGAGAAAGGACCACATTCAAACTTTAAAAAGGAAACATAATATTAAAATAAAAAATAGAGATAGAAATAAACTCATAATATGAGTTAAGCAGCAGACTACACAACCTCCTACAATGATAGCTGATAAACTTACAGAATAAAATTACTTAGAATTCAGTGCAGAGATTAAAAACAGAGAATGAAATAAAGAAAATAAGAAAGAGAAATTAAGAGACAGAAGACATACCAAAATTTCTAAAGTACCAGAAAGAGAGAACAGAGAAAATGGTACAGATATTACCAAAGAGATAATGGCAGAGAATTGAAGAAGGCACAAATCCTCAAACTAAAAAAGGAGAGAGAATCTCTAGGAGGAAAAATGAAAATAAATCTGTACCTCGTTATATCACAGATAACGTGAATATCTTACAAACTACCAGAGACAAAAGACACGATATCCCACAAAGAAATGATAATCAAACTAAAGGCAGACTTCTCATAAACACCACCACCAACAACACCATCAGAAGACAATGAGATATCTTCAACATGCAGAGAGAAAAAACTGTCAACTGAGAATTCTATAGCCAGATAAACTATCATTTAAGAAATTTCCAAACATACGAAAACTATAAGAGTTTACTAGACACAGACTCTTGCTGATGAGATAATTATTTTTCTCTTATAGGAGTTCAGTGGGATTGAAGTGGTACATATTACTAACTGTGGGTAGGGAATGGCTTTCATTTCACAAATATCTACTAAGCATCTATTATGCTCCTACCGCCATGCTATGCAGTTGAGAACAAAGATATTTCCACATACAAAGAGGCCCTTACCCTTAAGGGAATTAAAAGTGACAAGCCCATTTTTTTTTTTTACAGATGGCACATTTAGTTTTTTTCTTTTTTTAATAAATCATTTATCTCTTTTTAACTTATATTTAGGTTCATCTATTGAAATAAATTGAACATAAATAAAACATAAGACAGTTACTATATGTTCTTTAGTAGCAAACCATTTCTAATGAAAATAAATTGACTTCTTCAAAACCTACTGTGACTCAGATGGACAAACACAAAATGCCAGGTGGCCAGGTTGAACCAGGGCTTTGTATCAGTCAGTAATGTTAAAAGTACTTTACTCAAGACATCAATTGTTAAATCCTAAAATATTGTTAATAAAGAGAGAAAAATGCCGATCTTTAAAGATAAATTTGAAAGAGATTTGATGCATTTATTTTACATCATGAGAAAACAAGATGAATGTTAAAAGTTCTTAATAAAAAGGCTCATGGTCTTGGATGATCCCCAAGAAACAGTTATCCAATATTGTAAGGAGAGACAGGGATGTTCACATGAGGGTAAAGGGAGTAACAGAAAGGGAGGAACTGGGCCAACCAAAGGTGCTCCCTCCTCACATACTGCACTACAGAGGCCACGGAGAAATCAGGCCAGGCAATGGCAATTTCCAATTATTTACATGATTATCTGGGTCTTTCTGACACTGGCAGCATACAAAGCTCACATTTCATACAGATACATTTTTCTTATATCAGTTTTATAAATTCCTCAGGAAAATTCAGCTTTTCCAACCACAGATATCAGACGTGGATCTCTAATTTTTGCAAAATATTCTACATTTTAAAACTGATTATTTTGGACAATAATAAAAAGGGAAAAGCATTCTTCTCTCACATGGGCTCAGTATCCTATCTTTTACTTTAAAAAATCTATCTAGGTTCAGGTTCCCAGTTTAGTAGGGTACTTCAACATTTTACTGAAATAAGGCTGTGAAACAAAACTTTGTTTATTAATTAATTTAATAAACATTTTGGTGCTCGTTATAAAAGCTGGTTTCACTACTTCATAGTAAAATAGTATCCTTTACAACAGCCAATACAAGAAAAATAGTGCCATAGTGCAGTGCAATTGTAGTGACAATTATAATTTATTATAGAACAAAGTACAAGGCCTGTGGCCAAGATGAAAAGATTCCAGATTATGTGAATTGGACTCAAACTCATTCACTACCACTTAGATCAAAGCTGTGAAGTCATATGACACTGAGGGAACACTATGAAGTAGCAACAGTAATGAAGGCTCAAGTAATGAAAAATTCAGTAAAATGAGCTGGATTAGGAATTTAAAAGATAATACCGTCCCTCCTTAACATTAGGATAGAAGGTGAGGTTGCTTGCTCAAGAAAGCAAAATAAATCCACTCCTCTTTTCCCCAGAGAGTAAAATGGCTAACAACTGAAACGCTGTCTGTATTTGATAGGAGATTCTGTGATCATGACATGAAGAAAGCAGTAATGGGGCCGGCCTGGTGGCGTAGCGGTTAAGTGCACGCGCTCCGCTGTGGTGACCTAGGGTTCGCGGGTTCGGATCCCGGGTGCGCACCTATGCACCACTTGTCAAGCCATGCTGTGGCGGTGACCCATATAAAGTAGAGGAAGACGGGCACAGATGTTAGCCCAGGGCCAATCTTCCTCGGCAAAAAGAGGAGGATTGGCATGGATGTTAGCTCAGGGCGGATCTTCCTCACAAAAAAAAAAAAAAAAAAAAAAGCAGTAATCCCAGTTTCTGCAAAAGCCCCTAAATGTTCCTAACTTTTTCTCTAAAAGTTTCTTGAAAATTATCCATCAGGATTTGCTTTGAGGAAGTACCTCTATAGTCTGTGATTTTGATGAAGTTTTCCTTCATCTTAGAGTTTATGATTATAATAATAAGGATGGAACTATGAAGACAAGAACTTTGTATAGTATATTTCTGCTAATAAGTATTTTAGAAAGGTTGACACTGTTAGTGCATAATTTATAACTTAGTTATTGCTAGGTTCATGATTATTTCCTTTTATAAATTATTGAGAATTGTTAGGTATTTCTACAATAGCTATTTGTATGAAAAAATCAAATTCAACTTATGGAATCTATATTGAAAATAAAACTTAGTAAGTGTAAGGAATCACTTCTAAATAATGTAAACATACAGTTAAAAAATCCATTTGATGATGAGATTAATTGAATGGAAATGGGGTGTTACTTAAGAAGCTGAATTTATCAGAAAATACTGAAGCAATAACTCTAATTTATGAGTAGTAATATGTCTGCCTCCTTTGGCCACATACATACTACATGGAACAGTCAGTTCAGAATTGAAAGAGTTAGGGAAAAACTCCCCTCCTCCAGACTACAGTTAAACAGGTCTAAAAAGCTGAAAGGTGGGCTAGAGCTGATTATGTAAGTCCTAATCTGACTTATATAATTAAAAATTTAAACACACGACACAGTTCTTTACAAAAGTAATTATTTGTTATTAAAAATAAAATTCAGAATATAAAAGATTGTTTAATTCAACTAAAACATTAAGTATATATTATTTCTATAAATGGTAGTTGTTCTAATATATTTTGGCCAAAATAGTCTTACTGATCAACAATTAAATGTTTAACTTGGAAAGGAACACTTCAAAGACTTCATGAATATCTGCTTTGATCTAATTTTGATAAAGTTATAAAATCATCATTGATTTTTCTGATATATCTGTAAAATGTGTTTGAAAATATATCATAAAAATTACTATTTAAAAATGTATAATGTACACATTCTGTAAAATAAAAGCTATAATTATTTTAAGTGGTATAAGATATACATCAGGATTACAATAAATAAGAGGGCACTTTTGTAAGGAAAAATTCCTTCTTCTAGAGTGGCCAAAATGAACCCACACTAGACTTAATCAACTGTACATAATTCTGTGCAACTTCTTTCTTTTTACTGTGAAGTTTTAGGTTCATATTGGTTCTACCAGGAAAGCTCCTTATCTTTAGACTAACAGTATGAAACATTCAAATGATCTTTGATAATGCTTTCTTTTTCCTTTGAACCAAAAGTGCACTGTCTATATTTCAAAGCATTAGATCTAAGCCAAGTTGCATTATTTTAATTGAACCAATAGTTATTTTTTGAAAGGCCTAACTGAAAAAAGAAGCTAAGGTATATATAGATTTTCAGTATGAAAGAGTAAGAAAAAATAAAACTGACTCTTTAAAAGTTTGCAGATAGCAATCTTTGATATCAGTGTACTTAGAAAAGAAAAAGGGAATATTCCCCCTACCTCAAAGCCATATGATTACATTAGCATTTTTCTATGTAGTCTGCTACATATGAAATCTATCTTTACATACAGGAAACTTCATGCACTACCTCTTTCTATTAATAGTCTTTGAAGTAAAAAATAATTTTGGAGGTAACTTACTGAAGAACTGTAGAGGGCACCTAGGTAGGAATAGCAAGGAAATGAGAAAAGTCTGATAGGGATCAGTCTTTCCCATACCCATCCACCTGTAACAAACATGGCAAGAAACATTACAATCCAGTAGAGTGAGTTTCAAAAGCAATCATGAACAGCCTCTAGTTCCCATTTTGGCAGAAGAAATACTATTGTAATCTCTGCCATCTTTCTAAACGTCCTTGGGGCTAATTCCTGAAGACATATGGATAGCTGGTGTAGAGAATGCTGATTCCTTCTCCCTTGCTCATCTGTACCTCCCACGGAGTAGAGGAAGCTTGGAGGGGACAGTGCCCAATGAAGCAGGACGTCCTCATAGAATAAGTACCTGTCCACAGGAGGTTACCAGGAATTAGTGAAATCTTTTATTAAGCAATTTTGGAATGGACCTGTCTGCTGAGCTGGTTTCTGCAGAAAGCACCTTACAGAGCAAACTTCACTAGAACAAAGAACAGTGCATATTGAACATTCACTGGTTTTTTTCCGTAACAGATGATTAGGCTTGATTAGTCATTGAGAAAATTGGAAACAGGGAGGAGTTTTCAAAGGCATGGGAAGTCCTGACGGCTCTGACCCACAGAGAAGCCTGAATGGAAAGATTAATTAACATTTGGATTCTAAGATCACCAGAGGATCTGCCTGCCACAGGAAAGCTCTTTGGTCTACAGCTTGTTCCTGAGGACAGCACAGAGCTTCCACAAGCCACTCTATAGTCACTGTCACACATGGGCACATGTGTGGCCACAGGCCCTCTCACTGGCCTGATCACCCCAACTTTGCCCTAAAGCCTAGAAAATCAAGTGCTCTTTCATTTTTTTCCTTCATTAAACCTTAAATAGTGAAGTCTGAGAGGCAGCAATGCTTTTGTTTACACATCTGTTCAAAAGATTAAAAAAGAAATCTCTGGATAAGGGCCAAACCCTGTAAACACATAAAAAGTCATAAACTTGTTTGTCTTTGCAAAGCAGGGAACCAGGAATACTATAAAAACATACAGCACATGTAAATAAATTCATTCAAATGGCATCTGAGAGTCTAAATGACAAAAGTTTTCAGGATCTTTGCACGCGGGTGAAAAAGCCCCTATATCCTCAAAGTAATTGTTCAACATTTCTGCCTGGAGGTACTAAATGTTACTGTAAATGCAGTTTTCCAATACTCAACAAAAACCTAAGGCTACTCCTGAATTGTCTTCACTCACCCTCTGTAGAAAAGCCAGCTGGTTAGAGGACCCACCACAAATATATACGAAAGTCAAATTTTCTGCCTATGTTTAAAAATGACATTCAAATCTGAAAAAGCAAACACTTAGATTCAAATCCAAAACATTTTTGGAGGGGAGAGAGAGATTAAAGTTTGTAACTATGGTCTTCCATTCCTCCTGGAAGGAGTAATAGTTACAGTCCAGCTACATGTATATTGATAGTACTTTGCTTTCTGAGTGAGCCACAAAAGGACAACCTTATATTGGCTGCCCTGAGCCTGGGTTCCTTTTTTATCCACAACAGTCCATTTCTCATTGTCCAAGAAACCCATCTATCTAAAAGAACAAATGACAGCCTTGGGAGAGCAGGTGAATATTGTGGGACACACACTACAAATAGAAACATACAAGTCCCATCTCCTTGGGATTTGTGCACTTGAATGCACTGCCACTGATAGCCACAGCAGTCAACCTATGGGAAAGGGCCTGGTGAGACGGTGGTAATTACCTTCACCAAAGCCTGCAGACAAGGGAATATTCACTAATACCCGTAGTCCTCCATGGGCAGGGAGTCAATTCCCTTCAATACCTCCTACAGACAAAGGCTAGAGTAGGATCAGGGGCCCCTGCCTGCCTTTCCGGTGGCTGGCACTTACCACAATGAGCTTAGCTCCTCACCTACCTCTTCCATGGCCTCCAGCTGGATTAAGTGTAGGGTACTAAGTGTAAGCTGATTTGGTTACAAGGCCACCAATGGCTCTCCAGTGTCCAGGGAAGAACATTTCAAGCACCAAGCCACAAATGACACTGAGACATTGCAACTAGTTGTGAGGTTTAATGCAGATTATTATTAATTAAATAAAGTTCTGAAATCTGTGAATGATTTGCTTTTTTTTTTTTTTTTTTTAAGATTTTAGTTATTTATTTTTTCCCCCCAAAGCCCCAGCAGATAGTTGTATGTCACAGCTGCACATCCTTCCAGTTGCTGCATGTGGGACTCGGCCTCAGGATGGATGGAGAAGTGGTGCCTCGGTGCGCGCCCGGGATCCGAACCCAGGCCACCAGCATCGGAGCGCAGGCACTTAACCACCAAGCCATGGGGCCGGCCCTGATTTGCTTTTTTAGTAAATTAGAGTGGATTCCCTATAACCACATCATTTTCATTCTCTCCCATTCTGATATGCTTTTTTGAGTCATGCAGGAGAGGAGGTAAACCTTTCACATAGAAAAAGGTCAATTGGAAGCACCTCCCACTAGAACTGAATTTAACGACCAGGTGACTCTCTTCATTTGGTCTAAGCAGTTCTGAAACTAACTGGTCTTAGGGCCCCTTAACACTTTAAAAATTATTGAGGACCTCAAAGAGCTTTTGTTTATGTGGTTATATCTATTGAAAATTTAAAATATTTATTAATTCATTAAAAATAACAGTAAGCCAATTACATATTAACCTAAATAACCCTTTTTAACAAAAAAAGTTTATATTATCCAAAGCAAACAAACAAATAATTAGCAAAAAGAGTGGCTAAGTTTTACATTTTTGCAAATCTCTTTAATATTTGGCTTAAGAAAAGACAGCTGGATTCTCATATCTGCTTCTGCATTCAGTCTGTTGCAACCACGTTGTTTTGGTTGGAGTACATGAAGAAAATCACCCTAATACAGATATGTAGTTAGAAAAGGCAAGAATATTTCAATAGCCTTTTCAGATAGTTGTAGATATTCTTTTTTGATACATATCAAAACTCAAGGTTAATTTCATGTAAAATCTGAAACCATATCAGTAAATATTTTATATTGTTAAATTAAAATTCATTGGTATATCTTGAACTTCGGCTGACTTTTTTCCCCATGCATGATTTTGTAATATTAACTGGTCTTTTGGAAAATATTGATTAACTGAGTTACACAGATCTTCTAAATGTTGAGACATTCAATTATATAACACTGGAAAATCATATTTGTTCTTATCCCTCCCCATTGCCTCAGAAAGATCTCAAGTATTGGAAAGGTATCATGGTCATCGTGGCAGATACAAGGTTTTCAATATTTTAATTTTCACTTGAAAGCTTGAATTTTATCACTGACAACAAGTACTGTTTGTTGTTTTCCTTGAAGTGACATACTCACTAGGTTCATGTTTAAGAAAGTATTTATCAAATATACAAGTCTAAATAACCATAGTTTGTCTGTCAGTCATCCTTCCAAGTACAGTCTTCCATAAAAAAAGTGGCTAGTTCAGTTTGTAGTTCAATTATACAAGTGCTTATGTGCACTTGCTATTTCATCAAACAGAATATAAAACAGATGAGTCCTAAAGGGTTGAGATTTAATAAAATCAGTAATTTTTACTGCTTCATCAAGGATATTCATAAGAGAAACTAGTTTTCTTTTCCTGCAAGTATGTGGTAGTCAAGAATCCAGTGACTACTTGTACAATTTAGGGCCACTGATTGATTCATGCTAAGCTGCCAGCAGTTTGCCCACCATTGCTTTCACATGATTTGTGCAAATGTCAACAAGTAAAAAGGGCACTTAATGTTATTTTGAAAATAGTTCTGACCTTGCAGACCTCTGGAAGAGTCTCAGATATTTTAGGACTCCATGGACCGCATTTTGAGAACCGCTCGTCTATAGTAAACTGGCATGCCTTTAGTCAGCATATACTTGATACCTCCATGCTGGAAAATTTGCCCAGGATGATCAAGAGCGGATTTTGGTTTCACCCAGCTTTATGTCCATGCACATGCAAGGCTCCCTCCTTACTGAGTGAAAACAGAATAGTCCTTCTGCCCAGAATAATGAGCATCTCTACCTGCTCCAGCCCTGGCTCTTAGCCTTCTTCAACCATGGAATGGTTAGATATTCTGTACGTGTTGAAAGTTACTTGTCAAGAGTATAAACGCTAACATTTCAGTCTGTTCAGGTCAGTTTAACATTCACTAATTATTTCTCTAAATACAAGGCCTTTCACGATCTGCTCCCAAGCCCCCATGCAGCTTTACTTTCCCTGTTGTCCAACATAAGTCAGCTTGGTTAAGCCAGTCTTCTCACTACTGCCAAACACATCATGGTACTCATTCTGGTGCACCAGATTTCCCTAACCTTGCCTTCTGCCCAACACAGTCCTACCCATGCTTCAAGGTCCAGCTTCATGAGCCTTTCCTTGTGTACTTTTTTCTTGCATTTTTATTTCAGTTTCTCACTTGACAGCTTTATTATATAAATGGAGTCTATCTTGATTTAAGATTTTATGTAACCATATACAGCATATCAAACCAATTAGCAATAATGCTGCATGAAGGCCCAAGATCCTGATTTCACTCCCCAAAGGGATACATCAAAATCGAGGGGCTCTCTGAATAGGAAGAGTCCCTGTACTGTCAGACACTATTTGATTGTTTAGATCTTACCTATAAACTGGATCATAGATGCCTCTAATCGAGAGATCAGCCACATATACGGTTTTGTACTGAGTCCTGAGTCATGTTCCTACAGGCTCTCAATAAATGGATGCTGGATGAATACACACTGACACAAATATAACACAACTAAGAAAAATTAATTTTTGGAAAATATTTACCAAATAATTTTTATGAACAAAGTGAAAAGTTCTTCCTCTTAAGGTATTCATTATTTCACCTGGCAACAGTAACAGGAGAGCCTTAAATACTGAATAAGGCAGTAGGACAGGGCTTTCCACTTCCATTTTGAAGCAGTTAATGCTAAACAGTCATGAAAACTGTTTATAGATTAATTGAAATTTGATTCTGATAGTAATTTAGCTATAAGATGACTGATATCTTTAAAATAAAACCTCAATTTCCCAACAATCTGGCTGTGAAAGCTGTGAGAGCTGACTCTGGTTATGTTAAAAGGAATATTATCTTCATCAGGAAATTTGTGAAACTATCACAAATTCCTTATTAAATCATGGACCACAGTTCAGACATATTTATCCTGCCTAAAGCCAATCCACCACACAAAAATTTATACTTATACTAATAAATTAGAGTAATTCTTCACATTTTTATTTATAGAATCTCTTTGAGAAGGCTTTATTTAGTATCTACTAGAAAGTCAGTTAAAATCAGTGAGCTCTATTTGAATATCTATGTACCAGGCACTGTTCTAGGCCCTGGGAATAAAAGATAGAATAAGATTCAGTTCCTAACGCAAAGGAATTTCACAGTCTAATCAGGGAGATGGTGTTGGACGTTGTTGATGGCCTGCCAACAGCTACTGCTTCCCTCTCAGTTGTCTGAACAAAACTGGACTTCTCTTAGAAATGTGCTCAGGGAAGGTGGATTGCTCTCTCAGTTCTTGTGGGATAAACTGAGATTAGTAAATCACATTCTGCCAGAATGATTTTCCTCCCCAATAAAAGGAGAGATATATGACGAGAACCACATCTTCCTGTCTTCGGATACCTTTGTATGAGGAAATGAGTTCTTGAGACGCAGTAGTCATCCTGCAACATGAGGCAAAAGCCCAGGGACTAAAAGTTAACTTACTAAGGATAACAGGGCAGAAACTGAAAGAGCCTGAAACGTTAGGATGTCATTGGGCTATAGCACCAACCCTGGAAATACCTCCCTCCAGACTTGCTGTTATGTGAATTAGTTCAATGAACTATTGTATAGGCCACTTTTAGATGGTTATTCTATTCCTTGCAGCTGAAAGCATCCTGTAGACATACATACAGTATCACACAATACAATGTGATAAGTGCTATAGCAGATACACACACACATAAATAAGTAAAATGAAAGATGAGGAAGACATCTACACTGTTTTGGAGAAGCTGTTTGGGAAAACTGTCATGAATGATATAAGAGGTAGGAGTTCAATAGGCAGACACAGGTGAAATGGAATTTTAAACAAAAGAACTATGGAAGCAAAAGCATGGAAGGGTAAAAGTTCATGGTGTGCTTGGGGGCTAGTTCATAAGGTGAAGGCTGACTAGGAAGAGCCTGCTCATCTTTATATCCCCGGTGTCTAGCTCAGTACCTGGCATCTAGTTAGCACCAACAATCCTGAATAAGTGTCTCAGAACGAGACTGGAAAAGCAGGCTGGGGCCAAATTGAGACAGACCTTGTGTGCCATGGAAAAGAAACACAATACATAGAACTTTAGAAGAGAGAAAATTAAGCCCCAAGTGACTGTTTAGATTTATTATTGCTAGATGAGGAAAGCTCAGAAAGTCATGTATGGGTAGGGATATCTTTCTGACACCATTCTCCATGTTCTCCTCATTGAGTGGGTTTCCTATACCAGCACACTATGGCCAACAGTTGACAAATAATGAGTGAAGATGAGGAACACTAGCATTTATGCTGCTCTAAAATGACTAATATCTTTGCATTACCTGCCATATACCCACTTTAAGTCGTGGAGCTAAGAGTTGAGAAGACTTCACTTGTAGTGAAAATGGTTGTGGGGATCTGCATTATGTAGTACTTTCATGCAGGAATTACCAATAACCAACATTTTCTGAATTCCCACTCTGAGCTGCTTGTTGCTATGTGGTGGTATTTATGGAAGTGTATACCATGGTCCCGATCCTTAAGCAGCTTGTAACATACATGAGGAAAGAGCAAATACACACGAGGTAAGTAACAATAATGTGGTGTCTGCCATGTCTACAATGATGACTGGCACAGAGAATGGGTGTGAAAGGAGTTTGGAATAGAGTGCTCTCTGAAGACTGAGGCTTTATGGAGGAGGCGGAACTTGAATTGGGTCCACCTGGAGTGGAGGATCAGACAGTAGATGATATGGCTGGAGGTGTAGACAGAGTAAATTTATTGAAGACCATGAATGCCAGGCAGACCTGAGCACACTTCTCCTTCAGACCGGGAGGGATTGTTTTCCCTAGCTGCTTAAATATAGTCAGTGATAGCTCTGAACAATGTCAAGTCATCTCCAAAAGATTTCCAGGAAAACAATGAAAGTTTTTCATGGAAAAGATAGTTTAAACACTTAAAAATTCTCAGAACATAGTGACGGGGTTCACTGCACCCTGAAAACAATTGAAAACCTAAATGTATTCAAAAAGCATCAATTACATGCAAGACACTATTTTAGGTGTCTGGGGTTATCATAAGTGAATCAGAGATATATCCTGCTATTTCGAAGTCCAGAGTTTATTAGAAAAGAAGAGAAAGATCTGTACTTACATAACTATAATAGAAATTTGGAAATCATCCTTTAGACTAATAGGCCATATAAAGTACTGTTGGGTGAAGCAGAAAGAGTGTAAGAGGAAGGACAGCCTACTTCCAGCTCAGGGAGAAAGTGGGGCAAGCTTTGTGGAAGAGATGACACATCTGAGGTAGATCCTGCAAGGGAGAGGAGGTTTGGAGATTTGGGGGATTAGAAAAGTAAGGCTGAAGGTTATTCCTGGTAGAGAAAAAGCATAAATAAAGAAAAAAAAGTAAAAAATCATGCCTTTGCCAAAAGATCTTTGGCAGAGCAGATACTGCCAACAGTCTTGCTGTATTTCTTGAGTCCAGATAGAGTTTTAACTATCTAAAAAATATTTTTTAAGGGAAGGATGTATTCAGTCCACCTGAATTTTTTGTTTAACTGCTAAAGTGAAGGTACTTCTTTACAGGCAAGTTATCTTGGAAAATTAGACTGATTTGTCATATTGTAAAAATAAAATGGAGTCAAAAAAAAAAAAGTAAAACTTCCAAAACAAAATAGAAACCACAGGAAGAGAGGAAAAGCACAAGAGAAGGCAGAAGGAGTAAAACTACAGGGATTTAAGCTGAC
The DNA here is from genome assembly GCF_020826845.1 of Diceros bicornis minor. Taxonomy (NCBI): domain Eukaryota; kingdom Metazoa; phylum Chordata; class Mammalia; order Perissodactyla; family Rhinocerotidae; genus Diceros; species Diceros bicornis. The sequence continues at coordinate 4,365,895 of NC_080761.1, forward strand.
TGCCACTGCTGAGCCTAAGGGAAGCCACTTACCCTTGCATTTTTAAAAATGAGTAAAATAAGATATTTACATTAAATAGTTTCCAAGAATCCTTCAAATTCTAAAATACCATGATTCCCAATCCCTATAATTTTGCTTTATTCGTCCTATAAAAATTCACAATTCATATGTGCAGAGACAGGATTCTCAGATGACAAGGCAATAGGTGTTTCCATTAAGTGGCCATGTCCAATTGATACCATGGTTTTCATAGAGGGATAAAATATAATTTGAAAAGGGTTGTTAAGTGCTTAACATTCTTTAAGTCACTAGGTGGAGTCAATCAGAGTTCAATGAGGCCTTACATCTCTAAGCTTTTACATTGTTACACAGAAGGCATTATTGAAGAAATAGTACTTTTATAACTATTTAGACTCTTCCAACTATTCTAAACAGAGAAATTGTTCAAAGAAGCCATATCTATCTTCTATGCAATTGGAACAATGACTAGCTAGGAGAAGAATTAGAATCAAACTACTTCCTAATATGCAAAGATTATTTTTGTCATTCCAGTCCATTGTCAAATTAGTTTATAACTACTTTCAAATACAATTTCTTTTCTGTATTATTCTTCATGACAAATCAGCCATAGTTCAAGGCAGGTCCTTCATCTATAAAATTAGAGAACTGGACTAGATACCTTTAATGGTATTCTAACATATTCTATTATTGGTACTATTAACAACAAAAACAATAACAGGTCATTGTAGAGAATAAAAGAGGGAATTTCACTCACCAACGCTACTGATAAGCAATAATCACAATTACAATCATAAAAATTGATATTATATTTTGAGTAATTTTAATGCCTCTCTTGCAAGGGGCTGAATGTGTTTTGCACACATCAGCTCATCAGTCACATTAATCCTGGTAACGGCACTGTGAGGAAGGGTGCCACATCTCGTAGCCTCCAGCGAGGAGCGGAACAGGTATGCATGTTGGTAGTTAACACCAGATTCTCCTTCCTCTGACTAGGTAACAGGTGTTCTTCACAAATGACATACTATCTTTCTGAATCAATCATAGTTCTAAGGATAGAAACACAAAAGCTTTTTTCATGTCAACACGTCACATAATTTCATACATATACACACACGATTTAAAAAATCTTAATCTCTACTAATATTACTTGAAAGAATAACTTTCTGATTCAAACACCATAAAATTAACATCTAGCATAGGAAGAAAAATGATAAGACCATGAAAACTCCCACCCAGTAAGAGTTAATTCCATTACATGCTGAAACCATAAACTTTACTTATTGGACTACTTCATAAACCAGTCGTTTGTGAACAATTACTTTAAACCATCATGCCATTCACTATCCTAAAAAATAGGATAATGGAATGCTATATCTCCCCAAAGTCTGCTCATTGTAAACAGTCCACCTCTCCTTGCTGACTCCAAAAGCTGTATAAACACACTGCAATCAAATCCACCATAGCTCATAGAAATTCTTTCTTTAAGTAATCTACAAAATGCCAATCTAATACAAATACAAGAAAGAGAAATTCTTACTAACATAACACCTTGTATTTACAGTATTCTGAACGGTGCTTAAACCCGCCTGGTTATATAAAAGGCACTCTCCCTCTGCCACCCCCGCTCCCAGGCTGACAGCATGCTTAGTTCTCTCATTTACACCACACTGCAATCACATAAAGAAGGGTTTACTAGTAATCCAGGTTTTACTACAAAGCGACCCGTTACTTCTCTGTCAAACACTGGCAAGAGTGCCAAGTGTCTGTCATCCAATTCAGGGGATTAAGTCTTCTTTTATAGTCTGATACTTGTACCAATTTATAAAAATACAGATATAGTTTCTTCAATTTGGTCACAGTCTATATTTTGGCTTGGATTCAGGCAGCAGAGGTTGACTATGACAGCTGGCAGGAAACTGAGGGGAGAATACATCCTTTCCCTTTCAGTCACCATGTCTCAGTTGCCATAGTGATTAATCCTTAATTGAATGCTGTCTTTGTACATTTCTTTTCAGAAAACTTTAAGTAAACTTCAGTTGAAAACATGCAGTTGACTGAAAAAATGCACCACATCACAAACAGGTATAGCAAAGTTTTGTGACATACTTCCATACATTAAAGGAACAAATTAACTCTAACAAAGGTATTATCGGTTCCTTCAAATGCTCAAAACATTTCATTTTGGTATAAGCTGAAACCTAAATCACACAGGTTTCCCCTCTTGTTATCAGACATATCATCTTTTAAAATCGGCTGTCTTCAGAAATAGTTCTAAAATATCCAAGTATAATTTAAGGCAAAGTGAGTTCTTATTTTATATAGTTTGTGTTACTAAATAATGTATGATTAGAAATTTATTCTAGGAGAGATAAGTTTTAATTCAAGACATCTATAAAGTACATTCTATAAACAGAAATTAATTTATAAAAGTATAAACTGTAAGAAACCAAAAGAAACATGGAAATGATAGTATATTTTAGGCCTTTTCTTATTATATAGTTGAAATTGAAAAGCCAGTTCAGAGCTTTTGTCATTTTGGTCATCCATAATTACATCAAAAGGACTGAGAAATTCTGACAGACCGCAGGATTTTACCTAGGACTGTGGTGTACACTGCTTCTCTCCTGTAAGTTTCTTATTTAGCAATTTAGTCAAAGGCTCTCACTGAGAGGCAACTGTAGTGCTCCGTGGAAGTGAAATATTTGCACGTTGTGGCCTATGTAATCGTGTGCTGCCTTTATACAAATAAACAGGATTTGTTTTGTTTTCCTAGGAAGGGAGGCAACACATCTGCATCTGGCTGCAGACATACACACAGACCACACGCACGCATGCACACACACACAATCTTTTCAAACACAAATAAAGGTCTCTAATAAAACTTTGGTGACAGACATGCAGCACTCAGAAGAATTCTCAGTAATCAAAAAGATTCTGGATGTGAGCCCCAGAGGAAAGATTCTGTGCTATAGGTGGGAGGTCTGGGGGTTTCTGGAAACTTCAGAAGCAAGAGGTTTGCAGACATTTTTAACATTATGGCTGAGTCTCTTTTGCCTTCATCTTGCTTCATTTCCCTTCACCTTAGTTTATTCTCTTTTCTTCCCATAACTGTTTTTAAATTTTTTCAAAACTGCAAATTCACTATTGCCACCAACTCCCACACTACAAGCTGCAAAACCTCTCAGTGAGTAATAACATACATCTGTAACCAAAGATGACAGTGTCTTTCAATAATTTACTCACCAAAAGTGTTGAAATAATATTGACCAGATATGATGAAATCGGTGATTGTGAACATTTTTCTCCTTAGAAATTCTGTGAGATGGCTTTGAAATGTCATCAATATCTCATCTATGTGAAATAATATTATTTTAAAGTCTCTTCAGAAATTCTTAATTTAACTATATTTACAAATAGTTTTAGTAAAGAGCAAAATGATATATCATCATTCCATCTCCCTGAAATTACTGGGGTAGTATTTAGTTTCTAGCAGAATTAGAATGAGGAGAACGAAGAATATTACGTATTGAGATAATGCAAAAGGACTAGTCTGCAGGCAGAGTGATGTCTCACTCATCTGAATGTCTGTCAGCAGCTATGGGGAGATCTTGAATTAGAAGCAGTCACTTCAATTGATGAATCTAAGCAGAAAATAAATCTATCAGCATTCAAGAGAAAAGTTACTAATAACTTCAATTCTAATACAGAATACTGTAAAATACATTAATATAAATTATAAAGTCCTGAGTGGCTATTTTCATAAGAAAAAACTTAATAGTCACATATTTTGAAAAATATTCTGTGATGAACATTCTTGTTTTCTTTTTTTAAAGGGAGTCCAAAGCCCCAGATTCATTAGTACCACCCATTCTTTTATTCATGGTTAAATATGGTTGCATACAACTGTTTATGGACTAGCTGTCCTCATTGATCCCCACTCTCCAGCGGAGTTACAGACCTGACATCAGTCTTATCCAGTGGTAGTAATAACAATACTTACTATTCATTGAGTGTTTACTTTGTGTCAGGTACTGTTCACAGCATTTTACAGGTATTATCTCATTTAGTCTTCACAACAATCTTTTGAGTTAAGCAGTATAATTATTTGTATTTTAAACACAAAAAATTGAGGCACAGAGAAGGTAAGTAACTTTCTCATGGTCACACAGTAAGTATGAGGTAGAGCTAGAATTCAAACTGATGTTCTGAGTAGAGTCCATGCTTTAGGCTAGTTGTAACCATCAAAATTCCTTTTGCCTCTGGAAGATGACAGAGTTCAGCAAATTGAAGATGAGACTAATTATATGAGTTCTTTTATTTATTTCTAATTAAACTAAAAGGAGGAAAGCATGAGGTACGTCTCAGGGGTTGTAGTTTTATGTCAAAAATACAGTAGTTTCAGTTTTTGACATTGATAAAAAACTAAGAACATCATAAATATTTATGATCATTATCTATTTTGAGAATTCTGATTTCATATAACAAGTAACACCTTTTTGTTTTAATGGTAAGTTAATCACTGTCCCCAGGTGATTTCTGTATATAGATAATACATTACAACTTTCAAGACACTAAATTACAGCTATATCATTAACCTGATGTATTAAATGGTACAGGTCAAATCTGCGGGATTGAATCTTATTCTGTTGTAATTTTACTGTATCATATGTTAACTTAAAGAAGTCAGCCACTGACAGGGCACGTTTATATGGACTGTTCTTGGCTGGTTTTAGTGGCATGGGATTGGGCCTCCCGCTTAGTGGCTTTAAAACTTCCCTGAATATTTTACACCCATCATGATTTAGTCATTTAACAACAGATTTCTTCATATACCCTGAGAAATGTCTACTAAGTTGGTCTATGTGTGGTGGGGGAGATACATGGCCTCAAAGAGCATATTAAAAACCCAGGGGGTAGACAGTCCGATTTGTTTCCTGGTAAGAAATGTCCCTCACTCTGAAAATCACTGTGAAGAGACAAGGTTTCTGAAAGGATTGTGTTGTCCACCTCAAGAATGTCAGGGCTGAACAAGGTTGAAAACTACTGGTGTTGCTAATGTAAGGATAAAGGAACTCCCTTGCAAGGGCCCCCCGCCAATTAAAGGCAAGTATATTTCCAGCATTTTCATTTTTACAACTTTCCTTAAGAAGGTTCCAAAGGGACTTTATTGCTTCTATATCTAGGGGTTGCTTCTGAGGTACACTTTTGAAGGAATTAATGGCTGTAAATTTCTTCTCTGAGAAATATTTAAATAAGTTAACAACCAGTATCGTTAAATTATTTCATTAACATCTACTACAGGGGTTTGCCAAATTATCTGACCTTTCACATTAAAATTTGTTTGTTTGGAAAAGGGCATGGTTAAAAAAAAAAAGGGTGTGGTTTAAAAAAATAAATAAATAAAACAATTAGCTGTCTGTTTAAAAGATTCTGAAATGCTCTTCATTCTAATACAGCAAATTTCTGGCAAACCTAGCATATTTCTGCCTACCTTTTTTCAGAGAGCTCCTACAAGGTAGTCAAACTGTAGACATGCTGTCTTGGTTGAGATGTGGTACACTCCTAGATCAACTGAGAATATCAAAAATCGGCCTGCTTGGGTCATGGAAGAATGCTTTCGTGAGCTGTATTTTGGCACTGGGCCTTTGGATTACACTGAAACACGCTAAAAGCACAGCCTTTCAAAGTCCCTTATTACATTAACTCTAAGGATATTATAAGACAACTGACTGTTCACTAGATCATTCAGTGGTCCCCACTGAAAACCCCAGGTGACAAATTTCTTTCAAATTAAGTGCTAGGAAAAGCTTTGCTCCTCCCTAGAAGAGCTGGTATTTGTTTTTTCCTTAAGAACAACCATTTAGCTCCGTGTTTCTCAGCAGGGTTTTTCGGCATTTTGGGTGGAACAATTCTTGGCATGTGGGATGTGCCTCCCCACGACAGCCATTTAGTACCCCTGGCCTCCAGACATTAATGCCAGTTGGGCACTCAGGCACTGTGACCACCCAAACTGCTCACACACTTTTCCAAAAGCACTAGATGAGAAAACACTAAATAAATTGTTTATTTCCTTTGTTTTGTCTACCAGGAAACTCAATCAAATTTGCCATTTAAAAAAAAATATGTGGGGAAAACTATTATGTCCTTTATATCTGCATTCTAACCGTCTCCCAGTCTTGCACTACCAGTTTAATTTATATTTTCCTTGGACCTGATTTTTATTTTGTATTCTGATTTTACTGTTAAGACAGTCCAAATCCTTTGTCGAACCAGATGAGGTACAAGTGAATGAAGACAGCTTGACAGTTCAGAGGCATTTTCCCCCTTCCTTCTTAAAAGTCGTACTAAGTTGAAACAAAGTATCATTGTTGTATACAGTACACATTTTTAACTCCTATACATAAAATGGTAGAAAAACTACTCCACAGACACTCAGCTCTTAGGAATTAATAAAGAGTAATAAGCCAAAGACAAGAAAATATTTTTTAACACTGTGGATGAAAGTGACTATGTATAAATAAAATATCCCATTTCTATAAAGCCTTATTTCTATCTAATAGCAATTTAAAATGAGAAGAGCCCTTAGGAAGTATTTATTGTTTTTAACATTATAAAAATCCTTTTGCTAAAAATATAAATTCTATATGAGGCTAGTTTTTGCATGGTTCTTCATTTTAGATGGAAAATTTTGGAGGAAATCTAATCATACATTTTCCTTTTTCCATATGAGCAGAAGTGGTTTTGGTTTTGATTTAACTGCACAATTCCCTCAGATTCCTCATTTTTGGCAATCTTTATTGATGGAACCTATTAAGCAACTCAACATTATTAGGCATTTAGATATAGATTTGTTTTTTAATATAAAACATCTTTGGTGACTACAGTGTGCCCCAAATGGTGTTCTGTCTTTTACACTTATCTGTGTGTCACCTATAGTCTTAGCAGCTACTTTTGAGGGAAGATTTAGAGAAGATCCTATTAACTTCTGTGAAAACGAGATAAAAACTAAAAATGACATTACTCTATGCTCTTCTTACCTTAGAAGTGCAAACAGCTATGTTAGCAGGAAGCTGGGAAAACTGCTTCAATTCAAATACATCACGTGCTGCCCATCGGCTCATGTGGTTTTCAGCTTTGCTTGATCCAATCACATTCTGGTTTGAGTGAATGTAAGCCACTTCCTGAACACCGTCTAGGAGGTAATCGATGTTTAGTAAGTGATGTCTCATTATGAAGCAATATGGTTCCATGTATACTTTAAAAATTATCAGCAATACACTAAAAAACACGTTATGCTTGTTTTAATCTTTAAGGAAAATATTCATTTTGTATGTTAACATTGCAATACTATTTTTTAAAAAAACTGAAAAGAGAAAGAGTTGAAACATATTGGTCTAGGTTAACTTAGAAATGACTTTTCCCTCTCATCAATATGAGAACTTCTGAGATTAGATAACAATCTTTAGATTTAAATCTGAAATGAGGGTTTTGGCCAAGAAAGTCATGGTGGAGGGTCGTCTCTATGCATTTGTTGTCTCTGTTGATTTACAAAAATTGTTTACTGCTTTAAAGAGCAGTGCTGGCCTCCTCTGTTCCTTTAACCACGTGCTTGATGACACCGATGGAGTGGGAGTAGGGGTTTATGACCAGGGAGTTTCGTTTGGTTGGCTTTGTTCAGTTTTACTATTTGTATTTTGTCTGTTTTGGTACATATGCCCAGAGAATGTCAAGATTGGGAGTGTTTTAGGAAATGAAAAAAATTAACTTATAGCTTTTATCTGAAAGAAGTTTAAAAAATGGCTACATTTTTATTGCTTTGCTTCTAGGCACCTATAATTTACTTTTCAATTGTGGTCATAAAAGAGAAGGCTAGAACTGAGGTCTGTAAAAGTTCCCTCAAACAGCTCTGGCAATGACCCTTACTTACAACCTTCAACACTTGTGCTGTTTCAGTCCTCAACCTTTCTCAGCCAGAACTGCCAATCATGCGCAAACAAGATGTTGTTAAATAACATGACTAAAAGAGCAACTAAAATAATATTCTCCTTAAATTTCCAAACACTAGGTAGCATGTATGGCAACAGTTTAAAACCTTCAAAAGGATTGTTCTGGTAGAAAATTTACTCAGATCTTTCTTAATTTTAATGACGTATTTTATGCATTATTTAAAACAGCATTAGTTCCACACTAACTATTGACACCTTTTATACAGTAAAAAAAAAAACACACACACACACACACAAAAACAAAAAACACTCAGCTGATTATTTAAAAAGTAGTTTACGCAATAATTCCTCAAACCTAAACCTAATTGTAGCACACAAATCAAAGGATATTCCAGTGCTTAGTTACAACCGCATCAAAATATATATCATAATGATCTTCTAAATGAGAAAGCTTTATTTGTAAATAAGTCAACACAACGATTAAGGTTTCTATATCAAAGTATTTTTGCTTATATATCAGCTTCTTTCACATAGTTCTTGGAGAATGAGTCACACACTTTTGAAAGCAATGCTAAGTCTTAAAGTCACTAAACAGATTCTCAGTAGACGGTTGTGGCAGGGGAAGGAGTTTTCCAATCTCTCTGAATCCCTACATGAGAATAGACAGCAAAACCAAGAGCCATGGACAACTCTTACCACAAAATTAGATGACAAGAGACCCCTATGAGCCCAAGCAGGTGGGGACAATCCTCCAACAGCTACACAGGGTCTATGTGAAGGAAGAAGGAAGCAACAGGGTGGCATCTGATGGACCTGAGAACAGGAGGCCCAGAATAGAGAACAGGTATTCACTGGAAAGCACAATGGCCACCAAGAGAACAGCAGCTAGATCTGGGAAGGTCTTCTGCTCTCCAACACTGAATGGGTACTGGGGGCTCATGGGAAGAAGGCCTGAAGGGGCTGGCACAGGCTAGCCTTCAGGAACTCCCAAACAGACCCACCAGGGCTCCTGTCCAGGTCAGGGCCACACAATGAGGAAAAACTGCTGGGAAGGAGTCAAAATGAGGAGGAGAGGAAGAACAGGGATGAGGGAAAGAGACGGTCTAGAGCAAAGTGGGGGAGAGGGAGAGAGACAGAAAATTCCACCATAGTTTTGAACACTATACAAAAATAATAGACATGGATCTCTGTGAAATTAGAAAAGATTTCCTAAACTCTGCCTCATTTAAAAAATTCAAAGGAGATAATTTCTATAAAAATGAGCAAGAGGGTCAAATCACACAAAAATTATTACAAGAGAAAAGAGAATAAGCAGAATAATACTCCTACAATGAAAACATGCCAGAAAGACATACTCACAAAACAGATTAAAACTGTAACTGATTTCAAAATGAGGTAAAAGACTTTTAAGAAAATGATAAGATACAGGAACCAACAACATAAATTAGAATTAGAATAACTCAGAAATGAGCGACAGAACTCAATAAAGATGTACAAGTTAAATATATATACAATGAAGACTAAACTAGAAGGAACGTAAGAGCGAAACACAGGAGATAATGCTTTAAGAGAATTAGAAGGAACTTTTTTAAAAGCAAAAAGAAATGAAAAAGATAAAAAAGGATTTGAGAGAATGTGACAAATACTGAAGATAAGCAAAGATCAACCATTTGAGTAAGACGAGTCCCTGAAGAAGAAAGCCAAAGCAAAGGAATAGAACATGTAACTAAAAATACTAGTAGAAGAAAGTTTTCCTGAAATAAAAACCAAGTTGAAACTACACTGAGAATACTGACCCAGAATAACCAACACTGCTATGGACTGAATGTTTGTGTCCCCCCAAAATTCATGCGTTGAAGCTCCCAATGCAATGGTATTTGGAGGGTAGGTCTTTGGGAGATAATTAGGTCAGACAGGTGGAGCTCTAATGAATGGGATTAGTGCCCTTATAAGAAGAGACACGAGAGAGATGATTTCCCTCTCTGTCATGTGAGGGCACAGCAAGAAGGCAGCCATCTGTATACCAGGAAGACGGCCCAAACCAAGAATTTAACCTTACTGGCATCCTCACCTTGGACTTCCAGCCTCCAGAACTGTGAGGAATAAATGTTGTTTAAGCCACACAGTCTGTGGTAGTTCATTACAGGAGCCTGAGCTGACTAAGACAAACACTAAAACACAATCTAGTAAAATTACTGAATAATAATGAAAAGAAAAAACCCTTTGGACATCTAGGGAAAAAAAAAGAACACGTGACACACCACTTGACGCCAGAAGAAAATGAAGCTACATATTCAGGATACTTAAGAAAAGAAAGTGTGAGCCAAGAATTTTAGATCCAGCAAAAATGACTTTTAAGTATAAAAGTATACTCTTTATAAAGAGGATAGACTGTTATCAACAAGAATCTTGGGAATATTATTCTCACATGCACTTCCTTAGAAAATACACTCAGACGACCAAAACAACTTGAGAGACATTGACATAAGGACTGAAGGGAAGCATTAAACTTACAGTTATCTGCAAACCAAGGATAAATGAAGTCTAAGAGGGGGAGCATATATAATGCAATGTTTGTATGTTCTGACAATGTAGACATAGTATATCCATTTTAAAAATGGGAAGAAATGTGAGTGCACATGCAAAAAACCCTTAATGTTTTCAGGAATCATAGTATAGTAATAGTGGTATTTTTATTCTTTGACTTTTGTGTAATATGGGATAAAACAAATGAGTAATTATGGGACATTATAATTAAATCATTCCCTATATGCTTAAGAACCAGGATTATCAGGATAGAAGAAATGGTATACAAATGTGATAGAGATGAGGTTAAGTAAAAGCTCTATACCCTCAAATTAAGTATCAATGTAAATATAGAAGTATCAATATAAACTCATCAAGTATTTTATCACCATATATAAAAATACACATATGTACATAAACATATATACAAATACATACATATAAATATAAACATATATATATAAATATGTGTGTATGTACATATACACACAAATAATCTGTCCAGTGAAAAGGCCCAGAAATAATAACCAAGCTAGTAGTAGCAATGATCATTCCTAGTACCAGACTGTGGTCTGGAAACATACTGTCTCACTAAACGAAACCAACACTTTTTGGAGAAACGACTAATTCTAGGTCTGGGGCAGAAAATGTACAGATGATCCTGGAACATCTTGTAATACTACATACCAATCAAAGATGATTAGCATCATATCAAAAGGTCTCAAGAATCAAAATGCTCATGTCCAAAGGTTCTCACTGCCCAAAGATGGGACAACTGAGCCTCAATAATGATATTAATTACAATGCACTGACTCATTAAATGTGTTTGAATCAATTAATTCATATGATTTTAAGAAAAGAATGGGTCATCTTCTAAGGATGATGGGGAATCAATTTATTATACTAAAAACTGGTAAAGATAGGAATTAAGTCTTTTTGCCTTCTCTGTATGAACTGTACTACTGGGTAATAGCAGATGAGGAGAAGTATCTCCTTACGGAAGCATTCTAACAAACAAATGAAAAAGAAATAAGAGAAGTAGAAAATATCATTTTGCTACTCTGAATGAATAAATAGTTACAGGCATTAAGCATCACTGGCTGCCAAGATTACACAGACCAGCAAACATTTTGTGCCTCCCATAGTCTTGCCAAACTTCTGTCAAAGGGATTGAACCTCAAGTTGATACAGCATCAGGAGCCAACTGCTCACTTGCAGGAAATATGGGGGCAGAGGAATACATTCGACTGCACCAAGAGTACACAATCAGCAAAATGCAAATTGAGGAAAACTCTAGAGATGGCCCAGGTCCTTCAACAGATAAATCCTAAGGAAATGAAAGGGATGGAAGAGGAATCCTGTAGATCAAAAGAGACTATAAAAATTTTTAAAAATGGGTGAGACTAAACTATTATGTCTAGGGATAAACATCTGTGTGACAAAACCACAAAAATGCCAAAAATCAATTACTATGAAAGTTAGAATAATTAGTATTTAGGGAGGTAGGGGGGCTGTGATTCAGATGGGGCACATGGAGGGGGGTCCTGGGGTAGATGACAGAGCTCTCTCTCTTGACCTAGGTGGTCTTCCCTTTATCCTGCCACCCACCCACTTCCTCATTTGTGCTTCAATATAGTATGTTGATTGTAGAGCTATTTTACAAGCTAATTCAAGAATTTCTTATAGAATTATTTGATTGCACAAAACAAATATGGAAAGAAAAGTTTTCAGAATGTATCTGTACCTAAAAATTTATCCATCGATTCACACATCTTCCCTGGATTGACAACTCTCTCATTTGAAAATTTCATGGGTTTTCTTGGTATGAAAGTGCTATTTTTCTTATGGCTAGGCAATTTTGAAGAGAAACTGATTCTGTCTTTTACAGTTTTTGGTCTATGGCTCTGTTTAGCATGGCCAACAGATACATCGTCATCTGAGGACGAAAAATCATCAACACTCTGCGAGTTACAATCTTCATCTGTTGCATCCTGTTGATTTGTTTTCTTCATTGTGTTAGGAAAAGTGTCAAGTTCTCTTTTATTTTCTTTCTTTCTCTTAAACCTTAAAGAAGTAGTAGCTCTTTGCTTTCTTACTCTTGACTTGGAGGAAATTTCAATGTCATCAGACTCGTCACTAATATCACTACTGCCATTTCGTTTCATAGTAGGTTTCAGGGTCATGTTCTCAGGATTTAATTGTTTTGAAATTAGTCCATTTCCTCTGACATCAGTCTTTCTATCAGCACCATTATTTCTCACTTCAACAGGGTTTTCTGTTTCAGAATCTTCAGATCCATCCACGGGTGGTTTAAACCTTATACTATTCTTAGGGACTCTCTGAGTTGTATATTGTGTGGGAAAGATGACATCACTATCTTCTGACTCTGTGACATTCTCTAAAATGCAATGGTGGTCAGCTGTATTTTTAAAATTTTTCTCATCATCAGACTCAGAAGAAATATTCTGTTCTAAAATCTCACTTTTATCAAAAATGGATTTTTCATTTGGATTTAGGATGCTGGCTAATTTCTGATGTTTTGAAGTACCAAGAGAGTCTTGACTTTTGTGACAACCAACATCTTTGGCTTCTGTTGAAAGGCACATAGGGTGTTCATCAGAACTTTCATCGTCAGAGGCAATATTTCCATCACTATCCTCAACTGCTCTACACTTTGTCTCAAACAGTTTAGAGAAACCACACTGGAGTAAGGTAAGCTGTGCGGGAGGACCTGCAGCTTTACTTGAGTCACACGGTTTGTTTTTAGCAGTCTTTAGTCCTGAGTTTCCCACCGCCTCATCATCACTAAAATCACTGCAGAGATCACATGCTTCTTTTGCCAGCAGGTCTGCAGGCTGTTCTAGACCTCTGTGTTCTTGACAGTCAGCCTCTCTAGGCTATATAAAAAGCAGTAACAGAAACATTAGAAAATGTCAAGATAATAATATCAAACTTATCACACTGGAAGGGAATTAAATTTGGGCAAATAATATATCTACAAGTATATCACTTAGTATTTTCTAAAAGTACAGCATTTAATAAACAAATGTAAAAGATTTAATATTACAGTCTGATACACTCTTTTCTCTTTTCAAGTTGAATAACTTAAAAAAATAAAGTTTAAACTAGAATACCATGTGATCAAATGATTTATAAGAAAACCACAGAGCAGAGTGGTCAGTTTCTAAGATGCAGGGGCTGATTCTGGCCTCAAAAGTGAAAAGCACACAATTTATTGCTTACTGTAGTCCAGCAGATACTTCCAACCATGCTTTAAGAACAAAACAAATTTGTAGGAGTTAACAAAGTAAAGATTTCACAACTGGAAAATGGTTCTAATTGTTTAAAAATAAGTATAAGATATGATACAATCTTGACCACTAGAAACAAAGAAAACATTGAAGATACTAAGTAAAATTTGCTACAAACTTAAATACAATATTTATTTTATTCACATCAATCAGAACTAAATATATCCTTCAGTTTCTTAAAACTGAGGCTTTAGTAGCAAAAGATTTGGGGAAAGTATTATCCAGTAATACTTCTGCCAACATTTGATATTCATGTATTTCTATGAATTTAGAAAAATATTCACCCCATTTTCCAAATCATTGGGCTGGTAAAAATTTATAGTTAAATCTCTAAAAACAAACAAGAAAAAAACAGCAACAACAATAACAAAAAACCTTCTCACATATTCTTTACTTTTAAAAAGGCCTTGTGATAACAGTATAGATTGTGCAGAATATGAGATGAGAAACTACTAAAAAGATCACAAGATCAAGGATTCAAATAAAATAAAATATCTGCTTGAGTCAGAAAATGATTTTGATGTTTGGATTTAATAATCTTAAACACATTGCTATTTTTCCATTTAATTTGTTGTTTAGTAAAAAACTATTTAGGTTGGATTGCTCACCTATACAATGTGTTTAATTTTAACTTACAGTTTGGTACAGTTAAAATTTCAGTATAGACGTAAATGCCTGATGATTGCTCCTGAATTTGTTTTTATGACATGAAATGTTAAATTAGCCTAAATTATTAATTTTACTGACAGGCCTCTGACTTTTTGTCTTCAACTTTTTTTAAGATCTTTTCTTTACACATTGAGAAATAAAGGAAAAAAAAGAAACAAAATTTTCACAGTACATGTTTTCTAGGAGTTCTAGGCTACAGATTCAAAAGTTGCTTACTGTTTCTGTTTTGTGTACTGGTGGTTCCTCTTTCAACCAAGTTGTGGCTGTCATTATCCCTGCTTCCACTCGGCCTTCTCTCTATAAAGAATGCAAACAACTGTGTAAAATACAGGGGAGAGACAACCAGATACACAAAAGCAATGGCATGCTAAACTTAAGGAAGGACAACTGAGTGCAGCTTGCTTTAGCTCTCTTAATGCTATTTTTCAATTTGCTAATTAAGGAACTCATATACAGTTTAGAAAACATTTTAAAATACTTGTAATTCTTAGGTAGTAGGAAGACACAGTGGAAGCGTGCTGGGCCCATAAAATATTCTTATTTCTTGTTTTAAAGCTTACTTTTTCAGATAGAAAACTAACTATATTTTTCAACCAACTCTACTAAAAGCTCTAGTAGGGAGAGAGAGTGAAAAAATGTCATATATTTACCCAGTAACAATATCCATAAGAACCATGTCTATGTAACAGTTATAGTAAGGATATGTTAGCAACATTTCAAACAACCACAGATAATGTTGAGTATTGGGAACTTGATATTCTAGCCTATATTGCTAGTGTATTTATTGTTCATATTCATTAAAATACACTTATTGATTCCTTCGGTGTAGCAGACATCAAAATAAAAGGGTCCATCCAATATGAAACTAAAAAAAAAAAAAGATCATTATATAACAGGCTTGCTACATCTTTTGGGAAAGTATTTATGCTTTTAAAGCTTTTGGTATATCATTTAGCAGAGGTATTTAATGGCCTAGATTCTAGAATATTAAATTCTTCTTCAAAAGGAAATCAATTTATTTCTCATTTTAAGGCTTTATTTGTTGATAGAACAAGGGAAAATACTACTACTATCACCACAGTTACAAATGCCCAACTTACAAATACAGAGATATACCAATGGCCTAGTATCCAGGGCAATAAGTGAGACTCTCCCATACAGAACTCTAGAGAATGATAAACAGTTTCTGAGTTGCCCTGAGAGCTCTTCTCTCAATGCCTAGAGGCTATTACTATAAGGGAATGGGGAGCCTCCTTCCCAGTACTGCCTTTTTTTTTCTTCAACAGAAGCTAAATGGTCGCAACAGCTGCAACTGGCAGCACCAGAAATCCTCAAGCTGTCAGAATCCCTTTATGATAGGTAAATGACAACTCCAGTCTTCTGTTGCTCAGGACAAACACCTTGGAGCCATCCTTAACTCTTCCCTTTTTCTCATACCCTATATCTGATCCCTCAGCAAGTCATGTCAGCACCACCTGGGTCATATATACAGAATCCAGCCACTTCTCACGCCATCTACCACTATGATACTGGCCCAAACCACCACCATCTCTTGGCTGGATTATTGCAGTATCCTCCTACTTGGCTTCTTGCTTCTGTTCTTGTACTTGCACGTCTAATTCTTAATATTTAGTCTAGACAGTATAGACCAGATCTGTCATTCTTCTCTTCAGAACCCTCTAATTGCTTTTTGTCTCAATCAAAGTCAAAGTCCCTGCAAGATCTGGCTTCCTGTCATCTCTCTGGCTCCATCTCTGGCTCTCTTGCTTACTCCACTCCAGCCACTCTGGCCTCTCTGCCATTCGGAAATCATGCTGGACATGTTCCTCCCTCAGAGGCTTTGCATTTGTTCCTCTGTCTAAAACACATCTTCTGCCCTCATCTCCCGAAAGAATCAAAGGCAAGCTCAGTGAGTGCTTCATTGGCTACTCCATCTAAAATTGCAATGCTCTTTCCTTGACAGTCTCCGTATTTCCCTTCCCCACTCTCTTTTTTTTAATTGAGATATAATTTACATATAACACTGTGTACATTTAAGGTGAACAATGTGTTGATTTGATACATTTATATATCTCAATATGATTACCACTGTAGCTTTACCTAACACCTCTATCAAGACACACAATTATCATTTCTTTTTTGTGGTGAGAACATTTAAGATCTAGTCCCTTAGCAATTTTGAAGTATATAATACAGTACTGTTGAGTATAATCACTAGGCTGTGCATTAGATCTTCAGAACTTATTCATCTTCTACCTGCTCTATTTTTATCCTTAGAACTTATCATCATACTATACTATATGCTTCACTTACTTTTTCTGTTTATTATTTGTCTCCCCCAAATAGAATGTAAATTTTTTGCAAGCAGTACTTTTTGTCTATTTTATTCACTTCTGTATGCCTAGCTCTACGATGTACAGTACCTGACATTTAGCATATATTCAATAAATATTTGTGAAATTAACTCCCAATATCTATCTTTAAAGGAAAATCATGATATAGACAACAGAAAATCAATGCAAAATAGAACTAAATTGCCCAGAAGTAATCATGTTAAAAGTGTTCTATAAATTCAAATTTCTACATCCTAAGACATTTTAAAAGAAATTTTCTACAACTTTTAAAAATTAAAAATGTGTCACAGGAAGTGAAATACTTCTTTCACTTTATAATATATGCTTCCACTATACAGGGCTTGGAATAATAATATTTTAAAACATCATTTGGCCAAAATGAGCATGAATCTAACCAGGCTTGAATAATTTTAAACTCTAGTTGATACAAATGAGCAATTTTAATTCAAAATTTAATTTAGTAATTGAATGCCAATGATGTGCTTACCAAGAAGTTGAGCACCTTTACCATAAACAAAATATAAGACACAGAGGGTCCTGTTATTAATATACAATCCTGGAGGAAAAACAAGATATACTTAGGACAAGAAGAGAACTTTCCATTTAATAACTTGTCACTTGTTTAATGAAGGTGGCTATTCTGATAAAATAGAGAACTAAGCTATTTGATATATGGCAGAAAACAGGATAAGTAATATATTGTTAATATATTTTATTTATTTAATTATTATTTTTGTGAGAAGATTAGCCTTGAGCTAACATCTGTTGCCAATCCTCCTCTTTTTGCTGAAGAAGATTGACCCTGGGCTAACATCCATGCCCATCTTCCTCTACTTTATATGTGACTGCCTCCCACAGCATAGCTTGACAAGCGGTGGATAGGTCTGCGCCCGGGATCCAAACCTGCAAACCCCGGGCCGCAGAGACGGAGCATGCGAACTTAACCACTACGCCACAGGGCTGGCCCCTATAATGTTAATATATTTTATAGAAAATGATGTCAAATTAGAAACATGAATATAGGCTGGTATGTTGGGTGGTACTCTGAAATGGAGGTAGGCTCTGAGGGGGCTTGGAGGACAAACAAGGCTATTGATTAGAGAAGAGGATGGGAAAGAACAAGTCCATGAAAGAAACAGCATATTCAAAACAACAAAAAGAAAGAAAGGGGGACTGTAAATAGATCGCTCAGTTCAGAATCAAATAGTTACTATAAAATAAAAACTCAGCAGTATACATCAGACATGTATAATAGTTATAACACTCACAGGATACAAATAATATATAAGTTCCTCTTCCCCATCCATCAGTGGTCACTCGAATTGTTACTGAACTTGCTTAACATATGCTAACTGATGTTACGTGTTCATTATGTAAATATTCTTTTCCACCTCCCATCAAGATGGTCTAAGTTCTCTAAGTTCCTTCAACTGTTTTTATGGTTCTTACTAGATAAATGAAGTACATTAAGGTTTTACTAAAAAGTCCTGGAAGTTAAGGGAAATGTTCTTAAGTTTTCCGAGACTTAGTTTCCTCATCTACGTGATGAGGGGGTTGCAAAAGATGATACTGCAGGATTTTATGATACTCATATCAATATCAACTAGAAAATAAGTTAATATCCTTAGTATTCTGGTATATTAAAGAATTTAAAAGACTTTTGTTAAAGGATATAAATATCCTGTTTGAAGAATAAGAAACATCTGTATGCTGAGGATGAACACAACCGGGAGAGCCTGAAATACTGGTGTGGAATTTTTATTGGGAACAGAAAACAAAAATCTCCATGAGACATGAGAGTGAATCTCAGGGAGTATTTGGTAACTTTTAATCAAAACACATTTTATACTTTTGTTTATTTAGGAAAGTCTCTTTTTTTAGTTCCTGACTTCAACAGCTGTTTTCAAAATAATAAATTTCTCTTCGCTAGTCTGAAAATGGCCTTGGAAGTCACGCTATCTAGTATATGTATCTGTATTTGTTTGTGTACCTTATTTGTAACTACACATGGGAAAATCTTAGTTTAGAGGTACAACAATTCATTTCCTATTTCTCTAAAAGTAGACATTTAAACAGAAAGCATTTTTTATAAGTAAACCAAAAATTTCTCTGAAAAGGCACCAGCAATTATATTTTAAGTTTCCTGAGAGAGAAAAACCGTGTTTAAAATATTGAAAAGGTCAGAGAACAATTTCATACCTCCAGGATGTCCCTGGTAAGACAAGACCCTTGGGACCTTAGTTTGAAGAGATTATAGACCCCAAAAAGCTCTCCTCGATGCTCTTTTGATCCCTGAACTGCTTCAAAATATCGCTTGGCATTTTCACTTCCAACCACCACACAGTGAAGTTGCTAAAACAGAAAAAACACAAGGTATTTTTGAAAAAGTGTCTGCTCCAACAATATGTCAGAATTTCCTGGCATTCCCTGTATATACACAGCTTTAGCTGGAGCAGGCAGAATCTCCTGAGAGAGGAAATTTTAATTTCCCTGGCAGATGTTGCCATTACGATGAAATAATCATAATCTGGCCAGGATTATTGAAGAAGAGATCTTATATTTCCTATTTTATCTGTTTTCTACCAACTGAGTCAAGATCACATCTCTGTGGAATATCCACCTGATGTAAAATGTTTGAAAATAAAGGCAGACATTTGAATACACTTTTCTCCTTTCTAGACTCTTATTACAATAGGAACTACTAAAACTGGCAAAAATAATCACTACATTACCAAAGTTAAATTACAATCTAAAGTAATTATATGATAACAATGTTGGTGTCAAACTAATTTTGGCCATGGTTACATTGTCAACTAATAACAAAAACCCAGTCACTGTTTAGAAACATTGCATCTTTGAAACAATTTTGAATATAGAAAGAACACTGACATGGAACCTTTAAGGACATATACCACTTTAGCGTCAACATTAATATGCTTCTTTCTTTATTGGATATTTTACTAAATGTAATGTGAATACAATCCAATTAACCCCATGTACACTTTAAAATTTCTTGGAAGAAACAATGCACAGAATAAAAAAATAACTTCAGTTTACTGTTGATGGAAGGATTAGTAAGAAGTGATATTTTATTGTGATTTTCATCCGAGTTGATTTCACTGTAATAAATTACTCTAGGCAACTAAAATTATTCTTATTAATGATAGCTTCTATTTATTGCTACTATTTAGCTGCTACTTGCTACATGTGTAGCATTTTTACATTCTCTCTTTTAATCCCTAAAACCCTATAAGATATTATTTCCCTTTTAGAAATAAAGAAACTTAAGTTTAGAGAAATTAAGTGCCTTGCTTACAGCTGCCCAGCTAGGAAGTGTAATTTCTAGAATTTATACCTGGGTTTAGCTGAATCCAAAATTTACACTTGTAATAATTTCTCATCTTCAGGTTGTCCCTCTCAAAACAAGACCCTTGAGACCTTAGTTTGAAGAAGTTATGGATCAACATACTGACTTGGTCAGTTTGATATCAATGTCCCAGAAACATGGGCTATAGTCCTGGGAATACAGAATCACAATAGCAACTGACGTATCTGATGGCCCAGTTACCCGATGATTTTACCGTTCTACTGACTCTTCCTTAAACACTATATCATCAGACTGCAAGACGAGTAAATACAATCGCCAAAGAAATCTGTAAGCGTGTATCTGAATCTTTCTAATTCTCTACCAACGTTTTATCAGAAAATTTACAGAAGGCACACTATTTTGTACTTAAAACAAATTATTCAAAGTGGCTCTAGTAAAAGTGAAGGCCAGATGCATCCATTTGCAGGAAAACTATAAAAAAATCATGTTAGCATTCAAGAGGGTAGAGAAAAAAAAATCAGCAATTAGAAAATGTAGCTTAGTTTCTAGCTTAAGAAAAACCCATACAAGGCTACAAAATTGGACTTCTTCACAACAATATACAAGATATGCAAGAAGTAAAAAGAAGAAAAGGAATGTTTATCATGTTAAGGAGTTCATGACCCCTTCCTCCATCTTCAAGGCCAATAGCGTGGCATCTTCCTATCATTCCCTCTGACCCTCTGCTTCTGCAATCACACCTTCTCTCCTTTCTCTGACCCTCCTGCCCACCCCTCTCCCTTTATAAGGACACCTGGTGATTACATTGGGCCGATCCAGAAAATCCAGGTGGGTTCAGAGGATTAGGTGGTGGACATCTTTGGGGGGACCATTATTCAACCTACCATAGTAAGGAAGTACAAAAAGAATGATGGGGCTTGTCAAAATGACACAGAAGCCACCTTGAAAGGGTTCCCACTGGCCAAAAATGAGATAGTTTGACCATCAAAACAAATAGTGAAATTCAGTGGGTTGCAATCTGCGACTAAAATAGGACCCCATGAGTCCACGTAGATGAAAGAAAGAAATAGAAGAGAAGAGAAAGCTCTGAAAGTCTGAAATTAAGGTGTTGGCAGGGCCATGCTCTCTCTGAAGGTTCCAAGGGAAGATCCTTTCTTTCCTCTTCCTAGCTTCTGGCAGTTGCTGGTGATCCTTGGCATTTTCTTTTTCCTTTAATTATCTTATTGAGGTCATACTGGCTTATAACCTTGTGTAAATTTCAAGTGTACATTATTCTATTTTAGCTTCTGTATAGACCGCATCATGTTCACCAATAGTCTAGTTTTATCTGTCACCATATGTATGTGCCCCCTTACCTCTTTCATGCTCCCCCTGCCCCCTTCCCCTCTGGTAACCACCAATCTGTTCTCCTTATCTACTGTTTGTCTGTTTATCTTCCACGTATGAGTGAAATAATGTGGTATTTTTCTTTCTCTATCTGACTTATTTCACTTAGCATAATGCCCTCAAGGTCCATCTGTGTTGTTGCAAATGATACAATTTTGTCTTTTTTATGGCTGAGTAGTATTCCACTGTATATAAATGCCACATCATCTTTATCTATCCATTGATGGGCACTTAGGTTGCTTCTAAGTCTTAGCTATTGTGAATAATGCTGCAATAAACATAGGGTGCATATATCTTTTTGAAATAGTGATTTCATGTTCTTTGGATAAATAAATCCAGTGGAATAGCTGGATCATATGGTATTTCTATTTTTAATTTTTTTTTTTTTTTTTTGTGAGGAAGACTAGCCCTGAGCAAACATCCAATGACAATCCTCTTCTTTTTGCTGAGGAAGATTGGCCCTGGGCTAACATCCACGCCCATCTTCCTCTACTTTATATAGGACACTAGCACAGCATGCCTTGACAAGCGGTGTGTCAGTCCGCGCCTGGGATCCGAACCTGCAAATCCCACGCCACTGAAGCGGAGTGCGCGAACTTAACCGCTATGCCACCGGGCTGGCTCCTATTTTTAATTTTTTGAGAAATGGCCATACTGTTTTCCGTAGTGTCTGCACCAGTTTGCATTCCCACTGGCAGTGTATGAGGGTTCCCTTTTCTCCACATTCTCTCCAACATTCGTTATTTTTTGTCTTGTTAATTACAGCTATTCTGACAGGTGTAAGATGATATCTCATTGTAGTTTTGATTTGCATTTCCCTGAGAATTAGTGATGTTGAACATCTTTTCCTGTGCCTGTTGGCCACCTGCATACCTTCTTTGGAAAAATGTCTGTTCATATCCTCTGCCCATTTTTTCATTGGGTTATTCATTTTTTTGTTGTTGAGTTGTATGAGTTCTTTATATATTTTGGAAATTAACCCCTTATCAGATATATGATTTGCAAATATTTTCTCCCAGTTGGTGGGTTGTCTTTTTGTTTTGTTTCTGGTTTCTTTTGCCATGCAGAAGCTTTTTAGTCTGATGTAGTCCCATTTGTTTATTTTTTCTTTTGTTTCCCTTGCCCGAGGAGACATGTTATTCAAAAAGATACTGCTAAGACCAATGTCAAAGAGTGTACTGCCTATGTTTTCTTCTAGGATTTTTATGGTTTCAGGTCTTACATTCAAGTCTTTAATCTATTTTGAGTTAATTTTTGTGTATGGTGTAAGATAATGGTTTGCTTTCATTCTTTTGCATGTGGCTGTCCCGTTTTCCCAGCACCATTTACTGAAGAGACTTTCCTTTCTCCATTGTATGTTCTTAGCTCCCTTGTTGAAGATTAGCTGTCCAAAGATGTGTAGTTTTATTTCTGGGCTCTCAATTCTGTTGCATTGATCTGCGTGTCTGTTTTTCTGCCAGTACTGTGCTGTTTTGATTACTACAGCTTTGTAGTATATTTTGAATTCAGGGAGTGTGATACCTGCTGCTTGGTTCTTTTTTTCCAACAAAAAGAACTGCAATCTGTGGCATTTTTCGGTTTGCAGCTGCATCACTGCTATCTTTTCCTTTGTCATCACATGGCATTCTCCCTCTGTGTCTATCTGTATCCAAATTTCCCTCTTAGAAGGATATCAGTCATTGGATTAGGGCCCACCCTAGTCCAGTATGACCTCATCTTAACTTAATTACATCTGCAAAGATCTTACTTCCAAATAAGATCCCATTCACAGGTACCAGAGGTTAGCATTTCAAGGTATCTTTTTTGGGGGGTGGAGGAGGGAGAGACATAATTCAATTTCTAATGGAGAATTTGTTAAAGATTTTTACATTTATGTTCAAGACATATTAGTCTGTAATTTGCTGTTCTTGTAATGTCTTTGTCAAGTTTTGAGATCAGGATTTTTCTATCTTTCTAATGTAAATTGGAAGTGTTCCCTCCTCCTTTGTTTTCAAAAAGAATATTAAATGTTTGATAGAATTCATTGCTGAAGTTATCTAGGCTAGTGTTTCTTGGTGAGAAAGTTTTGAATTAAAAATTCACTTTTTTGACAATATAGGGCTATCATCTTCCCTCCTCTGAAGTTATTGCTAAGCATCCAGTATCGCTAATAAGAAGCTAGATGTCTACTTAATTCTAGTAGTCGCCCCTCAGTATCCACAGGGGATTGGCTCCAGAACTCCCCTAGGATGCCAAAATCCAAGGATGCTCAAGTCCTTTATTATAAAATGGCGTAATATTTGCATATAACATACACACATCCTCCCGTAAACTTTAAATCATCTCTAGATTACTTATAATACCTAATACAATGTAAATGCCATGTAAATAATTATTATACTGTATTGCTTAGGAAATAATGACAAGGAAACAAAGGCTGTACATGTTCAGTATAGCTGCAACCATTGTAGGCTTTCTGATCCGTGGTTGGCTGAATCCTTGGAGGCAGAACCCGTAGATATGGAGGGCCAACTGTACTACTGTAGATAAACTTTCTCTCCAGGAAGTTTATCTCCGGAAATTTTAAGGATTTTTCATTTTATCCTTGGTGTTTTACAATTACAGAAAGATGGTGTAAGTGTAGATCTATTTTCATTCATCCTATTTAGCACTGGGTGGGCCCATATAATCTGTGGACTCTTGTTTTCTACTTTTTCAATGCTTCTTTCTTTCTTTAGGGTTTCTTCTCTTCTCTTCCTTCTGTTCACTTCTTCTACTATAAGACTCATGTTAGAACTTCTAGATCTAGCTTTCATTTCCCCTAACTTTTCTTACATGTGTTCTATCTCTGTCTTTTTGCTCCGTAATCTAGAAGAATTGCTTGACTCTTTCTTTTATATGAAAACTTTGCTCTTTGTTACCCAGCCTGTCTCTGGAGTTTTTCATTTTCTGGCTTTCTAATGGATTCTTTTCCTAGTAGTCTGTTCTTGTTTTCAGGATCCTATAACCTCACTTACCTTTTGAAAATTAAAGAAATATTATTCATATTTCTTTAAAAATCTCCTTTACTCTTTTCTATTAATTGTTTTCTCTGATGTTAATTCTTTTTTTGTTGTTGTTGAGTTCCTACAGCTCTTGTAACAAATTATCATAAACTTAGTGGCTTAGAACAACAGAAATTTATTCTCTTATACTTCTGGAGGCCATAACTCTGGAATCAGTATCACTGGTCCAAAATCAAGATGCCAGTAGGGCCATACTCCCTCCAGAGGCTTTAGGGGAGAATCTATTCCTTGCCTCTTCCAGCTTCTGGTGGATCCAGCATTCCTTAGCCTGTGACCACATCACTCTGTCTCTTCTGTCTGTGTCAGATTTCCTTTTGCTTCTTTCTTATAAGGACACTTGTGATTTGGGCCCAACTGGATAATCCAGGTAATCTCTCCATCTCAAAATTCCTTAATTTAATCACAGCTTACAAAGATCCTTTGCCCCATATAAAGTAACAGTTATAGGTTCCAGGGATTAGGACTGATATCTTTGAGGGCCATTTTCATAGTATTTATTTTCCTAAACTGTTCAATAATTATTTTTGTTGAGTATTCATCTGTCTTCAAATACCTTTCATGCTTATCTCAGCCTACTGCAGTGATTATTCAAAGCAGGGGGAGGTGCAAGTGTTTAATGTTCTGAGCAACAGAGGGACTTTCTCCTCGATTTCAGCAAAAATTTGGAGCTCTGTCTTGCTTCTTTGCTTCCAGTATTTTCTAGTATTTATTGCTCTTACTTGAGAGCAGACACCTCTGTTGGCTGCAGTTTGGTACAATGGGAATAAGACTGTAAGGGTTAAACCACCTTGTTAGATCAGCAATGATACCCAAAGAGGGGGTACCACAGAAGGGTACCCAAGGCTCCCTTCTTTTTTTAGTATCTGCTGACTTTAAGCTTAGAATATCCAGAAGCTGCCGCTACCTTTTTCAGTAGTCTTTTCCTGACTGAGTTTAGCTTGGTTTCTTCCTCCAATCTGATCCCAATTGCCTTTTCTCTTTCGGGGTTCCTCATAATTTCTGGGACACAGAGAGAATTCTTCTTACTTTCCAAAATTTTTATGGGTTTCTTTAAAACATAATTTTTGGATATTCTTTACCCCCAAAAGATTTGAGAAACACTTGGAAGGGCAGAGCATGTACATCATTTGCAACCAATCAATCTTTAAATCACATGTAATGCCTTTTCCTCACATGATTGCCATCTTATCTTTATTTGTGCCTACCAAGTTGTGTGGCTGAATCTGTCCTAAGTGGTTCAAAATTTAAAAAATATTTTAATAAGTAACTAGATCATACAAAGTTCTGAAAACTTAAATTACCCTCATCTTCTGAAGCGTTTTTATTATATATTATTACATAATATATATTATATATCAGGCCACTCCATTTCATTAAATGAGTCAGATAAATAGGTAAAAAGCAAATATACATAGCAATGAGATTGAGAAAAATTACTATGTGATTGAGGAGACTTTTACTTGTGGCAAAGCTAAGACAATATTCTGAAGAACTGCTCTTAAGATGAAAAAAATAATATCCTACTTTTTTCCAAGATTGGTTAATAATGTCTGAAAAAAATTTTTTTCAAGTAGTTGTGCTATACCAAGGAACAAAAAGATGAAAGGTTTTGGATACAGCTAAGTGCTTTAAGAAAAAACAAAAACTGCTGTGTACAATTCTATTTTTAGAATTAAGAAAATAGCATAGATTTAAGATTGGATCATTCTTAGGTTAACTACCACCACATGTGGCAGATGTTTGCTCTTAAATAGATGCCAACTGAATATATAGGGAGCAATTCAAATTTAACATTTATAATTAAACTTGAACCTCATTCCAGATCTTCTCAAGTGAGCAGTTATAAACTAAATAAACTTTGTTTATTTAGAGGCATAAATAGAGTAGTAATTGATACCCTAAGGATACAAAAGAATTAATGCAATCTTAGATGAATACTAAAACACCAGCACAGTAGGTACTGGGGTGTCTCTGGGTCCCAGTTTCATTATGTACAACATGAAATGGTTACATTAGATATCCCTAATGGCATTTCTCCCCAGTCTTCTTCATGTCATGGCACATATAGAAAATGGTAATATATGAACATCTACCTGGAGTAAACAGAGGTTGTTACTCAAGGCTGGAAACCGGCTGCCCAGAGAGCTGTAGGATCAACGTCTCAGTGCACCTATATTCCATCTGTGGCATACCATCATGTCTTGGCCCACAGTTTGGCGGAGCTGTGACCTTGGTACTCAAATTGTGGTCTACAGACTAGTAGTGTTGGCACTCCTGGGAGCTTGTTAAAAATGCAGAATCTTGGGTTCCACTCAGACCCACTAATCAGAATCTGTGCTTTGAAGATCCCTAGGATGATTTATGAGCACACTAAAGTTTAAGAAGACTGCTCTAAGAAACTTTCAGCTCTACAATTCAATGAATCTAAGAATGTGTTTTATGGAAGTATATTCCAGAGTATATTTCATAATCTTATTAAATTCCATATTATAGTTAGAATAAAATTAAAAACATATTTTTATACATATTTGTTCCTAATTTTTGAAAACAGACAAATGTTTACTTCTTAATTAGAAAAAGGGGAATATATTTACCTGCTTGTATACCTGTCGTAAGTACATGATCTCCTCCACAGTTCCCAAGGAGATGAGTCGAAGCACTTTGACATCCCTGCATTGCCCAATCCTATATGCTCTGCAAAAAGATTAAAAACAAAGCAAATAAAAATCATGTGAAACAACTTCGGGTTCAGGAGGTAGCTTTTGGACAGAAAAATGGAACATTACTAAAATTTTAATTAATTTAAAAAGGAACATTTTAGGTTTAGATATGCTATATTATTTAATAATAATCCAAAAATAGAAATTCATATAAAAAGACCAGTCATTGAGGAGAAAAGCATTATAGAAAAAATTTACATATCAACTTCATTTCTGTTTTTAGAGATCATCTTGCATTGTCTAAAAACTTTTTCTAAATTCAGATTTTTATTTTACAGCAGTCCTAAGCTTATGAATAGGTTGTGTTCCCAAATGATTTCATTTATACAAAACTCTCAAAAATGCAAACTAATCCATAGCAACAGAAAGCAGATTAGTGGTTGCTTGGGAATAGGGACATGGGGAGGGGCAGGAGGGATGGACTACAAAGGGGTGCAAGGAAAATTTGGGGAGTGATTAATATGTTTACTACCTTGACTGGTGGTTTCACGGGTGTACATGTATCAAAATTTATCCATCATACACTTTTAAATATGTGCATTTTATTGTACATTAATTACACCTCAATAAAACTGTTAAAGAAAACACCTGGGGAAAAAACAGTTAATCACCTGGCCAGCCTATGGAAGTGCAGATTTATAGCCCTCATCCACAGAGATGTCCATGCACTGGGTCTGATTGAATCACTCAGTTGACTAGTACTCCAGATGTTCTGATACGGACCATAGTGCTAATTAAAACTCTAACACGACTGCCACACTGGTTAACTATGGGTCTAGTCCCTACAGCTTCTCCCAGGTGGAGGCTTTACTGGATGCTCTGAATGAGGTCACCTGTTTCTAAATATCTGTTACAGTCATGGGGCGATCAGGGGCAAGGCCGCACTGCCCCATACTTGAGAATGTTATAATCTGGGGGAAACTTAATTTTGATCTTGTAAAGTCACTCTATGTTCTTATGTTTGGTGCTCCCTCCACCTCCTTCACCCATTCCTCCTCACAGAGAAGGGCTTTCACTAGAGGGCAAACTGGGGTTCCGAAAATTGTACACCCCAGAGGAGAATGGGGGCTCCTGTGACACAGCACAGATGGGGGTAAATTACTGCATTCTCACTTCCAGCCTGCAGCCTGGATACAGAGGGGCTCATAATCTCTTTTTCTCCCACAATGGATTTGGGTTCCAGAAACAATGAAAAATCAGTCTCAGGAAATGTCTTTTGGGTGTATGCTCAGCCAATTGTTTGGTGAATGGGATAGATTCTGTTAGAATACATATTCTCTCATCTTTACAGACAAATCCTTACATACATGTTACTTTGGACCTATGCTTCATCAATTTCTTGGTCCATAAAGCAGGGATATGTTAAGTGATGATGTTTAGGGTGTGAGACAAGCGCTGACGAACTGTTATGCAGTATAGAAGTCAATATCTTCATTTCTCTTCTTGGTTCCTCCTGCCAGACTCAATAGAAGGAGAGGGAGAGGAAGAGGAATGCTGTTCATTTAGTTTTATTGTCAATTAACTTTTATGGAGTATCAAGCACAGTGAGTGCACTGTGCTTTGAGGGAATACTGGGATAAATAAACATATATATACATGTATGGGATATCTCATAAAGATACTCTGAGTATTAAATGAGATAATCCATGGAAAGCACTTAGAACAGTTCCTGGCTCATAGTAAACATGCAATAAATGTTGCTGTTATTTCTTTGTCCTTATTAATACTGCCAATTACAGAACAGGGTAATTTGCTTTGCTTTGTACCCTGCACAGCATTATATGTCTTATAACTGGGGTGATCTTAATCACAGAGTGTATTATAAGCTGAATTATATCTATCAAGCAAACAGTAACGGATAATTTAAATTTCTCTAAGGGGAAAATCCACAGCTGATTTGCTTTGAATGCCTTAGTATCTAACGTGACATCTTGTAAATACTAAGAGGTCAACAGTATTTTTGATATTTATTTGTATAACATTGAAAAATAAATGAAGTATCTCCATTTTAAAAAAAACAACCCCCAAAACAACTGGGCCTAAGTCCTTTATAAAGCTGTACATCTCTGACTACCCTTTCAGTTTCTTCTATGATTATTCGATTATTTTTTTTTTACTTCATCTTTAGTCAATCTTAATCATTTATATTCTTCTAGAAAAAGGTCTTTTTCATGTAGATTTCCATATGTATTTGTATAAAACTATACATAAAAATGTTAGATATTATAAATAAATGATACTTGGCCTTTCTGCTTCCTAAGATTTCCTGTGTATATGCCTTTTTTCCTTAGATTAAACTTTTCAAAGTTTGTCTATTTTACTCTTTTCAATGAATGTTTTAAATTTTTGATTTATGTTTCTATTTTATTTTAATAATTTATCTTTATACAATTTCCTCTATTTTCTTTAGGTTTACTTTGTTGCTCTTTTTCTGGTTTTCTAAATGATATCCTTCTTTCACTTGCTTTCAGTTTTTCTTTTCCAAGAAGTAAATTTAAAACTCTAAATTAGTATCAGAATTTAAATATTGTTTCATAGTAATTTCACTGTTATTTATTTCTAAATAATCAGTTTTTCTCTCTTGATTTCCTCTTTTTTATTGTTGTAAAATATACATAACAAAATTTAATCATTTTAACCATTTTTAAATGTACAGTTCAGTGACATTAAGCACATTCACACTGTTGTGCAACCATCACAACTATCCATTTACAAAACTTTTTCATCTTCCCCAAATGAAACAAAGTACCCATTAAATAATAACTTCCCATTCCCACCCCCAACCCTTGGTAAGCACCAGTCTACTTTCTGTCTCTATGATTTTGGCAACCCTAGATACCACTTATTAGCGAAATCATATATTTGTCCTTTTGTGGTGAAAACAAGCATCCTTTCCTTCTTGCTGTTCTTAGAGAAAAAATTTTCAGTCTTTTACCATTGAGTATGATGATAGCTGTGGTTTTTTCATAAATGGCCTTTATTAAGCTGAGGTAGTTTCCTTCTATTCATAGTTCGTTGAGTGTTTTTATCATGAAAGGGGGTTGAATTTTGCCAATTGCCTTTTCTGTATCAATTGAGATGATCATGTGGTTTTTTTTCCCTTCATTCTGTTAATGTGATGTATGACACTGACTGATTTTATAGGATGTTGAACCATCAGAGCATAGCAGGAATAAATCCAACTTGGTCATGATGTATCATTCTTTTAATATGCTGCTTAATTCAGTTTGCTGGTATTTTATTGAGAATTTTTGCATTAATATTCCTAAGAAATATTGGTCTGTAGTTTTTTTTTTTTCCTTGCAGGATCTTTGTCTTGTTTTGGTATCAGAGTAATACTGGCCTCATGGAATGAGTTAGAAGTGTTCCCTCCTCTTCAATATTTTGGAAGAGTTTGAGAAGGGCTGGTGTTAATCTTTGGATGTTTGGTAGAACTCACCAGTGAAGCCATCTGGTCCTGAGCTTTTGTTTGTTGGAAAGTTTTTGATTATTGATTTAATCTCCTAGTCATTAGAGGTCTATCAAGATTTTCTATTTCTTCATGATTCAGTCTTGGTAGGTTATATTTTTCTAAGAATTTGTCCATTTCATCTAGGCTATGCAATTTGTTGGCATACAATTGTTCATAGTGCTCTCTTAGAATCCTTTATTTCTATTTTTGCCAAAAACATCACTGGAATCTTTATAGGGATTACACTGGATTAGTAGGATAGCTTTGAACAGTACTGACATCTTAACAATAGTAAGTCTTCCAATTAGTGAACACAGGATGTTTTACCATTTATTTGCATCATCTTTAATTTCTTTCAGCAATATTTTGTAGTTTCAGTGTACAAGTCTTCTGCCTCCTTGGTTAAATTTATTTCTATATGGTTTTTTTTTTGGGAGGGAGGATGCTACTGTCAAGCAGAATTGTTTTCTTTTCAAACTTTTCATTGCTAGTGTATGGACATGCAACTGATGTTTTGCATGTTGACCTTGTATCCTACAACTTTCCTGAATCAGTTTATTAGCTGTAACAGCTTTTTTGTGTGGAATCTTCAGGGTTTTCTACATATAAAATCATGTCACCTGTGAATAGAGATAATTTTACTTCTTCCATTCCAATTCGGATGCTTTTTATTTCTTTTTCTTACTAATTGCTCTGGCTAGGACTTAACAGTACTATTTTGAAGAGAAGTGGTGAAAGCAGGCATCTTTGCCTTGCTCCTGATCTTAGAGGAAAGTGTTCAGTCTTTCACCATTGAGTATGATGTCATCTGTAGGTTTTTCATAAATGGGCTTTATGTGGAGAGAATTTCCTTCTATCTCTAGTTTGTTGAGTGTTTTTATCAGGAAAGAGTTTTGAATGTTGGCAAATGCTTTTTCTGCATCAATTAAGATGACCATATGTTTTTTCCTTCATTCTGTTAATGTGGTGTATTACATTGATTGATTTTTGTATGCTGAATGATCCTTGCATTCCATGAGTAAATCCCGCTTGATTATGGTGTTCCATTCTTGTAATATGCTGTTGAATTTGGTTTGCTAATATTTTCTTGAGGATTTTTGCATCAATATTCATGAGGATTTTGGTTAGTAGTTTTCTGTTCTGATAGTGTCTTTGTCTGGCTTTGGTCTGGCCTCATAGAATGAGGTGGGAAGTGTTCCTTCCTCTTGAAATTTTTGGTAGAGTTTGAGAAAGACTGGTATTAATTTCTTCTTTAAATGTTTGGTAGAATTTACCAAGGAAGCCATCTGGTCCTGGGTTTTTGTATGTTAGCATTTTTGCCAATATTTACTGATTCAATCTTCTTACTAGTAAGTCTAGTTATATTTTCTATTTCTTCATGATTTAGTCTTGGTAGGTCATATTTTTCTAGGAATTTGCCCATTTCATTTAGGTCATCCAATTTGTTGGTGTACGACTATTTATAGTAGTGTCTTATAATCCTTTTCATTTCTGTAAAATCAGTAGTAATGTCTTCCTTTTCATTTCTGATTTTAGTGATTTCAGTCTTTTTTTTTCCTTAGTCAATCCAGCTCAAGATTTGTCAAGTTTGTTAATCTTTTTGAAAAAACAACTCTGTTTTGTTGATTTTTTTCCTCGTTTCTCTAGTCTCTATTTCATTTATCTCTGCTCTAATCTTTATCATTTTCTTCCTTTTGCTAGCTTCAGGTTTCATTTGTTCTTCTTTTTCTAGTTCCTTAAGGTGTAAGGTAAGAGTGCTGATTTGAGACTCTTCTTTTTTAATGTAGGTGCTCAAGGCTATAAACTTCCCTCTTAGCACTGCTTTCACTGCATCCTGTAAGTTTTGGTATGTTGTATTTTCATTTTTCTCAAGATACTTCCTAATTTCCCTTGTGATTTCTTTTTTGATGCACTGTTTAAGAGTATCTGGTTTAATTTCAACATATCTGTGAATTTTCTGCTGTTTATTTCTATTTTCATCCTATTGTGATTGGAAAAGAAACTATGATTTCAATCTTTTTAAATTTATTAAGATTTGTTTTGTGGCCTAACAGATAGTCTATCGTGGAGAATGTTCTATGTGCACTTGAGAAAAATGTGTACTCTGATATTGCTGGAAGGAGAGTTCTGTATATATCTGTTAGGTCCAATTTGTCTATAGTGTTGTTCAAGTCCTCTCTTTCCTTATTGATCTTCTGACTGGATTGTTCTAACCACTATTGAAAGTGGACTATTGATGTGTCCTACTATTATTGTAGGCTGTCTATTTCTCCTTTCAATTCTGTCGATGTTTGCTTTACATATTCTGGAGCTCAGATGTTTGGTGAATTTATGTTTATAACTGTTACAGCTTCTTTGTGAATTGAATCTTTTTTCATTGTATAATATCCTTCTTTGTCTCTTGTAACAGTTTTCAACTTAAAGTTTATTTTATCTGATATTAAGGTAATCACCCCTGCTCTCTTTTGGTTACTATTTACATGGCATATCTTTTTCTATCCTTTCACTTTCAACCTATGCACGTCCTTGGACCTAAAGCAAGTGTGTTATAGACAGCACATAGTTGGATACTGGTTTTTTAATCCATTCTGCCAATCCATATCTTTTGATTGGGAAGTTTAATCCATTTACATTTAAACTAATTAATAATAAGGAAGGATTTACTTTTGCCATTTTATTTGTTTTCTGTATGTCTTATAGCTATTTTGTCCCTCATTTCATCCATGACTGCCTTCATTTGTGTTTACTTGATTTTTGTTAGTGATACATTTTGATTCCTTTCTCATTTCCTTTTGTATATCTTCTATAGATATTTTCTTTGTGGTTACCATGGGGATTACACATAACATTAAAAAGTTATAACAATATATCTTAAATTGATACCAACTTAACTTCAATTACAGTAAAAAACACTGCTTTATAGCTCCAACCCCCACTTTCATGTTGTTGATGTCACAAATTAGCTTTATACGTCATTTATCGATTAACACAGATTTCTAATTATTATTTTTGTTTGTTTGTTACATGAGGAGGATTCACACTAAGCTAACATCTGTTGGAAATCTTCCTCTTTTTTTGTTGTTGCTTGAGGAAGATTAGGCCTGAGCTAACATCTGTGCCAATCTTCCTCTATTTTGTATGTGGAATGCCTCCACAACACGGCTGACGAGTGGAGCAGGTCTGTGCCCAGGATCCAAACCAGTGAACCCAAGCCACCAAAGTGGAGTACACAGAATTTTAATCACTTGGCCATGGGGCCAGCCTCCAGATTTATAATTATTTTTATGTATCTGTATTTTAAATCCTATACAAAATAAAAAGTAGAATTACAAACCAAAACTACAATTATACTGGTTTTTATATTTGTCCATGTACTTACCTGTACTGGAGAACTTTATATTTTCATACGGCTTTCAGTTACTGTCAAAGTCCTTTCATTTGAATTTGAAAGTCTCTCTTTAGCATTTCTTGTAGGGCAGGTCTAGTGGTAATAAATTCCCTCATCTTTTGTTTGGGAATGTGTTAATTTCTCCCTCACTTTTGAAGGACAGTTTTGCCTGACATAGAATTCTCAGTTGATGGCTTTTTCTTTTGGCACTTTACATATAACATCCCACTGCCTTCTGGCCTGCAAGGCTTCTGCTGAGAAATTCACTGATGATCTCACTGGGGATCCCTCATACTTTACAAGTTGCTTTTCCCTTGCTGCTTCCAAGAATCTCTGTCTTTGACTTTTAACAGTTTAATAATAATGTGTCTCAGTGTGGGTCTTTTTGGATTTATCCTACATGGAGTTTGTTGAGCTTCTTGTATTTGTATAGCTATGTCTTTCCTAAAATTTGGGAAGTTATTATTTCAGTCATTATTTCTTCAAATAACCTCTCCTTTTCTCTCTCTTCTTTTGGGATTTATATAATGTCTATATTGGTCTACATGATGTGTCCCACAGGTCCCTTAGGCTATGTTCACTTTTATGCATTGTTTTTTTCTGTTTTGCTCCTCGGATCTGTCTTCAAGTTTGCTGATTCTTTCTTCTTCCTATTTGAGTCTGATGAACCCCTCGAATGATTTTTTTCCAATTCTGTTATTGTATTTTTCAGGTCTAGATTTTCTGCCTTGTTCTTTTTTATAATTTCTGTCTCTTTGTTGAGACTGTCATTTTGCTCATATATTGTTTTCCTGATTTCCTTTAGTTCTCTGTCCATGTTTTCATTTAACTCTTCGAGTTAGGACAATTGTTTTAAAGTCTTTGTCTAGTAAGTTCTACGCTTGTGTTTTTTCAGGGATGGTTTCTGGAAATTTATTTTGTTCCTTGGAATGGGCTAAGTTTTCCTGTTTCTTTGGATGCCTTGTGTTTGTTTTGTTGAAAATTGGACATTTGATAAAACAGTCACTTCTCCCAGTCTTTGCAAACTGGTATGGAAAATATTCATTAGTTAGCAGGGCATGTTT
This sequence comes from Diceros bicornis minor, assembly GCF_020826845.1. Taxonomy (NCBI): domain Eukaryota; kingdom Metazoa; phylum Chordata; class Mammalia; order Perissodactyla; family Rhinocerotidae; genus Diceros; species Diceros bicornis. The sequence goes on from NC_080761.1 coordinate 4,401,103, forward strand.
TGACCCTTGGGAGCAGCTCAGGGTGAAGGCTTAAAATCTTCTTAGGTCATTTCTGGTTATGTGTCCTGCCTGGGTATGTGCATGTGTGTGTGTTTTCAGATTTCCCCTGTATACACAACTGCTTTTAAATGTCTTAATTTCCCAGAGTCTCACCTCAGCTTCTTCCCAGGGCCTTAGATGTTATATTATTTTTATATTATATTATATATTTATTATATTTCTCTACTTGTAATCTCAGATTACAGGTGTCTGCAGGTGTGCAGTCCCACTGCAGCTTTCATGCACCATGGAGCCTACCACTGCTTTCCACAGCTTCTGCCAGTCTGAGTTCCAAGCTATGCCACCATTCCTCATCAGAGCACTGAGTCAAGTGAAACAGAAACCAGTCCCTATGGAAACCCACAGACAGGTTAGAAAGCTGAAAAGGACTTCTATATTGTTCCTTCCAGCCTGAGGGAGGGAAGTGGGAATTGGTTGCTTCCTCGTGGTTATGTGACACCAGGGAGGGGGTGAGGCAAGGATGAGTAAAAATGTCACAAAATTTCCCACAGTTTTGAATGTAGCTTCTTTTTTATTGGGAATTTCCTTGGTTACTGAAGATCTCTGACTGGTTTAAAGAGCTCTCTAGTTATTTTTCTAATCCTTCCATGGGGCAACAAGTACCTAGACCTTCCTAGTCTGCCATCTTGCTGACATCACTCTTTGATTTTCTCTTTAATACAAGAATTGTTTAAAAATGCCCATATGGCTAGATTTTTATTAGCTACATGTTTACTGCTATTTTTCTAGAGTTGGTTTTTTTTGCTGAGGAAGATTTGCCCTGAGCTAACATTTGTGCCAATCTTCCTCTTTTTGCTTGAGGAAGATTTACCCTGAGCTAACATCTATGCCCATCTTCCTCTATTTTGTATGTGGGTCACTGCCAAAGCATGGCCACTGACAAGTGGTGTAGGTCCACGCCCAGGAATTGAACACAGGCTGCTAAAGGGGAGCATGCTGAACTTAACCACTAGGCCATGGGGCCAGCCCTGAGAGTTTTTTTATTTTTTTCTATTAGAGTCATGGAAACTAGTCTATGTGATTTCTATTAAAATATATAGTCATTTAAAGAAATGCTTTACAAATGTTTGAAAGATTGTGTATTCTCAGCTGTTATAAGGTTATGCATATTTATTAAATTAAGGTGGATAACTATTATTCAAATAATTTATGTAACTTTTTTGCCTAGTTGATCTATTAACTTTTGAGAGAGGGATATTAAGTTTCCCATCATGATTGTGGATTTGCCCAATTTTCAACATATTATAAGAGTTTTGGCTTTGTTGTGTGGTGACTATTACACCTTCCTCATGGAATGTACCCCATTTTGTTTTCCTTAATGCATTTTGCCTTGAATTCTATTAATATTTTGCTTGATATTAATATTGCCACTCTTTCTTATTTTCTGTTACCATCTCCTTGATTAGATATTTTTCTATATTTTTATTTTTAACTTTCTATGTATTTTTTTTATTTTATATATATATATATATATATATGTCTCATAATAAGCATAAATCTGAACCTAACTTTTCCTTTTCACCTTTTTACCTATCCATATTTATGTCTGGTCTTATTTCTGACACTTTATGTTATGTTTTGTTTTTGCCATGCTTTCTGAGTTTCCTCCACCTCCCCCACACACTCCTATTTCCTATCATTTACTGAAACAATTACATTTTCTCATTGTTCCTTTAAAATTTCTTTTGGAAGTTCTATTTGGACATTTTGCAACTAATTTCTGGTGTTTCTCAAAGTGGATTCGAGGATCAATTGTATTACCATCACCTTAGGTGGTTTTCTTTTAAATTGCAGTAAAATATACATAACATAAGATCTACCCTTTTAACTATTTTCAAATGTACAGTTTAGTGTCATTAAGAAAATTCACCTTGTTTTACAACCATCACCATCAACCATCTCCACAACTTTGTCATCATCTCAAACTAAAACCTTGTACCCATTACACAATAACTCCCCATTCCCTCCCTCCTCCCAGCCCCTGGCAACCACCATTCTACTTTCCATCTCTATGAATTTGACTATTCCAGATACTTCATATAAGTGGTATCATACAATCTGGCTTATTTCAATTAGCATAATATCTTAAAGATTCATCCATGTTGTAGTATGTATCAGAATTTCATTCTTTTTTTGTTTGTTTCTATATGAGATGTTAACTAAACTTATTGCAATAATCATTTCACAATATATGTAAGTCATTATGCTGTGCACCTTAAACTTATACAGCATTGTATGTCAATTATATCTCAATAAAATGGAACAAAAAAAAGAATTTCATTCCCTTTTCAGGTTGACTAATATTCCATTATGTGTATATAATACACTTAGTTTATCCATTCATCCATCAATGGACATTTGGGATGTTTCCACCTTTTGGCTATTGTGAATAATGCTGCTATGAACATGGGTGTACAAATATCTGTTTGAGTTCCTACTTTCAATTCTTTGGGTATATACTCAGAAGTAGAATTGCTGGATGATACGGTAACTATGTTTAATTTTTTGAAAACCACCATAGTGTTTTCCACAGAAGCTGCACCATTTTACATTCTCACCAGCAATGTACAAGAGTTCCAATTTCTCTATCCTCACCAAGACCTGTTACTCTCCATTTGCTGATAATAGATTTCCTAATGGGTGTGAAGTGATATCTCATTGTAGGTTTGATTTGCATTTCCCTAATGTTGAGTGACCTTGAGCATCTTTTCATGTGCTTATTGGCCATTTGTATATTCTTTTTGGAGAAATGTCTATTCAAGTCCTTTTCCCGTTTCTGAATTGGTTTGTTATTTTTTGTTGTTGTTGAGTTTTAGGAGTTCTTTACGTATTCTAGATATTAATTCCTTGTCACATACGTGATTTGCAAAATATGCTCTCCTATTCTGTGGGCTGCCTTTTACTGTTGATATTGTCTTGATGTACAACCTGAGGTATTTTTTAAAATGTAGACCATAGAGCCACACTGTAGACCTACAGAATTAGAATGCTTGGAGGGCAGAGCCTGAGAATCTATGTTTTTAAAAAGTGTAACAAGTGATTATTATGCCTGACTCTTAGTTGTTGCCCTTAAACTTTTTGCTAGCATTTAAAAACATTTTTGGCATAAATTTTGAAAACTGACCAGGATATCCTAATCCTTCCTGATGAAAGAAAAATTTTACCCTCCTCCCCCAATGTTTTATTGAAATTATATGGAGTTTTAGTTGTTGATTACTATTAATTTTCTTATACCATCCCTTCATATTTTTGAGAATTCTTTCTTTATACCTACATTAAGCCTCTCAGCCAAATTATCAACAAATATTTAGACTTAACTATCAATAGGAGAGCTTTTTTTTAACTATCGCTGCTTTTTATGCCTTCTTTCTACACACATTAACATTTCGTTTGTTGGATTACATCCTTGAATAATGTTTTCAGACCGTGAGTAATACATTGTCTCAGTTCCTAGCTGTCAACAGTTGCTTTATTTGGTGTTCACATATTGATATTTTAACCACTGATTATAACTGCAATTCAGTTATAGTCATATGAATTTTCTTTTAGATACAGTCATATGAATTTTGTCATTTTGACAACTCTTATCTTTTAGAATCCTATAATGCAGATGAAAAGTCTGTTCATCAAAGTCTGATGTGCAGAAATGAGTGTGATTCTCATTTCTTTATTGATAATGCTTTGTTCTTTTTTGTCTTTGTTTTTATAAATAATTTTCTCTCCCTCATTCTCACTCTGGCATCTTTTAGCCCTTCTCTTTGTCTTTGGAACTTAGAAACATCATCAAAATGTGTCTATGTATGTTTTCTCTCCCACTCAGTCATTATTTATGTTCTAAGATATTCATTCCTTTTATTTCCCAAATCAATGTCCATATTAGTCCTCTCTATTTTATTATTCAGGCCTTCTACCCAGTTATTTTATTTTGGTAATAGTTTTAGTTTCTAAGAATTTCTATTTTTTGTTGTCTATGCACTTTTTTTCATGATGTCCTATTCTTATTTTATTTCCTTCAGGGTCTGTTTTTCACCTTAGGCCTTTTCTCTCACAGTACTGGTTTTATTAAAATGTCTCATAATTCTTAACTTTCCATTCATAATTACAAATGAGGAACTGGGTGGATTGTATAGGAAAGCTGGTCAGGGTTTCCATGTAGGTACACAGGTCTATTTAATCATTTCCCCCTTTCTGTGTCCTGTGAAGATCTGAGATTACTTCAGATTCAGCTCTGCTTTATAATCGGGTTCTAATGGCCATTGTAGAAATCTTTTGTCAGTCAGAGTCCCCACTTAAAAAATTTATGAAATGATTCTTTCAGCTTTAATAAAGGAGCATCTGTTATAGGCCAACGCCCCTGTGTGTATGAGGTGTAGAAGACGACTTTGTTTTAGAGTCAGCACATTAATCTCCCAGAAGGATGCACTCTGGCCTATTCCCACAACCTGTAGCTGCTGACCTCATGTTTGAAATTTCTCTGTGCTCTCCTGCCGACTTTGGATTGCAGTTTTTCTCTGTTGGTTTCTTGATCATATGGACTCTGTGTGGCTTCTATCTTCCAGAAGTTTCTCAAAACTTTTGATTTACTAGTAGTGACCTTTCCTATTTTCCTGCAGTACTACAGATTTATTCTTTCTTCTTAAATCAATTCTGTCATAACAATGGGATTTTGAGATGGATAGAAAATAAACGGCTGTTACTGGCCTACCATTTAGATTCAGAAGTTCAAGCTTATCTTAAATAGAAGTTTTTTACTAAGTTTTCCCTATCTTCTAATCACAGTCATATTATAAGCAACCTAAAAAAATTCAGGATCATTTTTAGATTAAAAGTATGTACAGGTCACTTTAAGTTTTGTCAGTATTATACCTGTCAATGGCTTGGAGATCACTGGCTGGATTCCAAGTAGGATCAAATAATACAACAACATTGGCACCAACAAAATTGAGGCCTAGCCCACCAGCCCTGGAGGAAACAGAAAAGAGCATATTAAAACAGCAAAACAATAATTGTTGCTCTGAGACTCAATTGTGCCAGGTTTCTATAACCAAATCAACACAATATTGCATTAACATCATAAAAGTAAGGTGATTAAAACACAGATATGTCACAAATGAAATAGCTATCGAATATTCTCTTTCTACCACTCTAGAATATCCCTAAAAAATTTGACCATTATAGCCTATGAAAGTAGACTGTGCTGGTTTTTACAATTTTTTTGGATAATCAAATCTATTTCTATGAGACCTTCCTAATATAATTTTTAAAAACTCTTAGGCATATTCCAGCTAAATAAAGTAGTATACACATTTAAAAACATCTATCCAGGAGTATATGTACTTTTCCTTATTCCTGAGAAATGCTCTCATCTTTCTGGGGAGGTAAGATATACTTTTCTGGAATAAAAATAAGAGAAATACAAAATAATTTTTCTCAAGAGCCTTTCAAATGATGATTCATGGTGTTGGAATATTTAGAGGCACCTAAACCATCTGAAAACATTGACTTTTGGAGTATAGTACCTCAAATCCTTAACTTAATCGTTATAAGTGAATAACTATGAAAGCATTATGGTTCAAGTTACATGGTTGGCTTAGAAAGTTGTTTCTAGTCAATCAGTGTGTGACTCTGAAAGTCAACATGAAGAATGAAATTGTGCCTAGTACTTGTGCTACAGATAGTCTATTTGCTACTTATATGGAAAGTCAAAAGTTTTATCTTCATTTTATTTGACCTGTGGTTAAAATGTACAGCGAATAGAAGCCACCAAAGATATATATTTTTGACAGTCTTTATTAATATGAAATTACTTAATGGTTTTGATACATTCTTTTTTTTATCAGCCAAAACATATCAGAATACTACTAATTCCTTTTGTAATGAAGTTATTTCTAAAGATATCTTTTTTAAAGGTAACTTTTAGCAAAACTGGATGTATATAATATTTGTCTATGGAGTTAAAGATTTCAGCTTCCTGCAAAGCTTATTAGATTTTAACTAACAGTAAATGTTATCTTCCTATATTTTGAATTTTCTGGTCTACATACCCTATATTTAATAATTATTTTATGATGTAACAATAAAATTTTGTATTTTTTAAAAGGAAGGCAAAACTAAAATCCAAGAACAAAATGATTTTCTTTATTTTCTTTAATAGTTTTTCTAATCTCAACTTTCAAAGTCTTTCTCTGAGGCTTTATCTCGCTGATTTTCCCTTTTCAAATGCCTAGACTATCACATAACTCAACTCACACTTAGATAACGCTTTACACTAGATCCTAATCATCCAGGGAGAGAAAATGCTAATAATCTTCTTTTCTACAGTTTCTATCAAAATAGAAAGAAATTAACATTGAGCATCTACTGTATATCAGGATGTTCCTGCAAGATATTTTCACATATCCTATTCTTTCATCTTCAAGAAAGCTCTATGAGCTAACTATTATCCTCATTTTACAGATGGGGAAATTGAGAATCAGAAAAATTGATTAATTTGTTCAAGGTCTCCTAAGTGACCAGTATCTGGATTCAAACCCAAGTATCCTGACTTAAAGTTCAGTGTTCCACAGAAATTGAATTTTCTCCTTTGGAAAATTACTTATTAAAGGTGATCACATAAAGATGTCACAGAGACTTGAATTCAAAGAAGGGAGTGAGGTTGATAGGGAGAAAGTTTTTTGGAAAGGATTAAAAAAATGGGTAAATTAGGGGAGTGGGTGGGATTTAGACACCAAGCAAGAGAAGTTACAAGTTTATCTGTCTGATATTGTGATGGCAAAAAAATTTGATGAAACAAGGTTCATCAAATTATATAAGCAGATTAATTATATGAAAAATCAACTAGATATAACTAAAATAAAATTGGAAATTAAGAAATATTTTCTAACACTTAAATGAACAACACCAAAAATAAATCTAACCAACTGCTCCAGTTAGCTTCTTGTCAGTAAGGTTTGACGTGAATTTACCTTAGATGTCCTATATGAGCCACAGGAAGGTTTCCACCATTCGAGGCGGCAATCTTTCAAGAGATTATAAAGTTACAACTGAAGACTGGCTGAGTTAAAGCAGAGGCAAAGCTCCTTTTAAAGAAAAAAAATCTCTAAACTCTGTCTTTGGAGATGAGATGATTCTCTGTTTAATGATAATGCAACTCAGAACCCTAAACTTTCAAATTTGTCACTATGTTCTCATATGGCTAACAGCAATGACTTACTTCTTAAGCAAAAAAGTAGAATATTATAGCCTTTTCAAGCTGAGGACTGGTATTTGAGACAGATACATAATGAGCATGCAGGATATTCATTCCTTAGGTCCTCCACATTCTATTCTTGTATCAAATAAGTATATCAAAAAGTATACTTTAACCATATTTTAATGTTCCACAAAAAAGGCCTTCAATGCATTAAGTTTTATGGTTATGTATTAACTATTATAAAGAGCCAAATGAAGTATTCATTTAAAGAATGCATCTGAGAAAACCTAAATAAATGTAGACATACCATGTTCATAGATAGGAAGGTTCAATACCATAAAAACGCCAATTTTCCTCAAAGCCACTTATAAATTCAATGATTCTAATAAAAATCTTAACTCAGGGAAAAAAATGCTTCTTTAATTAACTGAATGAGATGATTACAGGAAGCTAAGCTTTAAGGTGTTGATGTTCCAGAATAAAGATAATTCTGAGAACAAAAGAGCTTAGAAAGCAAGAAAATTTTTAGAACAAAAATTATTTCAAATAAAATAATAAGATTGGAAAATGACTTTTTTCAGAATATAGAGCAAAAAGATAAAAACACAAAATATGAGAGAAAAGTTCAGAGATTTAAAGAATCAACACAGAAGCTCTAAAATCTGACAACTTAGCATGCAACCTAGAGAGGGAAAATGGAAGAGAAGCCATTGTCAAAGAAATAATCAAAGAGAATTTTCCAGAGCTTAAAAAGAAGACAAGCCTTCAGATTGTGGCCAGCATAATAAATAAAGACCCACACAGAGACTCAAATATCACTATCAAATTTCAGAACACCACAGATGAAGAGAAACTCTTGTGAGTTCCCAAAGAGCAATGAGAATCAGATTAGCAGTAGACATCTATTCAGTAACACTAAATACCAGGAAACAATGCTGTGATAACTTCAATCTAGAATTCTATAGTCAGCCAAAATAGCAATTAAGTGAAAGAGCACATAAAAGACATTTTCTGATATTCAAAGATGCAGCAAGTTTACTTTCTATACAACCTGGCTTACAAAGTTACTTGAAGATATTCTCCAGTAAAATAAGGGGGCAAACCAAGAATGAAGATGGCATTAAATCCAAGAAAAATGGATCCAATGCAGAAGAGAGTGAAAGAAAACTTCAAGGTAACAGTTCCTTATCAGGCCTAGAGAGTAACCAGTCCAGACTGAAAACAGAGACAAGAGCCTTCAGAAGGAAGTTCTTCAGGATACAGAAGATTCAATAGAAAAGAAAGTGTGAATGTGAATTAATATATTAAAGATTATTATCATAAAAGGCAAAAATACACTAAGGGAAAAAAACTGAATAAGAAAGTCATGACTGAAATATGAAGTGAACTGAACAGTGCAAACATAAGATGACAGATGAAGTGTTAGAAAAGAGAACTCATTTGAGGTTGATGTTAAGACTATTCTCCTTGAATTGGCCAAGAGGCCCCGAACATTCAGTGAAGTTCCCTTACCACTACATGGTTCAGCATTAAATAATGTTTACAAAATCATAATCACATAAATGCTGTTTTTTAGTCTCCAAAGTTTTGAGCCAACCTATGGACAGAGCACGGAAGACTTGGTTATTGTTGCAGGACTTAGCGAAAACATTACTACTCTTGATGAGGTAAAAGTTAAAATAGTTGACAGATGATATGGATAAGTGACAAAAGTAGAAGAAAGGGTGGGTGTGTGCTAATGCTAATGCCACACATTACAAGCACTTAGAAGTTACCACAGAAAGTTGATGAACTAAACATCAAAATTGAAGTATATTATTTAAAGATACAAAAGTAATTTTGTAAGCAAATATTAAAATTCAAAATAGTAAAGATTGTGTGGAAAGTGGGGACAGGGTAGTGTAAGTAGACTAAATTCTCCTCTTTCATAACAGATACTCTGAGCTGTGTAAAGTTGATAAACTAAAAGATAACGAAGACTTAGTATTCTGGTTAAAATGATGGACTAAGCCAATGCGAAGACTCTTGTGCTACAACATCTATAAATTAAATATAAACAATTGCAAAATGAGAAAAAAAAAACAAAAATTGAGCCTCTGTGTCTTTTGCAAAACATAGCTGAAGAATGTATTTATTATGTCATGTTCTTTATGTAAAGACTCATGTAAAAAATTATTCCTTGAATTCAGTCACAGGAAAATAGGAATCCAAAACTTCTTCCCTGGCCTTGGTTGGGATGCCTTGTAGAAGTCAAAGCAAAACCACAGTAGTGGACAACTCCTACAACCAGTCTCCAAAGGACTTCTATAGAGGGAAAAACTCCCACTGAAGATAAGCTCAAAATAGAAAATTACAAAACTCGTGAAGAAACTGTCTACCACAAGCAAGAGCCAGAACAAACAGAAGGATTAGCTCTCACAAGTGCAGGAGTTAATAGAGCAAAAATGCCATTCACAAAGAGATTTTTTTCAAAAATAATGATTAAAATTGCTAAAGAAATAAAGAAAGGCCAGAAACTATAAAGAACAAGATATAAGCAAAAATGATCAGGCTGATTTGAAAAATATCAATAGGACTTTCAAACATGAAAAATATAGCTTTTAAAAATTAAAAATCCAATAGATGGGTTAAATAGCAATTTCTAATATTTGAAGAGAGAATTAGGAGCTTTATGGCAGATCTCATCAAATTAGACTGGTGGTGAGCAGAAGAGGAGTGAGGGATGATTGTTTGTCATTACAAGTTCTGTGGTATTTTAATTGCTGTTGAAGGCATTTATCACTCTGAAAAACATTATTTAAAAATAAAGCATGCTTATGTGCGTTTTATAAAACTTAACGAATACAGTATTCTATGTCATTTAATGCTCTGTATGTAAGGACTCATGTGAGAAATTACTTCTTGAATTCATTCACAAGAAAATGGGAATCCAGAGCTTCTCTCCTTGTGCCTTAGTTACAAGAATTCAAAAATAATTTCAGTGCTCAACAGTAAGTAGCTCACTCATCATATATATTACTGTGTTCCTCATTTGAAGTAATTCTTATTTTGACTTAATTTTGACTTTTTTGCATTTTACGTAGGTTTATTTTTTAAAGTCTCTTGAAATTCTTTTTGAAAGACAGTGGGAGCAAATCTATAAAATATTTATTACATTAGACGTCAAAAGTTATAGATTTATTACCCCTAAAAAAGGGATTAATCTTCTTAGGTTTTGATATTGACTTAAATCTTTCTCTAAAGTGTGCATATTCTTTAAAAGGTTTTAATCAGAGATTCATGAATAGGTGTTAGAACTGATTTACCCTTTATAAAATGTATAAATGTGGAGCTGCTTCGTTGAGACCAGGTAGAGACAGCAGAGGGAACGCCTGCCCACTAGGCCCAGTGGGCTCCCTAGGGCTCCGTGAGCACAGTTTGAAAATCACTGCTACAATGATTCTCAGGTGTTCGATCAATAACTCGATTATTCAATTAAGTCTGACTGTTCTGATTACAAAACATGAGTCAATACACTACCACAGAAAATTCCTAGGAATAAACATCTATTTTTTTGATTGTTATCTTTATAAACTCAGACATATAAGGAAAATTCAGTGATGATAACAGAACAGGTTAGGTAAAACTCAGATATTGTTATTTCAGTCACAATTAATAGCATTTTTGCTGCTTCTCCTTAAAGCCAAATAAAGCAAAGCAATGTAAGTACAACCATTGAAAATTAATCCAGGAATAGGTTAAAAATTACCCTAAATCTTAAAAGCAATTAGATAAAAATCAAGTTATCAGATTTGGTTTTCTTACATTGTGGATACAAGGCAAATGTTGACATCTTGTGTACTATTGAACTCTTTCACGATCTTGATTCTTTCCTCTGATTTTGTGCTTCCATCGAGTCGTCGGTAATCAAGCCCAGACGCCATACAGTATTGCTGTAGCACATCCAGCACCTAGAGGAAAGGGATGGAGACGGGCCAAGAAGAATTCATGGTTTCACAAGTTTCATACCGTTACAGAGATGAGATTCACTAAGGACTAATTATTGCTGCTCCCAATTTCTTTCTTATAATTACAAGAGCACCAAATATTTTTCTGACTTCTGACTCATATATTCTGCCCATTATCTTCAAACTGATTTTAATGTTCAACAACCTTTGTTTAAAAAAAATCAATCTTTCAGGGAAAAAAAAATCAATCTTTAATTTTTTTTAACTGAAACCAAATAACAATAAAAGTATTGCCAAATCATTTGTGGAAATACATTTCATTATTTGTGCCATTTTCTACATTCTAAAATCTCTTAAATGTCTTAAAGAACATTTTAACTATTAACAAAGACATCGACAGAGAATTAAAAATCTACCTTTGAGTTTGCTACTTGATAGTAACTCTGATATAATTGAGATTTATGTGTCTGTTTTAAAATTTGCTTACCCCCTACCATTTCCTACACTACGTACAGACCAGAAAATGTGACTGGACACTGTTATGTCTCTTAGGTTTTATGCCTTGGGAGTCAGGGCTGGGCCAATCAAGAATACACTTTAGATGAAACTTACCTTGGTGGAAAAGGAGAAAAGAAGAACTTTGTCTTTGTTTTTCCAGCAATGATTTAAAAGCTGGTGAAGGACCTGGAAATGAACCACAGAACATCAGTGGATGAGTTCCAATTAAAAGTACACTTTATACATATAAAAATTACTTGAGAATTTCTTAAAAATTATTTTTATAACATAACCTAAGTCATCTTTCCTAAATTCCTTCATTTTTGCCAAGTTAGAGAAATAAAGTATTAGATATAACGTGAAATGTTATTTATCATCATATTGTCAATAATGAGGTAAAGTTCCCAAAGACTTTTATTTCATCTCATCTGGTTTTAATAAAAAGGAAGGATTTTAGATTGTGGGATGCATTTAAATGGATTAATTTAATTTTCAACATACACTTTCTTTATACCTACAATATGTTCAGAAACTAAATTAGACAGCAGCATTCCTTTTAGGAAGTCTTTAAATTTTCTTTAGATAGATGTAATGAAATGCATTTAATTACATCTAGATTCTCAAAGTCTTGATATTTATTTTCTTAAAATAATCAGTCAGATGTATACCTCTTCTCATTTTCTCCCCTCTGTTTCTCTATTTACAGTAAGCCCTGACTTCCAGATTTGATTTTGATCTCAAAATGCCAATAATTTGCTCCCATACACAGTGCTTTTAGGGAGGAAGCAAATAATCCAAAGCCTGTGTATAACAGTTACACTGTTATTTTTAAAACAGGCATTTCCACATCTGGCAGTGACAGCTCCAGAACACTGTGGAAAAGTAATCCACAAAGGAAAGAAAAGGAATTTTCTGTACTAAGTTTTTCCTGAACTATGCAATAAACACTTAAGCAATTTTATTTATTCAATGATACACACTTAAACTTTTAAATAAAAAAATTTATACTCAATAAAACACTCTTTTAATAGTAGAGCAAGAGAAGGCATTGTGCTAACTCTGACCTCTACCCCCCAATCCCTCTAAAACAGCTACAGAGATAAAAAAAAAAAAACCTACTCAGATAACCAACCAAATGGTGAATAAAAATGTCACAGATCAGGTAAACATTATTTTAACACTTGGAGAACATATAAAGTAAGTTTTACTTGCATTAGCTTTATTTTTTAATAAAATAACTGATTCTATATAAAGTATGTGCATTTGAAATTCACATAATACATTTACGTTTTAAATTTAATAGACTTTATTTTTAGAGCAATTTTAAATTTACAGAATTGAGTAGAATATACAGAGAACTCCCATAGACCACCCCCCCCACTCCCCATCCCTGCACACAGTTTCCCCTGTTATTAATATGCTGCATTAGGGTGATGCATTTGTAACAAGTGATGAATGAATACTGATAAATTATTACTGACTAAAGTCCATAGTTTACATTAGGGTTCACTCATTGTGCTGTACAGTTTCGTGGATTTCGACAAATATATAACCGCATGTATCCACCATTACAGTATTATACAAAAGTTTCACTGCCCTAAAAATTCCCTGTGTTCCATCTATTCATCCTCCCTACAAACCCCTAGTGACCATTGATCATTTTACTGTCCCTATAGTTTTCCCTTTTCCAGAATGTCATATAGTTGGAATCACCAGCATGTAACCTTTTCAGACTGGCTTCTTTCACTTAGCAATACACATTTGAGGTGACTCTCCATCTTTTCATAGCTTGATAACTCATTGCTTTCTACGGTTGAATAATATTCCACTGTCTGGATGCACCACAGTTTGTTTATCCATTCTTGGTTGCTTCTAAGTTTTGGCAATTATGAATAAAGCTGCCATAAACATGTGTGTGCAGGCTCTTGTGGATATAAGTTTTTAACTCATTTGATAAATACTAAAGAGCAGGATCGCTGGATCTTATGGGAACACTATGTTTAGCTTTGTGAGAAACTGTCAAACTTTCTTCCAAAGTGGCTGTATCACTCTGCATTCTCACCAGTGATGAATGAGAGTTCCTGTTGCTCCACATCCTTCTCAGCGTTTGGTGTTGACAGTGTTCTGGGTTTAGTCATTCTAACAGGTATGTAGTGGTATCTCATTATTGTTTTCATTTGTAATTCCCTAAAGACATATGATGAGGAGCATCTTTTCATATGTTCATTTGCCATCTGTATATCTTCTTTGGTGAGGTTTCCTTCAGATCTTTTGCCTGTTTTCACGTTGGATCGTTTCTTTTATTATTGTTAAGTTTTAAGGGTTCTTTATATATTTTAAATATCAGTCCTTTATTGTTTTGCAAATATTTTCTCCCGGTCTGTGGCTTGTCTTTTCATTCTCTTAAAGACATTAACATTTTAAGTAAAACATATAGTGCATAGAAATCCACTCTGATTACTTGGGTGGCATCATACCTATTGCGATTTCAGGTATTCTTGAATATCTTACAGTAAAAACAAAAACACGTAATAAGAAAAGTAAAAGCTTTTAGACTGAAAGTCTTTATTAGGCTAGTTTTTTTTTAAAAACAGACTTACTATAGCCAGATGAATAACTATAAACTAAGATCTCTTACTAAAGTTTCAGAAATGACAGTGTAGTCACTATACGTTAGATCTTAACAATACAGAACCATTATTACTCAGTTGTCCTCCACAGAACAGGAAAATCCACTTGTAAAGGAATCCTAGATTTGGGAATGTTCACAGCTAAGGAATCTTGGATCCAACTTTTATCAAATTAGTCAGGCCTAGAGATGAACATGACCCTTGTACGATTCCAATAGCCCAAAACTGGGTTTCCTAGTCTTTTTCTCTGCTCCTCACAGTAAGTGGCTCTGTGGCATTTCCCAAGAAAGAAAAGGAGGATTCTTATCAGGGGAAGGAGTACAACTTGTGACCATACATTTGAATAGTAGTTGAGGTCAAAAAAGTCCTTGACACTTAAGAGAAAGAGCTGGAGTTCATGAGTGTAGCTGTGAGGTGATGAAGAGTAGAGTGGGCATTACATCCACAAATAAATTGCAGCTACAGGCTGACCTATAATAAGAGAAGCAGAACTAGGATGTTTTTATTGCCTGAATTCAAGAAGTATATGCAACTCGGGGTTCTTAACCCCATAGGCAATAATTCCATTATAAGCCGATAGGTTTTGTATCACTAAATCACCAGATGATGTTGCTAATCAAATGATGAAACACAGTCTTAAAAATATATCCCCAGCTTAATCCGATCAGTCTTTGTTTTGTTGGTTTCTCTCACAAAACAAATAAATTACAGGCTTCTTTCACATATAAAGACACCTACCCAGCCTCCAGTAATAATTCATGCTTGCTTTTTCCCTTCTAAAAGTCATAACAAAAAAGAAATCTAATAATTATCTTAATCAGATGCTATTATTCCGAGATATATAACTCAGTATGCTTTAAGTCATATATTTAATGGGTATATAAGAATATAAAATGCAGAGTTATAAAATTCTATTTAATTTCAAGAGTGGTAACTTTTTAGTGAAGAGTCACAATGAATAAAGTTTAAACAAATAGCAATGGATAATGCAGTTTTCAAAGGAGGCCATGGAAATATTCTATTGGCTTAAATTATGGGATAATAAGTGCTCAGTTCTAAATTAATTGAACTTTTTACATACTTTTTTTTAAATTTAAAAATAAATAAAAGTCAATAAAATGGATGACAAAAATAGATTTACTACTCAGGAAATATTATTGGATTTGAATTATCTGTTATGATAATAAATCATAGGATAATTCTCACTAATACAACCTTATGTATTTTAAAAATACACAACTTTCAACAAATTGGGTATAGAAAGAATATACCTCAATATAATAAAGGCCATATATGACAAGCCCACAGATAACATCATACTCAATGGTGAAAAACTGAAAGCTTTTCCTCTAAGATCAGGAACCAGATAAGGATGCCCACTCTCACCACTTTTCTTCATAATAATACTGGAAGTCCTAGACAGAGCAATTAGGTAAGGAAAAGAAATCAAAGCTATCTAAATCAGAAAGGAAGAACTAAAACTGTCTCTTTTGCATACGACATGATATTATATATAGAAAACACTAAAGATTCCACACAAAAAAAACTGTTAGAACTAATAAACAAATGCAGTGAAGTTGCAGGATACAAAATCAATACACAAATATTTGTTGCATTTCTGTATACTAACCAGGAACTATCAGATAGAGAAATTAAGAAAACAATCCCATTCACAATTGCATCAAAAAATATATAACTAGGAATAAACTTAACTAAAGAGGTGAAAGACCTATACACTAAAAACTTTAAGACACTGATAAAAGAAACTGAAGATGATACAAATAAACGGAAAGATATTCTGCACTCATGGATTGGAATAATTACTACTGTTAAAATGTCTATAATATCGAAAGCAATCTACAGATTCAATGCAATCCCTATCAAAATCCCAAGGATATCTTTCACAGAAGTAGAAAAAACAATCCTACAATTTGTGTGGGACCACAAAAGACTCTGAATAGCAAAATCAATCTTGAGAAAAAACAACAAAGCTGGAGGCATCATACTTCCTGATTTCAAACTATATTACAAAGCTATAGTAACCAAAACAGTATGGTATGGGCATAAAAACAGACACATAGATCAATGGAACAAAACAGAGAGCCCAGAAATAAACCCACGTATATACGGTCAATTAATTTATGACAAAGGAGCCAAGAACCTACAGTGAGGAAAGGATAGTCTTTTCAATAAATGGTGTTGGGAAAACTGGACAGCCACATGCAAAAGAATGAAACTGATCTTGAAAAGTTATTTGCATTCCCATGTTCACTGCAGCATTATTTATGATAGTTAAGACATAGAAACAACGTAAGTGTCTGTGGACGGATGAATGGATAAAGAAAATGTGGTATATAAATGTACAATGGAATTTTATTCAGCCATAAAAAAGAAGGAAATCCTGCCATTTGTGACAACATGGATAGACCTTGAGGACGCTATGTTAAGTGAAATAAGAGAGACAGAGAAAGACAAATACTATAAGATCTTATTCATATGTGGACTCAAAATAAAAAACCAAATTCATAGGTACAGAGACTAGATTAGTGGTTGCCAGAAGGGGCAACCACCAATCTAGGGGATTGGGGATGGATGAAATGGGCGAAGGTGGTCAAAAGGTACAAACTTCCAGTTATAAGAAAAATAAGTCCTGGGGACATAACATACAACATGGTGACTACAGTTAACAATACTACATTGTATATTTGGAAGTTGCTAAGAGAGTAGATCTTAAAAGTTCTCAGTACAAGAAAAAAAAATTGTAACTAAGTGTGGTGACGGATGTTAACTAAAATTACTGTGGTAATCATTTTGCAACATATACATATATCAAATGATTATATTGTACACCTAAAACTAACACAATGTCCTAAGTCACTTATATCACAATAAAAAAAAATATACACACAAGTTTTTAAGGTTATCTTGCTAGCTTTCATTTTATTTCACTGAATTAAAAAGTCCAAGCAAACTAAACTACAGTGAACTTATGCAGATAAACTGCTAAAAATATTTCTAGGATTTTAAGAAAAACAAAAACAAAATAAACTACTTTGAATTACTTCATTTTTATTTTATTTTTTGGCCAAAAGAAATAACTTATTCTTAATTAAAGTTGGGAACTGTTCTGTAAAAATCTTTAAATCCAAAAATAAAGATTCTTGATCGTTATTAAGGGGTTAAACAAACAAATTCTGCTGTAAGGAGGCTGGAGGCTGTCAGCATTTCATGCAGCTGTCACAGGCAATGATGCCTAGAGGCCTGGGACATGGTTGGAGAACCTAGCCTTACTTTTGACACCTCTCCCTCAGTAGTACATCACCAAGAGCAGTACCTACAGGTCAGCTTCCCAGTACAACAAATGCTCCCTTGCTACAAACAAGATTTACCAACCTTACAATCATGGTTGGCAAGTAAAAACAAGAGGCAGAACATTCAGTCTAGACATAAAGGCCTTCTCAACCTTGAACTCTTCAAGAAGTGTCTTTCTCTAATTCCAAGCTACTGCCTACCCTCACCCTCCTATTTGGCATTAACATTTCTATTTCTGGTAGATTATCTCCTTAAACATTCGAAGACAAGCTATTACATATGTGGTAATGGCATACATTTTTAAAAGGGCATGAGTCCAATACATCAATAAGGAAAGTTGGAAGTATATTTGATCTAACTACTACTAATTGAGAACTTACAGCATGCAGGGTTCACAGTGAGCTAGTCAATGCTGATACAACTACACCAGTTGTCTTTGGCCACCGTCTTGCCTGAATAATTGGGCATTTGTTCTGATTAGCTGGTGTCCCTATAATACCATTTGATAAATATTTTGTGTATCATCCTTGTGTGTACGCAACCTGGAAGAGAAGCAGTTACCTTCATTTTTCCACTGTATTTTGGGTCAGAAAGTGTTTCAAAGGCTGCATCTGTGCTTTTCTGCACAAAATCTGGGAATCTGGAAAATACTTGATCACATATCCTTTTGATAAGTGTTTCCTTAAAGGGAAAAGGTAGAAGAAAAGAAATTTCAACTTAACACATTTAAACCTGTATAGATTGAGTTTATGAAAAAAAATTCTATTTAGAAGGAATATATTACTTTGAAGATTTTAATCCTCTTAAATCAGACTAATAATTCCGAAAACCTTAAAGTGATAAGTTAATCATAGTACAGCTTTGATGAGTTCTGAGATAATGATATGGCTACTAATTTTAAGATTTCCAAAACAAGGAAGCAAATACTTCCCAAAGAGCAAACAGTATTATCAAAGAAATTAAATTCTTAATAGATTTTAAAATTACATTTAAACAGCATCAAGACTATAACACACACACAAAAATATAAAATCATTACATAAAAAAAGCTTTAAAAAAGATCTTTTTGTTTACGTTGTGCTCTAGAATAAGATACAATTGAAATGACCAGTGTAAATGATTGCTTTTATGCCTAAACTTTCAAATTACTGATTTTTGCCAGTTTGGGATACCCCCAATATTTGATACACGGATTATTATAAATTTTTATTTTAATCCAGTAGATTAGATAAACATAATTAGTCACATTATTAATTGAATAGGACTGACTCATCAAATATCTTATTTAAAATATGTTAGGAAAATAAATATACGAACATTATCAGAGGCACAAAAGGAGTTATTTTAATTTAAGCTTAAATATTCTCACTTTGATTAAAAACTTAAGTGCATA
This sequence comes from Diceros bicornis minor, assembly GCF_020826845.1. Lineage (NCBI taxonomy): Eukaryota > Metazoa > Chordata > Mammalia > Perissodactyla > Rhinocerotidae > Diceros > Diceros bicornis. Next base: position 4,420,135 of record NC_080761.1, read on the forward strand.
TACTTCTTTGACACCTAAATTAAAAAACGAGCAAGTCAGTTTCCTCTTAAATTTCATACCAAAATAACTTACAGATATTTGGCTAAGAAATTTTATACTAAATATAAAATATTTATACCAAACAGCATCACAAAGAAATTGCAAACGCCAACCCAAACCTGTTGTTTGGAAGTGCTAGCAGCCTGCAGTAGTGCAACGTGGTTGGCTACCTTCTGAAGGACTGCAAGGTAACTGAAATACAAGGTTTTCACTGTTTCCCCATGTGAATTGGTCTGTAACCAGAAAATACAGAAAATGAAAACAAGCAAGGGACTAACATGGCTATGTAACTACTTACAGCACAAAATATATCATTTACAATAACATGTATTATCTGGTTACTATTGGCACAATACATTCTGAGAAAATGATGGTCAGCTGTTACACAAAATATCCATGAATCACTAATGTGTAACCATACTTTTGATGAACCATAATACAGTGATATTTTTAATAAAAGAGGGGAGAAAGTCCTCATTCCAGAAAGCATCTGTCCTCAGGATACGCAGTGATAGAAATGCTGCCATAAGAGGCTCCATGGTGTCGAGGCAGTGTCACACAGATCCCTTACTCTCAACTCTCATTTACATGCCAAGGTTTCCTAGGAAATCGTGCTATTACCAAAAAGTGAAGTGGTTAAAAACAGCGAAATAAATGAGAGACGAAATAATATCAATCTAGATAAACATTTATTTAGGGTCCTTCTATGTACATGGATATGTGACAGATAACTTGATAAAATAGGTGAAAAAGGGCAGGAAATGTAGATAGAAGGTTTAAAAAAAGTACAAATGAATATTTGTTTCTAAATAAAAATAAAATACATTATTGTACTGATACATACTTTCTATCAAATTAACTCTATCTCACATCAGAACAATACTTTAAGCCTGCTATCAAAGAGTAAGTCAGTTTACTATTAGCGGATAATGAGAAACTTCCTGAAAATGAAATGAAATTTCAACATGAAAGTAGGATACTTTCTAATAAAAGTTGAAACAAAGAATATCAAATTGAAGCTACTTTCAAATACTAGTTTTTTGAAAAGATATTTGAATATTGTATTTCGCTGTGATTACTATTTGATACTGTAAAATATTTTTGAAAACTATTCCTATTTATTAACTTATGGCTTCTAAAGTTAAAGAACTATCTGAGGAAAAGTTATTTTATCTGCTACTTATCCTGACACCAGACTAGAGTACTACATAATCAAAAGCAAGATAGTAAAGATATCATACTGAACAGCTTGCCTTATAACAACAATTTCTCCTTTTTCGGCCACTGCTGCAGGTACAAGGCTCAGAAGACTGAAGTATCAAAGTCACATCTTCTGTTTCTAATACAGTTTGATAGACAGCTTTCTGAAAATCTGTCAGAGAACAATACACCATCTGCCAAGACAGAACACAAGGTAATCATTAGTGCCTTTTTTACAGCAGTAATAATTACAAAGCACATCAGATTTCATAGATTGTAATAGTGAAAATTGCTCATAAGCTAATCTATTTCTCTTCTAGACACATCATTATGACAATTTCTCCCAATTGTCCTATATTCTTTGCCACCATCCTACCCTAAAGTTTATGTATTATAACTTTATTTTCAAACAAATCTCATAGAGTTTGTTTTTTAATTAAAAGGAATCAAAATATGAAAAAACAAGTTTTGCGATCTCCATATATATTTCTCAATATATTGTTAGTCTTTTCAGGGTTCTAGATTATTAGCCCATCATGCAAATAAATGATTAAAGTTTAGGTCAAATTAAAAACTAGATAAGGAAAAAAGGGAACACTTTAGAACAATAGTATGGATAACACTTACTGAATTACTTGAAAACTTAGAAAAATATAAAAAGCTTCATATTACTGAAAACGAGATAAAGGATTTGTATTTAATAGCTTGCTATAAATTACTAGGATTTGTAAACATAAGAATTAAGTAAATACACATAAAAGTAACTACAAGTTGCTATTTTGTGCCCAAATTCAAGAAAAGAAGAAAATATGATAAAATAATGCCACTAAGCTATGAGGGATACAACTTACCTTATATTTCTGGTAGCACAGAAATTAATAAAATTCTTCTAGTTATAGCTGTATGTAATTAGGGTCATAAAACTAAATATACCCATAATAGGACTTTGAGGAATGTGTTTAAGAGAGAAATGCCATCTATTATAAATATTAGTATGTGTATATCACTACAACAGAATATTATTGCAAAAAAAATGACAAATATATGCAACTGAGCAAATACAGGGATGTCTATATAAAACAATGGTAGATTTTTAAAAAATGTATAAATAAAATATTAGCCATATCTTGACTCTACTTTGAATACAATAGTACATATAAAAATAAAAAGAGAATACAGAAGATGGAGGACAATGATTAGGTATGGAGGAAATTTTGAGTTATTATTATTTTTCCCAGCTTTACTGAGATATAATTGACATATAACATTGTGTAAGTTTAAGGTGTACAATGTGATGATTTGATACAGTATATATTGCAAAATGATTATTACAACGATAAGGTTATTTAACACATGCATCATTTCACATTATTACATTTTTTTGTGTGCTGAGAACATTTAAGATCTATTCTCTTAGCAACTTGCAAGTATATATACAATACAGTATTGTTAACTATAGTCACCATGGTGTATATTAGACCCCCAGAACTTACTCATCTTATAACTGAAAGTTTGTACCCTTTGACCAACATCTCCCCATTTCCCCTACCCACTGAGCCCCTGGCAACCACCATTCTACTCTCTTGTTTCTACGACTATGGCGTTTTTTTTCTTTTAATATTCCACATATAAGTGAGATCATACAATATTTATCCTTGTCTGACTTACCTCACTTAGCATAATGCCCTCAAGGTCCCTCCATGTTGTCACAATTGACAGATTTAATAATTTTTTATGGCTAATATTCCATTATATACATCTACCACATTTTCTTTATCCATTCATCTGTTGACAGACACTTAGGTTGTTTCCATGTCTTGGCTATTGTGAATAATGCTGCAATGAACATGAGAGTTCAGATATCTCTTAGAGAGTGACAGCATTTCCTTCGAATATATACCCAGAAGTGGGATTGCTGCACCATTTGGTAGTTCTATTTTTAATTTTTTGAGGAGTCTCCATACTGTTTTCCATAGTGGCTGCACCAATTTACATTCCCGTCAATAGTGCATCGGGATTTCCTTTTCTCCACATCAAAACCAACACTTGTTATCTCTTGTCTTTTTGATAATAGCCTTTCTCACAGGTGTGAGGTGATAACTCACTGTGGTTTTGATTTGCATTTCCCTGATGACCAGTGATGTTGAGCATCTTTTCATGTACCTGTTGGCTATCTGTATGTCTTCTTTAGAAAAATGTCCATTAGATCCTCTGTCCATTTTTAAATCAGATTATTTGTTTTTTTGCCATTAGGTTGTATGAGTTCTTTATATGTTTTGGATATTAATCCCTTATCAGATACATGGTTTGCAAATATTTTCTCCCATTCTGTAGGTTGCCTCTTCATTCTATTGATTGTTTCTTTTGCTGTACAGAAGCTTTTTAGTTTGATATAGTCTCACTTGTTTATTTTTGCTTTTGTTCCTTGTGCTTTTGATGTCATATCCAAAAAATCGTCACCAAGACCAATGTCAAGGAGCTTTTTCCTTGTTTTCTTCTAGGAATTTTATGGTCTCTGGTCATACTTTTAAGTCTTTAATCCATTTTGAGTTAATTTTTGCAAATGGTGTAAGATGGAGTCCAATTTTACCTTTTTTCATGTGAATACCCAGTTTTCCCAACACCATTTATTGAAAAGATTATCTTTTCTCCATTGAATATTCATGGCTCCCTTGTCAAATATTAGTTGACTGTATATGCACGGGTTTATTTCTGGGCTCTTTATTCTATTCCATTGGTCTATGTGTCTGTTTTTATGCCAGTACCATACTTTTTTCATTACAATAGCTTTGTAGTATAGTTTGAAATCAGGAAGTGTGATGTCTCTAGCTTTGTTCTTCTCTCTCAAGACTCCTTCGGCTGTTCAGGGTCTTTTGTGGTTCGATACAAATTTTAGGATTGTTTTCTCTATTTCCATGAAAAATGCCATTGGAATTTTGATAGAGTTTCCATTGAATCTATAGATGGCTTTGGGTAGTATGGACATTTTAACAATATTAGTTCTTCCAATCCATGAATATGGGATATCTTCCCATTTATTTGTGTCTTCTTCAATTTCTTTCATTAATGTCTTATGGTTTTCAGTGTACAGGTCTTTCACCTCCTTGGTTAAATTTATTTCTAAGTATTTTATCTTTGAGTTGTTATTATTAAAACATGTAGTAAGGGACCTAGTGGTTAAGTTTGGCATGCTCTGCTTTGGTGGCCCAGGTTTGGTTCCTGGGTGCGGTCCTACACCACTCGTTGGCAGCCATGCTGTGGCAGCGAACCACATACAAAATAGAGGAAGATTGGCACAGATGTTAGCTCAGGGCAAGTCCTCCTCAGCAAAAAAAAGAAAACCAAAAAAACATGTAGTAACATTTACTGAACACTTCTTACACGTCACATTTCAGAGCAACCATGTGAGGGAGGCACTGTTATCATCATTCCCATTTAAGAGATAAAGAAACCAAGATTGGAAAGACTTTTCAAATTGCTCAAGGTCACAAAACTCATAGGCAGGGGAGCCAGAATTCAAGCCCATGGTGTTTGATTTTTTTTAGCCCAAGCTCTAAACCTCTATGTACAACCCTCTCTTCATATATTTATGGTTTATTGTTCCTACTAGATAGACAACTAAGTAATGTACATAAAATTGCAGAAAAAAATTCAAAAAGTGGGAGGGGTTCATGAAGTAATCCCATTAAATAATAGTTACTTTAGATCAAAAAGCCAAATGTTTTATCAATTTACCCAACTTGCATATCAGTATCATATTTTCCTTTCAAAACTATCTTTTTAAAGTAACAATCAAATTCTCTATTTCTTCTTGATTCAGTTTTGGAGGGTTGTATGATTCTAAGAATTTATTCATTTCTTCTAGATTATCCAATTTGTTAGCATATAGCTTTTCGTAGTATTCTCCTATAATCTTTTGTATTTCTGAGGTGTCTGTTGTAATTTCTCCTCTTTCATTTCTGATTTTATTTATTTGAGCCTTCTCTCTTTTTTTCTTGGTGAGTTTAGTTAAAGGTTTATCAATTTTGTATATCTTTTCAAAGAACCAGCTCTTGGTTTCATTAATTTTTTCTATTGTTTTTTTAGTCTCTATTTCATTTATTTCTGCTCTTATTTTTATTATTTCCCTCCTTCTATTGATTTTGGACTTTGTTCTTCTTTTTCCAGTTCCTTCAGGTGCATTGTTAGATTGTTTATTTGAAATTTTTCTTGTTTGTTGAGATAGGCCTGCATTGCTATAAACTTCCCTCTTAGAACCGCTTTTGCTATATCCCATAAATTCTGGCATGTCGTATTTTCATTTTCATTTGTCTCCAGGTGTTTTCTGATTTCTCCTTTGATTTCTTCATTGACCCAATGTTGTTCTGCAGCATTGTGTCTAATCTCCACATATCTGTGGCTTTTCTGAATTTCTTCCTATAGTTGATTTCTAGTTTCATACTGTTGTGGTCAGAAAAGATGCTTGGTATTATTTCAATCTTCTTAAATTTACAGAGACTTGTTTTGTGGCCTAATATGTGATCGGTCCTGGAGAATGTTTCACGTGCATTTGAAAAGAATGTGTATTCTTCGGTTTTTGGATGGAACGTTCTGTATATATCTACTAAGTCCATCTATTCTCGTGTGTTGTTTAAGGCCAAAGTTTCCTTATAGATCTTCTGCTTGGATGATCTACCCACTGGTGGAAGTGGAGTATTAAAGTCCCCTACAACTATTGTGTTACTGTCTATTTCTCCTTTCATGTCTGTTAATAATTGCTTTATAAATTTAGATGCTCCTATGTTGGGTGCATAGATATTTACGAGTATTATATCCTTTTGAATAGACCAATCACCAGTAGGGGATTGAAACAGTAATCAAAACCTCCCCAAAAATAAAAGTGCAGGACCAGATGGCTTCCCTTGTGAAATCCACCAAACATTGAAAGAAGTTTTAATACCTACCCTTCTCAAAATCTTCCAAAAAATTGAAGAGGACGGGAAGTTTCCCAACTCATTCTATAAAGCCAACATTACCTCAATACCAAAACCAGACAAGGACAACACAAAAAAAAGAAAATTACAGACCAATATCACTGATGAACATCGATGCAAAAATCCTCAACAAAATACTAGCAAATTGCATACAACACTACATTAAAAAAGATCATACACCATGATCAGGTGGGATTTATTCCAGGGATGCAGGGATGGTTCAACATCCACAAATCAATCAACATGATACACCAAGTTAATAAAATGAAGAATAAAAATCAAATGATCATCTCAATAGACACAGAAAAAGCATTTGACAAGATACAGCATCCATTTATGATAAAAACTCTGAATAAAATGGGTATAGAAGGAAAGTACCTCAACATAATAAAGGCCTTATATGACAAACCCACAGCCAATATCATCCTCAATGGTGAAAAACTGAAAGCAATCCCTCTAAGAACAGGAACCAGACAAGGATGCCCACTCTCACCACTCCTATTTAACATAGTATTGGAAGTCCTAGCCAGAGCAATCAGGCAAGAAAAAGAAATAAAAGGGATCCAAATTGGAAAGGAAGAAGTGAAACTGTCACTATTTGCAGATGACATGATTTTATATATAGAAAACCCTAAAGAATCTACCAAAAAACTTTTAGAAATTATAAATGAATACGGCAAAGTTGCAGGATACAAAATCAACATAAAAAAATCAGTTCCGTGTCTATACACTAATAATGACGCAGAAGAAAGAGAAATTAACAACACAATTCCATTTACAATTGCAACAAAAAGAATAAAATACCTAGGAATAAACTTAACCAAAGAGGTGAAAGATCCGTACACTGAAAACTATACAACATTGTTGAAAGAAATTGAAGAAGACACAAAGAAATGGAAAGATATTCCATGCTCTTGCATTGGAAGAATTAACATAGTTAAGATGTCCATAATTCCTAGAACAATCTATAGATTCAATGCAATCCCTATCAAAGTTTCAATAACATTTTTCACAGAAATAGAACAAAGAATCTAAAATTTAAATGAAACAACAAAAGACCCCAAATAGCAAAAGGAATCCTGAGAAAAAAGAACAAAGCTGGAGATATCACACTCCCTGATTTCAAAATATACTACAAAGCTATAGTAACCAAAATAGCATGGTACTGGCACAAAAACAGACACACAGATCAATGGAATAGAATCAAAAGCCCAGAAATAAACCCACACATCTATGGACAGCTAATCTTCGACAAAGGAGCCAAGAACATACAATGGAAAAAAGAAAGTCTCTTCAACAAATGGTGTTGGGAAAACTGGACAGCCACATGCAAAATAATGAAAGCAGACCATTATCTTACACCATACACAAAAATTAACTCAAAATGGATTAAAGACTTGAATGTAAGACCTAAAACCACGAAACTTCTAGAAGAAAATATAGGAAGCACACTCTTCGACCTCGGTCTTAGCAGCATATTTTCAAGTACCATGTCTGACTGGGCAAGAGAAACTATAGAAAAAATAAACAAATGGGACTACATTAAACTAAAAACCTTCTGCACAGCAAAGGAAACCATCAACAAAACAAAAAGACAACCTAACAATTGGGAGAAGATATTTGCAAACCATATATCTGATAAGGGGTTAATATCCAAAATATATAAAGAACTCATACATCTCAACAACAAAAAAAACAACCCAATTAAAAAACTGGCAAAAGACCTGAACAGACATTTCTCCAAAGCAGATATACAATGGGCAACAGGCACATGAAAAGATGTTCAACATCACTAACTATCAGGTAAATGCAAATCAAAACTACAATGAGATATCACCTCACTCTCATCAGAATGGCTATAATTAACAAGACAGGAAACATTAAGTGTTGGAGAGGATGTGGAGAAAAGGGAACTCTCACACACTGCTGGTGGGAGTGCAAACTGGTGCGGCCACTATGGAAAATAGTATGGAGATTCCTGTAAAAACTAAGGATAGAACTACCATACAATCCAGCTATTCCACTGCTGGGTATTTATCCAAAGAATATGAAAACACCACTGTGTAAAGATACATGCACCCCTGTGTTCATTGCAGCATTATTCACAATAGCCAAGACTTGGAAGCAACCTAGATGCCCATCAAGGGACGAATGGATAAAGAAGACGTGGTATATATACACAATGGAATACTACTCAGCCATAAGAAACGATGAAATCCAGCCATTTGTGGCAACATGGACGGATCTTAGGGGTATTATGCTAAGTGAAATAAGTCAGAGGGAGAAGATCTAATACCGTATGATCTCACTCATAAGTAGAAGATAAAACAACAACAAACAACCACATATAGACAGAGGTTGGATTGGTGATTACCAGAGGGGAAGTGGGGAGGAAGGAGGGCAAAAGCGATGATTAGGCACGTGTGTGGTGATGGATTGTAATTAGTCTTTGGGTGGTGAACATGAGGTAATCTATACAGAAATAGAAGTATAATGACATATATTTGAAATTTATACAATGTTATAAACCAATGTGACCACAATAAAATAAAAAAAAATGTAATAATCAACGAGATATCCTAAGACTATTTTGATAGGATCAACTTTACTTGGGACAACATTATTTAGATTTAGTTCACAGTAATTTACAGAACCTTTATTCCACTGCCTGAGGTAGAAGAAGCACAAGATTAAAAACTATAAAAGAGGACTACTATATTTAAAAAAAATCCTCTTAAGATCAACTCCTCAAATTTTCGTAAACAATTAACAGAATTTAATTGTAATTTTCCAACAAATTCTTAAAATTAGATTAGTTGTGTAAATGCAAACAGCATTCTACAAGAAATAAATCTATAAAAAAGACTTTTTAACCACTTTAGTCCTGCAGCTAGAATTAAGGTACCAAAGTATACAGTGGGTTATAGATGCTAGACAGTATAGGAAGGACAAAATATGAACAGAAAACACATTAGGGAGGGAAGTTCTTTCTTCATTAAGGAGGAATTATATCAAAAGCCTTCTTGTTCTAAAATAAAATTAATGAGTTTAATGTATACTAACAGTAAACCTGTTAGCTAACAGATTAGTAAGGTTAGTAAGGAAAACAATTGGGCTCAATTAATGTTTTCTGAAATCCTGCATATATATATATATATGTATAACGATTTTTTTCACACGGAATAAAAAGGAAAAAACTATATTCATAAAATACCAAAGGAGATATATTTCCTCTTAAAAAGACATTTTTTCATAAAAAAATAAAACATGACAAGAAATTAATAATATACACAAACGCAGTTCTCACCCGGTCTTCCTTCTTAGGCAACTGATCCTTGATTAGAATCTTGGTACGCCTGAGAAACCATCCAGACATCTTTTTTGCAAGCCTTTGCATGGCCTTTCGGCCAGTAGCTAGTTCTCTCTTTGTTGCTGTGTGTCTCTGACCATGTTCTACTGGGTCAGAAAACTGCTTCTTGAAGTTGATCCTGCTACCTAAAAGTCCTGGCACAGCCCTTTATAAAGGCAATAAGAAAAATGTTAGGGCTTTATTAAAGTATCTAAAAAGAAAAATATTGACTTCTTTTTGTTCTAAGAAATATATCAAGTCATTTGTTTATTAATGATAATAACAAAAGGCAAGAAAACAGAATGTTCTCTCTTTACGACAGTTTCAGTAAATAACTATAAGAAGATGATGGAATCGGTAAATTAGTTGGGATATTTACTTCAGGAACTAAGAATAATACATAAAGATGGGTTTTCATGGGACTCTCTATTCTGTATACTATGTTTGAGATCAAACAGTGCTGTAAATAGACAATTTTTTTTTCCTGAAACTAATAATTAGCAAACAAGTCAACATTAAGTTAAAGAGGTATCAAGTAATTTTCAAAAAAATAAGAAGTGTTTTGCGTTTTCTTTCACTCACCAGTCCATAACACACCACAGTTCTTTCATGTTGTTCTGAAGAATGGTTCCAGTGAGGCCAATGCGGACACTACATTTTAAAGCTTTCATAACTTCTGTTATTCTAGCCTTTGGATTCTTGATTCTATGAACTTCATCCACAATGACAGCTGACCATTCCAAACTGTAAAGTAAGAAAAAGGGGGGAAAAGTTGAGAAAACTTCCCTTTTACAGTCTATATAATTTTTAGAGAGCAGTTTTCTCTACTCAAGTTTTGAGGTTCTTTCCCTCTTTGCTCTTTCATGATTCCATAGGATTCTCACCTGGCTAGTTAAATGGCCGCAGGTTTGGACAAACTATGAATATAAAATGTATAGGGAGACAAAAGCGTATAGAGATTCTATTTAATGATGGTAGAATGAAAAAACTCACTTAAATATCACTAAAATAACAAAAAAGGAATTTTTAAGCAATAAACCAGAGAAATAAACATAAAGAAGAAAAATCTGCAATGTTAAATCTGAATGAAAAAAGATCAATATAAACTCATGATTTTAAAAAGTTGTATTACATAGCTCTGTCTGCTAAAAAGGTTTAGAATCAGTTGTTACCCCAGTTGCAATGAGCACCCATAGAGGTCAATCCATTAGAAGGAACCAGAGCCCCATGGAGAAATGGTTGAATTCAGGCATGCAGCAGGGGAAATACTGAAGAGCTAGAAAGCACAGATGTATCCAAAGACAAATGGAGGCATATGTCCAAAGGACACAGGAGCTAGGCTAATTAGAAAATTTGAGCATCCTTAAGAATACTAACTATAATTGAGTATAAAACATTGAATAAATAAAAACTCAGGAGTTCTACAAAAAAAAAATTATTTTAGACTTTTAGCTCATACCATACACAAAAATTAACTCAAAATGGATCACAGATCTAAATATCTATATTTAGAGGTAAAACTATAAAAATCTTGTGACTCTGTTAGGCATAAATTTCTTAGATACATCAAATAAGTCAATAAAAAATTTTTGAAAAGTTGGACTTGATTAAAGTTAAAAACCTTTACTCTTCCAAAGACACCATTATGAAAATGAAAAGACATGCTACAGACTGGGAGCAAATATTTGCAAATCATAACCTGGTAAAGAACTTGTATACAGAATATATAAACAACTATTGCAACTCAATACAAGCTAGAACAATCCAATTTAAAGGATAGGTAAAAGGTTTTAATAAACATTTCACCAAAAAAGATATACGAAGACCAAATAAGCACATGAAAAGGTTCTCAATATCATTAGTCATTAGAGAAATGCAAATTAAAACCGCAAGATATAACTGCAAACTCATATGAATGGCTGTAATCAAAAAAGATTGACAATATCAAGAGTTGGCAAGGATGTAGGGAAACTGGAATCCTCATACACTGTTTTGGGGAAAGTGCAGCTACTTTTCTAAAACAGTTTGACAGTTTCTTAAAAAGTTAAATTTCTTAAACCACCCAGCAATTCCATTCCTAGGTATCTATCCAAGAGAAATGACAACTTACATCCACACAAAGACTTGTATGTAAACATTCAAGGCAGCTTTATTCATAATAGTCAAAAACCGGAAACAATCCAGATGTCCATCCATTGGTGAATGGATAAACAAAACGAAGTATATACATACAATAGTACTGGTCAGGAATAAAAAAGGAACAAACTACTGAAACATGCTACAACGTGAACCTCAAAAACATGATATTAAGTAAAAGAAGCCAGACACAAAAGACTACGTATTGTATGATTCCCTTTATTTGAAATTTCCAGAAAATGCAAATCTATAGAGACAGAAAGCAGACTGGTGGTTGCTTGGAACTGGAGATGGGACAAGAGATTGACTGTAAACAAAAAACTTCTTGAGGTGATAGAAATGTTCTAAAACTGTATTGTGGTGATAACTGCATAACTTTATAAATTTACTAAAAATTATTTTATACTTATATTCTATGGTGTATCAGTTGTACCTCAACAATCCATGAGTCCATAGTGATACTCAAAAAAACGGGGAGTGGGAGAGAAACTTTGCTACCATTGTAGATGAGCACTATGCCAACATCTTAGTCTGAAAATTGGTAATTAAAGCAAAAGAATCAAGCATTCACCTTGCTTTTTTTTAGCTGAAACTGTAGTTAATTCCTAATTATAGGAGAATGTCAGTTAATAAGTGTAGAAGAAATGATAAATTTAGGAAAATATTATTTTGCAAAACCCAATACAATAACTGATTCAGGTAAGAATAATTTCTGTACGCTAAACCACTAAGTAAAAGGACTAATGGACCAGAATATTCAAACGGTGGCACATCATCACCCTATAAATTACTTCTAATTGTAAAGGAAGAAACATATCTTTATAAAGGAGAGATCTGATGATCACTTCCTTAGCCTGTGGGACAAACTTGGCATTATTAATAGTGGAACAACCTGAAATTAATATCTCTTGAGGTAATGTAATATGAAGTCTATAGCATCATTTATGCAGTATTCTTGTCAAAAATGTTTAACCTGAATCTAATTAAGCCTTTAGACCAAAATCAGCTCACAGAAATACAGATGTTAGAGGAATATACAACTCCTTGAGAAAGCAATCAGACAATTTTATCACATGAGACATCCTAAAAGACAACTGGCATGGTCCCTCAAAATGTCATATAATAAAAAAATAAAGTTGGGGGAAAATTCTAGATTAGAAGAGACTAAACAGACTTAATAACCAAATCCATCATCTGAACCTTTATTGAATACCACTTTGCAAATATTAGATATTAAAGATATTTTGAAGATAACTGAGGAAGTTTTAATTGATGTTAATTTTCTTCGGTGTGACAATGATAACATGGTATGAGAAAGAATAGCATTAGTTTTAGGAGATTCATGCTAAAATATTTAGAGATAAAATTGTCATGTCATATACAACTTACTGAAATGACTCAATACTACCACCGTACATAGACATAGACATACATACGTTAACTTATATTTTGCCAACATTTGAATACACATACACGCACACAACTGGTGAATCTAGGTACTGAGTATATGGATCTTCATGTACAATTACTTCAATTTTTCTATAGGTTTGATAATTTTCTTAATATCAAGTTGAAAAAGAACAAGAGAACAAAGAGAAAAAGGAGAAAACCACCACAAAATTTCAGAAGCTGGGAAGAAGATGAACAAGATGACTCACAAAATTAGAGACAGCAGCATCCTACGCCAGGAGTGGAGAAAGCTAAGCAGCAATCTGGTTCATATTATTGAGCTCTTAAAAAGCTAGGAATTGGTGGCACCAGAAGCCTCTGGAATTTAGAGTTACATAAATGTTCAACAGTCTGTTTAAGAAGTAGTTGAATCTTCTAGATACTAATCCCTACTCCACAAAATAGCCGAGCCAGGTCACCCTAAAGTGAGCAAAAGAAGGGGAAAATACAGAAAAATCTTCATTTTCCTTAAGGAGAAATCAACAGGCGATGTTGAAAACTAAAGAAAAATATTAAAGTTGCAGCATAAACATGTTCTTTAGAGATGTGGAGGTAAAAACTATGAAGATAAATAAAAGAGTTGAAGGTGGTTGTCTCTGAAGAACAAGTACTGGGGGTGATGGGCAAAAGTGAACCGCAGTTTTTCATACTTGGCTCTTTAAGTAATATGCATATATAACTTTGATAAAAATAAAAATGAAGGAAAACATAACAGTAATAACAAAAAGAGATACAACTCACTGTATCATACAATGTGTTTATCTACTCTGTGGATTACCTATGATAAATGTTTAATCCTGGTCTATCATACAGAGCATTATTCTCACAAAAATTCCTGAATATTTATTCAGATGAAATATAAGTTGTTTTGAACACTTGTCAAAATAAAGCTAGTCAAAGGAAAGCTAAATATAACAAAAATTCTAAAATTTGATTTTTCTAATTTTACACAGAAACCTGACTTATATTTACATAATTCTACTTTAGAATTCTTATTTAATATTTATAACAATCACAGGATATCACCACTTGACAAACATTTATCCAGCAACTATTATGTGCTAGAAGTGTAATAAGTCCTGAAATACAGAAATTACCCTATGTCAAAGACCTCACAGTCTAAAATGGTAGATGGTTTTTTAAAAATTAAATATGACTGGCTATGATAAACGAATTTCTTATTACATTTATCTAACTGAAGAACATCATTCGTGGTGGTATAACATATTGAATAAAAGCCAAAGGTCTGGAGTTAGATGGTTTAAAGGTTTAAATTTCATGTCCACCACTGACTTTGTTGTAGGCTTGGGCAAGTTACTTAACCTTTCCATGCCTCAGATTACTCCTGTCTTCTGTAATAGGTTAACTTATTAACTTGTAAATGGGGTAAAAATCAAATCTTAGAGCTGACAAAAATGGTAGCTCTAAATCCAACTTTACTAATAATTACATTAAATGTAAATGGACTAAACACTCCAAATAAAAGGCAGAGATTATCCAATGGATAAAAAAAGCAAGACACAACTATATGCTAACCACAAGAGCATACAATTTAAAGTGAGTTAAATATAACTTTAAATATAAATATCACTTTAAATATAAAGAATAGATATTTTGAAATAAAAAGAAGGAAAATGATAAACATGCAGTAAGTATAAGAAGACTGTATTGTCTTTATTAATATCAGATAGAACTTGAAGATTATTAGATATAAAAAGGAGCATTTTTTAAATATAAAAGGATCAATTCATAAGGAAAAAATACCAATCATAAATGTATGTACCTAATAACTGAATTTCAAAATATATGAATTGAAAGCTGACAGAACTGGAAGGAGAAACAAATCCACATTTATAATTGAAGATTTCAACATTCCTCTCTCAGAAATTGTAAACTAACGAGAAAGAAAATCAGTAAAGACAGACAACACTTGAATAACACCTAACCAACCTGACTTTGATATTTGCAGAACACTATACCCAACAAGTGTAGAATAAACATTTTTCCAAGTGTATAGAGATCAGAAAAATGCAAATTATACTATAATGAGATACCACTATACACACACTAAAATAGCTAAAAACAAAAAGACTGACGATAACAAATGTTAGTGAGTATATGAAGCAACTGAACTCTCATAGATTGCTAGTTGGAGTAGAATGGTACAACCACTCTGGAAAAGTTTGGCAGTTTCTTCTGAACTTAAACCTATACTTACCATATAACCCAGAAATTCCACTCCTAGGTATTTACCCAAGAAAAATAAAATGTATGTCAAAAGAAAGGCTTATATATAAATATTCCTTCAAGTTTTACTTATAATAACCAAACACTGGAAAACCCAAATATCCATTCTTGAATGGATAACAAAATGTAATATATTCATAAAATGCAAAACAATTCAGCATTAAAAAAGGACAATCATTGATACATTCAATAACATGGATGAATCTCAAAAACACGATAAGCAAAAGATGCCAGACACAAGAGTTCAGGTGACACAAGACCAAGGTGTTGGAAGGTTTGGTTTCTTCTGAGGCCTCCCTCCTTGTTTATAGATGGCTGCCTTCTTGCTGTGTTCTCATGTGTCATTTCTTCTGTGCCTGTGAGTTCCTGGTGTCTCTTTCTCTTCTTCTAAGGACACCAATCAGAATGGACTAGGATCCCACATTAATGGCCTCATTTTAAATTAACTACCTCTTTAAGGATCTTATCTTCAAATACAGTTAGTTACATTCTGAGGTCCCTGGAGTTGGGACTTGAACATATGAATTTGGAGGGGACACAATTTAGCTCAAAATAAGCCTCCTAATTGGTCTTTCTCCATTCAATTTGGCTCTCCTCTGTCTGCACACACAGCAGTTGGGTTACTTATAAAATGCAAATCTGATCATTTTTATCATATTAGTAATCTGCTGAAAACATGTCAGTGGCACTTTACCGCTCTAAGGATAAAGACCAAAATCCTCTAGGCAGCTTTCAATGCTCTTTATGATCCGTTCCTCGCTTACCACACTGGTGTTGTCTCCCGGTTACTTCCCTCTTACAATCTAGGCTGGAGCTATCAGATGCAGAAAGCATCTGATTTCATTTATTCAAAAATGTCGTGATCTTTGTTGTCTGAAGGCCTCTGCAAATGCTGTTTGTTCCCTCTTTCTGGATTACTCTCCTACTCTTCAACTCTTACTGATCCTTCAATTCTCACTCAGCTCACAGGTCATCTTCTTTGGGAAGCTCCCTGACGACTCTCCTCACTGCAGCAGACTTCGGCTCCTCATGTGCTCCCATAGCATCCTCTGTTCCATTTCACAGCACTCACATGACTTTATAAATGCCTGTCTCTAGATTCCCCACTAAAATCTTAAGATGTCAGTAGGCATAAACCAGTTCATTTCTTTTGGGTACTTGTAGTCCTAGAACCGTGGTTCTCAATGTGCATATGTATTTTTTTTCCACTCTACATTCACAACAGACTCCCATAATTAAAATCATTCATGAAAATCATCGTCTTATTCTGGAGGCACCATATGCACAAAAGGTTGTACATTAGATTTTGGAAAAGTCTTATTATTCTTTAACAGGCATTGTTTGGAGAGGTAATAGAGGAAATAAAATAAGGAACTGTGGAAATCTGATGCAGGCTTTTCCTTCTTAGAAAATAAGTTAATTATTATAAACTGTCTATTTCAATAATTCTGAAATGAAATTAAACCATGCTAAAAAATATTTAGAGCTTTAAAAAAATTACAATATAAAGGGATAAACACAATTGATGTAAGCAGAATATTAATGCAATCATCCCCATTATTCCCATTACCTGTTAAATTCATCTAGACATAAGCGCAGTGTTTCATAAGTTGTTAGAGCAATTTCACATTTCCTCTGCTTTACACGAATCAGTTCATTGTCTTTTTTGTTACCATGTAAAATTGTAACTCTGAAATATCCCCAGGTGTCCAATTCATCCTTCCAGTTGTAGAGGACAGAAAGAGGAGCAACTATTAAGAACATCTAAACGAAGAAGAAAGAAATTTATGATATATTTTTTTTAAATGAAAAGAACCCCAAAGTGAAATCTAGAATACCAATAGTTCCATTCTTTAATTCTTGACACTGCAGTTAATAAGAATAAATACAACTGAGCAATTGGATATATCTAGACATAGAAGACTATCACAAAATACTTTGTTGTTTACTTAGCTTTTTATTAGGACACAACAGATATCTAACCTTGTCCAGAGGAATAGCTATTTTTGATTTCCCCCCACAAAAAGGAGTTGAGAGATAAGATAGAAGTAATTCTCCAAAACAGAGAAAAGAGTATAATCAGGATCCCAATAATAACTTCAAGGGCCAAGTGGGCAGTACAAACATGCAAAGCAGGCCAGGGGTTTTGGTTGGGATATTTGGTCTCCTGGAGCTTTCTTTCCTTTTCCTTTCCCTAGTCCATTTCCTCTCCCCTCTCTCAGATACTGTCAGTTGAAGACCTGGAAAATTCACTGAAAAATAAAAGCAATTAGAAGAAAATCTCCACCTCTCTTATAATTAGATAAATAACCTACCTACATTTATTTCCATATATTCTGCTCTCTCACATGTTACCACGGATGAACTGTCCAAGTTTTTATCTAAAAACAAACCCTGAACTTATACAGTGGCTCCCATCACTTCTTGCCAACCTAAAGTCAATGCTGGAGAAATTGCCCCAATCTCTCCTATGTGACTAACTGTCCCTTTTTAACAGACAATATCCACCCATAAGCAAACATGTTCTAATATTTCCCAGGGTTAAAAAACAAAACAATAGGGCCAGCCCCGTGGCTTAGTGGTTAGGTGTGTGCACTCCGCTACTGGCGGCCCGGGTTCGGATTCCAGGAGTGCACCGACACACTGCTTCTCCGGCCATGCTGAGGCCACATCCCACATACAGCAACTAGAAGAATGTGAAACTATGACATACAATTATCTACTGGGGCTTTGGGGGAACAAAAAAAAGGAGGAGGATTGGCAATAGATGTTAGCTCAGAGCCGGTCTTCCTCAGCAAAAAGAGGAGGATTAGCATGGATGTTAGTTCAGGGCTGATCTTCCTCACAAAAAAAAAAAAAAATAGCAAAAAACCTCTTCCTTAACCCTACCTCTCTCTCTAGCTATCCCCCATTACTCTACTTCCTTTTTAGCAATGATCCTTACTAAACTTACTGCCTCTACTTACTCTCCTGTTCTCTCTTGAACTCATGTAAATGGGACTTCTGCCCTAACCCCTCCAACCAAAGCAGTCCTTGTCAAGATTATCAGCATATGCCTGTTTGGTCTTCACATGAATGTTTCAGGGTTCCAGGGACCTTTCCTATACTAACCCTGGATCCTACTGTGTTCAATCATTTTAATTTTTTAAGGTTTTTATTTCTCATTTTTACCACTACTCTGAAGATATTATATTTAATAGGGTTATAAGTAAGTTTCTTTTCTAAAGTTTTACCCCTGTCCTACTTGATAAAGATGAATCAATTAAACACATTGAAAAATTTCAGCTTTAAAAAGGAAAATAATACAATACTACTCTAAATCCTGCCCTCTCTTCTGTGAAATATTTCAGCTAGGCCATTTGTTAGCTGTAAGACGTCAAATCTGTGACTGTGTTTTGGAAAGAGAAAGAAGAAAAAGATGTAAGAGTATTTTCTCTTCATACTTGGTTCATCTCAAATACTTTTGTCTTTTGGCCAGAGTTTATCCTATGAATTCCATATTTCTCGTACCTTTGAATATAAAATTTGAGCTCCAAGTACTAAGCCCAATTATAGTCTCCCCACTCCCTTTTTTTTGTATATTACAAGATAAAAATGTTGAGTCCAAACTCCATCTGAGCACTTTGAGCAGTTTTCCACTTGAGGGTCATTCATCGAAGGTGCCAATAAATCTAAAGATTCCTAGAATCAGCCCTAAGATTCCAGAAGAGGTTTAAAAATTAAGACATTTCTTACAGACATTATTGGTCTTCAAAATTGTGAAAGGTAAATCAAATGGTTCATTAACTCATTTCAATACTAAAAGAGGTCAGAGAACTGAGTCATGCCATTTGCAAAGTCCAGAGAAATTGTATAAGAAGAACTTGAAGTGTTTACTACCATACAGTGAATAATATTTCATTTAATAAGCCTTACTTACGCAAAGGATGCCAAAACAATAAAATGGAAAGCTGTGTCCAACTGCTAAGTCGCTACACACAAAGAAATTCTATTTCTTATTCTGAAGCTAAGAAACAATTTTAGAACACTAGATCTAAAATGTAATACTAATAAAATTAAAATTTGCTCACTTAAATATTCAACAGAGGCCACATTTAATACTATAACTAGAGAATACTGAATTACTTTTATCTCTTTCAACAAATCTAGTTCAACTATTGAGGTGCATGCTTTTATTTATTTATTTTTTTTTTTAAAGATTTTATTTATTTATTTATTTTCCCCCCAAAGCCCCAGTAGATAGTTGTATGTCATAGCTGCACATCCTTCTAGTTGCTGTATGTGGGACGCGGCCTCAGCATGGTCGGAGAAGCAGTGCGTCGGTGCGCACCCGGGATCCGAACCCGGGCCGCCAGCAGCGGAGCGCGTGCACCCAACCGCTAAGCCACGGGGCCGGCCTGAGGTGCATGCTTTCAAAGTTTGATTCTTCATGGACTACAACTTTAGAAAAATGATATGGTATGGAATGTTACAAGATACTCAAAGATGTTTTTCATGTCTGATGATTTTTGTGGTAGAAATAGTTATAGTATTAACAATAATTACCATAACCTATGTGTGCCAGACTGTGCAAAGTAGTTTACAGACATTAACTCAGGAACTTCACATAGAAATACTATAAACAAGAATTATTTAGTATTTCTCTTTTACAGATGAGAAAACTAAGGTGTAGAGATGTTAAAAAACATGCTCAAGGTCATAATGTTATTAAGTGGCAAAGGAAGTATTTGAACCCATGTCTGTCTAATTCTAAAACCCTTAACCACCATAATATGTCATGTTAGCACCTTAAATCAGAAAGGACATCACCTTGAGACATAACCACGGTAACTCAAGTACTTTGTACAGTGCTTAGAAAACAAAGGTGTTCAACTGACAAACGAAATAATAAATGAAACCATGGATGGCAATGTCAAGATAGGAACAGCATTGTTTACTCAGAGGACAATGACAGACCGACAGAGCAGAAGCAAAGGTTTCACATGGGAGGAAGTGAGATATCAAAGTGAAAAATAAAATGTACCTTTATAGAGAGAAATTACAGACCATAAAATTGGAATTGTTGCTGTATAACTCAAAGTTCTAAAGAATATTCTCTGTAATTACCTCTATAATCTTAATTATTTCAAAAATGCCAAATCTAATTAATTTACACCCTATTATGCAAAGGTGATAACTTTTCCTTTGGTATACTATGACTATGTAATGTATAAGAATACAAGTTTAGAATCCACTCTAGTCTGGAGGCCCTCCAATTTCCTTTTTAGAAAAGCAGCATAATAATAATACCAAAACCTGACAAACACTCTATCAAAATAGAAAATAATAGACCAATATGACTTAGATTAATAGACAGCAAATCAATAAATATCAAGTCTTGCAATTAAACAATAAAAGTAAATAAGATGTGAGAATGGAAATGACAAGTAAAAGTACAACTATTTGCAGAAAACATAAGTAAATCAACTAAATGAACAGTAAACCAACTATTAAGAACAGGAAAAGAATTAAGAAAGTGGAATTTATAAAATATATGTGGCAATATAATGACATATTAGACCAGATGGACTTAAAAGTTATATACAGAACATTCCATCCAAAAGCAGCAAAATACACACCCCTCTCAAGTGCACACAGATCATTCTCATGGATAGATCATACGCTAGGCCACATAACAACTCTTAATAAATTCAAGAAGATTGAAATAAGCATCTTTTCTAACCACAATGGTATGAAACTAGAAATCAATTACAAGAAGAAAACTGGAAAATTCACAAATATGTGGAGATCAAACAACATGCTATTGAACAACCAATGAGACAAAGGAGAAATCAAAGGAGAAATCAAAAAATACCTTGAGACAAATGTAAATGGAAACACAACGTACCAAAATTTATGGGATGTAGCAAAAGCAGTTCTAAGAGGGAAGTTCACAGCAAGAAATTCCTAACTCAAGAAACAAGAAAAATCTCAAATAAACAACCTAACTTTATACCTCAAGGAATTAGAAAAAGAACAAATGAAGCTCAGTTAGTACAAGAAAAGAAATAATAAAGATCAGATCAGAAATAAACAAAATAGAGACTAAAAAGATAATAGAAAAGATCAATAAAACTAAGAGCTGGTTCTTTGAAAAGATAAACAAAATTGACAAACCTTTAACTAGGCTAAGAAAAAATAGAGAAGACTCAAATAAATAAAATTAGAAATGAAAGGGAGATGTTATAACTGATACCACAGATATACAAAGAATCATGAAACACTGCTATGGACAATTATACAACAAACAAATTGGACAACCTAGAAGAAATGGATCTATTCCTAGAAACATAGAACCTTTCAAGACTGAATTAAGAAGAAATAGAAAAGCTGAATAGATCGATTCCTAGGAAGGAGACTGACTCAGTAATCAAAAACATCACAATAAAAAAAAAGTCCAGGACCAGATGGCTTCACTGGTAAATTCTACTAAATATTCAAAGAAGAATTAACACCAATCCTTCTCAAACTCTTCCAAAAAAGTAGAAAAGGAGAGTATGCTTCCAAATTCATTTTAAGAGGCCAGCATTACCGATACCAAAACCAGATAAGGATACTACAAGAAAAGAAAATTACAGGCCAATATCCTTGATGAATATATATGCAAAAATCCTCAACAGAATATTAGCAAAACAAATTCAATAATACATTAAAAGGATCATATTACGGGGCCGGCCCGGTGGTGTAGTGGTTAAGTGCGCGTGCTCTGCTGCACTGGCCTGGGTTCACAGGTTCGGATCCCGGGTATGCACCAACACACAGCTTGTCAAGCCATGCTGTGGCGGTGTCCCATAAAAAGTAGAGGAAGATGGGCACAGATGTTAGTCCAGGGCCAATCTTCCTCGGCAAAAAGAGAAGGATTGGCATCGGATATTAGCTCAGGGCTGATGTTCCTCACAATAAAAAAAAAATTTAAAAGGATCATATTACACCATGATCAAGTGGGGTTTATTCCAGGACACAAGGATGGTTCAACATCTGCAAATCAAGCTCATGATACATCACATTAATAAAATCAAGAATAAAAATCATATGATCACCTCAAAAAATGCAGAAAAAGCATATGATAAAATTCAACATCCATTTATGATAAAAATTCTCAACAAAGTGGGTATAGAGGGAACATATCTCAACATAATAAAGGCCATATATGACAAGCCCACAGCTAACTCATCATACTCAGTGGTAAAAGCTGAAAACTTTTCCTCTAAGATCAGGAACAAGACAACGATGCCCACTCTCACCTCTTTTATTCAACATATTATTGGAAGTCCTAGCCATAGCAATTAGGCAAGAAAAAGAAATAAAAGGCATCCAAATTGGAAAAGAAGAAGGAAAACTGTCACTGTTTGCACATGTCATGATATTATATATTGAAAACCCTAAAGACTCCACCAAAAAACTGTTAGAATAAACTCAGTAAAGTTGCAGGATAAATCAATATACAAAAATCTGTACATTTCTACATACTAATAATAAACTATCAGAAAGAGAAATTAAGAAAATAATCCTATTTAAGACTGCATCAAAAAGAAAAATACCTAGGAATAAATTTAACCAAGGAGGTGAAAGACCTGTAACTGAAAACTATAAGACAATGATGAAAGAAACTGAAGACAATATAAATAAACGGAAAGATATTCCCTGGTCATGGATTGGAGGAATTGTTAAAACGTCTACACTACTGAAAGCAATCTACAGATTCAGTGCAATCCCTATCAAAATTCCAATGGCATTTTTCACAGAATACATCAAACAATCCTAAAATTTGTATGGAACCACAAAAGACCTTAAAGAGCCAATATAATCTTGAGAAAGAACAACAAAGCTGGAGGCATCACACTCCCTGATTTCAAACTATATTACAAAGCTATAGCAATAAAAACGGTATGTTTTTGGCATAAAAACAGACACACAGAGGAGCCAGCCCAGTGCTGTAGCGGTTAAGTTCTCGCGCTCTGCTTCGGTGGCCCAGGGTTCGCAGGTTCGGATCCCTGGCACAGACCAACACACCACCTGTCAAGCCACGCTGTGGCAGCATCCCATTTAAAGTAGAGGAAGATGGGCATGGATGTTAGCCCAGGGCCAATCTTCCTCAGCAAAAAGAGGAGAACTGGCATCGGATGTTAGCTCAGGGCTGGTCTTCCTCACAAAAAAAAAAAACCCAGATACACAGATCAACAGAACAGAATAGAGAGCCCAGAAATAAACCCACGCACATATGGTCAATTAATTTATGACAAAAGAGGCACGAATATACAATGGGAAAAGGACAGTCTCTTCAATAAATAGTAAATTCATTGCAAAACCACGAAACTGGACTACAATTTTGTGCCATACACAAAAATTGACTCAAAGTGGATTAAAGACTTGAACATAAGACCTGAAACCATAAGACTCCTAGAAGAAATGATTTTTTGTATCTGACTCCAAAAGCAAAAATAAACAAGTGGGACTACACCAAACTAAAAAGCTTCTGTACAGCAAAGAAAATCATCAACAAAAGGAAAAGGTAACTTGCTGAATGGGAGAAAATATTTGCAAATCATATGTCGGATAAGCGGCTAATATCCAAAATATCTAAAAAACTCATACAATTCAATAGCAAAAAAAACCCGAAACAATCTGATTAAAAATGGGCAGAGGATCTGAACAGTCATTTTTTCCAAAGAAGATATACAGATGGCCAACGGGCACGTGAAAAGATGCTCAACATCATTAATCATCATGCAACTACAAATCAAAACCACAATGAGACATCACCTCACACCTGTTAGAATGGCTATTAGCAAAAAGAGAGGAAATAACAAGCATTGGCGAGGATGTGGAGACAAGGGAACTCTCGTGCATTGTCAGTAGGAATGTAAGTTGGTGCAGCCACTGTGGAAAACTTTATGGAAGTTCCTCAAAAAATTAAAAATAGGACTACCATATGATCCAGCAATTCCACTTCTGGGTATTTATCCAAAGAGAACGAAAACACTAATTCAGAAAGATATATGCACCCCCATGTTCACTGCAACATTATTTACAATAGTCAAGATATGAAAACAACCTAAGCATCCATCAATGGAAGAATGGATAAAGAAGATGTGAAATATATATACAAAATGGAATACTATGCGGCCACAAAAAAGAATGAAATGTTGCCATTTGCAACAACGTGGATGGACCTTGAGGGCATTATGTTAAATGAAATAAGTCAGGTAGATAAAGACAAATACCATATGATCTCACTTATATGTGGAATCTAAAAAACAAAACAAACAAACAAACAAAAAAGACCAAGCTCATAGATACAGAGAACAAATTGGTGGTTGCTAGGGGTGGGGGGCACAATGGGTGAAGGGGATCAAAAGGGACAAACTTCCAGTTATAAAATAAATAAGTCATGAGGATGTAATGTACAGTTATAAAATAAATAAGTCATGGGAAAGTAATGTACAGCATGGCGACTATAGTTAATAAAACTATTGCATATTTGAGAGTTGTTAAGAGAAAAGATCTTAAAAGTCATCATTACAAGGAAAAAATTTTCGTAACTATGTAGGGTGACAGATGTTAACTAGACTTATTGTGGTGATCATTTCACAACATACACAAATATCAAATCATTATGTTGTACATCTGAAACTAATATAATGTTGTATGTCTATTATACCTAAAAAACAAAGCCAAAAAAATACATATGTGGTTTTAATATAAAACCACATTTTCACATACAATAGGACCAGTTAGAAAATTTTAAAAATTCCATTTGTAATAGCAACCAAAAAGAAAGAATACCTAGTTAATGAACAAGAAACAAGGTCATATGAAGAAAACTAGAAACTCTGAGGGGCATGAAATAAAATTTAAGCAAATGATGCAACTACTCTCGGATATGCAGTATTTAAACTCTAATGATGTTCATACTCCCTATATAAACTGATACATTCAATGTAATGCCAACTAAAATATCAATAGGTTTTTAGGAGAAAATTGAGAAAATGTAAGGAGAAATTAGTCCTACCAAATATTAAAATATATTATGAAACTAAAATAATTAAAGCTGTTTAGCACTGGAAGCGAAATGAACACCTAAATCAAAAGGACAGAAGAATGTGCCTAGAAATAGACCCAAACATATAAATGAGTTTAATTTTACCCAAAAGTGACCTTTCAAATCATTGTGGAAAAGTGGGCTTATCTAACAAATGACATTAAGATAACTGGCTAACTATCTGGGGCAAAAATAAAGCTGGATTACTCAATCACTCCTTATAGCAAAATTAATTCTAGCTGAAACAAAGATGTAAAGGTATGAAATAAAATCATATACATTATAAAAGAATCATGGGTAAACTTATTTACAATCTTCGCGTACAAAAGACTTTTCTAGGCAGACATAAAACCCAGAAGCTATATACATGTATTTAACTACCTAAAATTTTTAAAAATATAATTAAAAGATCAAAAGCTGACTCTTAAAAAAATGGGAAAGAAATATTTGCAAAATATATAATGGACAAAAGATTAATATCTAGAATATATGATTAGGGACCATTAATCAAGAAATATGATTAAAAACTAGAACTTGATTTAAAAATGGGCAAACCATTAAAAATATGTTTAAAAATTCTTAAAAGATACTCAACCTCACTCATAATTTTAAAAATGCCAATCAAAGCAAGATATAATTTTTCTAATGTCTCAGACTGGCATAAATTGATGTTTGTTAATTCCTAGAGTAGATGAAAAGGTGGGAAACAGACACTTTTATACACTACTGATGAGAACACAAATAGGCACAAGCTCTTGAAAGTGCAATCTGACTACAGCTATCAAAATGTAATATGTACATACCCATAATTTCAGTACCACATACTGTATAATTCCAGTGCCAAGAATTTATCCTACAGTGATAATGGCAAAAGTTGCCAAGACATATGCATGAGGATGTACACAGTAGCACCATTTGCAAGACAGTCCTCTCAGTACATATTAGCAACTAAGGAAATAGTGTATAGTAAATAAAATACTGGAAAAATATATTTGTTCAATCACCATGGAAATTGCTTCTGATGCTCATATTATGATTGCTAGAAAAATGCTCCTTCTCTGCATTAATATTGACTATGAATTTTACATACAATCTCTAAAGTTTTACCATACAAGGTAGTAATATTTTAAAAAGAATTTACTTTGATTCATTTTCATAAAGACTGAATTCCAATATTAACAGCCTAAATCTAAAGAACCATTCCAAGAATTAATATTTGAAATGCATAATTTGTATCTTTTCCTTTAGGAATTTATTCTCGGCAGAAAACACCTGTTTCATGAATTCTTAGATGGTTTAGTCACAATTGAAAAATTTTTAAATGTATATGAGATGTATCATATCACACATACATACCTCAAACCCACCTCTCCTTAATTTGTAACATTCAAGTCATTAAAAGGATTTTTTCAAGAAGTTCCAACATTAATTTCTCAGGATTCAATTCTTGCATTAGTATAATAAATATAAAGAAATTTACTTCTTCTCTAGCTATTCCATAGACTGTCTTTTAAAAATGCACAAAGTTTTAAATGGACCAATACAAATTTATCTTTTAAGAATTCCATCATGGGCCGGCCCGGTGGCTTAGCAGTTAAGTGCGCGTGCTCCGCTACTGGCAGCCTGGGTTCAGATCCCGGGCGCACACCGACGCACCGCTTGTCTGGCCATGCTGAGGCCGTGTCGCACATACAGCAACTAGAAGGATGTGCAACTATGACATACAACTATCTACTGGGGCTTTGGGGAAAAAAAGGAGGAGGACTGGCAATAGATGTTAGCTTAGAGCCGGTCTTCCTCAGCAAAAGGAGGAGGATTAGCATGGATGTTAGCTCAGGGCTGATCTTCCTCACAAAAAAAAAAAAAAAAAAAGCATTCCATCACACAAAATTATAATTTTTATTTGGATTTACTTCTGGTAAATACTGTAGGATGTCACTGGTAATGCCATTAAAAACTTTCTTTATGAAATTCCAGTTCCAATGATTGACTAAATACTTGTATTTATTGATGCCAATGAGACAAAAGAACAAATATAAAAATATATCCATAATAGCGGTAAAACGCATGGAAGGGGCACTACCAGATGATCAGAACAGTGCAAGGGCATATGAGAACTGCTTGAAGAACATACTTGAAGAACTGAGTAATCCATTCTATAGTTATGTAAGAGAAAACTCCCCCACCCCACCAAAAAATAAACACACCACAGTGATTTTCCTAGAAGAAATCTAAAAATGACAACAACAATCAAAACAAAACAGCAACAACAAAAAACTCAACAGACCAGAGGCAGTTGGAAAGACTGGGTCATGAAAAGAAATGGTACTTTAAACGTAAATGGATTAAATTCTCCAATCAAAAGACAGAGAGTGGCTGAATGGATTAAAAAATAAGACCCAACCATATGTCACTTACAAGAGACTCAATTCAGCTTTAAGGACACATATAGACCAAAAGTGAATGGATGGAAAAAGATATTGCATGCAAATGGCAACTAAAAGAAAACAGGGCTAGCTATACTTATATTAGACAAAATAGACTTTAAGCCAAATACTGTAACAAGAGATAGAGATGGTCATTAGATCACGATAGAGGGGTCAATTCATCAAGAGAATGTAACCATTGTAAATATTTATGCACCCAACATCAGAACACCTAATCATATAAAGCAAAACATTAACAGATCTGAAGGGAGAAAATGAATAGGGAACTTCAATATCCCACTTTCAGCAATGGATAGATCATCCAGACAGAAAATCAATAAGGAATCACTGGACTTAAGCTACACATTAGATCAGATGGACCTAACAGACATATACGGAACATTCCAACCAACAGCAGTAGAAGACATATTATTCTCAAGTGCATAGGGAACATTCTCTAGGATAGATCATATGTTAGGCCACAAAACAAGTCTTAATAAATTTAAGAAGACTGAAATCATATTAAACATCTTTTCTGACCACAATGGTATGAAACCAGAAATCAATCACAAGAGGAAAACTGAAAAATACACAAATATATGGAGATTAAACAATATGCTCCTGAACAACCAATGGATCAAAGAAGAAATTAAAAGGGAAATCAAAAAATATCTTGAGACAAATGGAAGTGGAAATACAACATACCAAAACTTATGGGATGTAGCAAAAGCAATTCTAAGAGGGAGGTTTATAGTGATAAATGCCTACATTAAGAAAAAGGAAAGATCTCAAATAAACAACCTAGCTTTACATCTCAAGAAACTAGAAAATGAAGAACAAACGAAATCCAAAGTTAGTAGAAGGAAGGAAATAACAAAGATCAGAGTGGAAATAATGAAATAGAGACTAGAAAAACAATAGAAAAGATCAATGAAACTAAGAGCTGGCTTTCTGAAAAGATAAACAAAATTGACAAACCTTTAGCTAGACTAAGAAAAAATAGAGAAGACAAATAAAATTAGAAATTAAGAAACATTGCAACTGATAACACAGAAATACAAAGGATCATAAGAAGTTACTCTACATAATTACACACCAACAAATTAAATAACCTAGAAGAAATGGATAAACTCCTAGAAACATTCAACCTGCCAAGACTGAATCATGAAGAAACAGAAAATCTAAACAGACAAATTACTAGTAAAGAGATTGAATCAGTAACCAAAACTTCCCAACAAAAAAAAGTTCAGGACCACATGACTTCACTGGTGAATTCTACCACACATTTAAAGAAGTAACGCCAATCCTTCTCAAACTCTTCTAAACAATAGAAGAGTAACCTCCAAACTCATTTTACAAGGCCAGCATCACCCTGATACCAAAAACAAAGACACCAGAGAGAAGAAAATTACAGGCCAATATCCCTGATGAACACAGATGCAAAAATCCTCAACAAAATATTAATAAATAGAATTCAACAGTACATTAAAAGGATCATACACCACGACTAAGTGGGATTTATTCCAGGGATGCAAGGATGGGTCAACATATGCAAATCAATAAATGTGATATATGGTATTAAAAAAATGAAGGATAAAAATCATACAATCATCTCAGTAGATAACAAAAAAAGGCATTTGACAAAATCCAACATCCTTTAATGATAAAAACTCTCAACAAATTGGGTATAGAGGGAATGTACCTCAACAGAATAAAGGCCATATGTGACAAGCCCACAGTTAATATCATACTCAACAGTGAAAAGTTCTAAGATCAGGAACAAGACAAAGAGGCCCATTCTTGCCACTTTTATTCAACATAGTACTGGAAGTCCTAGCCAGAACAATTTAGTAAGAAAAAGAAATAAAAGGCATTCAAATTGAATGAAAGAAGAAAAACGATTTCTGATTGCAGATGACACAATACTATATGTAGAGAACCCTGGAGACACCATCAAAAAACTGTTAGAACTAATAAACAAATTCAGTAAAGTTGCAGGGCACAAAATCAATATACAACAATCAGCTGTGTTTCTATACACTGGCAGAAAAAGAAACTAAGAAAACAATGAAAAGGAATGGCAGAATAATCAATTAAAGACGAACATCATGCCAATCATCTGCTTCAGAGAAGCTGATTCTAGCATTAGTACTCCACTTCCCCTACAGACAGTACTAGGTATACTTTTTCTTAAGCAAGTGAGCTTATTTAGAAGAATTATACAGTGAGTTTTGGGGCTGAGGAAATTTCTGAATTTCAGCCTTAAAGAAAAAGTCCTGAACACCCGCAAACAAAAAGAAAATTTCCTTTCCAAGGAAAAGTCAGTTCAGCATTGGACCCTCATCTGCAATATGGAGTAACAGAAGACAATAAAATGATTTTGGTCAAGTTTTAAGAGAAAATTTTTGATTTAGAATTCTACACACAGATAAATTATCAATCCAGTATGAGAGCAATATACCAGCATACAAAATTTTTAAAACAATTAATTGAAGTTGTTAAGCAAAAATTGGCACAAACACAAGAAGAAATGACAAAGTTTAAAGACATAGCAGGAAAATTTAATGTTTCTCTCAGGATCCAATTGCTCAAATAGACTATAAAAACAGTATTAAGAATTTCAACAATATAATTAACAAGGTTGATTAAATAGAAATATATAGAACTATGTGGCCATAATAAGAAAGCATGATATTCATGAACATTTTAAAATAACCAAGACACATCACAGCATTAAAAATACTTCACCACAGATTTAATCACAAAGAAAATATCAAGGCTATATTATCCGATGCAATGAAACTAGAAGTCAACAACAAAGGCTAAGCCTTTCCATCACTCCTCCACCTCCCTATTATATTTATTCACTTGAAAATTTTAAAACTTCACTTTAAATATTACTTGGGTAAAAAAGAACAAAAACTGGTGTCACAGATAATATAGAAAATAATAATGAAAAGACTACCTATCAAAAAACTATAGAATGCAGCCAAAGTAGTATTCAAAGAAACATTTATAGCTTTAATGAAATTTATTAGAATACAAAAAGACTGAAAATAAATGAATTAAGAATTCAACTGAAGGAGGCAGAAAAATAGCAGTGTATATTATGGCAAGGAATATACATATGTGTGTGTGTGTACATATATGAGAGAGAGAGAAAGAAAGAGAAAAAGAAAAAAGAGAGAAAGAGAGGCATCAGTGTCAATTAAGATAGCTATTAGCACATTTCATCACATCATCAAGTGAGTATCTTTCTTTACTTTCTGCTCTCTTCTCCCATTCTTGTACTTTCTGAAATATTAAATATCTTTAAATATTTTTAAATATTTAAAGTATTACTTTTCCTTCTTTTTTCTCTGTCCCTTGTCTGCTAATTATCACAAGTGACAGACATCTATAAGCTCTGCACTGATATTTAGAACCAAATAATTGAAAACGAGGCTAAAAACAGTACTTGAACTCTTGAAGACTTAAAACACATTAAGAATCATAATGCTTTTTTAGGATCAAATTGAATTTGACACTCAGGATTATTTATGATATTAAAAATAATAAGAAATTTAAAGTAATAATAATACTTTAAGCCAATACTTCTCAAAAGTTTGCACTGAAATGTCCCTAATGATAGACAAGAGTAAACTTTGACTTCTCAGCAATCTTATATATAAGGCTCTGTTTTAAAATTTGTGGAAAGTGGTTCATCACCATAATGTAATAAAGATTTTATAAAATCACTTCCTCTTTATTTCTATCCAGTTTCCTGGATGCTGAGGACAATATACAAGTCAGACACATAAGTACAGTACAATTTTTTTTAATTCATTATTTTATTAGAAATCTCATTTTTTATACGAATCATGTACAAGATATTTATAAACACACATTTACAAAGGAGAAAGCTGAAGCATGCACATGAATAGCATTCACAGTCCCATGTGCAGAGACAGAGACAAGCCTAGACCTTAGCCTTTCTGATTCCAACTTTAATGTTCCTTGTATAGGAAGAATTTGTTTCATATTTTTGGGATGTAATTAGTCTGCTAAGCAACTTTATCAATGACACACCTTTGTTACCAATATCTACAACTGTCTCTTTTTCATTCTCACATAAATAAAAAAGAATGTAATGCACTTCAATTAACTTTGCATAGACATTCATAAAAATTTAACAAATTAATCAAAGTAAATCATGTAAACCAGCCAAGCAAAAGACTTGAAAACCCCCAAAAAATTCAAGCTGAAATTATATTTGCCATTTGAGAGTCAATCACATTTAACTAGAGGATGAAATTGATAATCCTTCAAAAATTAGGTCTATAAAACAAATATTTTAATAGTCTTTAAATTCTTATGTTTTAAGTTTATACTATAATGTGTGACGTTTAAAAGTTTCTATATACTTTTGCAATACTAGCTTCATGAGTTGTATATTTCTAGATATCTTACCTTTTTTGCTGTAGAAGGGGGTTCCTTTTTCATACTTCTTAGTAAAAACTCTGGCATGTTATTTTCAATATCCTCACGAGTTCCCTTTTTACGCAAAACTGCAGCCAAAAATGAAATAACCTGGAAAAAATCCCACAACTTTTTCAATCACTATGTATAATGAATGTATCATGATGGACAAAATTTTACTGCTTACATGACTGACTACATAATTAGTGACAATTTGAGTATGTACAAATAGATTAGTTAGGGAGGAAACGTAACTTGAAACACTATTATTGGTTTTCTTTACTTGGATTAATGAACCAATGTATAATATACATGTTACTCTTGAATAAAGTAAAAAAAAAATTCTCACATTGCCATCTCTTCTGTGATAAGTTCTACCTACTCAATGAATTCTTTGTTGATTTCATCAGGTGGGACATTACCTTCTTACTTGTTTCTATCGATGGAAACTATCTCTCTATATCCTCTATTAGAACAAACTGTGTACATTTCTTTTTCCTTGCAGAAAATAAACTCCTTAAGGGGGTAATATTTGGCTCATAAATTTCTGTACTTCTGTTTACCCAAAAAATATAGATGGAATGACAGAATGTTATTTTAAGACAGACTAAGACAATTCATCAATGTACACACCAATTTGAATAACAGCTATTCTCCAAATATCAACTGAGAACAACAAAGAGACATAGATAAAAGGAAATAAACCTCATATAATTAAGAGCAAGAAATATTTAATCAACTGGACTTTGGTTCAAATTTCAGCCTTAGTTGTTTGGCAGCTATGTGAACTTGGGCAACTTAGTTAACCTCTTTGAATAACTGAAAATAGCAAAAATAGTATCAGCAGAGTTGTTTTAAAGATTGGGGAAAAAGTATATGAGATATCCATATGGGGGAAAAGAACTGATTATTACTTTAGAAAAATAAAATATATAAATATTAAAACCTAAAGAAAAAAAATATGAGAGAATTAGAAAAACTATCAAAAAAAATACTGTATTGAACACAGGTGTGAATACCTACAATCTGAATCTCGAATGACAGAAGAAAAAGAATGGTGCAGAAGTATATGAAGACATAAAGGCTGAAAACTTTTAAAAACTGATTAAAAAAAAAGTCAAGGGGCCGGTCCGGTGGCATAGTGGTTAAGTTCACGCACTCCGCTTTGGCAGCCCAGGGTTCGCGGGTTTGGATCCTGGGTGCAGACCTATGCACCGCTTATCAAGCCATGCTGTGGCAGGCGTCCCACATATAAAAAGTAGAGGAAGATGGGCACAAATGCTAGCCCAGGGCCAATCTTCCTTAGCAAAAAGAGGAGGATTGGCAACAGATGTTAGCTCAGGGCTAATCTTCCTTACCAAAAAAAAAAAAAAAAAAAGTGAAGCCATATACTCCAGAGTCATTAAGAACATCAAGCCAAAAATAAATAAACAAATAAATAAATAAATAATCCACAAGTAGGTGCTTCATAGAAGAACTCTTCAAAACTTGAAACAAACAAACAAAAATCTTAAAAGCAGCCAGAGGAAGAAAACAACAGATTAGCTACAAAAAAAGCAACATCTTTAGACAAATAGCTGACCTTGCAGCAAAAACAATGGAAGACATTACAACAGCACGATATTTTCAAAGTGTTGAAGAAAATAATAGCAATCTAGTTTTATATCCAGTGAAAATATCATCCAAGAATGAAGATGAAAAGATTTTCAGACAAAAAAAAACTAAGCAAATTCATCATCTAAAGAGCCACACTAAAGAAAATAACTAAAGGATGTTTTCAGGCACAAGGAGAATGATCCTATATAGCTCAGTGATGCAGGAAAAAATTAAGAGGAACAAAAATGGTAAATACATAGAAAATATAAATGTATGTTGACATTATGAAACAAATATAAAATGTCTTGTTGGGATCAAATAACAAAAGAATTAAAAGATATGACAACAAATATATAACAAAAGAATTAAGAGATAAGACAACAAATGTATATGAGTCAGAAAGGGCACAGTGTAGTTACAATTTCTGAGGTCCTTGTGCTTTCCAGGAGGAAATAAAAGTAGTGATTTATATTAGATTTTGATAAGTCAAGGATGTCTGTTATAATCTCTGGGGTAACCACCAGAAGAAAACTACAACAATGTGTAATTACTAACCTATTAAGAGAAGGGTAATACAATAATATGAGATTACCTATCCAAAAAAGAGAATGAAAATGAACATAGATGACATGCAACAAATAAAAAGGAAATAGTAAAACAGTAAGCTAAATCCAAATATATTAGAAGGCACATTACATGGAAATGGACTAAATGCTCTATTTAAAAGACAAAGGTTGTTACGCACATAAAATATATCTACCATTTATATGAAAAACATCTAAAACAAGGGATAGAGAAAGTTGTAAGTAAAAAAATGAGGAAATATAGACTATGGAAACAAAAACCAAAAGAAACTTGATATAGCTATATCAATACCAGATAAAGAAGACTCTGAGGCAAAAAGCATTACTAAATTAAAGAGGTACACTTTAACTTGATATTGATAAAAAAAATTAGGGGCCAGCCCAGTGGTGAAGCGGTTAAGTTCGCGCGTTCACTTTGCTGGCTGGGGGTTCCCTGGTTCAGATCCTGTGGACAGACCTACTCACCGCTGATCAAGCCATGCTGAGGCGGCACCCCACATAGAAGAGCTACAACCCTACAACTATGATATACAAATATGTACTAGGATTTTGAGGAGAAAAAAGAAAAAGAGGAAGATTGACAACAGATGTTAGCACAGCCAATCTTCTGAAAAAAAAACAAACAAAAAAATTAATTCACTTGAAAGTTATTTAAAAAGTGTAGATTGTTAAATAAAGAGAGAAAAATTTACTGAAACAAAAGAAGTAGACAAATGCATAAGCACAACAGCAGATTTTGAAATAACTCTGTAGGAACAAATAAACAAAATAATCAGTAAAGATACAGAATATTTGAATAACATGGTTAGCAAACTTGACCTAATAAGCATTTGATAGAACACTGTACACTACTGCAAAACATAGTTTCATTTAAAGTACACAGGAAATATTTACCCAAGTTGACATGTGAGGTCATAGAGCAAATCTCAATACATTTCAATAGACAGAAATCATACACAATATGTTCTTTGATCACAATGCAGGAAACTAGAAATAACACAAATATAAGCAGAAAATCCCCAAATATTTGGAAAGTAAGGAATATACTTCAAAGAAGAAGTCACAATGGAGATTAGAAACTATTTTGAGTTGAATAATAACGAGTAATAATTACACATTAAACTTGTGTAAACCTAAAGCCATGCCTTAGGAACTTAAATGCATATATTAGGAAAGAAGAGAGGCTTCTAATAAGATATCTAAGAATCTACCTCAAAAGTTTATAAAAATAACAGAAAACCTAATACAAAAAAGCAGAATTATAAAACATGAAAAAGCATACAATAAAAAGGACCAACAAAGCCAAATAATCATTCTGTGAAAAGATTTTAAAAACTAATAAAGCCCTAGAAAATTGATGAAGAAAAAAGGAAAGCTAAGAGAAGAGGCACACATATACACAAAAAATATGTATAGGACATAATAAACAATGTTATGTCAATAATTGTGAAAATTTAGATGAAATGGAGAAACAGAATTTTATCAACACTGACACAAGAAACAAAAACTTTAAATATTCATATAACTACTAAAGGAATCTAAATACATAATTATAAATCTTCCACAAAGAAAACTAAAGGTCAAATAGTTTCACCAATAAAGTCTACCCAATGCTTAAGAAAGACATAATGCCAGTCAAACTATTCCAGGTTTTCGGGAAAGGGAGAACTGTTCTCAACTCATTTTATGAGTTCAACATAACCTTGATAAGAAAACCTGACAAAAATGTCATATACAGGAAATTTATAAGCCAATTTCTCTTACTCATATGGAAGCAAAATTCTTAAAATATTAGCAAATGGAACACAGAAATATAAAAAAGGAATATATACCAAAACTAAGTTGGGTTGATTCTGAGAATGTAAGTTTGGTTTAACCTTCAAAATTAGATATGAGATAGGTATTAAGTAGGTATCTTAGGTATTACACTTAGCTTTCCTACCTCTTAGTTTCCTTAAAATAAGAATAGGATCATCTATTTTATTACAAGATACTTACATTTTACATAAAGTGGTACATTATTAACTTTAAGCACACTGTGAAAAGTTGGGGATTTATATTTTTATCACTAGAGCAACCATCAAAAAAATAATGCAAAGAAGTATAGTTAAAAAGCCAATAGAAAACTTAAAATGGAATCCTAAAAAATATCTTATCAATCCAAAAAAAAAGGCATGAAAGGAGGAACAGTAAAACAGAAAACAGTCTGTTCAAACAGAAAACAAATAATAAAATGGTATATCCAAATCCAAACATAACAGGAATTCCATTAAAAGTAAATGGACTAAACACTCCAATTAAACATCAGAGATTGCCAGAATAGATAAAAAAGTTGTCTACAAGAGACATATTTTAAACATAAAGACACAGATAGCTTGAAATAACAAGTTGGAAAAAGACATACCACTCAAACAGTAAGCACAAATACTGGAGTGGCTATCTTAGTATCAGATAAAGTAGATTTTAAATAGTATTACCAGAAATAGAGAGACATTTCATAATTATAAAAGGGTCAATTCATCAGGAAGATATAACAATCATAAAGGTTTATGATCCTAATAACAGAGCTTCAAAACACATGAAGGCAAAATTGACATAAGTAAAGAGAGAAACAGACAAACCCACAATCATAGTAGGAGATTTTAACTTCCCTTTCTGAGCAATTAATACTAAAAACACCATAGAAAATCTGAACATTATCAATTATCTTGACCTGCTCATTGATATTTATATAACACTATATTCAACTACACTACACCCAGAATACATATTCATTTCAAGTGTACATAGTATGTTCAATAAGACAAGCCATAGAAAAACTCTCAATAAATTTTTTTAAATATTGAAATTGTGCAGAATATGTTCTCTAACCACTATGGAATTAGAAATCATTAACGATAAAATAGGTAAATATTGGCAAATCAAACACATTCTTGTAAATAACTCAAACATCAAAAAAAATCACAAAGAAAATTAGAAAATGTTTTGAATTATATGAAAATAAAAATATAACACATCAAATTTGTAGGATGCAGATAAAGCAATGTTTGGACCTAAATTTAAAGCATAAGAAGATAGGCATGAAATAATGATCCAAGGTTCTACCTTAACAAGCTAGAAAATGACGAGCAAGATACATCCAA
This sequence comes from Diceros bicornis minor, assembly GCF_020826845.1. Lineage (NCBI taxonomy): Eukaryota > Metazoa > Chordata > Mammalia > Perissodactyla > Rhinocerotidae > Diceros > Diceros bicornis. The sequence continues at coordinate 4,457,816 of NC_080761.1, forward strand.
AGTAAGCAGGAGGAAAATAATGGAGATAACTGCAGAAATCAATGAAATACAAAATAAACAATAGAAAAAACTAACAAACCTAAAAGTTGGTCTTTGAAAAGATCAACAATTAATAAACCTCAAATTAGGCTAATCAAGAATAAAACAGCAAGAATACAAAATATCCACAGTAAGAATGCAGAGAGGTAACACTCAGATCCTACAAACACTAAAAGAATAATAAAGGAATATCATGAAAGACTTTATGTGAATCAATTTGGCAATATAGATGAAATGGATAAATTCTTTGAAAAATACGATTTACCAAAACAGATACAGCAAGAATTAGAAAATCTGAATAGCCTCATATCTATTAAAGTGACTGAATTCATTATAAAAATCCTTCACTTAAAGAAACTCCAGGTCCTAAAGATTTCACTAATAAATTCCATCAAATATTTAAGTATAAAATAACACAAGGTTTACACAACTCTTTTAGAAGAGAGAGAAGAATCACTTCCCAATTTATTTTATGAGGTCTGCATAACCCTGATACCTAAACCAGACAAACATATTACAAGAAAAGAAAATTACAGACCAATATCCATGATAAATATAAATGCAAAAATTCTTAAAATATTAGTCAATTGAATCCAGCAAAATATAGAAACACTACAAACTGGGTTTATCCCAGGAATACAAAATTGGTTTAACATGAAAAAACCAATCAGTATAAATCACATTGATTCATATAATGATATATTAACAGAATAAAAGAGAAAAAAAACATGATTATCTCAATAGATGCAGAAAAAATATCTGATAAAATTCAATACAGGCATATCTCAGAGGTATTGTGGGTTCCATTCCAGACCACGGCAATAAAACAAGTATCGTAATAAAGTGAGTCATACAAATTTTCTAGTTTTCTCAGTGCATATAAGAGCTATGTTTACACTATACTGTAGTCTATTAAGTGTGCAACAGCATTATGTCTAAAAAAAAAAGTATATACTTTAATTTTAAAATACTTTATTGCTAAAGGAAAGCTATATTCTTAATTATCATAATTCATAATTTAATCTGTTCATCTATCCAAAACGATATATTGTACAATCTTAATTCTAACTTGTCAAATTTCATGAAACAAAGATATGTGAAATGTCTATTTTATTTATTTAAGAATCTCATCTTTGGAAGAAATTTCATAGAAGGTGACTAAATTTATAAGCTTTAATTATGGATTAGCTTTACTTAACTCACTAAATCCACTAATAATTTTAAAGAAAAGTCTTTGCATCTCATTTAAATAATCTACACTACCTCCTAACAGATTACTCACCTACCCCAAAAAAGTAAGTTGAAATAAAAATAAACTAGACTTAGTTGAGGACACATACTAACTGGAGAGCCTAACCAAAACTACTGACAAACTTTTATCTCATTATATTAAGGTAATGCTAGCACTAACGTGTCAACATCTAAAAGGCAGACAGGGAAGGGGAGACCGTGAAGAACAGCACAAGTGGAGTTTATGGACCAGGATTGTAAATGGCACTCATCACTTTCACTCTCATTTCTGTTGACCGAACCTGTCACAAGCCCAAGACATGCAAGGGGAACTGGGAAATGCAGTCTCCGTCATCTGGCTGCAACTCCAAGAAGGCAAAGGGAATACGTATTTTCAGTGGAGACCTAGCCATTTCTATCATGCTATTAGCACAGTAGAGGTCTACCAAAATCTTAATTCATACAAGGCAAATGATATATTTACAATAAAGGTTTACAAAACTAATCTGAGAAAAAAAAACAAAAAAACCCAGAACATACTTTAATGTGGAATAGTTCTCAAATTACGTTTAGAGGTGAAAAGAACAAAAATAAGTATTTACATCAGTTACCTATAGAATAGTAAAAGGCCAAAAACTGCATTTCAGAAATGAAATATCACTCTGGGAAAGCCTTTTGTTTTTACAGGCATTCCTTTCTATACTCTGTCAGGCAAACATTTTTATAGGGCATCTCTCCTCACACAGTCAGCTCATGATACACAGAGTAAATCAGAGGCAGGGCAATAATGCACAAACTTTCCCTTAGACCAACAGAAGAAGGCATAGCAAAAATTGTCCATTTCTTATAGGACCAAAAAAAAAAGCCTACATTCCTTATTTTTTATCTCCCTGGGAGATAAAAAGGTAAGAGAATACTTTGGATCATACTTCAAAAAGCATCATGATTTTTTGCTTGTCTGAAAAACAACAACAACAGGGGCCAGCCCAGTGGCGCAAAGAGTTACGTGTGCACGCTCAGCTGCAGCGGCCTGGGGTTCACCGGTTCGGATCCCAGGCGTGCACCAACGCACTGCTTGTCAAGCCATGCTGTGGCGGCGTCCCATATAAAAAAAAAAGTAGAGGAAGATGGGCATGGATGTTAGCTCAGGGCCAGTCTTCCTCAGTAAAAAGAGGAGGATTGGCATCAGATGTTAGCTCAGGGCTGACCTTCCTCACAAAAAATTAAAAAATAAAATAAATAAATAAATGAAAACAACAAAGTACTATTTTGAAAGGGGGCCTAGCCCATTCAGCTTTACAAAGTTCTATTCCTAAAATATGAACTACATGCCAAAACGAGAAAAGCAATTTGTCTTTAAAATGCTAGGACATTCTTGTTTCTGCTTTAAGGGTTTATGGCTCTGGGGATTAATTAGCCTTTCACATTGGATATTATGGCATTTTCTCCATGAAGGAAAATAAAGACAATATTATTATTTTATTACTACATTCCTGAGTGAACAACATGACTTGTGATCTAAAGAAGTGTGAAATTTTAGTAGATCTTTTGAATCTAAAGATCATATTATCTAAAAAATAGTATTGACAATAACCTAATTATCAGCAATCCCACCATTTCTCTCAGGATTGAGGTCTACTATACACAGCTTTTTAAAATGCTAGCCTTCAGTGATGACATCTTTCATAACGTAATATCTAATAATATAGAAACAAAGATTCAAAGAAAATCTTTATAGTTTGCAAAATTCTCTCTCTGCTGCTGCTCAAAAAGTACTATTACCATCTTCTTCACATAGCAGTGTCTTGACATGAGTACAGCCATGTTTGGCCGCTCCATTGACCTACAGCCACCAGCACAAAAAGAAATATAAAACTGCTTTCTGTGTGGTGGGAACTGGCCCTTCTCCCATGGAAATAGTTGCAATGTGTAAAAATTTCAAGGCCTTTCGGGCGCCGCAGCCTGGGACAGACTGGCCATCGGTGCCGGGATGAGACGATAAGCAAGGTAAACAATGCACGTACACAACTACTGGGCTGGGACGACAGCCAGGGTGGGGGGTGCTCAGTGCACGTACGCCACTGATAACCATTTGTGCATGGGAACACTAGATGCTTGCTCTTTAAACTCTGTAACTGCTTATATAAACTGCGGGAGACTGAGACCCAGTGAGAGTTCCACCTGTGGAAGGGATGCCTTGCCCACGACGTGTGATCCTTGCCCAGCCGTGTCGATTGACAGGACTCTCCCGGCAGTGGGGAGTGGATGTTGTGAGTAATTGATTTATTGTGAAGTAACTGATCTGATGTGTTCTCTTTTCGGTCAACCTGGTGTTTCTCTTTCCGGTTGATTTGTGTCATTTCCCTTCAGTCGATCTGGTGTTTCCCTTTCCGATCGATCTGATGTTTTTCCCTCTTATTATATGACCTATTTGAATCTGCTGCTATCTCAGCCGATGTGGATGTTTTCCCTTTCCAGTAGAGCTGGTGTTTTTTCCCTCTTATTATTTGACCTATTCAGATCTGTTTGCGGACTATCGCCTTTACTATCCTCTATATAATAAAATCTACCTTCAGTCCATTTGTTTGGAGTGGAAAGTTTCTTTTACGTCTCTGATCGAATCCCCGAACCTCTCATAACAAGCAGATGGGGAAATAAATATGTAAAATACATATTGTACTTATTTAATAGTAGTCTTTAAGACTTTGTGCCTATGAAAGCTAATTACCAAATTAGGATAAAAAAATCACTTTGATTCAATGAATGAGTTCTTCTTTTATGATAAACTTTTCAAACAATATACTAGAGTTATGCCTTCGATGAAAAAAAAAAACCTTAATGTCTTAAGTGATATCACTCGAGTTAGTTCTAAATTTTGGTGAGTTTTCAAAAGCAAGGGATGAAAATACCAACTTGCCTGTGAAGCCTTCCCTGACACCCCCAGGCAGCCTTGCTCCTCCACTTCATCCCATTCAGCAGACCGGACGATGACCCCTTGGCTACATTTCTTTTAATCATCATTTGTGAACTCTCTAAGGGTAGTGATCATGTGCATTTATATTAGGTGTTTAATAAATGTTAACTGATTGAATGAATGAATACAGTTAATTAAAAGCTGAATAAAAGGCTGCAAGATGGAGGCTGCAAAGGGTAGAGGGGAAAAAAAGTACTAGAATGGAAATGAACATGGTTACTTCCTGTATACGATCTCATAGGGAAGTCATTTAGTACTCCTGTCCCTCTGTTTCTTCATTTATTAAATAAAGAAGCTGAACAAGATTACCTCAAATATCATTTCCATTTGTAAAATTTTATTTAAAAAACTGAAATGGTCATCATCCTATGTATAAAGTATACTAGTATACGTATACTAGTCTGAGCAAAGGTTCTCAAACTTTAGTGGGCCTCAAGTTGCCTGGAGGGTTTGTTAAAACACAGATTGTTGGGCCCCACTCCTCACGTTTCTGATTCAGTATGTTTGGGATGAGACCCAAGAATTTACAATTCTAGCAAGTTCCCAGGTGATGCTGATGCTATTGGTCCAGAGTTCACACTTTAGAGAACCACTGCCCTCTACTAAGTGCCCATTCACCTCCCTTCCTATAAGTTGAGCTGTTTGATTATCAAAGGTCCCTTTCCCAAACCTATGTATTACAGTTGAAATTCTTTATTGTAGTTACATTAACTAATTATTATGTAAATGTATAGAGGGGAGTCATTTTCAAATTACCTGTTGAATTAGGTATGAGAATTCTGTAAAATATGGGAAATTTTTCATAAAAATCTAGGATTTTGAATTCCTTCCCAATTTAATTTCTCAGTGCAATCAAAAACTAAAAGTGAAAAGAGTAGGTGATGAATTATTGGTGTTGAACATATCATGGGCAAAATGGACATGAGGAAACTTTGGGGGTGATAGATACATTCATTATCTTGATTGTGGTATTGTACTAATCATTTCTTGGGTGTATAAACATGTAAAACTTACCAAATTTCACACTTTAAATTTATGCAGTTTATTGTTTGTCAATTATACCTTAGTAAAGTATATAAACAACACACAAACATACACACACACTCAACAAAACTTCTAAAATTAATAAGACTGACAAAACCAAATTTTGTGAGGATATGGAGCAATCATAACTCTCAAACATTGTTGGTAGAAATGCAGAATGGTACAAACACTTTGGAAAAATATTTGTCAATTTCTTATAAAACTAAACCTACATCAGCTTATGACCAAGTAATTCCATTCCTAATTTGAAAAGTTTCATAAAATAAGATGATGGGGAAAAATCAGTTTGTAAGATAATAGTGATTCCATCTTTTTGCATATTTATGTATGTCTGTGTGTTCATGGACATTCATACATGAAGTACATGCATGCAAATATTTATTTATGTTGTATATTCCACTGCTCCCTTTCAATCAGATCCTTCCAATTCACTTAAAAAATACTCAAGTTCCTCCTATCCCCAAAAGATACAAAACAAACAAGAAATTCCCTCAAAATCCCATCCTCCATCAGCTACTACTAGGTCACTTTTGTTTGCTTTCAAAGCCACATTTCTTAAGGAGGTGGGCATACTTCCCGTGTCCGTGTCTTTACCTACTCCATTCTGGCTTGCGCCCCCAAAATTCCAGCAAAATGGTTCTTGCTCAAGATACCAATGATTTCCACGTCACTAGATCACATCATCCCTTGAACAATGTAAAATATTAAATTTACCTACTTTTAAATTTGAAATGAGGGAAGCAAACTTTATTTAGTATGTAAAACAAGCTTTTTTAACTTAATTTCATATTATAGCCAAGTTAGAATGTAAAAAAGAGGAAAACTTAAGGGATGATATCAGAAAAAAAGGAAAAAAGGATGAAGATAATACTATAGTTCAAATAGTAAATGCCAATGGTCTATTTTCATAGACCATTTGTACCTAATTCTACTGCATTTTGAAATTCTAGTGAACTCATTAACAATTGTTCACATTTCTTCAACCGGCTTAGTCATTATATCTATAGAAGGCCTATCTTAAATGGGTCTCCCAAACTGCCTATTTATGTAGAAATTATTCTCTGAGTTACAAGAACAATAACCAGAGAACCAGGTCCCCAAGAATCAGACTAATCCAGCTAAGTATCAAAATTAGAATATAAACTATTTCCTAACCTTCAGAAGATGAGCCCTCAAAGACATTCATAGCACATAACACAATTCAAAGCCTTTCAATGATTTCAGTGTGTCAAGTAATATAAAATTGTACAGTAAAATCACTTTAAAAATAATCCTACGAAATGTAAAATAAAAGGAATTTCTTTGTAACATGGGCTTCAGAGATCAAAGCTAAATGAAGCTAGATGAAGGCTCAAATTTGAGCCTAAAATATCCAGAAGAATTTGAATTGTATTTAGTGGTTTTAGGGTGGGGGTTTCCAAACCACAGATCACTTTTTGTAGAACTCTCATGTTTCTGATTTTGAAAATGAACAGGCATTGGCTAGTCAAAGAAGTGCGGGAAAGAACATTCTAGAATGGGCAAAAACAGTAAAAGTATATGTAAAGATAGTCACAGAAAAGGTTTATTATTTATTTTCCTCTGGTATTCATCTGTGTATCTTGGTCACAGATGGTAGTTTCCTGAAGTCGCCTTTCTTTTTTTTTTTTAAAGATTTTATTTATTTATTTTTCCCCCCAAAGCCCCAGTAGATAGTTGCATGTCACAGCTGCACATCCTTCCAGCTGCTGCACGTGGAACTCGGCCCCAGGATGGACAGAGAAGTGGTGCCTCGGTGCACGCCTGGGATCCGAACCGGGGCCACCAGCATCGGAGCACGCACACTTAACCACCAAGCCACCAGGGCCGGCCCCTGAAGTCTCCTTTCTTTATTCTTGCCATCTATTCTCCTGAGAAAGTAAATTTGTATTTTCCACAAGCAATTATTTAGCACCTTCAGTGTGCAAGCCTAGAACTACGTGCATTGCCTGGGCTTAAAGGAACAGAGAGTATGGCTAATGGTAATACACTATAATTATAATTATTTACCCTAGTTTTTACACCAGAGCTTTATACATAGTTGCATTATTTGGCTATTTTTATATTTTAAACTTAGTTTTTCACTTATCTTTGAGTTCCACTAACAACGGAGGTGTCATGAAGAATAAAATAGATTAAATTCAATTATAAGGAAGAAAACACAGGACTTAATCACAAACTAGATAAACACTCTTGAAAATCCAGAGTGATTGTGTAGTATAAAGTCTAGATTCAGAACTCTAATCTTTTTAGATCATAAACCTTTGTGGTAGGCAGCTTCTGACAGAGCTCCCAATAATCCCCACCTCTTGGTATCCACAACCTTGTTTAATATCCCCCCTTAGAGTACAGGCTGAACCCAGCAACTTGCTTCTCAGGAAACAAGTATGGCAACAGTGAAGGGCTATCTCTTCTGTGATTAGGTTACAAAAGACCATGACTTCTGTCTTACTAGTGCTCTCTCTTGCCCTCTCACTTGCTCTCCCTAATGAAGCATGCTGCCATTTGTGAGAAGCTCCACGAGGACACCCATGTGGCAAGGAACCAAGGGAAGCCTTCACCAACAGCTCATAAGAAACTGAGGCCTCTAACAACAACAACAGGTTGTTGAATCCTGCCAAGAACAATGCGAGCTAGGAAGTGAATCCTCTATAGTCCAACCTTGAGATGACTGCAGCCTTGTGAGATGCAGAGCCAGAGGACCCAGCTAAACTCTCCCTGGATTCCTGACCCACACAAACTGTAGTACAATAAATGTGTATTGTTTTAAGCTGCTAAATTTTGGAGTAATTTGTTACACAGCAATAGATAACTAACATAGATCCTCTCTACAGAAAAATAGATACACGTACAAATTCTGGCACACATTTAAGGGAAACAGGAGGCCACTCTGAAGTCCACCATGAGAACTCCTAGTGGCCCAGGGATCTCAGACTAAGAAACTTCTGATATGATAAACTCCAAACAATATGCACAAAGGGCCTGCAGAAAATCAATTTAACCATGCTATGTAGCTTAAGAAATGTCACAACTTTCCTTCCATAAAGTATTACTTTAAAGTATTAACCAGAAATTTAAACTACTTTAAACATAATTGATATCTTAATACTAGCATCACCAAAGGTAAAATCAAGCCAAGTTATACCAAAACATTATTGTGAACAATGTATTTCATAGGTACTAAATAAGTACTGAGGATAAAATAATAACTAAACACTATCCTTAACTTTGGGACTTTACTGTCTAGTGGGTGAGACAAACACACAAACACACACATACACGAAATAGCTCTCATAAGAGTTGGGAGTACAGATAGAGATTTGCACACTGTATCCACTCATGTACATGAAAAATTGACTTCACTGAATTTTAATTATAAAGTAATTAAAATAAATACCTGTACTGTTTTTCCAAGTCCCATGTCGTCACCAAGAATACATCCTCTTCCTCGGATAAAGTGTCCATAGAGAAACTGGGCTCCTTTCCTTTGGTAGTCTCTCAAATATCTATTAATAGTATAAGGAATAGAATCTCCATCTTCAGATAATTGAAAAGCAACAGAGGATGATGGAAATTTTTGGTCTGGGAAATAAGGTTTTTCCAAATCTTCATCATCAAATATAAAATTCCTGGAGCAATCTTTAACAGATTTTACTTGTTGAAGTCTTTTAAGAGGTACTTTCCTTTCTTGAAAATCTGAATATAAGACGACTGCAAAGGACTTCCCATTTTCATCCACTGTGATAGATTTTATGCTTGCTTCACAAAGTTTTTCATTATCTGGAGAAGGGGCGAGACATCTTTCTCCTGGATGCCATATGTCTAAAATAATAAAGAAGAAAATAAAGTTTCCAATTCTAACTTATAAAGTAACACCTCACTATTCACTGCTATGAGAAAAAAATGTACGTCACATAAACACCCTTTCCAAATAACTGAAATAAGATAAATTATACTTACAACATGTAAAATATATTATCAGCTGTTCTTCTATAACAAGCAGAATAAAGAGCACATAATTTACTTCCAGTGGTTCTCACCCTGGCTGTGTGTCATAATCGCCCCATATATCCCTGGCCACTACCTCTGTTGATTCTGATTCAACAGATATGGCCCAGGGATATCTGGTTTTATTACTTTGTTTGGTTGTTATTGCTGAATTCACAAGGTGATTCTGATGCACAGCTAGAGCTGAGAACCACTTATTTAAATATTCATGATGACTTATGAACATTATGTATATTATTCATGATATGGTAGAGTAATAGTGAACAAGACTTGGTAATAAGTAAGCTAAAATCCTCTGGACAGCAATGCTTTTGTGATTCTTCTGTCTGATTTTCTAGTTATTCTATCTCCCTTCTCTGCAGACAGCTGTTTCTTCCTACTGTCAATATCGCTGCTTCTAAACTGTTGCTTGAATTTGTATACAACTAACCAAGGGACTCTCCAACTCAGCTAGAGTGATGTGTACCAGCTTTGTCACAGCCTTTTCCCTTCTAGGTTTTGAAGAGTTGAGGTTCTTAAAAAAGAGATGGATTCTAAGATCTCTTTCTGCTAAGATCACATTATTCTTTGAAGAGTCTGACTTCTCTCTATATACGAATTTATCTATGCTTTACAGCTATCTATTTTATTTCTATTTAGACAATATAGCACTACGAATGGGAGGGGAGTCTCTATAGAGTATACTATTGGTACAATTAAAAGGTACCAAATAGAGGAAACTAAGTAAAAATAATTTTCCAAATGGAATTTCTTAAAGCAAGAATCGCAGAGAAATCATATGGCTACAACTATACAAATACTAGGAATTATTTTTCTCACACATTTCTCATTGAGATCAGACAATCATTGGTAGTTTCCTTGGGTCTTGCCAATGATTTCAAGTTAGGTTTTTATGTCGTTCATGATTATAATATTACTAGTATGTCTGTACTCTCTTAGGCAAGAATAGCTCATTATGCTGTTCCTCATCAGTTGTTCCTCAAAAGTAAAACCATTATTCCTACTAACTTTGGTAGGGCTATTTTACATAACAATCAGAAGTACAGAGAAAAATCTGTTCTCCCACTCTAATCTCTGGATCCAAACTGTTTGAGAACTGTTACACTATTCTGAAAGACAGAGGTTTTTTTTGTTTTTGTTTTTTTTGAGGAAGATCAGCCTTGTGCCAACATCTGCCAATCCTCCTGTTTTTTTGCTGAGGAAGACTGGCCCTGGGCTAACATCTGTGCCCATCTTCCTCCACTCCACATGGGACGCCGCCACAGCATGGCCTGCCAAGCGGTATGTCCGTGCGCGCCCAGGATCTGAACCAGTGAACCCTGGGCCACCGCAGTGGAGCGCGCGCACTCAACCACTTGCGCCACCGGGCCGGCCCCTAAAAGACAGAGTTTTAATGTGAAATTAAAACTGTGATCCACTGTACAAGGATAACAGATAGTCAATGGGCCCTATTTTCATAACAGTACTGTTTGAGCCTTAAAACCTAAATTAATCCCCATAGCAATTCTTAACACACTATTTTTGTTTCACATGATCTGTTTGCCTGTCCAAATGTCTTCTAATTTTTAAAGACTTTAATTAATAAACATATATGATTTAACACCAATTATTCACCAGATACTGTATCACACGAGTATAAAATGAAGAAAACCAGTGTCAAAAGTGATAGTGATTAAACCTTGCTCAGAACTAGTCTTTCCAAATCTCATTAAACGGCATCATCATCTAATCAATTTCCAACTTTTCAAGGTAGAAAACCTTAAGTCAGCCCTTATTCCTCTTTTTACATTACTTGCTACATCCAGTCCATCAGAACATCTTGCTAGTTCTACCTCAAAAATGTATCACTTTCCTCCATGCTACCATCTCTCTAAAACAACTATTGGCAAACTTTTTCTGTAAAGAATCAGGTTTTAGCTATTTGTTGTTTTAGATTTGCAGGCCATACTGTCTCTTGCCCTTGTAACACTAAAGTAGTCACAGACAACACATAAACAAATTGGCATGGTTGTGTTCCAATAAAACTTTATCTACAAAACATGAGTCAGGCTGGATTTGGTCTCGGCAGTAGTTTGCCAACCTCGGCCCTAAAGTATGCCACCTTTGGCTTTCTCCTAAATTACTACTATACACTCCTAACCATTCTCTCCTGCCACTATTTCCCCCCTACAATCCATTTTCCACATAGCAGCAATATTGACTATTTAAAAATATAAATTATTAGTAAATCTTTAACTTAAAATCTTTCAATAATTATCCACCTCACAAAGAATCAAGTCCAAACTCCTTACCATGGCCTATAAGTTCCTGTATGATCTGCCCCTATTTACCTCTCCAGCTTGATCTGTCAATTTTTCCCTTGACTCAAACATGCTAAGCAGGCCTTCTCTCAGCTGTTTTTACATTGTCTCCTCAGAGATTTCGTCTCGGACCACCTTATTTCAAGTAAGGTACTCCATTATTCTGTTCTCAGTATTTTATTGCCTGCATAGCATATATCACAATGTTTAATTATCATGTTTACTTGCTTTTATCTGTCTCTCCCACTAGAGAATAATTTCCTTTCCAAGAAAATGTCTGTATTATTCAAAATTTTATCTCCAGGACCAGCAAGCACACAGTAGGCACTCAATACACGTGCTGAATTTACTAATGAAAACAGCTCCTTGATCTCACAGATCCTTAATATCTAGTGAAGGAGACAGATACTAAAAGTTCACAAACATGAAACTGTAATTAAGTGCTTTGGAAGAGGAGAACAGAGTGCTATGAGAAAGAGGTACTGAGCAAACACAATTTAAAAGGGAAGGAGATCTAAGACGAGTCTCTCAGTCAGGGTACAGCACATGCAAAAGCCCTATGGGCTTCACACAACAATTTACGAAAATCTATTTGGTTCCTGAGTTTGGATAATTTCTAGAACTAAATAGATTGAGTTAAGTTTCAGCTAGGGCTAAAATCTCGCTGTATTGACACTTCAGAACAAATAGCTTAAACTGGGAGGATTTCCTGTTGGATTCACGGAGGGACTGGGGATAAAGCTTCTTATGATCTGGTCCCTGTCTTCCTCTTTAACTTCACATCCTAACCTCTCTCCCTCTTTCACTCCAAATTGCCTCCTTGCTACTCCTCAACCACGGCAAGCAAGCTCCCACCTCAGGGCTCCTGAGCTTTGTTCCTGATTCTTTCTCTTCATTTGGGGCTCTGCCCAAACGGCATCTCCTCAGGGGTGTTTTCTCTGACCCTCCAATCTAAAACAGCACTCTCTGCCTCTCTCTTCCTTTACTCGGCTTGATTCCATTTTCAAAGAAAAGTATGAATATCTGTTATTGTGTATCTCCTCAACTTAAATATAAGTTCCCTAGAGCAGAGACTTAATTTGTGTTCACTGCTACAGCCCGGGCACCTACAACAATCTTTGAAACAAATACTTGTAGAATTAAAAATATTTATAGATAGCTAACTTTTGAAGGCTTATGTGTGCCAGGTATGTGCTTTAGATGTAGTAGCTCATTTAAGCCTCACAACAACCCTTTTATTATTTCATGTAAGTAATATCATTAGTTCCATTTTACAAATGGTGAAACAGATAAAGGTTAACCAACTTGCCCATGGTCACACAACTGGAAAGTAGCAGAACCTGGATTTGAACCAAGCTAACTGATCTTGTAGCTACCAAGCTGTACCAGCTCACACATGAATAACCAACTCCCTGGAACTGAGTAGCTCCTGCCCCTTTTAACTGAGGTATGAGCATCCCAGTCATTATAATCTCCACTCAGCAGTTTCATCTTTTTCACCTACCACGTTTCTCTAGGTATTTACATTTGTCGTCCCTAAATTACAGTGTCATCAATTGCTAGCCTTCAGAGTTGAGGCTTGTTACTTAAATTTCTCTGAACTTGAGGTCTGAATTCCTCATCTGTTTCATGAGATCGGTATCTTCCTCAAAGAAAAGCATGTAGGTAAACAATCAGCCTATTGCTGGGCACAGAACAAGCACTCAATATCGGGTAGCTTTTGTTACATCACTATTAACAATGAAAGCCATTAATTTGGGAACAAGAAGGCATCCTAGAGGACCTGTGGCAGATAACCACACCCTCCTTAAACCCTCTCTTGGTGAGACATTAAAGGTGGAATATGAGACCCTGACGCAGTACATCATATATTAACTTCTTTGTGTAATAAGTAAACTGAACTAAATATCTCAACCTTTATTCATCTACTTAACAACAAACTTCTACCATTCACTGGGAACTGGAGCATACAAGTATAAACAATAAAAATACCAAACATTTACTAAGTGCTTACTATAGGCTAGACGCTGGATCACATAAGTGCTTGACATTCACCAGCTCACTTAATAATCACAAGAACTCAGCAATGATCTCACTTTGACAGACGAGGAAACTGCCCAGTTGTTCAGCAAGTAACTGTCAGAGCCAGTACAGATCCAAGGGCAGTCTGACTCCACAGTCCAGGTTCACAACACTGATCCTAACAACTGGTCCTAGCCCTGGAGGGGGTTCACAATCTCCAGCTGTCACTCAGAAGAGCCACAGAGTAAAACCCCAACCCCACGGGAACTGGCGGGAACGGGTCCCACCCGGCGCAGTGAAGACAGGTGTCGGGACAGAAAGGCGAGCTCGGAGCTTATACCTTTGCCGGCAGTTTCCGCACGGGGCTTCGGGGCAGAGAGCTCCATCTGGCCAGGGGGAGGGGCCTGGCAGCCTGGTTGCATTTAACACCCGACCGGCGGCGGAGCACGGGGAAGAGGCGGGCTGGCGGACCGCAGCCAACACCCCCTCCCACTGCCCTCCGAACATCGCCCCCCGGGAGCCCGACGCCACGGGACGGGAGGGAGCAAAGGCGGAGCCCGCGGGGGTCCAGGGAGGAGGGATGGCGGCGTCCGAAGCAACGGCAGAGCCGGAGGGCGACGTGCAGGCTGGCAAGGCGGCGCTCACCTAGTCGTCCTGGGCTCCGCCACCGGCGGAAGACCGAAAGCGGCCATACCGAGCCCTCATCCTCCCTCTCGGTGTCGGCCCTCTCTCTACCGCCCACCGCAACTTCCAACCTGACTCGGAAAATCCCGCGAGAACGGGCTCCGAACTGTCATCGGAATCTCGCGAGAACAAAATCTTGGTTTACATGGGCGGAGCAATCTTGCTGCCGTCGCTCCCCGAGGACACCCGTAACACAATGTCCGTGGTAGTTGCAAGTACCGCGAGGTTTGATGTGGCTTGCCCGCCTGGTGCGGATCTTGTGGCTAACGAGAGAGGCGGGGGGGTATTCGTGGGCTTGCACCTACTGCCGTCCTTTAAGGGCCAGTAAGAAGGGTGGCGGCCTAGCAGGAGACCGTCGTTCCCGCGATCGTGGCCTTCTGGCTTCTCTTTGTGCTTGGTTCCTTCGTCGCGTTGCCGCACGCCTAGCAACGTGAGGAGGCAGCGAGTCCCTCGTGGCATGCCGCCTCGGCCGGTGGCCGGGGACACCCGCGGGCGGCCGAGAGAGCTTAGCACGCTCTCTGGGGTCACGCAGCAAGATGTTATACATTGATTAGTCCAAAAATGGGTCCTGCATGTGTTAGAATGTTTTCCTATACTATACAATATTTCATTGAACTAGGTTAGCCTGAATGGGCCTGTGTTAGTTCCTGTGGCTGCTGTAACAAATTACCAGAAACTTAGTGGCTTAAAACAGCACAAAAGTATTATGTTACAGGCAACACAAGTTTATTATCTTATAGTTCTGTAAAGTCAGAAGTCCTGCACGGGTCACATTAGGCAAAAGTCAAGGGGTCAGCTGGGCTGCATTCTTTTTTGGAGGCTCTGCAGGAGATCCGTTTCCTTGCCTTTTCTAGCCTCTGTAGGCTATACACATTCCTTGGCTCATGGCCACTTTCCTGCCGTCTTCAAAGCCAGTGATGTTGCATCTCTCTGACCCTTCCATAGTCACGTCTCCCTCTGATTGCAGCTGGGAAAGATTCTTTGATTTTAAGGGCTCGTGTGATAAGATTGGGTCCACCTGAATAATCCAGGATAATCTTCTCCTTTCAGGGTCTTTAATCACATCAGCAAAGTCCCTTTGCCACATAAAGTAACATATTCATGGGTTTCAAGGATTAGGATGTGAACATCTCTGGGGGATCGTTCTTCTGTCTACCACAGGATCTTAATGAGGAAAACTATATGGCTATTTGCTCTGCAAATAGATATCCATTCTTTGACAAATACTAAAAATTAACGGTATGTTTTCATAGAATGCTTCATCTAGAATAGCACTTGCTTCTGTACCAGCAGGTAAAAACTTTGTGTCCATGAGAAGCATCTAATGCATCCACTGTGTGTGAGATGTTGGCCCGCAGGTAGTTAAGAGGTTAAGTCATTTAAACTCACTGCTTCTGTATCCTCACCCATGACAGCAAAGAGGCTGATAATAGTAACCTACGTGCAAAGGCTTATTGTAAGGATTAAATAAGATAAGTAGTAAGGACTATATGTATTGCTATTACTATTGTTTTCAATGGACTGCATCCACTTGAAAGTTGCATTCTGCATAGCCATTGCTTCGGTTTAATATTTTGGCTAATAGTAGTACATTATTACTTAGATTAGAATTATAGACTAGACTCTAACTTAAAACACCGTGGATCCTAAGGCATATTATTTAGGTACAGCTGAAAAAAAAGAAAAAACTATTCATTATAATTGTAACTCTTGATTTTAACACGCATCCTGATATTGGAAATTTTTTAATATAGAAAAAAAATCTGCATTTTGGAATTGATGAAATATGTGTTTTACTTAAACTGTGTTCATGTTGTCTCTAAAACAGTGGCAATTAGAAATTTCAATCAAGCTTACTTTTTTTTCTACAAAGACCACAGAGGAAGTTTGATTTTTTTCTCCCAAGGAAATGACTAATTGTATAAAATTGTATTTTTCCAGGGGTCCACTGATTTAGGATGTTGATCCTTAAAGAGCTGACCTCTAAATAGAAGTGATAAGACAAATTCAGAAGTAAATTTTGATTTTAGTGAAAGAGATCATCTGGTTGAAGGGAATACTCATGACTAACAGAAGAGGAAAGGGCCTCAATTTCTGAATATGTATTAAACCTCACCACCCGTGGTTATGGTGCATAGTGAAGTGGAAATAATCATGACATAGAAATATGTTTTAGTGAATTAAATGTTTCACAAAATTAGACATTCTTAAACATTCCTTCTCCATTCAACAGTAGCTTTTGTCTGAGCCCATTGCAATGACATCCTTGTCTAGGTGCTGATGTTGTAAACATTCAACACTATAATGCTAATCACTGCAAAGTGAAATTGAAAGTCTTGCAAAGTATTCGGGAATTCCTGAAGTCAATGTAAAGGATGTTGGATAACTAAATCACCTGCAAAACCATTGGCAAAGGAGGATCTAGCAAAATTAAGCTTATTAAAACTACAAAAAGACAAAAAACAAGATGATGACAATATAGGCATTTCAAAAGAATATTATTGTCATAAGCCACATAATAATATTTTGGTCAATGAGAGACCCATATACGATAGTGATCCCATAAGATTAGTACCATGTAGCCTAGATGTGTAGTAGGCTATACCACCTGTTTGTGTAGGTGCGTTCTGTGATGTTCATATGATGATCCTAACGATGCATTTCTCAGAACGTATCCCTGTCATTCAGTGACACATGACTATACTTGCATATTAAAGAGATCCTTGAGAAAGGTGATTAAACTTTCTAATATTTTACCAAAAAATAGTCTTTCTTTATGTTCACACTGAAAGAGTCAAATATATATCTATATGTGGTTCATAGACTCCAAAATTATGAGTTAATCCAGCAAAATGGCTCAAGAAAAAAATAAGTATATGTCTTAGTCCATCAGGGCTGCTATGACAAAATACCACAGACTAGTAGCTTATAGACAACATAAATTTATTTCTCACAGTTCTGGAGGCTAGCAGATCCAAGATCAAGGCATCAGCATGCTTGCATTCTGATGAGGGCCCTCGTCCTAGTTCATAGCTGGCACATTCTTGCTGTGTCTTCACGTGGTAGAAGGGGCGAGAGAGCTATGTGGTATCTCTTTTTTAAGAGCACTAATCCCATTCAGGCAGGCTCTATCTCATGACCTAATGACCTCCCAAAGGCCCCACCTTCCAATACTGTTACATTGGGTATTAGGATTTCAGCAAATGAATTTTGATGGGACACAAACATTCAGACCATAGCAATATGAACACCAGAAATCCACAAATAAGACAACACAAGAAGTGGCGTCTTAGACCTTTAGTTAGATGATTTTAGGTTGTAGCATTTCTCCCTTGATATGCTGTTCCAGCTGTTGTATCAAGGGAAGAAAGGAATAGGGAGGAAGAGATGAGTGAAGGCAGTGTAGAGATGGTAGAAATAGATGTGTACTTCTTTGCTAATAAGTAACCTAAACCTTAAAGTTTAAAAGTTGACGTTGCACAACTGCACAAATATACTTAATATTACTGAACTGTACACTTAAAACTGGTTAAGAAGGTAAATTTTATGTTATGTGTTTTTTGTTTTTTGTGTGTGTTTTTTTTTAACCACAATTAAAAAACAAAACAAAAGAAAAAACTGAGGTCAACAAAAGAACAGTTTGCGGTTTGAGCCAGTAGAGTGAGTGGCAGGTTAATGTTAGGAATATGACGAGTATTATTACATCTTGAACCTTCACCAATGCCATTTTTACTTCATGGACTCATTAAATATTAGAACTTGAAGAAATCTTAGGGCTCTCTTGATCCACTGCTCTAATTTAAAGATAATAAAATAGTTTGAGAAACGTTACGTTATTTACCCAAGGTGACAAATAGCAAATAACAAAATCAGGACTAGAACATGATTCCTGATTCTCATTCCAATATGATAGGTATATAAAAATATTATTTCACAGAAGATATTTTTAGATTTGAAAACATAAAACCTGTGATTCTATTTTATTTCATATTTCATATCTCATATCAGATAATAAGCCTAAAAATCCTACAACAAAACACCAAGTACTGCAGGTTGAAATTTGTTGTTGTTGGTACCATCAAGTTGATTCTGACTCCTAGCGAGCCTGTGTACAGCAGAGCAGAAACTGCCAGATCGTTTTGTGCCATCCTCTCACCTTCCAGTGCTCTATCAGACAATGCTCTGCTCTTATTCCTAGGGTTGTCATGGCCAATATTTTAGAAGTAGGTGACCAGGTCCTTCTTCCTAGTCTATCTTAGTCTGGAAGCTCTGCTGAAACCTGTCCACCGTGAGTGACCCTGCTAGTATTTGAAATACTGGTGGCATAGCTTTCAGCATCACAGCAACACACAGCCGTCACAGTATGACAAATGAGAGATGGTGATGTGGTTCCCTGACTGGGAAACGAACCCTGGCTGTGACAGTGAGAGCACTGAATTTTAACCATTAGCCCACCAAGGCTAGCTGCAGGTTGAAGTACTTTTATAAAAATATTCAAAATATATAGCTGAGCTTGCAAAAAAGTATGTAAAATACTCATAGGCCAAAAATAAGGAGGGAGCTGAGAACTAGATTATTAAACTGGCACTTATGCCTCTGCTGTCCTGGAGGCATTTGCCCATCTCACTTACCAAAAGATCTGAATTTTAACAGTCTTGTGGGAACAGAAGACATGGTCTTAAGCTCTCATAAGATCACAAATTAGAACTGAGACTCTCATTTGAAATCAGAAACCTTGAAAGGTAACACCCTCAGTTAAATAGTGGGCTAGAAGAAAAATCTGGAGAGCAGGAAACGGGAACGATGAAGAAGAGAGACGTGTCTGTCTTGGCATGGGCTCTCTGGACAGATGGGTGTGTGTGAATTTCCTCTGACATTTTGAAACCACAGCCATGCCATCAAGTGGATTTACGATTTGAATTCACATAATCTGCATGATCTAGGAAACCCCAAGCCAAGATTATAGCATAATGTAGTGCCAGGTTCATTACATCCAGGTTGGTAGAAAGAAGCAAGCACATTCTCTCTAAAGGATAACATGTTAAAACAAAGACTCCTCAACATTCCCAGAGATAAAGCCCTATCAAATAATTCACAATCCCCAAACTGCAAAACACACACAAAAGCAAGCTGCCAGGAACAAGAGCCAGTAGGAGAAACATGCAACAGAAATAGACTGCTAGTAATTTCAGTTAATAGAAGCATTAGATACAAGTTTTTGTGTGTATCTTGTTAAAATGTTGACTGATATGTTTAAAAATGGAACTGAAAACATGAGAAAGAAAAAAAGACCCTGTCAAAAAACAGTAAATAGATTTTTTAAAAGAACCAAAACTTCTAGAAATGAAAATTTTAATTATTGAAATTAAAAACTCAATGGTAAGTTAAACAGCAGATTACACACACCCTGAGAGAATTCATGAACTGAAAGATATAAAGAAATGACACCAAATGCAGGGCAAAAAGTCAAGTAGGTGGAAAATACAAAAGAAAGGTTAAGAGAAATGGAGACTAGAATTGGATTTCCAGAAGTAATAAATAGAGAGACTGAGGGAAGAAAATGCTCAAAGAAATGATGGCTGATATCCTCAGATTCAGGAAGCCTAATGAATTGGGTGTGGTATAAAGAAAAAATATATTAGTAGTTAGACACATTGAAGTAAAATTACAGAAGAAAGTAACTAAGAATCTTGAAATCAGCCATTAGAAAAGACAGAGTACCTATCTAGAATAGAATGACAATTGAACTGATAATAGCAGCCTATCAATAGTAACAAGGAAGCCAGGAGACAATGGGATAGTAACTTCAAAGTGCAAAAAGAAAATAACTGTCAATCTAGAATTTTATAGTTAGCTAAACTATAGTGAGAACAAAATTAGAATATTTTCAGACAAAACCAAAAGCATAACTCCAATGGATTCTCACTATAAGACCACCATTTTTAAGTATTTTGAACTCAGAGAAAAGATCTGAAAAGTAGGAAGAATGATTAGCCTAACAAAATTAGCAATCATTGACTGCGTAAAACTATAATGATGTAATTTGCATACATAAAAAATAAAGGCAAATTTAAAAACTGGACAAAAATAAAAATGTGATAACAGTGAAAGAATTTAAGGTGTTTAAGATGTTTCTGTTGGAAAAGAGGAGAGTAGAGATATTGATAACTTTTAGTAACTGAAGTATTCACATTAAATCTCCAGGTATATGTAATGGAATATTAAAGGAATGTGTAAATTCTTAATTTAAAAAAGGGATAATAAAATTCATTCAAGGCAGAAAGGAGAAAAATAAAGCAAAACCATGATTAATAGAAAGCACAAAAGAGTAAAAATTCATGTATTTTGGTAAAAGCAATAAATGTATTAAACAGATTAAATTTTCCTGGTAAAAGGGGCTCTCAGATTGGATAACTACTAAATCCAGTTGTATGTCACTTACAAGACATATATCTAAAAAAATAAAGGCAAGGTTGAAGGTAAAGAGATATAAAAGAGAAATAATAAAAAAGCATTTAGAATAGCTCAGAATATCAGTATCAGACAAAATAAGCTTTAATGTAAAAAGTCTTAAGAATAAAGAGATTAGGGGCCGGCCCTGTGGCGTAGTGGTTAAGTGTGTGTGTTCCGCTGCTGGCAGCCTGGGTTCGGATCCCAGGCATGCACCGACGCACCACTTGTAAAATGGAGGAAGATGGGCACGGATGTTAGCTCAGGGCCAGTCTTCCTCAGCAAAAAGAGGAGGATTGGCATGGATGTTAGCCCAGGGCTGATCTTCCTCACACACACACAAAAAAAAAAATAAAGAAATTAACCACAGAAATTATAAAAGGCATAGTTTACCACGGAGGTAAAAAAATTATCAACTTACCACCTATTAACAGTCTTAAATATATGAAAGTTGTGAGAGTTTGAGGGGGTAACTGATAACCCCACAAACAAGGTAGAAATTTTTAATGTTCTTCATAGTAATTTTCAGATTAAAAAGAAGAGTAGAATTGAGCTACACAATTAACAGTCTTGATCTAATGGACATGTATAGAATACTCCATTCTATTGTTAGAGAATAAACATCTTCACAAGCACATAGGGAACATTTATATAAATTGACCATGAACTCTGTCATAAGCAGATCTCAACAGCTTTCCGGCAGTCTGCTTCACACAGATCATGTGCTCTGATTCCACGAGTTAAGTCAGAAATCAATATTTTAAAAATATTTTTAAAAGATGATATATTTGGAAATTTAAAAACATTTCTAAATAACACGGTTCAGAGAAAAAAATCATGATGAAATTAGAAACGAATATGTAACAGTTAAAAAAATGTTTTTGGACTCTTTCAGCTGAGGCCCTAAAATGACAAACCTCATATTTTAATCTAAGATAGTCTTCCGTATAAGATTTCCAAATGAAGTCATCAACATAGATTTTATGATCCTACCTCCTCATCTACATTGAGGATATAAAAGTGTTTGATGGGAGGGATGAGAGGATGGGTATGGAAAACTAGAGGAAGAAATGATGTTTTTGACAGAGCTATTACAGTACTAAGTCCCATACCTAAAGACAAGCAAAAGGGACTTCAGAGGGATCACTTGGAAAGTTTAATATACATCCCCTAGAATTTGTGGGACATGGTGGACTATTTGGCCCAAACCCTAGAAATCAGAAGAGCCAGTACTTTGGGTGGCTAACTGCTCTGAAGCTGAGTAAGAAAGGTTGATGCTTTTTGGACTACCTTACTCCCATAGTTTATTGTGACAAAAGGATGCACATTTCCTCTGGAGCAGATGTGCATCTTAGATGACAAAAAGGCAGCAGAGACTTCAAGATGACCCCAATAGTGGACCTGAGCAGCTGGATGTGTAGGGGTAATGTAGTGACTCTGAAGAACACAGGAAAGCATCTCATGGGAGTAAGATGTCCAGGGAGTGCCTATGCAATCTCATGGCAGTACTAGTTAAATAAGACCTTTCCTGTGCCTTTCTTTATCTTTTTTTCCCAAATCGATCCTGGGAAAGTCAGAAGTAGCCCAGTAAGTAGAGGAGGAAGGCAAAGGTATAAATCATATAAAAGAAGCAATCACCCCTACTTTTTACAGTACACACAACTCACCTATAGCAGGTGTGAGCTCTGGTAGGGGAAGAACTTTAAGTTTGAATGAGTGTTGAAGTCTTAATTTCAATATCACAGTGGACTTATTAACTGCCAAATTGAGACCTTTTGCTTATTTGTCTAGTGGCTAGAAGTGACGACAGGATTTATTGTTGTTGTTGTTGTTGTTATTATTATTATTATTATTAGACCAAAAGATTCAGGTGAATTTTCCTAATTTTCTTTCAAGGATATGGAGTAGAATTAGCCCTCAAAGTGAGTTTCAATGAGCAATGTAGCAAATAAATGCATTTATATTCTGATTTCATCTCATGGATGTCATGCTGTTTCAACACCCATTAGGACTGAAGGATAATAAAAATACTGTATATCAAAGTTTGTGGGAAATTGGTACTTAGGGGGTAAGAAATGTTTATATTGAGAAAGAAGGAAAGCTGAAAATTAATGATGTATGCTTCCAATGTAAGTTACAAAAAGAACAACAAACTAGTCCTACAGAAAATAGAAGAAAAATAATGAACAGAAATTAATGAAAGAGTAATAAAAAATAGAGATGATAAAGCCAAAGGTTAACTCTTTGAAAAGAGCAATAAAATAGGCAAACCACTAGTGAAATGCATCAAGTAAAAAGAGAAAAAATACAAATAAACATTAGGAATGAAAAATAGGGCAAAACTAAAGACAATTCAAAGATGAGAAAACTATGGGAGTATACTATAAACAATTTCATGCCTTTTTTTTTTTTTTGGTGAGGAAGATTGGCCCTGAGCTACCATCCGTGGCCAACCTTCATCTTTTTGCTTGAAGAAGATTGGCCCTGAGCTAACATCTGTGCCAGTCTTCCTCTATTTTGTATAGGGGATGCCGCTACAGCATGGCTTGATGAGTGGTGTGTAGGCCTGCACCTGGGATCCAAACCTGCGAACCCCGGGCCGCCGGAGTGGAGTGCATGAACTTAACTGCTATGCCACCAGGCCGGCCCCTGATGCCAAATTTTTTAAATGTATGTTTCCTTAAAAATATATCAAAAAGGAAAAGAGGCCCTGGACAAAACTACAGAGGGGAAAAAAAAAAAAAAAAACTATCAAGTTAAAAAAAACTTGAGTCAGTAGTTGAAAATGCCTCTCCAGAAAAGACCAGATCCACATTGCCATATAGGCAAATTCTACCCAATATTCAAGGGAATAGATAAATTCAGTATTATATAAACTCTTCCAGAGAATAGGAAAAAAAAAAATTACTCACCAACTTATTTTATCAACTTGGTGAAACATTGACAGAAAAATCTAATAATTACAAATGAAAATTACAATCCAATTTTAGTTATGATTATAGATGCAAAAATTCTAAACAAAATACTGGTGACCTGAATCTAACTTTGAATAATAACAACAACAATAATAATAATGCATCATGACCAATGTAAGTTTATCTCAGAAATACAAGTATAATTTAAAATTGAAAAATCTGCTAGTGCAATTTATTAACAGATTAAAGGAGAAAAATTCTAAGATCATCTCAATAGATGGAAAAATCATTTCATAAAATTCAACCAAATATTAGCAAGATAGTAATAGAAAGAAACTTCTTTAGCTTAGTAAAGGTGTCCATTCCAAACCTGCAGGAAACACTATGATGGTGAAATGGTACACACACTCCTTTAAAAACCATGACCACAATGATGTCTGTTATCACTGTGTCTGTTCAGCATTGGTCCTAGTCATTTCAATAATAAAAGAAAGCTAAATATAAATTATAGACATTAGAAAGGAAGAAGAAAAACTGCTGTTATTCAGGAGAGCATTCTGGGTAGGCGGTGGAGCAGGAAGCACCAGGACTCTCTCTCCACCTAGACCACAATGGCACTGACAGAATCTGTCTGAAGTACTCATTTTGGAACTCAGGAGTCTGTTGTAGGCTTGCAACTTCCGGGGGAAGACTTGGACAGTGAATTGTGGTATAATTTTGGTCAACTTCAGATCTTAGCACAGTAGCAGTGACCCATCCCCTACCCCTAGCCAGTGGCAGGTGGCTGTGCATGTGTTCCTTGAGCAGCTTGCACAAAGAGTGTGGGAACTAGGGTGGGCAAAAAGGACTCTGTCCTCCAGATATTGGAGATCTGTGTTCTGATTGCTGATTGCTGCTTCTGATCACAGAGGTGCAGACAAAGAGGCAGCAGCCATTATTTCTGCACCTCCCCCCATTGTTATAAGCCCCTCTCCCTCTGGCTGAAGTGATAACCAGGGGATTTAAAGGGCCAGCACCCTTTTTTCCCTCTTTCACTTTTTGCTTTTTTCCCCTTGCAGCCGGCAGACATTAAAGACTAGGACATTCAGGGGCCGGCCCAGTGGTGTAGCGGTTAAATTCACACATTCTGCTTCAGCAGCCCGGGGTTCGCTGGATTGGATCCTGGGTGTGGACCTACTCACCGCTCATCAAGCCATGCTAAGGCAGCATCCCACATAGAAGAGCTACAACTCTATAACTATGATACACAACTATGTACTGGGGCTTTGGGGAGAAAAAAGAAAAAAAAAAGGAAAATTGGCAACAGATGTTAGCACAGGGCCAATCTTCCTCAAAAAAACACCCACCAATTTCCAAAAAGAAAAAAAAAGACTAGGACATTCAAAAACAACTGCATATATGAGGAAAATTAGAAAATGACCACACGTGCCCAGAGAAGGACTCAGAAAAGACCTGAGAAGATATTAAGTTTACACCTCAGGTTGACCCTCAACACAGAGACATCCTACAACAATCACAAAAACAAAAACAGTAACAAAAATAAAAGCAATCCCTGGGGAAGGGGGAGAATCTGATTTCCAGAGTTATTACATTATTAGATTCAAATGTCCAGTGTTCAACAACAACAAAAAATTACAAGGCATACAAAGAAACAGGAAAGTATGGCCCATTCAAAGGGAAAAAATAAATCATCAAAAACTGTCCCTGAAAAAGACCTAATGGCAGATGTACTAGACAGGAGATGTAAAACAACTGTCTTAAAGATACTCAAAGAACGGTGGGAATATGTGGAGAAAGTCAAGAAAATGATACGTGAACAAAATAAAAATAACAATAAAGAGATAGAAAACCTAAAAACCCAAAAAACAAAAAAATTCTGGGAATTTTTTTGAAAAGTAAAATAACTGAAATGAAAAACTCATTAAAAGAATTTAAAGGCAG
This sequence comes from Diceros bicornis minor, assembly GCF_020826845.1. Classification (NCBI taxonomy): domain Eukaryota; kingdom Metazoa; phylum Chordata; class Mammalia; order Perissodactyla; family Rhinocerotidae; genus Diceros; species Diceros bicornis. The sequence goes on from NC_080761.1 coordinate 4,483,441, forward strand.
ATTTAAGAACACAGAAGAATAAGTGCACTTGAAGATAGGACAATGGAAATGAGGCTGAGGAACAGAAAGAAATAAGATTGAAGAAAAGTGAGCAGTGCCTAAAGGATCTGTAGGACACCATCAAGTGGACCAGCGTACACATTGTGGGAATCCCAGAGGCGAACAGAGAGAAAGAGAGGGGCAGAGAGAATATTTCAAGAAACAATGGCTGAAAACATCCCAAATTTGATGAAAGACATGAATATAAGCATCTGAGAAGCTTAATGAACTCCAATAAGATGAACTTAAAGAAACCCACACTGAGACATATTATAGTCAAACTTTCAAAAGCCAAAGATAAAGAGAGAATCTTGAAAGCAACAAGAGAGAAGCAAATCATCAAATACAACGGATCTTCAAGACTGTCAGCAGATTTCTCATCTGAAACTTTGGAGGCGAGAGGACAGTGGGCTGATATATTGAAAGTGCTAAAAGAAAAAAACTGTCAACCAAGGATCCTATATCTGCCAAAATTGTCCTTCAAAAATGGGGGAGAAATTAAAGCAATAGCAGATAAACAAAAGCTGAGAGAGTTTATGACCACTAGACCTGCTCTGCAAGAAACACTCAAGGGAGTCCTGCAAGGTGAAATGAAAGGGCACTAGACGTAACTCAAAGCCATATGGAGAAAAAAAGATATCAATAAAGATAAATATGAGAGAAATTATAAAAGCTAGTATTATTCTAACAATGATTTGTAACTATGTTTTTGTTTTTTACATGATTTAAGAGATAAATATATTTAAAGAAAAAAATCATTAGTGTAAAAGCTAGTAGTACTGCAACTTTGTTTTGTAAATCCAAATCTTGTTTTCTACATAATTTAGAAGACTAATTTATTTTTGAAAATTATTAGTTTATATATGTGGGCACACAATGTATAAAGGTATAATTTTGTAACATCAAAGACCAAGAGGGCTGGGGACAGAGCTGTAAAGGAACAGAGTTTTTGTATGTTATTGAAATTAAGCTGATATAAATTCAAATTAAGTGTTATAACTTTAGGATGTTAAATGTAAGCCCCATGATAACCACAAAGAAAATAGCTATAGAAATGAATACAAAAAAGGATATAAGAAAGGAACTTAAATACTTCACTGTAAAAAAAATAAACATAAAGAAGACAATAATGCAGGAAATGAGGGACAAAATAGCTATAGGGCATATAGGCAACAAATAGGACAATGGCAGAAGTAAGTCCCTCTTTGTCAGTAATTACTTTAAATGTAAATGTATTAAACTGTCCAATCAAAAGACAGAGATTGGCAGAATGGAGAAAAACAAATGAACCAACTATATACTGTCTACAAGAGACTCATTTGAGATCCAAGACACAAACTGGTTAAAATGAAAGGAGGGAAAAAGATATGCCATGCAAATAGTAAACTAAAGAAAGCAAGGGGTGGCTATGCTAATACCAGACAAAGAAGGCTTTAAATCAAATAAGTTATAAGAGATAAAGAAGGACATTATATATTAATAAGAGGTTCACTAGAGCAAGAAGATATAACAATTATAAACATTTATGCACCTAATGACACACCATCAAAATATATGAAGCAAAAACTGACAGAATTGAAGGGAAAAACAGATAGTTCTAGAATAATAGTTGGAGACTTCAATACCTCACTCACAATAATGGATAGAACAACTAGATAGAAGGTAAGTAAGGAAATAGAAGCCTTAACAAAGTAAACCAACTAGATCTAAACAGACATACAGAACACTCTACCTAACAATAACAGCATACATGCTCTTCTCAAGTGCTCATGGGACATTTTCCAGGATAGACCATATATTAGGCCACAAATTAAGTCTGAATAGATTTTAAAAGGTAGATATCATAGAAAGTATTATACAAAGTATCTCCTCTGAACACAATGGGATGAACTTAGAAATTGATAACAAAAGTAAAAACTGGAAAGTTCAAAAAATTGTGGAAATTAAACAATATACTTTTAAACAACCAATGGATCAAAGATGAAATAACAAGGGAAGTTAGAAAATACTTAGATTAATGAAAACAAAAGCACAATGTACCAAAATTTATGGGATGTAGTGAAAGCAGTGCTAAGGGGGAAATTTAGAACTACAAATAGCTTACATTAAAAAAGTAGGAAGATCTCAAATCAACAACTTTAACTTTACAACTTAAGATACTAGAAAAAGAGCAAAAAAACTGAAATCTAGCAAAAGGAAGAAAATAATTAAAATTAGAGCAGAAATAAACAAAATACAGAGTAGAAAAATAATAGAGAAAATCAATGAAAACAAAAGTGGGCTCTTAAAAAGACCAACAAAATTGACAAATCATTAGCTAGATGGACTAAGAAAAAAGAGAGAAGGCTCAAATTACTAAAATCAGAAATGAAAGTGGGGACTACCACTACCAATTCCGCAAAAATAAAAAGGGTAAGAGAATACTATGAACAATTGTATGCCAAAAAATTGGATAATGTAGATGAAATGGACACACAAAACTTACCAAGACTAAATCACGAAGGAATAAAAAAATCTCAATAGACCTATAACCTATAAGGAGATTAAATCAGTATTCAGAAATCTCCCAACAGAGAAAAGTTCTGGACCTGATGGCTTAATTGGTGAATTCTATCAAACATTTAAAGAAGAACTAATACCAATACTTCTCAGATTTTTCTAAAAAACTGAAGAGGAAGGAACACTTCCTAACTCATTCTCTGAGGCCAGCATAACCTTAATACCAAAGCCAGATAAGACACTACAAGAAAAGAAAACTACAGGGCAAATCCCTATGAACATTGATGCAAAAATCCTCAAGAAAATACTAGCAAACAGAATTCAGCAGCATATTAAAAGGATTATACACCATGACCAAGGAGGATTTATTCCTAGAATGCAAGGATGGTTCAACATACAAAATTTGATCATTGTACTTCACCACATGAACAAAACAAAGGGAAAAAACCACATGATCATCTCAGTTGATGCAGAAAAAGCATTTGACAAAATCGAACACCTTTTCATGATAAAAAAAACACTCAAGAAATGAAGGATGAAGGAAACTACTTCAACATAATAAAGCCCATTTATGGAAAACCCACAGTTAACATCATACTCAATAGTGAAAGACTGAACACTTTTCCTCTAAGATCAGGAACAAGGCAAGGATGCCACTTTCACCACTTCTTTTTAATGTGGTACTGGAAGTTCAAGCCAGAGCAGTTTGGCAAGAAAAAGAAATAAAAGGCATCCAAATTGAAAGGAAGAAGTAAAATTATCTCTGTTTGCAGATAATATGCTCCTATATGTAGAAAACTCTAAAGACTCCACACACAAAAAAAGCTGTTAGAATAAATGAATTAAGCAAAGTAGCAGGATACAAAGTCAACACGCAAAAATCAGTTGCAGGGGCCGGCCTGGTGGCGCAAGCTTAAGGTTAAGTGCGCATGCTCTGCTGCAGCAGCCCGGGGTTCACCGGTTCAGATCCCGGGCACGCCCCGACTCACCACTTGGCAAGCTATGCTGTGCCGGTGTCGCATATAAAGTGGAGGAAGATGGACATGGATGTTAGCCCAGGGCCAGTCTTCCTCAGCAAAAAGAGTAGGATTGGCAGATGTTAGCTCAGGGCCAATCTTCCTCACCAAAAAAAAAAAAAAATCAGTTGCATTTCTATATACAAACAATGAACAATCTGAAAAGGATATTACAAAACATTTCCATTGACAATAGCATCAAAAGTAATAAAATACTTAGGAATTAACTTAACCAAGGATATGAAAGACATGTACACTGAAAACTACAAAACATTCCTGAAAGGAATTAAAGACAAATAAATGGCAAAACATCCCAAGTTCATGGAATGGAAGACTTAATATCGTTAAGATGCCAATACTACCGAAAAGTGATCTATAGATTCAGTGTAATCTTTATCAAAATCCCAATAACTGTTTTTTGCAGAAAGAAAAACCCATCCCAAAATTAATATAGAATCTCAAGGTACCCAGAATAGCCAAAAACAATCTTGAAAAAGAAGAAAAAAGCTGGAGGACTCACACTTCCTGATTCCAAAACTTACTACAATTCTGCAGTAATCAAAACAGTATGGTCCTGGCATAAAGACAGATATATAGATCAATGAAATAGAATAGAGAGCTCATAAATCAACCCTCACATATATGGTCAAATGATTTTCAATGGCCTTGGGTGCCAAGACCATTCAATGGGAAAAGGGCAGTCTTTTCAACAAATAGTGCTGGGAAAACTGGATATCCACATGAATGAATCTGCAAAGAATGAAGTTGGACCCCCTACCCAGCACCATATATAAAAATTCACTCAAAATGGATCAAGGACCTAAATGTAAGATCTAACACAATAAAACTCTTAGCAGAAAATGGAACAAAAACTTCACAACATTGGATTTGGCTATGATTTCTTGGATAAGATGCCAAAGGCATAAGTAACAAAAGAAAAAATAGACAAATTGCACTTCATGAAAACTTAAAAGTGCTGTGCATCAGAAGACACTATTCACAGAGTAAAAAGACAATGCACAGAAAGGAGAAAATATTTGCAAATCATATATCTGATAATCTGGATTAATATACAGAATATATACAGAGCTTGTAAAACTTAACAGAAAAACAAACAACCAGATTTAAAAATGTGCAAAGGACTTGAACAGACATTTCTCCAAAGAAGATATAGGCATGGCCAATAAGCACATGAAAAGATGTTCAACATCACCAATCATTAGGGAGATGCAAATCAAAACTACAGTGAGGTGCCACCTCACACCCACTAGGATTGTTTCCTATCAAAAAATAATAGTTGTTGGAGAGGATGTGGAGAAATGTAACCTTGAGCACTGTTGGTAAAAGTGTAAAATGGTACAGCTGCTGTATAAAACAGTATGACAGTTCCTCAAAAAATTGAAATAGAATTATCATATGCAATTTCACTTCTGGGTATGTAGCCAACAGAATTGACAACAATATCAAAGAGATATTTGTCACCCATGTTCATAGTAGCATTATGGACAATAGCTAAAATGTGGAATCAACCCGTGTTCATTGACCAATGAATGGATAAGCAAAATGTGGTGTATATATATAATGGAATATTATTCCACCCTAAAAAGGAAGGAAATTCTGCAATATGCTACAACATTGATAAACCTTGAAGACATCACGCGAAGTGAAATAAGCCAGTTACAAAAAGACAAATACTATGTGATTCCACTTATATGAGGTACTTAGTGTAGTAAAAATTATAAAGACAGGAAGTGTAACAGTGGTTGCCAGGGATTGGGAGGAGGTAAGAATGGGTAGTTATTGTTTAATAGGTATAGAGTTTCAGTTTTATAAGATGAAAAGAGTTATGTGGCTAGATAATGGTGATGGTTGCACAACGATGTGAATGTATTTAATACCACTGAACTGTACACTTAAAAATGGTTAAGATAGTAAATTTTATGTTGTATTTTCCAAGAATAAGAAAAAGAAAAAAAACTGCTATTATTAACAAATAATATGAGCATTCACATAAAAAACAAGAGAATATGCATATAAATTTTTAGAACAGGAGAATTAAACAAGGTTTGTGGGTGCAAGTTCAGTGTATAAAAATCAACAGCATTCTTATACACTAGCAACACAAATTAGAAAATATAATTTCTAAAAGATACTATTTATGGTAGCAATGAAAAATATTTAAGAACAGCTAATAGTTATCTTTAAAAATATATGCAAAATATTCAGAGAAGGAATAATAAAACTAATGGAAACCTACATAAAAGAGATATTCTATGTTCACAATATGAAAATTTATTATAAAGATGTCAGCTTTCTCCCAAAATAATCTATAGATTCAGTGCAATTCTCTTTCAAATTACTGCCAGTTTTTTTCCCCCCTAGACTTTAACAAGGGGATTGTAGAGGGAAAGTGTAAAGTACCAAGAATAATCAAGACAATTTGGATAAGACATCAAAAGGAGAGGAGGAATTGTTCAATAAATAACTGTTCAAAACTGCAACAATGGATTTTTCACAGGGGAAATAAATGGAGTTGAATTTCTATCCAACACTACATATAAAATTAAATTAAATTTCAAGTAAATGACAAACCAAATGTAAAGTGCAAAACTTTAACATTTTTAGAAAGTTTTAAGTTTAGAAAGAAAAAAAAAAAAAACACCAACCCAACAGTTTCTTTTCACATATTCAAAATTTCTAGTCAGCCCAGCACAGCTATCAAATACCACACGAGTGGTATTAGTATGTAATAGTATGCAATAGAATGATGAAGGAGGTGGTACATATAATTATACTGTTTGTAGGACTACGTACAAGGCAGTTGCCTTACTAGACATGCCTTTATTCTAACTCTTTATATGACTAGAACTGTATTTTATTGTTTACATGTCAAAATTTACATGTTAATGATGCATATATGGTTATGTTTGAAATATTTCTTTTAGCATACTTTTATTTAACATAAAAAATTAATTGAATGGCAATAAAATGAAAAAGTTATGAACATTAAATGTTTATAAAAGGTCTGTATCATATACGATTAATTTATTATGAAAACAATCAGTATAAAACACTAGCAGTATCCATATATGAACATGCTACTCAACTTTAAGTTAGCATTATAGAAATAAAATAGGTTGTTTAAAACTTAAATGGAAATCAATAAGTTAATATTGCTTTAAATAAATACACCAAATACAGGCTTAATTTCAATGACATTTTAAAATACCAAAACTAACTTTTAAAACCTAAATTGAAAATTGAATACAATTTCAGATAAAATACTGAAAAACAATATTTGGATTTAATTTGTATCTCCCTTCCCTCATATTTTTCCAAAAGTATGGTAACATAGAAAATTAGCTGATATAAGTACAAAAGAAAGACTTTTTGCTGAACTAGAAAAGTACTAATGAAGATGTTATTTTGAAGATGTATAATGAAGAATTAAGTAAATTCCAAAAATCCATTACATATTCCTAACAGAATCTTTTTTCCCCCAAAAGATTCCAGTTAAAATAATGAGAAGTAAATTTGAATAACATCTGGATAATGCAAAAAGATATAGATTTGCCTTCACTAAGCAGGATTGAAACATTAAATATCTGGGTCACATTAAAAATTGTAAGCTAAAAAATGTTTTCAATTCTTATCATGGACTCCCCTAATGACTTCAGAATACCTGATCTACAGCGTCCATTTCAAGTCTAAAATTCTATGTGATTTCTGTTAAAGATAAATTTTCCCTAAGTTATTTTAGACCACATCACCTCATTGTTGGTAACTTTACCTGAATTTTCATTGCTTAAATTCTTCAAACAAGGCAACTGTTTCAAAAGAGAAGCTAAATACACATGGTTTAAAATGTTAAAGTTCAAATTTTAAAGTAAGCCTATGTACTTTGTAGGAAGATTTCCAAAGTTTTACTTTTCAAATATTTTTCCAAAGAGAGCAATAGCTTAGGAACCATGAAACAATGGTAAAAGGGAATTCTATAGTCATTACAGGATGTGCAGACTTGAATAGGAATTTATTCTGAAAGCAAGTGTAGTATTATGCTTCCTTCATAAGAATCATTTTATCATTTTGCTGTATATTCATCAATATATTTGAATGAGATGGCATGAGCTCGGTATTGACAGTGTTTGTTTAATAAAAAGTTACCTTGAGGAACTAATTAAGACGGGGAAATATGAAAAGCATGTAAAAGTTAAATGTTTATTTTTAAACTGGATACTATTTTTTTTTTAATATAAAGAAACTCTTTCAGGGGAACTGCTCTCTCCAATTTATGTACAGATTATTTGACAGCCTGGTTGAAATATCCCATACCACTTTTGCACAGTAGAAATGCAAACCCAAAGAATTCATATTTTCAAGACTGTTAACACATCCTCAAATTTCAATAATTCATTCAATTTCTGTAGCAAAACATGGGCTTTATTTTTCTTACCATTAGTTATTTATATAGTTCAGTTTTACAAACAGATTCTCAATATCTAAAAGCCTGCAAGAATTCCACCATCGATAGCATTTTCTTAAGATCTTTTTGCATTTACCAGTGTTGTCACAATAATGCCTCTTGTGGCTGTGAATTGTCCTGGGGCTTTCTATATTCACAACCAAGAGAGGATCCATCTTTTCTATCAACCTTTTTATTACTTTTCTTCAGGCAAGATTATATCAGGTCCTAAGTCTGTGACAACTTGCAAATTTGCATGTCTGTTAAAAGTGGACATTATTGCTGCTATTTTAGATGGTAGTTAAAAGAAGCAGAGAATATGATGGTGGGGGCTCACACAAGGTTGTTTATCGTTAGGAAAAAATTATACCACTAAGCAAAATAAGCCTAGAACCATAACAAATGGTTCAATCATAGAAAGTCCCCATTCTCAATTCCACTTTTGTTTTTTTTTTTAACTTAGCATTCATTCATGTAAGTAGATGTTCTTTTTTTATTTATTGAGATATAACTGACATATAACATGATATTAGTTTCAGGTGTACAAATAATGATTTGATATTTGTATATATTGTGAAATGATCACCACAGTAACTCTTCACCATACATAGTTACAAAATCTCTTTTCTTGTTACAAGAACTTTTAAGATCCACTCTTTTAGCAACTTTCAAATATACATTACAGTATGATAACTATTGTCACCATGCTGTAAATTATATTCTAAGTGGATATTCTTGAGGGAAAAAATGAAAGCTACTACTTCTTTCCACTTTTAAGTATTTTAATTATTATATGGTAGTATATATCACTAATATAAAGGAGTACAGTACAAATTTTGCATAAGCCAATGACAATTTGCATGGTTCTTTTCCTAACTATGTATTTTCTTATATTTCATATAATAGGCCATTTAATGGAACTAACTCATTTTAATGTTAAATTCTATTAAATGTCTATTTCTTACTTTTTCTTTTTTTTTTTACTTTTTTGCTATAAAAATCCCCTAGCTATTGAGAAAAAATTACAAAAGAAATATTACACCTACCATATGCCAGGAACCTTACTAGGCACTGAAGATACAGCCATGAACCTGAAAGGCATGGTCCCTGCCCTCAAAAACTCAAAGTCAATAACATGTCCAAAATTGTTAGTTAAAACATGGAGATTGCGTAGACTCTTACACAGTTAAATAAGACAGATTGCTATTACTGGAATAATTTTCATACTTAGACCTATTATAGTACAATTTAAGAATATTAAAAAAATAAAGACTTCCAGAGTGAAACAGCAGATCACTCACATATGAATAAGTAACATATTCATTTTAGACACTTCAAAAATTTCCATAAGAAGACAACTGAGTTATATTTTTTAGTGTCAAAGGGGAGAAAAATCTCTGAAGGCAGAATTTTGCACTTATCCAGATTGCCATTTAAATATGAGAAGGCAATAAAAAATAATCTCAGCCATTTAAGGTGTCAGAAACTTCACCACAGAAAGACACTCTTTGAAAAACCTTGGATACAATAATAGTAGGAGACTTTAATAGCCCCCTTTCAATAATGAATAGAACTAGACAGAAGATCAATAAGGAAAGAGTGGACTTGCACAACACTATAGACAAAGTAGACCTAACAGACATATATAGAACTCTCCTTCCAGCAACAACATAATACACTTTTTTCTTAAGTACACAAGGAACATTCTCCAGGATAGACCATATATAAGGCCACAAAACAAGTCTTAATAAATTTTAAGGATTGAAATCATGCAAAGTATCTTTTCCAATCACAATGAATGAAACTAGAAATCAACAGCAGAATGAAAACTGCAAAATTCATAAGTGGATAGACATTAAACAGTACACTCTTAAATAACCAATAGGTCAACTAAGAAATCACAAGGCAAATTAGAAATTTCTTGAGGAAAAAAAAAACACAACATAGTTAAACTTATGGGATGCTGCAAAAGTAATGCCAAGTGGGAAGTTTATAGCTGTAAACACTTACAATAAGAATAAAGGTCTCAAATCAACAGCCTAACTTTACAACTTAAGGAACTGGAAAAAGAAGAACAAACTAAACCCAAAGCTAGCAAAAGGAAGGAAATAACAAAGATTAGAGAAGATATAAATGGAGAGTAGAAAAACAGAGAGAATGGGGCCGGCCCCGTAGCATAATGGTTAAGTCCGGTGTGCTCCACTGCGGTGGCCTGGGTTTGGTTCCCAGGCATGGATCTACACCACTTGTCAGTGGCCATGCTGTGGTGGCAACCCACATACAAAATAGAGGAAGATTGATACAGATGTTAGCTCAGGGCAAATCTTCCTCAGCGAAAAAAAAGAAAGAAAGAAAAACAGAGAAAACGAAACTGAGTTAGTTCTTCAAAAAGATCAACAAAATTGACAAACCTGTAGCTGTATTGACTAAGGAAAAAAGACAGAAAACTGAAATAACTAAAATTAGAAATGAATAAAGGAACATTACTACAGATTTTATAGAAATAAAATGAATTATAAGAGAGTACTATAAACAATTGTACATAAACAAATTGGATAACCTAAATGAAATGGACAAATTCCTGGAAATACACAACCTATTAAGACTGAATCATGAAAAAGTAGCAAATATGAATAGACCTATAACTAGTAAGGAGATTGAATCAGTAAAAAAAAAAAAAATGTCAGCAAACAAAAGCCCAGGACCAGAATTCTACCATTGGTGAATTCTACCAAATATTTAAACAAGAATTAATACAAGTCTTTCTCAAACTCTTCCAAAAAATTGAAGAGGAAGGAACACTTCCTAACTCATTTAATGATACCAAAGCCAGAAAAAGAAAACTACCAACCGATACTCCTTATGAATATTGAAGCAAAAATCCTCAAAATACTAGCAGACCAAATTCAACAGTATATTAAAAGGATTATACACCATGACTAAGTGGCATCTATTCCTGGAATGTAAGAATAGTTCAATATACAAAAATCAATCAATGTAATACACCACATCAACAAAATGAAGGAAAAACAAAACAAAACATGATCATCTCAACTGATGCAGAAAAAGCATTTGACAAAATTCAACATCCTTTCATAATAAAAACACTCAACAAATGAGGGATAGAAGGAAACTACTTCAACATAATAAGGCCCATTTATGGAAAACCCATGGCTAACATCATACTCAATGGTGAAAGACTGAATGCTTTTCCTCTAAGATCAGAAACAAGGCAAGGATGCCTGCTTTCACCATTTCTATTCAACATAGTACTGGAAGTCTTAGCCAGAGCAATTAGGCAAGAAAAAGAAATAAAAGGCATCCGAATTGGAAAGGAAGAAGTGACATTGTCTCTGTTTGCAGATGATATGATCTTACATGTAGAAAACCCTAAAGACTCCACAAAAAACACAAAAAAAATCTGTTAGAACTAATAAATGAATGCAGCAAAGTAGCAGGATACAAAGTCAATATGTAAAAATCACTTGCATTTCCATACACTAGCAATGAACAATCTGAAAACAACCCAATTCAAAAAATGGGCAAAGTACTTGAATAGGCATTTCTCCAAAGACAATATGCAAATGGCCAATAAGCACATGAAAAGATACTCAACATCGCTAATCATTAGGGAAATGCAATCCAAAACCACAATGAGATACCTTACTTCACATCTATTACAAAAAACAGATGAAAAAACAGAAAACATCCAATGTTAATGAGGATGTGGAGAAATTGGAACTCTTGTGCATTGGTGGGGAGAATGTAGATATAAAATGGTGCAGCTGCTATGTAAAACAGTATGTCAGTTCCTCAAAAACTTCAACATAGAATTATATGATTCTAGAATTCTAGAATCTAGAATTATCATATACCCAGCAATTCTGCTTCTGTGTATATACCCAAAAGAATTGAAAGCAGCAACTCGAACAGATATTTGTATACTCATGTTCATAGCAACGTTATTCACAATAACTAGAAGGTGGAAGCAACCTAAGTGTCCATCAATGGATGAATGGATAAACAAAACGTGCTATATTTAACATTGTTCAGCCTTAAAAAGGAAGGAAATTCTGACACTTGCTATAACATGGATGAAATTTGAAGACGTTATGCTAAGGAAAATAAGCCAAACACAAAATACAAACAATATTTGATTCCACTTATATAAGGTATCTGAAGTAGCCAAATCCATAGAGACAGAAAGTAGAATGATGGTTGCCAGGGGCTGGAGGCAGGAGGGAATGGGAACTTACTGTTTAATAGGTAGAGAGTTTCAGTTTGGGAAGATTAAAAAGTTTCTAAGATGAAGAGTGGTGATAGTTGCACAACAATGTGAATGTACTTAACACCACTGAACTGTAGACTTAAAATTGGTTAAATTGGTAAATTTTCTATGTGTATTTTTCCACAATTAAAAATAAAAAATGGTTAAAATGGTAAATTTTATGTCACGTACATTTTACCACAGTTTAAAAAAATATATAAAAACTTTTGGAATAAGAGCTCCAATAAGAGGAGAAATAAATTCAATATGATGTTACAGAGATATGGGAAGAAAGAATGGGCAAATAACTTTGAAAAACTTATTATTGTCTAAAAATGTAAGGATAAAAAAATAAAGAAGAAAAGGAGAAAAAATGGAGAAAAATACATTCATAACAATCCAAAACTGAAATGATGTAAACCAAAACGTTTTAGGGAGGAACTGAGAGGAGATGAGAGAATATTAAATTATTCGTAGTATTCGAGGGAAAATATAGATATTGATAAACTTGGGAAATGGAAAAATATGAAAAAATGTAACAATAGGTCTTAATGAGTTAGGGGTAACCCATTAGAAGAATAAAATTAGAATGTAAATCTCAAACCAGCAGAAGAAATTTTTATCTGTTTGGAAGAAGGAAAAATAGGAAGAAGAAAAAGAAACAGCATAGTAAAGGGAACTATGAAATGCAGAAATTAATCTTGATATAACAGTAATTGCAGTAAATGTAAATGGTACTCATATTGGATTACACAATAAAATACTAAATGCAAAGATGAGACATTTAAAACAATAAGGCACAGAAAGGTGGAAATTAAAAGCATTGAAAAAAATATGCTAAGGAAATATAAAATAAAACAACAATAAGGAAATATAAAATAAAACAACAATAAAAAGGACTAGAGTACCAATCTTAATATCTATCAAAAGAGAATTCAAGGCAAAATATTACAAAAGGCAAAGAGCAATATAATATATACATATTATAACAAGTCAAGAAGGTAAAACAAATCAGGAAGTTCGGCAAAGATGCTGGGTGCGAGATCAGTTTTTAAAAGTCAGTAATATTTCCCTATACCAGCAATGACCATCTAGAACACATAATAGAAAATAAGCTTCTATACAGGGCAGGAGAAAAACTACGAAGTGCTTAGTAATAAACTTTTACAATAATATGCAAAACCTCTATGGAGAAAGTTTTAAAACCCAATTACAGGACATAAAGTTCTAAATAAATGGAGAAATAGTTTATCCTCATAGATAAGATAATTTAACATTCTAAAGTACATTGAATATATTAGATGCATGTATTCATGGGATCATTTTAAGAAATATTCAACTTGTAGCAATGAGAACATGGGCAGTCAGGTGTTCTTGGGACCATTTTCTTCTAGTCTAGTCTTTTTAATAAGTATTGATTAAGGAATCCATCTTTAGGTTTTTTATATTTGCTGTTCCTTCAGCCTGAACTGTTCTTCCTCAGATAGTCTCATGGCTCACATTCCAAGTTTATTCTGATCTCTATTCAAATGCCATTTTGTCAGATGCTTCTCTGGATTCATCTATTTAAAATAGCACCCCCATCACTCATCCAGGGTAGGGACCATGGATCCATATACTCTGACTTTACCAGAGTCATTCCCTTTCTTGACTGCTCGCCAGGGAATGGATGCCAGATCTAGACCACTGACATCTAGTCAGAAAAGAAAGGAAAAGGAGGTCCAGATGGGACTTTATAGCACTTATCACTGCCTGATGTTACATTTTATGTATTTTATGTTCATTGTCCATCTCCCTTAAGCACCATGAAGGCAGCAACGTTTGTTATTGATGCTTCGTCATGGGCACAACACATAAAACATCCCTGGACATAGTAAGCACTCGATAAATATTTGTGGAATGAATTAGTTGAATATATACAAGAATAATGTATTCCTAGTGAGCAAATATATTCAAGAAGAATATCAGCTAAAATTAATTTTTGGCAAATTGGCAAATTAACTTTTAATAAATTGGTTTTCAGAACATTGGCCTCCTCTGCTAGATAAGGTACTTCAAGGGCTTACCAGCTCTCTGTTTAATTCTTAATTTAAATGACTAATTAAATAGATGAAAGTATCTCCTTTTCCAGCTTTAATCCTTCTCTGTACTATATAAAATGATGCTCCGATGCAATGTCCTGTATAGTAACTCAGACTGTACATTTTACTGTATCTTTTTGTAGTTGAATTTATGGCCTCTGGGCCAGAAACATGTATGCTGTCTATAAAAGGCTAATTTCCCCCTAGTATCTAGTTAAGAGGTGAATTTTGAAAAGACTAAAATGTTACCCTGAAACAAATTTTGTGCATAAATAGTCAAGTCAGTCATAGTTAAATGCTCAGCCTTCATCTTATCTTGAGAAGAGCTTAAAGAACTAACTTATCAATTGTAATTGATTTGTAATTAGTTTAATTTGCAGTCACTCTGAAACCTTCAGACATCAGTTTTCCAGATATTCATAGCTTGGATTAACCAAAAATTTCACAATTCTTTAGAGACTAATTTATTTTATGTTACTCATTACACATTACAGAAGTAGCAGACAGATTTCCCTCATACTTAGTTGGTGCACTAAAGGATTTAGTTCTTTTTATAAATTGCATTTATTTTTATATAGTCATAATATATATTATTATTCTAGAAGCAGATAACCAGTTGTCTAGATAGTTCTAAGACTTTAACTGCCTATCAGTACAGAAGAGTATATTTAATTTAAAATCACAAAACAATACTAAGAAAAAAAAAAGATGGCACACTGGCAGGAAAAGAGTAATTTTTAGCGTAGTATACCACATTCTAAATGAAAATGTCTGGTGACTTACAAGAATGCAAAGAGATCGAAAATGAATGGCATGATTCAATGGTAAATGTGTGGTACATATTTTGCTAAGAAATCATAAAGCACAGGAGAGAGGTCTCATTTAGTGGCACTTATAATTATATTTTATGAAATCAGAAAGACTTTAGGTTATTGGATAAGGCTAAGTCTTATGTACATGCAATGATAAAAAAGCCAACATAAGTGGCTGTGACTCAGATCAAATGTTTAAGGTGGATCTAAAGGACTCAATTTACAGTTCACAAGAAATACACAGGAGATGTGAACAGGTTAAATGACACTATGAAGAAATAATCAAATAGATTTGGAATATAGAACATGATACAAACAACTGGCCTGGACCCTTTTAAAGTTCAATGCCAAAGAAAAGAAAATGTCTGGGTGTTGAGGGGTGGGGAGTGCTGGGGAGAACACTGTTCTAAACTGCAAGAGACTAAAGAGACACCAAAAAACTCAGCTGTACAATATATTACATAAAATATATTTTGGAAACAAATGAAGAAATTTGTATATGGTCTGGGTATTAGATAATATTATAGAATTATTGTCAATTTTCTTGGATGTGTAATGATGTGATTATGTAGTGAAATGCCCTGTTTTTAGGAAATGTAGCTGAATATTTAGGGAAGAGTATCATGGTCTGCAACTTATTTTGAAATGGACTCAGCAAACACACACACACACGTACACATACACACAAGCTTATATGGCAAAATGTTAACAATTGTGGAATCTAGATGGTAGGTATATGAATGATATGAATGTTCATTGTATTTTTCTTTCAAATTTCCATATGTTTGAAAATGCTCATAATAAAAAGTTGAAAAAAAAACAAAATTATTTAAACATTTATAATAAAAGAAGTCCTTTTAGAATTTTTTAAAAAAAGATCTAAAGGAATTCTTTATTAAGATACAGAGCTAAGCTCAAAAATAAACTAGCACTCTTTACAAAGAATGTCATTAGCCTATTGCTAAATAAAATGCCAAGAAAATAGTAGTAATCATCCTTAAGATGTAGGCAGTTAACCTTATAATACCAATTATCTTTGTTTCTAAATATTATGTATGCTTTCAGAATAAATAAGGATGCTAATGGCTTAGAGCACTAGACAACTTTAAGCTCATAGAGGTCAGTATATTTTTAACTATTTTCAATATCATAGACATCCAACCTTTACATAAATTTTAGATAGGAGTCAAATGAAATTCTGACTTAGTGTAAAATCTAACAATCTTTGTAAGCAGAATGACTGAGTAAATATTTTACTATTTAGCTAACATAGCACATAAATTAGTTGAATTTACCTGAGTAAGTGTGGATCTCACTGAAATTGTGTCTTGGCATCTCTGTAATACTGCATTAAGTGAAAAATGCTTCCCAGAGGAGGCTGCTTTTTTTATAGCTCAGGCCGAAGAAACAAACTTAGTAGCAAATTGATCTACCTGTTAAATATAAGAGTGAAATATTGAGCTGAAGAAATATCTGTTAGTGTTGTGCAATGGTAACAAAAATTACTCCCTTAATATCTGGCATTGACATTTATTGATGCAATAGTAAGAAATATGATTGGGGATAAGTTACTTATTAATTCAGGGGCTTTTGACAAAATATAATGATAATTATATAATTTAAAATAAGGTTTATGCATTAACTATATCATGTGCTGTGACCTAAATTAGCATAACGGGTTTAAAATTAACTGATGTTAAATAATGTTAATTTTCCTTGCTCTTCACTCTAAAATTAATACTCCATTACTTTTTTTTTCTATTTATCTTGTTTTTATTCTACCACCCTGTATGCCTTTCTCTTCCCTTTGCTTTTTCCCTTCACTTCAAATCTATGTTTTGAAAATCTGTCATTTTATCCTATGGTTTCCAACAAGGCCTGGAAACATCGACAAGTACTGAGTCATGGTCCCTCCATCATATTCTCAAACCCCATCTATCACTGCAGCTTCATCTTATATTAGAACTCCCATAACTGTCAACCTCTCAAGTGCCTTGATCCAGGTCTGCTTTGAAACCCACCATGAATAATATATGAGATTCTTCAGGGTGGTTAGGAAGAGAGGACTTGGATCTTGTGGCAACCTAATATTAAATATTAGCTTTCAAGTTACCTTCAACTGAATGTAGATTTCCACCTTGCATGCAAAACTCCGCCTTTCAGTCAGCTGCATTCAGAGACCTTATGCTGATGACAGCTTCTTAGGAGGAATGTTCTTGTTTTTCTGAAAATCTAAAACACAAGAAAAAAGAATTATTCTTGGGTGCCAAGTAAAGAACTCTTTAAAAAATCCCTACAGTAACAGAAAGTCATTGTCTTCTGCCATTTTTAGAGGTAGAACTTGACAGCAGTAAGCACTTTGCATTAATATGACATTCTGATCTCTTGAAAAGAAAGTTTCCCATTATAGAATTGGTTAGTTGTTAAAACTGAGGTAAAGGCCATCTGAAGGGAAACTTCTACACAGCAACTCATTTCTTCTACTGGAAGACATCAAAAGTAGAAGCTGGTTAGTCATAGTGGGATTGCTTATCACCAGTGAACACGTCAACTGAGTCATACAAGGAACATCTAAAATGGGCTTTTAAGAAATGGGAAAGTTTGCTTCTCTTGATCGGTCTTGCAGGAAGGGCACAAATAGGCACTCAATGACTAATGGGTAAATACTCTTTCCTATAGACACAGGACAGCTGAAAAAACCCATGAATGAATAAATCAGGGAGAAAAAAAGAGTGCCAAATAAAAGAGAATAGTTTCTTTTCTTTTTGTTTCTACGAAGAATGTCTTTTTGTCCGCAAATCCTTACTACTGCAACAATCCAGAGACTAGAGGACGTTATGCCAAGGATTAAAGCAAAACTTGAAGAAGTGCCTTAAGTATCTAATTATGGTTTTATAAAGCCTCCATCTCGATTTGCCAGTTTAGATCATTTGGGAAATTGTGAAATAGGGTCAGTTTGTAACAACTTTCCCTCTTTCCTTTCTTGTGGTTGCTCTTGTAGTCCCTGTCCCTCTCTTGCTGGTGTCCCTTCTTGTCGTGTCCCCTCTGTCTACCTCCAGGTTCTCTGATTCCTCCACAGAACATCTCTGCTCTCTCAAGGATGCACTAAGTGATTAGCTTGATAATCTGCCCAGCAGAGTTTTTGAAGCCCTCCATTTGTATTTCACCTCATGGTTGCTTATGGACTACTGAAATTTTGGTTTAAAAAAAAAAAGCAAAAGCATTAAAGCATATCTTTCAAGTGAATTCTATTTTGTGATGTGGTTGTTGACTTTCATTATAAAA
This sequence comes from Diceros bicornis minor, assembly GCF_020826845.1. Lineage (NCBI taxonomy): Eukaryota > Metazoa > Chordata > Mammalia > Perissodactyla > Rhinocerotidae > Diceros > Diceros bicornis. Next base: position 4,501,902 of record NC_080761.1, read on the forward strand.
TTAGAGATATATTATCCTGGAAGTAATTTTAGTGTCTGGATAAGGCTTTTAATGTAGCAGCTGTTAAAATCACATATTTAAGTAAATTCTTATAGGTAAAAATATGAATGGTTCTCAAAAATATTAATAATTTCCAAAACCTTAAGGAAATACCATATAATAATAACTGAAAATAAGATGTCCCAAGTACAATTTTTGTCAAGTACCTAAAGTTTGGTACTTTTCACACACTGTTCACATGGTTGTGGCAATTCCTATATCTTACCTTTAAAAATTTATGGCAATTTAGTTCACTTTCTCCCAGCTTGAAATTACCTTAAACTTTTAAGCTTATTTTCTGTATAAAAGCATGTAGCTTTCTGAGCACAATGAGATTTTTCCCTGCCTTGTAACTGGAGCCCTACCCCCAGAAGATCTGAGCAGCATCCTGCTCCCATTGTAAGGAGAGACAGGTTGGGTTTGACCTCTTCCTGAGGGATCTGGCTGTGCAGATGAAAGACCTCTGAGGATGCATCTTCTCCTCCTCCATAGGCCCACCTCATGAGAAGAAGGAATACTCCTTTCCAGTCATCTTGGTGCAAGAGGCATCTGGAGTTGTGATGATTACATTCTGATCCAAATCTGATGCTGCCTTTTTTTTTTCTTCTCATAAATAGACAAAAAATATCATCTTTCTCCAGTTGCCTCCTGATACCCTCTCAGGACCCTGACGTAAGATTATGACCACCAGATGTCATCACAAAATGTCCTAAATTCAAGGTATGCCACTCCTTTTGCAACATAATTCCAAGGCCATGCCATCTGACTAAAATAGACCATAATGATAATGACAACAACCTGTCTGTTCTGTGGAAATGCAAGAGTCTCATATTCCTGCCAGGTATTTGGGGCAGTTGTTGGAAGACACTCATTCCCCACTCTTGAAGTTTCCAGGTAGAGGGCATCCGTTCACACTGCCTCACTCTCTGCTTCTCTGGAAGGTAGTGACTTCTCTGAGTGGAAGCTTGGGATAATGACTGGGCACTTACAGCTCAGCTCCTTCCTCTTTATTGTTGGGGTCTGCTTGCTGGCAGAAGGCATGTGCTTTTTAGGCTGATCTTGATCCTGAGGAAAATGATAAAGGCTTTGTCATTGCAGGGGAGCTGGAGGCTCTGGTTTCCCAGCATTGCCTTTAATGAGGAAACCTGTCTAATCCTGTGGTTAAGTATGTAGATGTAGATGTAGATGTACGTTTTCAACTCCTTTGGATACAAACTAAAAAGCACAATAGCTGGATTGTATGGTAAGAGTATGTTTAGTTTTGTAAGAAACTGCCAACTGTCTTCCAAAATTGCTGTACCATTTTGCATTCCCAGCAGCAATGAATGAGAGTTCCTGTTGCTCCATATCCTTGTCAACATTTGTTGTTGTCAGTGTTCTGGATTTTGGCCATTCTAATAGATGTGTAGTGGTATCTCGTTGTTTCAGTTTGCATTTTCCTAATGACTTATGGTGTGAAGCATCTTTTCATATGCTTATCTGCCATCTGTATATCTTCTTTAGTAAGTGTCTGTTCAGATCTTTGGCCCATTTTTTAATTGGGTTGTTTGTTTTCCTCTTGTTGAGTTTTGAGAGTTCTTTGTATATTTTGGATAATAGTCCTTTAACAGATGTGTCTTTTGCAATTACTTTCTCACAGTCCGTGGCTTATCTCCTCATTCTCTTAAGAGTGTGTTTTGCAGAGCAGAAATTTTTAATTTTAATGAAGTCCATCTTATCAATTCTTTTTTTCATGGATTGTGCCTTTGGTGTCATATCTAAAAAGTTATCATCTGGGGCCGGCCCCGTGACCAAGTGGTTAAAGTTCCATGCACTCTTCTTCAGCAGCCTGGGTTCACAGGTTGGGGTCCCAGATGCGGACCTACTCCACTCATCAACCATGCTGTGGAGGCATCCCACATACAAAATAGAGGAAGATTGGCACAGATGTTAACTCAGGGCTAATCTCCCTTAAGCAATAACAAAAAAAAAAGTCATCACCATACCCAAGGTCACCTAGATTTTCTCCTGTGTTATCTTCTAGAAACCTAATAGTTTTGCATTTTAAATTTAGTTCTATGATCCATTTTGAGTTAGTTTTTGTGAAAGGTGCAAAGTCTGTGTCTAGATTCATTTTTTTGCATGTGGATGTCTAGTTGTTCTAGCACCATTTGTTGAAAAGATTATCTTTTCTCCATTGTATTGCCTTTGCTTCTTTGTCAAAGATCAGTTGACTATATTTGTGTGGGACTATTTCTGGGTTTCTATTCTGTTTCATTGATCTATTTGTGTATTCTATTTGCATATTCACCAATACCACACTTGATTACTGTAGCTGTATAGTCAGGTGGTGTCCATCCTGTGACTTTGTTCTTCTCCTTCAATATTGTATTGGCTATTCTGGATGTTTTGCATCTCATAAAAACTTTAGAATCAGTTTGTTGATATCCACAAAATAATTTGCTAGAATTTGACTGGGATTATGTTGACTCTATAGATAGAGTTGGGGAGAACTGACATCTTGATGATATTAAATCTTCCTATCCATAAACATGGGAGATTTCTCTATTTATTTAGTTCTTTGATTTCTTTCATCAGAGTTTTGTAGTTTTTCTCATATATATCTTGTATGTATGTATTAGATTTATACTTAAGTGTTTCATTTTGGGGGTGTTAATGTAAATGGTATTGTGTTTTTAATTTCAAATTCTACTTGTTCATTTCTGGTATATAGGAAAGTGATTGACTTTTGTATATTAACCTTGTATCCTGCAACCTTAGTATAATTACTTATTAGTTACAGGAGTATTTTTGTTAATTCTGTTAGATTTTCTACATAGACAATCATGTCATCCGTGAACAAAGACAGTTTTATTTCTTCCTTCCCAGTCTGTATGTCTTATATTTCCTTTTCTTTTCTTATTGCATTAGCTAGTACTTCCAGTACAATGTTGAAAAGGAGTGTTAAGAGGGGACATGCTTGCTTCAGTCCTGATTTTAGCAGGAGTTTCTAGTTTTTCACCATTAAGTATGATGTTAGCTGTAGGTTTTATTGTAGATATTCTTTATCAAGTGGGGGAAGTTCTCTTCTATTCCTAGTTTGCTGAGAGTTTTTATCATGAATGTGTGTTGGCTTTTGTCAGGTGCTTTTTCTGCATCTACCGATATGATCATGTGATTTTTCTTCTTTAGCCTGTTCCTGTGATGGGTTAGATTAGTTGATTTTTGAATGTTGAAACAGCTTTGCATACCCAGGATAAATCCCACCTAATTGTGATGTATAATTCTTTTTAAATATTGTTGGATTTGATTTGCTAATAATTTGTTGAGGATATTGCATCTATGTTCATGAGGGGCATTGGTCTGTAGTTTTCTTTTCTTGTAATGTCTTTGTCTGCTTTTGGTGTTAGTGTAATGCTAGCCTCATAGAATAAGTTAGGAAGTATTTCTTCTGCTTCTGCATTCTGGAAAAGATTGTAGAGAATTGGTATAATTTCTTCCTTAAATATTTAGTAGAATTCACCAGTGAACCCATCTGGGCCTGGTGCTTTCTGTTTTGGAAGGTTATTAATTATTCATTCAATTTATTTAATAGATATAGACCTATTCAAATATTCTATTTCTTCTTATGTATGTTTTAACAGATTGTGTCTTTCAAGAAATTGGTTCATTTCATCTAGATTATCAAATTTGTGGCCATAGAATTGATCATAATATTTTTTATTATTCTTTTAATTTCTGTGGGATCAGAACTGATGTTTCCTCTTTTATTCCTGATATCAGTAATTTTTATCCTGTCTCTCTTTTTCTTACTTAGGCCAGTTAGAGGCTAATCAATTTCATTGATCTTTCAAAGAAACATCTTGATTTTTCTCTGTTGATTTCCTGTTTAAATTTCTTTGATTTCTGCTGTAATTTTTATAATTTCTTTTCTTCTGCTTATTTTGGATTTAATTTGCTCTTCTTTTTCTAGTTTCCTAAGTTAAAGCATAGATTATTGATTTTAGATCTTTCTTTTTTTCTAATATATGCATTCAATGCTATAAATTTCCATCTAAGCATGGATTTTGTTGAATCACACAAATTTTAATAAGTTGTATTTTCATTTTATTTTAGTTAAAATTATTTTTTAATTTCTCTTGAGATTTCTTCTTTGACCTATGTTTTATTTAGATGTGTGTTGTTTAATCTCCAAGTATTTTGGAATTTTCCAGCTGTCTTTCTATTATTGATTTCTAGTTTAATTCTATTATGGTCTGAGAGCAGACATATGATTTCTCTTCTTTTAAACTCATTAAGGTTATTTTATATCCCATAAAGTGGTCAGACTTGCCGTATGTTCCATGTGAGCTTAAGAATACGTATTTTGCTGTTGTTGGACAAAGTATAGGCATACCTTGGAGATATTACAGGTTTAGTTCCAGACCACTGCAATAAAGTGAATATCGCAATAAAGCAAGTCACACAAATTTTTTGGTTTTCTAGTGCATATGAACATTATATTTACACTATACTGTAGTCTATTAAGTGTGCAATAGCATTATGTTGGAAAAAAACAATGTACATACCTCAATTAAAAAATACTTTATTGCTAAAAATTCTAGCTATCATCTGAGCCTTCAACAAGTCGTAATCTTTTTGCTGGTGGAGGGTCTTGCCTCGATGTTCCTGGCTGCTGATGATCAGGGTAGTGGAACCTGAAAGTTGGGGTGGCTGTGGCAATTTCTTAAAATAAGATGACAATAAAGTTTGCCGCATCATTTGACTCTTCCTTTCACAAATGGTTTCTCTGCAGCATGTGATGCTATTTGATAGCATGTTACCCACAATAGAACTTCTTTCAAAATTGGAGTAAATCCTCTTCAACCCTGCCACTGCTTTATCAACTAACTGTTCTAAATCCTTTGTTGTTATTTCAGCACTCTTCACAGCATCTTCACCAGGAGTAGTTTCCATCTCAAGAAACTACTTTCTTTGCATATCCATAGGAAGCAACTCCCCATCCATTAGTTTTATCATGAGATTGCAGCAATTCAGTCACATCATCAGGCTCCACTTCTAATTCTAGTTCTGTTGCTATTTCCACCACATCTGCAGTTACTTCCTCCACTGAAGTCTTGAACCCCTCAAAGTCATCCATGACAGTTGGAATCAACTTCTTCCAAAATTCTGTTAATGTTAATATTTTGACCACTTCCCATGAATCACAAATTTTCTTAATGACACCTAGAATGCTGAATCCTTTCCAGAGGTTTTCAATTGACTTTGCCCAGATCCATCAGAAGAATCACTATCTATGGCAGCTATAGACTTACAAAGTGTATTTTTTAAATAATAAGACTTGAAAGTCAAAATTACTCCTTAATCCATGGGCTAGAATGGGTGTTGTGTTAGCAGGCATGAAAACAACATTAATCTCATTGTACTTCTCCATCAGAGCTCTTCAGTAACCAGGTGCGTTGTCAGTGAGCAGTGATATTTTGAAAGGAATCTTTTTTCTGAGCAATAGGTCTCAACAATGGGCTTAAAATATTCAGTAAACTGTGTTGTAAACAGATGTGTTGTCATTCAGGCTTTGTGGTTCCATTTATAGAGCACAGGCAGAGTAGATTTACCATAATTCTTAAGGGTCCTAGGACTTTCAGGATGGTAAATGAGCATTGGCTTCAACTTAAAGTCACCAGCTGCATTAGCCCCTAACAAGAGAGTCAGCGTGTCCTTTGAAGCTTTGAAGCCAGACATTGACTTCTCCTCTCTAGGTATGCAAGTCCTAAATGGCTTCTTCTTCCAATAGAAGGCTGTTTCATCTACATTAAAAATCTGCTTGGTGTATCTACTTTCATTAATTATCTTAGCTAGCTCTTCTAGATAACTTGCTGTAGCTTCTACATCAGCACTTGCTGCTTCACCTTGCACTTTTATGTTATGGAGATGGCTTCTTTCCTTAAACCTCATGAACCAATCTCTGTCAGCTTCAAATTTTTCCTCTGCAGCTTCCTCACCTCTGTTAGTCTTCATAGAATTGAAGAGAGTTAGGGCCTTGCTCTGGATTAGGTTTTGGCTTAAGGGAATGTCATGGTTGGTTTGGTCTTCTATCCAGACCACTAAAATTTTATCTCTGTCAATAAAAAAGGCTGTTTCACTTTCTTATCATTCATGTGTTCACTGGAGTAGCACTTTTAATTTCCTTCAAGAACTTTTCCTTTGCATTCACAACTTGGCTAACTATTTGGTGCAAGAGGCCTAGCTTTCAGCCTATCTTGACTTTTGATATGCCTTTCTCACTAAGCTTAATCATTTCTAGCTTTTGATTTAAAGCTTCTTTTCACTTGAACACTTAGAGGCCATTGTAGAGTTATTAATTGGTCTAATTTCAGTATATTGTTGTGTCTCAGGGAACAGGGAGGCCCAAGGAGAGGGATAGAGACAGGGAAATGGCTGGTCAGTGGAGCAGTCAGAACACACATAACATTTACTGGCTAAGTTTGCTGTCTTATATGGGCACAGATTGTGGTGCCCCAAAACAATTATAATAGTAACATCAAAGATCACTGATCACAATCACTGGGGCCGGCCCTGTGGTGTAGTGGTTAAGTTCAGCACACTCCACTTCAGTGGCTCGGCTTCGTGGGTTTGGATCCCAGGCGTGGACCAACACCACTTGTCGGCCATGCTGTGGCGGTGACCCACATACAAAATAGAGGAAGATTGGCACAGATGTTAACTCAGGGTAAATCTTCCTCAGCACAAAAAGGAAATATAATAATAATGAAGAGTTTGAAATATTGCTAGAAATATTGTGACACAGGGACACAAAGTGAGCAAATGCTGTTGGAAGAATGGCGCTGATAGACTTGCTCAATGCAGGGTTGCCACAAATCTTCAATTTGTAAAAAATGCAGTTATCTGCAAAGTGCAATAAAGTAAAGTGCGATAAAACGAGGTATGCCTGTAGTCTGTAGATGTTAGTTATACACATTTGATTGATGGTTCTTTGACTTCAACTATGTCCTTACTGATTTTCTGCCTGCTAGATCTGTCCATTTCTAATACAGGGGTGTTGAAGTCTCCAACTATAATAATGAATTCATCTATTTCTCCTTGCATTTCCATCAGTTTTTTGCCCCATGTATTTTGAAGCTCTGTTGTTAGGTACATGCACATTAAGGACTGTTATGTCTTCTTGGAGAATTAACCCCTTTATCATTATGGAATGCCCCTCTGTATTCCTGGTAAATTTCTTTGCTCTGAAATCTGCTCTTTCTGAAATTAATATAGCTATTCCTGCTTTCTTTTGGTTAGTGCTAGCATGGTGTATCGTTCTCCATCCATTTACTTTTAATCTATATATGTCTCTATATTTAAAGTGGATTTTTTTGTAGACAATATATAGTTGAGTTTTGTTTTTTGGTCCACTCTGACAATCTCTCTTTTAATAGTATATTTAGACCATTGATGTTTAAAGTGATTATTGATATAATTGGATTAATATCTATCATATTTGTTACTCAATTTGTTGCCTTTGTTTTTTGTTCTTATTTTTTTATTGAGGTGTAATTGACATATAACATATATTAGTTTCAGATGTACAACATAATGATTCAATATTTGTATATATTGTGAAGTGATCACTATAATAAGTCTAGTTATCATCTGTCCCCACACATAGTTACAAAATTTTTTTCTTGTGATGAAGTCTTTTAAGATCTACTCTCTTAGCAATGTTCACTTTCTTCCTATCTTTAAATTCCATTCTTTTTCTGCCTTTTGTGTTTTAATTGAGCATTTTATGATTCCATTTTCTCTCCTTTCTTAGCATATTTATTATACTTATTTTTTTACTTTTCATATTGGTTGCCTTAGAGTTTGCAGTATACATTTACAACTAATCCAAGTCCACTTTCAAATAACACTATACCACTCCAGGGTTAGTGCAAGTACCTTATAATAACAAAATAGTCCTCTTTCCTCCCTCCCATTTCTTGTATCATTGCTGTCATTTAATTCACATATACCTAAACATACGTAAGTGTATATATATATATATTTACACATATATGTAAGTAAGCACACATTATCAAATACATTGTTGCTCTATTTTGAACAAACTGTTTTCTGTTTAATCACTAAGAAAATAAAATTTTTATTTTACCTTCACGTATTCCTTCTCCAGTGCTTTTCCTTACTTTGTATAGATTCCAGTTTCTGACCTATATCATTTTTCTTCTCTCTGAAGAAGTTGTTTTAACATTTCTTGCAAGATAGGTCTACTGGAAATAAATTCCCTATATTTTTGTTTGTCTGAGAAAGTCTTTATTTCTCTTTCACTTTTGAAGGATAATTTTTCAGGATACAGAATTCTGAGTTGGTGGATATTTTTTCTCTCAACCCATCCAATATTTCACTCCACTCTCTTCTTGCTTGCATGGTTTCTGATAGGAATCTGATGTAATTCTTATCTTTGTTCCTGTATAGGTAAGGCATATTTTTCCTCTGGCTTCTTTCAGGATGTTTTCTTTATCTTTAATTTTCTGAAGTTTAAATATGATATACCTGGGTGTAGTTGTTTGTTTTTTCGTGTTTATCCTGCTTGGTGTTCTCTGAGCTTCCTGTGCCTATAGTTTGGTGTCTGACATTAATTTGGGGGAAATTCTCAGTCATTATTGCTTCCAGTATTTCTTCTATTCCTTTCTCTCTTTCTTCTCCTTCTTGTATTCCCATTGTGCATATGTTACGCCTTTTGTAATTGTCCCACAGTTCTTGGATATTCTGTTTCTTTTTTTGTTCAGTCTTTTTTCTCTTTGTTTCTCAGTTTTGGAAGTTTCTATCAATATGTCCTCAAGTGCAGAGGTTCTTTCCTCAGTCGTGTCCAGTCTCCTAATGAGCCTATCAAAGGCATTCTTCATTTCTGTTACAGTGTTTTTTGATCTTTAGCATTGCTTTTTGGCTCTTAGAATTTTCATCTGTCTGCTTACATTGCCCATCTCTTCTTCTATGTTGTCTATTTTTTCCATTATATCCCTATGATATTGAGATATAATAAGAAATATATATTTTGTCTTTATCTCTGGTTCCCCGTATAAAGCTTCTAAAACTCTTGTAAATTTCTGAGTGATAGGGGTGATAGGAGTGTCTTTTGTTATTCATAATAAGCCCCTTCAACCACACTGGAGTTTATGCTAATAAGGTGACTCTTGGAGGATGGGGGCTGGTTGCCAGAGGAACCAACCATGTGATTAGAGGGTTGGAACCTTCAGCCCCACCCCCTGACCTCTGGGGAGGGGAGAGGGGCTGGAGATTGAGTTAATCACCAACTGTCAATGATTTAATCAATTATGTCTACCTAATGGAACCTCAAAGCAATGGGGCTAGAAGAGCTTCCAGGTTGGTGAAGGCATCCACATGCTGGAAGTTTGGCACACTCCAGTGTGTTTCTGTGGGGACATAGAGTGCTTAGGACTCTTGTGAACCTATCCTATGTACCTCTTCATCTGGCTGTTAATTTATATCCTTTAAAATAAACTGGTAAATGTGAGTAAAGTGTTTCCCTGAGTTCTATGAACCACTATAGCAAATTATTAAAATTGAGGAGAGAATTGTTGGAATTCCTGATTTGTAGCCAAGTCGGACAACCTAGAGACCCACTACTTGCAATTGGCATCTGAAGTGGGGAACAGTCTTGTGGGACCTTGCCCTTAACCTATGGGGTCTGTGCTAACTCTAGGTAGTTAGGGTCAAAATTGAATTAAATTGTAGGACACCCAGAGGGTGTCTGCAGGGAATTGGAGAATTACTCAGTGTGGAAAACCCACACATTTTGTGTCAGAAGTATTGTGAGTAGAGAAACAATTTTCCTTTAATCCTTAGCATATTAATCATAGTTGTTTTAAATTCAGGGTCTGATAATTCCAACATCCCTGCCATAGCTGAATCTGGTTCTGATGCTTGCTCTGTCTTTTCAAACTGTGTTTTTTGCTTTCAATATGCCTTGTACATTTTTCCTTAATAGGTAGATATGATGTACAGTGTAAAAGGAACTCCAGTAAATAGGCCTTTCATGGTAGGTGTCAGAGCAGGGAAGCATTCTATAGTCCTATAATTAGGTCTCAATCTTTTAGTGAGCCTGTCCTCCTGGGCTGTGAACTTCACAAGTGCTTCTCAGTTATTTCCCCCTCCTTAAGTGGGACAGGACGGCTAGAGTGAGCTGGAGTTGGGTATTTCCCTTCCCCCAAGTCAGTTAGGCTCTGATAAAAACCAATAGATTAGGCTCTGTAAAACAGTTTATCTTGAGGGCAGGCCTCATCAGGAACAGAATGGTCTGGCTTATTTCAGAATGGTTCCTTTTCCTTTCTTTTTTGCCAGAAGCATGAGGGTATTTTTCTCTGATATTCACTGTGAGAATCTATGAGAGCTCCTAGAGGTAAAACTCACAAAAGTGTGCCCCCCACCCCCACGACTGGGCCCCCGCTAGAGTTTTTAAGTCTCAGACTTGTCCACCAATCTGTCAGTTCCACTTCAGGCTTCCTTCCTCAGTATTGGTTCTGACGATGGTTCTGCTTGTGGGTTTCAGTTCCAGTAAAAGTTGGGATTTTCTGTATTTGCTTGTTTGTTTCTCCAATTTGGGGGGCAGCACTTTGCCCTGTGACTTCACTTCTCTCACGGACCTAAGAAAAGTTCCTGATTTTTCTTTTCTTTTTTTTTTTTTTAACGTCTATTGCTAATCCTCCTCCTTTTTTTCCTTTTTTTTTTTGCTCCCCAAAGCGCCAGTAGATAGTTGTATGTCATAGTCGCACATCCTTGTAGTTGCTGTATGTGGGACGCGGCCTCAGCATGGCCGGAGAAGCGGTGCGTCAGTGCCTGCCCAGGATCTGAAGCCGGGCCGCCAGTAGCAGAGTGTGCGCACTTAACCGCTAAGCCATGGGGCCGGCCCCCCTGATTTTTCTGTTTAGCTTTTTACTTGTTGTTAGGATGGAGTGATGACTTCCAAGATCCTTACATTCCAGACTGGAAACTGGGAAATGCACTTATTTTTGTCACCTAGTAATGGAATTGCTTGTCTGTTAATACTGCCAGAGAGTTTTCCAAAGTGGTTGTACCAGTATACACTACCTCCAGCAATGTTGAGTTCTAGTTGCTCCACATTCTCACTGGCTGTTGGAACTACTCATCTTTTCATTTTAACCCTTCTGCTGTGTGTTTAGTGGCATCTCATTGTGTGTGATGACTAATGATGTTGAGCATGTTTTCATTTCATGCTGTGTTTAACTTCTTTTTAAGTCTCTTCACTTTGGATTTATTTATCTGAAACTCTTCTTGCTTTATTAGGTTGGCTCTGAGGTACTTGGCTTATATTTCCCTATTTCCTTACGCCTGCTACTATTTGCCTGCTCTACCCAGTGAATCCTGTCCCAGCTTCAGGGTATTCAAGCTTGCCTCTTTCTGCTCCAACGACCTGTGAGGGTAGTTCAGAAAGAACTAAATGCCAACACTTGCTTCCTACAATAAGCCTCACCCTCCAACCTCCCATCAAAGCTCCTTGGATTTCCATGTGAATAGACTCCTAGAAGCCCAGCAACGTCTCTTGATATGTCTGATTATGCCAAAGTCTCGTGGTAAGTACAGCACCCTCCCAAGCTGGGGCTCTGCTACACTAGTAAATCAGAGTCACAATTAAAGAATTCCAAATTTTGATGCTGTGGATTTTTATTGAACAGAGAATATCAGATATAGAAATGAACTCCTCTTTGACATGGCTGTGGGTTTCTTCTAAAAGCCAGTTAGAATTTGCAGTTCATGAAGACACCAAAACCAAAATTTAACTATTGAGTGACTGTCATCAACTTCTGCCATAGAGAACTGGTTATTGTGAAGCCACAGGTTTGATAAAGGCCTTTTGATACTAGAAGTCTTGTACCTTTGTACTAATAAAAATATATCTTTGCCTAGGGATGATTTTAGTTTCAGGAAGCTAATAAAAGTCAGTAATAAAGAGAATTGGCTTAATTTGGAATAAAGTTGTTTCCAGTTACAGTACTCATGTCACTATATTGAATTGAGACTGCCATTTTCTGAGCAAACTAAAAGTTACACATTCCTCACAATTATGATAAAAACCATGAACATTACCAAGAACACTCAGAGGATAGCAAACATAAGCTGAAACTCAAACTATGAGTTTTGAACTTAATTTGGCAAAATCTTTTAAAAAGCTTTATTTTTTATTTGAATACTGTTTTCAACAGTAAATTGCTCACATTTCTTTTATGTAGAATTGAATTAGTTCCTAAATAAAAATTAGAGAATTGGTCTCAAACTCATAATAGTTAATCTTCTGTCTTTTACTAAGTCTGGAATAAAACCCACAAAAATCAATCATTACACATCTTTGAAAGATAGAAAATTATTTTTTTTTTTATTTTTTTTGTGTGTGTGTGAGAGGAAGATCAGCCCTGAGCTAACATCCGATGCCAATCCTCCTCTTTTTTTGCTGAGGAAGCTTGGCCCTGGGCTAACATCCGTGCTCATCTTCCTCTACTTTATATGGGACGCCGCCACAGCATGGCCTGACAAGCGGTGTGTCCGTGCACGCCCGGGATCCGTACCTGCAAACCGCAGGCCATGGAAGCGGAGCGGGGCCTCTTAACTGCTTGCGCCACCAGGCCAGCCCTTGAAATATGGAAAATTATTCTTTTGAAAGTTGAAATTAAATCTTAAGAGTTTCAGGAGGTCTTTTTTAGCATGTAAATTCTAGTAACCAATTCTGTAAATTGGTTTCCCAAAGTGAGTTCTAAAACAGGTTCTCAAACAATAATATGCACCTGGGGATCTTGTTAAAATGTAGATTGATTCATTAGGTCTGGGGTGGGGCCTGAGATTATGCATTTTGACAAGCTCTCAAGAAATGCCTGTACTGCTGGTACACAGATCACACTTTGAGTAGCAAGAGTCTGTGATCCCTGATGAGCCCTCATTATTTATGAAAACAGAGCTGGGAATGGCTAGGAAGGTAATGTGTTGCAACAGGAAGAACAATGCCCTGGTATCAAATGACATTAGTTCAAGTTTAAATCCTACAACTTACTGGCTGTGCATTCTTGAACAAATTCATGCAATGATTCTGAGCTTCAGTTTCCTTATTTATTATATGTGCATAATACCTGCCTAACCTAGTTCAAAATACAGTAGAGTTTCTTCTAACTTGAACATTAGGTTCTAAGTAAATGTGTAAGGCAGAAATGTATGTATGTATGTATGCATGTATGTATATGGTATATGGCATATGGTATATGCATATGTATATGATATATATGTATATGCTTGAAAGTACCTTTAAACCTCCCATTAAGTACATAATTTCAATAAATCCAACACAGATAGGTAGAGGCTTTGCATACTCATCTAGACAGTGATCTCTTCCTGGACAGTTGGCATCATGGTTTCTTGTAACATCTTTCAGTCCCTGTAAGGTTCAAATTCCCTTCCATCACCAAGAAGAGTACAGCAATAGTTCAAAGCCCCTAAGGATTGCCCCCTGATCCTCAAAGACACAAGAGTAATTTCAAAGTAACTTTCAAATACATTTGTGTAAACTGTTGTATCCTTTTCCAGAAAGAATAATCCACAACATTCACTTATAAACGGAAACTTAAATTGCAACAGATGTTTTCCTTTTTGAAAAGGTTCTTGAATTCATTGACAGACCTTTGGCTAAACTGATGAATTAATTTGTTCAGGCCAGATTTCATAAATCCTCTAATAATTCTTCCTTTTACACATATTGACTTGATTTTTGAGATCTACAGCATGTGGTTTAAACGTTTTAACCTTTACTACTTTAATCAACTAATATTTATGTCAGGATTGGATGATGACTGACCATTGAAAGATATAGTTAACTAAGAAATAAAGTCCAATTTGTCAGTTAGATAAAACTGTATATCTAAATAATAAGTAGAAATCAATCTGTGTCACTAAACTCTGAAATGTTTTGGCGGCTTTGATGTAACTCTTTCTCTTCCAGGGATATGTTGAAGATAAATTTCGAGGTATAGCTACAAAGCTTGGACATGCATATCGTTGCCACACTTAGATGTGGCTGATTCAGCTTGGCTGTATGCAAGCAAGCTTTCAACTATACAAGTAGGTTTATTTATGATGTGTTAGACTCTTTTTTCCTTAATACATGAAAGCCAAGTACCAATTTAACATGGTTTAAATTAGGCTTTAATACAAAATTCAGCAGAGCTTTTAAAATTTTAATCTTGTTAACTCACTACGCTAAACTTGAGATGAGCGTTGCTTATCACAAACAAGTTTAAGATCGAGTTTGGTAAAAATCTTTCAAAGAGTGTATATAAGCCTTTTTAAGAATATCTGTTAGAAAACTTTATTTCTAGAGCATGAGTAACCAAATATCATGGGCCTTTTTTTGTGGCTAATTCTAACAGGGCAATGGGAGAAATTCAGTGAATTACTTACTGGTTATAACAAGAATGGATTAAGTTGATAACATTCTCCTTTTTGATATGAGCACTCTCATTGTCTAGGATTTCCATTTGATTATTATAGGGAGACTGGTCATAATTTCAAGATAAAATGCCTTCTATGCATCAGAAAGCCCATTTGGTTATGACTCTCCCAAGCTTAGGTTCGTTAAGTATAAGATAAAGGATAAAACACACTTAGAACAGTGGTTCTCAAACTTGAGTGTGCATTAGAAGTTCCTGGAGGCCTAGTTAAAACACAGGTTGCTACCAGGGTGCCAGGATCTTTCAAAAGGGAAAGAACAGTCTTTTCAACAAGGTCCACATGCAAAAGAATGAAGCTGTACCCTTGCAATGTACACAGAAATTAATTCAACATAGATCAAGAACCTAAACATAAGAGCTAAAACTATAAAACTCTTAGAAGAAAACATAGGGGAAATGTTTCATGATATTGGATTTGGCAATGACTTCTTGGGCATGACACCAAAAGCACAGGAAACAAAAGAAAAAATAGAGCAAAGAACCTGAATAGACATTTCTCCAAAGAAGATACACAAATGGTCAATAAGCACATGAAAAAATGCTTACCATCATTAGTCATTAGGGAAATGCTAATCAAAACCACAGTGAGATACCGATTCACACCCATTAGGATGGTTGTTACAAAAAAAAAAATGATAAACAACAAGTGTTGGCAAGGATGTAGAGAAATTGGAACCCTTGTGCGTTGCTGGTGGGAATGTAAAATGGTACAGCCACTATGGAAAACAGTTTGATGGTTCCTCAAAGAGTTAACATAGAACTACCATATGATCCAGCAATTCCACTTCTCAGTACATACAAGAATTGAAAGTAAGGACTCAACATGTACTGTATACCTGTGTTTACAACAGCATTATCCACAATAGCTAAAAGGAGGAAACAACCCAGATAGCCATCAATAGATCAATGGATAAACAAAATGTGATTTATACATACAATAAAACATTATTCAACTGTAAAAAAGAATGAGATTCAGATACATGCTGCAACATAGATGAGCCTTGAAAACATTATGCTAAGTGAAATAACCCAGACACAGCAAGACAAATATTGTATGATTCCATTTATATAAGGTATCTAGAATGGGCAAATTCATAGGGAGAGAAGGCAGAATAGAGGTTACCAGGGACTGGGGAGTGGTGTGGGGGAAATGCAGAGTTATTGGTTAATGGGTACAGAGTTTCTGTTTGGGATGCTGAAAAAGATCTGGAAATGGATAGTGGTGATGGTTGCACAACAATGTCAATGCACTTAACGCTACTGAATTACATACTATACACATGGTTAAAAGGGTAAATTTATATTATGTATATTTTACCACAATAAAAAAAAAAAAACTCCACAGATTCCTGGGCCCTATCCCCAGAGTTTCTGACTCTATACGTCTGGGTTGGAGCCAGAGAATTTACATTTCTTACAAGTTCCCAGGTGATGCTCATGCTGCTGGCCTAGAAACCACACTTGAAGAAACCTCTCCTTTCAAGACTAGTTCTTCCCGCCCAACAAGAGAAGGAATTCAAAAGAAGATTAAAAAAAAAAAATATTCCAAATTGTGGGCCAAATCTGATTGAAGGTAGTAGCTACCTGAAACTCAGTGTTAAGATGGCTTCTGGAATCACATCCAGGTTCAGTGGTAAAGAGCTCCAGGACGAGTACAATGCACAGCAATGACACAGGAGGAGCAACCGACAGCACAAATGCCACGTTATCACCCACAAGGCTGATGGTTGTAATCTTATTCTTTTGTGTCTATTTTATACACTCAAACTTAATTCATATCACAGAATTATGTCTCTTTGATACAAGGCTATGGAAAAGTTAAGTAAACGTGGCCCAGCCAGCGTGTTGGGTTTTTCTTTTTGTGGGGACAGGGTAGGGGAATGGAAGAAGAGAAGAGAGAATTGGAATAAAGAAAAGAAGGCGCAAGGTGAAAGCTGACAGAATCAAGGTGGAGAAAAGAGTGGGAAATAGAAAAGTGTGTGTGAAGATTTCCTGTGGATTCCCAAGTACTCAATTACAAGCAGGCCGAAGCTTGAGGACTGGGTTGAAGGCTAAAGACTGGCAGGGGGGTAAGGGTGGACAATGCATTTTTCAGGGACCAGCCCCATCGCTGACTCAGAATCTGTTAGGCATGGCTTTTCTTAGGCAAGTTGTACTGGAAGCCTGGGTTACATCTGGAGTTCAAGAACTCTCCGTGTTATGAGTACAGCCTAGAGAACACATGTGGTCCACAGGCTGCATTTTTGCCACCCACAACTTTGGGCCACATTTATAGGAGCCAATGAAAGAATCAATCTGCTGAGTCAGAATAAAATCTGACTCTTTAGAAAATCTTTTCCAAACAGGCATTCACACACGTTGCCATATTAAGCACACAAGTGGTCCTATTAATAATAAACTCTGTAGACACAAAAGGCATTTACGTCACAAGTTATATTACAAGTTATAAATAGAGGGTAAAGCAGCTGAGAATGTGAACTCAGCAGTTCTAAGTTCTGTTGCTACCTCAAGCATAGGCCTGAAAAAAACCAGTTCACCTCTCAGTTCAGTTCAGTTTAACAATTTTCTTGAGTATCTACAAGACACTGAGACAAATGGCATATAAATAAGACCAAGTGTTTGTCTTAAAGGTGCTTAAAATCTAATGAAGGGGGAAGATAAATACACAAATCAATAAATGCAAGACATGGTAATAGAGATGTTGCAAGAGAGATACATGTAAAAGATTGACCAAGGTTAAAAAACAAAATGAAATTAAAGAAACAGTGAGTAGGGTGTTAACCTCTCTATATTCCATTAGAATATTCTTCACATATTCAGTTCCCAGCACAAAGTAGGCATTTGATAAATGGTTTTTTGAGTGAACTAAATGACTATATCTCTTCCCAGGCCTAAACAGTCTGCTAATCGCCTAGTCTACAATTTATTCATTCCTAATTTGTATAGTTAGACCCAGTATCTATTTCTGTCCCACAAAGTCATGCATAGATTAATATATTAATACTCGTGAAATGCTTTATCGGCCTGGACTCCTCAGGTGGAAGATGAGCCACTTTGGTACAATCTACTGCATAAAAAATAATTCAAAGAGGGATTTAAATAGAAGAGGACATTGAGAGAGCCATAAATACAAATACAGTAAAGGAGAAGTTAAAATCTGTATGTAGCGTCAGTAGAGTTGAAGATGATGATTATTTATGGTTTACCTCTGAAATTCATGTTTGTTTCTACGAGAGGAGCATGGAACAGTTCTAAAAAGCAGATTGCTAGAAGTCCTCAGAACTGTGTATGAGTCAGTGATCGGCGTTTCTCTTAGCCTCTGGTTCACATCACATATCATGTTTGGCACACTGACCCGTTTGTGCAGGAGGCCAAGATGGAATGTTCCTGATCATTGAAATCCTTTCATTTTGCACATTGGAGGGTAATTCCTACAGATTAGGCTTCGTGTGCTTGGCCACATGGAGCCCATGTTGCAAGGGAAAAGCAAAAGGAGTCTAGCTGCTTGGGATTTCTTGGCAGTGGAAAAAATTTTTTTAAAAGAAGTGACTTCAAGGCAGTGTTCCCAAAAATTGTGAGGTTCTAAATGTGTTTTAACAACTTTTTTTTTTAAAGGAAAAGCTCAAGACTGATTAATTTATTTCTGTTCTACTAAAGAATACAATAAATATGTTATGGCTCTTAATCTTACTATGCAGAGTTAATCTTGCTACTTAGATAAGCAAAATGAGTCCGGGGCACGTGAAACTGATGCAGCAAAGAATAATGAATGGAGAGAAATCCGCCTTTTGGCAGGATATTATGATATAATGTAGCAATACAGGATTTTATTATCTGCTTCACAGTTTTTATAATAAAATTACAATTTCTTTCACTTTTCTGTATAAAGTATTTGCTTTTAAAGCATTACTGTTTGACAAATAAGTGAGAGTCTAAGTAACATAATAATATCACATTTTACCATATAATTTGTTAAGTAATAATAAGGCATTCCTTCAGCCACTGACCAAGTGTCATGCCTGAGGAAATTACCTAGTTTCTCTGAACTTTATTTTCTGTCTTACTTTGAGTTCCCCTAGAAGCAGACCCTGAAACAAGGATTTGAGCGCACGTGGTTTATTTAGGAGGTACAGGGCATGGTGTGCTGGAGGCAGCACGTATTGGCTGGGGAGAGCTGACTGGGCACATCTCTTCTCAGTTCCATGCTCCGTAATGTCACGCTAAGAGCTTGAAATAGGCCATGGTGGGAGTATCTACTCCATGGAAATCAGCAAGTGCTACACATCAGGGCTGGTTTTGTTTTGTTTTTTGTTTTCTTTGTGTTTTGAGCACCAGTTTACTAGCACACCATTGGTATAGGAAACACAGTAGTGGAGTGGAGAAGTAAGAGGGAAGAGACTGCATCTGGTTAAGGGCACATTGTTAAGCCAGTTGCCCCTGGAATTAAGCTGGAGCTTAATTCTGTGGAGAAACTGTGGGAATTGGTACAGGACACACTGCAAAACTGTAACCCTGCTGAGGGTGGAGGGAGCGGGGGTATTTATATACCACTGCAGTCAGTCGTGGGAAAGGCTGTGGGAGTGGGGATGGTTGATTCCTCTTGGCACTTTTTTCTCCAGTGAGTGGGGAAGTGTGGCCTTGCCTATCCTCACCAAAGAGATGCAGCTCCCAGCAGCAGGCAAGTGGCAGGCCAGCACTGAAGTGATAAGGATCCACGAATATGGGTGGGACACCAACAGCATCTGCTGCAATATCTTTGCCTATAAAATAAAAATAAAAACATCTACCATCTCATCTCACATTAACTTAATGGAAATAGTCTAATGTAAAAAAATATATATATATGTATATATAATTATATTCTTTTATAGACAGTGGCATTCCTAAGAGAAAGGCAAGATGGTCATTCATTGTATTATCATCATAAAAATGATAATGAATAATAATAACTTATAAATCTAGAAAAGAAGGGGAATAAAAGAAAAACAATTCCGTAACAGAAAGTCTAGTTCATTTTTTTCGTAAATAGAATGCCACTGCTGGAGACCAGCAGCTTGCGAAGCTGAAGTTGATAGGCACGTAGTATATGATTTGGAGCATAGATAAGGACTCTACTTAAAATTACCTTCTCCTCTGGGACTATTCTGATCCCCAACATTTCGCCCATTGGTTCCCTTGCTGGGTTTGGAGCATGAAAGGCCCTGGTGGTGATTAAGTAGGTCATTTTAAAATAATACATGAACCCACACGCTTCACTGATAACCTTGCAACGATGATTTGTCAGAATGCTGGATGCTAAGGAAACAGACAGTAAAAGGAGGTTTTACAGTAGAAGAAGGTCGGGAAAAGTTCAGAGCCTAGAATCTTGGGTGAGGACGAGGCAAGTGCAGAATTCAGAAACCAAATGGCACTCCATTCCCGGATTTGCCCAGAGCTGTCCTGTCTCCACTTGCCCTCCTATCAACTGCATAGCACTGCCAGGGTCTGGCCTTAACATACTAGACTAAAGTAGCTGAGTGGCAACTGACCCTCCCTTACTCTCTTTCTGAGGCCTGAAATTCTATTGCTAGAGCTTCATTTCTTGGGCTTAAAATAGAAATCCCCTGGAGCCTGTAAGCAACTGAGCCTTAACAATAAGTTAGCAGTTTGCTCTTGGTGTGTGTGCAACAAGAGAAGGCAGACAAGAGGAGAGGACAGAGACAGGAGATAGCATGAGTGCACGGGGTCCCTGGAAGGTCTGCATGGTTTAAGGAAGATACACAGAGAGAGAATAAAAGGAAGACCACGAGGAAAAGAAGACACAGACCATGAACGAGGTGTGGGTGTGTTCCACAATGACCTAAGCCAATCTGGCCATGCACCACTCTTAGGTTCCCTTTGGTCTGAGATGACAGCAGCTGAGGAAGAAGTTTATGTTGGTAGGGGTTAGTGACTTACCTACAACCTCGCCATCAGGTATAATCAAAGCAAGTCTCACTAAATTCTGCTACCTTACAAACACTTATCAACCATGTTCTCAGGCAAGCAGGTCCCAAATACTCCTGACCACCTGTTTCGTAAGCTCTACAAAGTCCCAGCTTCCTACCCTTTTAGGTGCTCTGACCACTACCTTGCATGAAAGGCTTACTTGAGAAAAATGCAACAATATTCCAGAAGCAGGCTTCTGTTAGCCTTATTAATTCACTCATCAGAACTCTTAGCCAATGGCTGGACACAGGACTCTTCAGCGGTCACGTGTGGGCATGATAGTAAAGGGCAGAGGCTGTAGACTCATTAGATGCTTACATCCCTTACATTCAAGGGGGGAAGTTTAAAAAACAAAAAAAACCCTTTAGCCAATTCATGCATCTTGAATACCTTTAAATTCAACATTTAGAGCACATTTATAGCATTTATCATGACATTCAACAGGTCCCTATTTTCACCAATAAAAACCCATTTCCACATTCACTGTGCTAATGAGAAAAGCCTCAGCTATTGGTCGAGGAATGGTCTCTGAGTGTGGCCTTTCTGGTGGAAGGCAAGCTCACCATCTTAGACTGTGGATTCTTGGTTAGAGCACCTGACAGCTCCCGGCTCTGCACAAGTATTTTGGGGTCTATTACGGACATTGTAATCGTCCACATTTGGAGGACAGAGGGGAGCCAGGGCACATCAAAGACAAAATCCATGTACTTCACAATTTTGAGTAAAACTAACCCACCAACTGGAGTTTCCTAACCATGTATTTTTCTGTTATTTTATTAAACACATCCTACCAATTCTGGTTTTCTCAGGCCTTGGATTTTCTAGGAAAATAAAACTGTTGGCTCTTCTCCAATGAAGAAAAATGTTTACTCTTTTCTTATCGCCACTGGAGACATGCACTTTTCTTACCTCACTGCTCCAGTACACCTAAAAGATAAAAAGTGAAAATGATAATAGAGTTCAAAGAATACATTTTAATCTTACCTCCTGCCTGGATAGCAATTGCAGGTTAGCTAGCTGACTTTTATAAAATCGTGTTAATGTATCTTTCAATAAGAATTTGAAATTAGTAATTATTTTTCATTGCTGTGCCTTCTTGAGGTTAAGGCACAAAACTACAGAAATAGCATGCTGAAACATGTCAGGTTGGAGGCATTCTGGCCAACGATCTTCTAAACCTTGCTAACTTGGCCAGTGGTTCTGCTAACGTTCTACCAATAAATAATCCAAACGGAAAAGAGAGGTTAGAAATCAGGAGAGGAGGAGTCAGAAGAGAATGCACTCGTCCAAACCCATGTGTGATCACAGAGTAATAGCATTCACTGGCAGAGATGTGCAGGGAGACTTGACTGTCAGCTCTCATCAAGACAGCAGATTTGGGGATTATTTATAATTAGCCAGTAAAGTGGGCTGAAAAAATCATCAATTCCTACTTAAAATATCCCTGAAAATTCAGGTTCCTAAGTCTAATCACATATGTAAAATAAATGTAAGGGTTAATGAAACTGAAATAAAGCAAGGATGTATATAAACTTATTTGGTGGAGCAAAGAATTCATGAGCCTAGATTCGGCTGTTTTGTGGGAGCAGCTTCCTTGCCAGCCACGTTAATGGACAGTTTAATAGACAGTTTAAAACAAGCTCTGACTACCCCATGCCTGGCAACCCCGTCCTTGATTTAATAGACACTGCTGGAACAAATAGTCTGGCTAAGTAAGAAAGTTGGCAGCTTAATTAAAACTCTCAAAAACAAACAGAAATCCACTTAATTTTGAAAATAAACTAGACTTAAAAAAAATAGAAGTAAATTAAATCTCAGTGGGAGACAGGCACATAGGCCACCAGTGAATAAAGACTTGGGGACACAGTGGTACGTGATAGGGATCCAGTGTGAGATTTGGTGTTTCATGCTTGGAATCTGGTAGCTCTCTCCTCTACCCATCCTCTGTACAAGTGATTATTAGTAATAATTTGGAAAATGGCACTCAGTAAAGACCTTTATGCCTCCACAGCTGTTTAAATCCTCTATGAACGTGGATCCTTAACAACTATTTACCATAATGAAAGAGCAGATAGCACTCCTTCAAGATGGGCTCATAGGTATCCCATTATATTTTCACCTCCCTCAATCACACACAAATCACTATCTCCACATCCCCATGCTACAGGCGTCTCCATCTAGTATTTTGTATGAGGTTCCAGTGGGCCTCATTTAGTGACCATGAGTTTCCTACAGACCTTGTCTATACTCAGCTTTTTCTTACTGAGAAGGTCGTTGAAATGTTTCTCAGTATTTATTAATCTGATGCCATAGACTAAGCTGTATGATCTCAGAAGAGTCCAGAATACAAATATTCTGTCAAAGCCTGTGGTTATACTGCCAGTAGAAGTATGCAGACCAGAATAATAAAAATCAGATTCCAATCTTAAGTGGTATAAAATAAGATTCTGTCCTAACTCTCCTTTCTGTTAAGCTTAAATCTATATAATTATATAACATACCAAAGTCATGGTTTTTAATAATATAATCCAGTAGTTGTGACGAGAAACAATGAATCTGTTGGATAAGTGTTATTGGGAAAAACACTCTATAAAAAAAGCAGAAATTAGGGCCCAGCCCTGTGGTGTAGTGGTTAAGTTCAAGAGCTCCACTTTGGCAGCCTGGGGTTCCCAGGTTCGGACGCATGGGGGTGGACCTATGTACCGCTTATCAAGCCATGCTGTGGCGGCGTCCCACATATAAAATAGAGGAAGATGGGCATGGATGTTAGCCCAGGGCCAATCTTCCTTAGCAAAAAGAAGAGGATTGGCAATGGATGTTAGCTCAGGGCTAACCTTCCTCACAAAAAAAAAAGAAGAAATTATTGTTAGTATAGAGCCTTTAGCATTCAGATAGAAAATGTAAATAATTCCAATGAGCAGGTCAATTTTATTTGTTTGTTTGTATTGAGAGGAAAGAGTTCAATTCCAACAGACTTATTTTTCTTAAAAAGATATCATATAGTAAAAAGTACAGATTTTTTTTTTAATGGCCAAGGTGAGTGTATTATTTTGCTAGAGTTGCCATAACAAAGTACCACAGATTGGGTGGCTTAAACAATAATTTTCTCTCAGTTCTGGAGGCTACAAGTCTGAGATCAAGGTGTCGGCAGGGTTGGTTTCTCCTGAGGCCTCTCCTTGGCTTATCGATGGCCTTGTTCTCCCTGTGTCCTCACACAGTCTTCTCTCTGTTTGAGTGCCTTTGTCCTAATTTCATCTTCTTATAAAGGCACCAGTCATATTGGATTAGGGCCCACCCTAATGACTACATTTTAACTTATCTCTTTAAAAACGGTATCTCCAAATACAGTTACATTCTGAGATACTGGGAGTTAGGACTTCAGCATATAAATTTGGAGGAGGACACAATTCAGCCCATAACAGTGAGCAATTAAAAATACTTGTCCTGTAAATTCTAGGCAAAGTTCTGTCTTCCATATTCTATAGTACTGAACTCTGAGGCACCTAAACAAATGCAAAGCTGCTTTTTGAGGAAATGGGGAGTGGCTCCTTACTGCCTGCTGGACATCTCCATTGACAGGCCCAATGCCCAAGTTTAAAACAGAACTCTTTTCCTGCTGCCCTAAACCTACCCTCCCCCCACCCCACATTCTTGCCATTTCAGCGATGTTAGCACTTTCACACAGTAACTATGCAAAAATCTAGGCATCATTCTTGATTTTTCGCTTCCTTTCACACCCCATATTCTATTCTACAGCAAACTGCAGTCTATCTGCTTTCACAGTGTGGTCTGCATTCTACCTTGCCTCACTGCCTCCACCACTGGAACCTTTGCCTGGACCCCTGCAATACTCCTGTTGGTCTCCCAGCTTCCAGTCTTGACCCTTTCTGCCTATTTTCCCCTAGAAACCAAAGTGACCCTTTCAGAGTGTAAGTCAGATCATACCACATCACTCTTAGGAAATATAATCCAGATTAAATTCTTGCTATAGTCTACAGGGCTGAGCATCATCTGGCCCCTGGCTAACCTTTTGACCTTCATTTCTACCAGTTTTCCCTTCACTTGGTCTATTCTAGTTCACTGTTTTCTCAATGCCTGTCATATAGTATTTGGTCAATAATATCAATTGTTTGAATGAGTGAAGGAATGAATGAAAGGATATTTGTAAGCCCATTTCTATGAGGAAGCTGGATGACCCACCTTCTAAAGGGGAAAAAAAAGACAAATCAGATTGTTTAAATTTTCTAATAAAACGTCAACCTGACAATCCACACATGCGATATCTAAAGCATAGGAATCTTTCCACCAGGGAACCGCACAGACTCCTCACTCCTCGGCAACTTGGCATTGAGCAGGAACAAGAACTGGCGGCCCGGCAGCCCCTGCCTAAACCTGTCAAGACCGTTTCTGTTTGCAGAAACATGTTCTATGAGATATGCTAACTTACTTCTCTACATCTTCAAAGCCCTACCTCTATACCAAGTTAGAACTTTAAAAATTTATGTTTCAAGATAATATAATCTTATAGAAATGTTCTGTGTTGTTCCTTGTCCACATTTGGTATTGCTCATGTCAGGGTGGCAGAGCATATACTTATAAGAATAACCCCCATAAATATGTTTCTGATTTTTTTAATTGCCATTAAAGATATCTGTGAGGTTGCTCAAATACTCTTTGTATCTAGATCTTTGTGACAAACTTGACTTTGAGATATAGTTCCAGGAATGTATTTCTCTTCCAACGAATTAGAACTCTTCCTTTATCAGACCATGAGGACTGTATAACGTGTGTTTTCCTTTTTATCTTGGCTACCAGGAAGCATTCCTGTGCTTCAACCAAGGCACAACCAGAGGCCCATGGAAGCACATAGAGCACATGTCTCTGTGTCTACCTAGCACAGAGTTGATTGAATATTTAGCAATTATCCATTTAAACCTATCCATTTAAAAATCTAGATAGTTCAATTAGAAATTATAAGTTTTAACTTGTAACTAGTGTAAATATTCAAGGTGGTTTGGTATGTAGACAACCTGATAAAACATTAGTTGGCACAAGAAAGAGAGATAATAATTTTATCTCAGAGTGATATCTAGTCTTGAATCAGAATTAATAAGATCAAGCTTTATATTTGAAAAGTAAAATCTTAATTTGTCTGAAAGTCAAGCTTATATTTGATTTTTTGTTTTACATTAATTCCTTTTACATGGATTAATCCCCCTTAATATTATTTATTATTATTATTAGTGCATTCTTTACATGGATTGTTCCCTTTAAATATTATTTTTAATATTAATAAATTTAATATTCAATCATAAATAAATATAATTAACATTCTTTTCTTCCCAGTCACAAAAATTTGTACTTGTCGTGGGAAATAGAAGATTACTATTTGTTCCTTCCCACCTTCTACATTATAAAACCGTGTGTTAAACCCATACACAGGATGGGTCTACATATATCTAGGAAAACCTAGATGCCTCTCTCCCTCACCCCAGTCTTAAAATCCAGTGGAAAACAATCCTCAAGCACCTATAATGTTAGGCAATGCTCACTGAAACCTTATGAAGAATGAAGTATTTTGATTAACATAATGTCTCTGAGGGTTCTGATTGTTGGAAGGATGCTCTCGTTTATGGAACGTTGGATCCTCTGCTGCTCATTTGCCTAATTCCTTTCAGTTCCAGTCCCCACTCTTTCCCTCCTTTATTCCGTTTCACTGAAGGTTGATTCCCATAAGCTTCATTTCCCAAAGGCTCCCTTACCGAATAGTTTCCTGTTGGGTTTGGGCAATGAGAGACACTGGTTAGAGATGGGAGGGCACAAAGAAGGGGAAAACCAGAATATTCTTCCTCCTTCCTCTCTGCTTGGGCTGCACTTCCTGAGTGCTCCTACTAGCAGCCCAGCTCCTGGGCTCTGCTTGGCGGTAGTTTCCCCTCTGCTGGAAGCCTGGTAACACCGCCTTCTTCCTAAGTCCTTCCAGCCTTCAGGGTGATAGCAGCTTCCTACTGTTGCTAATATGTGAGTTTTCCTCACTGTCTTTTGTGCCCTTTCAATTCTCCCAACACCTTCATAACTAGCTTTTTATCCTTTGTGTTGAACTCTTTGTTATCTACAAAACTCCAATTGAACCCCTTGGCATGGCTTCTGTTTTCCTGATTAGACTCTGATTTATACGGTTCCCACCCACAACCTAAGCTGGGTTCACATAAGAACTCAGCCAAATCTGGTGGTTTGATAGAGGGTGGAGGGGTCTATTCCTGTGAAGACTCAAGGAGCTTCTAGGAAAGCACTTAGCCTTGGGAAAGGAAGAATGGACATTGGATCTGGGTCAGAGAGGAGGGGTTTTAGCCAGGGTACCCCAAAATAGAGCTTTATTGGAAGGTTTCAGGCAGCAAGAGTAAAGGAAAAAGGAGATAAGGAAAATGAAATCAAATAAAAGGTGATAAAAATCTCCTGATCTCAGGAGATTTACTGAGATGACTACACTTACACAAGAAGATATACAGAAGTCTTCCAGACAAGAACCACTGTGTCTTTGGAAGAGCCGGTCAGCGGAGGTGGAGAGGGGATGAGGAAGGTGTTTATTTATGGTAAGGAATTTATCTGCTGGCTCCTTCCCATCTCTCCACCTCTTTTTAAAATTTACTTTAATTTTTTATTGAGGTATAATTGACATATAACACTATATTAGTTTCAGGTGTATAACATAATTTGATATTTACATATATTACAAAATGATCACCACAATAAGTCTAATAGATATCTGTCACCATACATAGTTATGAAAGTTTTTTTCTTGCCATGAGAGCTTTTAAGATCTACTCTCTTAGCAATTTTCAAATATGCAATATAGTATTATTACCCATAGTCACCATACTGTACATTACATCTTGTGACTTATTTATTTTATAACTGGAAGTTTGTACCTGTTGACGCCTTTCACACATTTTGCGCCCCCCCCCCCCCACATCCCCCGTCCCTGGCAACCACCAATCTGTTCTCGGGGTATGAGTTCATTTCTTTTTTTTTAGATTCCACGTATAAGTGAAATCATACGATATTTGTCTTTCTCTGTCTGACTTATTTCGCTTAGCATAATGCCCTCAAGGTCCATCCATGGTGTAGCAAATAGCAAGATTTCATTCTTTTTTATACACACACACACATACACACTGTGTGTGTATGTATACATAGCACATTTTCTTTATCCATTCATCCATCAATGGACACTTAGGTTGTTTCCATATCTTGACTGCTGTAAACAATGCTGCAATAAACGTGGGCATGCATATATCTTTTCGAGTTTTTGTTTTCTTTGCATAAATACCCAGAAGTGGAATTTCTGGATCGCATGGTAGTTCTATTTTTTATTTTTTGAGGAATCTCCATACTGTTTTCCATAGTGGCTCCACCAATTTACATTCTCAGCAACAATGCACAAGGGTTCCCTTTTCTCCACATCCTCACCAGCATTTATCTCGTCTTTTTGATTATAGCCATTCTAACAGGTGTGAAGTGACATCTTATTGTGGTTTTAATTTGCATTTCCCTGATGATTAGTGATGTTGAGCACCTTTTCATGCACCTGTTGGCCATCCGTATGTCTTCTTTGGAAAAATGTCTATTCAGATCCTCTGCCCGTTTTTTAATTGGGTTGTTTATTTTTTTGCTATTGAGTTGTTTTATTTTTTTGCTATTGAGTTGTATGAGTTCTTTATATTTTTTTATTTTTTTACTTTTTTTACTTACTTTATTTTACCTTATATATTGGATATTAACTCCTTATCAGATATATGATTAACAAATATTTTCTCCCATTCATTTTGTTGCTGGTTTCCTTTGCTGTACAGAAGCTTTTTAGTTCAATGTAGTCCCACTTGTTTATTTTTGCTTTTGTTGACTTTGCTTTTGGTGTCAAATCCAAAAAATCATCACTAAGACTAATGTAAATGAGTTTACTGCCTATGTTTTCCTTTAGAAGTTTTATGGTTTTAGGTCTTGAGTTCAAGTCTGTAATCCATTTTGAGTTAATTTTTGTGTATGATGTAAGCTAGTGGTCCAGTTTCATTCTTTTGCTTGTGGTCATCCAGTTTTCCCAACACATTTTACTGAAACGACTATCCTTTCACCATTGTAGGTTCTTGGCTCTTTTATTGTAAATTAATTGACCATATATGCGTGGGTTTATTTCTGAGCTCTCTATTCTGTTCCATTGATCTGTGTGTCTGTTTTTATGCCGATACCATACTGTTTTGATTACTATAGCTTTGTAATATAGTTTGAAATCAGGGAGTGTGATGCCTCCAGCTTTGCTGTTCTTTCTCAAGATTGTTTTGGCTATTTGGGGTCTTTTGTGGTTCATACAAATTTTAGGATTGTTTGTTGTATTTCTGTGAAAAATGCCATTGGAATTTTGATAGGGATTGTATTGAATCTGTAGATTGCTTTGGGTAGTATGGACATTTTAACAATATTAATTGTTCCAATCCAAGAGCACAGAATATCTTTCCATTTATTTGTGTCTTTGATTTCTTTCATCAGTGTCTTATAGTTTTCTATGTCTTACAGGTCTTTCACCTTCTTGGTTAAATTTATTCCTAGGTATTCCATCTCTCCACCTCTTGTCTCTCGTTGTTCAAAGTTTGCTAGGCAGCTGGTTGTTGGTGTTGGAGATGAGGTGAGGACACACAGGGCTCTCCATGCAGCAGTGAGCGGAGACCGGGGAGCAGGTGAGGCTGAGTGAAGCTGAGGAAGCTTGGGTCAGTGACGGCAACAACCCCAAGTACAGCACAGGGTTTGTCTCACGGACTTTCCTCCAGCCAGTTCCCATGGGCTCAGGCCTGAGTTATAATAATCAGGTGCTACAACAAAAGAGGGTATGAAAACAGAAAGCTGTAACATTAAAGCCTTCATGGGCGTCAGCCTTTGGCCCCCCGGGGCACGGCAGCATCAAGGGATGGCACTGGTGGCCTGGCAGAGATGCCTGGTTGCTGGCTTCTGCAGCCACTGAAGATAGTAGCGTCAGTTTTAGCAGCAGTAGCTGATGGGTCCCTGGGTGTTGACCACAGCAACTTTGATATGAGACATAGGTCAACCAGCCCAGTGCAGAAGGCCTGTGTGTCAGCAGCAATGTCTGTGGTGGCTTCGGTGGCATAGCTGCTGCTCTGGGCATTGGCAGCAGGAGGAGACATAGCCACAGTGTCTGAGCGAGAGAGGGGGCCGTGGTGACGCCAGGGCCCCCAGTGCATGGAGCACTCTGCAAGGGTGACTGATGTAACCATGATACTTCACCCTTAGGCAGAGTGGTTATAGCTGGTGTAAGGAGTTTGCTCCCTGCTATCAAAGAATGGATCTACTAGGGTGAATCAGAAAGAGGTCTCTTCAGCCCACCAACCCAGATACATTCTAGGTATATGTCAAAAGGAATATTTTCCATCCTGAATTGGAACAATCAGAAATGTGATTCTGATCTCTAGGTATATGAATGACTACTAAATAAGGCAAAGTAACAAGCTCCCAATGAATAGAGAAAACCAGTGACGCAGTGCTTCACACTGCTGTAGGAATTCGTAGACATCTTCTGTCTTGTTCTTGTTCATTCTTTCATTATACACACAGTGATTGAGCTCCCATTAAATGTCAGTCACTTCTCTAAGCTCTGGGGATGTAACGGTGAACAAGATCCCTGGCTTCATTGTGCTTCCATCACAGAAGAGAAACAAGCAATAACCAGCAAACATAAGTGAAAAAGTTAATTTCAGATGATGAAAAGTGTTATGAAGAAAATAAAATAAAATAAAGTGATATGATGGCAAATGACTGAGGGGGTGGACTTGAGACAGAGAGTCAGAGAAAACCTCTGTAAGGAGGTGACCTTTATTCTGAGACTTGACTGACAAGGAAGCAGGCGTGAGCGGCTCTGACGGAAGAGCATTCTAGGCAGGAACAGCAGGGTCTGCCAGCCTTGGCACTGGCGACATTTTGGGCCAGGTGATTCTTTCTGTTGGGCGACTGTCCTGTGCATTGTAGGATGCTTACTTAGCAGCATCCTTGGGCTCTACTCACTAAATACAGGAGCATGTCCCTCACCCCACCCCCAGTTACTCCTGACAAGCTCACAAGCACACCTCTGGCCATATTAAGGCCGTAAGCTTTGTGGTGGTGAGGTGGGTTTCCTTGTTTTATTTTTAATCTAACAACACAAGCAGTGTTAGCCACACCAATTAAAACAAGTAAAGAGTTAACCTTCAAAATGACCACAGTCCAGATGCAAGCATGGAAGTCATCAGAGCCATTTAATCTTCCAGAAGATTGATCGCTGCGGTAACCCAAGGCTTTCATGTGGGTTTCTGCCACAGTCCTTCCTGCACACACATAGAAGGAAGGAGTCTGGAGTTCACGAGTATGACGTAGCATCGTGAACATGGATTTGTGCAATAAACAGGACCCTTGAGGCAGAAGGATTGCCAGGAGAACCACGTGGCCTTCACCAGCGGGATTTGTGAAGATAGTCACATTGGTGACAAGAATGTTCAGAGCTCTTGGTGTTACTTCGTACACCACCGCTTTGCTCTCACTCTTTCCCTTTCTCCTGTCCTCCTTCTCAGCTCCTGCCAAACACCTCTTTTTAGCTATTACACATTCTCCTTTCTCCCGGTTCTGCCCCAGATATTTTCCCTAGCTCTGTTCAAAAAGCCTCAGTTTCCCTCTCAAATATTGTTCCTTAAGAATTATTTTCCCCCAGAAATCCCACACTGTTGTGTCCCACACTGGCGTGCTGAAGGGCTGGAAAGAAGGACTTGAATGTGTCACATGGCTCCCTGGCACGAGGGCAGTGCCCTCATGTTCTCATACTCAAGTCTTGTTTCAGACACCCTGAAGTCGAGTGTAAGAACTCACTATCTATGGTCATGAAATTTTATAAAATGCTGCAGAGAGTTGAATTTAGATGATGTGACCACTTCATTTTCAGTACAATGTGTTTTTAGCTGAGGGGGGTTTTCAGAGGAAAACCAAAAAAAAAAAAAAAAAAAGAAATGTTTATAGGGTATCATGCTTGTCAAAAGCAATCAAATAGTACATAAAGCCCTCAAAGAAATGTTCAAATGTAATCTGGACATGGTTTGGGTATCTGAAGAAACATAAATTTGACCAAGGCTTCTTATACATGAAATATAGCCTAAAACCTATTACTCTCGAAAAAAATTGAAGTTATTCAAAACTTTGATTTAAAATTACTTCTACCAGCCATTGATTTAGAAATGTCATTTGCCATGTAATTCCAAATGACTTTACAGACTACAGAGCATGGAATTATTGTGTTAGAAGGAGGCTTTAATGATCTTACATAAGCCCAAAAGACTTTATTTAAACCTTATATAGAAAGATGTATCAATTGTTTGGTCCAAGAACCTCTTGTTTCAGACACCTGTCATTTAAGTGACAGAAGTTAAGAGAATACATGACATTTCTAGAAAACCGGACCAAGGTTGATAACAAATGAAGGATTAATTTGTTGTTTCTGTAAGATGTAATCTTACATCTAGTTTACACCATCAAGTCAGCCTAAGGCAAAATTACTAGTCTTGTTGTCTACTGCTGCATAACCAACTATCCCAAACTTGGTGGCATAAAACAGTAACCTTTATATTATGCTTACAGATTCTGGGGGTCAAGAATTTTGAAAGGGCAAGTAGAGCTGTCTTGTCTCTGGTCCATGGTGTCTGTGGCCTCAGCTGGGAAGACTGGAACAGCAGGGGCTGCGGATTTGCTTCCAAGATGTCTTCTTCACTCACATGTCAGGCGCCTGAGCTGGGCTGCTCAAAGCCGGGCCCACTGGGGCTGTTGACCAGGGCCCCTATATGCAGCCTCTCCATGTGGCTTGGGCTTCTTACAGCATGACTGAGAGGTTCCAAGAGGGAACGTTTCAAGAGCAAGCATCCCAAGAGCAAGGGTTCCAAGAGAACCAGCTGGAAGCTGTCTGGCCTTTTCTGACCTAGTCTTGGAAGTGACATTGCATCACTTCTGCCATACTTATTGTTTAAAGCACTCATGAGCCCACACAGATTCAAGAGGAGGAGTCAATGAGAGGAGGGTCTAAGGATATGTGGCCATTTTGTAAAACCACCACTTATTATGGTTTTGAAAAGATGGAAAATATGAGCTTGGCTTTGAATCCTGATTTCTCCACTTCTAAATGGGTGACCTTAGGCAAATTACATGACTTCTTCCTTCATTGTACAAACACAGATAGTGATCACAAGGTTACTACAAACAGGCACAAATCTGTGTCAGAGTACATCGGTGTTCATTAACCTTTGGCTAATTCTAAATCTTCTTCCTTTTTTATTAACCACTTTTACCTCTTTTCTCAGGCAGAAGAATCCTCAATCTCCCTCCCATAATTCCATCAAAATCTGCTCTCAAAACCATTGTTCAGAAGGTGGAATCTCCTGGGTGCCCCTCAAGGGCTAAGGAAGGAAATGGTGGAACGTCCAGTGAAGTTGTACCTTGCCGAGGCCACCTACTCAACCATGCCTAAAAGCCCTCCCTTCCCTTCTGGCTTGATTAGAATTCCAAATCTCCCCTCTTGTGACACCTGTAGAAGCCATTGACAGACATTCTTTAAGACCTCAGGAATTTCCTTTTCCTTTAAAGAAAGTGAAACGGAATTTCAGATCAGGGACCCAGGAGACAGAATTTTTCTGAAGTACGTGTTTCTGTTCTTTCTACTTCTGTCCCCACCTGGTGTCAAATCAATTGAGTTAAGGGCATCCTGAGAAGGCAAAGGGCACTTTCAGCCTGGCTTCTTTTTCCACCTCAGTTCTTTAAGCACGTTAAACCCAAGTCTACTCCAGTCTCCAAAGCAAACGGTTCATTCACATAGAATATTCCAAATGTGGGGGGGTGTTGAGGATAATATTGTATCCAGTTATGATAAAAGAGCGCCATGCTGAGTTACTTCTTTACTTATTGTCGTTGTTACAATTCTTTAGCTACCTCACTGGCCTCCCTACTGTCACTCTTGGTCTCTCCACGCTCATCTCCATACAAGAGTCAGAGATCCTTCTAGAAGCATGTCAAGCCATGCCATTCCTCTACTCAGAACCTGCTGACGGGTTCCTAATGCACTTGGAGTAAAATCTAAATTCCCTACGATGGCTTACAAGGCCATCCACAATCAGCTTTAAGTACTTCTCAGACCTCATTTCCCACCTTAGGCAGAGCCAGCCAGGCTAGCTGCAGTGTATGCAGGCCCTGAGCTTAGAGGGGCCCCACACTTGGTTCAGTGCTCTGCTGGTGCTGTTTTGAAGGTTTTAATAATTTTTTAACAAGGGGCCCTGTATTTTCATTTCATTCTTGTTTTACACTGAGCCCTGCAAATCGTGCGGTGGGCTCCGACTCCAGTGCACGAGCCTTGCCAGTCTTCAGGTGGGCCCGGCACACGGCCACTCCTGCCTCGGGAAGCAGGCACTGTGCTCCTTCCTTCTTCTGAGTAAGCTCACCCAGGAGGTGTTCACTCAGCTGCTTCTTTCCTTCACTCAGGTCTCAGGTCAAATGTCTCCCCCTGAGAGAAGGCTTCCGACTGCCATGTCCACGGTATCACCCCTCCCCATACATTGAAGCATTCCTTCTCTGGAGTACCTGTCTCCACCCGGCCTTATGTTGTGCATTTACTTAGATGTGGTTGTTTCTTGTTTCCCCCGTAGAAGCTTCTGCAGGGTGGGGACAGTGCCTGGCTTGGTCCTTTCTTTGTCCCTGGGGCCTGACACGCTTCCTGGCACATAGATATTTCTCAGTACACTTTTATTGAGTTGTTCCTCAGTCACACCACACATGTTGCCCACCTCCCCAGGAGCACATTTTAATTCTTTGAACGTGGTTATGAGAAGAGGTCAGAGAACACATTTGGAGGGACATTGTTTTGCTGTAATTGTGGTCACCTGGCTTTTCTCAACCTGCCACAAATTCCTGTTCATCTTCGTCTCTCTGCCTTTTGCCCCTCTCTTTTCTCTTTCTCTGGTGTTCACTGACTCTGGTTCTGTGTTTCCAACATTCAAGGTATGAAAAAGTTGAGATTAATTTTCTAACTTCAAAGAGAGAAACAAGATAAGTCATAGGAAGTGTCGGGGTAATCCCCCAATTCACCTGGAACGGGACAATCTCAGCTGGAGGAGATGGGAGCTGCTTCGTGTCCTGACTGCCGACCCCACTGCCCCACCATGACCCATGCAGCAGCACGAGCATCAGAGCCGGAAGGCGCCTTTGAGATCAGCTAACCCAAACTCACAAAATGCCATTTTGTGTTCTTTCAGAGCGGAAATGATGTTGCAGGTTAGAAACAGAGAGAGGAGGCCATAAAAAATATACTTGAATTATTCTGGCTCCTGAGAAGGAAATTAATTTCTTGAGATTACAAATCTGTTTAGTTGTAGGCAAGGTGTAAAAATTCATGTTTTATGTCTTTCTCTTTGTTATTAAATGTCCTTTAATTCAATAAATAATCATTGGCATCTGAATTTCCAATATAGTCTGGTACTACTACCATTCTTGATGTTCATTTTAAGTAAACTTTTCTATCTTTGCTCGTTTCATAATCTTTTAATCAAGGACTGTGTTCTCTGTGTGTGTGGGTATCAGTGGCCCTGTGCGCCAAGAAGGCAGCAGATGGCAGGCGCCGGGTCACCAGGCTGCATGCTGAGGCCTCCAGCAAGGGAAGAGGGGAGCCAGGGGTTCTGGCACAGGGGCCTTGGCAGAGTTCTGGCGATATCACATCTTCTTTTGTTTTCTCGTTCTTTCTGCACCTCAGGTGAACGGAAATGGATGAGTTATAATCTTTGGTTCTTGACATACTCTCATCATTGGTCCATGCATGCCGCTCTGTGATTTATATGTATATTTGTTTGTTTTTAATAATTTTATCAACTCTCCTGAGCTCACCACCTGACTCAGAAACTAGAACACTGACAACACTGTAGCCATCTAGGTGGTCCCACCCTTCCTGACCCCTTGCCTCTCCAAACCCCACACCTGTGGTAGCCACACTCCTAAGTCATGTGTTGCTTATTCCCTTTGCTTTTAAACAAATATCTTTTTTGAAATAGATGACATTTCTATATGTGTTCTCAAAAAGCATTTCTAGTTTGGGTTGTTCTTAGCTGTGTACAAAGGTATCAAGTTGTAGGTAATTTTTCAGGATTTGCTCAGAAAGGTGAATTGACCTTGCACCAGGACCAAATCTTTCTGCATCAGGTGGGATGGAGAGAGCCCCCATCGTCAGTTGGATCTGGCCTGACATGACCCCCCAGGGTGGAGAGGCCCACGGCCACCCTCCCTCTGCGGAGGGCGCTGAAAGCACCAGCACATGAGCCTCTTCCTGGGTTTGCTATTCCTCTGACAGCCCACCTGGGCTCCGGGCAAGGCTTCCAGCCACCCACTTTGCGAGGCTGCTCACTCCCCCACCTGTACAAACACAGGGCTTCCTGTCACCACGTGGCCAGAGCACTGCAAGGCTGCGGACACGGAGCTTCGTTTTTAATTTCCTAATGAGAACAATTGCAGACCTGGAAAACAGCTGTTATCCCAGGGGCCACAACACAACGTAATTCAATTGCGCCTTTATGATTTCTGTCTTGTCCTTCGCAATTTCCCACAAACCTGAAACAGGTTTCGCTACTCACTTTCCATCTCACGGCGATCACAAGGCTTGGCCCTCGGGGAGGCTCTTGCAGCACGGAATGGTTTTTACTCCGCAAATCTCAAGTGGAAATAAGAGGATATTGAGTTCCTCACGAAGTTGTGGTACAACATAACACTGAGGCTGCAAGGATAACCCAGGCCTAACTAGGGTCTCCTTCCATGTCCTCTGTCACTGCTGTGATTAACTATTATTAAAAACAAGAGGCTGATGTGTCATAGTAGAAGGAACACGGACTTTGATGTCAGAAAAACAGAAGAGTTCAAATCCCACCTGTGTCGTTTGCCCATTAAGTGACCTTGGACCTCTCAGAGTTAGTTTCTTGGTCTGTAAGATGGAGCCAGATACCTACTCTGCAGAGTGTTGTGAAGGTTACCTGAGATAAGGTGTGGAATGGTGGAGCTCATGCCCCTATAACATAAATTATAGCCTAGGTGCTTCCTAATCGGTAGCCTTAGGCCAGGCTCTCTTTTCCTCACCTGAGTCTGCCTCAGTCCCTAACTCCCAT
Organism: Diceros bicornis minor; assembly: GCF_020826845.1. NCBI lineage: Eukaryota > Metazoa > Chordata > Mammalia > Perissodactyla > Rhinocerotidae > Diceros > Diceros bicornis. The sequence goes on from NC_080761.1 coordinate 4,538,620, forward strand.
GTCACTCCCCTCTCCATTCCGACCCTCGCACATCATGGGATGAATCATCCCAAAGCAGCGTTTGTATATATCACATGTCCTCCCCTTCCTAAGCAACCCACACCCCTATACAACAATAGAAACCTTCTGTGGTTTTGCAATGCCTTTAAGATGTCCAAATCCCTTAAATTGGCATTTCATCTCGACCACAATTTTATAATCAATTTACTCCTGCACGGTGGTCTTTTATTACTCCTACATCTGAATCTTGTGTTCTAGGCAACCTTGTTGCTCTCTGAACATGCCAGATACCTGTCAGGTCCATCTCTACCTCAGCACCCCACCTTCATCCTGTCCCCCTGCACAGCCTGCTGGCCTCCTCCTTTACGGTGATACCCATTCTATCCTTTCTTGGAGGCGCGAATCAAGTTGCCAGCTCTCTACTTTTTCCTCCTTCCCTTTCTGTTGGCTACATAATGTATCTCACCTTGCTTTGTCATTAATCATCTGTGTATGTGGTAGCCAGCACCTGGCACAGGTTCTATAGAATATGTTCAGAAATGTGTGGTGATGATTGCAAATATAAAGGCACAAATTTCAAAGACATTTCCATTTATAAATGCATCTGTAAATTCACTGGAATTCAACTCATAACAATTTCCTTCCATAAAATTTTTTTCAAAATTTTTATCAATAGCCAGATTGAAATTATTAAGTACTGACTTTGTGTATTGCTATTGGGTGTGTGTGTGTGTGTGTGTGTATGTGCACACAGACACACGTGCATGTTAGGGAGCTGCATGAGTGGCTTAGTGTCACTTCACCCCTAATGGGAAATAGTTATCTCCACTCCTCTCTCCTTGGCTACTCTCAGCTGATAAGCTTTCATCAGACCATATTGGTTGTTCAAGCATCCAAAATCATACTGGAAATTAGGAAAGATAACTGAAGTGAGAATGAACCTGACAATTGTTGACCAGTGTCCACCCTTTAAGTTTTCTCTCAGTCTTCCTGCATGGTTTAGTCTTGTAATAAAATATACCAAGGTGAGTTGTCTTCCCAGAATTCCTGGCAGTTGGGGAATGGGGGCTCTGGCTGTGTTGGCATTAAAAGGACATGGAGGAAGGGGGCTCTGCTTAAGCTCTAAACTTGGCTGTTTAGATTCCAGGCATTCTCAGTAAGAGTTATACCTAAACCTGAACTTGGACAAAGACCAAAGATTATGCATTAGTACCATACCCAAAATATTTGGGGAATCTGTCAGAGTGAAGGTTGGCCAGTATCCACATACAATGGTGTCACCTGAACGATACTGAATTTGAAGCAATTAAATAGTATATCTTGAATGAGTGTTTTCTTAGGTGGCGTCCATTTTTCTGCCTAATGCACGAAGAGTTTTAAGTCTGAGCTCCAAGAAGAAAGATATTCATACAGCTTGGAGATTTCCAGTCTCCTCATTGTGCAGAAGGTTGCCAATGTTGTCAGGAGAAAGCTTCCACCAAGGAGAATGCTTACCTATGCAGCCCTCTCAGGTTAGATGGAAGGAAATGTGCTATGTTACGTAGCCACAGCAACCATTGCAGCCCATTTCAGGACACTTATGTCTCTTTTTCTGGTGTGGGTATGCTACACATGCGTCAAGAATGTATGGGCACCCCTGCAAGCCTATGATTTTAGAGTAAGCCATTCCAAATAGCGTCAGCATCATAGTGGAGTGAGCTTCCCACATTGAACTCTCCCCCTCTAAGACACAACAAAAAGGACATTCATATTCCAACAGAAGCCATTCACACAACACAGGGGACGTCTGAGGCACCCAGACAGCCATACACCCGAGGATGGAGGTGCTGGAATCCCCAGAGGAAGTGGAAGGAGGTAAGAGGAGCTCCTTTCCTTTCCCAAGGACCGCGACCCAGAGACTGAGACCACACGGCTCTCAGAGGAAGGGGAGGGGGGCGGCTTGCCGTGTGAAAACCAGCGCTCTCCAAGACCCCTCACAGCCCAAGGGGATCCCCGTATGGAGGGAGCAGAACTGTTGCGAGGGTAGTTTCAACAAGCTAGCCCCTCAGGAGAGCAGAGAGCGACAGCAAGGCGAGAAACCTCTGAGATGGGAGAGGCGAAAGTAAGCGCCCCTCCCCCACCCGCACTCTACTGGCACTGCAGCACAGCCGCGCTTCAGCTCAGCCCCTTCCCCAGAGGCAGCAGCCTCCAGTGGCCCGGACCCCACCAGCAGGAGCAGCGTGACCATGCCCCACCCCCACAGGCAGTGGCCCCCAGGTGCCCGGGCCCGACCAACAGTGAGGTGAGCCTGTGCCCCCGCACCAGAGGCAGCGGCAGCTCAGGCCCCACCGTGCCACAGCCCCAGCAGCTCTGGCAGGACCAAGCCACAGCCCCAGCTTCCCTTGCTTCCCCATGCCACGGCCCCCGCTCCTTCGGCTGGACCAAGCCCTGCCCCCAGCACCTTCGGCTTGACCACCCCCCCGACCCCTGGCTCTAATGGCTACGGCTTGGCCTGTGCTCAGGCTTCAGCTGACTTGGTGCCAGCAACTTCGGCCCACTGCACTCCAGTTCCAGCTTCTTCGGCCCAGCGCACTCCAGTTCCAGCTTCTTTGGCCCAGCTGCACCCCAGCTCCTCCTTCTTTGGCCCAGCGCACTCCAGTTCCAGCTTCTTTGGCCCAGCGGCACTCCAGTTCCAGCTTCTTCGGCCCAGCGGCACTCCAGCCCCTGCTTCTTTGGCCCAGTGGCACTTCAGCTGCAGCTGCTTCAACCCACCTGCACCCGAGCCCCAGCTGCTTGAGCCTAGCTGCGCTTCAGTCTCAGCTGTTCCCATGCTCCAGCTCCAGCTGTTCCCACGCTTCCCCCCAAGCAGCCTCCACTCAGCCATGCCTCAGATCAGCCATGGGCTGACGAGAGTGCCCACAGATTGAGGCAGACCAGAATACACAGCCCTTGACCCCTGCCCAGCAGCAGCAAGAGGAAACTATGACCATATATTTTCACTATGAGGAAAAGTAAGCCAACACTGACAGTCACCATGCAAAAATATATCAAATCTCCAGACCAAAAGGAAAATGACAAGCACTCAGAAGTCAACCCGGAAAGCACAGAAATGTATAACCTTAATGACAGAGAATTAAAAATAGCCATCATAAAAAAGCTTAATGAAATACAAGAAAACACAGACAAACAATTCAATGAAATCAGGAGTTTCTTCACAAAAGAGATTGAAACTGTAAAAAAACCAATCAGAAATCTTAGAGATGAAAAACACAACAGAGGAGATAAAGACAAATCTGGAAGCCTTAAGCATCAGAGCTGACAATATGGAGGAAAGAATTAGCAATATTGAGGACAGTAATGCAGAAGTGCTCCAGATGGAGGAGGAAAGAGAACTAAGATTAAAAGGAAATGAAGAAACTCTCCAAGAAATATCCAACTCAATTAGGAAATCGAACATAAGGATTGTAGGTATACCTGAGGGAGAAGAGAGGGAAAAAGGAGCAGACAGCTTGTTCAAAGAAATAATATCTAAGAACTTCTCAAACCTGGGGAAGGAGCTGCAAATACCAGTGAATGAAATCAATAGGTCTCCTAAATATATCAACATGAAAAGACCCTCTCCAAGGCATATAGTAGTAAAGCTGGCAAAAGACAATGACAAAGAAAAAATATTAAGGGCAGCTAGACAAAAAAAAATAACATACAAAGGATTTCCTATCAGGCTCTCAGCCAATGGTTCGACAGAAACTTTACAGGTTAGGAGAGAGTGCAACGATATATTCAAAATTCTGAAGGACAAAAACTTTCAGCCAAGAATACTCTATCCAGCAAAAATATCCTTCAGATATGATGGAGAAATAATAACTATCCCAGATAAACAAAAGCTAAGGGAATTCATTGCCACAAGACCCCCACTACAAGAAATGCTCAAGAAGGCCCTCATCCCTGAGGAAAAAAAGAGAAGGGGGATTCAAAGTTTTGAACAAGGAGGAAAATAGGTCTACAAAACCAGAAAAATTGCAGTCCTCTATCAAAATAGATTAGCAAACACTTAATTATAAAACCAAAGATCAAGGGAAGGTAAGCACCAAGTATAAATAATAACCTCATCATGTTAAACACGAACTCACAACACAAGAAGGAATAAGATGTGACAACAATAACTTAGAAGGGGAAGAGGAAAGGGATCAAAACGACTTAGCCTAAGGGAATAAGAGGCCATCAAAAAATGGACTATCACATACACGAGATTTTTTATACAAACCTCATGGTAACCACTAACCAAATAATCAGAACAGAATCACAGACAATAAAGAAAGAGAAAACTAAGAGAACCCCCATACAGAACTACCAAACTAAATTGGTAGTCCAAAACACACGGGACAAGAAACAGAAGAAATGCAAAAGAACCGGAAAAAGGGCAATAAAATAACAACAACAAGCCCCCATGTATCAATAATTACCCTAAATGTAAATGGACTGAACTCTCCAATTAAAAGACACAGAGGGGTGGGATGGATTAAAAAACAAGGCCCAACACTATGCTGCCTCCAGGAAACACATCTCAGCTCTAAAGACAAACACAGGCTCAGAGCGAAAGGATGGAAGACATTACTCCAAGCTAATGGCAAACCAAAGAAAGCAGGTGTTGCCATACTTAAATCAGACAAAGTTGACTACAAGATAAAACAGGTAATGAGAGACAAAGAGGGGCAATATATAATGATAAAAGGGACACTCCACCAAGAAGACATACCACTTTTAAATATATATGCAACCGGGGCCGGCCCAGTGACGCAAGTGGTTAAGTGTGTGCGATCCACTGCAGCGGCCTGGGGTTCGCCGGTTCAGATCCTGGGTGCACACCGACACACCGCTTGGCAAGCCATGCTTTGGCGGCGTCCCATATAAAGTGGAGGAAGATGGGCACAGATGTTAGCTCAGGGCCAGTCTTCTTCAGCAAAAACATAGGAGGCTTGGCAGATGTTAGCACAGGGCTGATCTTCCTCATAAATAAATAAATAAATAAATAAATAAATAAATAAATAAATAAATAAGTACCCAATACAGGAGCAGCAAGGTACATAAAGCAACTATTAAAAAACCTAAAAGGAGATATTAACAACAACACAATAGTAGTAGGGGATCTTAACACCCCACTCTCATCAATGGACAGATCATCCAGACAGAAAATAAATAAGGAAATAATAGACCTAAACAAAATACTAGATGAGATGGACTTAATAGACATATACAGAGCACTTCATCCCAACACAGCAGATTACACATTCTTCTCAAGCACGCATGGAACATTCTCAAGAATAGACCATATGTTGGGAAACAAGGCATGCTTAAATAAATTTAAGAAGATTGAAATCATAACAAGCATCTTTTCAGACCATAATGCCATGAAGTTAGAAATCAACTATAAGGAAAAAACCAGGAAAGTGACAAAGCTGTGGAGACTCAACAACATGCTACTAAACAACCAATAGATCATTGATGAAATTAAAGGAGAAATCAAAGCATATCTGGAGACAAATGAAAATGAAAATACACTGTACCAACTCATATGGGATGCAGCAAAAGCGGTCCTGAGAGGGAAACTCATAGCAATACAGGCCCACCTTAACAAACAAGAAAAAGCCCAAATAAGCAACCTCACACTATACCTAACAGAATTAGAAAAAGAAGAACAAACAAAGCCTAAAGTCAGCAGAAGGAGGGAAATAATAAAAATCAGAGCAGAAATAAATGAAATTGAAATTAAAAAGCAGAAAGGATCAATGAAACAAAGAGCTGGTTCTTTGAGAAGATAAACAGAATTGACAAACCCTTAGCCAGACTCACCAAGAAAAAAAGAGAGAAGGCTCAAATAAATAAAATTAGAAATGAAAAAGGAGAAATTACAACAGATACCACAGAAATACAAAAGATTATAAGAGAATACTATGAAAAACTATATGCCAACAAATTGGACAATCTAGAAGAAATGGATAAATTCCTAGACTCATACAACCTCCCAAAACTGAATCAAGAAGAAATAGAGAACCTGAATAGACCAATCACAAGTAAAGAGATTGAAACAGTAATCAAAAACCTCCCAAAAAATAAAAGTCCAGGCCCAGATGGCTTCTCTGGAGAATTTTACCAAACATTCAAAGAAGACTTAATACCTATCTTTCTCAAACTATTCCAAAAAATAGAGGAAGATGGAACACTTCCCAACACATTCTACAAGGCCAACGTCACCCTGATACCTAAGCCAGGCAAAGACAATACTAAGAAGGAAAGCTACAGACCAATATCCCTGATGAACATAGATGCAAAAATCCTCAACAAAATATTGGCAAACCGAATACAGCAATACATTAAAAAGATCATACACCATGATCAAGTGGGATTTATACCAGGGACACAGGGATGGTTCAACATCCACAAATCAATCAATGTAATACACCACATTAACAAAACGAGGAATAAAAACCATACGATCATCTAGATGCAGAGAAGGCTTTTGACAAGATCCAACATCCATTTATGATAAAAACTCTCAACAAAATGGGTATAGAAGGAAACTACCTCAACATAATAAAGACCATATATGACAAACCCACAGCCAACATCATACTCAATGGGGAAAAACTGAAAGTCATCCCTCTGAAAACAGGGACAAGACAAGGGTGCCCACTCTCACCACTCTTATTCAACACAGTACTGGAGGTTCTGGCCAGAGCAATTAGGCAAGAAAAAGGACTAAAAGGAATCCAAATAGGGAACGAAGAAGTGAAACTCTCACTGTTTGCAGATGACATGATCTTATATATAGAAAATCCTAAAGAATCCACTGGAAAACTATTAGAAATAATCAACAACTATAGCCAAGTGGCAGGGTACAAAATCAACTTACAGAAATCAGTTGCATTTCTATATACCAACAACGAACTAACAGAAAGAGAACTCAAGAAGACAATCCCATTTACAATTGCAACAAAAAGAATAAATATCTAGGAGTAAATTTAACCAAGGAAGTGAAAGACCTATACAAAGTAAACTATAAGACATTACTGAGTGAAATCAATGATGACATAAAGAAATGGAAAAAGATTCCATGCACTTGGATTGGAAGAATAAACATAGTTAAAATGTCCATACTACCTAAAGCAATCTACAGATTCAATGCAATCCCAATCAGAATCCCAAGGACATTCTTCACAGAAATATATCAAAGAATACTAGCATTCATATGGGGCAACAAAAGACCCCGTATAGCTAAAGCAATCATGAACAAGAAGAACAAGGCTAGAGGCATCACAACCCCTGACTTCAAAACATACTACAAAGCGATAGTAATTAAAACAGCATGGTACTGGTACAAAAACAGACACACAGATCAATGGAACAGAATTAAAAGTCCCAAAATAAAACCTCATATCTCTGGGCAGCTAATCTTTGACAAAGGAGCTAAGGTCATACAGTGGAGAAAGGAAAGTCTCTTCAATAAATGGTGCTGGGAAAACTGGACAGCCACTTGCAAGAGAATGAAAGTAGACCATCTTTTTTCACCATACACAAAAATTAACTCACAATGGATCAAAGACCTGAAGGTGAGACCTGAAACTATAAAACTCCTGGAGGAAAATATAGGTAGTACACTACTTGCCATCAGCCATAAAGGGATCTTTGTGAATTCCATGTCTACTCAGACAAGGGAAACAAAAGAAAAAATAAACAAGTAGAGTAAACTGTTCCAAAAGAACAAGACTCTGAGATGGAGATTAGTGTGTAGGAGGTTTATTGGGGAGGCTCTTGGGATCAACACCTGTGGGCAAAGGGCAAGAAGTGGGATTGGGCAGGGGGAGAAGTTGGGAGTTCCAGAGATGGAATGGACCTTCAGAGGTATTGTGAGGAGGGGGCCAGACTTTTATATCCCAGTATTGATCAGTCTTTGGATGCAAATTGCCCCAGGAACTTGCAACCTTGGGGAGTAACCTTGCATGAAGTAGCTGTCCTCAGCTCGGGCAATTCCCAGGGAAGGCTGATAAGTGAGGCCTGCCTCCCACAGAACTCCCAGCAGCTCGGGGAACAAGTCTTTCGGTCCTGAAGGGAGATTGGAGCAATGCATCACAGCATCTACTGTACATGGATCCACATAGCTGCCTCTGGGTCTCTGTGAAATCAATCATTTGAATTTGGATTCCAGCAGTGGTGGCTCTTGTATTTCTCTATAGGAGAAATTCAACGGAGGCAATCTCATTAGGACGATAGAGGCGTTGGGAGGTGCTAGTGGATTTGTATGGAAGCTGCATGTATGTAGCAAGCATGCTCTTTGACTTAGGTTATATTTTTACTGGAAGTGGCTTTAGGACAGCTGTTGGGGACTAAAGGGAAGAGGACCTAAAATATAGGCAAGCCAGATGATAACTATGTTTGTATTTTACTTTCATCTATGCCTTAGGGTGATTGGTCAACAGTTGTTGGTTAACACACAAAGAATTCTTATCAGGAATTTAGGCTCCAGAAGGGACCAAGTCAAGGACTTCAAAAAATCCTATATCCATCTGCCTCAGAGGGTTTATAACTAATCATAGGGAGTATTAGAAATTAAGTTTTCACTGGAGAAAGTGGTGTTAAGAAGCATTGTTGGCTAAGAAGATTTCCACTGGCACCTCCCCCTTGATCTGGCAAACCCAGCAGTCCTTCACCTTTGGAATGATCCCTTAGGGATAGGATTCTGACCTGTGGTCCCCACAATGGAGGGCAGCCTCTGTCACCTGATCCTAATGTCAAAATTTTGTTGTGACTACATCAAACTGAGTATTTCCTGCAAAGGGCTTGTCCACATCCCTAAAAAGACATGTTTACTCGCTAATATATGTTTGTGTGTGTGGCAAAATTTGATCTGAGACTTGCTTTCATTTACACATACTTCCTGGTGGTGAAGTTGTGTTGGGGAGGGGACACAGACTGCTAACTGCTAGAGGCTACCAATATTTTTCAAAACAATCTCATAATTGTGAATAGCCAAATTAGCCTAGAGGCTAAGAGAGTAAATGATGCCTCATCTTATTGCTGGTTAAATGTTCCAACAGTTAACCTGTGAAGTGATGATACTCGAAATAAATGTGTTTGTCAACTCATTGGTTTAGTGAAATGATTAATATAAAAACAGACTACCTTGCCTTAGAAATTCAGTGCATGATATATGATAATGATAACGAAGTAAAACTGCCTTGATTATTTTAGATATTTATTTGACACTTCCATGGTCTCTGCTACTGGATTTGGCCTTGGACAGGTTCAGTTGGCTCAGGCTCTAGAATGAAGTCTTTCATGTGCCTGATGATCCATGGCATGGTTGTGGAGGACCCCCGGGTTTAACTCCTAGGTGCGAAAAGCTAAAGGATTCTAAATGGGAGAACATCACAGAAGAGTAAATCCAAAATCTTGCTTTAGTTGATGCAGTTTGGAAGAGGGACAGCTTGGGCAATGCATTTAGACAAAATCATACCATCTAAATATTGACTATAAGAGTGTTAAAAAGAGACAGAGAATAAAAACGACTGTCAGTATGATAGGAACCTGCAACTCCTGGAGTTAGACACGATTTCCCACTGCTCCTTCACACAAACCCCCCCTGGGGCAAGGCTCTCTTCCTCCTACCCCCAAGGGCTCACCCACAGATTTGCATCTTGGCTCATGAATCTTTGATTGCCCTTCTCTATTCACAAACCCTCCTCACCCTTCAATAATCCCTTCCTCCTTTATGAAGACGCCTTCCCCAGCTCTGTTGGCCAACATCGATCCCTTTGTCTAAACTCCCTTAATTCTACCACTTATATATTTCATGCTTTTCCTTCTTGAGATCCCTAGTCCCAGGAAAATTGACTAGGGAGGAGCTTGCAGCCTTTGCCTCATCTGTCCACAGCGTCTCCGTAGCACCTAGCACAGAGCTGAGAACTCAGGAGTCCTCAATATGTGCTTGCTAAGTGTAAGAGGTTGTAAACTCTGAAGACAGGGGGCTAGGCAGGCAGCAGCCAGGCCAAGGCAAACTAGAGAAGGCATTCAAATTCAAATGATTTTTTTTTTTAACTGCTAGCAAAACAGGACTGTGGTTGATCTGCACGCATCATGTTTGCAATTTCTGGTCTCTAAGTGATTAGCAAGCAATTTCTAGCCGCCTGCACTGGGAAAACAAATTTGTAAATGAAAGAGCAGAGAAGTATTATTTGCTCCACTCTAGACTTCTCCCCTTTACCCAGGTTTGTTTCTGGGCAAAGGGAGCAGGAAGCCACACCCAGACTGTGCGGCGGCATCCCGCTACAAAGGGGCGATTATGCTCAGGAAAGTAGTGTCCTCCTGGTCTCACTCTGACTCTGAGCCCAGCTCTTTTCCCTCCTGGAGTCTATGCCTGGCTCTGCGCGGACATGGTCTGCCATGTAGCTGTGGAGTGGGTGTTGGAAGGCAGGTGGGCAAAGGGTGGGAATCAGTGGACATTTTCTCTCTCCACAGTGCTGTTTGGAGGACAAAACCAATGTGTGCTCCTTTTGGGATGGGGATGTTGGCATTTGGGAGAACAGAGAGATCTAGGTCAAAAGCTGGTTGAGCAAGAAGGTAGAAATATCTTTCTTCTGAAAGGATGCTAAATATGGAGACATACCCCAAAGATGTGGGGAAATGGGAGTCTTTATACTTCATGAAAGCGAGGAATGAAAGATAATTGAAGATGAATGCAAACTATCTTTCAATTTGCTCTTTTGAAGATGCTCATCTAAAAATAAGATCATGTGGAGAAGAAATGACATGTCAGCCCTTTGGGGGCCAGAAGACGTGGAGCAAATTCAGTCAGAAAGAGATTTCTCTCTGAAGACCATTACTCACTGCCTTGCTGCCAAAGTCATGGAGAGCTGGAGTTTTGCTGCTGCAAAACTGTTTACATAGAAGGATACACAGGGACAAAGGTCGTGGGAGGTAAGCAAGACTGGAGTCCTCAAAGTCAAAAGACAATAAACACACCAATTTTCAAGGCTTTTAAAGAAGCACAAGTGGGCCAAACAAATCCCCACTTTGGATGTAGATTCACAACATCTTGTAGCAGATGGAGACAGGATTGGGTTCAAACTGAAGTAATATTATCATGACCAAAACGGGCAACGGAAGGCAAAGGCCTGGAACATTACTTCAAACATGTATGAACTAGAATTAAAACTGGACTGGCATGGGGAGGCAATCAAAGTCAGGAGCAAGGTTCCAAGGAGACTAATGAGAACCCAGAGAGAGGAAAATCTTTTTCAGAAAGTTCATAAAACGTACTGAGGTGCCACTCTGACGTAACAGAGAGAACATTCATTGCTGTAAGTAGTAGTGGGTTTGAGGTCCAACGCGTACACTCTCAACCATGACCTCCACAGGGATTTCGTCAGCAAGTATTTGTGTATATTTATTGAAATGCATTTGTAGCAAGTCAACTCCTACAAAAAATTGTTAAAATATTCCCCCTGGAAATAACATAGAGTTTTGTCCTAAATTTGATGACTTACATTAAGCAGTCTGAATAAATACTATGGTGGGACTTGGCACACCTCTGAGGCATTGTTTGCTAAGAAGAGAATGCTTTTAATCTCCTAGAACTCTGAGAAGAGACACAGAACCCTTGGCTTCGTGGACGCCCAGTGTCCCTGTCCAAAGCACATCCCACTTCCTCTTTTTCTGTCACTGTCAGGCACTGAAGTTCTTCATAAGTCACAAATGCAAATCTGACTCCCTTCTTTCTTACCAAGCAATCACAGAAACTTCTTTGAAATTCAACTTCAAGGAAAACACAAAAGTCTATTTTTTTGTTTGTGTGTGTGAGGAGATCAGCCCTGTGCTAACATCTGCCAATCCTCCTCTTTTTTTTGCTGAGGAAGACTGGCCCTGGGCTAACATCCGTGCCCATCTTCCTCCACTTTATATGGGACGCCGCCACAGCATGGCCCGCTAAGTGGTGCGTCTGTGCGCGCCCGGGATCCAAACCCGTGAACCCTGGGCTGCCACAGCGGAGCGCGTGCACCCAACCGCTTGCGCCACCAGGCCGGCCCCAGAAAAGCCTATTTTTAATCAGAGAAAAACCTCAAGCTGAATGAAAATCACTTCGCAGGTCCTGTTGAATGTAGACTAGAACCGCTTTTGAGGTGATCATTAATTTTATGGAAGTTATATACGCCAGAATCCACTTCCATCCTACGTTATAATCAATCAGTTAGTCAACAGTCCAAGAGGAGCCTGAGTGCTCTGCGTCCTCTGCAGCTCATGAGCAGCTGGGAGAGCAGAGGGTCACTTGTAGTCATGGAATGTGCAGGGCTGGATTCAGGTAATTTTAACCACAGAATTGAAACGCTCAGGAGGAGGGAAGGAAATGCAGAATGACTTAAACAACTACTTCATGAAAGGAAAACATCCAGTACGTGTTTCAATATCCTCACTTAGTGGTATTTCTTCTTAAGAAATGTGGCAAATTATGATATCTTTGAGATAATCTTTAAACCTAAAAAATGTTTCTGAGCTATATGTATGCAACCAAAGAAAAGCACTGGAAAATGCATTTTGTGTATAGTTTATTCATTTTATGTATTTTTTCCTGAAATCATTATGCATTAATATTTTTCAAAAATTTCTCTCTGATATTCTTTTGAAAAGCCCTAATTCTAGTTTATCATACTTTAAAGCAGCTTTCTCTACCCAGACTCCAGAGCCTATTTCATATCTCAGATCCAAAGTTTCCTTGCAAAGCTTTATTTCTGTTAGAGATGAAGAGCTTGAGTTTATAATTTATAAGTTATTTTAAAGAGACAATTAAACTTTGGAATTTAACCACTTTACTTGTTGTTGTTAGGACTATGTTCCCATAATTATGGCTTTAAAACTAACACTTGCTGGTGTTTCTTTAATGCGTAAAACTGTGAAGAACACACTAATGTTCTACAACCTGACCACGTAGATAACCTCTGATAAGATGTTTTTAAAAATTAATTCACGTATGTAATGAAAAATTTAAGCAGGATAGAAAGTGGTAAAATGAAAACTAACACTTTACTTTCTCATCTGGTCATTCTCACCCTTGTTATTAGCAGTTTCTTATAGTTCTTTCAGAAAACTTTTTTCTCATATGTCAAAATATGCATCGCACATACAGAAACACACACACATATGCACATTTATTTGTAAAGTTTTCATAGAGAGGATCATACAGTCAATGCCCATACTGCCTCATCTGGCTTATTTTCACATAATAAGATATCTTGAAGAATTTCTATGTTAGCACAGATGTATCCATCTCACTCATTTTAATAGCTGCATAGCATCCAGTTCTGTCAGAAGCTATATATATCCAATATATTCTACAATATATTTCAGTAACCCTTTATTAATTGGCATTAAAGTAGTTTCCAGGTTTTTTTGATTAAAAAAATCCTGACTGAGGATTTTTTTGTAGTTTGGCTTTTTTAAAAAAAAACAGTATATGAGTCAATTAAATTCCTAGAAGTGGAATGTTTTAAAAACTGTTTTCCTTTCCAATCTATTCTAACCTTTTATGTTGTCTACAATTTAGACGGGGGAAAGCTTTCTAATTTTGCTTAGGTTAGGAAGAAAAAAATTGGAAAACATCAGTGACACCCAGTGTACTAGCTCAGCTGCTTTGATTCATTTCAAATTTCAATGTGGAGGTGCTGCTCTTGAAGAGACGCTTAGAAAGAGGTCCATAGCAATGTTCTTCTCGCTCCAGAAGAATAAAGAACAGGCTGTCAAGTGCACAGCATCTCCCGTTTAGTAGGCCGTGGACAGAGTTAAGAAATATGACTTATTAGACTTTTTGATACCTGATCAAATCTTTGTGATGAAGTCACATTGTCAAGTGTTATCAGCCACAATGAACACACGAACGCCGACTGAAGGAAGTATCTACCATGGATGTCTTTCAAATAAGATATATGTGAAGCTGTTAGACTTGGACCTCACCTGGAATCGCTAAAGATTTCTTTGGATAAAATAACTCACCCCTGTATACCATCTAAGTGGTCCCAAGCCCTGTCTAATTTCACAAGACCTAGATGTAGAACAGAAGCCCCCATTTTTAGAATCCTGCTTTCATTAAATGCAGGACGTTCATCCTACCGGGAGAAACTCACACCTTCTTCCAGTACTCGCAGCCAGACCAGACCTTCTGCATATCAGCACCATGTGACAGATTTCAGTTACATCTACGTCGCTGGGGTTGGGGAGAGGTTGAAGGACAGTGTCCTTAAAAAGAACAAAGTTGCTGATGTAAATCTGAACATAGAAGTTTCATTTTAGCGAAAAGAGAAACTTTTCCAAGGGAGGCTAGATTTGCTCCATAAATCAAGCCAGACGAATTTCCATGAGGCCAGGCTCTTTGGTGATGTTTCTAAGAGGAGTGGACCCCTGAACCTTTGCCATGCCATCCTCTGTGCCCCCGAAGTGTTAATGGCAGAGGGGCCCCAGGCCTACTGCGCAGTCCCAGCCTGTTGGTGAGCACAAGTGATTGCCTTTAGGACATTTCTGGGAGTTTGAGAAAACTGACACTCCGTGAGTTCCTTTAATTTAATCATAAATAGGAACCATTCTTCCATAGGTTTTCTGTGCTTTTGGTAAATGCATAGTCATTATTTGGTTGGATAAAAAGCAGGCAAAAGATATGTCAATGATGCATTTCTGTCCCTGAGAAATTCCCACTGAAAATTAAATATTGATTTCCAATAGCTAACAGGAATAAAAAAAATTAAACAAATAGAAAATTACAGAAACAGATGGAGATACTTATGAAACAGAGTAGAACCGAAGTGCTGTGATTAGACATGCTGTTCCATTTTATTCATTAATCCTTTTAACAAATATTTTTGTGCACCTATGCACCAGACTCTTCTAGATGTAGATATACAAAGATTTTACACCATAAATAGTTCAAGTAATGCTTTGGGTTTAAAATGGTTTCCATCACAACCACTGGAGTACAACAGTGGGCTGAGTGCATAGAGCAAATACAGGGGCAAAGACATACCAGATAAATGCTAAGAAAAGGGAAGAAAGCTGGGTTTTGAAACATAATATGAAATGAGTATTTATAGAATCTGAAAGAAGTAAAGAACTTCTTTGTTATGATAAAAGAATTTATTTTTTTCCCCAAATCCAGGGAATATTTATAAAATTAACCATATATTAAGCACATATATCTCAACAAATGTCAAAAAAATTTTTTTTTAAAAATGCAGATCACATTCTCTGATCACAGTGCGGCGGGGTGGGGCGGGGAGTGGTAGCGGAAATAACTAAAAAAAAAAAAAAAAAAGGAGCCAAAGCCTGTATAACCCTGTGAAACTCTGGATCAAACCACACCTGAAGATAATTCAGCTTTGGACTTTTTGGTTATTTTAACTCCAACTCCTCCTTTTTCAAAGCAAGCTGTCTGACACTTGCAATAAAAACATTCTCATATTGTCATCTGGAAATTCTATACTCAGCCTAATTATAAATCAAGTGTGATGAAATAATAAAGGTATTTTCAGACCAAGTTTAGCTCTCATACAGCCTTTCTCAAGCAGTTATAGTTAAGGATGAGCAATACCAGGATCCGAGACACAGCAAAGTGAACCCAGGGAATGACAAAGGGAAGTTCCGGAGAGTAGCTGTCCACAGAGAAAAACAATCAGTGTGGGGGAGCTAGGTGTCCAGGAAGGAAGTGTCTTGGAAAAGGAGATTTTATACATTTGATAGTATTCTTTGGAGAATGGAAAAAAATTTAAAGCTGGAATAAAGCTGACAATGCCAGAATAAATAAGCAATTAGAAGCTCTAGGAGGAACAAGAAAAGGAAATATAAACACAGCACGTTCCTTGGCTCTGTAGTGGACAGTGTATTCACGGTCATAGTAACATAAGCACTTGGTGGAGTTTAGCTTTAGAACCAAAGTGTTGACATAGTACAGATGCATTTACCATTCCGGAGCAGAATATAAACAATAAATAACATCAGCCTCGATGCTGTGGAAGTCAAGTACAGACAATAGAACATGGGAAGTGGAAAGGGGAAACTGACAGAAGGAGGAAAGACCATGAGCCTAACAGCCTCATCTTAGTGACTGACAAAAAAGAAATAAATACATAAGTATATTGTTCAAAGTTAGGAAAGCAACTGATAAAGAAAAACATAGTGATATGACTATATGGAAGACGGGAGAGGAGATCTTTACTTACCGTGACAGGAAGTCAAGAGAGTTTCTTAAAGGGATAACTCAAGAAATAGGGGTTTATGTACATTATTTAGAGGTACTGAATAAATTTAAAGATATTGAGAATCACACCAAGAATTTGAATCAGAAAATACTGCAAGAGTAACATGGTTGCCTCTGGAGAACAGGACTGAGATGGGGCTAGATACTGATGCTTTTCATTCTAAATTCTTATGACATAATTAAATATTTAAACCATATGTAGATTACTTTGTTAAAAAGAAATCTCAATGCTTAAAAAAAGAAATCATACTCAACCCCAACTGTAATTAAAGGAATACAATCAATTCACTTTCAATTGATCAATTTTGCAAAAATACGGAAAAGTTGATGATTCCCAAGGTAGGCCAGGATGTGGAGAACAGCTAGGATGGATATTCAAAATATTTAACAACCAGCACAGACACCAATCACCCAGAATTGCCAGCTGTAAAATACCGTATGTCTATCCTAGATGAAGACCTATGTCCTGCCAGCTGAAGAGCAGTCTAGGGGACAGGTGTCCTCATACACTATTGGTGGGGATGTAAGTTGACACATGGAGGACATTAGACATTGTCTTTTTTTCAAAGCTATTTAAAAATGTTTACTGACTTAAATATTCATCTAAGTGAAACATAAACAGGATATAATTTTTGTAAAAGCTTTATTGAAGTATGTCACATACCATACATTTCACCTGTTTAAAGAGTACAATTCAATGGATTTTAGTATATTCCCAGAGTTGTGCACCCATCACCACAATTGATTTTTGAACATTTTCATCATCTCAAAAAGAAACCCCCTACCTTTTAGCTATTGCCTGCCAATCCACTCATTTCTTCCAACGCTAATCTACCTTCTGTCTCTATAGATTTTCCCATTCTGGACATTTCATATGAATAGAATTTATTTCCATATGAACTTTCATTTCCACATGAATTTTAAGATCATCTTATCAATTTCTACAACAAAGCCAACTGAAATTCTGACAGGGACTGTGTTCAGTCTGTCCATCGGTTTGGAGAGTTTATTGATGTTATGCCAATGCCTGCCTACGGTGTTAGATCAAACTGAATGTTCCAAACTCTGGGAAAGGTACCACTCTTTACTGTGATTGCTTGTCTAGGCCACGGACTAGCAAGAGCTTATCCGCCTTCTGTCTCTGTGACTAACACGTGGGCCTGGACCCCAGGTCAGAGGGAATTGGTCATGGCCTGCCTTCTGATTGGAAGTAAGGTGACCTCTGCAACCTACTTATTTGATTTTATGTGTAATGGCTCAGCCTCTAAATTTCTTTTTTAAGTGTCTTTTCTACTTTGTCCACCACGAGAATCCTTTATAATGGTGAAGCCAAGGAGCTAATCTAGGAAAAATATTTTTCTCCTTTTTCCTCACACCGTTTCAGTCTCTAGCCGTTCTCTGGATTCTCAAGCACAACAATCCATAGTCGAGGCTGACAAAGACAGAATCTCCCGAGAGGACTAGGGCAGAAGCAAAGCAGAGCAGGCGAAGACCAAAACTCTCCTTGGGTCTGGGGTAGCGAGGACCTGGGAACACCCCACATGAATGAGTCTTGTCTCTGTGACAGTGGCAGAGTACACAGTCCTTTCCTGTCACGGCTCTTGACGAGCACAGGCGTTTTCTTGCCTCTTCTGCCTCTGGACTGTAAGTTCCTTGAGGCAGGGGCTTGTTTAGAGCTGCTTCTCCTGTGCTGAGCAGGGTTCATGGCAGACACACAGGCACTCAAAGGTTAGCTGCATAAATATTGTCACGTTTCAAATGAGAGCACCTCCTGGTTGTAATGGCCGTCAAATCATATGATTTGTGAGTAAATGATAATAATTTTAAGGATTCATGAATATAAAATATTAGTTTTCAAAAAGAAATTTTTTAGAGAAGCAAAATGTGAGTAGGATATCCCCTGAATTTTCTAGTGGTGTTAGAGACAGTTACTCTGAATAGGAAATGAGAACGCTGGATGAAATGAAATATGATGATTCTAAATACATCAGACTCAAAATTTTAGCGGCTCCTGTGATGCCTCTTGCAGATTCCCAATTTCAACAAATGTTGTTTAAATAAATGACAGAAGATGAGATCTTTCATGACTAAACATTTATAACAATGTATATTTTAAACCTTATCTTCTCGTTTCTCTCTTTTCATAAAGTTTATTTTTATTGGACCACCAGCAGCAAATTCCTGCAATTTTATAGCCATGTGACATTGTTGTCATTGTTTTTAGCACAGGCATCTGTTAGTAAAGAGATTCAAAGTATTCTCTAATGAGTCACTGAAATACGCTTGCCAAAACCAATTAAACTAGTGCCAAATATGATAAGTCACCAGAAGACTTCTAACAATGTACAATGTTTTTGCTGGGGAAGGGAAATAAAGAATAGAGAGAGGTACATTTGCATAGCACTTTTTTTCTGGGGAGCTTCAAAAGATATAATCACTGATTTTTAGTAACGCTGACTGCATTACTATTTCTTCTGGTGTTTTTCACACTATAGACCAGAGACGATGATTAAGATTTTTGGTGGTTGGTCCTTTCCATCTCCACACAAAATATGCCTTGTTCTTCCTGAGCTGGAGGTGCCGACAGAACATGAATAAACAAAGTGCAGAAGAAGCAGTGCTGGATTTTAGGTTTCTGAAGAGTAATCAAGGGTTGGCCACGGGCTTAACAGGCAATAGGAAAACCAGCAGTGGAATTCTGCGTGTGAAACAGCCTGGTGGTAGGAAATTTAGCTCAAATAAAGTTCGGGATAGAATTAAAGAGGACCAACAGTAGGGGGGTGTGGCTATCCTTACCTCACCACGTTCAAGAGCAGTAGCTAGTTAGCAGGACTTTTAGGAAATAGGACATCTCACTAAATGTCTTAAGAGGAAACAGTGTAGATTTATCATAATGTGGACCATAAAGAACAAGCAGACTACTTGATTCATCTTGTATCTTCCCACTGGGATCTTTGCAGACTCATCACGTGGAGAATTGGGGCAATTATTTAAAAAAAATTGGGTCTCTGGTATTATTTTTTTCCAAAATATTCTAAAGATAGAGAGACATATATACTTAGTCTGAATAATCAATGCCTCACTCCTAATTTCATTTCACCTGTAGAAGCACAATTTTCCTCACCATTTTTCAGGTAGTCCACATGGAAGAAGTACTTTCTCTAAGTGAACTCTTCTAAGAAAGATGAGATTCTTTGTCTTGTAAATGAAATATTATCAACATCCATAGTTCTGATGGTCCCATAAGAAAGGTAAAATAAGTGACCCCTAGTCTCCGAGCTTATATAGGAGGGCCTAAGCCTGTAAGAAATGTGTAATGCTTTATTGTTATCTTACCACACTATTAAATAGAAATCCAGTAATTCACATATCAAGGACTCATTTGATATATGATGAATGTTACTCTAGAAGTTTTTGTTAGGGAGTTAAGAAATGGTCATGTTTTAACTTGAAACATTATTTATTAAAATAAATGTCAACACAAAGTTTCTTCCTGATTTATTACTTACCTTCAAAAAAAGCAAGCCTTAGCTTTGTAATACTGTTTTAGCACACAGTATATCGAAATTTAAATTTGCACATCAGACTTGGAAATATTTATTTTTAATTTCTCTTTGGCAAATGAATTATGTCATATCCTTAAAAAATGGGATATCTGTAGTCATCAAAATGATACTATAGAAAATTGTTTATGAGATGGAAGGATATTCATGATGTATTGTTGAGGGAGAGAAAAATACATTATGACAGAATAAACGTTATTATACACACACACACAAACACACCAGAATATACAATATTACTACACACACGTGTGAAGAGAAGTGATATTTACCAAAATGTTAACAAAAGTTAAACCTAGAGATTATCAACCATGGATGCTGTTGCTTGCCTCCCCAGAATCCATTCCCACTATTTTCTTTTAGAATAGTTTGCTGCTTTTGTCTAAATATTTCCCAAGTCCCATTTATTCTTGTGTCTCAGGGACAACTGACTACCCCCATAGCTCCAAAGGCTCGGAAAGGAATGCCACCCCCCTGGTAAGCACTGGTTAAGAATTGGGCTTGTCACCCAGCTCTGGCCAACAGGATTTGAGGAGGAATTCAATAGGGAGCTCTATGAGACGTTTTCTCAATTTAAAAAGAGATGAGGAAGTCTCTTTCCTTCCTTTCAACATAGTTACGTCTGGATGCGACACCTCAAGCTACTATTGCCACCATCCTGCCACAAGGCTGATGATAAACCACACTAAAGGTGGCAGATCAGAGCGAGAAAAAGAATCTGGATTTTTAATGACATCTCTGAGCCACTGAATAAACCAGCCCTGAAACCCACTCCACCCTGGACCTCCTGTTATGTCAGGAAGTGATGGTCTGTGTTGCGTAAGCCAGGGTTTCTTTTTCTGAAGCTGAAACCCACAAACAGATATCATGGATAATTTCAATTTCTTCTTTTTTGCTTGTATGAGTTTTCTAAATCCCTTTACATGAGAATGTATTTCTTTTGCAAGATGAAGTAAAACACTAACAAGTATTTCTTTAATATAAGGGGAAAATAAGAAGCAATGATAACTTTTCATCTTCCCACCAGTGAGGTATGCCTTTCCATATCAAGTCAAAAAATAAGCTGAATTCTTTTCATTTTATTACAAGAAAAAAATGGAAAAAAATCTTCCAGTTAATCAGACCCACACGTGAACATTTGGTGAGTTAGACCCTCCCAGGGCCTAAGATACATTAGAGGAACAAGTGACATGTGGGCGTGCAGGGCTATTTATGGCCGTCGTGCCAAATGAGGGCTCTCAGGGCATATTCAATAAGGTCTCCAGGTCCACGTGAAGCACCGAAGTGTGGAGGCTGCCTTGTCAGGGGCTCTTCAGATCAACTGTTTATTGTGCACATAGTATGTGTCAGGCACAATGCTACTCTCACATTTATTTACATAGTTAAATTTCTTACAAAGATTGTTTACACTGATCAGCTGTAGTTCCTAACCCCCATCACTTTTGAACTCGCTGTGATCAGGAGGCTGGTCCTACCACTCTACTCTTGCCAAGACCTCAGATGATCTTCTTATCACTAAATTCAATGGAAGCTTTTCCATTATTGTCTCACTTATTGTACCCGTGGCATTCTTGTCCCCTTACTACCTTTTGAAACTCTTTCCTCCCATGACTTCTGAGACTCCTTGTTTCCACCACTTTTCTGCCTGTTCCTCAGGCTTCGGGCTTCTCTTGTTCTGCTCACCTCTTAGAGGTTGCAATTCCCAAGGATTTTCCCTTCTCTGTTCTATTCTCTTTTCAGTGAACAAAATCCTCTTGATCAGAACTGTCCAATAGAAATTTCTGCAATGGTGGAAATGTTCTATATCCGTGTTGTCCAACATGATAGCCACTAGCCACACATATCTATTTAGGACTTGAAATGTGGATAGTGCAACTGATTGTCTGAATTTTAAATTTTAACTAATTTAAATTTAAATGGTTACATGTGACCAGTGGCTCCTTTTTTGGACAGTGTAGTTCTAGATAATACCCTGTGTCCCAAATCTATCTAACCTAGAATGTCTCCCTTTTCTAGATGTCTATAAACAATGACATAGCAGGTATGTCATGTGGCTGTCCCACAGGCTCCTGAAATTAACCATGTTCCAAATTGATCAGTCTAGATTGGATTCAACATTTTCACCCTCTAAGCCTCCTCTTCCTGAATCGCCCCATCTCAGCAAATGGCATCATGAGTGCCCAGCTGACACCGTCTCCTTCATCTCCCCAGGTTCAGACGCCAACCAGTCACGAGTTCTGTGAAGTAGACTTCTCAGTAGCCCTCAAACTAGCTCTTTTCTCTCTATGCTCACTGCCTGGCCACTACTGTAATTCATACCGTTATGACATTTTACCTGGATTTTTACCAAAGCCTAATTGGATTTCCTGACTCCCATCTTATCTCTATGCAATTCATTCTTCACACGTTGTCAGAGATCTTTCTTTTAACAGCTTTATTGACATATAATTCACATACCATAAAATTCACCCATTTAAAGCATACCATTCAATGGCTTTAAATATATTTATAGAGTTGTACAACTATCATATAATCAATTTTAGAACATTTTCATTACACCAAAAAGAAATCCTGCACCCCTTAGTCATCATTCTCCCCACAAACACTCTCATCTCCCCCAGCCCTAGGCAACCACTGATATACTTTCTGTGTCTATAGATTTCCTATTTTGGATATTTCATATAAATGAATTCATTTAATATGTGGTCCTTTGTGACTAGCTTCTTCACTTAGCATGTTTTCAAGGTTCATCTACATTGTAGCATGGGTCAGTATGCTGCAGCATAGGTGTCTTTATTTTTATTGCTGAATAATATTCTGTTGTATGGGTATACCACATTTTGTCATAAACATTTGTTGCTTGATGGATACTAGGATTGTTGTCACCTTTTGGCTAACGTGAATAGCACTGCTATGAACATTCATGTAAAGTTTTTGTTTGAACACATGTTTTTAATTCTTTTGGGTATGTACCTTGGAGTGGGATTGCTGGACCATAGGGTATTCTATGTTTAACCTTTTGAGGAACTTCCAAACTATTTTCTACAGCAGCTGCACCATTTGACATGACCACCAGCAGTGTATGGCTTCCAATTTCTCCACATCCTCACCAACACTTGTTATTATCTGCCTTTTTGATTATGGCCATCCATCTTAGTGGATGTGAAGCAGTATCTCATTGTAGTTTTGATTTGCAGAGATCTTTCTAAAATGCAATTTTATATGTTTTAGCTATTTCAAAATCCTTTAATGATTTCTCATAGTTTTCAGAAAGTGTCCAAACTTTTTTGTAGAATGAAATGGAGAAAATTTAATTTTCTAGGATCCTAGAGGCTGCTTATCAGACTAGCTGGTAGAGAAGGTTTACCTGTAGGGCCACCAACCCTCCTGGTTTATCTGGAATTAAGGGATGTCCCAAGACACAGAATTTTCAGTGCTAAAACCAGGAAAGACTCAGGAAAAGTAGAACAGCTGGTCACCCCACCTACCTTACAGGAAGCCAACAGTATGGGGTTAAAGATAGTAAGTGAGGGAGACTACACTCACTTGCCAGCGGTGGTTGAGTGGTAGGTGGGTCCACATGCAGGAGACATAAGCTTTTGGGGAAAGGTGGGGCAGAATATGAACAAAAGAGCCAGCAGGATGGGAATAGAATGTTGTGTAATGGACATTATCATTCCCTTCTCATAGGGACACTCTCGTACCTTTAGTAGTAAATAAACCATGGCATGCACGGCTCCAGTGGATTTTTTCATAGAAATTGGCTCCAGGAAGAACCAAGAAGCTAGCAAACTCAGAGAAAGAGACTGGAAGAACAATGAGGAATAAATTTTCAAAAACTAGGAAGGACTTGCAATTATTTCAGGTTGT
This sequence comes from Diceros bicornis minor, assembly GCF_020826845.1. Lineage (NCBI taxonomy): Eukaryota > Metazoa > Chordata > Mammalia > Perissodactyla > Rhinocerotidae > Diceros > Diceros bicornis. Next base: position 4,562,320 of record NC_080761.1, read on the forward strand.
GAGAAAAGGTCTGAGACTCATTTATCTTAGTGACATCTAGGATCATGTTGTTATGACATACTGGCCCCTCCATGCTTTCTCTCCTACCTCCAGTTCTAGCCATACCTCCCACCGATCCTTCTTTTGGAATTTATGCTCCGGCCATGCTGAAGGACATATGGCTCCCCAGGGGTAGCAGGCTCCTCCCTTCTTATCTTTGTGCCTCTACGGCACCCACTCTCTTTCCCACAACTTCTGATGCTTAGTGTACTGGTCTTGCCTCCTGCTATAGGCAAGTTGAACAAGAGGGATTTGTCTATGGGGAACTCAATTCTTTAATAATTTGGGAACCTTAAAGTGAAAAAGTAGGCCCAATCGAAGCAATTTACCACAGGGACACTTGATCAAATCTTTCCACCAAAGATACTTTCCACCCAGGGTACTGTGACTGTAGAAGAGAGCAAATAACTATCCTTAAGAATCTGGGGGTAGTATTTCTTTTATACTTTGTGTTTTATCTTAAAAATTCATGCATTTTTTCTATTCTATGACATAAAATATTCATGCTATTTCAGGTGAAAAATAGTTATTTTATGTAGTAATCATTTAATTTATTTTAGCTTTTCTCCTCAGTTTTTGAGTAAAATTGACAACCTAGGAAAACATACATTGTTGATCATTTTCTGACCGCTGTCACAAGACCCCATAATTCCAGGGAGGATGGACATCCTAATTTGAGATATCTAAATAGGTTTCCTCATTTTGCTGTAAATTTTTGCCAAGGTTGTGATTGTTTGCAGGTTCTAAAGGGAAAGTCAATTCTGTTTATCCCTCTTGGCAAGTCTCCACCTCCCTATGCGTGCTTGTATGGCTCTTGGTAAGTAGTCGATGATTGATTCAGAACTTCGAGGAAAATAAAGTATGCAAAAGCTTGTCAGTTATCATTCAGGTCACTTTAGAAACCCTTATCCACATAACAAAAGTGCACCTGTATATATATTGATTATTAATTTGTCAACAGAAGATTCTGTCAGTATCATCAAATTGCCAGTCCAGGAGCCCTGGAGGCATCTTTGGCTGCTCTGGTAATGCCCAGATGTTCTCGGAATCCCGTGGCCTAAGATCCTCCACATCAAATGGGCACCCGTGGAAACATTACCCCTGGAGACTCCACTGGTAAATTCTCCAGGTCAGACAGGTGTTATGAAACAGTCCTCAGAAGTATGGCTTAGATGAGATTGAATTTGAAGACATGAAAATCGCTGCAAAAATACTTTAGGTTGACTTGTTTATCTTAATAAACCTTCCATTTTGAGGCAGTACAGAGAGTCCCTAAACACCCTTCAAGCAGCTTCCCCTAATGTAAACATCTTATATCACCATGATACTTTTGTCAAAACCAAGAAATTAACATCGGTTAACTAAACTACAGACTTTATTAGGATAGGTTAACTTAGGGTAAAAATAGAACTTCGTAAAGGGCATAAAGAAAAATTTGTTGCAGGGAGAAAATAAGCACTATTTTCCTTTGGGATGAGCCCAGGAAAAAGTAAAACTTTAGCACTTTACAAAGCCCAAATTTTAAGTCGTTAGCAGGTTGGAACCAGGTGAACCAGAGCAATGCTTCTCAAACTTCAACGTGCACGTGAATCATCTCAGCATCTTCTTATAAGACAGATTCTGGTTCAGTAGGTCTAGGCTGGAGCCGCTCAACAAGCTGTCCATTGAAGTTGATGCTGTTGGTCCCAGGACCACACTTGAAATAGCAAGAATCTGGAGGAGCGCTTCCAATAGAACTTCCTGGGGTGAGGGAAATGTTCATGACTCTGCACTGTCCAATGTGACAGCCACTAGCCACATGTGGCTATTGAGCACTTGAAATGTGGCTGGTGCCACTGAGGAACTGGATATCTCATTTTGGTTAATTCAAATGTAAAGAGCCACATGTGGCTAGTGACCACCATGCTGAACAGCACACAGAATTAGAGCATTTCATAACAAAAAGTATTCTTCACTCTGTAAGGTCTAGGTTTTTAAATACTTCCAAAGGACTAGAGAAAAAGAGAGAAGGGGACAGAGAAAGAGAGATGGAGTTCTATTTGTAAGTGTTGCACATGATAATATACATAAATCTCAAAGCAGAGATGCTGATTAAGATCTGATGGGCATGATGGAGACTCATCCTTACCACCTGTGCCGAGTGGATCAAAGATGCCTCGTCCCACGAGTAGGGACACTGAGCAGACGGCCAAAGACAAAAATTATCTTTCTTATCACATGAGGATGCTACAAGGTACTGATCTGAACTGGGGCTCTCCCCTTTGTTCTTTGGTGGGATGGAAACCATTGAAGATGTATTTCTAGCTGAACTGAGGCTTGTTACATAGTGACCTTGCAGAGGGTCTTTTTGTTCAGAAGCCAAGGCAAAGTGGGGGACACCAGCCAGAGCATAACTGTCTACCTATCTCTCCTTGAAAGTCCTTTGAGTCCCTTTTTGGCTCCAGCTAAATCATGGTGGTAGTTGAAACTTAGCAGAAGGTTCTATCCTCTGAATGAGGCTGCAGCTCCAGAATCTATTCTTAGACATACTATGTTACATTTATTTCACGCACACTGAAAGCCAAAAGCTGCCTTCAGTAGGTCCCGTGCCTACTTCCGACCCCTTCTGGTTCTCCACTTGAATCAATTCTCCAGGGCCGGCCCTGTGGCTTAGCGGTTAAGCGCGTGTGCTCCGCTACTGGCGGCCCAGGTTCGGATCCTGGGCGCGCACCAACTCACTGCTTCTCCGGCCATGCTGAGGCTGCGTCCCACATACAGCAACTAGAAGGATGTGCAGCTATGACATACAACTATCTACTGGGGCTTTGGGGAAAAAAAAGGAGGAGGATTGGCAATAGATGTTAGCTCAGAGCTGGTCTTCCTCAGCAAAAAGAGGAAGATTAGCATGGATGTTAGCTCAGGGCTGATCTTCCTCACCAAAAAAAAAAAAAATTCTCCAAGAATAACACATACAGTATTCTGTTCCTGAGCACTTTGTGATCTGAAAATCTAGACCCTTGCCAGGGGTATTTCCTCGTGTTACTAACACCATGAGGGTCTTAAACCTGCTTTTCATGTATATCTTTAAAGTAGGTCAGAGCAAGCTAGACTCTGCCCAGGGCTTCAGCCATTGTCTGCCAAGAGCAAGGGGAGGTGTCAGGATATGAAGCTATTGAGTGTTTGGTGAAGGGTTGAAGGGCTCGGGAGAGTTCTGGTTGAGTGTGAACACCCAGGACATTCCACAGTGATGATACCCCCCGGAAGGAGGATCTGGGACTCACATGTTTACTTGAAGCATTCTCTACAACTTCAAGACTGACTCTACCCTAGAAGGTGCCTTACAGTAAGTTGAGCCCTAATTATGTGCTAGCTCTTATTTCTAGGTGCTGTGGAGAAAGCAATGAACTAAGAAGACAAAACTTCCTGTTCTCACAGGCCTCTGATTACATACCCTCCAAAAATCAGGAGAATCACAAAATATAATTCATATACACTCAATAACAAATTATCATTTCAAAGCCAGACAATTTGATTCCAATTTGGAATAACATCATCTTTCTGAAAACTATTTCAGAATGTTAATGTGTTTTTTTTGCCAAAAGAAAAATTAGCATTTCCTATAAGAACTGAAAAAAAAAAAAAGCTAAAAAAAAGCTAAGATTTATTGAGCATTTCTATGTGCCAGGAGCTATAATAAGTAACTTTACATAAATTATCTCATTTTATCCTATAACAATCCCATGACTTAGGTACCATATTATCCTCAGTTTATAGCTGAGGAGCAGTAATATTGGGGGAATAATAAACCAATGAATTTATGGCTCCAAGAGGAGGAGCCAAGCCCGGTGGACTGGAAGCAGAGTCTCTTCTGCGTGTAGAGGAGATAGCTCTTTGTTGCTCTAGGGAAGTAAAGCACACAGTGTGGGAAGAGCTCTGTTCAGACGAGAAGAGAAAGAGAGCCAGCCAGAGTGAAGGACTGGAACTCACCGTCTTGGCTTCGGGCAAGGTTTTGCTTATCTCTTGGCCGTTAGCAAGAGAGTCAGTGTTGACTTCCACTGCCAGCCGTGTGCACAGTTTGAGGGGGGAGCAGCTTCATGTGAAGAGTGGACGGAAAGAAAGAGCCTGTTCCTTGGTGAGCACCATGTACCTGGAGTCTGGCCTCCCTTTAGACTTCTTCTTATCTAAGAGAATACGGTTTCTCAGTGCTTCAGGCAGTGTGAACTGAAGTTTTCTGTTGTTACTTGAAGCTCCAAAATCCTAGTTGATACAGTGACACTGCCTTAGAAACTGCAAGCCATGCCTCCTGGCCAGGGGCCAGAGGGAAGAGAAGGCTGAAGTTCAGAAGCGTCTGGAGCACCAGTGAGAGTCGAGAAGAGGCCCAGTCAAGGAGGACCATGGGGTCTCCACCAAGACAGGAGAACAAACAATAGGGTACCCCGCAGAACTCCAGGACAGCAGTTCAAGAAGCCTGGAGGCCAGACAACACAGCCTGATGCAGATGGCAGCCACCAGAATCCCAGAGCAGCTCCCAAGCCAAGCCTCCTCCCCACAGCCGCAAGGTCACACCCACCCCTCCCCCATTTCCACACACCTAGCTACCCACTGTGGAAGAGCACGGTGAGGAAAAGGAAATGAGGGACCAAATGACCCACCCAGCCCCTGAAAGACTGCTTAAATGAGAAGAAACTGAAATACAGAAAACCGCAAATTAAAGTAGTTCCCACCGCCTTCCTCCTCTCCCTGAAGCCCATCTCTTCCAGCTACCCAACACGGTGAGGACTTGCAAGGAAGATTAGATCCCTCTAGAAAGTAGAGGCTATACCTTTTTTTGTTTATCCAAAATAGTGTGTATAGATTTGAGCCCCACGGTGTAAGACCTACAGAAGCCCCAAGAGTACAGCATGATTTGAAAACCAGCAAAGTAACTCTGAACCCTTGCTGCTTACCACTGTTCTACTCTGTCGAGGATGCAAATATCTGGTCCAGGTGCTGCCTATTTCCCCTATGGGGACCCATGCAGGCATCGCTGATCAATCATCCCACTTTATCCTTCTCTGTCCAGACGAGGCCTCAGAAGCTTTCTCAACACAGTGCTCCATGACACCCCTACCAAATGATCAGGGTTGGAAAATAAGTGGAAAACTATGTGCAAACAGCAATTTGATGAACATCAAGAATCAAGATTTCTACGTTCATTTCTTATTAGAAGGTAGTACTTTTGGAGGAGAGACTCCAAAACTCCAAAACTGAAGGACGTTATGCTGTTTCAGGGCAAGGAGAAAAGTCTGTGTAATTCAGAGCTTTGCTTAAAGACCCTGGATTTTCGTACAGACCCTTTTAATCCCAGCAATGAGCAGAGCTTTTACTCCTCCTTCCTCCTTGTCCCTAGGCATCACAAAGCACCAGGGTAAGCTCTTCTTCAGGGCTTTTCACCTGGTTCCAGAACCATACGTAACACCGTTGTTTTTAAGACACCTTGTTGCAGCCAAAAGTTGAGCCTTCTGGTGTGGGCTTCCCTTGACTTTCAGTGTGGTTGAACACCTGACAACCATTTGGTGGAATAAGTGAAGGGATTAGAACAAGAAACACAACCTTTTGTTGACTTTTCTGCTGATCTGCTGGAAATTCATTTAGGCCCACACAAGCTTGCTGATTCTTCCTTTAATATTAAAAATGCAATTTCTGCAGAAGCCAGTTCCAATCTTGGAGGTCACAGATGGCTGTCAACACAGGATTTCTAAAGGGGAGTCCTCTCTCGCCCTTGTCTCTGCCCTGCCACCCTTTAAAATTTTCTCCGCGTTCTTGAGAAAGCGCCAGATGGATGGTCTCAGCAATGATGTCACGTGTTCACCGCTGGGCTGGTACGCTTCGCCAGGCTGCTGTGTCACAGCATGGAAAGCCACCTCGGTCGCCCAAGGAAGCAGTCACAGGACTGCCCGAGGCAGGCTCAGTCCCAAGGGAGGCTGATTCGACCAGGCCCCAGGCCCTGAACTGTCTACACTGTGGGCATTCCACCACTGGTTTGTTCCATTCCACCTCCTCCCCTAACACTCTCAGATGAGATCTGCAGGACTTCTGCACCCAAATTGTCAGGTTGCTGAGCACATTCAATCTGAAAAGCTTCATAAATCTCCCAGCCTTTCTATAACTCTGAAAGCTGCACAGGAACCCATACAAGCTCTGGGGGAATTTCCCAACCACAGGGGCGTGCCCTCGGAGAGAAATGGTGCGAGACAGAGGCAAAGGCATGGCTTCATCAGACAGGCCTGAGCTGGAATCTCAGTGCGGGCACTTCTCGATGTGTGTCCTTGACACATGTCTTAATCTTGTGGAGCCTCAGTTTCCACATCTCTAAGAAGCAGTGTAGTAAAACTTGTTACTTGGGTTTTAGGATAACAGAAAAATTAGGGGGACAAATCTCTTCTCTGGCTCTTTGCTTCCTTCCTTCTCGCACCCTCCACACATACACAGGGCAGGAAGGTTCTGCGCCATTTCACTGTCCTACTTTCCGGCTGCGAAGAAGGGGCTGGGTTGCTGGGGGGGTGAAGAGGATGCGTTTGCAGCAAAACAGGAAACAGAACCTCAACCTCTTGAGCCTGCTGGGGGGATAGCTAATAAATAAGCCCCCGCTTCTTCAGTCGGGAGCCTCTGCAGAGGGGTAGCTGTTGAGCTGTCCTCTGAACTGCCCTCGAGGAGGGGCCCTCCCTTCCCAGCCGCTCCGCTCCGTGAGCCGAGCCTGGGGCAGCAGTGGCCGGCTTGGCTGTACAGCAGCCAGAAAACCTAAACCTGGGTGTGCTCGCGAGTTCTGCTGTGGGATTTTCACACAGGCCTAGTTACTGCCGACCTGGGAGCCAGCTGAACTGGTGGCCCGGCCGCGTGGCAGGCTGGGGTCCCGTTGCCGGCCCATCAGCCCTCCAGCGCAGCTGCCAGCCCCTCACAGACCCCAGTGGAGCGAGTCCTCTAAGTTAGCACTGTTATGCTGGCCCTGGCTGAATGCCTTCCCTTCCAAGGAAGGGCAGTCAGGAGAACAAGGAAGGACAAACTTTAAAAAAATAATAAATATAATTAGTTGATCCCTAAGTAGATTTTTGGTGCTGCTGTCATCTTGTTTAAGGAGAACATATATGTAAAACCTTGGAAATGCAGAGATTCGATTAAGTGGCAGGGTCCGGGGATGGCAGCTGCTGGCAGCCCAGTCCATGGTGCGGTGCCCGGGCCCTGGGCTCCCAGACACTAAGTGCTCAGAGCTGGCGAAGGAGGGGAGAGATGATGTAGGCCAGCCCCCCATTTTCCAGATGATAAAACTAAGGCACTAAGAGTGGATTAGGAGGAGAGTGGGGCCTGGGAGCCAACTGCCCTGCTTCTCTCTCCTAGTCCCTTCCTGCCAGCATTTCCCAAAGTGTGCTCCATCAAGAACACACTGCTGGTGAGGGATGGAGACAGCTGTCTTGAAAAATGGATCTTGTGGTCAAATGGTTGCACTTTAATGCTGCCTCTTGAGATCAACAGTGCACCTTCACATAAAAGGAAGAATGGCTATTCAAAAACTGCTGACAGGGTTTGCCACAAACCGGGAAATCTGGAGTAAGCAAAAGGAAAGGGTGGCTTCTTTAGGCTGCATTCCATCCCCAACCACCAGTGGCTCAAACCATAAGGACATCTGCTGACATTAGCAAGAAGCATGGCAGCGGGCAGCTCTGGGATATCAGGCACTAGAGCAGCATCTCCTGTCTCAGTTCTCACGGTCTTCCCCTCATGGGCACAAGATGGCAGCCACATCTCCAGGTATCATATTGTCTCACACAAGCTATGCAAAAGTAGAAAGCAAGGAGGTGTCAAAAAGGAGTCACACTCTCCCTGCATTTCTCTTTTTACTCCCAGAAACTGCCAAAGACTCCATCCCCTCAAAGTCTCATTGACCAGAAGAAGTGAGTTACATGCTTACCCCATACTCATCCCTGGCAAAGCAGACTACAAATCCTATGATTGCCATAGAAATATCATGATTCATTCCCTGGGGCTAGGCCCGTTATGTATCGAACAAAATCACAGTTCTGATGGCAAAAAAGGAGGAATGGCTATTTGGAAGCTACCAACGGGGGTCTACCTTGAGAGATTTCTTTACTCCAGGACTTTGGAAAGCCTTTATATATGAATGTATGCTGTTTATCTCAAGAGGCCAAGTTAATGTACAGTTTCCCAAACTTGCCTGACCACAGAACCCCTTTGTCACCAAGCATTTCATGAGACTTGGGTTCCATGGAACACACTTTGGGAAACACTGACCAATGTATACCCCTCAGCATTTCCCTTCTTAATTAGCATGACATCACTTTTAGGCTAGACAGAAACCTTCTCTTAAGCCTTGAGTAAATACAATTTTCATAAATTTCTGTCTTCTTGATATTTTTTTAAGTCACTCCCTGTCCAAGTCAAACCTGGATTCAGAATGACAATTTTTCTGTCTCTGCCAAAAGCCTTGCATGTAGACATTTATCCTGAAATGTTTTCAGTTCCCACAAAACTCTTCAAAGGTAACAACAACAAAAAAGGCAAGATGAAGTCCTGAAACCTAAATTACAGCAGCTGTTCTAAAATGTTCTAACAATTCCATCCACCTGTGAATACTATGTTCACCCTGGTGTATGTTCCATGTGTCTGTCTTTTCTCTCTAACTGATCAGCTAAGGATCCTTTCTTCCGGGAGCCTGACCATGGTGTACACTCAAAGTAGTTGCTAAAAGCCCTATAGCTCAGGCATAGAGGAAAACTGGCTTGCATTGAGTTGCACAATCTTCTCCCCTTTTGCACAATGACTATAAACTATTATAGCTACCACTTACCAGGCAGCACCCAGGAACAGTGCTGCATTGCACTTGCACTATTCCCATTCTTACTCTAGGCTGTGAGCTGGGTAGCACTAGCTCCCATTTACAGATGAGAACACTGAGTTGGGGAGCCCAAGCCCAGGTCTGCCAGACTTGAAGCTGACGTTTGCTGTAAAGCAGCTGGCTCACTGAGCAGATTACCTGCCAGTTGTCGGGAGACAATTGGGGTGAAACCTTTTCTGTGCAGAAGTGAACCTGGGCTCTCCAGCTCCCTTCATGAAGCTGTTACCATGTGACTAGCAAAATTTGCTCATTTGCTCACTGTTTATAGAACTTTGTTTTTTAAGTCTGGACTTGGTACAAATTGCAAAAAGTATAACCAAGCTCTCCTTGGGGAGATTTGGTGTCTGTGTACGTGTGTGTGTTAGGGAAGTGGGGTGTAATCACATTTTTCCCCTATTAGGTAAAATCAGCTTAAAACTTGATTTTAAGGGCAATCTCCAAAGAAGAAAGCATTTCTAAAATGGTAGCTTGTCTGATGATTGCAAAGCAGCAGAGCACCAATCCTACTTATTAAAAAAGTAAAAATATGTAAAGCCAACCTTTTTCCAACACCTCCTATATGGGAGACACAGTGCTATGTGCTTTCCATATGTTTTTCAGGTTCTTACAACCATCTTGAGACATACCTGTTATTGCTCCTATTTAATAAATCAGGAAACTAGAGTTTCAAGAAGTTAGTTAACAAGGTGAAGTCACAAAGCTAGATTTGGCAGCATATGTGGAGTTGAGAAATACAGGATGATTACAGGCAGAGGAGTCTGGGTCCCAGTAGCTAAAGCCGCCACCACTGGCCAGCAGCCGAGGAGGCGCCAAGACATAAGGGTTTGGAGACTGACGCTGTGGCCACCTCAGCTTGGGTGCAGGACTGAGCAGGACCAGCCTGACTTGTAACATTTCGGTACATTCAGGTTAAGACGCCGAGAGCTTGAAAGCACCGCGTGGGTCCTCGGTTCCCCACTGCACAGAGGGCAGTGGTTGCTGCTTGCGCAATCAGCTGACGAGGTACCTGCTGTGAACTGACAATGCTTGTAAATCACCGTGAGCTCCTCGGAGAAAGGCGCCGTTCCACTCAAGGCATTGTTGACTATTTCTCTTCTTGCTTCATTATACAGCTTGTATTATTAAAATATAATCTGAACCATCTGCTTGAATTGGAAGATCTCTTTCAATGGATCATTGAAAATGCCCATTGTGTTGATTTCTAGAAGAGCTTTGCCTATGCCACAAAATCTCTTACGGAAAAAAGGCCAGAAAGCAAATTCCACTCGACGTGGTAAAATAAAAGAGAATGTCTCCTTCATATGATCCTGCTTAGGCTTGGCTGCTTTTAAGATGTTTCAAGGGATTTTCTTTCTTTCTTCTCTTTTCCTCCTCCCAAACTACCTTCTTTGTTTAGGCCTCCCTGTTTGCCCTCCTGCTTTGCTACAGTGTCACTTACTGCTTTGCCAGAATAACTGAATGTGAGGACACAAAGGAACAATGAGATGCGTTACCTGAGGCAAGAAGCCACCTGGGTGCATTTAGAGAGGCTCCTTCTCACATATCTTGCCAGTTTGTACCAAAGGCATCAACAGAAGGGCCACTGCCCAGCTCTCCTGCCTCTGGGGGGTGGGGGGGGAAGTTATCTCCTCAGAGCTCCCAAACTGATGAGTTCCGAGGAACCTGAATTATTGTTATTATTGGGATTATTAATTCAGTCCTTACTACTACAGAGAAATTGCAGCGACATAGGGCAATTGATTCATCCTGATTCACATTAAATGCCAGCCGACTATAACCTATTTTCAGGAGCATAAAAAGGCCAGTGCCACTGAGGCCAGACTGAAAGGGCAGAGATGTTAAGTGACCTTCCTAGTCATTACTCATCACCTTTACCCGCTATAACCTAGAAATTCAAAACAATGCCAACAATTCAAGACGTTTTGTTCCCAACAGGCAATGTTAGCTCAGGAGACTGCAGACACTGTTGTTTTTCAGCTGAACCATTGGCTTTGTTTTTCCCTTTCTTTCCTTATCATCTCTCCTCTCCACTTCTTGCCAAATTCCACAGAAATGAAATTTGGAAATATTAGGCAGAAAACACTGCACAAAGGCCACACACTATATATACACATACCTGCTGCTTTCAAAGGCAAAATAGAAAGGAAAAGTTAGCAAAAGAAGTCTCAACATCATGAAGACCCATCCGGGCAGTGATACGTTATCCAAGGCACGGATCGGAGAGTAGGACAAAGAAGGACAATTGATGATATGGAACAAACGAATGAACTATTTCTGCAAGAAACTAGGTTGCATGCATGCAACCTAGTCTGTGCATTTGCGTGCTTCAGATTTTGCCAAGCGTGAAACACACCTGCGAGGTCAGATGGTGAGGCGCTGGCACATCGGCCTGACAGGTGGTGGGGAGTGGTCTGCCCCGGGCAATGGCCTGCTCCTCTCTGCAGAATTGTTGCGGTCTCGAGCGTAGGCTTCTAGCACGGGCCCTCCTGGCCTCGCAGGCCGTGGTGCCTGGTTACTAAATTACCAAAAGGCCTCCTGATGAGGCCAGCTCTCTAAAGGTGCGCCCTGAGGACGGGGTCACAGCAGCGCCTTCTACAGCTTTCACGCGGAAGCTGAGCTGCTTCCCAAACGATTGTGTTTAGAATGAATCAACGACCAGAGCCATTGCAGTGTCTGGCTCACAGCAGGCATTTAATATCTGTTGAATGAATGACCACAACTTCAACCATGACCTACGTGAGATTTAGTCTCATGTTTCCAGTTATGCTGATTGTTCCAGAAAGTATATATCTTAGAAATTGCACTGTCTTCCTTCATCATTCTATAAGCTATAATATAGCTGCTGTATGCTGAGTGGCACAAAATAAAGAAGGAAGGATGGGAGGCAGGGAGGAAAAACATATCCTTCCAAGTTGTTGAACAAAATATTCTCTTCAATTCCCCAGGCTACGGAAGGGGGAGGGGAGACTGCCCAGGCGGTCAGTATAGTGAGATGGTCCCTACGGGCCAGCACTACCTCTTACTCATAATCAGATCAGGGAAGAACCCATGGGGAGAGGCCCAAGCAGGCGATTCAAGCCTGAGACACCAGAAGCCATGTATTAAGACCCAGGGGTAGACCCTGACAGAGACAGAAAGTAAAGGGACTGGGAATTGATTGGGGGTGGGGGAGGTTGTGATAAGGAGAAGCCAGAATATGAAGAATTAGAGGGGTTCTGGATAAAATCTGAGGACTTGAGTGGAGGGATGGGAGAAACCAAGTTCTCAGGTCAGACGTGCTATGAATTTTAAAAATAGTTTAAAAAATAATTGATGTTTTTGTATTTCCTAACCCTATTTTCTCCCTATTACAAAAATTTTCAAATGTATAGAGAAATTGAAAAACTGTGCAGTGAACACACTCACCACCTAGATTTTACAATGATCATTCAACTAGATTTGCTTTATCACACATCGATTCATCTATCCTTCACTCTCTCCTTTCATCAATTCAGTCTACTTTTTGATGTTTTCATTCCTAGCATTTTCTTATAAAAACATAGCTCTGTTGTTAAATGCTTGTGATTTTGTTATTTATATCAAGCTGAGTGTAGCTGGGATGGCTAAGTGTCCCACAATATATATTCACCTCTTTTTCCATGGTAATAGAATTTTTAAATATGTATATGGAAATTTAGTACAAAGACTACATTTCCCAACTTCCTTTGCAGCTAGGTATAACCATGTGACTAAGTTCTGACCAATAAAATGTAAGAGGAACTGTCATGTGACAGTTTCCAGGCTTCTTTCCTAAGAGATAGCATGCCAGTGCCTATGCCTGGTTGGCCCTCTTTTTACATCCCTTCCTCCATTCTGCTACCTGAACACAGATGTCACCATCTTGGACCATAAGGATAAAGACCACAGCCTAGGGATGGCACTGTGGAGTCGTGAGCTGAAGTCTGCGGCCCAGAGGACTCCACGGAGCAGAGCCACAATAGCGGTCCTGGACTGCTTACCCCTGGGCTAAATTTACACAAGAGGAAAATAAACATCATTCTTGTTTATGTGACTGTTATTTTGAGTGTTCTGTCACTTGCAACTAAACCTAATTCTAACAAATGCAACAGAACTTAAAAATCAAACAGTACAGAAGGGCTTATAATGAAAAGCAAGTGACACCTCCTAATGCCTCCCCAGCCCCAGCTGAGCTCCCCAGAGGCACACTTTTAATTCTTTTACGTGGTTGCTTCCACATCTCTAAATAATGTTCCCATTTTTCTTTCTCCATTTATCCATTTTAGACACCATCCCTCTCCTCCACTTCTCCTTCCTTCCTCCTGCCAATAAAGGTGCATCACTATTTCGGTTTCTCTATTACTTGCGTTTGTAAATGTAGTATTATTTATACCATTATCTCTGTTTCCATTAACTAAAAATGAAATCTCTTGTCTTCCTGCTTCGTTAGATCAGGTCATTAGTCCACCTACCTCCAAGTCTTTCCACTTCTCCCCTGCCCCTCTGTCATCTCAACCTCTATTGTTTTTACATTTACATTGTCAGCGTTGGTGCCATTTACATGCTTTCACTGACAGCTTCACTTTAGAATGAAGGGAGGGGAGCCTGCCTTTATGCTTTTGGACCCTGAAATGCCAGAATGTAGAGGGCTTTGCTCTAGGGCATCAGAACCCACCTTTGGTGCCTAATTTGGCTGTAGCCCTATAGCCTTTAATCTAGAACTCCCACAATACATCGTAATGATGTGTTTACAGGCCTATCACATCCAGGCCTTTTTCCCTTAGCAACACACAGGTGTCTGACACATGGAGCTACAATGACCTACCAAAGTTTTATGAGAGACAAGGTTGAACCAGAACCCAGGTTACTTATTTTATATCCATTGCTTCTGGAGATTTCTTGATAAGTCAGTGCTTAAGAACTAATATGGTAGGAACACATTCTCCTGTAATACAATAAGCTATATTGCTGCTTGGCAGATAAAAGTGAAGTTTGCATAGGAACAATTAGCACGTTTCTCTTCCTCCAAGTCTCAGAGGCTCTAGCAATCCTTGTGGGCACTCTAGAAACACCATCCATGTTGGAGCTGAAGAACCACGTCTCTGTGAAGTTAGGTTCAAGCTGAGAGCACAGAACGCGCTCCGTGAACGCCCGTTTGGTGGCTCACAGACGGAGGCTGTTGAAATCATACAACACTGCTCCAAATGTGCTACTGGTTCAGGCATGTTTTCTGCACAGAGAAAGAGATGAGAATGCAGGAACATGTGTTCAGATGTACTTAGCTGGGAAGAATGGCAACCCTGTCATGCATATTCTCGGCACAAAAATCCAAACCATGATAAACACAAGAAGTACATGTTTATAAGGATCACTTTTAGCATGTTGTCGAAAATGAGGATGAAGATGGAAACTATAAAAATTTTAAAAAGTATACTGATATGGGGCCTGGCCCAGTGGCATAGTATTTAAGTTCAGCATGCTCCACTTTGGCAGCCTGGGGTTCACGGGTGCAGATCCCAGGCATGGACCTACACCACTCATCAAGCCATGCTGTGGTGGCGTCCCACATATAGAGTAGAGGAAGACGGGCACGGATGTTAGCCCAGGGCCAATCTTCCTCAGCAAAAAGGAGGACGATTGGCATCAGATGTTAGCTCAGGGCTGATCTTCTTCACACACAAAAAAAGAAAGCAGCTGGGGCCTGTGGCGCTGAGCGTGCAGGAACCACCATTTGCCACCTGAGAATAAATAACCCAGATATCCAGGGTTCTGGGTATTTGGGCTTCTGGAAACACTTAACACTTGTTGAAATTATTTTTTAAAGTACAATAACTCACATTTGTGTGGCACTTTATGGTGAATAAATGCTCTTACAAACTCCAGCCCATTTGACTCATAAAACTACCTGGTAAGGTCATCGAGCCTATAGCATTATCCTTCCCATTCTCCAGAGGAGGAAACCGAGACCCAGAGAGACTGTGCGTGTTGAAGAGCCCCCTGAACAAAGGACTTTTCTTTCCTTCCCGTCTCACGCTCTTCCCTGGGAGCATGTTCCGTTTCTTCTGTCTCTTACCCACCTCCTTCCTCAAAGCAAGCTATGGAGAAATCTGTGGTGGATTAGCCTTTACAAAGGGAAAACCAAAGAATGCTAGGTTTTGAAATATTATTTTGAAATGTTTGTTTTAAAGGTATCTAGTCCTGTTAGCTAGGAAAGTCATAGAAAACACAAAGTGGTTTGAATTCAGCTGAGGCTGGGAAAAATGCCATCGGTGGCTTTCACCTAGGTGGCCAGGCTGCTGCATTTTTCTAGGACCTTTGGGAGTTAGCCAAAGTCCACATCTGACAAACCATCTTGAGCCCTGAGAAATCTACTGCTCGCCCATCTCCACAGAGAACAGGATCGGGGAGATCAAGGGAATGCAAACCGGCAGCACAGGCAGGCTGTGGGTTGTGATGCCAGTGGGGACCTGCACTGGGCACCCACAGGATGCTGGTCTCCATGGGTGCCAAACGCACATGAAATGCCCTGTCTTGTGTTTCTCAGTACTCAACTAGGTCCCATCCAGAGCCCACTCACCTGCATGCTGAGCTTTTTGGTGGAAAGTTGACCAGTTGTGAACAGGGAGTGTTTGTACCGGGTATTTTCTCTGGATCATGGGGTCGTGGGGTGGGGTGGGGGAGGATGACAGGGCTGCAAACAAAAAGACTTTGTGGCCTGGCCTGGCCACAGGAGAATTCAAGCTGGGGCTATTGCTCAGAGCAACTGAGATGCTTGTGTCCACAAGCAAGAAGCAAGTCCGGGGGGGACCAGTGCGCCCGACAGCTGCCAGCAAACCCAGTGAGGGAAGTGGCTGAGAGCGCGCAGCTCATGGGAGGGTGTGGTGACAGGAGGGGCTTGTTTTCCTGATCAGCCGCTCGGCTTCCGGCCAGCCGGGCCCAGGCCCACCAAACAGCCCTGGTGAAATCAGAGTCCCGTTAAAAAGAGGGAGAAGGAGCCGGCGCAGAAGACCAGCCCAGGGCAGGACGTGGGGGCAGGCATGAGGGGGAGAGAAACAGCTCCTGGAAGGAGTGTGGAACAGAGAGAGGTCAATTATTCCTGTCGAGGATTGGCAGGAAGGTGAGGGCCTGGGTGCGGTGGACAGAACTTCCACTCTCTCCTTACCCTCGTGTGGCCCAGCGTCCTGTCCCCGGCCTCCTGCCACTGCACAGCACCGCGTCTACCCCATCCCCCTCCAGGCTTCCTGGCCCTTCGACCCTACTCGCGAGCTGCAGCAGCCACCTCTGTTTTCCCAGCACTGTTGGAGAGGGTGGGGACACTAGAGACAGGCCTTTGGGCACCTTCCAAAACTATGCATCTAAAAAGAAACAGGGGTTGTGAAAGAGGGCTTTACAAATGAGAGCGCCCCTACCTTCCTTGAACAGGAACAGACAGAAATCTCTGTGGCTCCCTGCTGTTTCTCTCCGTGGAGGGCCGCCCCCACCCTCCGGCGTCTGTCGGCGGGGAGGGAGGTTTGGAAAGCCTTCAGGATAAGCAACAGTGGGAACACTGCGCTTTCGCCGGGAGGAGGCCACACACGGAGACTGTGCACAGAGAAACACACACACACACAAATACGTGCAAACAAAAAGCAATCTCCATTCAGTCCATCTTTCAACATGAAGCAAACACATGGCAAACACTGCAAAACCTGGGCTTGGCTGGCGGTGGTCACGGGGTCTTTAGAGGGGCATTAAAGCAACTGCCAGACGTTAACCCTATGTGTGCCGCTTGGCGTTTTCTTCTTCCCACGAGAACGGAGAAACTGGGTTTATGAAAGCCTCAAAAACAATCAAAAGTGACGATGGATAGAGTATGTGATTAAGGGAGAGAAGCAGACACCAAACGGAAGACTCAAAGAATATTAAAATACATTTAAAATAACATTTTAAAGGTCAGTGATGGCAAAATTGATTTTTCAATATTAATCCAACTTTAATGAACGCATGGGAGACTAGCAGGAAACACACTCAGGCGTAGCGTGGGGTCATCCAGCTCTGGGCTTCTCGCACTTGACTGTGCACGCCACGGCTGGGGGTCTGGGCAAAACGCAGATTCCGGTTCAGGGCCTCTGGAGTGGGCCTGCCGACAGCAGCCGGCCAGGGCACACGTGGGCTGTTCTCCTCTTTCCACCTTTGGTATTTGAATATCTCCTGTAGTGAACATATTGCTTACTTGGATAATCGTGCAAGTATTTTCCCTTTGAAGATAAGGCATTTGTAGGTGAAGTCCAGTGCCTCATCTGAGCAGAGCCAGGGGAAGGCTTCTCCACAGGCAGGGCAACTCACAGCTTTGATTCTCAGCCCAGAGCGGGGGGCTCGAGGAATCCCTGGGAAGCTTTATGAAGCATGTGCCCCCTGGGGACTTGTCGGAATGGGGGGAGGCTGTGTAATTAGAGAGCTCCTGGACCACACACCCCGCCAGTCCCCAGGGCGGCGAGCCACCACACAGACACAGACGTTCCCCTTCGCTGTGGTTCACATCTCAGCCTGCTCTGCGGCTCCCGCTGCAGTGGCCTGGAGTGGCTAAGAAACATTACATTTTATGCTCTCAGCCAGTAAAACCCATAGTTTTATATGCTTATCTACAGTAAACAGGGCCCTTCACTGCTCCCACTTTGTGTTTGTGCTAAAGAAACCATCCCACAACTCACTCGTATCTAAGTGATTGAGAAGCAGGGAGAATTGCTGATGACTTTGTCACTGTCTTAAAGACATTGTGCAGGCTGAGGCAGGGAACCCAACAGGACCCTCAGACTATGGGTTTTAGAAGTTTACAAAGTGGCTCAGCGGCACCAAGAATCTGACCACGAAAAGTTGGCATCTTGTTGAGTCCTTCTGTCAGTGGGGTAACAGGAACATTACTGCCCAAAATGTCCCTCTTCTATGGAAGCACAGAGAACTTGTGTCATTCAAAACACTGTCATAAATACAGCAATATTAACTTAATCATCAGTAATATACATATTTACATCTTTTTGTTGTCTTGCCTCAAAGATAAGGAAAACGACATGGGCTGTTTTGTAAGCTAGATCATCTATTATTATTTGATTAATCAGGATAATCAAACTCAATTCAAACTGGTGTAAGCAAGAAATTGGAAATTTGTTGAATTATGTGACTGAAAAGTCTACCTTCAGGCACAGCTGGATCCAGGAACTTTAATGATGCCAACAGAACTTTGCCTCATTCTTTCCTTCTCAATTCATCTTTCTGCCATGTTGGCTTTTTTATCAGGCAGGCTCATGATTGGGAGAGAGATGCTAGGAGGTTCAGGCTTGTTCTTCGTTCTCTCTAAAACCCCAGAAAAAGAAGTTTCTGTCATAACGACTAAAACAAACATCCCCTAATTAAGTCTTATTAGTTGAACCTGGATCACATACAAGACTCTGGACCAATCACTGTGACATGGGGGACCCATTCCTCCAGGCCCAGGGCAGGTGCACACCATGAACTGAGGCCATGGGGAGTCCAAGCTCTGATTGTTTAGGCCCTGGGGCAGGTGCTCAGCCCTGGATCCAGACAGGAATGTAGTCGGGGATTTAAGAGCAGAGAAGAGCTTTCATAGAAAAATATGGATTCTATCATTAAAAGAAGGGAGAATAAACCCTAGGCAGGAAAAAGAATGTGTCAAATTCAGCCTATAATTATCAACAGACTAATATTCACAAATGGTTTTTTTGGAACTTCACAATTCAGGTTGATTAGCTGGACCAGTGCTTTCCAACCTTTTGTAGGCCTTAGTTCACAGAGAAGAATTAAAACGTGCGTGGGCAGCTCGGGGAAGCCGGGTGGAAATTCACGACCCCGCAGAGACTGCTGTAGGATTGATTGGCCGGGGGCTCCAGATGTCCCAAGTTCTGAGAGGAGCAATAGCTTGTACTGGGGCAACTCTTGGGGATCACTGTTAGGACACAATACTGGTGCTTGAGGCCCAGTGCAGCCATTTAATTATAATAAAAAAAATTATGGCAGGATAGTTCAAAATTCATTGTGACCTGTATCCCAATACCTTCCCCTCCTCACCACACGCTACCCCGCCTCCAGAAAGGCAATCATCTGTTCAGCAATCATTTATCGAGCTCACGCTGTGTGCCAGACACGGCTGTAGGCCCTTGAAATGCAGCAGTGAGTGAGACAGAGCCTCATCTGGCAAAGGTGCGTTTGAGCATATGTTAGCGAGTAGAGACAGACAATAAGCAATGAAAGTGATAAATCAGTAAACGATCAAGTGTACTCCTTTCAAGAGAAAGGAGAGCAAGGGAAAAGGACTACCTCAGGAAGAAGTCAAGAAGCGCCTCTGCCGCCAGGGGTGTCAGAGCCGTTCCTCGTCCACAGGCTGCAGGAGGCTTCAGAAGGTTCACCCCATCGCCCACGGACTTCAGCGCCCACCTCCCGGCCTCAGGGCACACCTGGGTGCTCCGAGACTGGTCTGCAACGGCAGGGAGAGCCGGGGCTTTTGCACAGGAGAAGTACAGCTGCTGTCAAACGCTAACGTGGACGCACCAGCACGGTCTCCAACTTCAGACCCGGAAGGGACTTTCGAGGCTAGAGTCCATCCGCTTGTGCTGTAGATGAGGGTGCCACCAGGCTCACCTCTGACTCGGGGTCTTGTGTAAGGGGACACAAGCCTTGGCTGGGGCCTGTGTTGGTTATCTCTAGCGGCATATTAAATTTTCCCAAAATGTAGCGGTTTAAAGCCATGACTGTTTTTAATCTCACAGCTCCAGCGGGTCAGGAATCAGCATGGCTTAGAGGGGTCCTCTCCTCAGGGTGAACCAAGGGCTGTGATCACGGTGTAGGCCCGCTCAGCCACAAACCTGTAATGCAGGTTCAACTGAGGCAGGACCCACCTTCAAGCTCACTGGGTGGTTGTCTGCAGGACTCGGTTCGTCCAAGGCTGTGGGGTGAGGACCTCAGTTCCTTACTGGCTGTTGGCTGGAGGCCACCCTCACTTCCTTGCTATGTGGGCCTCTCCAACATGGTAGCTTCTTCATCAAAGCCAATGAGAGAGAGAGCAAGTCACAGTCTCTTGTAACCTGATCACAGAGCAAGTCACTCGTCACTCAGTCCAGTCTGTGCCCTGGTCAAGGTTTGCACCAGGGTGTGTCTACCAGGAGGTGGGAACTGTGGTGGGCCATCTTCAAAGGCTGCCTGCCTGAGGACACTGGGTCTGCGTTCAGGATTTCTCCAAGTCATGCTTCCTTGGTTCCTTGCACTCTGTTTTCTACTAAGTGACAACATAGCCAGTCCCCACCACACAATGTCTTCAGCCCTGAGCACCAGGGTACCCTTTCATTCCCGCCCCCAGCTCCTCCACGTTTCTCTCTCTCAGTGAGGCTCCCCGCCTGAGCAGCTCCCATCACCCGCTCTCTGGAGGAGGCTGACCGCCTCTCAGCCAGGTCCACATGGTCAAATGACTTGCACTTAGCTGGTTTCAACTCCACTTCAAATCTGCTAGCCCCAGCCAGACCCCACACCCACTGCCCCCAAGACATCTGGGGAGAGGGAGTTTTCACCACAGGGAATTTGGGACAGGAAGCACTTGTCAGACTGAGAAGTGAGGCCCCACGGGGAGGATGGGGAAACGCGTGGTCAGTGCTCACTGCTGCGGGGCGTTTGCCGAGAGGACGGTTTCCCACAAGCTCTCAGAGAAATGACGACAATGAATGATCCTAAGTACAAGAAACGCTAACAGTCCTGCTGCAGCTCGGTCTGTGCAGGTCAGACGGCACAACTGAGCTTCCTTCCGAGGTCCAAGTAAGGCAATTCCATAACTGATACGCCCCGGATTTGGGGGACGGCTGTGGTCAGTGTCACGTTCCCTTCATAATGGGACACTGAGGAAGACCTCACAGAGTTGTCTGTGGTCTACAAACCAACTGAACTGTTAACTACAAACTAACCATTTTGAACACATCCAGAAGAAAAGTAAACTGTGCTAACACACACCTCCTTTGCCCATTTTATATATTTTATTATATATTTTCTCTCTTTAGTCCATTTTATATATTTTATTATATATTTTCCTTAAAACCCCTTTTTTTCTGTTTTGGCATCTACCCATAGTGGCCATTTTGAAACTCTGTCTGCTAGACATTTGAGTCACTTACGTCTTTCGTCTTCCTCCCTCCCTCCGCCTTTCCTTTTTGCTATGATGCCATCCTTCTCATAACCTGAATGCCCTTTGTAAACTCACCCGACGTTTCCAAAGCAGTTTTTGAACACTCGTCACGAGGCAGCAGGTCCAATGCATTCCCCACAGCCCTGTGGGCTTCTCTCCAAACCGACTCCTTGAAGGCTGGGCTCCTGAGATTGTGCGGCCTTCACCACGACAGTAGTGTGTCTGGCCTTTTCAGGCAGGATGCCATTGACATGTCCTACTTCTGTTCTTCTTGGGGTACCCATGTTTCTTTAAAATGATCTCTCTCTTACAGCTGGTTTTTAAAGACAGCTTTTACTTCTACTTGGAGTCTCAAACATGTTGACAATATCTCCTTTGGTTATTCTTTTAAAAGAACTTTGTTTTTTTGATGTGTTTGGATACACATTTTTCTCTCATTGGAGAATAGTCGTTGTGTTAGCCTGCCAGGGCTGCCATAACAAAGTACCACCGACTGGGTGGCTAAAACAACAGAAATGTATTTCCCACCGTTCTGGAGGCTGGAAGTCCAAAATCAAGGTGTTGTCTGGGTTGGTTTCCTCTGGGGCCTCTCCCCTTGGCTTGTAGACGGCCCTATTCCCCGTGTGTGCTCACGTGGTCCTCCCTCTGTGCATGTCTGTGTCCTCATTCCCTCTTCTTATAAGACACCAGTCATATGGATTGGGGCCCACCAAATGACCTCACTTAACTAATTACCTCTTTCAAGACCTTATCTCCAAATACAGACACATTCTGCGGTACTGGGGTAAAATTTCAACATATGAGTTTTGGGGGGACATGATTCAGCCCAGAACAGTTAGAAAATACAGATAGGCAAAAAGACGACAAAAAGCCACATATAATCTCATAACTTTTGGCCTTCCAGTGGCTTCTGATTGTGCTTAGCATAAATTCCAGCCCCTTACTTCAGCTACAACTCTCTACCTGGTCTGACCTTATGCCTCTCCCTCATCTCCTAGATCCCTCACTCCCACCACATGCCCAGTGCCCATCCTCCTCGGGATCCTCCTCCTTTGCACTTGCTCTGCCCAGATGTGTGCACGGCTGATGTCTTCTGATGTCTTCTGATCATGGGCTCAGTTCAAGTACAGAGAGTCCCAGAGGCCTCCTGTGACCCCGATCTGATGTTGCCTTCCCCCTAGGCATTCTACTGCAGAGCTTCTCCACCTTGCACTGTTGACATCTTGGGCTGGATAGTTCTCTGTTGTGGGGGCTGTCCTGTGCATTGTGGGATGTTGGCAGCATCTTTGGCCTATACCCACTAGAGATGCTGGTAGCACCTTCCCAGTTGCCACAATCAGAAATGTCTCCAGACATTTCCAAATGCCCCCCAGAGGGTGAAATCACCCCTGTTGAGAACCCCTGTTTTAGAGAAACAATATAGGGGAGTGGTGGAGAGTGTGGGTGTGGGAGTGATCCTGGATCTTATCTCTGTGCCTCACGTTTCTCATTTATAAAATGAGGATAACAATTATTAATATATTAACTCATTCAGTATGAGTTAGTTTAGTTAGTTTAATATGAGGTAAATTACTGTGAGGATTCAATGAGATAATACGTATCAAGCACTTGGAGCAGCCCAGGCCCAAAGTAAACATTCAATAGCATTAGCCATTGTTAATGTCTCTCATTACCCTGATATTTTCCTATATTTATAGTCTGTAAATGCCACAGGCAGGTGCCTAGAACACTGCATGCACATAACAGGTCTCAATAACTATGTGGTGAATGAAGGCTCTCCCCTTCCCCAGCCCCACCCCCACCAGTCTCCTCTCCTCCGTCTCATCCACACCCAGTGGTGGTGACCTGACCTACTTCCTGAAAACGAGCCATGGCCTGCCCCTTCCGGGGCTCACAGGCAGGTCTGTGGTGACACCACCCTACCAGGAGGTGGACCCACAGTCCCTAGAGAACGTGAGAGGATATTCAGCCCCAAATGTCACAACTGTTACTGCATGGGAGATACCAAATACACGCATATCTCCTTTTATCACACTTTGCAGACAATTGTGTTTTTTACAAACTGAAGGTTTGTGGCAATCCTGTGTCAAGCAAGTCTTAGCATCATCTTTCCAACAGCATTTTCTCGCTCGTATCCCTGTGTCACATTTTGGTAATTCTCACATTTCAAAGTTTTAAATTATTATTATATTTGTCATGGTGATCTGTGATCAGTGATCTTTGACGTCACTTTTGTAATTGTTTTGGGGTGCCACAAACCACGCCCACATAAGACGGCAAACTTAATCAATAAACGTTGTGTGTGTTCTGAGTGCTCTACCAACTGGCTGTTCCCCCACCTCTCTCCCTCTCCTCGGGCCTCCCTGTTCCCTGAGACACAACAATATGGAAATTAGGCCAACTAATAACCCTACAATGACTTCTAAGTGTTCAAGTGAAAAGAAGAGTCACATGTCTCTCACTTTAAATCAAAAGCTAGAAATGATTAAGCTTAGTGAGGAAGGTTATGTTGAAAGCTAATAAGGCTGAAAGCTAGGTCTCTTGCATCAACAGTTAGCCAAACTGTGAATGCAAACGAAAAGTTCCTGAAGGAAATTAAAAGTGCTACTCCAGTGAGCACATGAATGATAAGAAAGCAAAACAGCCGTGTTGCTGATATGGAGATATGATATGCTTTAGTGGTCTGGATAGAAGACGAAACCAGCTACAACATTCCCTTAAGCCAAAGCCTAATCCAGAGCCAGGCCCTAACTCTCTTCAATTCTTTGAAGGCTGAGAGAGGTGAGGAAGCCGCAGAAGAAAAGTTTGAAGCTGGTAGGTGTTGGTTCATGAGGTTTAAGGAAAGAAGCCGTCTTTGTAACATAAAAGTGCAAGGTGAAGCAGCAAGTGTTGATGTAGAAGTTGCAGCAAGTTATCCAGACGATCTAGCTAGGATAATTAACGAAGGTGGCTACACTAGATCTTCAGGGTAGATAAAATAGCCTTCTATTGGAAGGAGATGCCATCTAGGACTTTCACAGCTAGAGAGGAGAGGTCAATGAATGTTTCAAAGCTTCAAAGGACAGGCTGACTCTCTCGTAGGGGCTAATGCAGCTGGTGACTTTAAGCTGAAGCCAGTGCTCATTTACCATTCTGAAAATCCTAGGGCCCTTAAGAATTATGCTAAATCAACTCTGCCTGTGCTCTATAAATGGAACCACAAAGCCTGGATGACAGCACATGTTTACAGCATGGTTTACTGAATCTTTTAAGCCCACTGTTGAGACCTACTGCTAAGAAAAAAAGATTCCTTTCCAAATATTACTGCTCATTGACAATGCACCTGGTCACTCAAGAGCTCTGATGAAGATGTACAATGAGATTAATGTTGTTTTCATGACAGCTAACACAACATCCATTCTACAGCCCATGGAACAAGGAGTCATTTCAACTTTCAAGTCTTATTATTTAAGAAATACAGGGGCCGGCCTGGTGGCATAGTGGTTAAATGCACACGCTCTGCTTCAGCGGCCTGGGGTTCACAGGTTCGGATCCCGGGCGCACTGCTTGTCAAGCCATGCTGTGGTGGCGTCCCATATAAAGTAGAGGAAGATGGGCATAGACGTTAGCCCAGGGCCAATCTTCCTTGGCAAAAAGAGGAGGATTGGCATCAGATGTTAGCTCAGGGCTGATCTTCCTCACAAAAAAAAAAAAAAATACATTTCACAAAGCTATAGGTGCCATAGAGAGTGATTCCTCTGATGGATCTGGACAAAGTCAATTGAAAACCTTCTGGAAAGGATTCACCATTCCAGATGCCATTAAGAACATTTTTGATTCATGGGAAGAGGTCAAAATATCAATGTTAACAGGAGTTGGGAAGAAGTTGATTCCAACCCTCATGGATGACTTTGAGGGGTGCAAGACTTCAGTGGAGGAAGTAACTACAGATGTGGTGGAAATCGCCAGAGAACTAGAATTAGAAGTGGAGCCTGAAGATGTGACTGCATTGCTGCAATCTCATGACAAAACTTAACGGATGAGGAGTTGCTTCTTACGGACGAGTAAGGAAAATGGTTTCTTGAGATGGAGTCTAGTCCTGGGGAAGATGCTGTGAAGATTGCTGAAATGGCAACAAAGGATTTAGAATATGACATAAACTTAGTTGATAAAGCAGTGGCAGGATTTGAGAAGATCAACTCCAACTCTGAAACAAGGTCTACTGTGAGTGAAGTGTTCTCAAACAGTATCTCATGCTACAGAGAAGTCATTCGTGAAAGGAAGAGTCAATC
Source organism: Diceros bicornis minor (assembly GCF_020826845.1). Lineage (NCBI taxonomy): Eukaryota > Metazoa > Chordata > Mammalia > Perissodactyla > Rhinocerotidae > Diceros > Diceros bicornis. The sequence continues at coordinate 4,587,656 of NC_080761.1, forward strand.
GATGTGGCAAACTTCATTTTAAGAAATTTTAAGAAATTGCCACGGCCACCCCACCTTCAGCAACCACTGATCAGTCAGCAGCCATCAACATCGAGGCAAGACCCTCCACCAGCAAAAAGATTATAACTCGCTGAAGGCTCAGATGATGGTTAGCGTTTTTTTAGCAATTAAGTATTTTTTAACTATTTAAATTAATTAATTTCATTAGTTACTTTTTGACATAATGCTATTTGCACACTTAGACTACAGTGTAGTGTAAACAAAACTTCTATATGCACTGGGAAACAAAAAAATTCATGTGACTCGCTGTATGGGAATATTGACTTTATTGTGGTGGCCCGGAACCAAACCCGCAGTATCTCTGAAGTAGCACCTGTTTTGGAAGCATCTCAGCTGGCCAACCACGCAGAAGGAAGTTTCTAGTGGCCTTTTGACAATGTCCACAAGTGATGTCCGCGGTCTGTGTTCCCGTCTAGATCTGTCAGCACACCACATTAGCGCTCTGACGTCCATCTGTAGCGTGAGGAGGTGGAGCGGGTCATTTATAATATAAAAGTGACACCAAACACATGGGTGGTTACTGCATGTCAGGCACAGTTCCAAGTACTGATTACCTCCTGTAATCCTCCAGCCACTCCACAGGGTCTGCTCCTACACTCAGACCCCACTCTATAGAAGAGGAAACCGAAGCCTGGGAAAGTGAAATAACTTGCTCCAGGTCTAGGACGGCCAGCTTGCCCCAGTTTTCCCAGGACTTTCTTGGCTTCAGCACTGGAAGTCTCATATCTTGGGCAACCTCTCAGCCCCTGGCAAACTGGGACAGTTGGTCACCCAACCCAGGTCACCCAGCTTACAAGTAGCAGAGCTACTTGAGCCCAGCCAGCCGGTTCCAGAATCCACACTCTTAACTGCTGTGCAAAGTGGCCTTGGAGATACTGTGATGTACAGTAACCAAGAAAACCTCAATCCATCAATTCATCAAATTCAGGGAGATATCCTGAAATGAATCTTATTTCCATTATAACAAAAAGAGGGTGGGTCTGCCAGCTGGGAGAAAATATTTGCAAAACATATATCTGACAAGGGGTTAATCGCCATAAAGAATTCACACAACTGAACAACAAAAAAATAACTCGATCAAAAAATGGGCAGAGGAAATGAACAGACACTTCTCCAAAGAAGATATACAGATGGCCAATAGGCACATGAAAAGATGTTCAACATCATTAATCATCAGGGAAATACAAATCAAAACAACATTAAGATATCACCTCATGCCCGTTAGAATGGCTATAATCACCACGACAGAAAACAAGTGTTGGAGAGGATGTGGAGAAACAGGAACCCTCATACACAGCTGGTGGGAATGCAAACTGGTGCAGCCTCTATGGAAAACGGTATGGAGATTCCTCAAAGAATTAAAAATAGAAATACCCTATGATCCAGCCATCCCACTACTGGGAATCTATCCAACAAACCTGAAATCAACAATCCAAAGAGGCTTATGCACCCCTATGTTCACTGCAGCATTATTCACTATAGCCAAGAAGTGGAAGCAACCCAAGTGTCCCTCGACTGACGACTGGATCAAGAAGATGTGGTATATATACAATGGAATACTACTCAGCCATAAAAAAAGACAAAATCACCCCATTTGCAACACCGATGGGCCTGGAGGGTATTATGTTAAGTGAAATAAGCCAGACAGAGAAAGACAAACACTGTATGATCTCACTCATATGTGGAATATAAACCAACACATGGACAGAGAAAACTGTATTGTGGTTACCAGGGGCAATGGGGGTGGGTGGTGGGCACAAGGGGTGAAGGGAGACATGTATATGGTGATGGACAAACAAAAATGTACAACCCAAAATTTCACAATGTTATAAACTATTAAAACATCAATTAAAAAAAAAAAGGAGGGTGGGTCTGTACACCAAAACCATAGATTGTAGAGGAAATAAAGTTGATATTTCACCTCGTCTACAGTTATCCAGTTTATGCCTTGTCATTGGCCATAAAGGCCTAGTCCCTCATGCTATGGTCTCTATGCAGAAGACGTCCCCACCTTCTGAGAGGATGAACCAGAGGCCTCACCTGTTAATATCAGGTAGGCATGAACAGACCTTGCGCTGAGCTTCCCCACCACCTCGCTCACCTGGCAAAAACTGAAGAAGCTGCTCCCGAAGTATTTCCTCCACCACACAGCACTGTTTCGCACAGCTAACGATACGGCTTAGAATAAACTGGGGACTCGAAGGCCAGCTTTCAGACTGAGTGGAAACCTGTCTGCAGAGGAAAAGCAGCTCCCAGCTAAGCTCGCTTCTTGTTTGTCTTTCGCTCAGCACATGTTGAGCTCATCACAAATATGCAGCCACATGCCTTGCTTTGGGCTTTTTCTTAAACAAAGGATGCCATTCTTGGCCTCTCTCTCACTTCAAAAGTCTTGGCTAAAATCTACTCAGGGGTCTTGGGCTGCTTGGCACTCTCTCCTTGGCCAACTGCTCTTCATAAATCTGATGCTCAAACAGCCTGGGGAAATGGGGAGCCATGTGTCCCCCTCAATTCTGGATGCTACTGGGCTCAGTCCTTGCCTTGGACAGTCAGGGGCATTCATGATGTTTCACACAATAAGAAACCTGGAATATTAAGGGAGAACCACCCTCCTCAGGATTTAACCAAACTTGAGGACAAGTTCCCCAAGTTTCTGCATAAGAATCAGCTGGGGACATTATTAAAATTCCCCCTGTCCCATCTGGTGATTCTGATGCAGTAGAGCCAGGAGGGCCCAGGCATCTTCATTTTTAACAAACTCCCACGATGATTCTGATGGGCTTTGTAATGTCCCCGTGAGAACCTCTGCCCTGAGATATCAATTAAGGTTTGTCTCACATGTGCTTCCTTAATATTTCCCATTTCAGAAGAAATGGAAATCTAAAATGTGAAGCGTTTCCCATATTTTCTCTCAGATGTATGTTTTCTTTAACCCCTAATCATAGGTGATTGGGCAGGCATGTTATCACACCACACATTTCCTGTGTATAGGTGTTGCCCATTCTTTTTAATTGCTGTGTAGTATTCCAGAATATGACCACACCACAGTGAACATCCAGGTTGGTTCCAGCTTTGAGCAATTATGAACAATGTTACTACAAACATTTTTTTAAAAGGTCTAAAAGTGGAAGCCCATCTTTACAAAGGCCATCTCCAGTGCCGAGGACTGACTGGTTAGAGATGCTGATGAGGACGAGGGATGAGCAAGGCAGAGCAGGGGTCTCTCTGCAGAGAGATGAACATGCCTAACTTATCACCACTTTTTAACATTTTAATGAATTCAAATAAAATATATATTAATTTATAAGAGACTAGATTTAGGGTCAAGGAATGTCTGAACTGGAAAGTTCTAGGTAATCAATGCTCCAATTTCCCAGAGGAGGCCCTGTGAAGTGATTTGCCCATGGGCTAGAAGAGGTTTGGAAGAAAAACAATAGACTAAGTTATTTCATCAGGAAGCACAGGGAGCTGTGGAGGCCACACAGCTGCTACCGGTTGTTATTTCTGTTCCCCATTTGCGTTTCAGTATCCCTGCATTTGAAATGAGGAGAAAAAATTCGGTTCCAAGTGTTTTTCCAAATGCTGTGTCTGAGCACCACTGGCTCAATCACTTCAGCCACATCAGTGATGGAGACAGATGTCAGCAACCAGCCAGGCCACCGTGGCTGGGGCTGGAGCTAAAGTGGGTCCAGTGTGCAGCTGCCCGAGCTCCAGGTCCCCGGTTCGCAGGTGCCCGAGCTCCAGCTCTGTCCTCTGGGCACGTGATAAACATGACCTAAGAACCACAGAGTTCCCTTATCTTAGAGAAGGTGGCGGCAATCACTCAGCCGCACTCTACTTTAATAAAGCATCCCTTTCTTCACACACTTGTCACACACTCAACAGGCAGTGGACACCTGTTAAATGTGGGCACCGGGTGTACAAGACGAAGATGACACGGTCCTGTCCCCAAGTAGCTAACAGGCCAATGAGAAGGTGGGCAGGAAATGACTAAAAACCAGGTCGTGTCGTAAAGGTGAAGTACACACACACAGACAAGACTATACAATATTTGCAGTGACTTCTTCCTTCTTGGCCATCAGACCTGGACAGCCCCAGAGGCTCCCAGCTGCCTGAGCCCTAGTAGTATCAGTGCAAATATGCCAAGAGGCAGGCCACCACCAGAGGGCAGTGTGGGGATGTCGGCCTGCACATGCTCAGTTGTTCAGTTTCGCTATCGTTCCAGGATTGAGGATTGCAAAGTAAGATTTCGGCAACAACATCAATTACCAATTTTTCTTCATCTAGGGAATAGTGCATAGTACTTCTTAAAATGGATTACTACAGCTTAATATACAGCCTGGAAAAAAAAGAAGTCCCACAACTTTCTCACTGAGTTGCAAAATTTGTGTTATCCAAACCAACATTTTTCACTGTTTTTTTCTTGCATTTTTTTGTGTAACAATTCATGAAACAGTGCTATAATTTTGATTTAAAAATGGAAAAGTAATGTCTTTCCATTTCTTTAAGCTTCACCTAATTTGCTTTAGACCTCTGTGGACATGTCGATTTTTATGTTGGGCTCATGGAGTAAAAGGATCATTAGCACAGAAACAATGGCCTCACCAAGCCACTGATGGGCAACTCTGTCTAGGGTTTCTCTCTGGTGAGCGGAAATTCCTTGGCTAAAAGAGCAACGTGGCTTGACAGATAATGCCAATTCTCCAGTTGATGGAGAAGGCTGTCCCTTTCTTGCCAGCCCATTGGTTCTGGAGGAGGGAACGTGTAGTCAGTAGTGAAGATAGACTGTAACACACCCTCATATACTATTTTCTCTTTTAATCCGAGATCATTTCTCCATGATTTAAACTAAAGAAGAGGGCAGGAAGGCTGAGGCAAATGGATTGCACAGTAGGGGATCCCACTAGGGTGTTCCAGGTGAAGGTGGAGGACAGGGCAAGTTTCCCGCCAAAATGCCCTGAGAGAAATTCCCTTCAGGGCCCGAATCTGGCGAAAACCTCAATGCTGTGTTCATTGCCATAGCTCAGATTCTGATTTCATCTCCCCTGAAACTACACGGGCCATAGCCTGGCTCTAGCACGACTTCAAGAGCAGAAGTGGTACATTCTAATCTTAAATTCCAGCTTCTAGTTACTGCGAGACCTTGCAGAATCTGTGTGCTTTCCTTCCCCGAATAGGTCAATGATATTCTAACGTGTGTGTGGATGTATTTGGCCTGAGAGCTTCCTGGAAGAAAGGCATATGTTTTACTTTTAGACAATTATTAAAGTTTTGTCAAAGAATTCTATTAACAAAACTTCTAGATAAATACTTTGTAATAAAGACAAGGAATAAATTTATATTTTCTCCTTTGCCTCTCAGAAATTCTCTTTGCTTTGCCAAAAAAAATAGCATATAATTTTTAACTCAGCAAAAAATTGTGATTAATTTGATGTCTCTAATCTATATTCTTTTAAGAAAAAGAGGCCAAGATTTTTTCTTCTCGTTTTTGTTTTATTTTTAAAATAGTGGGCTGATAAAATTTTGATATTTGTAAGTAGATTGGTAGCAGAAAGAAAATTAATATTTAACATGTATCAAAAACCTGAGTGCTGTGCCCAAGGCAGTGTATTAGTTGTAGAGAAGCAAAAGCTTCCCATGAAAGAATTCCTACATTAAGAAGTCAGGCAGGATGTGAGGGTGAATGGGAAAAGTCTGGCCGTTTGCATCAGCTGGACCTGAGTTTGATCCCAATTCAGTCATTTACCAGCTGTGTGGCCTTGGATAAATTTCTTCTCGGAACCTCAGTTTCTGAAAATTGGACATAACAATAATCGTAATCCCACTTTTGCAGGGCTGAGGCTGACAAGAGTATGTCTTCAGAAAACGATAGCTAATGATTCATTACACAATTGTGGCTCAATATAATGTCCACTCTGTTCTGGGATATTACTGCTGCCCTCGAAGTGCTAGCAACCTAGTTAGGGATGGAGAGAAGCAAAGACACCCTTTCTAACTCCAGTTCTGTAGTTCCAACTGCTTGCTGGGTATTTCGCCCTGCACGCTTTGCCCCCAAATTCAGAGTGCAGGAAACGAAGCTCTCCTTTCATTCTTCAGGACTTGCTGGTTTCTGTCGGAGGCATTTCACTGTCCTAGTTGCTCAGACTCAGCCTTGCTGACAGCCCTGCTCCTGCTGATTCTCCTCACTGAGTCCAGTGGACTCTTCCTTCAGAGTCTCTTACATCCCCCTCTCTGTTCCGGATGCCTCTGAGTGCCCACTCCTTCTGCCTGGACTGGCACCTGCCTCTCCTTCAGGCATCTCACCTGTTCAAGGTAGCTGACCTTTTCACCAGACCCACCTGGCTACCATCGCTGCTCTCCAGTCCTTCCTGCTCAGGCATTACAAACACCTGCCTCTTCGCTGAGGATGCAAGCCCTTCACCATCTGGCCATAACCTGCCTCCCTAATGTTAACTGGCACGGCTCCTTTGGGACAGATAAACTAACTGTCCCTCTGAAAGCCACCATGGACGCCCTCTGCTGTGCCTCTGGCCGTGGAGTTCCCTCTCTCCGGCCCTGCCTGAACTTGACCATCCTTGGGGGCCAGTGCATGTCAGACCTCCTCCTTGAAGTCTTCCCGCTCTCTAGCCTGTTGTCCCACCCTTGACCAAACGCTGGCCACATTTATTCTCTGGGGCACTGCTGCCAGTTCCCTATGGCCTTGAGAGGTTGAGGGTCTTGTCCGTGGAACTTCTTCTCTCCAGCCCAATTGAGAATTCCCAGAGGGTGGTTTCCCGTCAAACTTCTGTAGCTCCCAGCAGTGCCTGCAGCCACAGGCATCCCTTGTGGCAAATAAGGATGCAGAGAAGAGAAGACACTTGCTGAAGACCCCAGAGCCCAGTAAGAACAGAGGGGTCTGGAACCCGGTTCCACAGGCACCCACCTGGTGTCCTTCCCGCACCCTAACAGGACGTGGAATTAGCCATCCTCAGGCCCTGTACTAGTGGCTCAGAGCCCCTGGAAATCCGGTCATACCCACTTCCCAACCTTGGCTTCCCTGGGAAGATAAGGGCAGAAACTGGGCTGGGCCAGTTGGCTCTGCTCATTCCCCACGCCCAGCTGAAAGAACAGGTGTCACATTTGATCTTTAAAAGTCCAGGGCCCTCTTCCCTGTTCTTTACATGTTTTCATTTACAAAGTTCCCCCTTTAGCCTTTCCAGCAGCTGGCGACTGTAGAGGCAGGACGGTGGTTCCTCTGCAACCATATTGCGTTACAGAAATGGGTCTTTTGTGCCGGGTCCAACAAGCACATTGGGATCTGCGATTGCCTCGGACTTCAGCTGTCAGTTTAAATGCAGCCTCCCCATCCTCACTTTCTTTTAGCAGGGAAAAAAAAAAAAAACCCAACCAAAAATAACAGCTTGTAAAAGCTCACTTTTTAAACAACTCTGTCCATGCACTTCAATCCAAAATTGAGATTTAAGATTCCAAAGTGCATGAGATACTTTAGGGAGTTCTAGCTTTGGAATTTCCCTTTCACTCCCAAACAGAGTTGAGGAAAAAGATCTGATGCCCAGGAAGGCTGAAAAAGTCCAGGGCTGTTGTCACTCTCTGTGGGCTGGATCGAGACTCCAGACGCGGCACTTCAACAGGCACCCCTCCCCGAAAACAGCCATTTGGACATCCTGTAACCTGAAACACATACTTTCAAGTGGTTGAGAGGGGTGCAAATGACAGTCAGCTACACAAATAATTTGCCCCCAAAATGTTTATCAGCTCCCTGCCATGGCCACTTCCATTTATAGCTTATAAACGGTTATTAACTGGCTCCTTCACATCTGATAACCCGACTCAGAACAGGTGGTGAGAATGGTGGGTGATTACAGGGCCTCCCTGGGAGGTGCCGTGTGCTTGCCTGCGGGTGGTCTTCCTGCCTGAGTCCAGCGCCCACAGGAGAAGATGCTGCAGAAAGCCTCCGATTTAGGAGATAACAGTCTGTGTTGTCTGTCTGTGTAAAGTGCTGGCCGAGGACAGCTGGCTTTGCTTTCTGGCCAGCAAACACTGCCAAGAAGGGTTGAAAGTTCAGCAGCATCAGCCCCCCAAACACAGTCCCTACCCCCTCCTAGTCCTGGGCAAATAGTCCTCTGTGCTCATGCTCCATGGATTCCTTAGGAGGTCTGATTCGAACTGAAATTGTTGCTCTGGCAGAGGCAGTGTGCACACTTGGGCAGGGCACGGAAGTTTGGGGGTACCTCCAGGCGGGGGGAGGGAGCACTGTTAGCACCTTGGCTCTCTGTGATTCTGTTCTTTGCTAAAAAAAAGCTTTGCAAGCCCCTACAACTTGCTCTTCTCAACAACGGTTCCTGGTGCGATAGACCGGAGAGTGGTCCGGCCCCAGTCCCCCAGGCATTCCTCGGGCAGAGACAGCAGGAAGGGGAGACATTAGACCACGGTTCTCAGCCTCCACACTACTGACAGTTTGGGCTGGCAACATCTTTGTTGTGGGGCTGTCTTGTGCATATTAGGATGCTTAACAGCATCCTGGCCCTTCACCTGTGAGATGCCAGTAGCAACCTCACTTCAGTTGCCACAAACAAAAATGCCTCCAGATGTTGCCTGAGGGTAAAACATCCCCGGGAAGCCCGGCCGTGGTCAAGCCTGTGAGAAACATACCTGAAGAGCTGGGCCTCCACTCCTCATAGGGAGGAGAGGTTCCACAACACTAGAGCAGCGTGCTGTATCAGTGTTGCACAGACCCTCGGGAAATATTGATTAATTTACCAACAAAATTCTGAAGTTGTCTCTTGGGGGAAAATAGTAATCAGTGAGTAAACCAAAAACTAGACAATTCTTGATAATAAATTTGAAAAATTAAAAAAAAAAAACTGACTTCATGCTCCAAAACTTAAAAAGAGATTATAGTGACGATGATGCAATTAGTTAAAATAAGAGAGACAATTGCTAATACTTTTGAGGATTTTCTATGGGACAGGCATTGTGCTAAAACACACGTTATTTTCTTTAACCCTAGCCACTGTATAAGAAGTAGGTCCTATTATCGTGCCCATTTTACAGATGGAGGATCTCAGCCTGGTCCAAGAAGACTGTTTCCCAAAGTACTTTCCAGAATGTTCTCTGACTACAAATCATTTCCCATTCCCTGAATCTAGAAATGAGTTGAAGAGTTGGAATGTATTTGGATAATAGGCATTATGCAATAGGCTTTTAAAAGTCCTAAACTCAAAAGAGTAATAACAAAAATAATAACAGCTACCTTTAGTGACTGCTTGGTAGGAGGCAGGCCTCATGGTAAGTGTGCTGCAAACATCCTCTCTTGAACCCGCACCATTGTCCTTTCGCAGGACGCCTGTCGCAAGCAAGGAAACCAGAAGTGAAGGAACTTGCTAAAGGTCCCACAGCAGAACCGCATTTCAACCCAGCCCTTCTGGCTCCAGAGCACAAGATACAGATGCTTCTGCTCCAGTAACGTCTACCAGCACGTGGCAGAATGCTGCCCGAGCTGCTTAGGTGACAGGCTGGTGGGGATGCCCACCTCAGCCCAAGACGACCCGTGGTGTCTCTGACTCCTTCTCAGCCTAAGTTAGGGGCCCCACGCCCTCCCTCCACAGTTCCCATGGCTGTCTCCTTCCTTGTCCCCATTGCCTTCCATTCCCCACTCCCTTTTCTGTTTCAGGACTTGCCTCACCACCATCTTTGCCCTGATATTCATTGGGCCCCCATGGTAGTGACTGGAATTCTCTTTTAGGGGCAGCTGAAGTAGCCCACGCGTGAGCGGCATACATCTTCCTAGAAGGGGCCTGGGAAGACTGTCCCCTTACTAGTGGCCATACCAATTTCTATAGGCCTGGCCCTTTAGGACCTTGACTTTCATCCCAGTGGCTGGCTGACAGGGCTGGTCTCCTTCTACACGCCCTCTTAGGGGAGATCCTGATCATGCAGAAGCCCACGCCTCTGCCTGAATTCTGCGACTCTGAGGATCCTTTCTGGACGGCCACGCCACTCTCGCACAGCTCTTTCCCTCAGGACATTCTTTCCCTCAGGTTGGTTGTAGATCTGCCTGCCTGAAGCTCCACCACTTGTTCAAGTTTTGCCTTTCAAAACACTACTACTTTCCTCTTCTCAAGATAGCCTTTCACACAGGTGTGAGGGAGCAGGTGTGGAGCGAAATGCAGGGGCTCCTTACAGAAACTGAACTCACAATGTGAAGTGGATTGAGCTCTTAAACCCCACGAGAGTTGGTGTTCTTACCTGTAAGATGGGGACACACTTACAGAATTATTATAAGAGTTACAAATAATGTGTGTGAAATGCCCAACATGGTCATTCTCAACCTGTCTCTATTTGCAGCACATCTGGGAATACTGTAATTTTCTTAGCACATCCAAAAGGATTAACAGGTTAGCAGCATTTTTAATAAGGACCCAATTTGGAAAGTTGGAAAAATTAACTTTTCATAATACAGTCTTCCCTTGGCTGCCCACCTGATCATGCTGGCATCAGAGTAGAGCAGCTCACTGACCTGACAGCGGTGGTTTATATACTCATCCTCTTGGCTTGTTCCAGTAAACACACTACCTCTCCTTGGCATGGCCTCCCCCTATGCTCCGTCCTGTAAGTCACTCACTAGGCTCTTTTCTCTGCCCTTCGTCTCCCAACCCGTCTATCTTAACATCGTGACCTCCAGGTGTTATCATAACAGCACACGCAGAGCCTCAGTCGTAGATAGAACACGTTTGTACACACTGATCAAAACTTGGCAGGATATTCCACAGCATGATGGTGAAGAAAATGCCTCTATGTGGGAGGTACTCAAAAATGGCAATTATTACTATAATGAGTACATTTAGAGACTGTTTTCAGGGTTTTCTTCTTTACAAGCACACAGGTCTTTAAACTGCTCTTTGTTGATGGTCTTCGAACCATCACGTGATGACCACCAAGCCCACTAGGGTTCAGCGTGGCCTGGCCAGCAACTCCTGACATTTCCTTCACCAGGAAACAAACTCATGCCCAGCGCCCACATGTGCCCCGGAAACACAAAAACGAGTCAAACCTGGCTCCTTCCTGCAACAAACTGCACTTTCCTCAGCTCCTCTGTGGATTTTGAGATTGTAGTTCACCGAGTTCCCTAAGAGGTTTCTAAGTCTGGGCGCATACATCAAGAGCTTTGAATTCAACATAATTCTAAAAAGCAAATATAGGCCTTACAGGCCTTTGAGGGTTTAAGACTAGACTTTGGGATTTACCAGGTTGTGTGACCTTGGGCACGTCATTTAACTTCTGGCATCTCATGTGTCTGTTCCCAAATGACCGATAACACTTATCCTGCCCACTTAAAAGCCTTGGTTGAGAAACAAATACAATAAGTACAAGCATTTACAAATTTAAAAAATCACATAAATAAAATTTTTCTTTGTAAAATGAAAGGTTTTAAACAGACTCTCTCTTAGGTCCTGTTCAGCTTTAACTCACCAAATCTGCAGGACGGCACGGCTCTGCGGTGTGAAGCCGGGAGACGCGGCAACACGCCAGGCGCACTGGTAGCCGGTGTGACTACCAAGGATTGGAGATTTTCCCAAACGCGGAGAAAAGATAAGCAGTAGCTCCGGGGGCAGGGCGACGGGCGTCGTCCAGCCCGGATGCACAGTGGGGTGCACTGTTGGAGAGAAGTGAAAACAACCGTAACCCCCACGGGAGGTCCGGGCCCTTTCTGTTGTCCCCACGTGCTCGCCTTCTAAACAATGCCAGGGATAAAACGCTCCTCCTCGGAAACCACGCACCTGTGGGTCTTGCTAAACAATGCTGCAATTACTGCTGAGCTTCGAGACTACAGATGAAAGCTTCAAATCCGCACGTTTTAGCCCTTATGCTTTAATGAGACTGCTCTGCAGGTGAGGGGAGTGGGGCGCCCCCGCTGACGCGGGCGGCCTCCCCTCCGGCCCGGCTTCAGGACGATGTGCGGAGGGGTCTGGAGTCCCTCGGCCGTGGGGTCCTCCGTGTTCCTGCGTTTCGGCAGCGGACTTGCAATGAACAGTGACAGCGCGGTGATGGTAAAGATGAAGAATCAGAACTCAAGTTACTTTAATTCCACTACTCCAGGTGATCATTGGGGGTTTTTGTGTTTAAACTTTAAAACTCAGGTGCAAACTTTGAGGAGTGGTATCTTTTCACTAAGTGATGAAGTGTAGATTTTACTTTGTACGTGAAATATTTTACTGACCATGAATCATATCTTTAAATTGAAATCTATTGTTCTTTTTAAATTATTGTTTTAGAACTAAAGAACAAATTAAGAAAACCTTGATTACGAATGATTATTACTGAAAATAACATTAGTGTGCAGAGGGGAGTATTAAAAAATTGATCCTACTCCTGGACTCAAATACACCACGGATGCCGAGAACCATGTTTCTTTCTCTCCGTCGCCGTGACTGATCAAGCCTGGAAGAGCCAATGACAGGAAATGCCAGTCTTCTCCTTCAGGTCACACAGGGGGATGAACCCCACTGGGGAGGTAATTGGTTGAATTGGACATTTACATCCTGTTTCTACTGAGACATGTAGCAGTGTGTGTACTTATTTCCAATCAAAGGATAGCAGAAGAATGGGAACTGTTCACTCATTCATTAGTTTGACAAATCCTCATGGAGCGCCTACTACTACATATCAGACACTTTTCTGGAAGTTGGGGGCATAAAATCTCTAGCCTCGTGGAACTTTCATTCTAGTTTTTGGGAAAGGGCGCAGGGAATCAGACAATAACAAGTAAATACACAATAGGTCAGGAGGTGGTGGGTGCGGTGGGGACCAGCAGAGCAGAGACTGGGAGAGGAGTGTGCCTGGGCCAGGAGTTGGTGTGCTGGTTTAAAGACAGTGGCTGGGGAGGACTCACCTTGAAAATGGACACTTGAGTAGAGGCTCACAGACCAGGAGGGAGGGTGCACGGAGATGTTTAGGAAAAGGGCATCCAGAGAGCCGGCCTGCTCCCATAGGAGCCTCCTCGGGGTGCCTGAGAACTCGGGAGGCCACGTGGGTGGGGACAAGTGACAAGAGGGGCAAGGCAGGGAAGGTGCTGGAGAAGGAGCAGGGTCAGATGGCCCGGAGCATGAAGGTCTTTTCCTGTTAAGCTCGAAGAGATGAGAAGTACTGAGGAGGCTGTTTGCTGAGGAAGGCCGTGGTCTGGCACGTTTTCCAGCAGTTGGTCTGTTGTGTGACTGGGTCACTGGTGGTAGGCAAGCCTGTGGGCCACATCTGGTCCTCCCCCTGGCTTTGTAGAGCCTGAAAGATGAGAACAGTTTTTATATTTTTAAATAGTTGAAAAAGCTGAGTAATATTTTTTGGCATGTGAAAATTATGTGAAATTCAAATTTCAGTGTCCATTTGCTTCTATATTATCTGTGGCTGTTTACATGCTGCAAGGCCTAAAATATTTACTCTCTGGCCCTTTACAGAAAAAGTTTGCAACACCTGGATTAGACCACAGAGGGCTGAGGGCGGAAGAGTGAGACCAGTAGGAGGCTCCTGCAGAAATCCAGGTAGAGATGATGATGGCTTGGTCCAGAAGAGGTGCTGATGAGAAGCAGTTGGACTGCAGGTATAATTGATGGTAGAGGCAGCAGGACTCAGTGACAAATCCAGTGGAGTGTGTGAGGGAAAGAAGGAGTCAGAGGTGACCCCCAGGGAGGAGCTGTACCATGAGCGTTGGGTTTGCTCTTTACTGAGGGATTTTGTGGGCGAGGAGACAAGAGTTCACTAAAGTCTTGTCACTGTCTTCTCTTGGTAGAGACCATTGGGTATTCTTTTTCATCTTCACCTAATTCAGTTCTGTTAGCTGGGAGGTTTTAAAATACATGACTAGATATAAAGTCCTCCTACTCACTGACACGGAATGTAAAGTCACTTGTATGTTAGATAGACCAAGAGACTCGGGAGAACCTAAGGGACATCACGTGGGTTCAATGAAATAAGTACATCAACTATTACACAGCATTGGGGAGGTCAGGTTCCCCCAGAAGCTGACTTTGAGACACAGGTGGTACAAATTCATTTGGGAGCCACGGGTAGGAGTGAGGAGTGAGGCGGAGAAGAGAGGGATGCCTACAGTCAGCGGGTCTCCATTCCTCAACAAGGGTCTGTCCCGCTGGGGACCTCTGGGGGACTGTACAAACAGGCTTCCAACTTGTCCTCCTGGTGGGGTGAGAAAGCTGAGGTGTTTACCCTCCAACTCCTCTCTGCTATTGGCTGAGGGAGACTCCAGGGGTTGTTAACTCCCTGGCACTTCCAGCCTGTCCCACGTGTGGGCTCAGCATGTCCTGCAGCTGAGAAAGCCTCAGGCAGAGCCGCAGGTGCCATTGGAGAAAGCTGAGTGCAGAGGAGATAGGAGCTATCAGTGAGGCACCGAAAGCAGAAAGCATCGGATGGAACATGATAGGCACAGTAACACAAAAGCCTGAAATGAGCATCCCCCCGGGATACCTAGAGCCTTTGGGAAGGTTTGGTTCATCCAACAGCGGCCTGTTTCAACTCGAAGGAGCTTCCTCAAGACCAGAGGGAGCTTTTGAAGACCCAAGGAATTGTTGCCATTTTTGGCCTTCATAGACTCTAAGATACTTTTGTAACCAGATCCCAAACGTTTTAATGCAATGTACTTCCTAAATTGCTACAAGGATTTTCAGTTATATAGGTTCAACATCTATTTTATTAGAAACAACATGTGTTTGCTTTTCATGGCTAAGGAAAAGAGAAAACATCACTCCGTTTTCTGTGGACAATGGCAAAATCTTCCTCTAGGATATTGACCAAAAGTTAGAATGACTACTATTGTGCTAACTAGTAATAAAAGCATGAAAATGCAGCCCAGTGGATAGAACTGAATTGCCATGAAATAAGAGGACTTAGCAGGCAAAAAATACCTATAGATGTAGAAGCAGATTTCGTGGATAACAAGCATGACTTTTGACTTTAATTTGTAGATATCTGAAGGATGGAACAAATTCCATGAGCTCATACTTCCTTATCTTTCTAGAAATTATTCAGATCCCCCTACAGTAAGATAGAAGGGAAATGATAATCAAGCTGTCCACATAGAGGGGTGAGCAAATAAACGTGAACCCCAGAATCATGTTAGTTATTAGGAAACATACACTCTCTCTCTCCCACACACACACACACACGCTCCTTTGCAGAACTGTGATATTGCCATTTATGATAAATATATATTTGGTCTTCATCCCATTCCAGGCTCACAGTTCAGTTCCTGAAATTGCTTCAGAACAATAAAGGTGAAAGGCGTGTCCAGTTATTAAGAGTCCCTTTCAACCACACCTGAGTTTATGTTAATGAGGTGACTTTTGGAAAGCCCCCAGGTAACCTAAGGATGGGGGGTGGTTGCCCGGGGAACCAACAGGCATTCAGGGTTGGAACTTTCAGTCCCACTCCCTATTTCCTGGGAGGGGAGAGGGGCTGGAGATTGAGTTCTACCACCAATGGCCAATGATTTCATCAATCGTGCCTGTGTAATGAAGCCCCCATAAAAACCCAGAAGTTTGGAGAGCCTCCAGGTGGGTGAACGTGTGGAGATTCTGGGAGAGTGGTGCCCCCAGAGAGGGCATGGAAGCTCTGTGCCCCTTCCTACATACCTTGCCCTGTGCATCTCTTCCATCTGGCTCTTCCTGAGTTATATCCTCTTGTAATCAACTGGTGATCTAATTAGTAGATATTTTCCTGAGTTCTGTGAGCTGCTCTAGCAAATTAATTGAACCCAAGGAGAGGTCATGGGAACCTACGATTTATAGCCAGTCGGTCAGAAGGACGGCTGACAACCTGGACTTGGGATTGGCATCTGAAGGGGGGGGGGACAGTCTTGTGGCACTGAGCCCTTACCTTATGGGATCTGACACTATCTCCAGGTAGATTGTATCAGAATTGAGTTTAACTGTAGGGCACCCAGCTGTTGTTGCAGAACTGCTTGGTGTTGGGGGAAAAACCCACATACTTGGAGTACAGAAGGCTCTGAAGTACTGTGTACAGTGTAAAGGAAAACAATAGAGTGTTCTCTTTATAAGAACCAAATGGCTCTGAATGCAAATAAGTTGCTGAAAACCTACCAAGTTCTCAGTCTTAGTGATACTATAAATTACTTAAACATTCTCTGTTAAATCATCTGGGTCTTTTAAAGATTTCTATTTTTCTCTGCCGGTTAGGAGTGTATAAAATATGCAGTGATTTAAAGAAAACAGAACTCCCAGATCCACCAAATTATCGTGGTTGTCATGAAAACGATGTCCATAGGGCAGGCAACAATTAGGAAACACGGTCAGAGCAAATTTCAGTCGCTTGTGCTTAAATGCTTTCCTCAGTCTTTATTACGAAGTTAACAGAAAGCTAGAGGAAAATTGGGGTGCCCCACACATAGTGTTATTTGTGGTTAAGTATGGGCCACCACGCTTTGTGAGGGGTACCAACCAGGCCTTGCCGATTCTGAGCCCTAACTAGAAAATCAGGGTACACACACACACACATTTTGATCAAAAAAAGATTTTCAGCTCAAAGAATGTACAACTAATTTTAAAACATTTTTCCTTTAAAAGATTACTTTCTCAAAAAACTTTTAGTCAAAACAGCTCATGTGTGAAAGGATTTCAGCTCCTTATTAATTTAGACAAGGTAATATCTCGTGGGCGGAGGCTTTAGAGTCACCAGCTCACCCTGAATATTTGGAAGCCGGGTGTCCCACCTGTTGGGAGTGGCTGGAGATCCAAGGCCACCTCCGTTCTCTGATCCCGCCCCTGCGAGTATCAGAGGTGCTGTGGGCAAAGGAGGTGCGTGCAGTGAAGGGCCTTGGAGGGGCCACACTGGAACAGGAGGCCTGTCTGGAGCGAGTGCCAGTCAGAGCCCAGAGGAGCACTCCGGCGGCTTTGCCCCCCGCAGCAGCGATTCTCTGGGCTGGACTGCCGTCACTTGGGCACAGTGAAGGGGCTCCAGCCAAACTGGGAGGCTGCAGAGGTGAGCAGCTGCTGGCCACGGGCCAGGCCAGGAATTCTGTGTGCCAGTGCCTCCCTGGGGAGGACACGAGGAGGTGAGACATGAGGCCACAGTGGACTTTGTCCAGCAGAAGCTGTGGGGTACAAGGAGAGGAGGAGAGGCCTGTGCTGGAGAGACGCTTCCTGAAGGCTGGGGCCTGAAAGCCTTGGAGGGGACACTCGGAGTGTTACCGAACCAAGTGGGCTCGCCTCCTGGTGACGTGAATAAGACTCTACACCAGTGGAAGTTGTCTCACAAAGTGAAGTGTATTTGCAGCAAATAAGAGGCCATGAGGAATCATTTCCAAAGTCATGGCGTCCCCGAACAAAGGGAAGCAGGGACTTTTCTTTCAGTTGGGGAATGAATATTCAAAAGGGAGAGACAGGTATTCGCTTGCACAGGCTGAGTTGGAGAACATGCTTGCACATAATGAGGCCTAAGCTCCTCCAGGAGAGATCTTTGCATTAAAAAAAAGGCAAAGGTCACAGGCATAGTTCTTGTGGTGAGGCTTGGTCAGTTTCAGGATGGTTGGTGGTTACTCTCCTTAACATACAAAAGGAAAAGAAACAACTTGGAAAAACAGTTAATTGCTTCCAAACCCACCTTTGCGGTCTCTGAGGCACCTAGTCCCTGATAGGAGTGCTGGGGCAGAGGCATTTGCTGCAGCTGTAACTGACAAGGGGATTGCTCTGCTGCCTTCACGGCCTGCAGGGTCTCACAAAGAAGAGGCTGCACTGATTCTCCTCTAGAAAGCTCTTCTCCCCTCCTCTTGAGTCACGCCAGAACCCAGCACACTGAAGCAGGGCAGATGTCCCCGTTTGTCTCACTGGCCATCAGCCACTGAGGTCCACAGGCCGCTCTGCTCCCAGAGTAAGACCAGCCTTCAAAGGGATGTTACCTTCAGGAAGGCTGCACACTTGTATTTCAATACTTACTGGCTTTCCAGACTCCTGTGAATTGCCTGTTTACAATTTTTGCCCATTTCCCTGGCGAAGTGTTTCTCTGTTTCACATTGATTTGTAGGAGCTTTTTCATAAGTCAGCGAGAAGAAACATTGACGTGTCGTAACTGTTGCAAATATTCCTTTAGCTTTTCATTTCTAAAAATTTCTGTGGCATTTTATGAAATGCAGAATTTTATATTTTTATGAAGCGATAGCCAAGGCTTTTAGTTTTATGATTCCTTTCTTCATTTTTATGTGATTAGATGAATATCCACCTGTATTTTTCTAGTTCATTTTAGATTTTTATTTTACACATTTAACTCTTCAAACTATATGGAATGCATTTTGATGTGAGGTAGGAAATTGAATGTTTTTTCCCCAAATTGTTAACCAAGAGTGTCAGCTATCAATTACTAAATAATCCTTCCTTGCTGATTTGTTAACAAAGTGGAGAATTTTATTCCCTTAAAAGTTCCATGAGTTTTGTTAAAGTGAGAAAACAGCTCTATTTCCAAGGGATTGTCATATGCTTTTATCCACAGGGAGCAAAAGATGGTCAGGAAGTATAGAAATTCTAGATGCTCTGGCCGTCCTGGAGCGGTCTAGGATAGGGGCAAGTGCAAACAGAAGTCCTTGTGGCCAATGATGTAGTGGGCTATGTAACAGGAGGGAAGGGAGCAGAGCTGAAGAAGAGCGTGGGGAAGCACTGAGGAAGCATGGATGAGAGGAGGGAGAGAGGGCTGGTGGCTACTGGGAGGACTGAACTTTAGGAAGAGGAAATATTTCTGGAGATCTTTGGGAGGTTTTCCAAAGATGAATTTTGTTAAGAAAATCTATAGTAAAATTTCTATCATTCTTCAAAGCATATTAAATTGAATATGTTTTCTTTGAATGTGACTGCAAAAACGGGACCACATGGGATATATATTTGGGTTACATTTGGAATGGGGCCTCATTTGTAAATACACTATTGATATACACTTAGGATGTCTTACTGAATTCTTAAATACACCAGAATCTCTTTCTGAGGTTTATATTCTGTTCTGTCCTTATACTACTTCCTGCTTGAAATAGCACATGGATTCTCATCATCTTTAACGTTCTCTAGTCCAACCATAAGGGGATTCTGTCAGTGGTGAAGGACAAACCTAGACAGTGGTGGCATCTAACCCCAGGGAAATACCGCATGAAAGCACAGCTGGGAAGAGCACCTGTTTGCCAAGTAAGAGCAGAGGAGAAATCTTGCTTCCTCGCTGCCATGTTGGTCTGAGTAGAACAGTAGATGCTGCTGGTGACAGAGGATGCCTGGCTGCCAAGCCACTTAGGCCTTATGGGGAGCATATCTGATTGGGGCGGGAAGAAGATTTATGTGAGTAGGGGCAGAATACTGAATACTAGAGAGCAAAAGCCTGCGACAACAGGACAGCAGTACAGATAGAATGTCTCAGGGATGTCATCTTGGACTGAAAGGAAGTGAAAGGGAAAAGTTGTATCTTTCTATTACCATCACTATAAGGCCCAAAGAATGACCCTAAGTATATCATGGACTTAGAAGAAATTCTGATTCTCATTCTGATCTGGAGTTACCTTACCTTACCTGGAGTTATTCCTCTAGTTTAGACTCCTTTCTTTTGTACAGGACTTTTATTAGGCAATCTCTAAAAACATTCAGACTCAAAGTCAAAATTTAAAATCTGAGTTTAAGAGAACATATTACAGTAGTAAATGTAAAAGAAAATGCATTTCAGTAAAATTCTGACAAGCATTCTTTATATGCTGATATGTATCAAATGCATCATTATTTTTTTGGCCATATGTTATTTCATTGTATAGATAATGATTTACTGAACATGTCCTTCAATTGCTAACAGTTGATTTTTTTTTCTAATTTTTTGCTATTGCCAACAAAGCTGGATTGAACCTTATTGTTTGTAAATTGAATCATATCAATCAAATGCTTTAAAACTATTATTGGCTCCCTGTGGCCCTTGGGATAATCCATCCTCTTAAATCTGGCCTCTGAAGGCCATGACAATCCAGCCCTCATCTACTTAGAGCCCCCTCTCCAGCCAGCTCCATGCCCCCAGCCCCTCGACACTCAGATCAAGATCCCTTCCTTTGTAAAACCTCTCCCACCTTTTCCCAGCTCAAGCAACATTTCCTCGTTTTGAGAAACGACTGCATTTTATTTCCACATCTATGAAAACAAGTGTCATATCATGTCGCAATTATTTTTCAGGACAGCTGTCTCTTGCCTTGGAGTCGGGATTCCGAGTCTGGGAGACTGTTTCCTTTCCTGTTGTCTACCCAGTCTGGTGCCTGGCACCTAGTATAGGGCCCGACACAGAAAACACTGCTCAATAAGTGTTTGTTGAGAGAATGTGTGATTATTTGATGGAGTTTTGAATCACTGATCTTTTTAACTTAAGCTTAAATTTTCTCTTGGGCTTGAAATGGTAGGATTTCATGCACCTTTTAAAAGTCAGTAGACTATTATCCAAGAGTGAACAGATCAGAGAAGTTATAACTCTCCTCTGGGGAGTTCCCTGGCCTAGAGCCCCAGTAATAGTCCTCTCATAGCTGCATACTGGAGTGTGGCGAGGCCTCTCAAAGACCCCCTGGATGTGGTTTGGTGAGTCGGGCTGGAGGCATGAGAGAGTATGCTGGAAGGAAAAAGAAAGAGGAAAAGTCGTTCTGTGAGATCAGTCCCAAGTCCACCTCTACAATAGTTTCCTAGACAGCAGAATCCAAAGTCTGCTTTAGAATGGACAATAGTGGTCATCTAGGTAATGCCTTTTCTGAGGCCTGGATTGGGGGTGGGTGCTGGCGTGCTGGTCGGGGGAGAGCAGCACTTGGGGCATAGAATTAGGAATGGAAATGTTTCTGAAAAATGGGAAACACAAGAATAGACAAGGACCCTGCAGTCCAGCAGAGCCCCTGGACGTCACTTCATGAGAACAAGCCTTCATGGCAAAACTTGGCTGTGAATTGAAGACTTTGCCCTTCAATAACCTTAGTTCAGTGGCTTCAGAACTTTGCAGTGATCCACAACAAGAAATACATTTTACATCACAAGCCACCACAAGCCTACACAAACAGGCATAACTAAAACAACATTCTCATATTTATTTAATTTATGCAGTGTAGTCTGATATTTTCAATTCTATTCTATTTCATTGTTTTCTGGGGTTTTTTGGTGAGGAAGATTGGCCCTGAGCTAACATCTGTTGCCAATCTTCCTCTTTTTCTTGAGGAAGATTGTCCCTGAGTTAACATCTGTGCCCATCCTCCTCTACTTTGTATGTGGGACGCCACCACAGCATGGCTTGATGAGTGGTATGTAGGTCCACGCCCAGGATCCGAACCCAGGAACCCTTGGCTGCTGAAGCAGAGCATGCAAACTTAACAACTATGCCACTGGGTCAGCCCCCTATTGTTGTTTTTAGATGCTGGTGATGACTCATTGCATTGATTTCAGAACCTGCAATGTGAAAACCACTGCCCAAGGATAACTGAAGAAAGAACAGTATCTTAAGTTCATGAGCTTAGGAGAGGAGTGTTTAGTGCCAAATGTGAGATTATTAGCCAGGAGGGCTGTCATGAGTCCCATCACCATTAATCTTAAGTAGCTGACGAAGGCTTGGACTCCTCGGTTGTTAGAAAAACACCTGCCATAACCTGTTGGGTATTAATTGTGTGTTGGGAAAAGACAAAGAGATTGGGGGTGGGGAGTGGAGAAAGAGAGAGACAGAGAGGGTGAGAGAGAGAAAGGGAGAGGGAGAGCGAGAGAGAGGGAGTGGGAGAGAGGGAGAGAAGGTAGGGGGGAGAAAGAGAGGGAGAGAGAAAGAGGGAAAGACGGAGGAAGAGAGAGAGGGAGGGAGATACAGAGGGCGGGACAGAGAGGGAGAGGGAGAGAGGTAGAGATGGAGGGAGGGAGAGAGAGAGAGGGAGGCAGATAGGGAGGAGGGAGAGACAGGTAGAGACGGAGAGGGAGGGTGAGCGAGAGAAAGGAGGAGGGGCAAGGGGAGAGGGAGAGGGAGCGAGCAAGCCTGTGTTTGGGAAGAGGAGGGACCATTTCAGAAGTTTGTGCCTTTGCCCTTGGGCTGTCATGAGGGACGTGCCTGAAGCATCAGGAGAAAGACATAAAAGACGCAGCAGAATGTGAAAAGAATCTTTCTGAAAGAGAGATTACTGATTCTCAGCTTTTTATTGACCGCACAAAATCAGTCTGCAAATTGAATTAATCTGGAGATTGAAGCTCATTCTTGGTCCAGAGAAGTGAGAGGATTGTAGATAAGAGCTAAGCGGACAGCATAAACTTTTTAATAACACAAAGTTCACAAACATTTTTTCTCCCACTCTTGGGAAAGTAGAAGGAAATAAATTAGAGGCACATGCCAGGACCTTCAACCTCCCTGCCTCCCACCAACTTCTAGAACAACTAAACATCAAGCCTCCCGTAGTGGCTTCCTTTTTGTGTGAACATGCACGAGCGATGGGAAAGAGATAGACTTGAGGCCAGGACATTTTTAACTCCCTGGGAGGTATTTTTTATCTAAACATGCCTTCATTTGGGCCTTCAAAGATGAAATACTGAAGCAACTTTCCCTGAGTGCCATATCTTATTCTATCATCAACTTTTAATAGACTTGAACACTACATCAATTAACACCTTTTCACTCAGAACAAACTCCTCCTCTGGGAATGTTCTATCCTAAAGGAAATGCAGATATGAGAGGGCCAGAGCTGTACTGTAGTTCCAGATTTAAGCACTATCCTCTATCCAAAACAGCAACGATGGAATTTGCTGTGGGGATGGAATATGCCACTCCCAAAGGCAGGTGTGCAAAAAACAAATCTTATTTTTTTACATAAGACTTCATTTCTGTCTGAAGCCCCCATTCCACCACATGGTAGAAGCTTAACCTTAGTCAATTCAGGATAAATTTCTTTCAGCGTTTTCCCTCTTCCCATTTCTCTCCTGGGTTGCTCCTTACGTTCTGGAGGACTTATGTTTGATTCCTGGCTGTCAGTGTTCACATCCTGCCATCTTCTGAGATGTTGGCACCGCCCCCACCCCCAGCCTCTGGTTGGGCAGGCCACGTTGCCTCCCTCCTGCATGCCCTCAGCTGAATGGCGAGTCCTTAGCAGGTCTGTTGGGTCCCACTTTCTCCAGCACCAAACACCTTTTTGGCATCATAGGAATATTCAACCACTCTCTACTGAAGTGGAAATTCTCATGAGATCCCAGGAAAACATACTTGAAGCTCCAGGATGTGGTACTCCAACAGTCTCATTTCCTTTTACTTGAAATGATGTGAAATGTAATAAGCTGGGAATGTGCTACTGGCTTGAGCACCAAGTCAGTGAGGTTACCTGGGGACAAGTGCCTTAGGATGAGGATAGTTAGTGTGCTGAGTAGCCCCTGCATGACTCTTCCTCCTTGTCTACCGTGCTCTGTGCCCTGGGAGACTCCACGGAATCTCCCCTTGGCCTCTGCCCTCTGGCTCTAGTGTGGTTCAGCCAGAGAGGCACTGGCAGCAGATCAGAGGGCATGAGGGGAGGGACGGGGAGGTGTTGATCCTCCCGGCTCCCTGCCTTCTGAGTCACACGGGGGCAGAGGCTGCACTCCTTTCCTGAAAGCCTGTGGCTGTTGGGTGGCCATCTGCTACGGCCCCAGCCACAGTGATGGCTACAGCTCTCTCTGGACTCCAGTGACCAGTGCCTGCCCTGTCCTTTAGGCCTAGAGATGGTCATGGCTCTCCAACGTTGCTGACCCCAAGGTGTGTCACCATCCTTTGGTGGCTTCCCTTCGTCCTGCCCACCTATGGCTTTGCAAACAGGTCCTTCACTGAATCCTCTCTACTTACCCTCTCTACGTGGACCATCTGTTTTCTGCTGGGACCTGACCAAATTCATTAGTCTTACAGATATTAACGGGTAGGAGGAGCCTCCTGCCTCTAGTTATAGAGTGGCAGTTCTTGGATCTGGAGTGGGTCAGGTTATGATGTGGAACAGGGAGCTGATTCATACCCCATGGGATTATCCCCACACCCCATGGAGACTGCCATGTTTGTAGCCCTTTCAGAGGGGACCCCTGCCCTCAGCGCCTGATGAAGAGGCAGCCCTGTGTCTCCCCATGTGTCTCTGCTCTGCATCCTACTCTCTTGTCCCCATCTGTCTCCCAAAGCTGGCTCAGGTTCTCATACCTGAGCCGAGAACAGTACGTTCATAGGTTGGCCAGCCCCTGTACCATGCCCAGCTTGAGAAGACGAACCAGACCTATCAGTGTCTTCCTTCCAAAAAGTGAATCAGAAAAACTAAAAAGAATACAGTGATTTGTAGCTGCACCTAGTGGAGAGGTGCACAGAATCATCAGGCAGAATCAAGCCCACATGTAAGGGAGGCCACAGGGGTCCTGCCAGCCTGAGGTGATGAGGAAAATAGGAGCTGTGAAAAGCTGATGCTAGAAGATAGAGGGAAGCTACCTATAGTAGAGGCAGAGAATATGCATGGGGGAAGCTATTGGTGACAGAGCGCCTCTGCTGAGCAGATAATAGCAGAGCCCTCCAGAACAGAGCCGTCCGAGTGCTCGAGAATGTCTGTCTAGAAGAGCAAGGGCAGCCCTCTGGACTGCTTACCATGAAGCCTGTGTTTGCACGGCAAGAACATTGTTTTGACCTTGACATTACGTCTATTCAGAGTGACCTGGAAGGAGCAGATGGACTTTCTGGTGGGTCCTGGGCCCTGAGAACCCCAAATTCTTCATGCTCCCACAGCTCTGGGTCCTGTCTGAACAGCTATCCCTGTCCCTGGGCTCCTGAGTTGGCGAGCAGGGTCATTAAGAGCGTGGTCTCTGGAGCCAGCCTGTCTGGGTTTCTATCCCAGATTTGCCACTTATTAGCCATGTGGCCTCTGGGCAAACTGCTCACTTCTCTGTCTCTGTTTTCTCATCTGTAAAATGAGGATAAAATGACCCCCGTCTCACAGGGTCATTGTCAGGATTAAATGAGTTAATACACAGGACAGTGATTGACACATGGAAGTGTTTCCTAAAATTGTTATTAGTATTACTTCCACAGCCCACCCGACTCCACTTGCTCATTAGAAGGCAGTCCTGGGCGATGGGGGTGGGCAGCGGAGTTCGACTGGAGAGGCTTCGGCATCAGCTGCCAGGCTCACATCTCCTTTATCAGCTGCATGCGTCATCTTCAGTTTCCCCACCTGCAAAATTGGAATAATAATAATGCCCACCTTGAAAAGTTGTTCCAGGGGCCCAATGCACAATGCACGGGGAGGACTGAGCAGTTCTAGCACATGACCAACACTGAGGAGAGCTGAGCGTTACTGCTGCTCCAGGCAGCATCCATGAACCCCTCTCTCCATTAGAGCAGTCTCTGAAACAGGACTTTCTCATTTACATGGAGCTCTTCACCCGAGGGTGTATCTTCATCTTTGTAGTAGTTCTAAAGGTGGCCTTGCATTGATACCTATCCCCCCAATATAGAAAATTTATATAAGTTATTGGTGATTTCAATTTCTAGATGTCTTCAAAATCTCAACCAAACAACTATATTTATCAGACCCTAGAGTTGAGTACATGCATTCCTGTGCTGTCTATTGAGCGTCTGTTGGCTTTGATCTAGCAGCTAGTATCATAAAGATAAATAAGATCTTCCCCCGACTGTGAGGAGTTTATGGTTTAGGGAGGGAGATGGGCATATGAGAATGGACTTTCCCTACAATGTGATCCTTCCTCTGAAAGAAAAACTCACAAGGGGGCAGAGACAGCTCAGAGGAAAGGTGATTAACTCTGCCTGCAGGCAGAGGTAGGAGCAGCCTCAAAGGGAAGCCTTGAGATATCACACTTGAATTGGGTCTTGAAGGATGCATAGGAGTTCACCAGAAAGAAAAGGAGGAAGGTGGAAGGGAAGGAAACACATTGCAAGAGAAGGAGCAATGTGTCCATAGACCTGGAGCTGTTTGGAAAGAGGTAGGGAGAGAGGGGAGGAGGGAGGGGAAGGAAATGGACCTGGGTCAGAGCCAGATCAAGGAAGGTCTCCTGGGCAGTGCAAAGAAATGTGGACCCCGTCTACAGGCAGTAGAGAGAGGGTCAGATGTTTCAAAGAGAACGTGGCCTATTTCTTGTTTCACTCTGGAGGTAAGAACAGTGAATGAGTGACAGGAGAGGAAGATAAGAAGAAGAAGGCGTGATGTGCAAAAATGATCCAATGCCAGCATACCTGAAAAGTGCATGTCGAAAAACATGGACTTTCTCAAAGGGGTGTGTGGGAGCCAATCAAATGGGAAATCTCTCAGTGTCTCTCGTGAACAGGAATCCCCTCTGGACAGGTAAAGCAGAGTGTCTGAAGGAGGAGAAGAGAGAAGTTTGGGCTGAGGACCCCATTCCACAGCTTTGCTTTGGTCAGAAGCTCCGTTATCACTCATGATTTTCAAGCACCCTGCGGTCAGGTGGTGACTAACCTAACCCAACTTCAAAGACTCCTGCTGAGGTAGTAAGACAGTAAGACAAACTCTTGGGCCTCCTTTCTCAGGCTGAGGCTCTGGGCTACCAAATGCAAATCTCCTCCACTGTTTCCGCAAGATATGTCTTAAGAGTTTCCAGGCCAGCTGAGGTCTGGGCAGCCGTGGAGGAGATGGGGGAAGCTCTCGGCAGCAGGGAAGCCACGAGAAGGGCAGGACTACTGGGATTCAGCAAAGTCAGAAGCAAGGAGTAGCATGCTTGTTCCCAGATGGTGGCCTCAGTTCTGCTCCTGTTCTTTCTGTGGTCTCGTGCAGAAACCAGCAAAGGGAAGTGCTGTCGGCTTCAAGTGACTGGCCGGTGAACGCAATGAAATCCCAAAGGAAAGGGCAGAATCTGTAGGCCCCTTGCCCAGGGCCAGAGTTTGACTGGCTCTCCGCCACAAGAGGGATCCCCAGATGCTGCCCACTGGAACTTGAACATGCACCACAGGATATTTCGGGGTGGTTTTTCAGAGGAAAACCATGCACTGTACTTTACTGACAAGAAATGTGCAACATCGTGATGAGTTCTTTATAAAGTCCAATACTAGTAGCTGTTGTTGCCATGGCAGTCTAATTCCAAGAGATTAGGGACTCCTAGGGTTTATTTTTTTAGGGCATCTATTTACCCATTATTGATCTAACCTACCAGGTCACTTACCAATTCCTGAACTACAAACAGCAATTTCAAATTGGAAATAGCCTACAACCAGCAAAATGGACCCCACATTTAGCTTTGGCCCTCTCACCAGAGGCCCCACATCGGCACCATGCACATGCATCTGTGTCCCCATATTACAGCTGCGTCGACAGAGGCACGCGGTTAAGGGACGGCCCCGGGGTCACCCAGCGAGCCCCTGCCTGAGCCAAGAATAAGATCTGGCTCGCGACTTGCTCCATCCCCTTAATGCTCTCTGCCCTTGTAAGGTGGTTAAATGATCCTTTTTCTCCCGAAAACAGGGGAAGTGCTGGGAAGTGGGGAGGGGGAGAAGTAGAAGGGGGCAAAATTAATTTGAATGCAACTATTTTGCCCAAGTCTCAGAACACTGTAGTTCTTTTATTCGTTTGGAAGGAGTGGGTATACAGAACAGCTTTGTTTTCCAATTCATTAACTTCCACAGAAAAAGGCCATCCTTTCTGTTTATACTAAAGGAACTGGATGTCAGAGCCACCGCCATGTGTGTGGTGTAAATAAGAAAGGCCACCAATGGAGATCCGTCCCTTTCATGATGAGAAAATAAAAGTTAGTTTCTTGGGTTCCAGGGGAAGTTTCTTACTTACCAGATGTCAGATTTTATTTTTTGTTTTCAAGAAGTAGGTAAAATAGCTGTGGTTTTAAATTCATTCCCTTTAATTTTTAGAGCCCCAGTGACTTCTAAAGCGCGTCTATGAACATAAATGCTTTAATGGAAAAGGAAGGCATCCAGAAAATGCGCCATAGATGAGAGACATCCAGAGAACAAAGAACATGGGTTATCATGGGATAATTACACCCCTGCAGCTTTGAGCACAGAGCTGGGTGTCAGTAATTCCTCCACCAAGATAACCAGGCCCCGGAGGAGTTCTGTTATTGCCGTTGTAACATTTCCACGGGCAGGAATGTGATATTTGCAACGTCTGTTGCAAGAAGATAAATCTAGTTGTGCGCTGGCCTGGGTGACAAGGGGATATCAATAACAGATCTGGGCTTTTCAAATGTTCCATCTGCACAGTTTGCTCCAGTCCACATTCTTTAGCACACTTGCCCCAAACAGCAATTCTTGACAAGGTTTGCAATGAATATGGTGGGGTCGCTCATTTCATCTGTCCAGAACTCTCTGAAAACAAAGCTCTTAACTACAGCGTGTTTATTATTCATCTCCAGTTATACTTGCATAATTAAAATATATAACAAGGAAAACATTTTCGTGATGTCAGTGCTGACCTCTGAACTTGTGCTTTGCTCCATCAGTGTTGTTTGATTTACAAGGAAGTGACAGTTTGTTTCTGTCTTAAGCTTGTAATTTTCACCAGAGTCCAGCAGTGACCTCAGAGGCACAGGCCAACCCCTTGTGATCGGGGTGATCAGTGACTCAGAGAAGCAGGCCTCATTTCCAAGTAGTGATGCAGAAAGCTTTGAGGCCTTAGCTTCTTCCAGGCTGCAAGTTTGGAGGTCGAAGCGGTGACTTGTAAATTTTAATCTGAGTTTGGAATAAGTCCGTCAGTCACCTGAGTCCCAAGACAGCACACCACCTAAGATGGGAGTGAGCCTGATGAGTGAATCTCCTCCCCACCTGAATGACTCCATCCCCTTCACTCTGGCCTTTCCAGTCTTACCCTGGTGGCTCTGAGCCAACAGACGGCTGATCAACTGGCGTAGACCCTTGTTAACTTGATTAAGGAGCAAATGCTAGAAAAACCTGGTTGGAGAAACCCATCTCACTGTTCTGTGACTCTGATCCCAAACAAGAATAATGAAGCCTCATTAGCAATCAGCATCCTTTGTCCCCTGAGGGTTGAGGTTCCCACAGCCAGTAAAGTCCTCAAGAAGAGGATATCTTGGCCAGTGGTGCTCAGCATTAACCATTGCACCCAGAATGCACCCCTCTGCTTCTTCCCCCACATCCAGTC
The DNA here is from genome assembly GCF_020826845.1 of Diceros bicornis minor. Classification (NCBI taxonomy): domain Eukaryota; kingdom Metazoa; phylum Chordata; class Mammalia; order Perissodactyla; family Rhinocerotidae; genus Diceros; species Diceros bicornis. The sequence goes on from NC_080761.1 coordinate 4,616,811, forward strand.
CTTTACCAAGACCCCTCAGTTCTGCCTCCACTGTCTGTCCCTGTCTGTCTGTCTCTTGTGCTGGAAACCGCCTCTCACCGGGTCCTCTCCAGCCCCACACTGGCTCTCCCCATGCAGCAGGGAGCCAGGGTGATCTTTCTGAAATATAAATCAGATGGAGCCAACCCTCACTTAGAATCTTTTAATGGCTTTCTGTTGCACCTAAAACAAAACTCACAATTTTCAACATGACTCCTAAAGCTCCTGATAATCTGCTTCCTTCCCGCCTTCCAACATAGTTGTGGGCCTCTCTCCCCTGCCCACACTCCAGGCCAGTAACTCTGACCTGTATTAGGTTGCTGGACCATGGTGTGGGGCTTGCCTGTACTGTGCTGTGCGCTCTGCCAGGAATGTTTCTCCTCCTGTTTCTATGCCTGGGTGACACCTACCCATCAATCAAGTTCCACCTGAGAGTCACTTTTTAAGAGCAGCATTTCTTAAACACTTCCCACTCTCTCACATACGCAAATTTTATCCACTCCCATAGTTCTTTATCTCTTTCATAGCATTTCTCACATCTCATCATTCTATTTTTGCATCATTATTAGATGATGACTTCCCTGTGGGCGGATGCCTCTCAATATCCATTATCCTCTTCTTAAATAAAAGAACCCCAACTTTTATCTCAGCACATTGTTACCCACCTAAAAAGCCTACATTTCCCACTCTTCCCTGTGGCTAGATGTGGCCAGGTAACTAAGTTCTGGCCAATGACATGTACTTTTCCCCTTCCATCTTCCTTTTTGCTGACTGGAATAGAGATGTGATGGCTGAAGCTTGGGTAGTTATCTTGGACCATGAGGTGAAGGTCACAGGCTTAGAATGTTGCAACAGAGAGGAGCCTTGGTCCCTGGTGATACCAAAATAGCTTCCACACCAGCCTTGGGTTGTCAAATTTCAGTCTCCTCTTCATACGAGAGAAATAAACTTCCAGTTTGTTTAAGCTATTTTTGTTGTTGTTGATCCGTATTGAAGGAATATTTACAAAAAAATCAATGCATCTTCATTTTAAAGGAGAGGCTAATTATAGACGCCATCTCACATCTTCTCTGGGGAACGAACGGGGAGCACAGGAAAGGTTTTAGGTCTTCAGTTTTGGATCTTTCACGTGCCGTGGATTTTGGATGTTCATCTTTTTACACACGTCTTTGGCAAAGATTTCATTTTTCTCTTTAAAAAACTGAAATTGCACTGTTTCTTACCATACTCCACTTGTAAATTGTCATGAAATTTATTGAGCCAGCTTTTTAGAATTCATGTGAGTTAAGATTCTCAGATCTATGTTACATATGAATATGCTCTAAATATGGCTTCATTATATGAATAAGTAAGTTTGCAAAGAGAACACTTCATGTGAAATGCGCCCTGGAGATCACATGTCTCAGTCAGATCCTGCCGTCCACAATGAAGAAACTGGTGTCCAGGGAGGTGACGGCCTTGTCCAAGGCAAGGCTGCTGTTGGCTCAGAAAGGAGTGTTTAAGGTCAATCTGAAGTCAACATAACCTAGTGCCTAGAAAGTCATCACCCACAGGCTTCTGAAATTAATTTCTGACACCAATAAAAAAGGAACTAGTGTTTTTTAGAAGGTTATTTCCGGGGGCGGCAGACTGTGACCCACAGAGCAAATCTAGCTGGCTCCCTGTATTTATAAATAAAGTTTTATTGGAACACAGCCACACTCCTTTATGTATTATCTGTGGCCTCTCTGGGACTTGAGGGCAAGTAGTTGCAGCAGAGATTGTATGGCCCACAAAGCCAAAAAGATTTATTATCTGGCACTTGACAGAAAAATTTTGCCGACCTCTGGTCTATGTGATAGGGACACGTCTTTCTCAGCTACTTTTTAATTGCTCTAATTATGAGAAAATAGAACGTTCTCCAAGAAGTACACGTTACGTTCCCCAGTGAGCTTCTGAGATCACATGCCCACTGTGTCCCTCTTAAGTGGCACTTTTGGACTTTTGAACCCTGCCCTGTGGGAGCCTCTCCCTTGCTGCCTCTGGCACATCTCTAGCCCCTCTCTGCAGAGTGAGAGGAAAGTTGGCCTTAGTCCTTCTCAGGCTGGGTCCTCACCTGTCCTCCACAATGAGGGCTGCTGATGCCCAGGGAGCAGGAAATTCTCCCTACCTATCGCTCCTTCCCTAGACTGAATCCACGCTGGGTCCCCATGAAGGTGGAAGCAGTTCTTTGCTGAAGGGTAAGACTGTGTGGACCCCCTGAGAGGTGCCATCAGGGACAGAGCACTCGGTAACTGCTTAGCACTTCTCTTCCCTGCGGGGGTGAGGCCTCTGAACCTGGTCCCCAGGAGGACCCAGCGGCAGCACTGCAGTGTGGGGATGGTTCATGGGGAAGTGCTCTTCTTATCCACACCCTTCCTTCTCCTCACTCCCAACAAGCGTTTCCTGGGAACTTTGCCTGAGCTGGGGTCCTCCTTCCCCTCTCCCTCTTCAGAGAGGCAAGGTGACTGCCCGCCCCAGTGTCTGAGGGCAGGGCGTGGGGTGGGGAGAGCTCCAATCCAGCCTGCAACCCGTCCTCTCCTGAAGTTTCCTGAATCAGAGACACCTCATCACCGCGAAATTCAGTTTCCTTCTGACTGTCCACCCAACACACCAATACAAATTAGTAAGAAATTTGTATTTCTCCCCTTAGCATATCTTTGAAGTAAAATCTTATTATCCTAAGAAGTATTCGCTCCCTCCTGTCCTGAGTGACACCTCAAAGCTTCTCCGCAGTAACTGAAAACCAGAGGCCCCTCACTTCCCTCGCCTCCCGGGTTCCCTCCTTGCCCGCATGCCCCAGCCTCCTCTTTAGGTAGCCTGCATCTGCCACTCCCGCATACTCTTGGGTGTTTTATCCACAGAGGCTTCTGGAACAAAGTGATGGTTAGCACTGACATCCCTGAAAGTTTTCATCGGCCCAGTTTCTTCTGAGCCTCCATTTCTGGGGAAGGTTTGTAATGAGTCTCCCTGGTTACAGGGAGCACAGCCTTATTAGACCTCCCTCCTCTGAGGTCCACTCTTCACAAGCTTTTCCCAGCCGTCGCCAAGCTCCTCGACTTCAGCACAAGGCCCTGACAGAAATATAGAAGCCAGGTTTATAAATCATTTGGCATCTAAAGACCCTGAGATTATTGCTGAGCGTGAAGGAAAATAATAATAATACAACAGCTGACATTTGTTAATTGCTTACCATGTGAGCCTTTACATATATTCTCTCATTTGACCTGCAAAACAACCTCACAGTGTAGAAACTAGCATTATCTCCATTTTACAGAAGCACTGAGATTAAATAATCTTCCAGGATTGACTCAAAAGTAAGCAATCTGACTGCAAATCCCACTTGTGACCCCCTGTGCTGCTCTGCCTCCACAGAGCCCCCACCAGCCACTGCTGCTGGCGAGTAGTGGGGAAGTTTTCCCACGTGATCCTTTAGTAGCACGTTTCAAAAGCCTTTGACCTGGCAGATATACATCTTGGAACTTTTTCAAACCAAATAGTGAAAGATGTGGGCAAATATGTCTGCATAAGAATGTTCATAAACATTTTTTTATTAATGTGAAAAATTCGGAACAACCTGAATATCCAACAATAAGGGATTAATTAAGTAAATTGTGGAATATATTTATGATAGATTATCACAAAACCGTTAACAATTATGGTGTAGAAAAATGCTTATGGAAATGAGATACTGTTTATTTTATATTGTGAAGTGAAAGCATCAGATTATAAAACAATTCCATAATCATAGGAAATGTGCATATAAATGCAAAAAACCTGGAAGATCTCCAAAAGTTGTTAACAGTGGTAATCTCTGGGTGGTGGTATTTTGGTCCTATTTTTTTTAAATGAAGTTCTATATTTTCCAAGTTTTCTGAATTATTGTTGGAAAAAAATCAACAACAAAAAAAATCTTTGTATTTGTCTATGTAGAGGTCCATTCACAAATCTCTCATACCAAAAAGAATTTGCTCTATCACTCACTTTTACTTCCTTTAAGTTATCACATTGTATGGAAAATGAGACTCTGGATTTTATGTGGCAATTGTCTTTTTTTCTCAGCTCTGAAAAATATCAAAATAGATTTCTTATTGGTTAAAATAAGTTTATAGTTGGAGTTGAAGAACAAAATTAAATAGCCTCCAACATCAAAGACATAATGTCCTCTTCTCTTCTGGCCCAGCTCAGCCAGCATCTGAGTTACTCAAGACCAGCTTAGTCTATTTACACAAAACGTAATATATGCAAAGAAAAAAAAAGAGAGAAATTTCAGAAGAAATATGCATTCAACTGTTTGCAATGCCTCTGGTTGTCTAATGTTTATTTCATAAATAAATATTAATGCCACCAAGCTAGATTTCAGGAGGAAAAGCTATAATAACAAATGTTTAGGAAGTTATCCTTTGAGACAATTGAGCTCGAAGTACAGCTGGCAGAATAGAGAGGAGGAGGAGGAGAGGGAGAAGGAAGAAAGGTGAAGGAGGGGAGAGGGGAAGATGGGGGGAGGATGCATGGGAGGGGGGAGGGGGAAGGATGAAGAGATAAGAAAGAGGGAGGAAAAAGAGGAGGGCAGGGTAAGAAGAAATAGAGACCCAGCCTGGATGAGACAAATCTCTATTTCCTGCAAGGGAGCTGAATTGAGGCAACGTTCCATCTTGAGACCTTGAGCTCTACCCAAATAGCTTGTGACTGAGCACCAAGTAAAGTATTGACATCACCTGGGAGCTGTATGGAACTATAGAATCTCAGGCCATCTTAGACCTATTCGATCAGAGTCTGCACAAAATCCCTAGGTTATTCATATGCGTATTAAAGTTAAGAGAAACAGTAACTTGCATGCCGTTCAAAGCCCAAGGCTATTGTGGAATTACTTAGAAAAGATTGAGACTGTCTCCGATCTCTCTTTAGTGACCCCTAGTGGTAAACCCAAACGATCTCTATAACAAGACTGAATTTTGATCTCCAGAGTGAACCAACAGCTGTCCAACCTTCCACCAGTTGATCTATCCAAGGTTTCAAGCACTTGGAAGATTAGGATCCTAGTTGGCCATCCTGGTTTAGAGGGCCTGATGTAGCGGTCAGGTAATATTTTTCTGCATATCGCTGCCATTGGAATTCAAAAACAACATTCCTGAATGGGATTATTCTCTGTGAGTATCTGACAAACAGTGATAACTAACTAAATTTGGGTCTCTTGACTGGAGACTCATCCAGATGATCCATTTTTCACATTACCAAGTGCACCTCAAATACTGCCCTTTGAACCAGTCCTCAGTGAAGTCTTTTCTTTTTAAAGAGGTGCTCCTTTCCAGGCTGATCAACATTCAACTAGCCACTCAATTTTATTGTGGTTTGAATTTTGTGAGAAAAGTGGGAAAGTTCAGGGTATCGTAGAGGTGAAAGAATTACTCTAGACATCATCTGGAGCATTTCCCAAAGTGTGTTTCATCTGCAGAATATTAACAGAAGTTACAGAAGAGGGTTCCAGAGACTAATTTGTTTGGGAAACACTGGACTGAAGAAAGTTGGAAAGATCTCCTTACTGTAGGACTGTGCAGAGCTTTTATTTAATTGAGATGCCTTGTAGATCTCTAAAGTTATTTTCCCATAGAACATACACACCCACATGCATATGCACACTTTTCCTTTTTTTTGCTCTTGGGAAAATCTGATCTATGCAGTCTCAGAGCTATTCAGTATTTCACCTCCAGTCATCACAGTTACAGAAGTGCCCATGCCTCTTGATTGTCAGTCCATTGCTCTTTGCACTGTATTATGCTGTACCCTAAAATTTTTTCATATTTTTATTAATTCTGATCTTATCCGTCAACCCATTCACCATTTTTGTGCTCTATGGATAAATACAGAAGAGTAGAGGAGAAAAAAAAGCAGGAATAAAAGAAGGGAAAGAGAAAAAAGAAAAGGTGAAATGAGAACTTTGCATCAGTTTGGAGGTGGGGACTTGGAAGTAAATCAACCAAACGGAGATCTGATTTTCTCTGATGCTTTCCTTCTCAAGCAATGAGCCCCTGTAAATTGGTCATGATGATGATTCACATCAGACTACTAATGTGTGGTTGAAGTGGTCCAAACTGCTGCCTCACATTGATGGACACAAAACATCTATTTCTTCAATTTGCAAGGAATCTGTGGACAGAGCTTCTGTATATGTCACTGTTGAGTTCTTCAGTACTCTTGGGGGCATGTCTTTAATGGTAGGATCTGTGTTCTTCAAAGGAAGTCTGACTACCATAAGAACTCTCCAAAAGAATTCTTAGAGATTGAAAATGCCATGTCATCTGGCATTTATGTCTTTTATTTGAGTTAATTCCCACCAGATAATTTCAGATTTGCCCACTGTGAGCTAGATTGTTCTATTGTCAACTGCATATCCCTGAATTCCCTTCCCTATATGGTCTCAAGTTAGAGTTGACAGAAAATGATGCTGCACAATAATTAAGAGATAGAAGTGAAACAGCAGCCGTTATGTCCTGAAGCTCATTGTTGACTTGGAGTGAGAGGTTCCAGTGGGTTCCAGTTTGTCCTCATCCCTCCCCACTCCACATTCATCTGTCCTTCCCAACTGCCAGTCCTTACGCCCAATGACGACACCAGGCCCACTACCAGGGGCACTGTTGTGGACTCAGAGATGGTAGCCTCCAATGACTCTTCCTCTCTGTCCCAGTGCAGGAGCTGAATGTGCTTCACTTCAAGATTTCCTGCAAACTCTGAGTCATGCACCAGCACCAGGGCTTTTCCCCGAATCTTCAACTTCCGTTTTCAGACCCTTGCTTCTCTATCTCTGCCCCAATCATCTAAGGTCCAGTCTCTGTATTAAATTTTTCACTCCATAATAGTCGTCATGATTCAGCTTCCCTGAGCCCTGAATAATACACCCCAGAACTCTGGCTCTTGAGTTTTTCGTTCAGATTTTGATGATTCCTGTTGGGATGCCCTAATAGCAGATTCTGGTTGCATCTCACTCTGCTTTTCTTTCATGGATCAGTTGGTGCTTCTGCCCATCCTTTGAATCTCACTTTTGCTTTGAATCTCCTGTCCTGGAAATGGCATCTTTGGACACTGCTACCTGCCACAAACCCAAGATTTACTCTATTTTTCACCCTGTCACCAATGTTTGACAAAGGTCTCTAGTCTAAAAGAAGGCAGGTAATTTAATGCTACATTCATAGTACTAAAGAATTCAAAGGGAGTATAAAGGCTTCACTTTCAGTGCCTGAAAACTTAAAGTCAGGGGTTTGTAGTAGAAATAAAGATAATAAAATGTGGTTCAAAGACCAGTGATCTTTCCAGTTGGGTCTGTGAGGATAATGAATTACAGGTTATAGTTTAATTTGTTTCAGCTGCTAATTTCTAGTTCTTAACGTGATGATATGAACACATCTCTTCAATCTTGGTGCAATGGCAGGATGCTAGTTTTTAAACATCATCCTTGAAATGATCATATGGTCATAAAATCCTTGGGTTTACCTCTGACTTCCCCAGAGTCAATGCCCTGTAATACAATGTTTTAAAAAGCAGGGGGATTGCGGGAAGTCCTGTCAGTGCAGTGCTGCTGGACTTGTCCCTTTGACTCCGTTGACGGCACTATTTTACAGCTCTGGAGGGAGAGAGGTTAACTTGTAGAACACTGACAGCAGTGAGAAATGATTCTTGTTTGAGAGCAAGGCAAACGATTCCTGCTTATTACAACACAAATTTGTCCAGTAGAGATGCATTTGGTTTTCATCCGAAGGAAGAGATAGCCCCAAACACTCCCCAGACATTACAGTTTATTTCTTTGTAGAATATTAAATAGTTCTGCATCTATTAGCAAGTTTCTTTCAGCATTCCTTTGTCTGAGTATATAAATCTGTTCTTCAAAATCTCCTTTGAACCGGTCTTGACATTTTACTGGTTTCCTCAACAATTAATGAGTTACATACAATTTTTTACATGTATATAATGTATATTTGTATAATTCATATTTGTATAGAGTTATGTTTTTAACTTTTTGAAAGGTAGACTGCATCAGCAGCCAAAGCGGTAGTCATTATTTCGTTTATACTTGTTTTATAGTATTTACATCATGTTAATACAAACCAAGTTTGAGGTTCCGACTCATTAAAAAATAATTTCAAAGCGCAGCTCCCCTGGTCTTAACTTCTCTTCCTTTACCTTCTAAAATACTTGGATGTCTTACCACCTAGTCTGTCTCAATATTTCAAGCACTAGTAACAGGTACCTGGAGAGGTTAGAGACCTACCTGAGATAGGTTGGGTCAACTGTCTTGACTCAGCTCTCATTACACTGATGAGAACATGTAGAAACTCCCACAGTTTGAATGCCTAAATCTCTTAGCTCTTCCTTTAGGATAAAACGGTAAGAAGAGGATTCCAGGCAACCACAGTTGACATATTAAAGTAGACTCAAGAGTTAAGAAGTAGCACAGTATTTATTTTATCAAAACGAGTACACAAAATAAATCAAGCACACAAATTGCACAAGGGAACTAAACCCACGGGGATTCACTTAAATTCCTCTTGTACTTTTTCTTTACCATTGTAATGGCTCTTATCACTCAGTTCTTTACTGGATTTACTTGTGGGTGGACATTAGCCACACCTTTCTGCAGCCAGTCCCTGGACGTTGGAGAACATGTCCCACAATGCCTTGCATCCCCGTTTTCTCAAACTCTCTGCCCCTCCCTTCTTCCACATCCTCCTCTTCTTCTGCATCCTTGAAAGTGACATACTCTTTCTCTACTATCTAGAAAGTTCTGCAGACACACACGTGCGCGCGCGCGCGCGCGCACACACACACACACACACACTCCACGACTCCTGCTCATCCTTCAGCTCAGACAGCACTTCTCATGGAAGCTTTTGTAGCCACTCCAGACCAAAGCAGGCTGTCCTGTTTTACACCCTCACAGACTCTGTGATTTTCCTTCCAAGCTCTTGTGTGTGATTGTCTCTCTCCTTCATTGTCAATAAAATCCAAGATCATTGTCCCACCATTGTATCCCCAGCCCTGGCAGAATGCCTGGGACATAGAAGGTGTTCTTGAATGAATTAATAAGAGCTCAATGCCTATTTGTTACACGGATGAATAGATGGTTGTTTGGTCTGCTACAGTCCCTAAAAGCAAAAGAAGCTGTTAAAATAGTGTGACTCTGACTTACTGTTGATGTCTGAATAAAAGAGACCATTCAGATTCTGGACTGAGTTTGACAACGTATTGCATTGGTGAGTTGTGGGGAGTCATTCCCTTACATTTCTAGGGGAACTGATAACCTTTTTGGAGGACAGTTTGGCAAAAGCTTTAAAGATTACAAAATTCAATACCTTTTGACACAATAATTCCACTTGCAGAAATATATTCTCTCTATATGCTTGCACTTTTATGAAATAATCTGTGTTCAGTGGTATTTACTGTGGCATCTTATGTAATAGTAAACTTTTGAAACAACCTAAATGTCCGATGATAGGAGACATTAAATAATGCAATGAAAACTCCAAACAATGGAGTACTCTGCAGCCCTTAAAAAGAATGAGGTGAGTTTGTATATATTGATATGGAATACTCTCAAAGATTATTTTATCATTAAGTGAAAGAACTACTACTGTGTCTGTGTGCATTTGTATATGTATAGGATGTTTCTAAGACTACCTATGATAGACTGGTCACAATAGTTCCTTTGGGGAAGGGCTATGTGTGGCTGAAGGGCAGGGGTAGGAAGGAGATTTATGTTTCATTGCATACACATTTTTTAACTTTTAATTTTGTGCCATTATCATGCATTACCTATTCCAGACATTAACAAATGTTTAAATCTTTTTGTGAGGAAGATTGGCCCTGAGCTAACATCTGCCAATCCTCCTCTTTTTGCTGAGGAAGACTGGCCCTGGGCTAACATCCATGCCCATCTTCCTCCACTTTATATGGGATGCCGCCACAGCATGGCTTGACAAACGGTGCATCAGTGCGCGCCCGGGATCTCCCTGGACTGCCGCAGCAGAGTGCGTACACTTAACTGCTTGTGCCACCGGGCCGGCCCCTAAAAAAATCTTTTAAAATGTTCAAAAAAATTAATAGTTATCTGGGTAGTAAATGAAAAAAATATTAATGGGAGTTAAATCTGGATTAAGTTTTTTTGATGTTTCTTTAACTTTTTCACACCCAAATTGTCACATGTGTACTCTCAATGTATCACTGACTTCAGCAGTCCCTTTAGTCATTCTTTCTCTCTCAATTTCCCCCAAGTCTTTCAGTCTTTCCGACATCCCCCAAGTCTTATCTAATTTGGAAAGAGAGGACCCCTATTTGGGAGGCCCAGAAACAGGATTGCTTCTGGATGATCATTGAGGCTCTTGACATAAAATCTCACCACCCTTGTGAAACCTGCCCAGCACATCCTACTGTATTGACTTTGACAATACTCATTGGCCTTGTCATGCCAATAACGTTATTGAAACTAAATTGAATGAGCATGTGGCTATGTCCTCCAAATGTTTTCTGATACAGTTAAATGGAAAACTGTAGATTACATTTATTTATTTTGTGATAAACCCTTTGTTTATGTTGCTGGTGATCCAGAAAAAGTGGTCTCTTACAACACACCATGACCTAAACAATGACAAGTTTAATTACTATTTCATTTACCATAGGAGACACTCTACCATGTGTTTCACAGAAACAATTTTTGGCACAACTTAAGAAATGATAAATTATACCCAAGAAAAACAAAAGAGAAACTCAGAGTTTCATAGCAGATGATTGTAAAGAAAACAGTTATTTGCATCTTTGTCTCCCACATTTCCAAAAACAATGTAGTTGAAACAAAAAAGACACAAGAATAGTAAAGACAATTTCATTTTCCTCTTATAATTGGAAACATTTGGAGGAAGCACTTTGTGTACTTAAGCTGCATATTTATGGCTTAATTTTACATAGATAATGTTATCATACCTTTTCCTCTCATTTCAGTGTTCACAAATGACTAGCATTATGTTATTGAAACAAATGAAGCAAGTACAATAGCATTCCCATGTATGCACACACCAGCATAGCTGTCCTTTGTATTCTAAGACATTCTGTTGAAGTGTTCACCTAGCCTGCAAGTTCATATGAAAGAAGGAGGCAGGGCTAGAAATGCTTTCCACACCCCAATCAGTAATAATAACAATTGTGTGGCCAAGTTGCATAAGGACAACATGAATTTCTGGTCTCTGATGCTCACACAAAACCATCATAAAAACCAAAATTGGTGTAAAAACACTCACAGGACATCAGTCCATCAACGAATGACTCTAATTGGTTTTAAACAGACTTATGATGTTCTTCATCCTCTCTTTCCTTTGAATGACCTTTTAATTATTTGAAACTCCATGCGTATCACCTTGTCAACGAGACAGTCTTAACTTTTATTGTTAAGAACGAGCACTGATTTTTATTTTTCAGAAATAATGACTTTAGAATTGTACTAACTTTTTGGAAGCTAAAAACATTATCTTTTACAGTTTCCAGTTTATCTTTTACAGTTCCAATTTAATTCAGTTTCCAGAATTAAATCTATTTATATCGACTAACCTCAAGCTGTAGGTGAATTAATTCAATAATCCACGGATACATTCTTCAGCTCAATTATCCCACTAGGGTCACTGAGAAACCATGTTTTTTTCAAATTGGTTGATCCAAGGTAGTTATACTGAAGATTTACATGACTCTAATGGGTGACTAATTATTGCTGTTTTAAAATTTTAGTGATCAAACCCAACTTAGCTATGTTTTAGGGCATCATACATTGAGGATTCAATTAAGCAATTATTCCCATGCGGTAGTTGACCCAAGATTACTTCCTGAGGAAAATTCTGACTCTATGCAGGCCCCACCTCTGTTCACATATGAGTTAGTATCCCCTAATGGACTCCTTATTTTCACAATAGATTACTAATCTCATCAGTTGCCTCTGTTTCTTAAAAGTGCAGATTCTCTCCTCACAAAGGTAAAAGGTAGAACTGCTTTCAACGGCAAGAAATAGAAAACTCCATCACCAGTAGGACAGACCATATTTATTATTGTATTATTATTATTTCGCTGTTTACTTAAGAATTTATGGATGGGCTGTCTCGAGATTGGACTGGCAGCTCAAAGTCAGCTAAGACCCACGCATTCTCTGTCTTTTCTCAAGACCATCCTCAGCTAGTTGGCTTTTCATTCTCAAGTTTTTTGCTTCATGATAGCTGTCACTGCACCAGACATTACATCCGTGTTCAAGGAAGGAAGGAAGAAGGGAGAAAAGGCTTTTAGAAAAAGACAAGCAGGAGAAATGGGGTTAGGAATAGCTGTTGTGTTAGCCAAGCCATGAGGGGCTGCCTCAACAAGCAAACAGATTGCCTGGATTTCCTGACCAGCAGAACACTGCCTCGGGCTGTCTGTTACTCATCTCCCATCAAACTTATATATGAGGGTCAGGCATTCTCTCCACTCCTCTAGAAACCTGAGATCTATCCTTGAAATCTGCTGAAACACTAGAGATCATACACTTTGCCCTTTGCAGAATCACTGTCATTTCATTGAATGTTGTGCTGCATCTTAAATGTTCTTGGAATTTCTTATACTATAAGACCCTTATACTATAGGACCCAAGCCTATGAAATCCATTATTCAGATTTGCGGTAAAAATATTCTTGATGGGGCCGGCCCGGTGGCGTAGTGGTTAAGTTCTCGCCTTCTGCTTCGGCGGCCCGGTGTTCACCAGTTTGGATCCTGGGATGGACCTACTCACCGCTCATGAAGCCATGCTGAGGCGGTGTCCCACATAGAGCAACTAGAAGGATGTACAACTATGACATACAACTATGTGCTGGGGCTTTGGGAAGAAAAAAGGAAAAAGGAGGAAGATTGGCAACAGATGTTAGCTGAGGGCCAATATTCCCCCCCCCAAATTAAAATGTTCTTGAGGACAGTATCCATGCATTGCTCCCTACTCCCGAGTGAAGCCCTAAGAGATTTCTTTTAGAACTCAGTGCTGGGAAAGATTCGCTAGCTCTGAGAAATTGACATGCTGGCTTCTTTCTAGCACAAATACTGTAAAGCATGGTCCCATCCACTTAGCCTTGGACCAGGAAGCCCAGATCTGACCTTGGCCCACAGCTGTAACAGTGTACAGCCCCAGCAGAGGCCTGTTTGTCTTCTTCTTCTCCCTGATCTGTTTTTCATTTGTTATTGCTTTATTGACTGTATCCTGTTGTAACCCACCTCAAATTTTCTGTGGAAAAGGGATAATCGGTAGATAGGGAAGAGAGAAATAATGTGTTGTTATTTCAACACGTTTTATCAAAGCCAACTCAAAAGGCCAAAATTACCACGATGGTGAATTAAACGGGCCACCTGTGGAGAATGACTAGACTGAAACACAGCACATTGTCTCTTACTACATAAAATGCTCCCAGCAGAAAAGGATCCTTACCGACCAAAGATTAGGCTTAAATTCCTACACTGTTTATACCTGTTTATACTTTTGTGTATTTCATTTCCCAAATTTTTCTTTTCACTAAATCAATGCTTAAAGATCACCAAAAGATTGCTGTTGACATACATTGACCTTCCCTTTTACAGATGTCTGTGTCTGTGACTAGTTGGCTAATTGCAATTGAAAAATGCAACTGCTTCTTCCATATGGACAGAACCTCGATTTAGTTGGGGGTGCCAAAGTGCCCACCTAAAACTCTTGTATTTCCTGATTTTCTTTCCAGCTTGGAATGACCATGTAACCTGACGCTGGCCAATGAGGTTAGCTGGAGTTTGTTAGCAGGGACCCCTAGGACAGCCCCTGAAGGGGTAGACTCTGCTGGCATCTCAGTTTGGGTCCCCAAGGAGATCCTGAGACAAAGACTCGGGTGCGGGTGGTTTACTTGGGAGCTGATCACAGGAAGCAGAAATGGAGGGGAGAGCAGGCAGGGAAAGGGAGAGCAGCCAATGAAGGCGTCAATGAGCCAGTTACCAGTGGGGGCCTCAGTCCCACTCAGGACCCTCTGAAGAGCTGTTTGGAACACACCTCGAGACAGTCTCACTGGAGGAGAAGCAGGTGGGGCCTCTTGTTCCCGCTGGTTGGGATCACCCTGGGGCTAACTCCCCTACACTAACCAGTTGTTCTTGCTTGTGTTTGGGAATTCACTGTGGCCCCAGCAAGGCAAAGAGATGCTGCGGTATGGCTGATGTGTGATGCTCATAATGTGCGTGGAACTCTGTACGCAGCTGGTTGAAATGAAGAGGCCCAGGGAATGTGGCTGGAGCATCATAGCGTCTACCAGAGCTAGCGTGTGCCCATCCTTCCTTCTGCCCAGAATGTAAACACAACCACTGAACTCTAGTAGCTGTGAGCATGAAAGAGGGACATACCCTAAAAAGGCCGACTGGAAAACTAGAAGCAGCCTAGGCTCTTGATGTCACCATGGAGCTAATAAAGCCTTGGACCGTATAACTCTGAGCTTGTTACATGAGAGAAAAATAAACGTTCATGTTGTTTAAGACTCAGTCATTTGGTTTCTTTTTAAATATTGCTGAACTCAATACTACCTAATACACATCCCTAGTACTAGTCACACCCACCAGAACCAGCTACATGGGGACCATTAATAAATCACTGTTTTTATATTGCGACTAACTCGCTCTGACTCAGTTCAGGCTGGGTTTCTTCTCAGTGCAAGTTACAGAGGAAATCTTTCCCGCTTTGATTTTTTCTAAATTGCCTGGAAATCAAGCAGCATTTTTTCTTCCTCAGGCATGACATTACAAACATCACTGAACATCTGAGTTCACTGAGTTTTTCTGTTCAATAGATCTCATATTAGTCAGTGTAGGCTAAGTTCTGTAACAAGCAATCCCAAACTCTCAGTGGCATATCATGATAAAGGTTTATTTCTTGATCATGTCACAGTCCAAAGCAGGTTGGAGGGGGCTCTGCTTCCTGCAGTCATTTGGGGACCCAGGGGTTCCACAGGTGGTTTCACAGTCTAGACTTGGATGTGGTGTTCTTCACTTCCGCCACGTTCTCTGATCAGAGCCCAGTCACGTCGTGGCCCTGCATGTCTGCGGGAGAATCTGGGAAATAAAGCAGGGTGCCCAGGAAGAAAAGAAGGTAGAGCCTGGAGAACATTGAACACGCCTCTGCCACAGATGTCAGTGTTTACAAAAGGTTCCAAAGGAAGCTTCCCAACAGTGACCAGGGACAGGAGAGTCCCGCTACCGTGGTCTCCAGAGATGCGTACTCACATCCCTCTAAAATTGTTTTCACAAATTGTGTACCCCCTTGCGTTTTAAAGTTTACATCTGAAATTTTTCATCGTAAGTGTAAATAGTCGTGAAAGGATGTAATTTCTGGCATGTTATAAACATTGACATGTGTGATGGTGGTAATGATCTGCTGCCCAGATCCCCATCCCGGGACAGACTTGTTGCTGCCCACCCTGGGGGTGCTGCCAGCTCCCGCCTGCAGCCCTGTCAGGGCCTCAGTTGCAGAGCTGCCTCATCCAAGGTCATGTCCTTTCCCAGGTGGCCCACAACGCATGAGTGACTGTGGTGGGGGTATGAAGGCGCAGGGTGGGGGTGGGGAGGCAGCTCTGACAGATACTTTTAGTGGCAGAGCTTCCATGGGGTTGGCCGCATCTGCCATGGGGCGGCACAGCAGCTTGAATCCCACTGCCACTTTGCTCCCTCCCTCTTCTATCCACGGGGGTTCCTCCCAAGGGCACCCCTGGTTAACATTTTACACACAGAACTCCATGTCACAATCCCCTTCCCAGAGACCCAACCTGCAACAGCATTTCAAAATAAAATGATCATATTCCTCTGGGGGAAAAATATATAAATACATCTAAATTCATTTTTAAAAATATTCCTTAATGCCGTAAGGTTTCAAGCAATTAAAAATGTATTCTGGATTGAGTTGGCATTTATTGTTATTACAATTGAATTCAAAAGAATTATTCGTATTAATTTTGATGATTTTTAAAAGGAAAAAAGTAATTTTTTGGAAATGCATCTCTTACTGTGATGCAAGGGGATACTTTTTGGTCCCTAGAATGAAAGATCAACATTAAGGAAGACCAATATTTGAATCATGCCCTTGTTAGGCACTCTGACAGTTTTCATACCTTGAAGCAATTCATTTGACAATATTCAGGAAGAGTAAGGATATGCCTTGCTTTTGTAAAGTGGGGAAGGCCAATTTTAAAAGATGAAAAAGGAAAATCAGCATAATATCTCCTGATCAAATTTTAGGAAAGAGTACATTTGCAAGTTGGTTCTCTGAAAACCATCCAGGTCTGGATCCTAGATCACATTGCTAGTGTACCCTTTGGAAAACATGTGTGCCCAAATGGAAGACTGCTGTCCACTGCACAAAATTCTAGTACCATTTGTTCTTTCCTTTGTTTCTGTTCTAGACATGTCGATCATATCAATTCCAGAGCACCTTCCCAGGGAAACATCCCCTCCTATGGCCTCCTGTGATTGTGTGGTCCCAGTGGCACCACCACAGGTGGATTTGATCAGGGGTGGCAACTGATTTGACAAAAGCCAATCTATAGGTGAGCCAGCAATTGAGAGCCTGGCACAAAATGATGAACTGAACCAATCAGAGGCTCTCTTTCTGAGGTGTTTGAATTGGGGACCTGGAGAAAGCCATGCAGTTAGGAGAGAGAGCAGAATGTGACGAAACTCAGAAAGAGAGGAGCCCAAGGGCAGGGTCACAGCCACAGGGACCAGGGCAAGTCAGAGCCATGCCAGACAGGGCAGAGAGCCCATGTGGGAGGAGCCTCAGGCCTGGGGCGTTGGGGGAGCTGGCTGTGATCCCTAGATTCTCAGGGCTCCTGAGTTCTTCACTGTCCAGGGTCATAATGACATTCTGGCTCTTTATTGCTGTGTAACAAACTACCCCAAAACTTAGTGGCTTAAAACAATAAGTCATTTATTTTATTTATGAATCTGCAATTTGGGCAGAGCTGAGCGGGAACTACTCATCTCTGCTCCATGATACCTGGGGCCTCAGCTGGGATGCCTGGGGGCCCAGATCACAGAGCTAGTGGCCCAAATTCAGGCCTCTAAATTCTAGCTACTGTGCTCCTCTCATCCCCCAGGCAGCTTATTGGTTGAAAGGTGGACGTCACCAGTATGTACAAGTTGCTGGAGTCCCATCAACCCTTCCGTGTTCTTCCTGGAGTGACTTTTAGCTCACACTTCACCTCCATGGCCAGCACAGAGCTCTCCACTGTTTGAAGGATGTGGAATAATAGCAGCAGTTCAAGTCCAATTGTCTGCACTTGGACCTGAGCACTGTGGACTCAGGGCACAGATGGAGATTGTGTCCTGTGGGTGGCCCAAGGCAAAACCTGGCCAAGTGAGGTCCTGCTTCCCTGTAGAAGAGTTATTCCTGGAAATGCTGGGAGCACTGAGGAGCGAATACAGAAAGATCACAGCGTTCTATAAAAGTGTCCCAATCATCCTTTCATCCCGAGGCCTCAGACTGGTGGACTACAGAGGAAAATCTGGCCCATACATATATTTATCTTGTTTGGTCCATACTGCGCTTAAAAAAAAAGTAATTGCCGGGGCCAGCCCCATGGCTTAGCGGTTAAGTGCACACGCTCCGCTACTAGCAGCCCGGGTTCAGATCCCGGGTGCGCACCGATGCACCGCTTCTCCGGCCATGCGGAGGCGGCGTCCCACATACAGCAACTAGAAGGATGTGCAACTATGACATACAACTATCTACTGGGGCTTTGGGGAAAAAAGAGAGGAGGACTGGCAATAGATGTTAGCTCAGAGCCGGTCTTCCTCAGCAAAAAGAGGAGGATTGGCATGGATGTTAGCTCAGGGCTGATCTTCCTCACACACACACAAAAAAGTAATTGCCACCTTTGAAAACTTGGGAGAAATTGCATTTAAAAATGGCTTTCTAACTTCTCTTGAAAAGACTGAAAGACATGGAAACCCTGAGCCACTTTATCACATGGTGAGTGTCAGGTGGAGCTGAGTGACCCCAAGTCCCCAGGTGGCCAGGTCTCCTCATCTAGACCTCCTGCACGGCTTCTTCAGGCTTCCAAGTTTGGGATCCCTGTGGCTTTCAAAGGAAATGTAAGTGGCAGTCACTGGCTGGAAAGAATGTGTGTGGTAACATTTCACTTGTGCATTTCAGAAAATGCCTTCCCGGCCCCCCACTAATTTTGAGTAGCTTTGTTTCAAGGACTTGAGCCAACACAGTGACACAGGGTCGATGCATAAGGAACAAGGAGGAACAAGGTCGGCGCTGGACTGGAAGGGGAAGGGGCACTCCTCTGTGCGGTGGAGCCCAAACTCTCCCTTGAAATGACACCCAATGACTTTGTAGCCTGGCGCCTTAGTGATGGCAAATAGGTCCACAGGGGTCAGAGTCTAGCTTCAAGATTGTTGTCCAGAGGCTGGGTATGAGGATTCTACAAGTATGAAAGAGGCACATTTGTCATGTGAGATTAGCTTCTCCTGGCCACATATTTATACTATTTTTACTGCATTTCTCATAATTATTTTATCACTAATTAAATGCAAATTCCCAGGTCCTAATCTTTTACCCTATGACGGCATTGTTGGCACAGCAGGCCATTTAGATTAGCCCCATTGCCTGCTGGAGGGGAGTCCTTTGTCAAGGACCCTGGGGTCTATAAGTCTTGCCCTCACTCCAGGCCCCCTCAAAACCAGGGGGCTCCAGAACAGAAGCTTAACTCAGTGTTCTCCCCAGGTTCGGTTATGTTTCCTCAGGACGCACCAGCCTGGGTGAAGCAACATCATAGCGTTTCTCGGGCTCTACCCGCCCAGAGGATCTCCAGACCCTAGGTAGCCCTGGGCTCTCTGGGAGCTGTCTCCTACATGCTCAACAAGTGGCCCTTTCAGGTGCCACCTGGCATTTGCCATCTTCCTCCTCTGATGCTGTGTTTCTCCCTGGTGGTCCTTGCAGCCGTAAGCTCCCTGGAGGCTATCATGTCTGCTCCCCCTGGCATGCTGGGCATGTGTGGCTCCAGCAGGGAGCCCTGGAAAAAGGACTGTCATCACCCCCGGCCGCACAGCTGCACCCTGTCACATAGTGCAGTGCTGCCTGGGCCCTGCGTCTTTGAGCTCTTAGCTTTGCTGACTATCTCAGCCTCCTCTCTCAAGACTCAGCTGTGGTCCCTGGGGCTGGGACTGAGGACAGCCCCAGTGGTCAACACCATGATGTGTGTTCAGAGCCACCGTCCTTTCTACTGACCCGTTATTCTTGACCCAAACCTGGGCCCTCAACTCTTTCTGCCATGAGCATTTCCTCAAGTCCCCCCACCCAGTCCTCCAAACTGGTCTGGACCCTATGCCTAAACACAGCTCAGGTTCCCCTGGACATGGAACCACATGCCTGGGGCTTTCTGGAACACTAACTACACAGGCTGTTTTCCTGACCTCTCTAGATAAAATAGTGTTCCCCACCCCTCTCAGTCCCCTTCCTCTGCTTATTTTTTTCTTGTCATCACTTCCTGTCATATTATATCTTTATTTTTTGTTTATTGTCTTTCCCCTGTGAACTAGAATGTGAGCATCATGAGCAGGAATCCTGATTTTGCTGCAGGATGTATTCCTAGCACCTAGAACAGTGCCTGGCACACGGTAGGTGCATAATAAATACGTTGAGGAAAAAGTAGAGAGGGATTTATTTTCCATTCCGTAAACACAACTTCTTTCTTTCGTTTATTAGCCACAGTTAAGAAACTGAAGGGGCGCCAACCTGGCGGCGTAGCAGTTAAGTGCGTGCATTCTGCTTAGCCAGCCCGGGGTACGCCGGTTCAGATCCTGGGTGTGGACCTACTCACTGCTCATTAAACCACGCTGAGGCGGCTTCCCACGTAGAAGAGCTACAACTCTACAACTATGATATACAACTATGTACTGGGACTTTGCGGAGAAAAAAGAAAAAGAGGAAGATTGGCAACAGGTTGTTAGCATAGGGCCAACCTTCCTCAAAAAGAAAAAAAGCTACACCACATCAGTTTCTGTGCTTACTGATTGACCATTTAATCCTCGCAATCCAAAGAGTAGATATTATTTAAAAAGAAAAAAAAAAGAAACTGAAGACATGGAGAATAGAATATAGGATAGGAGAGACTTACAAGGCTTTGTCTGCTTTTTGCATTCTGCATTGGCAATAAAAATGGCCAAAAAGGAGAGGTAAGATGTTAAGATTCTTTCCGAACTGGTACAAGCTTGATCACTTTAAAGGGTGACGGCATTCCTGTGGGATGAGGAAAGATTTCAGTCTCCTGTCCCAAGTGTAGTGAGTTGTTCTGTGTCTGGCTGTGCCTCCTCTGAGTGTGGACACACCCATCTTCTCATTTGTTATTGTGTTGCAGGCTACAATCTCAGTCAGCATCTGTGGTAGAATGATAATGTTTCCAGAACCGTGCTAGCCCTGGGGATAGAGTGGCAGATGACATTTAGGAGTGAGACAATAAGTAGGTAATCAAACAAATAGACAAGATAATTTCAGACTGCAACGTGCTGGGGCGTGATGCCGAGTGGGTATTGTTACTTCTTTGTGGTAACCTGACTTTTAGTTCTTAGAAGATTGACCCAATTTAGGCAGTGTAAGTGAGAACGTTAAACTGCATTTTAAACTATCTAAACCCAACGAGGAGACCAAGAAAGTTGGATCTGGAAGCCTTCATAGCCCTTACAAATTCATTGAAAATTCACTGGCATGTATATTTTCATGTTGAAGATGATTTATCTGTCAAATCTGGGCTCCTGATTCTATCTGCCTTAGCTCATCATTTCCAGTTTTTAACGGACTCCATTCTAATAAGTATTTATTGAGGATCTACCATGTGTCAGGTTTAGGGGCAAGAGGTGTGGAAAGGAATTTGACAACACGAGTCTTCCTGGTGTAGGAGACGAGCAGGGGCTTTAGAACCAGGCAGATTCGGGTTGGGACCCTGGCTCCTCCCCTTCTTTACTAGCTGCTTGATCTTGCCTCTTTGAGCCACTTTCTTCTTTGGGAAAATGACCATATCCAACGCACAGAGCTGTTAGGATATTTAAACTAGATGAATGACGTAAATTCCCAGCTCCGATGGCATCATATAAAAGATGTTCCATAAAAGGAAGTTGTTTCCTCACTGAGACACTCTAGTTTCTAGGAGCCAACAGGAGTCTGGAGGGTTTCAATGGCGGAGTCTCCTGAATAGGGACCTAACATTTAAGAAATTGGTACAGATGGAGGCTTCAAATGTCATTGGTTTCCCAGAATGTTGGGGCAAAGGAAGCCACGGTGGTGACTGGTGGTGGTGCATTCTCCGTGCTGGGGGCGTAGACAGCTCATGGGGGGCAGTCAACTTCTCTGGAGGCTATGGCTCTCTTTGGACACAATTATCATACTTCATGACAATATGGAGTATCTAATAATAGCCTTTTTCGTCTCAAAGAGCAGGGGGCTGCTTTGCATACTTTGGATCCTTTGTAGAGCCCTAAATCACTTTGTAATGTGAAACATGTCTGTGGAGAGCCTTTGTGTTGTTTGTTCTTATGGTTTCATGCAAAGATTGAGCAAGAAGAATTTGTTATAAACAGCTTGCAATTATTTAGTAAAAAAATATAAAATAAAGTTGGATGGGCATCAGTCAGACTTCTGGGCAGATTCAAACTCCTTCAGCAAGAATGGTCAAGTGCAATGGCACACAGGGTTCTGACCACGGACCTGCATTCATCCTAACTTAAAACTCAGGACTGCTAGAGCCTCTGGTCTGTATGTGAGTGACTTGGAACCATGGATGAGTGAAAACACCTCCCCAGAGCCCACCCACTGGGACACATTCACCCACATTCACCACAGAGTCAACCTCAGAAAGATTTGGAAGAGCAATTCTCAGCTTTAGGAGGCTGGAGGTGGGGCAATGAAGACATTCTGTAAAAGGGATAGTGTGGGACTTTCCATCTATTTTTTTCTCTGTAATTTCTGGTTCAAATTTTCATGTTTATGAATTGCAAGATTAATGTGGCTTATGAAAAGCCATCTGCTCTTTCTGCCGCTTACTTCATCACCAGGAATCTACTGGTAGAAGAGGACAAGCAGGGTCTGTGTGCCTGTCTGTCTCTCTGTCTATCTGTCTGAGTGATGGAGGAAGTCTCATGATTCCATTACTGTGATATTCCTTGACAGCAACTGCAGTAGCAATAAAAGTCTTGATTTGTGTATTCAGTAAGTCATTGTGACAAAAGAACCACCCAGGGAGTTGATCTTTTGAGATGATGGTCAGACTGCCAAGGGCAAATATACTTTGCTGATTGTGTCCATCACATTTTTGATAAATAGACTCCATTCTTTCCTCTACCCTGACATAGTTACTGCAATTTATGACATTTCCGTCGTTCTGCTGAATTCATTAACTGCAATCTCTATCTTTATAAGCTTTATAAACTACTTTATAAATAAAGTATAAATTTAAAGTGAGCCCTATTTCCATTCTTGCTATATCGCTTTTCTGGTTTCTGCTGGGAATGTTTTATGAACGTTTGATGTCTCCATGGTACGTACTTAAAAAGAATAGCATGTTCTGCTGTAGAGGAAGTTTAACATTTTTCTTTCCACAAATGGAAACTGAGAGGAGCTATTTCCCCTTCATTCTTTCTCAAATGGAGCCACTAATGCAGATGATCTAAATGACATAATTGTGTGTATGCTGTGTGTATATGTATATTTTGACTAACCATGGGAATGCTGTTCTGGTATTCCTTAGATTGATTACTTCTACCCCAAGATTTCACCGTCAGCTCTGGGCCTCTTGTGAGAGGCCTTTCTGGTTGAGTGAGCAAAGCAAGGCAGCAATGCACTGTGTGGGGAGAACATGTACATTGTGTTCACTGCCGGGGAAAGGGTTTGCCACCCAAAATGACAACATGAAGACAAGCAAATGCAGTCACCGCTGTCCTGACATAGACATTGGCTTTGGAAAATGTGTCTTCTGAAATTCCACCTCCTCCACCCCTACCATTCAATGAGGGCTCTCTCCAGGGAAAATATCAGTGTCTCCAGCTCTGCATCCATTATCTTGCACATGAAGTCTCTGTTTTCGTAGAGGTGCTGCTGGGTGTGTTTCAATGTTTCCAAGGGTGGAATAAAACAGCATGCTGGCCATCAGCCTCAGTAGTAGTTTGTGACAGGTACTTGCGAGCCACACAGAAATACGTAAAGATGGAGGGGACCAAAGCAGTTCCTTGTGATATTTTAATAATATTCCCCCCAATACCACTCACGCACAGACTGAGTTAGTCCTCTCCTCCTTTGTCCCCAGAGTTCTTTATTCATGCTGCGACTGTGGCACTCGCATTTGAACACATCTGCCTAGGCCTGTTAACCAGGAGCTCCTCAGACTTACGTGTGTGACTTGCTGACCTTTGATCCTCAGCGCTTAGGGCAACATCTAGGATGTAAAATTGACGCCTGCTGATGGAGTGCTTGAATAGAACTTCAACTCTCTTATCACTTACAAGGACTTCCACACACATTAGTCTATCTGAAGATTCCAGAACTTCTGTATCTTCAAGCCCACCTTCGGCTTTGGCTGCAACAGCGCCTCAGTTCAGCCACACATGGACGGAAATCAGTAGTTCAGCGTGGTGGTCACCACACAGCTAATCAGTTAAGTGAATTTTCCACTATTTAGCCAATTGACCTGATATTTTATCTAAATTTTAAAATCAATGATCTATAAGCATAAGCAGCTCTAGAATTGCTGTGGCATCTTGGGTTTTATCCCCTAAATTAACAAGAAAAGTAGAATTATCTTTTAAGAAAAATTAGAGGAGAATATTTTTACATGTTTTATATCATCTGAATTTTTCTAGTATAAAGTGCTTTTTCAAAACTCACCTATTTTGACAGAAATAGAGAAAACATTAAAAGGAGAATGTGGAGTTAGTCTACAGAAGAGTTTCTCAAACTTTAGTGAACATCAGAATCACCTGAAGGCCTTTCTAAAACACAGGTGGCTGGGTAGGGTCTGAGAATTTCCAAGTCTAACAAGTTCTCAGGTGACAGTGGTGCTGCTGGTCTCGAGAGCACACTTGGAGGACCACTGACCTAGAAAGTGAATTCAATTAGACAGGGACTTTAATGGTTCGGAATCAAGTTTATCAGTTATTTGATTTGATGTCATCAGGTTGATGTCATTGGATATATAGTCTCCATTTCTATTTGCCTTATTGCTTTTCCTCATTTAAAAAAAGCATGCATTTATTTGATGGAGACAGCAGATTAGCAGGGTGGCAGAATCGTGTAGTGGTGAACAGTAACAAAAGCCCCGATGTGCAGCATTTGTGTCCCGTGGTATAAATTCCCCTGCTGTGACCAACAGAAAGCTCCCAGCGGGCCTCCCGGGCCCGGAGCTGGGAGGAGAAGTGCACACTGGGCCAGCAGCAGGTGCTTGGAATTGGAGGCGGCCCAGCCTTGTAACCTATTAGCCAGGGTTGCTTAACCTCTTTAAGCCTCAGTTTTCTTATCTGTGACAGAGAGATAGGAAAAGCTCCTTGGGCTGCTGCGAGGAGTAGCAAAGCGGCTCCGATCACCAAGCACACCGTGCACGCCGTGGGCGGTGGTTGTGACACTAAAGGAGCCCGCACCTGACACACACCACCCTCAGGTAGCTCTAACGTGTCTTCAATCTCTCTCTTGTATAAAACTTCCTGTGGGACGTTCCCTTGGTCTGTCCTTAGGTGTGATTACTTAATTTGCTTTAAGAGTCTGTTCAGCAACCAGTCTCAGCTCCGCTGGCACAGCATTAATTGCATTGAAAAGTTTGCACTGAATATCCTATTTATGGGTCTCATTTCTATCTGCATCATTGACTTGGTTCTTTGTTCTATCACCTAGAAGATTTCATCTTCTGGGTCAACAACCATACGGATAATTGGGGTCTTTTTTAGCTGTTTATTCCCTGTCTTTCTTGGGTAAATTCATAACCTAAACCTCGGGCTGGTGCTTGCATTGTAAATTATCCTGCATTCCTTCCACGCGAAGGGGTTGGCAACCTGTAAGTGGTTAAAAGTAGGCATGGGATTTATAATTGTGAAAAAATTGGAAACAGCTCAAAGGGCCAACAATGGGGGATTGGTTAAGTAAAGTCTGTATAGCCACAGGATGCCCGCTAGGCAGCAATTAAAAATGACATTTGTGAAGTGTTTCTAAGAATATAAGAAAATGCTATGACTTGTTCTGTGTCAAAAACAGTACACACGCACACACACACACACACACAGACCAACACTGTGATCTCAACTATGTATAAACAACAAAAATGCACAGAGAAAAGACTAAAAGAAAATACGCTAAGATATCGAAATTGGTTGTGACTGGGTGAAAAGATTAAGCATGATCCTTGCTCCCCCCATCTTTTTCCTACAATTTTCAGATTTTATATAATAATATCTCCTGCTTATTGAGTACGTGAGTTCCAGGCACAATGGTAGACCGTTTGTATATACTGTCTCTTATCCCCAGGACAGAAGTCAAGGTAAGTTTTATTCCTACTTTACAGGTAAAAAGACTGAGGTACACAGAGATTAGCCAATTTGCCCAAGATGACACACTAGTAAATCAGAGGACCAAGATTTGAAGTCACATTGGTGGGGCTCCAAACTCCACCCTCTTTCCACCACACCACACTCTGAAGATGATGCATTGCTTTCATGATGTAACAAACGTTGTTTTGAAAAAGCATAGTATGAAATTTTTTTAAATAGTGCTGAAAGCCAAGGCTAGAGATCATTTGAGGGCAGAAACATATGGGTGGAGAAGGTTGCACTCAAGGCCACTGCTTAGTAAATCTATATAATTTAGAAAACTGCCTTTCCTTCCCACTAGCAGAGTCAGCCTCGCACCGAGGCACGTGGCTCAGAGAGCTGAACGCAGGCTCTAGCTCAGCTGCCTTTACCTTTTGGCAGAGTGCCCCAACGCAGTAAACAACCTGTGCCACTGCACCTGGTTGCCCTGGCTGGGCATCAGAAGCAGGACACCCCGAAGGGGTAGATGCAGCATCTCTTTCATCTGTCTTCTGGCTTTTCTCTCCCACCTTCCCTCTCTGCAAGCTTCTTGTCACTTGGGTTTCTTCCTGGCTGCCCTCTCTATTTTGAGTCCTCGTTGCTGAGAGGGCTGTGTGTTTGCTGTATCCTGCCCTTCAATGCCCTTCCTTGGATGGTAGCATCTTTGCTTTGTGTCTTGGACAACAGGTTTATGGGCAGGACCTTGCAGCGTTCAAGATGATAGTTATTTACCCTGAGGATAGAAGATTCAGGAGTATAGTATTTAAACCAATGAGCTTTGAATCTAAGCTTAAGCCCTCTCCGCTTTCACTGAAGTACCATTCGGTACCACCCTGAGCACCCTCTGTGATCCCATAGTTCGTTGCCCATCTCTATTAGTGTACACATTGTGCTTTATTATAATAATCTGTTTATGTCTTTCTTTCAGCCATTAGACCAGGAACTCCTCGAGGGCAGGGCCGTGTCTTCCTTTTTATACCCCTGGCACGTGGATTTGGCCAGAAAGGGTATGAATGAACTCATTTCAGAAAACTGAGACGGCACACATGACCGTGAGCAATCACACAGCACGGCCCAGATGAGTGACACAAACCATTCAGGACAACATTGTTCTTAAAGTTTCTTGTGACCTTAACATCTCAGACAGCACAGATTCTTTCTTATTTCCCACCAAATCCTCTCCAGCTTTAATTTCAATCCCTTCCCTTTTCTCCCAGCCCTGAAGACCACAAAGAATATTGACTGGTTTTGCTTTATAAAAACACTCGCATACGTATGTATGTGTTTATACTTGCCTTGTTCCAGAAAGGATTTCAATTGGTTTATAAGAACGTAAAACCTACAACAAAACAACATGAAAGTAGGGACAAAAGAGAAAAGAAAGAAAGAGAGAGAAACAAGGGTGGAGATATAATCACTCACATACTGGAAGGCAGAAGTCAAGTTCTTATGAATAGGGTTGGCAACTTAGCCGCAGGAACCATTACACAGAATCAACTTTGACCTAGCTACATTGAATTAAGCTGCACCTACCCACAGTTAACCATGTCTCATTCCAAAACATTGGGGCATGGTGGTCTCGTGGCACAAACTGAAGTTCACTCCCATTACCAATTCCCACCAAAACCTGCCCAAGGGAGGAGATGACCAGATTTCTCTCAGTCCTTCTGCTCATTGGTTTGAAGCCCAATTTGAGTCCTCATAAGCCTTGCACAGGGCAATGAGTGTGTTGGCAAGACCACCCCAGTCTCAGTCCCCTGTCAAGTTCACCCTAGGAAAGGAGGGATACATAGGTGTATTTGGCAAGAACTTTCTAAAAATCCACAAGAGGTGGGTTTCTTAGTTGGTTGATGAGCAGAAAGACACCAAGAAGTGATCACAGAGTTGACAGCATTATCCTAGGACCTACGGATGTTTCCAAAATTGTGTGTTTTAAAAGTTCTTGAACATAAAAAGAGTTACATACTGGAGGAGGGGGGCACAACACCCCAAGTCTGTGGACACCAGACACATACACACTGTAAATACACGGATATGATAGAGTCACAAGTTTGACTGAGTCAGTTTCCTCTCTTTTAAGAGAAGAAAAAGTGTCTTAAGTAACTCTGGATTACACGGGCAACACAGGGAGGAAGAGTTGACCCACTCATCATGCTTCTTTCTGCATTTCAGCTTAATTCATTCAGGTTGGCTTTCTCCAATCTCTCATCATCACCATCACCAACTTTTTCTCCAGTTGCACTTTAAAAAAATCCCAGGGCAGGACACTGATTGGCCAAGATTAGGTCAGGTGCTCACTCCTGAACCAATCAACCATAGCCAGATGTGTGTGAGAGGGATGCTGTCATTGACTCAACGTTAGTCAGGGTCTTCCTTAGTCAATGGACTCTGGCCCAAGAAATGAAGTTGAGTAAAAACTTGGAAGCCCCCACTTGAACCACAGGCTGGAGAGGTGAAAGCAGCACTTCTCTGAAGAAAGAGAAAAAGAGCTAAACAAGACACCAGGTGTCCATCACACTGCCAACCCATAGGGGTCATATCAAAGGCAGGCACCATGGAGTGGACTGGCCTGGTGGATGGAGTATCATAAAGCAACTTGTTTTCTAATAGGTTGCTTCCTCTCCCACCCCCAGCAGGAGAGAAAGAAGCTCCCTGGGCTATGAGTTGGGTGTCTAGTTGTCCAAAGACCACAATATCTGCATTCGTATATAGAGTTCAGGGTAGGGCTTGGAAGGATATAGGTGGTTCTTTCTCAATATTTCTCAGGGAGTAAATAATAGATATAAGGGCAAAATAAGAAAATAAATGAGTGTATCATTTTCTATATGCTACATAAATGGTACAAATGTATGTGCACCAAACAATAAAAATACAGCAGTGAAATAATTTTTTTTTTTTTTTTTGCTGAGGAAGATTCACTCTGAGCTAACATCAGTGCCAGTCTTCCTCTGTTTTGTATGTAGGTCGCCACCACGGCATGGCTGCTGACAAATGGTGTAGGTCTGCGCCTGGGAACAAAACCTGGGCCACTGAAGCAGAGCACGCTGAACTTAACCACTAGGTCATGGGGCTGGCCCCATCAGTGAAATCATTTTTAAAGAGTGCTCTACAGTAAATGCATTTTAAGTATTTAACAAAAATACTTAATAATCCTTAATAGTTCTCAGTCTTTCTTAGTTTTGTGGTTTCTCTGTGACCTCCTGCAGCTCTTCCAGGTTTCAAAACAACTTGTTGCTAAAAAGATGGGGGCTTCGGTCATTCATTTGATGACAATATAGTGTGTCCATGTTCCTGGCCTAGTACCATGCTAAGCACTGTGTATATAGTGCTGAGCGAGTCAGAAGAGGGCTGTCCCCGCCCTCGCTGAGTCTGCGTTCTAATAGGGAGGACAACTGTAAACAAGGATTGCAGATGTGATCTTAAGGAGAAAAAGTTCAGGGAACCACGAACATTTCAAATGGGTGCCCCTATTGTCACACATCACAAAGGCTTGTCATTGTGGAAGCAAAGCCCAGGCCTTCCCTGGTCCAGGTTCCAGAGCGTAGACCCACTTTCCTCAGAGCAGAGGAGACCTCCAGGCACACACAGACCACCTGAAACCAGGGTTGGAAGGGCTAGATGGGGACTCGCTCTCTCTGTGGTTCTCAGTTCCCAAAACTCAACATTAGACCATAGATTGGGTAGTACTCATCCACTTGCAACAAAAACGCCTTCCAAGGGGTGGCTGTGTTCAGTTCATTGACATCCTGCAGGAAAAACAGAAGGAAGCTCTTCTCTCTGGGATTCAGTGGAGGGAGATGTTTGTCCCCCTTGGAATTCAAGATAAAAAACCTATGTTCGTTATAAACATTTTCTAGAAGAATACTTACCAGACTGCAAGCTTAAAGAAGATGGGCCTTTTTGAAAGATTCGGTTCTAAAGAATAACTACATCAGTCAGGGTAGGTGTAGGCTATGCTGCAGTAAACATGACTCTGCAAATCCCGGTGGCTTAAACAACAGTGGGTTGTTTCTTGTTCCTGCTACACATACATGTCAAGTTGGCAGGGGCCCGGCCTGTCATGGTCCCTCAGGGACCCAGACTGACAGAGGCTCCATCCTGCACACATTCCCACAATCTGGGGTAGGAAAAAGGGTGAATCACGCTTTGGCTCTTAAAGCTTCTGCCTGGAAATGACACATGTCACTTTTACTTACATTTTTTTTGTCCAAAGCAAGTCACATGGCTGATTTAAGTGGAACAAGAGAATGCCATACCCCACCAATGACGGACTTCATAAAAAACGATAATCATTCAGAATGATATTTTTAAAGATTGGAAATCCAATTCGGCTACATTAAATGTTCCATATGTTTTAATTTTTAGATATTTTCCAAGGCTTTAATCATCTTAACTAGGCACTTGATTAATGCATAGAGGGGTGGGGTCTAATTATCCTCCCGTTGAATCTGGGCTGGTTTTAGTAAACTGCTTGACCAACAGAACGCAGCAGAAGTAACGTTCTGGGAGTTCTGAGGTTAGGGCACAGAAGCCTCCAGCGCCCACCCAGGCCCTGTGACAGGCAGAGCCCGTGCCCACTGGGGATGTGTGGGTAGCATCAGGCGCTTGCTCTTGGAGCCCTGAGCTGCCAGGTAACCAGTCCAACTACCCTGAAGTCATGGTGCTGGGGAGGCCACGTGGAGAGACCACGTGCAGAGGCCCGGAGACCACATGAGGAGAGAAATGCTCGCAGCTAGACACCAGTTGATGTCTTCGGTTTGAATCTTTTGGATCAGTGTGTTTCGGCCTCCTAGGTGTTTTGTAAAGGCATCAGTATCCCTGGGAGTAATCATACACCTGACTTCTTCAGGCTCTAATTCCTGAGTGTGAATTAGTGGATCAGAAGAGGTTTTTTCTTAGGAGTCTTGGGAGGAATAGGAGTCTTGGGTTCTCCAAGGGAGGGGAGAGGAGAGAAATAGTTCCGAGACCTGAACTTTTGCCTGGGGTGGGCGTGCTTGTGTGGTGGGAATCACATAAAAATCAGCATAAAAATGAAGCACACCCAAGAGGAAGGTCCCCAGAGGACCCTCACCTTCACCCGGCCCCATTAGGCTAGGACCACCCTGAGCTGGCAGCAGGGTGGGCTCTGAACTGATTTGAGATGTATTATGCATTCAGTCTTGTCTCCTGGAAACCCCCAGTCACCCTATGGAAGCTATTTGGGTCTTTTGGGGAGAAATAGTCAACACCAGCCCTTTTCTCCACCCAAGCTGTAAACAAATTGAGAAAAAAAATCCCCCCAAATGTATGTGAACTGGGGCCTGGAACTTGACGTTGTTCTGATAAAGCCGATGACAGAGTGTGCAGCTTCAGGTCTTGCAGCCTCACGGGCTCACTTTAGGAACCCCAGAACCAGGCGGACTGCATCATCTAATCATAGAAAGCATTGGGTGGCGGTGCAACTCCCAAGGGGGGCAAAACTTATGAGATGGAGGAGCACAGGAAAACATACACTTCCTGTGGGCATCTAAAAGGAAAGAGAGAGGGCTGAAATGAGCAAGCCCGGTGTATTTCTCCCAAATTTATTGAACAGGTAAAGTCCCCCCACTTCCCTGGATGGAGTAAATAAAGAGGCAGAGAGAGACCAGGAGTATTACACTAACTGGGCTCCCTCCACATGGAAGAAAATAGCAAGAATAGAGAAGGAGCAACTCCTCCGACGGTGGAGTAGACGGTCACCCTGGAAGAAGAGTACGGGCCTTCACCCTAGCAACACGGAGCTGGAACAATCACACTGGTCTTGAGACGTGAAATGTAGATTCACCAGATCTTGTGCTTGCCCCTCATTTCATGTTAGCGAGCATTTACTAGATTTCTGCTGTAAACATCACTCTTCGATTATGTGATCCTGTCTCTAAGGACCTGCATTAATGAGGGCAGATGGTAAGCTGCTGTAACCAAAAAGCCCTCAGTACAAAGGCTCTTTAACCAGGTTCTGGAATACGGAAAAGAATAGGACAATATCCTGCCGTTGAGGAGCCATGTATTCAGTGAGTAAGACAGACAAGCATAGAGCAATAGTATATCCTGGGGGCATGTCCGCAGTTCACAGAAGGGAAGAAGCAGTCAGCTTTGCCTGGGAGTTGGAGAAGGTGCACTGGGAGGCGATGGTCAGGCCAAGCCTTGAAAGAAGAGTGGAGATGCCAAGTTAGGGAAGAGCTTATGGGAAGGCATGGAAACAGGAGAGAGCAAGTCATATGCCCAGACCACAGCAGGTTCCCTCATTAAGCAACCCTGCAGTCAGTCTTAGGGATTCAATGTTGAATGAGAGAGCCACAATCCCCACCCCACTCCACAGAAGAGACAGTTCTGGGGGGCCAGACTGGAAAGGTGGGTGGGGGCTGGTGGTTTTGTCGCAGGCGTCTTGGCCGTGAGCAGTTTTGCCGCGAACATTTTCGCTACATGACTAATTGGCCATAAAAGATATAATAATTGGTTGACAGTTGGTCTTTTTTTTTTTTTTTTTTGGTCATTTCATTTCTCCATTGACGAAGTTCTCGCAGGTCCTTCCATTTTTATATGATATAACTCTTAGCCCGCATAATGGTCTATACAATGATGAGCAGACGTGGTAGTGGTGGTACATTTCTTCCACTTAGCGACATTTATTGATGGCTTTATCGAGCTGACAGGTGATGATGATTTGCTCCAAGAGTTGGTGTCTTATTTTAAAACACATTAGATTGGAGGAGAAAGAAGGCTGAGGGCCTCTTCTTTGAGGCTGCAGAGCTGAACCCACATTTCCCGTAGAATGGAGATAAGCGCTTAGTTAGGTACAATCCACACACACACAAAAAAAAATTAGTTACTTGCACAGTATTGCCATGAATCTACATACACACATTTTAAATGTATTCAAATATTTTGTATTTCAGTATGTCTTTTTAATTTTTTAATTTATTTTTCATGTTTTATTCTGTCCTTTCTAATTAATATCCCTTTTATTTTTCATGATTTTATCCTTTATAGGAAAATTGCCTTAAAGCTAATTAGTTATGTGGCAAAAATGTCTGCAGCAAAAATACTTATAGCAAAGATGCTTGTGGCAAAATTACCTAGAACCAGGCAGGGGCCAGATCATGGAAGGTCTTGTGCAATACGCTGCGGAGGTTGGGGTTTCCCCAAAGCCTGTTTCAGTCCGTTATTGCCCACATCGTGCTACAGGATGGGCTTGTGATGGGCATGCACAACATCCCCTCTGGGTCCAAAGTGGCCAAGCTTGTGGCGATGGAAAGCAGGATGTCCAACAAAGCAATGGCCTCTCATGTTCTAGAAATTGTAGAAGTACAAGGAATCTTTTCATCTTTTTTTCCAAGCCAAGCAATAATGACAGAGTGAAAATAAACCAAATTAAAACAAGCATTTGCACCATTATTACTCAACACTGAAATGCAATATGTGAAAATTTTAACAAACCTTTTGAAAGTACTGTAAGGATTAAGTAAAGTCTCAGAAGTCTCAGAATGTCTTCCTGGCCAATAGAGAAAGAAACACAAAAGGAGGGGTTTATAATTAACTCCAAAGATCTGACCAAATTTCTTCTAACTTTCAGGACTCTGTTGTTTTTGTTTTTCTCTTCTTTTCATAAGCTCAGAAGATGTTTAGGTTGCTCTGAAAAGTAGTTTCCTGGAGAAAGAGAAGGAAAAACCAATTCAACAACAAACATTTATTGGGCCTCTGTATGCTCTAGGCTTGGTGTTGCTGCATGTGAAAAAAGTAGATTGTCTCTTTCATGAGTATTTAATGTTTAAAATTTAATGACTAAACCTTGATTTTGCTCAGTCTAAATATGTTTCTAAAAGTAAAGTTTCATTCCATTTTGGTTTTTTTAGGAGGAAAAGGGATATTCTTCATTGAATAAGTTAATCTGAAACAATTGTGGGGGATGTATTGCTTAAGTGTTTCATGAATAAATGTAAGCCTTTGTGCAAATTTCAAGTTTTTTCTAATGCTCCAGGGGTAGAATCTTTCTTTAGAAGAGAGAAAACCATTCCCTTCTAGTTGGGGACACACAGATAATGATGGGAATTCATATTGCCGACCTGGAAATGTACTGCTTGGCATAACTGCCTCTCTGTTCTGGCTTTTTGAAGCTGTGGGGAGAGGAAAAGCGTGGGCCTTTGAGGTTCTCATCCCAGTTGTTAGCTAAAGGGACAGACACGTCTGCATTCATTCACAAATACTACCCGGATACTGCAGTAGCCGTTAGGATTCTTCACAAATATCTCAGTTCACCTCTCTTTCTGTACTTGGTGTAAGTTTGAACTTCCCAATCTCTTTGCAGTGAGATATGGCCATGT
This sequence comes from Diceros bicornis minor, assembly GCF_020826845.1. Taxonomy (NCBI): domain Eukaryota; kingdom Metazoa; phylum Chordata; class Mammalia; order Perissodactyla; family Rhinocerotidae; genus Diceros; species Diceros bicornis. Next base: position 4,650,779 of record NC_080761.1, read on the forward strand.
GACTTGCTTTGGTCAATGAAATGTGACAGCTCCAAGCCCTAGCGTGTGGCTCACCATGTTCCCTTCTCCCCACGTCCACAACTGTGTAGGCACATGTCCAGATGGCACCTCTGTGCCTGAGTTCATTTGATGAGGAGATCCTCTTGGTAAGAGGTAAAGTTGTTTTAGACCACAAGATCTGGGAGTTGTTTGTTACTCCAGCATAATTGGGCCTCTGCCCACTGATAGCTGTCCACAATGGAACCAGCATGGTGCTGGGCTCTGAGGACAGTGGTGGAAAATATTCTTCCTCTCCATAAACTCCTATCCCGGGGGGTGGGGGTGGGGGGCGTGGGGGGGGGGGGGAGAGTGACGGGAAAACAATTATGAGGTAGCAGATAGCCACAAATGAATGGTAAACCCAGCCTCAGGGGAATTCAAAAATGAAGAAAAGTGGTGAGATATGTTTCTTTCTTGTAAAACATGAAGGGAAAAGATAAGAGAAGTCTCTTTTACATATTCAGTTATAATCTGATCTTTACTTAACTATGGTCTGTGCTATTTATAGTGAAGTGATAGCATTGTTTATATGCTAGTGGAAAGTTTGATATTCTACTTGATGTATTTAAGCATTTCTATGAAAATTCTAGTTTCAGGATGGCAAATGGTGGTCATATTTTGAATAAACTCCAGTAGATAAGTAGTGGCTGCCTGGCATTTTATTTGAGAAAGATCAAGATGCTGCATCCCAGCTGAGGAGCAGAGTGATGTGATGAATTAGCCATGTCTGTCTTGTATTAGGAGAGGGGAGTAGCAGCCTGTATGTTACTATCTGCCAACCTACGCCTAGCTGAAACAGAAGAAATATTTGACAGTTTATCATGACCTCCCACCCCAAAAAGAATGGGATAGCCTGGAAAACCCACATCTATAAACTATATCATATGCCCCTGGGGAATAACAAGAAACATGCTATGCAATTTCAGTGCCCCCTCCGACACACATAGCAACGTAGTTATGTAAATAAGGCTAACACAGGCGAAGAAGAAAAACATACATCATCTTGGTTATCTTGTCTTAACTCTAAGTACCTGTGATAGTTGAAAAATAGGCTAAGCTGCTATAACAAAAAGATCTCAAATACAGTGGTATTATTTCTCTTTCACAAAATAGTCCATGAGCAGCTCTGCCATCCTTGTCAGGTGGCGTAGTCAGGGACTAAGGCAGCTGCTCCAGGCTGCATGGCTGATGATAGCTCCCAGAGGAAGTCTAGGAAAAGAGACTTTATCTCTAGTGAGCAGAAATCATCTTCACTCACATTCCATTGGCCCCAACTTGGTCTATGATCACACCTGGATTCAAGGGAATCTGGAAAATGTAATCCCTAGCTAGGCAGCCATGTGCTCAGCTTGACCTCGAGGTATTCTATTACTAAAAGGAAGCAAAGGACGATGTATTCTGGAAACAGTCAGCAGTCCCCATCGCTGCTGTAGGAGAAAGGGGAGACTAACAATTCAGGGAACTCCTTCATGAAAGAAAGAAGAGTAAAAGCAATAAAGGACCTAAATTGGTAGAGAAGATAGGAGAGAGACTCAAAAATAAGGTTTCCTAAAATGTTCACCAATAATATTCACCAATTGGTGAATGTTCACCAATCATCACCAGTAGTAAGACATATCAACATCATGTACCTCCTGATATGATGCACTGAGAAAGGCACACCACCACCTTGTATTGTTGCCAAAAATGCATAACATCAATCTGATCATGAGAAAATATTACATAAACCCAAATTGAGGGACTTTTTACTAAATAGCTGGCCAATACTCTCCAAAAGTATCAAGATCCTGAAAGACAAGGAAAGACTGAGGAACTGGCCCAGATTGAAGGAGATAAGGAAACACAACTGAGTGCAACATGGGATCCCAGAGCAGAAAAAGTACGTTAATGGAAAAAACCAGAATCAAATGAGATGTGTAGACTAGTTACTGGTGTTCTACCAATGTTAATTTCCTGGTTTTGATAGCTATAGTATGGATATGAAAATGTCTACTTTAAAGAAAACTGGGTGAATAGTATAGGGAAACATGCTACTATTTTTGTAACTTTTCTGTGACCCTAAAATTATTTCCAAATGAACAGTTAAAAAAAATCCCTGTCATGTCATATCAACACATTTCACCTAAAAGGCTGATAAAGGCCATGGAGTCAGAGACCCAGGCCCCACGAAGGACATCTGCCACTTCTCCTTTCTGGTCTATTCTCAAAGTCATTTAACTCCATGCCTTTATTCACGCCCCAACCCTGCAGCCTGAACATTTCCAGTGCAGGTCTGATTATCCCATTGCCCCACTTAGAAGCCTGCATCAGCTTCCTATTGCCTAGTGGATTAAACTCACACTCTTTACAATGGCCTACAGGCCCTGAATGATCTAGCCCAAACCTACTTCTCTTTTCTTAACTCCTTCTGCTTCTAGACATTTACTCTCTTCTCCAACCCCACAGAACTTCTCATACATTTAAAAATATTCCATTTCTATCCCCATCTCCTAGAATTCACACGTACTGTTCTGATTACCGGGAATGCCTCCCCCAAGCTACCCCCCTCTCCTTGCTTTCTGGTGAATTCCTATGTTTTCTTAGAGACACAGCCTAAACTTCACCTCCCCTTCAACACCCTCTATAATTCCTCTTAGCGGTACTGTTTTCTACCGGCACTTGTTTTTTTTAAACTCTTATAGCTCTGATTATTATTTTTGTGTGTGTGTGAGGAAGATCAGCCCTGAGCTAACATCCAGCGCCAATCCTCCTCTTTTTGCTGAGGAAGACTGGCCCTGGACTAACATCCATGCCCATGGTCCTCCACTTTATATGGGACGCTGCCACAGCACGGCTTGACAAGCGGTGCGTTGGTGTGCGCCCAGGATGCGAACCGGCAAACCCCGGGCCACCGCAGCGGAGTGCGCACACTTAACCGCTTGCGCCACCAGGCCGGCCCCTATAGCTCTTATTATTAATGTTACTGCCCCAAAAGCGGGGTTCATCTGCCCACTACAAGACATGCCCATAGTCAAGAGGCAAGGTGATAGGAGAGAAAGGACTTTTTATCACAGCTTGCTAGCAGGAGGGAAGATGGCCAACTCACGTCCAAAAGAACCATCTTACAGAACAAAGACTACAGGCCAGTTATATAGGGGTTTGTCTCTTGGTGGGAGCATCCATCTGACCTCCAGGTTGGGGCAGACATCTGGTCTTAGTTCCTGATAGTCTTTGGTCTTACTGAATATGCATCGGAGAGTGGAGCAACGCCCTATACCCTGATCTTTTCCTTGTCCTTGATGATGGCTATCAGCATAGACTCTTTGCCCGGGGGTCATCACATTCCTAAGGAACTCAAGAGAACAAAGTTATCAATTTATAGCAGCTGAGAGGGGCCATAAAATCCACAGGCATGTCTGGGCTAGTTAATCAGAGGTCATTCAAAGTTATAATAGGGTTTCTTTTCTACAGTATGTCTTCCCTTATGTCAACCATGTGTTGAGCCAGTATCATTAATATTGTGATTCATCTATTCTTTCCCAGTCAGGTATGGTGGTTTTCTTGGATAACAAAGACAAAGGTCAGACCCTTTGCTTCAAAAGAGCTCCTGGTGGGATGAGTGAGGCTAATGAGTGAGCCAACGGTCACAGTACAGTGGGATCGATGGTATGACAGAGGTCAACACAAGTAGTTCTTCCTAGTGAGAGATGTCAGGAAGCCTCTCAGGGGAGATTATCCAGGAGTTGGGTCTTAAAGGATGAATGAGGATTCCCAATCTTTCCATTGAAAGGCCAATTCATCCCACATTTACTGCTCTCCTTCTCCAAGTACTCAAACTCTATCTGATCCATCTAGTTCAATTACCAGTTCAATTCAATTCAACAACTTTCCTATATGGTCTTTTATAAAAAGCATGAATATTAATGACAAAAGTTGACTCATTCATGCTTAAATGTGAGTCGTGTCCTCAAAACCATAGGAGATAGACAACTACCTGTCTTGACCCTCATTACCAATAGATTAGAAATTCTTTGCAAAGCAGATATTACAGATGATCAAAACATTTAGACTTCAAAGAAAATCATGATAAAATACATTCTACAGTTTTCAAAATAACTCCTTAAGGATGATAAAAATTGTCACTGTTAATGATGAACCAAAGGTATTTATTAATATGGCTTACACCCATGGTTCTCAAACTGTGTGTCAAGCACCCAGGAGTGTTACAGTGAACACCTAAGGACATGACAGAATATTTTAAATTTTTGAGAGAAATGCAGAGCTACTTGACGTCTGTCAGACACAGAATGAACTGCCAGCCTAAGGGAATACTCAATTTCAACATCAGATTGTACTACATTCCTTTTGATGATGTCATATCTTTGCAAAATTGGATTTTCATTGGTTTCTGTGGAAAAAAAGCCAATATTGCATGAAAACCAAAGTGGAAGAGGGATGACGGGGTGGTGGCCAATCTGATTCCAAGATCTGAGAAGTTATGCAGTGCCAACAGGCACACACATCCCAGGAGTAATTGTAGTTATTAAAGAATGAAATAAAATATTGCTTTTTCTTTCAATGTATGTGTTTTATTTTTTTCCAACAGCCACTAAGTTGTTAGGACATAAATATTATTCAGATGTTGGGACTTCTTCATAAATGGAACTATTGGGTATTTCTTTTGGCCTAGAGTGCCATAAAAAAATCACTAGGAAATTAAGGCCACCCCAGACTGAGAAAGTTTGGGAACCACTGGCCGACACAGTTACTGAATTGACAGTGATGTTGTTCTTTTTATAACTGCTTTGTCTGCAGGCCACTGAATATCTTGGGATTCTAAGGACTTTGTTGGTCCTCTAGTGTAAAGACAGAAACATAAAGGTGTAACAGAAGAAACACCTGTGTAATTAAAGGAAAGTTAAAGGACTGTTTCATTGCTTTGGGCTTCACTGGTGGGTTCTTGCAACATAAAATGTGCCCATTCTACAGATTCAGATGCCATTCATGAGCCTTCTCAGGAGGACATGACAGTGGGGTTGGACTATCTGGCCCTGTCTATTTGGAAAAAACAAATAAACTCATTACCTTGACCTCATTGGCACTGTGATCACTGTGATTTTTCTTTCTTTTCTTTTTTTTTTGCTGAGGAAGATTTGCCCTGAGCTAACATCCATGCCAGTCTTCCTCTATTTTTTAGTATGTGGGCTGCCAGCCCAGCATGGCCAGTAACAGAACAGTGTAGCTCTGCTCCTGGGAACCAAACCCGGGCCACCAAAGCTGAGCATGCTGAACTTAACCAGTAGGCCACCGGAGCTGGCCCAGATTACTGTGATTTTAACCAGATAAAGCTGCCAGCTCTTCTTTAAAGCTACCTCTGCCATGCAATTAAACTAGCCCATTGAGTCATAAGTTAACGTCATTAGCCACAGGAAAGAGACTAGACTGGGATTGGGGGAGAAAGGGGAGATGCTAAATGGATTTATTTCACCAACAGTGAGTTAAAAACATTATTTTTTTTTCTGTAAAAATAGAAATAGGCAAAGTTACAACTTCTACAAAATAGTTAACTAATAAAAGTACTTGGTACATTTGAAAATCTTTTTTACCAATATACAAATAAAATTTTTTTAATTGGAGAAAGAGCCTGTGTTCTAACAGACCCCTAATTCTTTTAAAGCTGAAACAAATATTTAATAATATTTCAGAATGCACCTAAGTAGGCTGGCTAATATAAATAGATTATTTTGGCACCCTAGGTGCCTCACCATATCAGGTGGTTTCCTTGTTCTTGAGGATCATTGTTGGCCACCCGTTCAACACATTTCTTGAAGACCTGCCATGTTCCAAGCACTGCACAAGGCCACACTACGTGCTGACAAATCTGGGATGTGGGAAAAGGCATGAATCCAAGTGGATTAGCCTCATCTTTCTTTCCCAATAATGAGAATGTAGGGAATTACTCTGTGGTTACTAAGACAGTGTCTTCTATAGATCAAAGAAGGACATTTCCCTGTGAGGCCGAAGGACACACGAATTTGGGCAATGACAGAAAGACTATGTTCTTCCTTGGCTTAGAGGGATCTGTCCAAATATCATAAAAGTGCTTGTCATGAGTGTCCACCACTGATGAATTATAGGATTGTCCAAATGTTCTTTCTTTCTTGGAACCACATCCTATTTCTGAAGATTGAGGCAGCAAATTAAATGAAGAGTTCATGATTTAAGATTCTCCCGGCTCTTTTTCACTTGTGTTCAAATTAGGAGTAATAGATATTTATGAACAAATAATATTATCTAAGAATTACCTTTAGCCCCTTATAAAGTGGATAAAGGAGACTATGTCATCCCAGGTTATGAAGACCTAGAATTGATTTCCTTAAACTAGCAGCAGGGTTAATATAATACTCTTTATGATACCAGGAAGAAATTACTTGACAAATTCCCATTATACCAGTGACAGTTGTTTGGATTGTAGCAAAAGAAAACCCAACCCTGAAATACTTAAGTAAAAAGGAAATATATCGGCTCATATAGCTGAAAAGTCAATGGGAAGAGCGAGCTTCAGGCAAGACATTAAGAGGGGCAATGCCCCCAGGACCCAGTTATGTTCCTCCATCCCTTGATTCTACTTCCACTGGGCTGCTTTGCTTCTCAATGGCTGTGTCCTTATGGTAGCAAGACAGCAGTAGAAACTCCAGATATTACATCTTTGTAGTTCAGTTCCAGCAGAAGGAGCAAGTGCCTTTTTGCTCAAAGTTGCAGCAAAAGTCTCTCTTGTTTCATCAGTGCCAAATGGATCATGTACCTATGCCTGAACCAATTACTCTGGCCAGAGAAAGAAAATACTTTGATGGGCTTTGGCCTAAGTAGCATGCTTTATCTCTGAGCCAGGATTGGACCCTGCCCAAAGCCCTGGGCTGATGGTGAACAAGTAAATAACATGCAAATACAAGATGGAAGTTGGGATACAGTTATCCAAGGAAGGATGAATGGCAGTGGAAAGCCAAATATCCACTTCAGAGTAAAACTCATCTTTTCCAAGGAAAGGTGTCACAGGAGATATCTTCACAGATTGTGGAATCCATGAAGTATATGTCTTAAAATACCTGCCCTGCCTCAAATGATCAAGTATTGAAAGAATAGTGATGGGAGGCAGAGTGCTGGCAAGTGTTTCACAACCAGATCTCTGGGGAGATCATTTGTAGCATCTTATGATTTCCATGGTATAAATACTCCCACCATGGCCGATTTCAAACTACCAACATGGTGCCACTGCCTGTGGGTTTGGGAAGAGGTGTGCGTAGTCAGCCCTCATGAGCCAGTAGGAACTAGTACAAATGGGTACAAGCTGGCTCCAGCACACCACTGACCATGAGCAACGCCCATAAGAGTTTTCGCAAACTTAATATCTTACATATGGCACCAAAGTGATCACTAAAATCCCTCAAAACTTACCAAATTAAGACAGACATGAAGGTTGGGGGGTGGGGCGGTTATAAGAGATAGCTTTGCCACCTGGTCAAAAATATACATATTTTTAGCTACTTTTGATGGAAACCATGCAGATCCATCATTTGGTTGGTCATAGAGCCACGTTAAAATCGCCTTCCTCACTCAAAATAAAATGTTGGAGAAAAACAGTAATTATATAGCTGCAATCCCCTGTGCTCCCATGAACTGCTGCACAGTCAAGCATTTCTACAAACATGTCCCCCGAGATGTCACTTCCTCCTCAGGGTGGTCTCCTAGGCTCAAAATTTCTGGCCACAGAAGACACATCTGTTTGTTGATATTCTTCTAGACTGCTAATTACACGAACCCTATGATTTTCCACTCTGGTGAATGAGCAAAAACAAGGTTCACAGTCAACGCTGCAACTCAGAACAGTGGTGACTTGTTATGAACGAGGGAATAACCACAATGGCTGAGACGAAGGTAAAACTCTTAAAGGTTTGGGCTTGCTCTTTGCATTCAGCTGCTCAGACAGCACACCAAATGGAAATGGTATGACATGGCCTTGGGTTTATTTTGGGAATAAGAATGAACTCCTCTTTCAAATTTTTATGGCATACCAACGTGCCATGGCATGATGTGTGTCCAGATCTTGCCTACTAGAGTTAAGGATAGGCCTGATGTCTGAAAAAAAGCAAGTTCCCTTGGATTTCTTCCTCTTCTGTCCTGTTGGGAACTGCTTTGGGGACATCTGCATCATAAATACAAGTCAGTCAAGACTGATTGGCAGAAATAATGCATAGTTGGAAAAAAAAACTTTCCAGATTTCCTTTTTCCCCTTTCTTTCAACAAAGATGCATACAGTTTGGGGTGTTGTCCAAATGTAATAACACAGTTCCAAATATGTGCCTTTGCATTTCAAATCTCAGAGCACCAAAATACCAGAAAATTACCCAGTTCTTCCCCCAATGTTTAAAGGTCACACAACTTGCAGTAGCTAAACTGAAGATTTAATAAAAAAAGATTTAGTGTATATCAGAATGCCATCTGGGGAAAGAACTGAATTGAAATCCTTTTTCCCTACTAAAGGCAGGATATTAATAAGCTTCTCAGTAAGTCACACTTTCTAATATACCCATCCCAGCTCTCCCAAAGAATTCAGAATCAATCTGCAAAAGTATTACTATTATTATTAACAGTAATAATAACTAACATTTATTTCAGGCTTCCTTTGTGCCAGGCACCAAGCTATGCTTTCACAAGTACACGTCAGAGGACGGTCAAAGTGTCCTCACTCTCACAACAACCCCATGAGGTAGATTCTGTTGTCCTCATTTCGTAGATAAAGACACTGAGGCTTAAAATGTTTGGTGGTTAGGTGAGAGGTCACAAAATTAGTACACAGCAGAGCCAAAGATTGAAATGAGTTCTTAATCATACTGAATTTCTGAGTCAATTAGGCAAAACCTGAAAATAACGAAAAAGAACGAAGGAAAGATATTTGAAGACAATACAGCTATAAATATGCAGACAAATTCAACATTTGGATTTAGAATAATAATAATTAACGTTTGCATAGCATGTTAGAATTTGCAAAACATTTCTTTGTATGTTTGATCTTCACAGCAATTCTGGAAAACAGAAAAAAAAAATCTGTGATTCTTATTTTACAATGGTGAAGGCGAAGGCTCAGGAAATGACTTATGAAAACAGATGATTGCTCTGCTACTCTAGGCCACCAAAAAAGAGGAAAAGCTTCTCAGTTCATTTTCAAATCTAAGACAGCCATACTAGCAAAATCAAAATAAAGACAGACAAACAAATACTGTAGACTAATTTCACTTATGAATATAAATTCTAAATAAAATATTTTCAAATTAGTATAAGTGCATCAATTCTAAATAAAATATTTGCAAATAGAATCCAGCATTATATAAAATAATGACATACCATGACTCCCTAGGGTATACCCCAAGAATTCAAGGATGGTTCAATAAAAGGAACTGTCTCAATGTAATGTATTATACCAAGAAATTGGAGTAGGAAAAGGACATTACAATCTCAGCTTCCTAAACAGACATTTCATAAAACTCAGTAACCTTTTCTAGTAAGTTAGTAGAAAAAGCCATGATGTTGCTATTCGATGCCTAGCACTACATCTTATAAGGCACAGCAAGTCCTCAAGTATTTGTTAAATCAAGTACACATGCTCTAAAATAAAAGAAGAAAATGAAATGTTTTAGGTCCGCTTTCAACCAAACATGAAGAGGCAAATATAGAAGAAAATGAGATGTTTTAGGTCTACTTTCAACCAAATACAAAGGGTTAAATACAATCTATATGTGACAGGCATGCACAATTTATCTGCATGGAAAGCCTGCAAACAAAGCCGTAAAAATAACAGGCAGGAATCTTGCTCCGCCCTTCCCATCACAATCACCTGTCTACGGGAAGGTTCCAGGATGCATCTAGCTCTATCACTAAGCAGCTCTGATGATGAAGCACACTGGGTCAGACCAAAGTCTAATAGCCATGACCAGTGGGCACTCCCTCCTATTTCCTGTCGAAGAAGCCCAAATCAGCCCTTGGGGAGATGACGTGGGGGCATCGCTTATTGGAGGGAGCACCAGCAGCCTCCACAGTCACTGATCCCTAAAGTCTAAAGTCATGGGCAGTAGAGAAAATGATGGTGACGACCTTTCTTCTCTGATGGGGAGTGGTGACAACCCCTGCCAGATCACACTACCCAGCCACAGACCAAGCACAAGCACCCTCCCCTCATTGTTACAATCACAACATTGTTACAGTCCCCAGAGGGGAATGCACAGAGCCAATTTTGAGGATGGCAGTGCCCGTCCACATGTAGATGTGACTGCTAGGTTCGAATGGGTTAGCAAGGTCTTGGGCACTGTTGCTTTACACTGGAGTTATGGATGAAACACATCACTGCGCCATCCTTCCTAGGGGTGCAGGAAATGGACAGGGTGGCTGAAGCCCAAGGTCCCTTTTGGAATCTTGTTAGCTCATCAGAATGTTGAAGGAATGAGAAGAGCAATAAGTATAAAATAAGTAGTATTTTCTCACCTCTTTCTCCTCCTTCCCTAAGTCACAAAAGGAATACAGTGACTCTACCTAACCTGCAATTTTTATTTCAAAATTCTAAACAAGAAAACTGTCCATTTCCTTGAGACCCCCAGGAAGGAATCTGATCATCAGTAGCTGCCTAATTGTTACACTAATGATAAAACTTGAACAAAAGTAAATTCTTCATCCTTTAAATAGAGAGGACTTTTTCAAAAATTAAAACTAAACCAAGCAGCTTTAGCCTCATAGTTAGAGAATATTATTTCTTCGACTCCAGCTGAAATACAAGCCTTACGTTACCTTGTGTTTTATTTGTTTATAATCTTTTTATGTGTAAAAACCAGGGTTCTGGGCCGGCCCGGTGGCTTAGCGGTTAAGTGCACGCGCTCCGCTGCTGGCGGCCCGGGTTTGGATCCCGGGCGTGCACCGACGCACCGCTTCTCCGGCCATGCTGAGGCCGCGTCCCACATACAGCAACTAGAAGGATGTGCAGCTATGACATACAACTATCTGCTGGGGCTTTGGGGGAAAAAATAAATAAAATAAAATCTTTAAAAACCAGGGTTCTTTAGTAGGTTTTGGGCAGTATGTAGAATTTTTTACCTAACCCACATGGCAGCATGCCTTCTCCAGTTGGCGTGTTTTATTTCAGTAAGTCTTGTGTATCTTCAGATATTTGGTTAGCTGTGTGAAAATTGCATAGGCCATTTTAAACTCCATGACCTAAGTGTTTTTGCATAGCAATATTATAAATCTAAAAAGGCAATACTGCCAATCAGACTAAAACGGATGCATAAAAACAAATCCTTAAACTCATATGTGCTTTCATTTAGCCAATTTAATTAAAATATACTTATATGTTTAAAATGTCCCCAGAAGCAATTTTTTTTAATTTTGATAATTGGATATTGTAAAATAAATAGTCTAAGAACTACTCATCAATTAACAATAGTCTAATATGGAGTGATATTATATCACTCTGTGTTTCTCAGTTAGAAAACCAATAAGTCTGCCTTATACGTTTCCACTTGCTAATTTGCTCCCTGGAAGATTTAATGCATCTGAAATATACTCTTGTATTTATTTTAAAAATATCTCAAAAACACAAAGTTTCAATAAAATTTCATTCAGTAGAGGCCCTTTATAGTGGTAGGGGGCCAGTATTTTCTATGCCAGAGGGGAAGTGGGATTGTGGAACTTCAAGTCCCAGCTAATGTAAAAGATTAATACTAATTATTTGAGTCTGTTCTTGGTTTATCTTTTTCAACCTACGAGAGCTCCTCCTATACACATACCATCCACAGGCACATTTACACAATACTGTACATTTACAGAGTTTAAAAATAAAAGGGAGTGCAGAGAAAGAGGGGAAAGGCAAGAAGGAGATAACCAAATGGAAGGAATCCAACGTTAAGTGCTCCCATCAACTCTCATGAATTTGAGAGCAGAATAGTCCAGTCTTGGATGCATCCAGCATGGAAAATAAGCCAAAGTTACATGAACAGCAACAAAATCTTACAAAAGTACAAGAGCTCATGTGTGAGAAGTTTGAAAAACCTAGGGAGAGGCTTTGTATTTGATCTTAGGACATTGGGAAGTTACAAGTCATCTGAATAAAAAAAGGATTATGATCGCCACACACATAATCGTCTTTCATTCACAGTCTGTTTCCCCTTCAGAAATCCCATGTGTTTACACAAGCAGGCACTACACAGCAGAGCTTAGTGCTCATTCATACTTTTGACAGTATTTAGGCACCTAGTATTACACACACTCTGGGAGGCTCTGGGCAGATCTAGGGAACACAGGTAGTCTCTGAGAGGGGTACATGGGCAGATAAACTAACAACTATCACACAACATGCTAATTTACTGTACAATGAGAAATGAGAGGCCGAAAGAGATAATGGTTAACTGTCTGGGAAGAAGAGATGGCGTCATAGAAGAAATGAGCTGAGTTGTACAAGGATGAGGATGCATTAAAGAGGGAAGTAAAAAATGATCACCCTGGGGTCCTCCCTTGAGTGAATAGCAGAGAGATCTTAATGGCCACAGGAAATGAGGGACTTTGTCTTTATGTTCTAGTCAAAAGCAAATGCGGTGCTGAGAAATGGTGGTGACAAATAGATTTATAGACATGAGAGAAGAACGATGGCTTGGGATTTGGATGACAGGGTTATGGACTGTGGGGTCAGGCAACACAAGTCCAGACAAAGCTGAGGATGACAGTCTTCTTTTGCTTTCGGTATAGTGCATGACCACTGAGACACATTGACTGCAGTGTGATTGTAGCTTGGTAAGGACACAGAGACCTTCCTCGGGTCTTACTCACCCTGCTCTCAAGTCTTTGGCATCAAAAAAATATTGGGGATGAATATTCCACAGGTAGATTTTTGTAATGACTTCATAAGCTATAAAAAAAGAAGAAATGAAAGGGACCCTTCACACAGTGTCCATAATGATAATGAAATCTCTTTAAAAGTTGTAAAATCTTCATAAGTTTGGTTTCGAAATTTTGCCTTCTTCTTCTCGCAAGCTTCTGTCCAATTGTAAAACACCATAATATGACCCAATAATTCCATTTCTACTAGGGTGTTAGTGTTTATGGCAATATTATTTATTATACTAAAACATTCAAAACAGACAATATATAGAACAAATGGGAAATGTTCAAATAAATTATGACCAACCATCTGATCGAATAATATGCTATCATTTAAAAATTAACATTTAAAGATATGAGAAACTGTCTATAATGTGAAGGAAATAAAAGTTTACAAGCTATATATATCCTTTGGTGCCATTTTTGTAACATCAAAGGAAAAGAAGATTGGAAAGCAGTTGCCCAGTGGTGAACAGGAGTTCTCTCTAATAAACGCAATTATGGGTGAATTTTATTTTCTTCTTTATACTTTTCATCATTTTCTAATTGTTTTGCAATTACCATTTATTCATTTGATAATCAGAGAAATGCTTTAAAATTTTAATTAAATGAATAGCAATTAAATGAATAATAAGCTAAATATATATACTCAAACTGTACTTGCAAAAGAAGTTCTAGAATTCCAGAGACAAAAGTTCATTTTCTGTACTTTTGCAGTCTTTGCACCAGGTTTTGACAATAGCATTGATTAGGGCATGGTATCTGCTGTTAGGAGAAAGATCCTCCTGTTCTTCCCACGTGCTAAGGATACTCAGCACATTTGTGATTGAACACACATGATGATGAGGCAGATGCAATGGATGACTGTCCACCTAACATCCCTAGAGTCATGGAGGAGCCATTACAATCAGACCAAGGAACATGAATTCCACGTACAAATTGAACTTAAACTCTTCAAAATGTTCCAATTTAATGGACAAAAAAAGTCTTGCAAAACTCAGGAGGTGGCCTCAGGTCACCTGTAGGCCCCTAACTGCAATGGCAAAATTGCTTCATTAGCCTTCTGGGAAGGGGATAGGGTATTCGAAGACTAATTTGACAAAGAAAGCCTTGACTGTGGAGCTAAAGACTATTGGAATGGCACAGAGGGAATTCTCTCTAAGCTGGGAATTGTTCAGGGAAGGGAATTAGAAAGATGAGGATATTATACTGAAAGGTGGAAGAAGAGGAGGAGGAGGAGATAAGGAGAAAAGATGATTTATTATCCAAAATAGTGATTACTTTGCATGGTGAGAAAAAATCAACACGGGAGGAAAAAAGTTAAAGAATTGGACCCAGGAATGAAAATGACAGAAATAGACATGGCCAGGGGAATCTAGATCACTAGATGTAAGGATGACAAAGGAGTAGAATTTTTTTCAAAAATCTACAAAAAATAGAACAAAATTCTATGCATTCAATTTCATTCATTAGCCTTTACAATGCACTTGCCAACTTTTAATGCTGTTTCTTAAGCCAAGCATGATCAAAGTTAGCTTTCTCCTGGTAGCTGGAAGCCAAGACCAGGTTCTGAGAAGGACACAAAAAGTTGAAAGCCTCCAGGCAGAAGAGGTGATTCCCAGCTCTCTCCCAGCGAGCAGGTCAGACATCTGGCAGCCACAGTTGGCCCCGAGCAAGGCAGCGGAGAACAGCAGAGCCATGTGCAGACGTTATGGATGAATCTTCCAAGGAGAAGGGCAGCAAAATGAGGCAGCAATGAGTCGTATCTGGACAGACTGGTTTACAACCTGGAGAGAGTTCCAAGGTAGCTGCAGCAGCTCTCAAAAAGAAAAGGGCCATGGCCTTCAAGTGGAAAAGAGCTCCTCTATCCTAAGAAATCTCAAGGAAGACCAAAAATCTGACTAAACTGGTTGTCTTGTTTTGTTTTTTTTTTGGTAAGGAAGATTCGCCCTGAGCTAACATCTGTTGCCAGTTTTCCTCTTTTTGCTTGAAGAAGATTTGCCCTGAGCTAACATCTGTGCCAATCTTCCTCTATTTTGTATGTGGATTGCCACCACAGCATGGCTTGATGAGCGGTGCATATGTCCGCGTCTGGGATCCAAACCTGTGAACCTCAGGCAGCTGAAGCAGAGCACACGAACTTAACCACTATACCACCAGGCCAGCCCCCTGGGTGGTCTTGTTTTAAACAAAACATGTATTCATTATCTTCCTCCACACACTTTTTTATGACCTTTTCTCAAATACCAAGTAAGAACAATAAAAAGCATTGGAATCTATTTTTAAAGCATTTTAATAATTTTTTTAAATCATATTTTTTGGTGATTTTACTGTCACTGTAGATGAAGCTTCCCATTCCCTCACCTCTCCTCCAATGCTGTTGGCTTCCTCACTCCCAAGCCCAATGCACTCATCATTACTAGCCCTGAAACTCCACCGTGGTCTCCGTTTTCAGTGCTCTACTTTCTGAGAGATTTAGTGGCGGCTGCGGTACTCCTATTTCTCCGCTGAGGCCTACAATCCATTGATCGGGGCCTTTACCCAGTCCCTTACTCACGTCCCTCTTTAGAGCTGAGAATCCAGGATCTGTCATTATAACCACTCCCTGGAGTCCCTCCTCACCCCTCTTGCCCCAGCTTGCTTCACCTTGTACTCATCTGGTGCAGGGGGCGCTGTGGCATGCCTCCCTTCAAAATGGAGACACTCATTCCCCCAGCTGCCAGAATCGTTGGTGGCTGAAGACTTACAGCTCAGTTGCTCTCTAGGAATCGTCTTTGGCAAAAGGGAGTTGTCCCATCCAAAGTTACAACCCATCTCCAGGGGCAGCCTGCCGCCGTGATGGGGGTACAAAAGCCCAGCCCCCTCACCTTGATTCCAGACCACTCTGAACAGCCCTCTCAACTCCAGGGTCTGGTTGAACTGCCTGAGACCTTGGTTGCAACTGTATCACAGTTCAGCTTCTCCCTCTGCCCCATCCTGCTTCCCCCGCTGCCTTACAAGGGTACTCCCCAATAAACCTCCTGCTTGCAAATCTCCTTCGGCGGAATCCGACCTAATAAACTAGCAAAACCCCAGCTCTGCCTTATCAGCCAGCGTCCCAGAAACAGAAGGTTTCTGGGGTCACCCAAGAGAGTTCACTGAAAGGATGGTTTACAATGCCATGAGCAAGGTTGGTTGGAGCAATGAGGGTTGGTGAAGTGTGCAGGGAACAGTAATGGGGTTGGTATAGAAGAAATAAAGAATATGCTTTAGTTCTTTAGCTACTGATTCTAAGTTTAAGTCAATCCTATAAAAAATGAGCATTCATGACAGCAAGGCTTTACCTTGTTTCCCATTTCAGCTACATGAAAAATCAATTAAATCCAAGAAATATTTACTGAGCATCTACTATAAGATAATAGGCTAGGCACAGCACAACACCAAAATAACAGAAGAACTCAAACCTTCCACAAATTATTTTGGCTACATGATGCTGATTGATTTGAAAATTAAATTTACTGAATCAACACATTCTTCTGAAATCTGGTAAACAAAGTCATAAAAATGTAATTGGCATGCCATACAAGATTAGATTTAATCACCAGGATAAAACTGTCTTACAGGCATTTCCTTTAATCCACTAACAAATGTAAGTATACCAGACATCCTGTAAAAGAGAAAACTGCCTGTCTCTACTCCCTTCCACCTCCCATCAAATCTGCCTTTTGTTGTATTGTACTGTTTGTTCAATCCTTTAATTCTTAATTTATAAATAAAGTGTCCTGCTATGTTCACGTTAAAATTTGGGGACTGGGGCCCCGCCCTGTGGCCAAGTAAAGTTCCTGGAGCTGTGCTTCGGCGGCCCGGGCTTGCTGGTTCGGCCATGCTGTCGGGGGATCCCACATATAAAATTGAGGAAGATTGGCACAGATGTTAGATTGGAGCAAATGTTCCTCAGGAAAAAAAAAAAAATTAGGGGACTTGATTTTAGAGTCAAATGGTTGTATTTTTTAATGAGGACTTTACATTTTCAGAGAAGCTGTGGTGTTTGTTAACAACAGCTTGAGTGACTTGGCAACAACATCCAATACATCCATTTCATTAAAGATATCAATCCAGTGTCTAGTGGGGGATGTCTTTTTCATAAATTTTGTTTTCAGAATGCCGCCATTTCTGATTTCACTCCTGGAGGATGCTCATTATCTGTTCATCATTCAACTAAACAGAATTTGTTGAGTGTTTGCTATGTCCAAGACTGTGGGACACTGTGGGAATGTCAAAGAACTGGAAACCATGAGGGGGAAATGACACAGACACTTAAATATTGAGTGATAGTGACAGATCCTACACTGTCCTGTAGGGTACAGGACACTTAGTCCTACACTTCAGACTGTGCTGAGTCCCATCCGATGCCTCTCACCTCTTAAAGGCACAGAAAACCACAGATGGAGATGACCACATTTTTCTTGTATTCATCACTTGATTTCAGGAGAGAATATTTAAATCTGTCTCTTGGAGTAAACATTTTAGAATAAGCCTGCAAATCTTTGTTAATTGAAAAATAAACAGATCTTTCCAACAGAGATAGGGCCTGCGTTAGCATTATCTTTTCCTATTCTGAGTTTGCACATTCACCCTAGTTTCCATGCTAAGTTTAAAGTGGACTGAGAAATTTGAAGTGAGATTTAGAGACAGAAAGTGATGTGGCACTTCTTTAAAAATGCATATTTCATTTTGTACCCCATGATGGGGGTCAGAAAACAAGTCTTGATAAATTTCATTGGCTTGAAATCTGACCACAGTGGAATTAAATTAGAAATCAATAATAAGATGCCTTTAGAAAAGATATCTAGAAAATCCCCAAGTATTTGGAGATTCATCACACATTTCTAAGGAACACACAGTTTTTTTTAAAAAGGAAGAACTTAGAGAACTAGAAAATACTTCAGACTGAATCCTTATAGAAGCTCAGCATGTCAAAATTTGTAGGGTGCGGCTTAACACTTAGAGAGAAATTTGTTCTTTCAAATGTCTGTATTAGAAGAGAAAAAGTTTAAAATCAGTGATCTAAGCTTCCACTTTAAGAAGCTAGAATAAGAAGAGCAAATTAAACCCAAAGTAGAGAAAAGGAAATAATATAGATAAAAACAGAAGTCAAAGAAATAAACAAGCAACACAGAAATCAACGAAGCCAGACATTGGTTCTTTGAAAGGCTTACTTAACACAAAAAATGTTTTAACACACATATAGCACTTGTCCACTCCTACGCTTTGTCCAGGAAAAAAAAATTGCTTCAGGAAGATTAAAAACCATTAACACTTATTCCCTTAAAAAGTAGGAAAAGATCATATTTACACATGCAATAATCATTTTGGCTTCATACGTCTAGTCAAATGGAGTAGTCACAGAAGAAAGACTAAACCATACTTTAAATTGAAACACACACACATACACAAAGTTGGAATTTGCCAAAAATATTGCTATTTTTATTAGAAAAAAAAAGATCCAAAGTTGTTTTTAAAATGGAGGATTGTTATTTCCTTTCTGTATTTCTTCATCACATCTATGAAACAGAGCTGTTTGAAATCATTTGTAGCTACAGTTTAGACACGCTTCTCTCCACCATTGTTATAATTCTCATGCTGCATTATTTTTTAGTATAAAACTCTCGGCATACCTAAAAAAGCTTCCAAGTCTCCACCAAGGGCATGTTTGTCATAAATAATATATTCAATGTTTAGTTTTAAAAATCTAGACCATGTAAGTTCCTCAGAATTCAACCTGGTGGGATACTGCCTGTATTCATTACTGGGAACACAACATGTTAGTACATGCCAGGGCTTTCTAGAAATCCAGCCTAATCGTAGGCAAGTGGCAATCGCTCAGCAACATGGGAGGTGACTGTCGTCGCAGTTAGTGGACGGGTGCCCTAAGCGGGCAGAGCCTCCTGGATTGTGGACAGGAAGACCCAGAGGGGGCGGGACAGGGGTGCAGGGAAGGCCAGCCGTGGCATGGATGCACTGAGAGAGGACGGTGTGCCCCCTCCCCGCGGCTCGGAGGCGCGGTGCAGATAATACATGCTGGGAGAAGGCGGCAGAGACAGAACACACCCAGGGGCCGCAGAACAAACTTCAAGACAAATGCAGACCTGAGCTGGCCTTTCAATGGACTTGACCTGGGCCAGTAACTCCAAACGGAGGCCTGAGAAGTGGGTGGCAGGAGGGCTTTGTCGCCTTGCCAGTTTGCGTGAGCCAGGAGAAAGGGCACGTTTACTTAAAGCTATGCACAATAAATTCCCTTTTATATTCATTTATTCGATCAACATATATTTATTGAAGGTCTACAGGAGCCAACTCCTGCACTAGGCATGGAGATAACTAGGACAAGCTTTCAGGGGGTTTACATTCTCGTGGTAGAGGCAGACAACAAAAAGCGAAAACAGATTAAAGGGATAATTTCGGAGCATAATATTGCTATAAGGGCCATAACCAGGGTGATGTGATGGGGTGTGACTCGCACAGTGTGCACGGGATGGGGCTGTGTTAGATGCGAGATCCGAGCGGGCCCCTGAGACGGTGCCTCGAAAGGGGCCCACACTCGGAGACTGATACTCTGCAGTCACCGTGTTGAGATTCTTTACTAATTTTATCTTTGACTTTGTGTTTTGTAAGTGACGTCTGATGGAACAAAGGAGCATGGCCCCAGGGCAGGCGAGGCTGGGGCGCTAGCACAGGGAGGCTCGGGGCTGAGCGTGACCCCCAGGAGCCTGTGAGGTTCTATGCTACAAATATCTTCATGCCCAAGGGAGCCTGACATTAAATAGCAAATAAAAAACACCACGACAGTCAAGAGAGAGACCGCAGAGAAAAGGAACAAGCTTCTTTCCTGCTTTTAAAACCAGAGGCCTCACGTATGTCATGTTGCACTGGGCCCCACACGTTACGTCCCTGGTCCTGCTCTGAGAAGGGGCATTTGGAGCAGAGGCGGATGGTTCCAGGCAGGGAGAACTACAAGCGCAAAGGCCCTGAGGGGGGACGCGAGCTGAGTGTGTTCACGGAACAGAAAGCCCGCAGCGGCAGGAACCTCCCGAGCAGGGCGGAGCAGGGCGGAGCAGGGCGGAGCGGGAACGAGGCACAAGAAGGAGGCGCAGAGCCCGGGGCTGAGGGAGGAGGCGCACCGGGGAAGCCCGGGACCAGTTTTCACACACTGTGGCTTGGCGGTTGGTGCCGGTGAGGAAAAGAGACACCCAGGCACTGGAGAGAGGGGGAAAGGGCAGGGGGAGGGGAGGGGAGGAACTCAGGTGCTGAAGACTCTGTCCACTTCCCTTCCCAACTCGGCCGGCAAAATCCCGGAGGACCCTAAACATCTGAGATCCAACCTTCCAGCTCAGCTCCGGAGGCTGGGAATTCCTTGTTCTACTCCCACGCCAGCCGTGAGCTGTGGGTTCCTCTGGTCTTCAACACTTGTCACTCCATCACACACTAATGGTGCGCCCCGTGTCTGTGGCGGGGCCTGCGTTCAGGGTGCAGTCACCCCGGATCTTCGTTCTAGGCTCGTTCCTAGGTTCTCTTTCCCTTTTCAAACCGGCAACTCTCAACCTTATCCTGGACTTGCCTTTGCCTAACGCCTTCTGCCCTCTGCCACACCCACCCCGCTCGACTCCCTCCCAAGATTCTACATAAACGTGCCTTTGGAGTCCTTGCACAAACCCTCAGACTAGTTTAGTCTCTCCATCATTGGTTCGCTTCTTTTGGAGCAATTGTACGTTTCTTTGTGTGGTGATTTGATTAGTATCTGTCTCTCCAAATGGACTGTGAGGTCCTTGAGGGCAGGGGACAGCTCTCTTTTGCCTACAGTGGTGTCCGTGGCATCACACAGGGGAGGCACGGTGCAGGCTCTCAGTCGTGAAGCATAGGAGATCGAAGATTGATCCCTGCCCCAGGAAGCTAGTGATGTTTGCGCTGGCCCCTTGGAAGTGCATGGAATGGTGTGAGGAAAGAAGAGGTCTGCCTATGTATAGAATTTACTCAAGTCTGAAGGCAGAGAGGAGGGAAGAAATGGCTAGGAGAGGACCTCTTCTATTGCATGCAAGGTCTTGGAAGGTGAAAGGGGCCTGGCAGAGTGGCAGAGGCCTGCCAGCTGGGGACAATCACTCATCCCTTTGCTCTATCCTGCATCCCCCCACTTCCCCAGCCCTTTCAGATCTCCTCAACGGGCTTTCTAGTATTGTCCCATTCACCCTATAAAAAATAGTAAACCAGCTCTCTGCTCTGAACATGTGGGGTAACTCCAATGCCCTGGGCTGGTCAGAAAAATGTTCATAGGAAAATAGAATTTAAGTATCATATCACTCTGACAAGAGCATAAACGAAGAAGAAAATAACTCTGTGTTGTACGCAGTCTGTAAGATGGACCTCAGAACCCCACCTCAGCGTATCCACACCCTTGTGTAGTCCCTTCCCCTTGAGTGTGAGCTGGACTTTCTGACTTGCTTCTAAAAAATAGAATATGACAGATGTGATCAAGTGCCCAGTCTGGGATTAGGTTATAAAAATATTGTGGCTCCTACTTTCAGCACCCTCTTTCTCTTTCTCATGGATTGCTCACCCTGGGGAAACCCAGCTGCTGTGTCATGAGCCAGCAGCCCCATGGAGAGGGCCACACAGCAAGGGACTGAGGCCTGCCAGCAGCTGCATGAGCTTAGAAGCAGATGGCCCCCAGGAGTCGAGCCTTCAGATGAGATCTCAGCTCCCCCACCCCAAAAGTTTGACAGCAACCTCATGAGAGATTTGAACCAGAGGGGCCTAGCTAAATCAATTCCAGACTTCTTACCCACAGAAACTATGAGACGAGAAATGTTTGTTGTGTTAAACCATCAAATTTGGGGGTAATTTGTTACACAACGCTAGATAATATACACTGTTATGCACCATTTTGCAACTCTACACCAGTGCTGAGATTTGATTCCTGAGCACTAACAATATGCTAGACACATTGGGACATGGCACATGGAATTCCTGACCAGTGGGCTTAATCAATAACAAAAACAAAAGAAACATTTTGCTGAGAAGTTTTTATAGCACTAGTTATTTGAGCAACGTTTAGAAATCCATAATCGTTACCAGTATCCCTTCCTTAAAAAGAAACTCATGAAAGAAAAAGGAATTTGGGAGTTTGATTTCTTTTTTAAGAATATATTGAAGCATGTGTCCACAATATGTAATGCCAAGCCAGTTCTTTGTCATCTCATACTCACAAGTTGTGAATAATCCATTGCACACATGGCCTTTGAAGATCTTGCCTGCTTTCTCTCTCTCTCTCTTCCTTCCTTCCTTCCTCCTTCCCTCCCTCCTTTCCCTCCTTCCTTCCTTAACATTATAGGTGAAAGATCAGTAGCCCTCTGTCCACTGAATCAAATGTTCCTAAATCATGACAGTCCTCAAGCTACCTTTTTAACTTGGGTATCACTCCTAACACATATGTATAGAAAATGTTTACTACAAGCAAGAAAACCTGTTCCAAATCATGTGTTTAACTTAGGACTAACCCAGCTCTGCAGTTTATCAAGTTCCAGAGAACAGTGCTTCTCAAACTTTGTTTATACAAATCACTTGGGGAATCTTGTTAAAAAGTAAGCTCTGATTCAGTAGGTCTGGGAGGGCCTGAGATTTTGCGTTTATGACAAGCTTCCAGTCAACACCTATGCTGCTGGTCCCTGAACCACACTTCAAGGAGAAAGGCCTCAGATGGAGTTATTTT
Organism: Diceros bicornis minor; assembly: GCF_020826845.1. NCBI lineage: Eukaryota > Metazoa > Chordata > Mammalia > Perissodactyla > Rhinocerotidae > Diceros > Diceros bicornis. Next base: position 4,673,454 of record NC_080761.1, read on the forward strand.
GTCATCTTCCCCTCAAGTCTGCCTTTCTTCCTCCCTCACTGGGTTCCCCACTGCAGTGTTTGACACCACCATGCACCCCCATTTCCTGTAAAAATTTGCAAGCTGTCCTCTCTCAGCCTCTCCCTCACAGCACCCCCACAGCTGATGCCCTTGCAAGTCCTGTTAATTTTCTGTCCTACATCCTTACCTCTCCATTCACCTCTCTTCACCTCTACTTCCAGCCTCCACTCCACATGACCTTCTAAACAGGCCAGTGTCACCAACCTCCAGGGCCTTTTGAAAAGGCAAATCTAACCATGTCATTTCTCTGCTTAAACCCTTCAATAATTCCTTAAGGTGGCCTGCGTGCAGTTCTTGAAATACTCAAGGTCTTTTCAGCCTTAAAGATCTTCACAGAGCAATGTGCTTGGCCTGAGAACACTCTTCCCCAGCCTTGTCACCCTTTGGGTGTGGCTTGCCGCAGGAAAGCCTTGCCCGGCCCTCAGAGAGGGTTAGGTAGCTTCATTACGCACTCTTTCAGCAGGCTGTATTTTTCCTTCATAGCATTTATTACAATTAATTAATTAAATCTCCTTGAGTGTCTGGTTTATCACTGGGCTGACATGCATGCTCACTCTGAGTCACCAACCTCTCCTCAGTGTCCAGCCAGGAGCGGCACATTCAGGCACACAATCAAGATTCTTTGAATGAATAAATATTTCCCACCCGCATTCAGAGTTCCTAACAGATAGCTCTACATTGTTTCTATTATGTTCTAGTGGAAACTAAGGTCTTAAAGACTTGATGTTGGCCTCCCATAAGTGTCCAACATTCCCACATTGTCTTACAATTACTGTAGGGTTTCCTTGCTAGGAAAGCTGTGCATGCTGTGGCTAAGTGTGATCATAATTAGTGGATGGATGCAAGGGGCATATGGCTCATATACTGAAGTTCCAAATGATTGACTTGGAATTCTAAATATTGACATGAACAACACATAGGGAACACGTGGTTTCCAGGCCTCCCCCCTCAGAACTTGAGTTTGCTTCTACATTTTTTTAAAACAATAAATTAAAGGAGTAAATTTCTTGTCTATCAAAACCTGAACCAGTCTCAGACACAGACAAAATTCATGGCCGAGGGATGTCTATCTGGAGGATGCAAATGGGGGCTAGGGGGCCCCATGTCCACAATGCCTTCCCAGTCACCTGAATTCCACCAGAAGAAATGTGTTTCTTTAGAATTTGGAGAGCTCTGTCAAAATGCAAACATTCTCTGGATAGCTAAGTCATCCAAGATTAGAGAAACAACTTGTCCTCAAATCATAGCTATGTGTAGCCATGGACAAAATAGGTGCATTTTCCTAGAGCATCTTTGCTTTCTACACTAACTTTAATATCATGTATATTTTCAACCAAATATAGAAATATTATAGAATAATCGCAAAATTTGAATGAATCTTCAAATAAAAGGAGAGATTCAAGGAAATGTTATGAGGGATACCAATTCAGTAAAGGACCCCTCTTTGGAATATATAAAAAGCACAGGCAAAGTGTATTCTGTAACCAAACCAAACGAGTCAGCCTGCGGGGGTGGCAGAGGGGAGCATGCGCATGCAGGGAGAGTGTGTGGAAGGGAGTGCTGCTCTGTACTGTGCTTTCACAGTAATAGGTCCTTCATTCTAACCTTGGTCCGTTGCTTGCCATGACCAGGTCTGGATTTCCAAGCCTTCCTTGCAGCGAAGCGTGGCCCTGTGACTAAATTCTGGCCAAGCGATGTAAGCTGAAATGTAATGAATTGATTTCTGGAAACTTCCTTAAAAGATGTCAAGCACAAGTCCCTTAGTGTCTGTCCTTCTGTTCCCTCTGCCTTCCTTCCTGCTAACTGCAATTTCCTGAGATGGCTGATGCTGGAACAACCAGAACTGGAGATGGAGAGTCCACACACTGGGTGAATAAGACAGAAGGGGCAGGACTGCTAGCAGGCCCTGGACAGTCAACCCCAGGTTTCTACAGAACAGAGAAACAGACATTGAGCCTGCTTAAGCCACTGCTGTTGGGGTCTCTGTCACTTGTAAATCTAACCCTAACACAAAGGATAAACATTTTGTAAAAGCAATTTATCACCCTACCTGGGACTTTTGGGAGGGAAATCGGGCATTAAAATTACATAATTTTTAACTTTTTTTATTAACTAGCAAATTGGTTTTATTTTATTGATGGATCTATAAAATAGTTTAATACAAAGACTATTTTCAAAAATAAACTTTCTAAAAATATAAGTAACATATACCTGTGTAGTGTAAATCAAAATTGAAAACTTCTTTATATTGATTATCTAAATGCTAAAAAGTAACATAAACAGAATTATTCTTGGTGCATATTCCCATGCTTTGATCAGTTTCTTAGTTATCTCTCTCTCAAATGTCATGGCACTAATTTTTTTTTCTGAAAAATACACTTTCTTCAACTTGGTCTTATTACCCTTTTATCTTTTTTATAAAATTTCCTGCAATCTTCTTCAAAGTCACTTTTTATGATTAATAAACTTTAAAGTATTGAAACCTTCAAATCATTTCGATAGACCGTAATATTTTTAACTGAGAAAAATTTTTTCTACAGGTACAGAGGTTTACAAATTCTGCTAAGTAAGGAATATTCTCAATCCTAATTTTTCTAATTGAAACATGTAAGTATTTCCACCCAAACTTTTATAGATTCTGTCTTTTTATTAACCTCCACTCAAAATACTTTTTATAGGGTCAAACTTGTCAAACTGGCCAAATGTAGATGCAGCAAAATATAAGATTTTAAAATATCATTTCACTGGGGTTCAGAATAAAAATTTGTCTAATTAAAAATAGAAACTCCTTCAAAAGATTCTTCTCACAACTTAAGATTTCTGAAATGCAACTAAAGAATTTCAAAATTAAATCTTGTTCATCATTTGAGCTCTCACTGTCTAATTTATTCAGTTCCTTGCTTTTGTAGGCATAAGTTAACAGAGTCTTCCTGTTTTTAGCTTTGCTTTCAATACCAATAATTTGTAATACTTGTAATTCCAATACATATAATAGCTAAAATTTTTGTGCTCTATTCTTTAAATACTTTGATTATAGATTTTGAACTGACTTTGCACAAAATGCAACCAAAATTTAGAAGACTCATTTACAAAAATATTCGCTATCATTGTAAGACGCTTAGGTTTATTAGCAAAGTAGTTCTGTAAAGGCTCATCCATTTCTAAAATCCAATTGATGGTGGGCAGCAAGGGGAGAATGTTCATACTGAAATGCTCATCTTTTTAAAATTCAACATCAACTTTATAAAATGTTTTTGTAATTTACTTTAACTGTATATATATTTTTAATTGCAAATTTTGAAAACTAAACTTTTTCTTTTGATTGGTAGAATACTGCAGTTTGTTTGAATGTAAATACATCTGCATCACAGCCAATCCTAGTACTTTTCTGTTCCATAGTATCTTCATTTACTAAGAATATTGTTTTGACTGCAATGCTGTACTCCATCAAAATTTACATTTGTATTATCATTGCAAAAACAATACTTTTGTCTTCTTTGTGGAAATTTTTAACAGAATTTAGTTAAAATAACATTTGTACTAATGTTGAATGATTCATCTCTGACAGATTGAACGTTAAAAGTTTTATTTTCATTCCATAAATTATAATAATATAATATAATATATTATGTAATATAACTAATATAATAATATATTATATAATTTATAATTAATATAATATGGAATAAGGTAAATTATTCCATAATTCATTCCATATTTTTCATCCATAAATTGGACGAAATATAATCATTAATTGTTCTCTTTCCTCCTTTTATTCTTTCTATTGAGGTATAGTACATATATTGTAAACTGAATAAATCTTAATGAATTTTACATGTGTTTTTACGTATATTCACATATGTGACCATCACCCAGAAAAAAATATAGAATATTTTCATTATCCCAGAGATTTCCCTACACACACACACACACACACACACACACACACACACTCCCCAAGGGAAACCCTAGTCTGAACTTCTGTCACCATAGATTAGTTTTTGTTGGTCCTTGAACTTCATCTACATATAATCATACAATGCGTACTCTTTCATGGCTAGTTTCTTTAGCTTAGCATAGTGGATTTCTACATTCATTCCTCTTATTGCATGTGCTTGCAGTTTCTTAATTGCTGAGTAGTACTCGATTATGCCACAACTCAAGAATGTATCAGAATTGATTTATGCGTTCTCCTACTGATGGATATTTGGGTGTTTTCATTTTGGGCTATTATGAATAAAGACGGTAAGAACATTTATGTACAAGTATTTTGTCAACATACACACTCATTTCTCTTGGGCATAGACATAGAGGAATAAGTGGGTCATGATTTTGTTTTTTGAAGCATCTAATGACACTCATATAAAACTAATATTATTTAACTAATTGCAAGATTGTGCTAATGAAGTCAAAGAATTAACAGTCATTGCTTCATTTTTCATAGATTCACAAGAGAAGTCAGTATCAAAAATGAGCAAAAGTAATTTAGACAGTCCTTTGACCTAAATGAAAAGTCACGCTTCACACAGTGATATGTTAACACACTGTCTGCAGCTACCAGGGTAAATTGTTGTTTGTAGACACTGTCTTCTTCAAACAGCCTCTGAAGTAGATGCTGATGTTTTCCCGTCAGGTTTGTGTCCTGGTTTCCATGGAGCCAATGAGATCACGATGGTCCCCATGGTGGAGGGTAAATGTTCACAAACAGTTTGTGAAGTTGCGTTTTCATCATCAACTTTCTTGAGAAATGGAATTCAGTACTTAATTTTTCATTAAATATACACTTTTTTTAGTACATTGCTGCTAAAAGTGTTGGTTATAAAATTTTAAAAAATGTTACCAAATTAAAAAATAAGTAAATAGTTGTAGATTTATACCATATGATAAATGACAATAAATGTGGCAACAACACTTAGGTTCAGCAGGACAGCTCAGCCTTTATTTCCTGCATATATTTCACATACAATTAATGGTTTCCCACATTTCTCATGGCCCAGAAGACTAGAAGCCCAGTGGCTTCGGGCACCGTGTAGCTGCAGGATAGGCCATGGCACAGCTGGATGGCACCAAGCAGCCAACAGGGGTAGCAGCAGCAAATGCTTCTCCCCCTCCACTTGAAACCGGAAGGAGTTAGCCCGTGTTTTCTGAGCACCCTTTGCATTATCAATGGGAACCCAGTATGCTTTCCCTGAAAGGAAGGTTTTGGTTGTTTTTGGTCCAGAAAGGATTGGGAAAAGAGACACTGGTTGTCATCTTTCAGACAAAACTACATGTTATGTTGTTACATGTCTCACGCACAAAAACAACCTGGCCGAAGCTGGAAGTATGAAGAGAAGGCCTACCAAACCTACCCCAGCTTATTTTAATGCAACCATTAGTAATATTTCCTCACTAAACAATGAAAGATCTGGAACCAATGTTAAACCATATAGGACCCCAGGACAATAGGCTTAAATTGGGACTGTCCAAGACCAAAAAGAATTTTGTTCACCTTACATATAGAAGAAGATAGAAAAAAGAAAAATGTCCTCTCCCATTTTATCTAGAATGAACCCTGAAAAGAAGTTATCAAAATTGTCCACTTCTATGGATCTCTTAGTGTAAAATCTCTCCCATTGTTATATTCAATTTTTGTGTTTAATCCCAGGACATATTGCATTTTTTCAAGAATTTCAATGTTTTATAAAACAGATCCAAATAATTACTAAGGCTATTTTGACTTTCACTCGTCTTCATCCTGTATTTCCTTCTTCTCTGAATTGAGCCAATAAAGCCACAGTAAGCAATTCATGCTATAGGCTATAACACTAAGAAAATAAATACATTATAGACAACTACATCCCCAAATATTAGAATAGAATAGAATAGATCTAATTTAGAATACAGGCTATTCCTCAAAATTAATCAACAAATGTTGAACAGGTACAAGTTTTGCAGATATACATTGTAGAAGGGAAGGGAGCAATGGAGAGCAAGTGGAGTGAATTTTGCAGTTGCACAAGGGAACATAAAACTAAGTTTTTTCTGGAAACGCATCTGAATTTGTAACTCCTAATTTGAAAGAATGAACCACTTTAGGTGGTCAAGCTGCTCTGGCTGATGAGTTTTCATTGATGGGACCAGGTTGACCTGACTTCTTTTTGCATCATATGGACTATTTGTGTTATTCGCAATGAATAATGCACCTGCAGGTAATTCTAAACTACAGATTGGCCCACATCATGCCCATGCTTAAACGTTTTTAGCAGCTCTGCATTGCCTACAGAAAAAAATGTGAAACCTCCTCAAGCTAACTCTTCATGAGGAAGCCCCTCTGAGCTTTCCAACCTCTTCTCTTCAGCCCCATTGCTCCTCTCACACACCTAAGTGCTTTATATACTTGTTCCCTGCCTCTACATGCCCATCTTTATTTGTACCTACAAGGCTAATTCCTCCTTGGCCTTCAAGATTCAGGCCACAGCTTATTTCATCTTGAAAATAGCTTCCAACGCCTCTTGACCATCCCCACCCCCTCCGCAGGCCCTCTCTGCGCCCCCACCTGCTTGTTGTGCATCTCTCTTCACGACCTTCAGCACACAGACCTGTATTAAGTGACTGTCTTGCCTGTGGCCCCTGGACTGGGAACTTCTTGAGGGCTGGCCACCAAGACTGTGTCCCTGGAACCAAACACAGAGCCTGGCCCAAGGCAGAGGCGTCCAGGAAGCGTCTGGTGGGCGAAAGAGTCTTCCTCACGGCTCTTCACCAGCTTTGGGTGTGTTAAAGCTCAAAGAACTGAATTCGTTTCATTGCAGGAATCTCCTCTCATTTAACCTTCAGGGTCAGATTTCGTTCAGTGCCTGAAGCTATATTTGCCCATGTATTTCCTGGTTTAAACTATGGTTTTATAAATAGTGCCCAAGTATCTAATCAATCAATTGGTATTATCTAGCAACTAGGGGATCACCACATCCAGACACCTTCCATTCTCGTGTCTTCAAATGTGTCTAAAATAGAGCAACTTGGGGAGCGGGGGTGAGGGAGTGTCTCCTCCCCGTTCAGCAGACCTTTCTGAGCCTCTATGTATCATTGCAACGAGTGACGCTGAGAGCCGAGACCATAGACCAAAAGTTACACCCTTTTGGTCTGAAAGGTTTGGACAGACACTAGTGTTTCTGGAAGACAAAGAGAATCCGCAAGCATGAGACTGTGGGAATGGATGTTTGCAGGCAAAGCAAGGCACTTTCTGAAAGTGTGCTTGCAGACCGGGTCATAAGATCACGCAAAACTCACCAGTGAAAATGCAGATCAGACATGGGCTTTAACTGTAGTAAAGGACTTGAGAGCATTCAGCAGAATACTAGAGAGTCATACTTCCCTGGATAAGCAAAACAAAGCATAAAAACAACACTCCAGTGGCCATTTTCTCCATACATCATATCCTGGTAGAATTCCCACCTCTTAGGCGGAAACCTCTGTGACCACACAAGAAAAAAACGTTTTTAATTTCATTCCAGTTTTTAAACGAGTCCAAACTAAAACAAAGATTTTATGACTCTCTCAGTCTGCCATGCGGATTTCCGCTTCTGACAAATGCCAGGAATCCTTGTGGCCACTTTGGCTGTTCAAACCATTCATCAAGAACGAGAAAGCGCCATGTCGGAAACTGGGCTCTGGAAAGGGAGCTGAGGCCACCACCTTGGACAACAGCCAGGAGAAGACTTCTTGGTAACAAAGTGGGCAGTTTTAGGAATTTCACAATTGTTTAAACTCTCCTGTGCAGTTTAAGAAAAGTGTTTTCAATGGCAAGGAGGTGCCATAGACCTGCAAATACAGATGGAAGTATTTTCTCTAGATAGTAGTATTATGCTGAAAATGAAAACTAAAACCCAATAAAATGCTGCCACTATTCCCCAGTGGCTTAGAGAAGAGCCAATCCTGTTCTAAGGATTATCAGGCCATTGGATAAGAGGAAGGAGAAAAACAAACTGAACATAAATTTTGAAGAACACAAACATTACTTTCCAATTTAATTGGTATCAGACTTTTGGTGGGAAGAAAAGGTGTGTACTCTGCATTGGACACAATTGACTTTAAACCAAGTAGTAACCGGATGTTGAGAAAAGTATCTCCTCTGGATATTTGAGTCAAGGATTACTGTTAGAATGCATTTGGATGAAGCCAAAAAGAGGTAGGAATAGCAGTGAGATCATATGATCTGCTGGCTAGAGGGAGGAAATACTTATCAGTGATGGAGGCCATTCAGCTATTCAGACGGCCACCCGAGATCTACTCCCAGGGCCTAGTACAGTGCTTGAAACACACACACACACACACACACAATGAATGTCTCGTTTGGTTAAAAGTAAGACAGATTATTAAAAATGCGTGTACACTCTGGTGAAAGTCAAATAAGGTCTGTACCTGAGTGATAGTATTGTATCAAGGTCAATTTCTTTGACAATGTGCTGTTGTTATGTAACATATTATTCCTAGGAGAAGCACAGAAACTCTCTTTACTATTTTTTGCAACTTCTTGTGAGTTTTAAAATATTTCAAAATAAAAAGTTATAATTTTTAAAAAAAGGGTAAGGTGTAAGATACATTCTTGACGTGCCACAAGTTGAAGATGACTGAGTCTCCATCAGCCAGGGCCCAGAATGGCCAAGTGGAGGAGGGCTGCCCTACTGACCTATTGACCAGCCCAGTACTATCATGTGAGTGAGAAATAAACTTCCATACTGTTGCCAGGAAATGTTTGGATATCCTTGTTACCACAGCCTAGCCTACCCCTTCCTTCAAATACTAGTACAGTCCCTCTCCTTCTTTGCCTGTTAGTCCATGATGGATCTCCATTAAGTAGTTTGAAAAATGCTGAAGTAAAACTATCAAAGACCTATAAGAAGAAAACAAAGAAGGCCAAACTTTCAAATGAGCTAAGCTTGTAAAAAACACTGAAGGTAATTTAAATGTCTGTCTTTAGTTATGGCCACATAGCAGGTGCTGGGTAGGCAGAACTTGAGCTAGAGAAGCTATAATTCAAAAGTTGTCTTTTAGGTAGACAGGAAAACCCCTTGGAGCAGGACAGGATCATGTGGTCACACCTGTCTTGGTCATGCAAATATAAGGGGCCTAAGTCTTCTTTGCCCTGGGAGGGAGAGTGATGGGGCCTTTGTAGCCTGGCAGGGGCTGCCTTGTCTCCTGTGTTTGCAGACCTGAAAGATTGGTAACCTTGTGTTGGAGACCAAGGAAAAGCTCAACTCCCATCTTAATGGATTTGGCATGTTCTGACAGATGTCTGTTCTCAGGAAAAGCACAAAGGGCCTAAAAGAACTCACTGTGAGGAAGCAGGGTGTAGTTGGAGACCTGGGCTCACCCCAGGGTCTGGGTGATCTTGAGGAGAGGACTCTTTCTGGGCCAAAATGTGGCTGAGCCCAGATGGCCCTTCTGATTCAGCCACCCTGGTATTCACAGACTACTTTGGACAGTGCATGGCTTGTGAGTGTGCATTCGATGACTCTAGCCTTGGAAGATCAAGAATGGAGCACAATACTTCAGGAACTAGGGTTGTCCATCACAGAGGCACTGAACTAGCAGAAGCACCACCACAGCAGTGTGCAAGGGCAACAAGCTGGTGCAGGAACAAGTGGAGCTAGTGGGTAAACCAGATTCTCCAACAGTGTCTACCCCAAACAAGAATAGCACCCTTGAACCGTGTAAGATGCTGGGAATCTTGAAAAACTGGCACGGGGTAGGGGGGTGGGGGGGTGGGGGACAGGTGTTTCAGAGGAGCTGGATGCCCTGCTAATTTAATATTCATTTGACTCTGAAAAATAGCCATGACCATTTTTGCAATCCCAAGCTGTATAATGGATCATACCAACTTCAGTTGGAAAATACATAAGGAAGAGATAGACCTGCCATGGAAACTGAAGGTGTAATGTTGACAGATGGCAAAAAAGCAAGTATGGAGCTTTCATCTTCTTTCAAAGATATTACTTTTTGGGTAAAAAAGGAAAGTGAATATTGGTTAGAAGGAATTGGACCCCAATATAGATAGAGTGTAAGAAAACAATGAGTGCCCTAAAATGAATTCTAATCTCCTGATCTGAGCAAATCATACTTGAGGCTATTGGTAGAATCAACCCCACCAGCAACCTTGGAGAATAATGGAGACCAGAAGAAGGGCCAAAAGATAAGAAATGGGCAAATGTTATTTCAATTTCCTGAAAGAAGAAAAAAGCAGATTCTGAAACCATATGATTTCAATCTCAGGCAAGTAACATGAATAGATTATTTAAAGACAAGGGTGATTGCTACAAACTTTGGTAGGCTCACTGAGAACAAGCCATTTCAGATTAACCTCATTTCCTTTTTTGAAATGGTTGTTAGACTAGTAGCTCAGGGAAATATGTTTGATGTAGAAAATGTTGGTATCAGAAAAACATTTGACAAAATCACAATAAAATGTAGGCAAGATGGATGAATGGGGATAGAGATGGGTGGGTTGATGTATGACTGAATCAATTCATTCATTCAGTGCATTAGTGATGTGTCACAAGACTCAGACCTGGGCATTGTCCCGTTCAACATTCTTTTAATGAAGTGAATGAAAATATAAATTACATATTTATTAAAATTGTGGAAGCTGGGAAGAATATCAGAATCCAAAATTATCTCAAGTTGAACCAAAAAACCAACTAACAAGATGGAGATGAAAAGAATTAGTCAATTCCCTTAACAGTCAGGTTTTGATTCCTACTTTTAGTGCCAAGTATTTTTTTTTTCTAATAACAGTTAGAGCCAAAGCTAGAAATTTAAAACTATTTTGTGAATATAGTAGATCATTTCCAAATTATTCAGGTATGGATGCATTGCTCACCGTACAACTGCACATAATAGGAAATGACATTCTTTTGAAAAGGCTAATTTATTCCTAAATCTCTTCTAATTCAGTGTGTTTCAATCTTTGGTAATTCATAAAATCTAAAAGAATCCTGTATTTTCTTTTTCTTAATCCCCTCAGAAGAAACGCTTTAAAGAAAACTTTTGTGCTAAGCCACCATTTCCCAAGTGGATAGTTCTCAGAATGCTGTCCATGGGGCTTAATAGGTATGGTGTGCAGAAAGTGTTCCACAGGCCAATAGATTGGGAAAGCCTGGGTCAAACTGGGCTGACAGATTCCGTTTCCGCAGGGCTTCTCAAAGCCTTTAACTCTGCTAACGTGAACAGGGAAGCCCCATGAGAGGTTATAGCAGGGGTCCAACCTAGGCCTCCCAGGCCGAGTCTGGCTCAACGCTTGCTGCTCTTGGAACACAGCCACCCCATGTGTTCACACGTTGTCCCTGGCCATAGGGGCAGAGTTGAGTGGTGCATCAGAGATGTGTAAACCCACGAAGGCTGAGATACTTTCACGTGGCCCTTGACAGAAAAGCTGGCCGAGCCCTGGTCTATAGTACATAGTGATCCTGAAATTTGTCTGAATACAGAACAAGTTTTTGGAGCACATCCATCAACATCTCTTAGAACCACGGGGCACTTGGGAAACGATCGTCTAAATGTAAGATAGCAGCCTTTTGAAGAAAATCACTAGAGGAAGGTGTTGTGTGCTTCATACAAATCACTGTGTTCTATGTCTGTGCTCTTGGAGCTCAGTTTGCTGTACTCCAGGTCCTTTTAAACTTGGGGGTTTGATTAATTATAAGGTTAATTTTGGCATCAAATCATTGACTGAGATATTTGTTTATTACCATTTTTTAAATTCTTGATCATTTCTTAATCATTTAATATGGTGACTTTCTTATAAGTCACTTTTACACACAATTTTAGAATTATTAGGGGCAAATATATATCAAGGGCACATGGGTCCAGAAACCAGGTCACATAGCTATCAGAAGGGAGAGGCGTGGCATCCGGAGGGGGAGCTTCCCGTTCACATGAGCTCAGGGCGACTTGACGGTGCCAGGTGGCTACCCAAGAGATGATGCCTGGGAGGCTGCACAGTGGGTAGAATGTGCAGATGATCCCTTTCAATGGTAGGATTAGAATGATCCAGAGTTACTTTCTCTTCCATTGGAGTGTTATGTGCAGTTCAGGGTGTCACTTTAACTGACATGGACACATTAAAGCTCAGGAGAGAACTGCCAGGTGAGAGAAAGAACCTGAAACCATGAAAAACAGCAAGAGAGAGTGGGAATCTTTGGCCAGTAGAAAAGATTCTGGCACTTGATGTCTGACTTCCAATATTTGAAAGACCTTCATGAGGAGGAAGATATCGTAAAAACAGCATGAGGCAGAACATTTTCAACTGATAGAGATTCTCCAAATTGGAACAGACTGCCACGACAGATAATGAGGGTCCCATCACTCGAGATATTCAAGCAGAGGCTGGGCAACCATTTGGCGAGGTTTGGAACAGTTGGATTAGATGATTTGTAAAGGCCCTTCCATTTGGAGGCCAGCTACTCACGTTTTATACCTAGCACAGTGAGAAGCTCATAGTTTACTCTCCATAATGCCTGTTATCTGAAGGAAATCCAATCCCGAGATTCTATGATTCATTCCTGTTTATGTATTTCAATATATTTACCTATGTAGTATTTCAAAATTAAATTGTTAACATGTCTTCCTAATTTCTCTTTCAGATTCTCCACTTCCCTACCCACAAGATCTGCATCAAATAGGGCAATTTAAAAATTTTTTATTGAACTACAACGTTCATACATAAAAGTACATAAGTTATATAGAGTTCAATGAATTTTTAAAAGTGAATACACCCATGTAAGCAGCACCCAGAACTTGCTTTTGTGCCTACTTCTACCTCTGAAAGAAAACCATTACCTTGACTTCTAAACCGATGAGTTTGTTTCATCTGTTTTTAAACTCTATATAAATGGAATCATGCAGTATGTTGAGTCTATTGATTTCTTTTGCTGTTGTTTTGTCCTTTTTTTTTTTTTTTGAAAACTTCAAACATATACTAAAATTGAGAAAACAGTATAATAAATACTCAGCTTCAACAATTACCAACTCATGGCCAATCTTGCTTCATCCACGTCCCTACCCACTTCATACCTTAATTACTTTGAAACACATTCTGGGAATCTTGCCTTTTCATTCATAAATATTTCAGCAGATATCTCTAAAAGATAAGGTTTATTCTTGTAAACAGAAACACGATACCATTATTTTACCTGAAATAATATAACAATATATTAATATATTTTAATAATATATTATATAAACAATACAACAATAATTCCTTAATATCATTAAAAACCTAGTCAGTGTTCAAATTCCCCTGATTGTCTCAAAATTTTTTTATAGTTCATTTGTTTCAGGATTGAAATCAAGTCCCTACTTTACTATTGGTTGATACATCTCTTAGGTCTCTTCTAACCTATGAGTTCCCTTCTTCACTCTCCTCTTTCCCCTGGGCAACTTATTTGTTGAAGAAACTAGGTCACTTGTTCCATGGAGTTTCCCACAGCCAGTATTTTGCCATCATATCTCTGTGGTGTCATTTACCAAGCTCCTCTGACTTTTCTGTTTCCACCCAAGTGAGGATACTGCAATTCAATTCAATTCAATTCTGACACTTACTACCCAGAATTAGTGCAGATACCACAAGTAAGGACAAATGCCTTCACAAGACTGCGCTCATGTCAGACACCATCTCCAAGTCTTGGGGAACACTTGCACTTCTGACCAACAGGCTATAAATTCATGAGTTCCCACGAACCCTCAGGTTCCATAATTCACTAAAACAATTCACAGCATTCAGTGAAAGTGCCGTACTTACAACTACAGTTTTATAACAAAGCATACAACTCAGGAACAGCCAAATAGAAGAGACACACAGGACAGAGGCGGAAAGGGTCCTGGACACGGAGCTTCCAAGCCCTCTTCCTGTGGAGTCAGAGCGTGTCACCCTCCCGGCACACCAGTGTTCACCAATCAGAAATCCCTTCTGAGCCTTGGTGTCCAGAGTTTTTACTGGGGTCTCATTACACAGACCTAATTGATTAAGTCATTGTCCATGTGACTAAACTCAACCTCCAGCCCCCCGTCACCTCTCTGGAGGTCAGGCTGGCCTGAAGTTCCAACCCTCTAATCACATGGTGGTCTTTTTTTTTTTTTAATTTTTTGTTTATTGCAGTAACATTGGTTTATAACATTGTAAAAATTTCAGGTGTACATCATTGTACTTCTATTTCTGCATAGATTACATCATGTTCACCACCAAAATACTAATTACAACCCACCACCACACACATGTACCGAATTATCCCTTTCATCCTCCTCCCTCCCCCCTTCCCCTCTGGTAACCACCAATCCAATCTCTGTCCCTATTTGTTTGTTTATTGTTGTTATTATCTACTACTTAATGAAGGAAATCATGCGGTATTTGACCTTCTCCCTCTGACTTATTTCACTTTGCATTATACCCTCAATGTCCATCCATGATGTCACAAATGGCTGGATTTCATCGTTTCTTATGGCTGAGTAGTATTCCATTGTGTATATATACCACAGCTTCTTTATCCATTCGTCCCTTGATGGGCACTTAGGTTGCTTCCAAGTCTTGGCTATTGTGAATGACGCTGCAATGAACACATGGGTGCATGTACCTTTACAAATTGGTGTTTTCAAGTTCTTTGGATAAATACCCAGCAGTGGGATGGCTGGATCATATGGTAGTTCTATCCTTGATTTTTTGAGGAATCTCCATACTGTTTTCCATAGTGGCTGCACCAGTTTGCACTCCCACCAGCAGTGTATGAGAGTTCCCTTCTCTCCACATCCTCTCCAACACATGTTGTTTCCTGTCTTGTTAATTATAGCCATTCTGATGGGCGTCAGGTGATATCTCATTGTAGTTTTGATTTGCATTTCCCTGATAGTTAATGATTTTGAACATCTTTTCGTGTGTCTGTTGGCCATCTGTATATCTTCTTTGGAGAAATGTCTGTTCAGGTCCTTTGCCCATTTTTTAATTGGGTTGGTAGTTTTTTTGTTGGTAAGATGCATGAGTTCTTTATATATTTTGGAGATTAAGCCCTTATCAGAAGTATGGTTTGCAAATATCTTCTCCCAATTGTTAGGTTGTCTTTTCGTTTTGTTGATGGTTTCCTTTGCTGTGCAGAAGCTTTTTAGTTTGATGTAGTCCCATTTGTTTATTTTTTCTATTGTTTCTCTTGCCTGGTCAGACGTGGTGTTTGACAAGATGTTGCTAAGACTGATGTCGAAGAGCGTACTGCCTGTGTTTTCTTCTAGAAGTTTCACAGTTTCAGGTCTTACATTCAAGTCTTTAATCCATTTGGAGTTAATTTTTGTGTATGGTGTAAGGTAAGGGTCTACTTTCATTTTTTTGCATATGGCTATCCAGTTTTCCCAACACCATTTGTTGAAGAGACTTTCTTTTCCCCATTGTATGTTCTTGGCTCCTTTGTCAAAGATTAGCTGTCCATAGATGTGTGGGTTTATTTCTGGGCTTTCGATTCTATTCCATTGATCTGTGTGTCTGTTTTTGTGCCAGTACCATGCTGTTTTGGTTACTATAGCTTTGTAGTATATTTTGAAATCAGGGAGGGTGATACCTCCAGCTTTGTTCTTTTTTCTCAGGATTCCTTTAGCTATTCGGGGTCTTTTGTTGTTCCATATAAATTTTAGGATTCTTTGTTCTATTTCTGTGAAAAATGTTGTTGGAACTTTGATAGGGATTGCATTGAATCTATAGATGGCTTTAGGAAGTATGGACATCTTAACTATGTTAATTCTTCCAATCCAAGAGCACAGAATATCTTTCCATTTCTTTGTGTCTTCTTCAATTTCTTTCAGAAATGTTTTATAGTTTTCGGTGTACAGATCTTTCACCTCTTTGGTTAAGTTTATTCCTAGGTATTTTATTCTTTTTGTTGCAATTGTAAATGGGATGGTATTCTTAATTTCTCTTTCTGCTACTTCGTTGTTAGTGTACAGAAATGCAACTGATTTTTGTGTGTTGATTTTGTATCCTGCAACTTTACCATATTCGTTTATTACTTCTAAAAGTTTTCTGGTGGATTCTTTGGGGTTTTCTATATATAAAATCATGTCATCTGCAAATAGTGACAGTTTCACTTCTTCCTTTCCAATTTGGATCCCTTTTATTTCTTTCTCTTGCCTGATTGCTCTGGCTCGGACTTCCAGTACTATGTTAAATAGGAGTGGTGACAGTGGGCATCCTTGTCTGGTTCCTGTTCTTAGAGGGATGGCTTTCAGTTTTTCACCATTGAGGATGATATTAGCTGTGGGTTTCTCATATATGGTCTTTATTATGTTGAGGTACTTTCCTTCTATACCCATTTTATTCAGAGTTTTTATCATAAATGGATGCTGTATCTTGTCAAATGCTTTCTCTGCATCTATTGAGATGATCATGTGATTTTTATTCTTCATTTTATTAATGTGGTGTATTACGTTGATTGATTTGCGAATGTTAGACCATCCCTGCATCCCTGGAATAAATCCCACTTGATCATGGTGTATAATCTTTTTAACGTATTGTTGTATGCGATTTGCTAGTATTTTATTGAGGATTTTTGCATCAATGTTCATCAGTGATATTGGCCTGTAATTTTCTTTTTTTGTGTTGTCCTTGTCTGGTTTTGGTATCAGGGTAATGTCAGCTTCGTAGAATGAGTTAGGGAGCTTCCCCCTCTCCTCAATTTTTTGGAAGAGTTTGAGAAGGATAGGTATTGAGTCTTCTTTGAATGTTTGGTAGAATTCACCAGGGAAGCCGTCTGGTCCTGGACTTTTATTTTTGGGGAGGTTTGTGATTACTGTTTCGATCTCCTTACTGGTGATTGGTCTATTCAAATTCTCTACTTCTTCTTGATCCAGTTTTGGAAGGTTGTATGATTCTAAGAATTTATCCATTTCTTCCAGATTGTCGAATTGGTTGGCATATAGCTTTTCATAGTATTCTCTTATAATCTTTTGTATTTCTGAGGTGTCTGTTGTAACCTCTCCTCTTTCATTTCTGATTTTACTTATTTGTGCCTTCTCTCTTTTTTTCTTGGTGAGTCTAGCTAAAGGTTTGTCAATTTTGTTGATCTTTTCAAAGAACCAGCTCTTGGTTTTATTAATTTTTTCTATTGTCTTTTTGGTCTCTATTTCATTTATTTCTGCTCTGATTTTTATTATTTCCCTTCTTCTACTGATTTGGGGCTTTGTTTGTTCTTCTTTTTCCAGTTCCTTCAGGTGCATTGTTAGATTGTTTATTTGAGATTTTTCTTGTTTGTTGAGATAGGCCTGTATCGCTATAAACTTCCCTCTTAGAACTGCTTTTACTGTATCCCATAAATTCTGGCATGTCGTATTTTCATTTTCATTTGTCTCCAGGTATTTTTTGATTTCTTCTTTGATTTCTTCATTAACCCAGTCGTTGTTCAGTAGCATTTTGTTTAATCTCCACGTATTTGTGGCTTTTCTGATTTTCATCCTATAGTTGATTTCTAGTTTCATACCGTTGTGGTCAGAAAAGATGCTTGGTATTATTTCAATCTTCTTAAATTTATGGAGACTTGTTTTGTGGCCTAATATGTGATCAATCCTGGAGAATGTTCCATGTGCCTTTGAAAAGAACGTGTATTCTTTGGTTTTTGGATGGAATGCTCTGTATATATCTACTAGGTCCATCTGTTGTAGTGTGTCGTTTAAGGCCAATGTTTCCTTATTGATCTTCTGTTTGGATGATCTATCCGTTGGTGTAAGTGGAGTGTTAAAGTCCCCTACTATTACTGTGTTACTGTCTATTTCTGTTTTTATGTCTGTTAATAATTGCTTTATATATTTAGGTGCACCTACATTGGGTGCGTAGATGTTTACAAGTGTTATATCCTCTTGTTGGATTGTTCCCTTGATCATTATGTAATGCCCTTCTTTGTCTCTTTTTACAGTTTTTGTTTTAAAGTCTATTTTGTCTGATATGAGTACTGCTACCCCAGCTTTCTTTTCATTGCCATTTGCGTGGAGTATCTTTTTCCATCCCTTCACTTTCAGTTTGTGAGTGTCTTTAGGTCTGAAGTGTGTCTCTTGTATGCAGCATATATATGGGTCTTGTTTTTTTATCCAGTCAGCCACCCTATGCCTTTTAATTGGAGCATTTAGTCCATTGATGTTTAAAGTAGCTATTGATAAGTATGTACTTACTGCCATTTTTTAACTTTTTTTTTTTCTCAGTGTTTTAGTAGTCCTTCTCTGTTCCTTTCTTCTTCTATACAGAATTGATGGTCCCTTTAGTTTGACCTCTGTCTGAAAGCTGTACTCTTTAACTCCCCTCCTCCCTCATGTTTTTGATATCATATCTAACCTCTTTGTTGTGCATTTGTATCCATTACGTTCTAATCATGGAAATAGATAATTTTTCCTATTTGTGGTCTTTTCTTTTCCCCTTAAATCAGTCCCTTTAACATTTCTTGTAGCACTGGTTTCTTGGTGACAAACTCCTTTAATTTTTGCTTATCTGGGAAACTTTTGATCTCTCCTTCCATTTTGAATGATAACCTTGCTGGGTAGAGTATTCTTGGCTGTAAGTTTTTTCCTTTTAGCACTTTAAATGTATTGTGCCATTCTCTTCTAGCCTGTAAGGTTTCTGCAGAGAAGTCAGCTGATAGCCTTATGGGGTTTCCTTTGTACGTAACTTGACATTCTCTTGCGGCTTTTAGGATTCTCTCTTTATCTTTAATTCTGGACATTTTGATTATGATGTGTCTTGGTGTGGGCCTCTTTGGGTTTATCTTGTTTGGGGCTCTCTGTGCTTCCTGTACCTGGATGTCTGTTTCCTTCCTTAGGTTAGGGAAGTTTTCATCTATTATTTCTTGAAATAGATTCTCTGACCCCTTGTCTCGCTCTTCTCCTTCCGGGACACCTATAACACGGATGTTAGTGCGCTTGATGTTGTCCCAGAGGTCCCTTAGACTGTCCTCAGTCTTTTTAATTCTTTTCTCTTTTACCTGTTCACCTCGAGTAATTTCTTCTAGTCTTTCGTCCAGCTCACAGATCCGTTCTTCTGTATCCTCTACTCTGCTTTTGAGTCCCTCTAATGAATTTTTCATTTCCAGTATTGTATTCTTCATTTCTGATTGGTTCTTTTTATATCTTCCATTTCTTTGTTGACATTCTCACTGAGTTCATCTATTCTTCTCCCCAGATCAGTGAGCATCCTTAACACTCTTAGTTTGAACTCTCTGTCGGGTAGGTTGCTCATTTCTGTTTCACTTAGTTCCTTTTCTGGGGTTTTGTCCTGTTCCCTTACTTGGAATGTATTCTTTTGCCTCCTCATTTTGCCTCTTTCCCTGTTTGTTTCTACGTATTCGGTAGGTCAGCTACGTCTCCTTCTCTTGGATAGGTGACCTTATGTAAGTGATGGCTTAGGAGGCTTCCAGTGTGCTTCCCTCAGTTCTCAATGTTCCTGGGGTGACCCCTATGTGGGCTACGTGTATCCTTCTGCTGTGGCCTGTTTGCTCTCCCTGCAGGCGCCCAGGGAGGCTGAGTTATGCTCCTGGCCAGCTGTTGTAATGCTCAGCTGCTTGTAGTTGTTGTGGGCCCTTCAGTCTCTTCATCATGTGTGGGGATCCCCAGCACAGTTGGCTGCAAGTTCTAATACACCACATTTGTGTTGCAGTATTTCTTTTAAGTGAGTAGGCCCCCACCGTGGCAGGTTGTTAGGCTCAGGGCCTTACAATTGCTGTAAGCCTCTAGCCTATTAGGTCTCTTGTCAGCTCTCTGAGGATTGCAGCTTGGTGGGGCTGGCCTCAGGCACAGGAGCACCCAATTGTTTCAGGTTTTGGAAGGTGGAGCAAACCTCCTATGTGGGTCTATGAGAAGTACAAGTCTTCTGCGGCTGAGAAGCCCTGCCGCCCACAGGTCCACACACACAGTCAACACAGTCCTGCCCTGTGTGAGCGCCCCGACCTCCCCAAGCGGACCCAGTCTCGCCACGGCGGGAGCCCCACACACTCTGCCACCGCCCCACACTCTCCACCCGCTCCTTGTGCACACCCTGCCCTGCTCAAGGCGGCTCAGTTGCCAGGCTGCAGAGAATCCAGTCACCAATCTATGCAGGCCCATAAGTTGCCTGAGGGCTTGTTGTTGGGTGGGGCCAGTCTCTAGGGTGGGCTGCCTGCCCTGGCTGAGCTGGATTAAATCGGTGCTCTAGCGGGTGGGTAGACCCTGGGCTAGCAGGCCCCAGGGAGAACTCCAATGGCGTCTGTGTCAGCACGCCTACACCAGGCCACAACAATGGCCGCCGCCAATGTCCCAGCCCCTGGGGAGGTCTCACCCCTCACCGAGATGCACTCAGGGCCTATTAGGTGAGTCTCTTGTCACCAAAGCACTGTACACCTTTCTTTCTGGTGATTTTAGGGTGCTTCCTGAAACGGGTGAGTTTGCGCGCTGGCCCTTTAAGAGCCAGTTTTAGTTTCTTTGTGAACCGGGTTTTCTGGGGGTGCTCCCCAGTGTTTTAGTAGCAGGCACAGTCAGATATTATGCCGCTGGTCTCGACTGTGCTGGGTCCACCCAATGCCCACAGCGGGGGCGCTCCCCTGCTCAGGGCCCCTCGCCTCCAGGGAGGGTGCGGACCTGTGAGCTGCTCCCGCGGCCGTGAAGCTGGCGGCTTGTGAAGGCGGCGTTTTTCCTCTCCGGAAGGGAGTCTCTGCCTCTTCTACCCCAGTTAGGATTGTCCGTTGTTGCAGGAGTTCCTCTCATCCAGTTTTCAGTTCTGTCTCAGGGGTAATTTTTCCACGAGTAGTTGTATATTGGCTGTGTCCACGGGAAGAGGTGAGTTCCGAGTCTGCTTATGCCGCCCTCTTGACTCCTCTCCTTCACATGGTGGTCTTTCTGATGACCAGCCTCTGTCTTGAAGCTATCTAGGAGGGCACCATGAGCCACTTCATTAACAGATCAAAAACACTCCTATTATTCTGGAAATTCCAAGAGTTTTTGAAGCTCTGTGACAGGAACTGGGACAAACGCTAAATATATTCTTTATTATATTACACTGCATCTCCTATAAATTAATAGTTAAATCTAGACTCTAGGCTTGATCAGATTTCAGGTTTGAATTTTTAGCAAGAATACTGCATAGGTGGTGTTTCACGTTTCTATCAGGAGGCACGCATAATGTCTAGTGGTTGAAATGGGACATTTTTAGAAGCCAGAATTAGTAATCTTTAGCTGCAGAAGGAAGGCTTTCTTTCAGCTGAGGTACCAGAGGCATCTCGTCACATTCTCCATCCATGGTGCATGGATCTGCCATGAGCCTCTTACCACATAAATCTAATTTCCCTTTCCTAGTCACCTCAAGCTGCCACTGTGGAGTTCCAGAATATACAGCAGGGACGATTTTCTTTTACTTCATGCAGGAGATGCAGCTTATCATGGAAGAAGATTTGCAGCTTTCCCGCTCAGGTTGTGTCCTTTGATTTCTTTGGGTTTCTGTACCCAGTCAGGCAGAAAAAGACATGGACGCTTATGTCTTGATAAACACTCCTGCCCATGTGCATCAATCTAGAGGGGATTTACACGAACAGCCTTTCAGACTGAGTGGACCCACTGATGTCCAGGGCAGGGCTGCCAGGTTTCCCTGCATGTGGGTGAGTGCCAGCGGCAGGAGGGCAGCCTGCTGACACTGAGCACAATCAGAAATCAAGTCCCTTTGGGAAACGTGGCCAATCACTTTAGATAGATGCTTAATCAGTGGATCCTTATAACCTCTTTATTTGAGAGATTGCAGGAAATTCAGTCTAAAACTATGCTATTGAGGAGAAGCATGGAAAGAATGTCTGCATCCCAAGCCAAAATGCCATTCAGGGAATTTAGACAAAAATAAATGGAGTAAAGGAGACTAAAGTAAAATTGCTCTTCATTTTCCTCAGATGTAGGTGAGCGATATGACCATCTGCATGATAAATAATAACCTCTTTTTCCACATGAGGCAGCCAGAACACAAGTGCAGTCAATCGCCGGAAGCCAGGCAGCAAATATCACGGGAAATGGGAGGAAGCCAGTGAAGCAGGTGAGCCCTGTGAAGAAACACGGAGTTGACATGCCATCTCGAGGACTGATACGACAACTGGTGGAAAACAATCCGTGCTATAAGCGCAGGGATGTCAAAAAACAGTCTCTCATTAATTGTCTAAGACCATTTCAGGGGCTCAGGGGTCCATTCCCCCAAATACCTGTCTTAGTAATGCCTGAAATTCCTTTCAAGAAGGATCATCCCATAAGAAGACTTTTAAAGTCACTGCAATGCTCACATTCCATGGTGGAGGCGCTATCACCTACGGGTCTGGCTAGAGCACTCGGTGAACAAGCACTAACCTTTGTGGTCATGTAGAAAGGAGAGTTCTTCACAGAGTGCCTCCAAATCTCCTGGCTGCCCCGCATCTGCTCCTTTCCTTGCTTTGCTCCCTCCTCTCTCAGCAGAGGGGGTGGCTTAGGACGGAGTGACCCAGAGCTGTACTAATCCTCACCCTTCTTCTCTTGTGGTGTCCTGTAGGAAGCTGGTACTTGATTCTCCAGGGTCACCACCCAGCCTTGGCCTTGGGTGACAGGTATTGGCACAGGTATTGGCAAAAGGGCTGGCCATCCAGATCACAGGGCTCAAATGTCTATCCCTGACATTCCAGTAGGTCCCTCACATTGGTGCCATGACTGTGCTGAGTTAGGAAGTGAGATCACTTATGAGCTGTCTCATAGGTATTTGGAGAGGCTGAACAAGAATAAAGGGCTGTGACATCACTGGTCAGGATGGTACAATTGTCTTCAGAAAATACTACACTCTACTGTGAGGCTAGTCCCATAAGAACAATACTTTTCCAGTCTAATCTCCCATCCCCAGTGTGTTCTCTAGAATTCTCAGTCAAGCCTCCCTCCTACACACACATGCACGCACACACACACACGTGTGTGATTCTAAAATACTCAGCTTCCCAGACTTCCTTGCAGCCCCAGAGGCCGTGTGACCCATGTGATACAAGTGGAGATCCCGAGTTGGGATTCCCTTCCCTTCCTGAATAAATTGTCAAAGCCTCATGAGGAGACAGCTCTTGCTGATCCATCTGTCCCCCTTGCTTCTGCCTAGTGGTGCAGCAACAATCCCGTGACCATGAGGATATAAACCATACACTAAAGACAGAGAAGCAGCAGACAGAAGGAAGCCAGCTCTTGGTACCACCTGTGATCACATTTGGCACCAGCCAACAGGCTGCCTACGTACAGACTTCTGGTTATAAAAGGAAAACGAATCCCTTGGTTGTCACGGTTGAACATATTTCTCACTGCAGGTCCCCTGACATAATGATTTTCACTAATGTGCACATTGACATAAGGTCCTTTGCTGTCACTGAGAGATGCCCTAAGGAACACTTCTGTGACTGTTGCTACTGTAGTTACTGCACAATAAAACTGGTCTCTCTGCATCCAATCTTGCCCCCTCCAACCCATCCTCCACTCTGCAGTCAGGAAGGTCTTTTTAAAACTCAAATTTGATCTTACCACGATCCTGCTTACAACTCTCCAGGGGCTTCCTGTGGCAGAAATAGCTAACTGTCCTCCAAAATCCACACCCTCCTCCAGAGTCAAGATATTGCTGCAGAGTGGCTGCCCAGTCAAGAACTGCCTTTCATCTAAATGGGGTCCTGTAACTACTTCTTCCCAGTGACGTATGTGGAAGCAAGATAAGTCCTTTTCAAAACCAAGGTAATGAAGATGCGCCTGTGCCCTCTCCACCTTCTCCTTCACCTCTGCTGTCAGCAGGAAAGCCCTAGAGATGGAGGAGACACACAGTAGAACCACCACCTGAGACAAAGCTGCTCACCCAGCAGCAGCATCACATCAGACTAATGCGAGGATCAGGAATAAACTACAATGTGTGCTGACCCACTGGAACCTTGAGGGGTATTTATTATAGCAGCTATCATTACTCTAACACGCTTTACATTGATTGTGAGATAAAGTCCAAAATCCTTCACGCGGCTCTCTGCAGTCTGACCCCAGCCTGTGTTTCATTCTCTCCTCACTCCAACAATCCTGGACAACAATATGTCAATCAATTGCCTCTAGGACTTCAAACAGGCCATTCTCTTGGCCCTTCCTGGAAACTTCTTTCCCTACTCTTTGCCTTGCTAATTGCTGTCATCCCATAGAGTGATCACTTTGGATGTCACTTCTTCAGAGAGGCCTTCCCTAACTAGCCTGTAGATAAGGCCTCCCTGCTGTAGAGTCCCACGCCTCTCTGGTCGTCCCCTTTCGTGGCACTCACTGCACCTGTCAATATTTGCACTCCCTGCCAGACCATAAGCTCCAAGGGGACAGAGGCGTTTCTGTCTGGCTCCGCACAGTCTCCCTATTGACTAGTACAGTGCCAGACAGGTGGCAGGCAACAAATGAAGACCTTTTGAATGCGTGAACAAATGACCTGGTATTGTTAGAACAACCTTCAGTGTCCTTGTTTAGGGAGACTCATGGGAAATATCACTCACGCTGCAGGAATTTCTAGCAATTTTTAAAAATTCTATTAACAATGTTATTCTGACATGATCATCTTTCTTTGCTTTTGCCACTAAGAAACTCAGAGACAGAATTACAGCCCACCTTGAAGAATGGCCCAAGAACTAAATACATGCCTTTCTATTTATTTTCTTGACCTCGCTCCATGTGTTGATTCGATCCTCCCTCTCTCATCAGCCTCAGCTTATTCTTCTTTAGCTGCGAGTTCTGAGAGTAGTTTTGTGGACTCCTCAAATGCTTTTCTGTTGAGAGTGGCATGTGAAAATTTTTAAGTTTCACAATGAGAGGGCTGGTCTATAATTCCTCCATGCTTATGCTAACTTAGGAATAGTTGAAATTTATCTCTTCTTTTATTTTGCTTAAAAATATTGAATCTTCCCTGATACAACTTAGCACAAAGCTGCTTAGAATGGATTTATGTCACTCATGATAAAGGTCAATATGACAGAAGGCAGATGTTAAAAAAATATTCGTTATTAAAATCATAAACTTTAAAGATGACAGCTAAAAAGGTTTAGGGTCATGTAGTCTAACTCCCTCACGTTATAAATGAGAGAAACTAAGAGCCAGAGAGGACAAATGACCCTCCAAAGACCACACGTTCAGTCACTGCTGAGCTCGGCCCACTCAGGTGAGCTTGCTCCTAAATCAGTGCTCTTTTCACAGCAGCCCCATCCCTTCTGTTACTTTAAGCCGGATGTGGAAGGATGAGTAATGCCCCCAAGATATCCACATCTTAATCCCCAGAACCTGTAAATGTACCTTATATGGCAAAGGGGTTTTGCAGATGTGGTAAGTGAAGGACCTTGACATGGGGGGTTATCCTCGATTATCCAGGTGGGCCCTACATACAATCACAGTGTCCTTGTGAGAGTGAGGCAGAGGGGGATTCGAGTACAGAAGAGGAGAAGGCAATATAATGACAGAAGCAGAAACTGGAGTGATGTGGTCACAAGCCACGCCTGCAGCCTTAGAACCCAGAGGAGACGAGGAATGTGTTCTCTCCTGGAACTTGCAGGCGAGAGCAGCCCTGCTGATACCTTGATTTTAGCCCAGTAATAGTGATTCAGGACTTCTGTCCTCCTGCATTGTGAGAAAATTAATTTTTGTTATATGCCACTAATTTGTGGTAGTTTGTTACAGTGGTAACAGAAGACTAACACACAAGTGTTGGCAAACTATGGCCTGTGGATCAAATCTGGCCCTGTGCCTGTTTTTGTAAATAAAGTTTTATTGGAACAGAGCCTTGCCCTTTCCTTTATGCACTATCTATGACTGCCTTCACGCTACACCAGCAGCGTTGAGTAGTGTGACAGAGACCACACGGCCTGCAAAGAAAGGCTATTTATAATCTGGCCCTTGACAGAAAAAGTTTACAGACCCTGCTTTAAGCTGTGAATTAATTCCATCTTTTCTCATATTTTCATTGTCCTTTGGGACTAGAAATAATACACATTCATTATACAAAGTTAAAACGTTACAAAACTACATTACCTAGAAAGTAAATGTCCCCTGACAACTGTCATCGAAGTTTGGGGCATGTTCCCCATTTGTTCTTTTTCTCTACCGTTGTGTAATCAGTGTTTGTTCAGTCTTTGGCTATACATAAATTACAAAGGACTAAATACTTCAGAAAGATGATACAGTTGTGACACGTTTTAATACGTGAGCCAAAGGAGAAGAGAATAGCATGAATCTGACAGGTTCCAAAGGTCGGTGCTGAAGAATCTACACGTGGATTCCAATCGGGGGCGAGTGGGGTGAGTGGTTATGGTCTGAGCCTTGGCACCCGCTGGGTCCAGCACAGGGCCCCACTTCCCCTGCGTGGCTGCCGCTTAGCCTCTCTGCACATCAATTCTTCATCCGTACAGTGGAGATAGTAAGACACATGGAGCGCAAGCATTCAGTCACAGCTGCAGAGATAATCACTGGAAGCGCTCCACACAGTGCCTGGCACAAGGTCAGACTAGACAAAAGTGGCTGCCATAATTTTTAATAAATATTGCAATGTCTTGGTTTAAAATACTCAAGGAAAATGATCTTTTAAAAATAACTTCACAAAAATTCTAAAGTTTAGTCTTTTCTAACTATAAAATGGTTGTTGTAGGTAATTTGAATATGACTGAAATCATAAAAAATTTAAATTACCTCTTAATCTCAGCTCCTGAAATTACTATTTTGTCATATTTCCTTCCAGTCTTTTTTCTGTGTCCACATATCTATGCCCATTTATAACAAAAGTTGAATCCTATTGTATGTAAAGTTTGTGCCTTGTTTTTTTTCATTAAAACCATTTTTTCCTAAACCATTAAACACTTTTGGAAAAATTTTTAATACCCACTCAAATGTTTTCCGTGGATATATATAGTCAAGCATTTTAATTCTATAAATACGTCCCAGACACCTATTACGTATCAGACACTCTGGCTGATGTTGAAAGAGTGAAAGAGGAATTAGATGTTTTCTCTGCCCTTAAGGAGCTTATAATTTTGTAAAAACAAACAAACAAACAAAAAATGGCAAGCACATTCGTCGCCCATAATACAAGGTAGACTCAGGTAAGCATGATTAAAAAAAATGCAATAATACAATGGCCTCAGGGATGAGTACAAAGTGGAATTTTTCTTCCCCTTCGTTGAATTTTCTGTTACCTATTTCCTCAATCAGAATTGTGAAAAGTTACCAACATTTGAGGGGTAACAGAGCTAGCAAGAACATTCTTTGCCAAGAAGGGAGGATGTTCCTCACAGTGAGCACTCTCTGGGAGGTATTTTAGAAAATGTAGCAGGTCCTTTTAAAGAGAAAAGAAACGAGGAGGTTGTCGTGTCTGTCACACCTTATATGATAAAAGTGAGGTCAGCATCAGAAATGGGAAACAAATTCTAGGAAACCTCTCCTAAGTTTCCACAAGGTGATCCAATTAAGATATGACTGTAGCCATGAAAAGCTCTGGTACCACCAAACCACAGAGAAATTTTAGACGTAGAAGCACAAGAAATATTTCTCTGGATAACCAAATATTTTTTATAAGAGCCATATAGTATAGACTTAAACTTTCAAGACATCATTGACTATTTTTCTTGCCCTCCAGCCAAAGATAACCTAAGACAAGGGAAAACACTGGCTATCCCACGAAAGCCAGACAAGTAAACAGAAATTTGCAATGAATCTTTCTTAGCCTCAGCAAAGGCCAGGCCTAAAATCCATCTTCAGCACATTAGAATGGAATCTCTTAGGTCAACTAACAAGATCCTCCTTTGCAGGGGTGCTGACGCCGAACCCCTCTGGAATGCCTGCTCCATGTGCCTCCATCTGCATCGTAAAGCACTCAGAAAACAGGGTCCCAGGTACTCTGGGTGTCTCTGAAAGCGGCCAGCTCCCCCGACTCCAGAGAAGAACCAGCCCCCACTCAAATAATATCTGGCCCCATGGTGAAGTTGTCGTGCAGGGATCCTTTGAGTCAGCCCATCCTAGAGGACAGCACTAACGGAGGCGTAGAGAAGTAGGTGCCAAACCCACTCCACAAGTCTCCTTTTATGCAAGAACACCAGCCTTAAATGAGATCCCTTGAAAAGTCAGACTTCTGACTCCTTCCCAATCTTGAGTGGTCACGCTGAGGACCAAGATAAGAGCGATGACTTAAGAACCTAGGAAAATCCAGAACAGGCTACTCAAGTTGATTGCATAATAAAATCTCCACATTCTTCTTAAAATACATCCTTTTATATATGATTCCAGATGTATTCTTAAACTTGTCCCATCGGTTAGAACATTTTGAGATCATGAAACATCTGTCAAGTGCCTTCTGAGCAAAATTAAATCCTTTCTGGAATGAGATTGGGGTATCAATCAATCAAGCAGTACTATGAAGGGCCTACTGTGAGCACACCCTTATACTATTTGCCATGTTTATAGGGAAGTGGGGGAAATAACTTCTATCCTCAAGTTTAAGTTTATAGGGAAACAAAACAAAAACAAATGATACTGCAGCAGACACTGTTAATTGCCAACCCAATATCCATCAAGACTGCCATTTCCAGCCTCCTAACAGACAATGATTATGGCCAGGCATAAACCCTCCAATATGTGACTATGACTTCAAGGAGAATGGCCCAAGTACCAGCCTCACGGAGGAGACCTGACGAGTCTAACCCAATAACGGCAGTCCCACTTCCCTTTGCGTGTTTGGCCAATGAGATGGCCAAGTGAAGTCTGTTGAGTGGCTTCTGAGAAAGATTCCCTTGCTTTAAAAAAAAAAAAAGGCACACAGGAAGAAAGGAATCTTCATCCACTAGGAGATTTTCCTTTCTTGATGTGACACCTGGACCACCAGCAGCCCTCTTGCAACCATGAGGTACAACCATGAGTATGAAAGCTTAGTACCTGAGGACAAAGCTGATACACTGTGAATGGCAGAAAATAAAGATGAAAAGAATTTGAGAACTTAAGGAAGCCATTGAGCTGCTGATGTGACCCACTCTGGAATTGTCCTACCTCCAGAATTATCATAACATGAGATAAATGTTTCTTATAGAATAAGCCATTCTATAAGTTGAATATTCTACTACATAGAGCTGAAATCCTTCTAGGTGAAAGAGACACATTAAAAAAAAAAGCTTCTTGGGCCGGCCTGGTGGCGCAAGTGGTTAGGTGCATGCTCTGCTGCGGCGGCCTGGGGTTCGCCAGTTCAGATCCCAGGCGCACACCGATGCACCACTTGTCAAGCCATGCTGTGGCAACGTCCCATATAAAGTGGAAGAAGATGGCGTGGATGTTAGCCCAGGGCCAGTCTTCCTCAGCAAAAAGAGGAGGATTGCCAGATGTTAGATCAGGGCCAATCTTCCTCACACACACAAAAAAATCTTCTTTAAAGAACTGGCAAAGTGTACTATCAGCTGATGCAATGGAATAAGAATTTTAGAAAGAGCATTTTTGCCCTAAAAGAAAGCATAGGCAGAGATGTGTGACTCAGCTCTCAATATATAAATATATGTGTGGGCATATATTTGAAGGTTTATGCCTGACCGTAAGATGTGTGTCCAAGTGTCTTCTGTCATTGTGAAAAATTCCTCTTGCTGTTTTTTAGTTCCAGGTCACAAGATTGGTTAAGTCAAGCATCTCCTCTAGAAAGGTATATCTTTGGAGAAATAAATTTCCTAACAAATAAACTGAGAAACGTTTCAACTTACACCAGGTAGAAGAATGATAAAGTAAGGAGGTAGGTGAAGTAACGCGAGTAACTTCTTAAGGTTCATCTGATGAAGTGGAATCCAGTAAAGGAATTTTAAGCAGCGTTTTATGTTTTATTTTCATTTTTTAAAGCATAATTTACATGCAGCTAATGTTCAGATCTTAGGTGTACCATTCGATCAGTTTTGAAAAATGCTTATCAAGACACAGAACATTTCCATCGCCTCCAGAATGTTCCCTGATGCTCCTTCCCAGTCAATCCCTCCAACCCACAAAGCAACCACTGACAGATTTCTTTTAGCATAGGTTAAATTTGCCTCTTCTAGATTTTCATATAAAACGAATCATGCAGTATATTCGTTTATGTGTCAGGCTTCTTTCACTCAGCTTCTTTCATTCATGTTGTTGCATGGATCCACAGTTCGTGCTTCTGGAGTTCTCCACTGTGTGACGCCGTCACTGTTTGTTTACGAGTTCTTCTGTTGATGGCTATCTAGCTGGTTTCTAGCTGGGGCTATTATGAGTAAAGCTGCTATGAACATTCTTGTCGAAGGCTTTTTTGTGAATCCATATTTTCATTTCCCTTGAACAAATACCTAAGAGTGGAATTCTTGGGTCATAGAGTAGGTACATATTTAACTTTTTAAGAAACTGACAAATTAGCTACACCATTGTACACTCCCACCAGCAAGGTGTGAGAGTTCCAGATGCTCCACCTTCTCTCCAATATGTTGCTGGTGTTGATCCTTTTCATTTCATCCATTCTAGTGGGTGTAATAGTTTCCTATTACGGTTTTGCTTTGCATTTCCTTATTAATTAAGGATGTTGAGCACATTTTCATATGATAATTGGCCATTTGCATACCTTCTCTTGTTAAAGTGACTGTTTATGTCTTTTGTCTATTTTTTTTAAAATTAAGTTGTTTGTCTTTTTATTATTGAGATGCAGGGGTTCTTTCCATATTCTTGATACAAGTCCTTTGTCAGATATACGTTGTGAATATTTTTTCCCAGTCTGGCTTGTCTATTTATTTTTCTTGATTTGTTTTTCTACAAGCAGAAATTTCAAATTTTGATAAAGCCTAACTTACCATTTTTTAATGATTTGTGCTTTCTGTATCCTCCCCCATAAATTTTTGCCTACTCAAAGGTCATGAAGATACTCCTCTAAGTGTACTTCTGTAACTATTGTTTTAGATGTTACATCTACCTCAAATTGATTTTTCTGTATGGTATAAAGTAGGGGTTGAGTTTCTTAGTATATATATGTATGTGTATATATATATACACATATAATGTGATATTCATGTATGTGTATATATGAATACATATATACCTATATGAATATATATGTATGAACATCCCTTTGTTCCAATACCCTTTATTGAAGAGATTTTCCTTTCCCCATTAAATTGCTTTGGCACTCTTGTCAAAATTATTTTGTCATATATTTGTGGGTTTCTCCCTGGACACTCTATTCTGCCCCATTGATCTACATGTTTAGCCTTCAATACCACACTAATTTGATTGAAGTTTTGAAGTCACCAGTATGAGTCCACCAAATTTGTTCTTCTTTTTTAAGATTGTTTAGGTTATTCTTGGTCTTTTGCTTTTCCAAATAAATTTTAAAATTGTCTTACCAGTTTCTGAATAAAAGCCTTTAAGCAATATATTAAAGTTGATGGACCAAGGCTTTGCTACAAAAAAGATGAAAAAAACTTTGAGGTGAATATCCTGTTGGCAAGCATGTGGGCAAGAGGGGTGGGGAGCAAGTGACATTTGTGTGAAGGAGCTTTTCTTGATTAAAACAAGGGACACGAGGGGCTGGCCCAGTGGCATAATGTTTAAGTTCGTGCGTTCCACTTCAGTGGCCTGGGGTTTGCAAGTTCGTATCCCAGGCACAGACCTATGCACCACTCATCAAGCCATGCTGTGGCAGGTGTCCCACATGTAAAGTAGACGAAGATGAGCAAGGATGTTAGCTCAGGGCCAATCTTCCTCAGCAAAAAGAGGAAGATTGGCAACAGATGTTAGCTCAGAGCTAATCTTCCTCATCAAAAAAAAAAGAGAGACATGAGCCAGAATGCAGACTGCTTTGGACTGAATTGTGCCCATCCCCCAATTCATACGTTGAGGCCCTAACCCCCAATGTGATGGTATTTGGAGATGGGCCTTTGGGGCATGATTTGGGTTTAGATGAGGGTAGGGATCTCATGATGGCGTTAGGGCCTTTATAAGAAGAGACACCAGAGAGCTTGCTTCCTTTCTTTCTCTACCACGTAAGGACACAACAAGAAAGCAGCCGTCTACAGACAAGGAAGAGGGCTCTCACTAGGGAGCCGAATCAGCCAGCACCTTGATCTTGGGCTTTCCTGCCTCCACAACTGTGAGAAATAAGTTCCTGCTGTTTAAGCCACCCAGTCTATGAGATTTTGTTATGGCAGCCTGAGCTGGCTGGCACAGAGACCTTAGGCATTAAGGGGAAATTATCATGGGCCTTAAAGCTGACAATTTATCTTGACTCAAGGGGCCATTAAAACTTACAAATGGCAGATTGATTGTATGCATTTATCAGCATTGCCTTATCCAAAACCCTACTAAAATGACCGTAAAGTAAAATATTAAACTCATAAATACTAAGCAAATGAGAGAGGAGATATGTCAATCAACTTTTGGAAGGTGGGAAGCAGAAGGAGGGATGATAACTGACCTAAACAGAGCAGAAGACACTGAAACCAAGAGCCTGCAGAAGACACCAGAGAAACAAGCGATTTGTCATGCTGAGCCCAGAAAGGATCAGGAGCCAGAAGCAACAGCTCCCGTAGACATGTGGAGCCAAAACAGGAGCACTGCAGCCACAGATCCCCATCCCTACCACCAAGGAAGAGCCGCGCTGTCAAATGGGAATATAACGCAAGCCACGGGTCCGACTTCAAATTTTCCAGCAGCCACGTTAAGAGAGGTAAGGTTAATTTTAATAATACATTTCACTTAACCCAATATATCCAATATCTTATCATTTGAACATATAATCAATATTTTTAAAAATTTGCAATGAGATATTTTACTTTTTTTTTCATAATGTCTTCAAAATCCAGTATGTGTTTTATACTTACAGCCACATTTCAAGTGCTCGACGGCCACGTGTGCTGAGGGGTCATGGCACCGGGCAGCATGCGTTTAAGTAATGGAACCAAAGAGGCCTGAACAGAGGCACAGGCACAGGGGGAGGCAAGGGTCGGAGCTGAACTGAAAACAGGAGTTTTAAATAAAAGTCTGCATTCTGAACAGTGAAACCTCCAGCTTCCTCTCACCCCAAAACCAGAATATACACAACTGATCTCTTTTCTCTGGTCCCCAATTCAGGACATTGGGTCCTTCTCAGGACCTTGGAAGAAACAAAAGCAATTTAGAGAGCAAAATAAAAACTTCAGAAATCACAGACTTCAGAGAACTAATGGGATACTGCATCCATAGAGCAATACCAGGATACTCTAAAAATGAATAACAGACATTTCAAAGATTAGAAAACATGGTAACTAAGTAAAAATGTCAATAGAAGTTTAGATGATAAGGACAAAGTAATCTCTCAGATGGGGGTAAAGGTAAAGAGACGAACAAAAGAAGAGAAAAGACTAAGAATCAGAGGATCAATGAAGGAGATTCAGCATGCAAAGGAGTTCAAGAAAAAGAGAATAAAGACATTGACAGGAAATTCACAAGGAAATACAATGAGAAAAATTTCTCAGGAAAGAGTGCTCTTTTTGTTATAAGCCTTATCATGCTATTTGACTTCCAAAAGTATGTGCATATATTACTTTGACAAAAACTAAAAATCATTAAAAAATAAAAACTGTCATAAAAAGGAAAAGGTAGCAAGGGTAGATTTTGCTTAGATAGCAGAGGATGGAGGTGACGGGATTATGAACCATTCATGATGAACACATGTCTGTTGCTAGTGCTTGGTAAATATTAAATGATCAGAAGCAACAAAGCCATCACAGAGGTGGCCTCCCTCTTCCCTACCCCACGCCTGGTTTTACGGCACTGTTTTAATGCAGTAACAACAGTAAAAATCTCTGGGCTTCAAATTTCAGAAAATCTTGTTTGAGCTTCAAGGTATTTTTGTTTAAATCCAGAATCTGTGGTCTAGACATTTCTTTGGCACTTATCATCGTCGTCTCAGAGAAATGAAACTTGAATGAAAGGAAGGGTGGGAAGTGCTTTAGGAGAATCCCCTGGAGGAGCCTCTGCAGAGCGCGTTCTCACCTTGACAGGCAGGGTCTGCCCCAGTGCTGACTGTGCAGAGGCTGCCAAGAGTGAGAAGGACAAAGTGGCAGCAAAGTTCCCGGATGTTCAGGGGCCTCATGATGGCGGGACCCTGGCTGGGGGAGAGGGAGGAGAGAGTCCACAAGTGCCCTCAATCGGTCCCCATCTTTGAGAACCAGCCACATCAGAATATGAGGAGCAGGCTGTCAAAGTACAGATTCCTCATCCCACCTGGACCCACTGGATTGACACCTCTGGAGATGGGGCCCAGGAATCTACATTTTAAAAGACCTCAACCCCCAACCCTGAACAATTAATTTCCATGCCCACCAACCCAAATTAGTGAAACATTGGGATCCATGTGAGTGCTTCTCGATTAGAATCACGGTAGATCTTTTTCCAAATATGGATGTCTGGGATCCACCCCTAAATGTACTGAATCAGTATCAACACAGTAGAGACCAGAGACCTTTTTCTTGTCTCTGCACTTTTTTTAAAGAGTTTTGAAGGTTGCTCTGACATGCTCCTCTAGCTGAGAACCTTTGGATCAATGGTTCTCAAACTTATGCATAGTTTAAAATCTCCTGGGAAGCGTTGTAAAAAATGAGAATTCCTAGGTTCTGCACCTTCTGATTTGTGAGGTCTGGATGGGGCCCAGGAATCTGCATTTTGACTGACTCCCCAGTGATTTGGTTGCAGGTCCTGGGAACTCACCATGGAAAAGCCCAGCTTCAGGCTCTGAAGCTTACATTAACCCCAAACCATGTGGCCATGAGATCCTTTTGGTGTACAACCATCTTCCTTAGTAGGCTGGAAGAACTTTACATGGGTATCTGGGTCCAAACATCCAGACACTTGCCAAGCAAACACTTATCAATTGAATCTACACTCATGAGTAAAAGCAAAAAAAAGACAGGTTAGGAATAGGGTTTACCTTGGACTTAACTTTCAACTCAGGAACTTTTATCCCATTTCCTTCTTGTTGAGTGACCTGAGCATGTACTGCTAGGAGAGGAAGTATTTATTGCATCCATTTATTTAAACCATCTCTGCTGAACAAATAGGCTCATCATGTGCTTGGGACCGTCGTGTTGTGACGGGGGGGGTAGGATGGCCATACGTGTGAGTAGACGTGTGTGTGGTGCAAGCACCTCACACCCAGCACTCAGGAATTGGGGCCGGGCCAAGGGCAGAAATTAATGAGACATTTGATTAAGATCAAGCTCTGCCCACTCATTTGAAGTATGTTAACAAAGCATGAAGAAAAGGGTCTAGTGCCAATTCTCTAGGAACACGTGGAGGGCAGCCCCGGTCTGTGTGTGTGCTGGCTGGGAGGCAAACTTTCACATTTCCGGCTGGTGGGAACCAGATGAAAGGGTGGCCCATGTCACATCACTGCTGTGGGTGAAGGAATGAGCCTCTTGAAGAAAACATTTCAGATAAGATCTACAGGCTGGAGCAATGATCTGGGGAAGTTCAAAGGCCTGCAGAGAGAATGCAGCTCGCTCCAAAGGCAAATGTCGGCCTTTGCTTCCCCAGGGCACTCGCATTGAGGCTGACAGCCCTGTGTGAGGAACCAAGGCTGAGAGGAATTATGAAAAGGATCTGAATGAGGCTGTCCAAGGGTCCCCAAACCAGACAAATCTGCCTGTGTCTAGGAGCTCTGACCCCTCTTGCCTCCCGGAAGCAGGATGCACTACAGGCTCTCAAACGTGGGCCCTTAATTAATCTCCCTGCATTTTCAATGCTCTGAGTGTGAGCCACAGGCAAGGGTGCACGAAGAAAAACTTACCCCTGGAACATACGAGGACTGGAATCATACTCAGAGACACCTTAGGCGCTAAACACGATGGATCCGAGTCCATCTTTGACATGGATTGCCAAGGAGCTCTCACATACTGCTGGGAAGAGGTGCTGTCTGGGAAAGGTGGGTCAGATGATGAGAGAGAAAGCATTGAGGCCAAAGTTATCTGGCATTTGGAGGGAGGCGGCAGCTAAAGTTTTTTAAGATAGAAGGAGTGCAGCGATACCACAAACTCAGTCCGTCAAGCTAGAAACCTCCAGCGTTTCTAGTTGTAGTCTGGCTGCAATGAGAACTTTGTACCAAGGATGATATCAATGTATCATGATGAGGTTGATGATGATGGTGACAATGACGCCATTACCATTCTCTGAGCATTTACTATGGGCCAAGCCCTGACTACTTTACATATATTTACTTTGTTTTTCCTTACGACAATCTTGGTATCACCTCCACTTTTTTGATGAGGAAACTGAGGCCCAAAGAGGTTAAGTTACTTGCCCAAGGCCACACAACTAAGAGTTAGAGTTCAAGTTGGCCTTACACCAGTACCCATGGTTTTCATCAACATTCTATCCACTTGATAGACAGTCTATTGTTGCTCAGTTTTGCTTCTTCTTGGAGAAAAGAATAAAAATGAAAAGGGTTAAAATGGTTTTGAGGGAAATCTGGGAGGAGTTTAAAGCCTAAAGAAAATGCAATGAAGGAATTCTCGGATAATTATAAGGAGCAAGATTGATGGAGGGAATCTTACAGGCACTGTCTTCCTGGTAAAGGAAAATATTGAGTCAGAGTGCTCCGGGGCCGAAACCTCACTCTTGGAAACAACGTAAACCCTTTTGGAGTCCTCTGGTTAGCCAGTGAACATCTTTTCCCTGTGGGCCTAAGTGCCCTGAAACATCACAACAGACCTCCAAGAGGGGTTTTCCAAACAAAAGCCTCAGCAGAACAACCACCGTGGACTGAACTTCTCCTCCCCAAACGTGAATGGGCATGTCTCAGCCCAATCACGCATCATTAGAGTGTGCATGCTACTTTTC
This sequence comes from Diceros bicornis minor, assembly GCF_020826845.1. Taxonomy (NCBI): domain Eukaryota; kingdom Metazoa; phylum Chordata; class Mammalia; order Perissodactyla; family Rhinocerotidae; genus Diceros; species Diceros bicornis. The sequence goes on from NC_080761.1 coordinate 4,710,345, forward strand.
TCAATGTCATTTTGTGGTGCTGACTGACTGCCTTCATTTTGCAGATTCTACCCCATTATTTTTTTTTTAATTTTGCACGGATTTCTTTTTACAGAGCATCTATTTATATATTATAAAAGTTTTCCATGGGCCATACTAGGAGAAACCACACATTAGTCTAGATGCTGTTGGTGATAACGAATATGAGACAGCATCTTCATTCAGGGATCTCACATTCCCATTTCTGAGACAGGGTTAACTCACATCACACAATTAGAAAACAAAATAAGGAAGGTCCCTTCTAGCCTATCCTTATAGGCTTTGTGTTGTAGGGGAGCAGAATTTGCCACCCTAAAATGTGTCTATTTAGCTTGATGATTTGGGGCTGATTATCCTTGAGAACAAAAAGCTCAGGAAGAAACTTTGACCTTCCCCCTAACTGTCTAAAAGAATTGAAGCTAGAAGGCCTGTTCCAGGAAGGAGCTATCACCACAGATACCTATAATATAATATGAACTAGTTGTGGTAGACAGGGAGGAACCTAGCAAGGCCCCTTTGATCAAAGTCCTCTCTGTGTCCCATTGTCTCTGCAAGGCATGGCAAACATTTGTTTACCACACATTTGCTTTTCCATCTCCGTGTGAATTTCCTTCCTCGTCTTTGAAGTCCCAAACCACTATCCCCAACATCCTTTTTTGTTTTTAGCTCAAGATGGTATTTAAGGTGGTGGCTTTGGCCATTTTGGTGAGTTACTCAGTTTTCCTGGTTTCTCCAATGTACAGACATTATTAAACTTTGTTTGATTTTCTCCTGTTATTCTGTCTTGTGTCAATTTAATTCTTAGAATAGCTAAAAGAACTTAGAAGAGTAGAGGAAAATTTCTTCCTCCCCTATAATTGGTGACAGGGATGGAGTAAAACCTAACTGGCTGGACACTGCTCGCTCCAAGACTACTGCAGCTAAGAGATCCTGGACTTCTGACAAGAGCCAGCAGGAGGTAAGAGTTCTTACCACAACAATCTCCCAGATCTCTGCCTGAAAGGTCCCATGGAAGCAAGATTGGTGAGTTTTTTCCTTTTCTAAATTTAGGTTAGCAGGAGAAATTATTTGTGAAACTAGTTTCTTAGACATAGCAATTCTGGGAAATTCGGTAGAGTGCTCTTTGGTTTTTATTGATCCTTCTCCTCCCAGAGATGGTCACTCTTTTTCCTTGTCTCTGTCTTTTGTGTTGTTTGTCATAAAAAGTAAAATTCATAGGGCAGGACACGGGCATAGGAATATGCACATAAGGTAAAAGCTATTGCTAAGGGACATCTTGGAAGCTGAAGTCACAAAATTGGTGGGCACACGTCAGGCATTTAAGAGCCATTAGGGTGCTCGCCACCTCGAGAAGACTCCCATGATAAGATAAGTTGGTAGTGGAACGGGTTAGTTCGAACTAGGTCACTCACCAACCTCAAGAAAATTTCCATGCAACGAGGTACTCTGTAAAAACAACATAAAACCCCCAACCCCACAGCACATCACTCCTAGTTGTTAAAGCTGTTAATGTACATATAAGCAAAAAAGCTGAGTGAAGTTTTTCCCTCTATCTTGTTCTACATCCTAAGAGCTTGGCTTTTTGACCAGTGAGAATGTTCTTCTTGGTCTTCACCATCCAGAAGGCTCATTTACTGGAGTGCACCTTGGTGGTCAGTCAAATAGACTGGGGTTCTGAGACACTCTGTCTGGCTGTGCCAGCTCTCAGGGGAGCTGAGAGCTGTCATAGAGGTCTCAGTCTATAAGGGGCCTTTGTCATCTCAACTTGTTACTTTGTTAGCACTGGAAAAGTCCCATTCCAGTAGCGCCTACCTGGTGTCACAAATTAGCAGGTTTGTGACTGGAGGCATCCCACATTCCTGTGGGAGACCAGAGCATCCTTACCACCTGTGCAATGAAGGCCTTTGCTTTCTTGACTCATTGGGAGTCAACTTTCTGGATCTTGTGAGGGCTGCTTCATTTATACTCTCTTTTAGGGATGCCTCTTACATCCATGCTTAAGCCATAAATGGCTTGTTGGTTTGAGTCACTATTAAGATCCTACTTGTCAACGGCTAGACAATGGATCATTTAAATTGGAAAAACTTATAAATTGGAAAATTTATTTAGAGAGCTCTCATCATAAACAGCTGTTTTATTGGTACCTATGGAAAGACCAAATTAAAAAGGTGGAATACAAAGAAATATAACAACTAGCCTTAAGAACTAATTGAATTTGTGGTCTCAGCTCTCCTCATGGGTCTTACAGATGCTAATGAAAACATCGGGTTAATTAACAAGGAGATGGGAAGAAGCCAAGGGAAGATTCAAGGAACTCTTCCCAACAAGGTGGAAATATTTTAAAGAGTTATTTAAAAATAAGCTAAATAAAGCAAATATTGAAAGGCAGGAAAACAGACAAATCAGAAAGGGAAGAGTCACAAGACTCATCCCAGCAAGATGGGAATCTTTAGATGGTTGTTAAAAAGTGAGATGAATAAAACGGACATTGATGGGGCTAAAACAAAGTTTTTAATACAGTACTACCTAAGGTTGGGCGAGTCAAAAGGATCCCTACTGGTTCCCCCAACATTAAAGGGCCCCAAACAAGTCTGCTCTATGTACCTCAGTTTGGAGAAATTTAAAACCAAACAAGTCCACTTTATTTACCTCAATTTGGAGAAATTTAAAAGGCTGAAAGACAGAAATTACAATGAGAAACCTGACCAACAATTGCTTGGGGCAACAAGCCAGTTAATCAAGTTAAAGATTGACAAAAGAGCCACGGTCCCTTGTCTCGAACTCTCACTGGGGACCCAAAGCCTTTTACACAGGAATGATAAAATGACCGGGAGATGAAGAGAAGAAATTTCTGGGACATCTTCATGCAGGAACCCCATGAACTGTGGTACCAAAACCCATTGGTGAGACCTTGACTCAGGCTACAATTAGATTGAGAAAACTTAAAAGTGTAAGGGTTGATAGGATTATAAAATTTGCAATGTTTAAGCAAGTATTATATGAAGAGGTTATGTCAACTTCACCTGAGTGTTTTATGGGAATGGATGTTATGTCTGGCCAGGAACGCTTCCCCTACCCAGTACTATAAGATCAAGACTTGTTGATGGGGTCCTAATGGAAGCTATGGGTAGAGGTATAAGCACTGATGGAATTAAGATGAACGTTTGTAGAACCGGTGTATTTGAAGGGGCTTTATGTGAGGTGATTGCATCTCTTTTTGTCTGATTGTACTATGGGTTGTATTATGGGGATGGGCGTTGTGTCTTACCGGGGAATTCTTCCCCTGCTTAATATAAAACAGAGGGCAGATAAATCTGTCCTTCAGGCAATGTTAATTAAACATGCTAAAGGGAGTCAGTAGGGTTGCCTGAGCCCATACAGATGGAAACTGAAGGCTGATATTTGCGGGCTAATAAGAAGGATAGTGGAAGCCCCCACACACAAGGTATATTGGTCTAGGGTTGAATTGTACACTCAGAAAGGGCGCCTTTGTTAAGCACTTTGTGCAGACTTTTTAAAAGTGTGGTACATTGCCCTGAAGTTCTAGAACATAAAAATCTTTTGATTTACCTCTTAGTTAGAAATCTCCCTGATATAAAGAAGCAAATTAAAGCAATGGTAATTAGATGAATGGACTAGTCTTTTGATATCATTCAGGCTACAACCCAAGTATTTGAAGAATTAAAAGCAACTCTCTTTGTCCTATAAATCTCTACAAAATCTGAAATGTAAACCCAGCTCACAATCCCCGGAGACTGAGCCCAATTAGCTCAATCGACAGAATCTGAAAAAAAGGGGAGAGAGGAAGTATTTGGAAATTTGGCAAAAAAAACAAACAAACAAAAAAAAACTTAAATATCCTCTCCACAAATATTAGTAAAAAGCTTTAACAGGTGAATTTAACTCTTTCCAACTGCTGAAACAAAATTTGGATCAAACTATTCTTTTATAAACTAGTGAGTTTTGTGCTGTACCTGAGTCACAGCAAAAATTTAATGAAAACTGTAAGGTCTCCATCTGTGTTCACATATGTCTATATCTACATGTGGTAAATGTGAGATATTTTTCTACCTCTGGATGGTATTGCCAAACTTAAGAACTCTATTTAATTGGGTTAAAGGTTAAGCACTTGTAAGATTTGGGCATTTTAAAGTTCTCAGAAGTACAACAGAAACCAACCCAAATGTTTTTCAAGTTAACATGATATAAAATAACCTTTGGTAAATAAAAGCTAGTTTAAGTTTGTCAATTTAATTAAAATAGACATGTCTTTACAGTTATCAACATTGAATATGATGAAGATAAACAACTTTTATTCTCCCTGGGTTTATTAGTTAAATAAGCTCATGTTATCTCTGTTACAAAATTTGTCAGCCAAAATAATAACTCAGATTGATACCTAATTTTGTCTAATGTCTCATGAAGTGTTCGTGGGTAATCTAAATACAGTTGTTGGGAGCAAGTGATTTAGATAGAAGTAAATGAGATAAGAGTTTGTAGATAAACTTTTTAGCAATAATTACATTTTATGGTGTGTGTAGTTAAAAATAGCTTCCAAAATCTTTTTGGTAGCTTGAAACCTTAGGGTTTTGCTACGTTAAATAAAATGATGGAAAATTCGTTGAATATCTAGATCATTTTCAAATAGGATAATACACCAAAATGTTAATTGCTAAACAAGTGTAAGTTCACCTACTTTTGTCTTATTATAGAAAAACTAAAAGATGTTTGGGTCTATTAGTAAACACATCTTGAAAGATTGTACTATGAAGCAGCATATGTTTCCAGAAATTATGAAAAGTATTTATAAATTTGCCAAGCCACAGTATGCTAGTGTAAAAGACAGTTCATAATTGTTTACATCTTTATTTTTCACTAGAAATTAAGGTTTTTAAAGGTTAAAAATTCTAAGAAGAAGATACATTTTGTTAAGGGAAATGAGAGTAATTTGTCTAAACTAGGACCTCTGGCTATGAAGGACAAAACTAAATGTATATAAAAGGTTGAAGAAACAGAGAGAAAGAGAGAAATTTACTTTGTGTAGTCAAGTTGGCTAAAAATTGAATTGTCATTATAAGGGTCTTAAAAAAATTAATCTTTAACATCAATAGTGTGTTTATGTAAGACTAAAACTTAATTTTCTTTCATTTGCTAAAAGGAAAGTTTCTTTACGTTTTTAAGTCATTTGCCTAGAAGATGAAGAGTCTATGTCTTATCAAAATAATTTACTGTGTTTGCTGTCTTTATCAGGTCCTTGATTGCTTACAAAAACTGAAATCTTCTTGATATTGGAAGAGCTAAGTTTTGCTAACAGCTATGAAACCTTCTGTATTTGCTTTTAAAGTCTTTTCCTTGTCACTTTTGTTAAATAGATAATTAAATATTGTTTCGTATTGATCTGTGATCCTATTTAGTCAAATGTCCAAACCTTTGATGTCTTTAAAACTTCTGAAAATCAAATTCTAAAAATGAAGTCGTCTTGACCTAGAAGGAACTTTGAGATTCTTCTAGAGGGCCCTTGGAACATTCCAAAGTTTTGTTAAACTAATTAGGTTTGTTTGATTTGTTAAATTGTATGGGAAGCATCATCAAATAAGTGATGCTAAACCTCCTCTATGGATTTCCTTGTATGCATATATGTTATTAATATAAATGTTCTAAGAATTGTATGAAAAATTTTTTAAAAATCTGATATGCCCTGGTATAATGTTATCAGTCATAATTCTAGTTATTATCTTAAAATATTCTATGTCACAAAAATAACCAAATTTCCTTGTCAATTGCATTGTAATCAAATCTTTACCCATGTCGTTTTAAGTCTTTTGTCATTTCAGACAGTTATTGTATTACTTTGATGCTTTTGCAAATACATTTCAACTTCAGAGAGATTTGTGGAAAGGATTCTGACACTTACTCTAGAATACAGATTTATGATAAACTTTCCAGTTCATAAAACTGAACTGGGTAAGAAATTACAGAACTCTAATGAAGAAACTGATGGCTTCATAAACTGTCAACAAAAGATCAAAATCCAGGGTTGATTACATGGGACTGAACAAACTGATGAGGATAATTATAATTTTTATGACTTTTTGTTTGAAATATTGCTGATTTTTTTAATGTTTTGCTTTACCAGATTTAAGGAAACATTTTTCTCTTTTCTCTTAAGCTAACTATGACTATAACTATGACAGCAATTTGGTAAATGATACCTTTGTAAGCAGAAATGGAACATTTATCTTTTTCTCCCTACCTGATCTCTCTAGAATTTGGAAACCCTTAGTGAGTGAGTATTCTCATTTTCACAGCAATATAGTTATTTACATAAGTTCAATAAGAATCTGTTCTCTTTATAACAGAACACAATTGGAAACATTGGTTATATTATCAAGAAATGTCGTATTTGAGAGAGATATGCATAGACTCAGATATGACCAGACAGCTTTAGGAACAAAGATTGACTTTATGGAACAAAATAAAGCCCCTTGGAAATATCAGCTTCGTACCTTGCTTACAGGGTTCCCAGCAATCTTACCACGTGAGTAAAGAAGATCACTTCATGGCAGGTGTAAGCACCTCAGGATATTTTGGGGATGTCGAGAAGAGAGGAATTCACCCAAATCTATAGTTATTGCAGGCAGAGTCTGATGACAAGTCCTTGGCTTGGCTTTCCTGGCCTCAGGAGGCCTTTAAAAGTTTAATCTGAGATTCCTTATGGAAAGTTCCAGCAAAGCAGATTTAAAAGAGCCTATATGATTAATTGCCATTTTTGTTATACTTATGTAAATAATTGGGCCAAGTTTATTGACACTAGACTTATTTCACAAACAAATTAGTCTTAATTTGGCTATCTTTGGTAGAAACAAGGGTGATTTTAGAGAGAAAAATTAGGTTTCAGCAGAAAACTATACTATACACTTGTGAATGTTAGATTCTAGTTCTGTTATGATCTTTGAGGTTTTGTTTTCCAGCTGTAAACTAGACAGATCCTGAATTCTTCTAGTTCCCTCAAATATTTGAGGAACAACTTTCAAAACTAATGCTTCTAATTTTTTTCTACTTTTGACTTGGAGTCATTGAAAATTAAAGCTGCCCTGTTCCTGAAGCCTTACAAACTGAAGCTGAACAACTTGATATGAACTTAAGAGAGATCGCCACAATAGCCCATGTTTCATAGCATCATCTTCATGCCTCTTGCTGTGTAACCCACTAAGAAAGTTACCTGAACACTTGATATCATCAGAGACATTTCAAACTGCAAAAGATGCTTTGACCCTGACATCTTCTTCATTGGCTGCCCCCGGGCTCAAAAACTGGTCTATAACTTGTTCCAATCATTAACCTTTGTTTTTCTATTGCTTGCTTACACAATATAGGCCTAAGTTTGGGAGCCCACCTGCATCACTGCCTCCTGAAATGATTTTAATTGGACTGACCTGTTGTCAGGACTAAGAGACAGTTCAATGAAATTCAACAATCTACCAACTCATGTTTTGGACTGAAACTTCTCCAAGAAGTTTCAAAGTTGAGACTGTAGGGGAGCAGAATTTGCCCCCCCCAAAAATGTGTCTATTTGGCTTGATTATTTTCGAGAACAAAAGATTCAGGAAGAAACTTTGACCTTCCCCCTAACTGCCTAGAAGAATTCCAGGAAGGAGATATCACCACAGATAACTATGATATGATATGAACTAGGTGTGGTAGGCAGGGAGGAACCTAGCAAGGCCCCTTTGATCAAAGTTCTCTCCATGTCCCATTGTCTCTTCAAGGCATGGCAAACATTTGTTTACCACACATTTGCTTTTCCATCTCCATGTGAATTGGTTCCTCCCCTTGGAAGTCCCAAACCACTACCCCCAACATCGTCTTTTGTCTTTAGCTGAAGATGATATTTAAGGTGGTGGCTTTGGACATTTTGACGAGTTACTCAGTTTTCCTGGGTTTCTCCAATGTACACACATTATTAAACTTGGTTTGATTTTCTCTTGTTATTCTCTCTCATGTCAATTTAATTCTTAGACCAGTCAGAAGAACTTAGAAAGGTAGAGGAAAATTTCTTCCTCCCTTACAGTGCAAATTAAAAGAAAAAAGAAAAGATGTCTCTTATTCCAGGAGGATTTAGCCCCCCACCAATGCACACTACCTGTGAGCAGAGAGCCCGGGATAGATTTTTGTCCCATTTCATCCCTTTGGCCAGATGCCCTTATGCAGTGAACAACTTACACAACCTTATATGAAAATAAGACCCCATAAATTAAATTGAATCAAATTTCAGTAAGCTTATTACAAATAATTAAGAAGAAGACTACTGGGACTATAATTATCAAAGAAAATTCACACCTAAGCATCTACATCTACCAACCTCACTGCATCTGTTTCTTATATTCTGCCTTCTTTCTTGTTTTAATGTATGGATCATCTGTGCTTCTATCTTACGGCTCAATCCCGTTCCTTCTCACTGACTCGAAGACCTCACACCTGCAGTTGACTCCCCTCCTTACAGCATCATCAGTCTCCTCTTTCTAGTGAATCATTCCAATCATCAAACAAGTGTTGGGCTATCTCTCAGCTTAAAAAACAAACAAGCAAACTGTGATCTCTTCTTTTTCAACTATTGCCCCAATTCTCTCTGCTCCCCTGCTAAGTAAAACTCCTCAAAAAGGTCATCAATACTACCATCTCCCTTGCCCTCCTCTCACCTGATTGTCTGCTCCCTTTGCAAGTCTGGCACAGACCTGCTCCAGCCCCTCACTTATAGCCTGGTGGCCCCCAGCATGTACTGTATCATCTATCCTAGGCCTTTGAGATTCAGTCACAATGGAGACAGAAAGAGTTTTGTCATCCTGGTACATGACTATTAAGAAGCACTAATTCTGGTAAGCAATTGGACTCACTGAGTTTTTCTCATTGCCTTCAAGGTCCTTATTCCTCTCTTTCTTCATTTGATTTCAAATACCTGTCACCACCAGTCCTTCATTGTCTTAAATGCCTCTCAGCAAATTTTAAAGCATAGATGCCACTTCAGTCAGGGCTTATGAACTCAAATACCTACAGCGCCTAGGCAGCCGGGTGTGAATGAATGAGAATCTCTAGGAAGAAGTGGATCATAGACAAAGAGGAGTGACATTTGGGTTTAGTGTTGGGGATGCAATAGGGAATGGTGGGATGATAGTCAACTGAAAGGGGACAACTGTCCTGTCTGAAGGAGACAGCCACTGCCTAGCTCAGGCCAATTATTGCTCTGCTGGAATATAGGTTTATGTTGCCCCAAATTCTGATTTTTCAAGAGAAGGCAAGAATATGGCTTTTTTGTGTGAAATATCCAATATTTAAATATTGACTAATTCAGGTTTTCTACCCAACCAACAAGAAACCAGTCAAAATACAAAAGAGGACGGGAGCTGGCCTCCAGGCCTTCCATTTGTACTGCTGGCCTGATGTCTTCATCCTGAGTTCAACCTCCCTTTGATTATGTCTCCTAAGTTCCCCATGATTTTATTATTTCCTCTTCATTCTCACAAGCTCCCTTCTTGGTTCTTGGAAATTAGAACCAGGAGATGGATGGACAGAGAGCAATGTTTTTTCCCACACACTGAACTTAGAGCTTCATTACTGATTCACATTATAATTGTGAGTCAAGATGACTTTTTTCCCTTCTTTCTTTAGCTTGTTTCTGTTCTAAATCAGAGCACAAAGAATAAATTCCAGGGTGACCCACCAGATGACAGAACCACCCAATGGAAATCAATCCCATTGTTTGTGAGCTGAAAATCCCCAAGCATAAGTCTGACCAGAAAATTAAAAGGCAAATGAGACAAGCACTGGGCCAAAAGGGACGAAGGCCTACCAGTTCTTTCCTCATTTAACATGTGTATCACCAGTGAAGATTCCTTCCACATTTACTTCTTCTAAGAGTGATGGCTGTTCAAGCAAGGGTTGAGCCTGGGAGCTGTGTGCAGTGCTGAGCCAACAGCAAGGCCATTCTTAGATACATTCACCTAAATTTCAGGGACCTGGAAATTAAGAAAAAGCCAATGTCACCCAGCAAAATCTAGCAAAAGACCTCTCCCTCATCCTCCTTTACGTTAAGAAGTTTAGCCTGCCTAAAATATATTCCTGAGGAAGAGGACATGTCACTCTACCTTAGTATTGAGTAGGTTTCAAACCATTCCTAAAAGATTTTTTTGCAGGGGATAAGTTTCACCAGGAGTTGAGAGGGACAGTTATTGCAGAATTTAAGGCATTGCAGAGTACGTTAGTACTCACCAATATCCACATGCATTTTCATATTTCCCAGATCCGTTTACAGTTACGTTGACCACGTGACTAGTTTGGACCAATGGAATAGCACTTATGGTGGAAGTGGTCAAGTCTCTGGTGCTCCTTTTACCCTCTCTCTTCTGTGCACAACACTAGAAGCATTCGGCTCAGACAGCAAAGCCCCATGATGGTCCGTGCGTCACTGCTTGGAGGAGTGCCACTGCGGGAGCCTCCAACTCTCAGCAGCCTTGGCATGAATGAGAAATAAGCTTGTATTAAGTCACTGGAATTTGGAGACTATTTGTTACAACAGTTAGCATTAATTGCTGTGACTAATACAGAAGAGAAATTGGAAAGACTAGTAAAAATTTACCCAAAGACCTTCCAGTAGCCTCAAGGCTGAGCTCCAGGAAGGTGAAGCTATTGCTGTTCCACCCCCACAGGAAAAAGATCAACTGTAACTGCTGTTCCTAGGTCCTGAGACCATGACCACCTTTTCTCTGGGATTGTGTCACCCAGACTTCCAGGTCTTTGGGATCCATCTGGAAAGAAGCTCCCTCCACTGGAAAATGCACACGGTTACCCTCGTTTCCTCTCAATGTTGGGACTGTAACAGGTAAGCCCTGTGCAATTCTGCTGAGGAAAGTGCAACTCACATCAAGGTCGCCTATGAGCCTTGGCTGTGAAAAGTTGTTTTGAAAGAAAAAGCGTCTCTCCCAAGACCAGTGGGAACAAAGGAAGATCCATGCCTGATTACAGGAAAACCACACTACCTGCCACGGGGTGTGGAAGCAAGAGCAGTGACTGGTCCTTCAGCTTGTTTTATTAAACCGGTTTGACATGGTTGGGTTTTTTTGTTGTTGTTGTTGTTGTTTGTTTTTTTAATCATATGTGCTGTTTATCTGTAATAGTTTGGTGGGTTTTTTTGTTTTTTGTTTGTTTTTTTAGTCTGACACAGTTTTAGCAATAGCTTCAATTCCAGAGAAGCTACTCCAGAATGACAAATTTGGTTTTCAGACTTCAGTTACGGAAACTGAACCCTTGCTCATCCAGATATAAAAAGAGACCCTTAACTCGGTTAAATACATATAGTAAGAGACAGAGATTGAACTGGCTTCAATCACAAAAGGTCCATCTTTGCCCACTAAAAGAAAGAAACAAAACAGAAAAAGAGGAAAAAGCAAGGAGAAGAGCAGAAAAAAGAGGTGCATGCCCCTCCTTGTTTGACACAAATGCAGAAAGTCATGGATGGTTGGTGATGCTGGAACCCAGTATTCCATTATGTGGGAAGAGTTCACACTGTCTGTCAATCCATCAGTATTTGTGGAGTAACTTGTTATCCTCAGCATGATGCTGGACACCCCATGGTTTGATCCCTCAGTTTACCAATTCATGTAGGTAAGAAGACGAACTCAATTTCCTGCTAATTTAGCACCAGGCTGGTAGAAAACATTAACTTCAGTCTTGCTCAGGCCACCACTGGCCTGGGCCAGAATGAACAGGAACCAGGGCCTCTCTGGGGTTCTTCAAGGCAGGCACCATGGCTGTTGGATTAGGGAGCACGTCAGCATGTGTCAGCTCTAACACTTCTCCTCACCTGTGATGCTGATCCAGATTCAACACCTAAAAGGGAGAATCCAGTCGGCCCAGCTTGGATAACAAGCCCACCGCCTGGCTGGGGAGAGTGGGGAGACTTGATTGACAGTCTACCAGTGTGGGTGAGCTAATTCCCTGGAATGCACAGAATGAGGATGAGGTAATTTCCTGGAAAGGAAATGGGGTGCTATTAGCATGAATGGGGAGCAGCAAAAACAACAAACGTCCACTCCACCTCCTCCCTAAGTTAATATATTTGATTTTAACCCAAGGCTTCTGGAGACAGATTAACATCCATGGAAAGGCAGAAAAGGGTCCCTTTGCGGGATCATAAAGAAGAGAGCACCATCCCATAAAACAGCCCAACACTGGAAACTTACAAGGTGCCTGTATGTATGTTTCCTCCTGGGAAATTATTACTCTCCTGTTTCACAAATGAGGAAAGGCAGGCAGGAAAGAGAGAAATGCTGCCCAAGATCGTCCGCTAAGCAGAAAGTCTGCTACGCCCCAAGGAACTCTGTTTCAAAGTTCCATCTCCTGACCCCAGGCATCTCTCTCAATGACCTTCTCCTGCTGCCTGGAGAATTCATGGGTGCCTCTGAGGAGCCCCTCGCTACCACTGGAAAAATTTCTCAAAGCACACAGCCTCCTGTGGTGCGGTGTGTAGCTGTAGGACAGGCCTTTACGTTGACTTTTGCTGAAGGGTTTGGAGGGGAGGGGATTGGGCAGGGGGTGGGGAAGGAGAAGGGACCCATGGTGAAAAATTTCAAAGGTGAAAATATTTTCCTGAAAATACAGTGTCTGTGTGCAATAGGTGTCGATATAACTGATCTTCTGTCTTGAGTTGGAGCTGGGAATGGATTTTTTACAGGAAAAAGGAAATGCATGAGTGTGGAGCTGCCAGCAGCAAAGGAAGTTTCCAGGCGACTTGTCATGGTGCAATTTATAGACACAAATCTCAGAAGGCCTGTAGCGGGGCTGTGGAGAGGGTGTGATTTGTTGGTGGTGGAGCCTGGCACCTGGCACTCATCCATGCTGACTTAACTCGGCGTGCACGTGTGTCGCCCCTATACACAGCCATATCTGGGCAGTTGGAATGAAAAGAGCAGAAAGAAAATGCACTCATCCAGAAGGTAAATAAAAACGGAACCCGAAAAAGAACGAAAATAGTGATTGTGGGGAAGGGGCGCCGGAGGAAATTGCTGGAGGGTAAGCAGACTGTTTGAGACTTGACTTAAAGCAGCTAATTAAACCTGCCCTTCCATCCCAGAAGACACATAGGACAAATGCTGTCAAGGAGTTCTGAGGAGAGGACAGTCCCTCTTAGCTGTTAGTTTGGTCCACTGGGAAATTAACAAATGGATATTAAAGGACAAAACCAAGTAACTTGACACCCGTCGCCATCCCCAAGGCTTCCCCCTAGAAAAACAGAGCCCAGAAAGAAGCAACCTGTGGCTCCTCAGCGAGAGCCAACTAGGCAGTAAGGCATGACAGTCAACACACATCCTGGGGGAGAGGCCATGCAGTGTTTACAGAGCCTGGCGCTGGTGCCAGAGCTAACAACCCACACGCACAGCCCATCTGGGCAAGCTTGAAAAAGTAAACTCGTTTCCTCCGGGTCTTGATGGCTGCAGCTCAAAACATTCTGCACAGCCACATTTGCTTCCCTCCTCTCAGATCCCTTCCAGAAAACCCACACATCTGTATACACACTTTAAAATAAATATGCATGAAAGCAGAATCCAAGCTGAGCGTGCGGGGTGGGAAGGGCCTCCAAGGTTCTTCTCTGGGTGGACCCTGCCCCACAGCTGCTCTCCTCCCCCAGGAAAGCCACCCTGGACAGGCTCTCATTGTAGCATTTTTGAGAAGTGTGAGAACTTGTTAGAATATCAAACCTGCTTTGTGGCTCCCCATTCAACACAAACACAATTTTGAGGTCTGCAGTCTGAATTTTCCCCCAAAGACATCTACAAACTCTGAACTCTGCTCAGAGGGTGAAAAAGCCTGAGTTTCTTTTCAAGTTAATTGGAAACCCTCCAACCCAAGACCTGTCCCCACACCCAAATTTACCAAAAATTTTCCTTCCCACTAAGACAGCAAAAGCCAAAGACTGCTTCTGCTCTTTGCACGCTTATTCTTGTGCATTTTGCAAATCCAGTCTTGTTGTATTGACCCCACGGATCAATCACAGGGCTGGAAAATGCCAGCCTGAGTTCTGGAAGGCGGAGGATGAGTGGGCTGTCCTCCTGGCCTGTTGTGCACTCTAAGACTGCACTTGGGAGCAAGGAAAGGGAGTGGGTTTTGAAGCCAGGCTAATTCAGGGTGCAGCCGAACAATGAGAAAGGTGCTACAACTTGGCCAACGGGAAGAGAAAGCAGAGGGTGATATTTAGCACATCTGCCAAGGAGTCAGCAGACGGCCAGGTCAGCGTGAGGCTAAATTACTGACCCATCACTTCGCTTCTTCTCTCACTCAGGTCTCTACAAAATGGCAAGGTACGAGTTGTCACATTCATGAGGCTCCAGGTTATGATAATGGGCATACTAGTGAGAATGCCAGGACCTGGTGTTGTGCCCTGAAAACATCAGCCTCCCCAGGCTGGCAGCCACCGAGGGCCCTCCTCCGCTTAGCAGACATCTTTCTCCATCTGCCAAGACCCCACTCACTATCACCTCCTCCATAAAGTTCCACTCATTCGAGTAGATCCAGTCACCCCTCCTCCAGCCCCCAAGAGCAGTGGCCTCCTAAGTTTTTGGTTTGCATGCTCCCTGAGAGCAGTTTGAAAATCCATATACCCTCTCACACAGTTTTAAGACGACATAAAAAAACTTTTACTGTAAATTTAAATAGTTGCAGAAGATGTCATTTCCTTAGTATTGTAAATATTAGCATTTTAAAATAAAACTATTACATCACTCTTTTAAACACTGCCAATGAATTCCAAGCATCGGAGCAATTCTATACCCACCATTATCAATTTAAAAAATATATGAAAAGTCTTCTTTATCAACTTATTGTTTCATTTTCTCCCTGAACTCATATTTCCACTCTATTTACTCTTTGTAATCTTTAGCAATTGTCATATACTTTTATGTTTGAAAGTTTTTTTCATAAATGATCCTTGTATCATTCTTTTCTGCAACAAAAATGTAAATACATTAAAATTTGAATTTCATCATCAATATGTCAGTAAGTCTTAAGCAGCTTTTTCCAAACCAAGTTATAGTTTCAATAATCATCAGAACACAGTTGACCAAAACAATATAAATATATTATAAATTTTCATAAATAATCATTAAACACAAAGGGTAAATTTTATTAAAAATCCACCTCTTAAAGAATTGAAGTGGCACTTTGTTTTCAACCAGCTGATGTATCCATGGATGAAAATTATTTTTTGCTAGAATGAGAGAGTGTTCAGAATCAGTTCTACTTCTATTTTACATTTTTAGAGAGAAAACTCTGAGAAACTTTGTTCTCCCAAAAACAAGATGTGAATGAAAGGAGTGTTGTGATGCCAAAAATTACATAACAATCTTTTATCAAAAATTGGTAATAACCTATCAGTTTGCTCCTCCTTCAATTTTGTTGAAAGAAAAGAATTAGAGACCACGAGACCTGAAAACACATTTGTCACCCAGTCATTACTCATTCACCTTCCTAACTCTGGGAAATATACCAAAAAGACTGTACCAATCCTTCTCAGATGACTGCTAATTATACCTGCTACTCATTTACTTACAGGCCCATTGTCTAAACCAAAAAGGTTGGGAAAATTAAAATACTTGTTATTTTAACATAGCTTTGCCAATATATTTTTTTTTTTGCTTTTTAAATTGAAATATAATTCACATATCATAAAACTTGCCCTTTTAAAGTATACAATTTAGTGGGTTTTAGTATTTTCACAAAGTTATGCAGCCATCACCATTATCTAATTCTAGAACATTTTCATCACCCCAATAAGAAATATTGTACCCATTAGCAGTTACTACTCATTCCCTGCCCCCCACCAACCAATACAACTTTAATTTTTATCAAAATTATTTTATCTCATCACATGCCTTAAATATATTTTCATCAAAGCTTGGATTTTCAGATTTAGCTCATTTGGTTCATGGAAATGGTTGCCATATAACCTGTCTGGCAAAGCAGTCCACGTTGTCAAGCCAAACAGCCAAACCAGATTCAGTTTCAGTTAGAAAAAAACGGACTTCAGTTTCAAATAAATGTGTTAATATGCATCCTTACCCAACCATCTTACTTCTAAATTCTAATTCTGAGGTGAGAGATAAATACATAAGCAAATAATTTGTAGACCAGGTGTCCATCTTAGAAACTGAGAAGATACAGCAACACACCGTGAATTAATTGCCTTGATGCAATAGGCCTTTGCTATTGCTTGTTGGTGCCCTCTTTACTTCATATTTGTGGACTCTTTCTTTAGGAAGCGTATATTCTTTGACATTGTTTAGAGGATGGAATAGTAGGGGTTATTGAGCAGAAATCCTCATCACCTCCGCTGCCTCACTTTACAAAATATCTGAATTCAGAACACCCCAACACAGGCCAAAATACTTCCTTTAGCAGAATACACCCTTAGCAGAACTGCATACAGCACAGGGAAAGTGTGGTAGACACAGAGATGCAATGCGAAGATCCCCTCCAGGGAAGCCGTGGCTGCCCAGCTGTGGGGAGTGAGGCCAGCAGATGGCCTCCAGCTGTCAGCAACTTCTGGGTCAGCCTCAGCTTCAGGAGGCCAGCCTGGTCTGCCTTTCTTGCCCAGCAAGAGCCACTCTGGTGGGCAGTACTTGCCCCAGAGCTCTCCAAGGGTCGGCCAAGCCTTTGTCAAGCCTGCGTCTTGGTTTGACTTCTACCCAATCCTGCTTCCTCCCCTTTCCTTTGGCAGGTGTCGATCACTAATAAATATCTGGCACCCCAAACTCTGTCTCAGCTTCTGCTTCTGGAGGACTCAGCCTGTAACAGAAAGACACTAGGTTCTCTGCAGGTCAGTGGTGTCCAGTTACAGAAGATTTGCCAACACCAATATGTTGAATCATAACTTTACTGCCCCATAGACTTTTCCACCCCTGCATAAGACCCCATGGTGAGACTCAGAATGAGTGAGGTTCATGTCTTTCTTTGACCAAGCGACTGGGGAGTTGGGGGAAGTGACGGCCCTACCCTATCACAGCCATTTTTCAGTCCATGTGGAATTTGAGCATCTAGAGTTGATTCCCTCAAAACCAGCTTGGTCTGTACACCTCCTGGGAAGTCTTTGGATTCACATTCTAGGTCAAAACTCCTACCTACAGCAAGCTGTTTGTCCTAATAATCACACACTGTATTTTTACTGGTCTGTGTGAACACCTGCCTTCTCCGTCCCACGGGTTAAGGGAAGAGACTGAGTTTCATTCATTTATTCACCCCCTCAGTTCATTAGTCAATCAGTCACCAGTAACTTTTTCCTTTTTAACAAGTATGTCCTGAGTTCTCACAGTATGCTGAGGGCACACGGATGAGCAACTCCCGGAGCTGCCCCGAGGAGCTCACAGCTCTGTAAGAGATACGAGGAGAGCAGAGGAGTGGAAAGAAGCCAGATGCTCCCAGAGGCGGTGAGAACCAAGACAGACCCAGACTCAGTCACACTGAAAGAGGAAAATGTCTATTTTTATTGCTTTAACTCTTGTGAAATCCCACTGTTCCTTTAGACAGAGTAGCAGTTGTCCACTGGTTATCAAATAGAATTTTATTTAACTGAAGTAAATGATGGAGAAATATTGGAGCACCTAATACTTCTTCCTTTAATTTATGTATTTTCAAGTGCGGATTTTAGTAAATAATTTATTTACCTGAACATTCAAGAGCTTTAGTCTTTCAATTAGTAAAATATGACCTAATTTAAATTGAAGTTTATCTTAAACTCCTGGTAGTTAATGGTAGTTTTCTGTGCCCCATTCCGCCCCCTCGGTCCTCGTTCTGCCATCCCAGCCACATGCCCTCCTTGTTGTTCCCTCTACCTGGAATGTTCTCCCCCAGGTACCTCCCTGGCTCACCCCTCACTGTCTTTGCATCTTTACCACATGGCAACACCCTCTCCTGCCACTCTGCTCAGAATGCAACTCCTGCTCTTCCCTCTCCCCCTTCCCTGTCCCTCTCCCCTCTCCTCCTTCCCTCTCCCCGTTCCCTCACCCTCTCCCCTCTCCCCCTTCTCTGTCTCTCTTCCCTCTCCCCCTTCCCTCACCTTCCTCCCCTCTCCCCTTCCCCTACCCCTTCCCTCCCCCTTCTTTCCCCCCTCCCCCTCTCCCCCTTTCCTCTCCCCCTCTCCTCTCCCCCTCTCCTCTCCCCGTTCCCTCTCCCCCTTTCCCTCTCACCCTCTCTCTCCCCCTTCCCTCTCCCCTTTCCCACTCCCCCTTCCCTCTCCCCCTCTCCTCTCCCCCTTCCCTCTCCCCCTTCCTTCTCCCCCTTCCCTCTCCCCCTTCCTTGCTCCCTTTCTCTCCAAAACACTCATCACCATGTAACAGTCCACACTTTTACTTGACAATCCTGGTCCCTCTGCCATGCGGATATAAACTCCAGGATGATGGAGAGTTTTTGTCTGCCTTGGGCACTGCTCTTTCCAGTGCCTGGCACGCAGTAGATGCTCAGAATAGCAGGGCTGAGAGGGGGCTGCTGAACCCAGTAAGACAGTCGTTCCCATGGTCCAAGGTCTGGGGTTTGTTCCCGTAAGCCAGCAGACCTTAGGTCAAAGCTTTGTGTCTGTTGAGCTGACCCTTCCCTGGGGGCTGGTCAAGTCCATTCTTTGCCTTCAGAGTGGGCCCACTGGGACCACAGCAGCTACTCGAGGTGAGATGCCACCTTTCAAGTAGCCCCCATTTCCTGGCAAAGCTGTTTCACGGGTTCATAAGCTATAAAGGAGGTGAGAACGGTATTCTGCCAAAGGGCAGATCAGACTCTTGGTCAGAGACCCAAACTCTCTGCACCTCAGTCTCCCCATCTGTGGGGAGAAGACAAGCAATGAAAAATGTCTGCCTTGTCCACCCAGGGATGTCTTATGGGATCAAACAGCATCAGGTGTATGAAAACGCTTAGGACTGTGCTGCCCATGTTGATACAGTGATAAATGGGCTCTGCTCCTGCACCTACAATGTGTGCTCTCTCCAACTGTGAGGACAGAGGACAGTCTACCCCAGGGACTCACCAAGGATTTTAGGAAGCTGCCTGACCCTTCACAACTCCAGTGCTTGTGCCCATGAGAAAGGCAGGGAAAAACCATCAGTTTGTTAACTAGCTGAAGAGGGATCCATGCATCTCTCTCTCTCTCTCTCTCTCTCTCTTTCTCTTTCACACACACACACACACACACACACACACACACACAGAGAGAGAGAGAGAGAGAGAGAGAGAGAGAAAGAGAGAGAGAGAGAGAGAGAGAGAGAAAGCCTAATCGAACTGGCATCCTGCATTCTTGATTTCCTTCCTAATAGTCTATTGTTCTAACAACTCCTGCAGAAATTTCCTCGTGGCTCAGAGGGAAAATCTCCCAGGGAAGCCCTCTACCAGACTCTGCACTCACAAGTGGCTGTTGCTGAAGCAGCCAAGAGCTGGCTGGTCTGCAATGATTTCCCTTCCTTCCGATCACTGCATACACTTCCCCTCACAGTCCAGCCCACTTACTCCACTCCCAAATTCTGTCAACAGGAGAAATAAAGAAGAGCCAAGCAGGGCTATTTGTTTCAGACTCCCCACCTGGCTACAGCCCTCCAATCAGGAACTTCCTTTTCTCCTGCAACAATTTTCCTGGCTGGCTGTGGGTGCAGATGTGTTCCTCTTCCTGGCTGTCATCCTCTCACCCTGGTGCCTTACTGTGGCTGCAGCACTCGGGGACCCATGCACATGAGCACGCTGCTTCCACCATTCTCTCTTTTTAAACATATCCAAATATCAGGAGGTCTCTACTCCTCTTCTAGGTTGGTGGCTTTCACGGGTAGAATGTTTTGAGTTTCCATATGAAAGGTATTTAGGTTGGCACAGCAACAAATGGCACACCAATGATTTCGAGTCTAAAACCAGTTCTCCCCTTTTGGGTGGCAACAGGAGCCATGAATTGAGACACTGCATGAGATGCCAGACAGCCTCCACTGCTCCTTCCCGTTGAATTTGGGTAGGGAGCAGTAAACACCTCCCCTTGCACATGAGTATCTCCTCTTCTATAGACAATGACAGGCTGAGCAGAGAGGGAAGTGCCAAGGCCTGCCACTAAAGGGGGAAGAGAAGAGACTTCTCAACAACCGGTGTCAGGATGTGATCCCCAGGGAAGACTTGGGGGGCCTTGAATCACCCACTGACCTGGTGGGGATTTCTTTTTTCCTCTTCTAAAACACATCCTTGATAACATCCAAGAGATGTGAATCAAACTCAGCACCTTTGAAAGAGGAAGCTGAGAGCAGGATAGTGTCCCTGTTCTGGGAATCAGCTTGTTTCCAGAATAGGGTCTCTTTTCGGAAATGGGAAGGTGGTCACCAAGAGAGCAAAAGTAACCTGACCAAAGCCAAGGGTGGGCAGCCGTGTCATGGTGGAAATGAAACTCCAAGAGCCCCAGACCCCAGTTCTAAGCTTAGACCTTCAGAACAGCCTGCTCTCTGGGTTGCCTTTCAACTGAGTTCTAACACAGAATGGGAGTCAGGTAAAATTCAAAAATAATTTTTCTGAAGACTTAAAAAGACTTTCCAAGGCATAAATTAATGGGCTATGATAAAAATGTATGGGGTGAAGGAAATAATCTAAGTGACTGTTGGAAATTCCTGCCTGCATAGTTCTGAGGGAGCCATCTCTCAAGTGGAGCCTTGCTGGACACTGGGCTCCCATCAGCTGGAGAAGGAAGGGGAGAGTCTAGTCTTTTCTGCCTTTGTAATGAATTATAATCCATTTATATACAACGCTGTGTGCAGGCAGTGATGAGATTCCAAAACTTGCAACGCCTTTGATACAACGCCTAGATCAAGCTGCAAAGTTTACCGCTTACAACTCAAGAAAGGGAAGGGAAGCAGGAAGACCACAGTCTTCAGGGGGGAGAGAGATGCATTCATTCCAAGGCAGGTCACCCTTTTGTACCCCAAATCCAAAGCCAGCTGTCAGAGAGAGTCTGTCTACTGACTGCGAGACTTCATTCTCAGATCCATAGAAAATGCTTGTGAGAGCATTCTGTGAGCTGAAAAACACTCCTTGAAATCCAGTAGTTCTCATTTTTGGACAGGGAAAGGAGAAATCCTCTGGAGGCTTGAGCCCTTGTAGTGTAAACATTTGACATTAAGCTTTGATTGCCAAGGCATCCAGTTCAAATACATCCACCTCAAATAAACATATTGCCAGCTGTGTGACACAGCTACTAGCTAAAGTAAGGCTACCCCAACCCTTGAAGGTCCCCTTTTAGAAAGCCCTGGGTGACCTAGATAACTGACCACTTGAGTGATTCCACTTTTCCCTTCCCGCACCTTAATTCTCGCTCTTACTGTTTTAAATTTGTCAATAAAGAGAGAAACTGAGAAACCCTAGGCACCCCACCTTCGACACCAATAAAGGCAGAATCCCAGGTCTGCATGCTGGCAAACTCTCTCTCTCCCTCCACAACCTCTCCGTGTGGCCGCAGTCATGCCATGTACCCTCCAGGACTTGTGAGTAATAAACCTTGTTTTTTTCAAAGTTCCCAGAGAGTTGTTGCTGAGATGCGTCTTGCAATCACAAGAACCGAGGGCTGGTCCAGCCCCAACATTGGCTCCAGTCCGGGGAGTGTCTGTGGGGGCTCCCACAAGTAGTGCAGGCCCAGATTAGGGCCACAGGCATTCCTAGCCAATAGCGTCACTCTTGATAGGCCGAGATCAGATCGACCCAAAACAACCCTTCAAGACGCCTGCTCATGTTCCTCCTGCCAAGAAGAGCTTCCACCAACAGGACTGCCCCCTTCAAAGTCCATCTTCATTCGCTCTCCTTTGGGAAGGGGCTTTAAGCTCCCAAAACGTTCATTTTTTGAATCCTTCATAGCCCTTTGCTCGTTTTCATAACATCCACATTCTGTCTTATGTCAGTCATTTGTGACTTACTGTGTCCTTTGGGTAAGGGTTTGTGTCTCTCCTCTATGTCTTCAAGGGATGCTGCTCAGTCATTCTTGATTTGGAGCAAATCAAACCCAGTGTTCTCTGATGGCAGGAGAAATTTCTAGTATTTTAAGAACTTCCACTTCCAAAGGTGCCCAATTAATATAAAAGGAATAGCATATGTCCTAGGGCAATATGCCTAAAGCAGGTTGGGAGGTCCTGGTGTCTACTAAGTTCCCTCTACATTCATGATAAGAGTTGAAAAGCATTTTCTAGAAGTTCATTCCAATTAACTTTTAAAATTCCAGCATGATTACTTCCGTGGAAATTTAGGACGATGGGCGATTTCAAATTATATTCCTGTATGTCCATTAAGAAGTACTTGTTAATTCGCTTACTCATTTGCATTTCTGAAAAACTACAGAATCAGAAAACTTATGAACAGCTAAGGAAATTAATGGCAACCCTCTGTTGAACAGTCATCTTCCAAGGCTGTCAATCTTGCAATTAGAGAATCCACTAAAAACATGCCTTTGTCGTGGGATCTTTTGTTTGCACCTGCCCAGCCTCTATTGTCCCTTTTTCTGATAATGGCACTCATCCCAGCTTCCTTAGGATTATCCCCTCAACCCTCCCTCTGTTCAGTGGGGTTTACCTCAGTCCCTAGTTGCAAGATTAGACACCTGACCCTGGCATGACCAACATATTCCAATCTTCTGGACACGATAATTGGCTTAGGGGTGGAAAGATGGTCTACCTAAACCATTCAAGTTAGAATAATCTGGAAATTTGCTTAAACAATTGGAAAACATGTCCTTTTTCTCCTAGGGTTGCTTAACTGGTGGAATTTAAATCTAGATCTGCTGCTGTCCATCTTTGCTGTCACCTGAATGAAGCCAGCTCAGAGGGAAGCAGCCTAAGAGGTGGAGAAAGAGAAAGACTGACTCCTCATGAATCAGTTTGAGCACCCAGATTAAGTCATGTCTGAAGTTTTAGACTTTTCACTTAGATAAGCCAATGAATCTGCTTATGTCTTATTGTGATTAGGTTTACGTCACTTGTGACTGTGACTCCTGACTGATGTAGCATAGATGATAATATGATAATAGTAGCTACCATTTATTGAGCACCTAGTGTGTGCCAGGCAGAGTACATGTATATTATCTCTACGTTTCACAACCATGGAAGATGGTCATTATACGACTGATTTTCCTGGTGAGGAAACTGAGGCTCAGAGAGGTGAGTGGTTTGTTCACGGTCACACCATTAGTGAGGGGCAGAAGTGGGATTCGAACTCAGGTCTTCCTGCCTCTAGAATCTGTATTCTTGTCCCAACACCAGGCTGCCTTTTCATGGACAGGACACCTGCTACATATTGGCTGCAGGGAATAAAGATTCTTCTAGGGCATGATTGGCTTCTCATCAATTCTATCAAAATTAAATGTAATTGTTTTCAATCAAACCATCTCTTTGGCCTTCCAAATCCTCCTCAAACTCACCAGTCATGCCCATTTATAACCAAATTATTTGCTGCGTTGTGTGACTTGAGTACTGAACAAGGAAGTCTGGCCACTCTTGCCACTCCAGCGGGAAGTATGGGAGGAAAGGTATGTGAGAGCCCAACTCCGACACCCTCTGTTAGGCCGTGTGGTTTGGACTCTTGGAATATGAGGACTGAAGCTCTCTTATGTGATCGACAGAGACGTGAGAATTTTACTCTGACACCAGGTCAACTCACCAACCGCAGGGCCCCATCCAGATGCTGGAGTTGGAACTGGAAGGAGGTAGTTTGTGCTGCAGCAAGCACCCGGCTGCCCAAACCCTGGGGACATATGAGTCAACCCCATCGAGGACTTTGTCATCTTCAGCAGGGAGATTATTTGGGATTATCAGAGATTAAGGTAAAGCAGTATCTGTTTAATCTCATGGCTAATGAGTTGAGAAGGAATTCCCCATTAGAAAGAATCTGCCTGCTCTGCCAACCACAAGTCTCCTGTTCCCCTGTGGCCTGAGGCAGAACCAGACTACAGGTGAACAATAGAAGCACCTGCATAAAACCTGGTTGCCAGGGCCCCAGACCATGGGCATCCTTCCCTCCAGAACGCTCTCTCTTAACTCCCTGGTAAAATTCAGATGTGTCTGGAAAGAAAGACCATTTACCCTTCCTGTGGCAAAACCAATGGATCAAAGACACTTAAATGGAAGGGAATGGGAGCAGTAAAAGGCCTGTGAGAAAAAGAGGGGCCAACAACCCTGGGGGAAGGACTTCCCTACTTTTCCAGGGCTGCTGCCTGACCTGAACCTGAAGGGCAATGGGTACTTGGCAGAGCCTCCACCCTTTTTGCTTCAAACTCAGAGACTAAAGTTAGAGAACCACAAAGAGAAGCCTCCCAAGCTCAGAGATGGTCAGCGCACAGTTGTCAAAATCGTCCCTCAGTTGGTTGTCCTAGCAAGGGCCTGCTTTTTCTTTTTCAAGTATCATTTTTAATTTAGTGTTTAATTGCAAAAATAAGGCACAAATCCACTCTGCTTTTAAAAATTAAAAACATTTGGATGAAGCTGAAGTCCTTCTTGACCACTACTCCGATCCCAGGTAGCCAAAGTTGGGAGGAACTCCTTCCAGAAGTGTAGGCGGACGCGTAGTCATGCAAGTCTGTGCACTTATCTGCCCTTAGAAACTTTATAGGATTTTTGTGTGAATATGTGTCTTCACAAAAATGGCATGCTATCCATCTATGGTTTGTCTGTTTCACTCAGAAAAGCGTCTTAAGGATCCATCCATGTTGAGAGCCACTCACACTTTCCCCCTGGACTTTTTGAGGGAAAGCCAAGTACAACGAAATAGAGCTCCATTAGGTCATGTCCTCACCTTGCTCCTGCCCTGTCGTTCTCTCTCAGGCTGGGTCAACACTCCATCAGCATTGCTTGATCCTCAAGGAGGTGCCACATTGAGTCCCAGTTAGGTCGAGGTAAAGGGACGTGCCCGTTGTGGCCCAGGAACACCCTCCATCACCCTCCCACACCTATGAAAACCTCTCTGCCAGGTGCCTCGGGCGAAGGTGGGCTTAGGGAGACCACAGCGACTGCACAAGAGTCTTCTCTCCCACGGACCCTTTCCTAATACAGAAGATTCCCAGGAGCTGGGCCTTCCCGTGAAAGGTAGCACACTATGGTGAAAGGGGCATGTATTTTAGAGTTGGCAGACTTAGGTTTGCTTTCCCCCTGACCTTTTACTTACTAGCTATGGGTTCTTGGGCGTCTTACTGAACCTCTGTAAGCCTCAGTTTCCGTGTTAGGGAAATGTAGCTAATTCTAGCCACCTTGCAGGATGCTTCCTTACACCAGGCGCTGAAAAGAGTAGCTGCTCTTATGATGCCATCCTGTGCTCATGCTTCGGCAGAGAGGCTCCGGGTACACAGT
Source organism: Diceros bicornis minor (assembly GCF_020826845.1). NCBI lineage: Eukaryota > Metazoa > Chordata > Mammalia > Perissodactyla > Rhinocerotidae > Diceros > Diceros bicornis. Next base: position 4,735,733 of record NC_080761.1, read on the forward strand.
TTAGGGGTCGCCCCAGGAGGTTTTCAGACCTCAACAGAGGGGACTTTGCAAGCAGTGCTGCAGATGCTCCAAGGTTGAAGCAGGCTGGAGAGTTCACCCAATCAGCACCAGGATGGCCCAAGGAACCCCAAGCTACCGCCAGGGAGGCCCAGACCTGCTGGCTATGCAGCGCACACCACCCACGGCCTTCCGACCAGGCACACCGTGTGCTGACCACGTTGCTCTTGGGTGCCACAGGTTTGGATGCCTTTTCTGACGTGTCAGTGGCTCAGGCTCTTTGCCTTTTGCCTTTTTCTGCCTCGAGGGTCCCCTTGCCCCTCATTTTCTCTCTCCTTCCCTCAGTCCTTGAATATGTCATACTGCAGGGCTTTCAGGGGCAGGAAACTTGAGAGGAAACGAAACATGCACTCGTACTTGGCAGTTTAGAAAATGGCCCAAACTTGGGTAAAAAAGGAGGCAGAGGGTTCTTTTCTCAAACTTAGCATTTTTTTTAAATTAGTGGTAAATTCTGGGTCTCGGTTGAGGAGCATGTGATACAACAGAGTGGTTAAGAAGCTGGTTTGGAGATAGAGCTGCGTGAGCTCAAACACCAGCTCTGGCAGAGTATCCTCCAAGCCTCCGGTCACTCGCATCTCTCACCCCCTCACGCAATGGCTGTGATTGGCCCTTGTACGTGCTTGACAAATAGATGCTATTGTTATTTTTCTCTAGCGATCCCTGACTCTTCAGTAACATGCTTACACACGAGTCAGCTGAACAACCAATTTCTTAAACCCCTTTTCAAATGCTTTAATTTGAGTCAAAGGAGAAAAAGAAACAAAATCACCTATACCCATGGTTCTAAAATGAGAATGACTGCCTCGGAACCAAGATTTAATCCATCAAAAACAATGTTCAGCGAATTGTATGAGCAACTCATAGTTACACAAAGATCACAAGAATGTGTCTTTGCCTGTGAAAGATCTAGAATCAACATGGGCAGTAGCCTCACTGTCCTACTACTTCTAGTATCTTCTCTTATTCACTAGGAATACTAGTAACAGCTCACTGTTGGACAAACACACTACACACATTTAACCTTCTGCACAAAACTATGAGATATAAATACTATTACCTCCATTTAATGGATGGAGAATTGGGTGCTGACTCAATGGTTGGAGCTCAAACTCGCAGCCTCTATTTTTTTAAATTATTTTATTGAGGTCATATTGGTTTAAAACATTGTGTAATTTGAGGTGTACATTATTAAATATCAGTTTCTTTATAGATTGCATTGTGCTCACCACCAATAGTCTAGTTTTTATCCATCACCATAAATATGTGCCCCTTTACCCCTTTTGCCCTCCCCCTCTACCCCTTTGGTAACCACTAATCTGTTCTCTTTATCCATGTGTTTATCTTCCACATGTGAGTGAAATCATGCGGTATTTGTCTTTCTCTGTCCGGTTTTTTCGCTTAGCATTCATACCCTTAAGGTCCCCCCATGTTGTTGCAAATGGGACAATTTTGTCTTTTTATGGCTGAGTAGTATTCCATTGTATATATATATATATCGCATCTTTATCCATTCATCAGTCGATGGGCACTTGGGTTGCTTCCACATCTTGGGTATTGTGAATAATGCTACCATGAACACAGGGGTGCATAAATCTCTTTGAATTGTTGATTTCATATTCTTTGGATAAATACTAAGAAGTGGAATAGCTGGATCATACAGTATTTCTATTTTTAATTTTTTGAGGAATCTCTGTACTGTATTCCATAGAGGCTACACTAGTTTGCATTCCCACCGGTAGTGAATGAGTGTTCTCTTTTCTCCACACCCTCTCCAACATTTGTTATTTTTTGTCCTGGTAATTATAGCCATTCTGACAGGTGTAAGGTGATATCTCATTGTAGTTTTGATTTGCATTTCGTTAATAATTAGTGATGTTGAACATCTTTTCATGTGCCTGTTGGCCATCTGTATATCTTTTTTGGAAAAATGTCTGTTCATATCCTCTGCCCAGTTTTTGATTAGGTTGTTTGTATTTTTGTTGTTGAGTTGTATGAGTTCTTTATATATTTTGGAAATTAACCCCTTGTCAGATATATGATTTGCAAATAAATTTCTCCCAGTTGATGGATTGTTTTTTCATTTTTTTCATCGTTTCCTTTGGATTGCAGAAGCTTTTTGGTCTGATGTAGTCCCATCTCTCTATTTTTTCTTTTCTTTCCTTTGCTTCAGTAGTCATGGTATTCAAAAAGGTGTGGCTAAGACTGATGTCAAAGAGTATACTGACTATCCTTCTGGGAGTTTTATGGTTTCAGGTCTTACATTCAAGTCTTTAATCCATTTTGAGTTAATTTTTGTGTATGGTGTAAGGTAATGGTCTACTTTCATTCTTTTGCATGTGGCGGTCCAGTTTTCCCAACACCATTTATTGAAGAGATTTTTCTTTCTCCATTGTATGTTCTTGGCTCCTTTGTTGAAGATTAACTGCCCATAGATGTGTGGTTTAATTTCTGGGCTTTCAATTCTGTTCCATTGATCTGTGTGTCTGTTTTTGTGCCAGTACCATGCTGTTTTGATTACTCTAACTTTGTGGTATATTTTGAAGTCAGGGATTGTGATGCCTCCAGCTTTGTTCTTTCTTCTCAGGATTGCTTTGGCTATTCAGGGTCTTTTGTTGTTCCATATAAATTTTAGGATTCTTTGTTCTATTTCCGTGAAGAATGTCACTGGGACTCTGACTAGGATTGCATTGAATCTTTAGATTGCTTTAGGCAATATGGACACTTTAACTATGTTTATTTTTCCAATCCATGAGCATGGAATATCTTTCCATTTCTTTACGTCTTCTTCAATTTTTTTCAATAATGTCTTATAGTTTTCAGTGTATAGGTCTTTCACCTCTGTGTTTAAATTTATTTCTAGATATTTTATTCTTTTCGTTGCTATTGTAAATGGGATTGTCTTCTTGACTTCTCTTTCTGCTAGTTCGTTATTAGTGTATAGAAATGCAACTGATTTTTGTAGGTTGATTTTGTACCCTGCAACTTCGCTGTAGTTATTGATTATTTCTAACAGTTTTCTGGTGGATTTGTTAGGGTTTTCTATACATAGAATCATGTTGTCCACAAATAGCGAGAGTTTTACTTCTTCTTTTCCAATATGAATGCATTTTATTTCTTTTTCTTGCTTAATTGCTCTGGCCAAACCTCCAGTATTATGTTGAATATGAGTAGTGAGAGCGGGCACCCTTGTCTTGTTCCTGTTGTCAGAGGGATAGCTTTCAGTTTTTCACCATTAAGTATGATGTTGGCTGTGGGTTTATTATATATGGTCTTTATTATGTTGGGGTACTTTCCTTCTATGCCCATTTTATTGAGGGATTTTATCATAAATGGACATTGAATCTTGTCAAATATTTTCTCTGAATCTATTGAGATGACCATGTGATTTTTTATTCCTCATTTTGTTAATGTGGTGTATCACATTGATTGATTTGTGGATGTTAAACTATCCCTGCCTTCCTGGTATAAAGCCCACTTGATCATGGTGTATGATCATTTTAATGTATTGTATTCAGTTTGCCAATATTTTGTGGAGGATTTTTGCATCTATGTTCATCAGCAATATTGGCCTGTAATTTTCCTTCTTTGTGTTGTCCTTGTCTGGTTTTGGTATCAGGGTGATGATAGAATAAGTTAGGAAGTGTTCTGTCTTCTTCAATTTTGGGGAAGTTTGAGAAAGATAGATATTAACTCTTCTTTGAATGCTTGGTAGAATTCTCCAGAGAAGCAATCTGGTCCTGGACTTTTTTGGGGGGGGAAGTTTTTGATTGCTGTTTCTATGTCTTTACTTGTGATTGGTCTATTCAGATTCTCTATTTCTTCTTGTTTCAGTTTTGGGAGGTTGTATGAGTCTAAGAATTTATCCATTTTTTCTAGGATACCCAATTTGTTGGCATATAGTTTTTCAAAGTATTCTCTTATAATCCTTTGTATTTCTGTGGTATCCATTGTAATTTCTCCTCTTTCATTTTTAATTTTATTTATTTGTGCCTTCTCTCTTCTTTTCTTGATGAGTCTGGCTAAGGGTTTGTCAATTTTGTTTATCTTCTCAAAGAACCAGCTCTTAGTTTCGTTGATCCTCTCTATGTTTTTAGTTTCTATTTCATTTATTTCTGCTCTAATTTTTATTATTTCCCCTCCTTCTGCTGACTTTCGGCTTTGTTTGTTCTTCTTTTTCTAGTTCTTTTAGGTGTGATTTGAGGTTTGAGATTTTTCTTGTTTGTTGAGGTTGGCCTTTATTGGTATAAATTGCCCTCTTAGTACTGCTTTTGCTGCATCCCATAAGAGTTGGTATATTGTGTTTTCATTTTTATTTGTCTCCAGGTATTTTTTATTTCTCCTTTGATTTCTTCATTGATCCGTGGTTGTTCAGTAGCATGTTGTTTAATTTCCACATATTTGTGCCTTTTCCAGCTTTTTTCTTATAGTTGATTTCTGGTTTCATAGCATTGTGGTTGGAAAAGATACTTGATATGATTTCAATCTTCTTAAATTTATTAAGGCTTGCCTTGTTTCCCATCATATGATCTATCTTTGAGAATGTTCCATGTGCACTTGAGAAGAATGTGTATTCTGCTGTATTGGGGTGGAATGTTCTGTATATATCTATTAAGTCCATCTGGTCTAGTGTTTCATTTAAGCCAACTGTTTCATTGTTGACTTCCTGTCTAGATGATCTATCCATTGACATAAGTGAGGTGTTGAGGTCCCCTACTATTATTGTGTTGCCATCAATTTCTCCCTTTAGGTCTGTTAGCAGTTGCTTTATATACTTTGGTGCTCATCTGTTAGGTGCATATATATTCATAAGTGTTATTTTTCTTGGTGGAATGTCCCTTTTATCATTATATACTGCCCCTCATTGGATCTCGTTGTCTTTTTTATCTTGAAGTCTGCTTTTTCTGATATATGTACAGCAACACCAGCTTTCTTTTGCTTGCTATTTGCTTGGAGTATCATCTTCCATCCCTTCACTCTGAGCGTATCTTTGTCTTTAGAGCTAAGATGTGTTTCCTGGAGGCAGCATATTGTTGGGTCTTGTTTTCTAATCCATCCAGCCACTCTGTGTCTTTTGATTGGAGAATTCAATCCATTTACATTTAGAGTGATTATTGATATACGAGGGCTTAAAAACTGCCATTTTATCTCTTGTTTTATGTGTGTTCTATATTTCTATTGTTTCTTTTCCCTTATATTCTGACTGCCATTTCAGTTTGGTGGTTTTCTCAGTTTTCTCTTTATTTATGGCTTGTGGCTCTGCTCTGATTTTTTTGTTTAGTGATTACCATGAGGTTTGTATAAAAGATCTCATGGATCAGGTAGTCCATTTTCTGTTAGCCTCTTATCTCCATTCACCTAAGCAGGTTCCACGTCTTTCCTCTTCCCCTCTTGAGTTATTGTTTCACAAATTATTCTTTTTTGTGTTGTGAATTTGTGACTAAATTGAAGTGTTTATGATTATTTTTGATGCTTTCCTTCCCTTTATCTTTTATGTTATAATTAAGTGTTTACTAACCTGTTCTAATAGAGAGCTGCAATTTTCTGATTTTGTCTATTTATCTCCTTGCTCAAGGATTTGTAAACTTTTGTCTTTTGGTTACATGTAGGAGGGCTTCCTTCATCATTTCTTTTAAGGGAGGTCTAGTAGCAATGAACTCCCTCAGCTTTTCTTTACCTTGGAAAGCTTTGATTTCTCCATCATATCTGAAGGATAGTTTCACTGGATAGAGTTGTCTTGGCTGAAAGTTTTTGTCCTTCAGTATTTTGAATATATCATTCCATTCTCTCCTAGCTGGTAAGGTTTCTGCTGAGAAATCTGCTGAATTGAGATTCAGCAGGTTATTTTCTTCTGCCTTGCTGCCCTTAATATGTTTCTTTGTCATGGACTTTTGTCAGTTTTAACATTATATGCCTTGGAGAAGGTCTTTTTGCTTTGATGTAATTAGGAATTCTTTTTTTGTGTGTGTGTGAGGAAGATCAGCCCTGAGCTAACATCCATGCTAATCCTCCTGTTTTTGCTGAGGAAGACAAGCTCTGAGCTAACATCTATTGCCAATCCTCCTCCTCTTTTTCCCCACAGCCCCAGTAGATAGTTGTATGTCATAGTTGCACATCCTTCTAGTTGCTGTATGTGGGACGCGGCCTCAGCATGGCCAGAGAAGTGGTGCATCAGTGCGCGCCTGGGATCTGAACCAGGGCTGCCAGTAGCGGAGCGCGCGCACTTAACCGCTAAGCCACGGGGCTGGCTCATAATTAGGAATTCTAACGTACTTGTAAGTCAAGCTCCTTCTCCAGGGTTGCCAAGTTCTCAGCTACTATGTCTTTGAACAAGATCTCTTCTCCTTTATCCCTCTCTTGTCCCTCTAATACCTATAATCCTTATGTTGCTTTTGCTAATTGAGTCAGATATATCTAGAAGAGTGTCTTCCTTTTTTTTAAAACTTAGTTTTCTCTCCTCCTCTACCTGAAGCATTTCTATATTTCTGTCCTCTAATTCACTAATTCTGTCCTCCATAACATCAGCTCTATTTTTTATGGTTTCTAGATTATTTTTTATCTCATTAATTGTGTTCTTCATATCCAGAATTTCTGTTTTTTTTTTTTTCTTTTTTTAGAGTTTCAATCTCTTTGGTGAAGTATTCCTTCTGCTCATTAATTTTACTCCTGAGGTCATTGAACTGTCTTTCTGAGTTTTCTTGTAACTCATTTAGTTTCTTTATGACAGCTATTTTGAATTCTCTGTCATTTAGATTGCAAATTTCTGTGACTTCAGGATTGATTTTTGAGTACTTGTCATTTTCCTTCTGCTCTGAAATGTTACTGTTGTTCTTTATGGTGCTTGATGAATTGATCCGTTGCCAGAGCATTTGTGGTAGTATCCAGTCACAGAGGCCACAGATCACCACTGCTGGGGAGGAGCAGGAGTTGTGTTTTCTGATCCCACCACATCTGCTGGAGGCTGTGCAGGTAGCGCTGCTCTGCATTTGCATGGCTGGCCGCAGCCACTCTGCAGGTTGCTCTCATGTGGGCAGGGCCTCTGTGTTGGGCAGGCAGGTGGCACACCATAGGCAGGGCCTCTGTGCTCAGCAGACAGGTCGCTCTTGCATGGGCAGGGCCACTGCACTTAGCAGGAGACTGGCTGAGCTGCTGTGCTAGGCCGGAAGGTTAAGCTGTGCTATGCAGGGGCTAAGCCACCACTCAGTGCATCCCACGGGCTGCTGTGCTCCACGGGTGGGGCAAATTTTTCCCTGCACTGCACTAGGCAAGTGGGCGCCTTCACAGGGGCTGAGCCACCACCACTCGGTGTAAAGCTTTACCACCAGCAGGGCCACCACCACATAGTGGGCACTACCGTGGGCTGGGCTACAACTCCAAAAGCATTCACACGCGCACCACACTGTCCCCACCTCCTCTTACAGTTGCACCAGCCATTGTGTGAAGATCCATGACCTGGCTCACTGCCTCTGGGGAAGGGGAGGAGTGTACTCACCTAGTTCCACTACCTCCCGGGGATCCACTCCACCCATCTTCAGATGCTCAGCTGCATGGATCTCTCAGACATCCTGTTGTGATGTGCAGGGAATCCTCTGCTGGTTAATGAATGTCCATTTAGTTGTAACTTAGGAGGGAGAGACAAAGGGAACAACTCACTCCACCACGATGCTGACATCACTCTCACAGCCTCTATGTTAGGATTCCTTTCCTTACCTAGATTCCACCTCTGTCACACTCAGAGACTATGTATTCCACTGCCTCACAACATTGAGACAACCCCTTCAGGACAGGAAACAAAGGTGGGCAGCTATGGTGGAGTGAACAGACTACAGGACTTAGCATCCAAAGGCCTGGCTCAGAGTCTACAGACCACCCTTTTAATATAAGTAAGTCTTGGCCTCCATTTCTTAATTTGTAAAATGGACAAAACCATACCCCACTGGGCCAAATAACATAATGCATGTAAATTATAAACCACTCCACAAATGTAACGTAATGCATGTAAATTGTAAACAGCCCACAAACGTAAGATTTGCCAAGTCCTTGGCAAGAAGTGAGATGAAAATTGGGTATCATGAAGTGTCTCATCAAACATTTACTGAACCCACGTACGGTCTCATGCTAGAAACTGTGATGCTTACAGACTTCAGGGCAGGGACCAGGCTGAAATACTGAGAGCAGTGCTGCTCACGGTGGTGGCGGGGGGCCAGCAGCGCCATCTGGGTGCCTCTTAGAAATACAAATTCCTGCACGCGCAGACCTCTAAATCAGATCTCTGAGGGTGAGGCTTAGGAATCTTCCCATTAACAAGACCTGCAAGTGATTCCCATGTGTGTTCAAGTTTGAGAAGCGCTAGGTCACAAGCATGGCCGGCCTAGCAGACTTTAAGTTGGTCACAATCAAGTAGATTATTAGCATACCTAATATGGATGCAAAAAAGCCTTTAGGTTTAAACTCGGCTCAGGGTGAGGACAGGACTGTGACCGGGGCAATTGGATCACTACCAAGAGAATCAAGCTCTGAGTTTATCATAAGAGAACCACCATAGTGAAAAATTAGTGATGGGATGAGTGGGGGGAGGCATGTGCTGGTGGGGAGGCATGGATTGTGGGATCTCGATTGCTAGGACAGCTGCGACTGGCCCGCCAGCTGAGTACATGCAGCTAAGTGCTGTTGCAAGACTCCAGTGAGGTACTCCGTGTAAAGCACACAGCAAGAATTCAGCGGGCTACTCTCATCCCCATCCTGATTCCCACCATGGCCTCCACTCCTCCAGCATGGGCTATGTCCACACATATCCTTATGAGTCAACTTCTCCTCCCCTTCATGTGTGCCCATGTTGGGAAAGAGGTCAGGAAAGGGCATTTGCATGTTTTAAAACTGGTCCTTTGATTGTTCGTAGAAACGCCTGTAGTCAATAGGAACCTCAGAGAGAAACTGGGGTCCTGTTTTGTGCCCTCCAGGCCTCTACTAACATTGACCCCATCATCAAAGGGATCATGGTAAACCAACTGCACACAAAATGAACCTGGTTTCTAAGACAAGAAGTGATTCAGAGTGTATAGCAGCTCATTAAAAAAATAGGCATTAGCTAATGAGTGTAGAAAATGCCAGTAAATGAGAGAGACCCACTCCATTATGATGGGCCCAGAGTTGCTCAAACCTAATTTTGCAACAGCAAAGAGAAAATAAAAATGTCTAGAGCCGGTTGTTCTCTGCTCAGAGACAGGATAATCTTGGAGAAACATTTTACGGTGTATTGCTTGAAGAAAAGTGCATTAGTCTTTCCTGAAAAAACATTTGGTTGACCTCGAAAATAAAAGCATTCATGAGAAGTATGAGCATAAGTTTTCATTATTCCTTAAACCCTCGCTTCAGAGAGACAAAAAATTCCACCCTCCATCGCAGCGCCACAATGCCAAGTTGCCAAGCAACTGATCTTTTATGGTGGATCGCCACGGAGACTGATGTAAACAAAATCATAAATCCCATTACCCTGCTAAATACTGGGCCTGGGTTAAAAAGGGAGCAAAAGAGCTGTTTTTCAGGTTAAAAGAGATCCTATGAAATGGTGAGTGGCAAGATTTTAGTCTGAGTCAATCGTCATGGGTGAGACTATAATTAACGCAGTTCTTTTTTTTTTTTCAATGGGTGATGGCCCCTGATTTCCCTATATCAGGGAAAGCAGCCATAGTTGGAAGAGTCATTTCCAACTGTAAAATAACTCCACCACCCCCGGGGCCAGGCCCGGCTGCTGAAGGACTGGTGCACTGTGGCTCTTCTCAGCCAGCCTCCAAGTGGACCTCCACCAATGCTCACTCAGGTCAGTGGTCAGGAAACAGCTCCTCACAAGGGCTTTGGAAACAACGCTATGTACTTTGTGTTCTGTTCAGACAAAGGGAAAGACAAATGGTACTTATGGAGTATGAGTCTATGGCAGACACTGGGCAGAGGACCAATTTGTGGTATGTCATTTCATCCTCACAACTCTCTGAGAAGTAAATAGTGCTATTCTTATTGAATTGACGGGAAGCCAGGGGCCCAGAGGGTGAGGACAGTTTATCAACCGTCACACAGTTAATGAGTAGAAGTACAGAGATTTCAACTCTAAAGTTGAATTAAAGACTCAATGTGGGGGCCGGCCTGGTGGCGTAGTGGTTAAGTGTGCTCCACTTCAGTGGCCCAGAGTTCGCAGGTTCAGATCCTGGGCACAGACCTACGCACCACTTGTCAAGCCACGTTGTGGCAGCATCTCATACAAACTAGAGGAAGATGGGCGAGGATGTTAGCTCAAGGCGAATCTTCCTCAGCAAAAAGAGGAGGATTGACAACAGATGTTAGCTTAGGGCTAATCTTCCTCACACACACAAAAAAAAGACTCAACGTGGCCTCCACCAGCTTGCACCTAAGGCCTTCTGCATGCAGAGACTTCTACACCAAAGTAGACAACAAATCCCATGTTGGGGATATTCATCCCTGCCAAGGACATAGCTCATGTCGTGATTCCCATTAGAATGACATTGAGCTCTTCAGTAGTGTGCTGGGAAATGTCCAACAGCAGGCTCTCTGGAGGGAGGGAGTGAGCTCTGGACACTATGGTATAAATACTCCCACTGTAGTCAATTTCAACAAGAGATACACGCCATGAACTCTCCTGAGCTGGACAAGCCTGCTCCAGCACACACCAGCACTCTTAAAAACTTCAATGCCCTGGGTCAACCCCAGACCAGTCAAACCACAATGCCTGAGGATGGGCCTAAATCTTGGTATTTTTACTGAGTAAGGCCAGGGGTTGAGAACCACTGGTCAAGAAGCTTCATATTCAGAGGGCTGTTGGCCTTTCTGGCTTTGTCCTCTTAAGAAGGTACTCAGCTCCTGAAATACGCATGACCCATCAGTCACCTGATAGCAAACCCAGGGCTCGGCGGCAGCACTGTCCACATCCCGTCACCATTCCCTCCTGATAAGTTAGCGCGGGCTGTATGCCTTTGCCCCAGTTCTAGGGTCTCAGTGATCCTAGCACAGGACCATAAGCCCAAAGGCCTGCAAGATCCAAGGAAACAAATGAAGCCAGATGGGTGGAGACAGTGGAGACCTGGAACACACAAGCCCCATCTGAAGGGGGCGACAGCTGCTCAATTAGGGTGGATCATTGGCCCGAGAAGGGGTTGCTGGCCAGCACTGTCAGCCGCATCTCCTAATTCCCCCAGACAAGACACAAATGTGGATTTTTATGTGAACCCTTCCAGTTTTGGCAAAAAATTCAAGTTTGAAAACTGGCCAGGCCAAACAAACTCATTCCATGTGCCAAATCCAGTCCAAGGGTTCTCTTCTGCAACCCTTGCATCTGGATCCTCAGGCTGAGCCTCCTGCCCCTTTGGCCTCCAAAGGAGTGGGGCTCCTCTTCAGTGTTCTCAGGACTGACACGATAGATCTGCAGGATGGCACCGGTCCTCATGTGCCTCCCCCAGCCTCTGTTCCATAGGGTTCTCACCCATGCAGAGATTTACCCTAGAGCAGCAGTGAGCAAGGGGACACCTTGCTCTGGTGTCCTGAAACAGACCTCAAGACAAAGATCCCAGTGCTAGTGCTTTATTTGGGAGATACTTCCAAAAACCACTGGTATGGGGGGTGGGCAGACAGAAAGCAAGAGGTTGAAGGGTGCATGTCCAAGCCAGTTACTCCCAAAGCAATCCTGCGGCAAACACTGGAGGCAGTGGGGACCCCCCTCAGAGTTATTCTAACCAGGAGGCAAGAATCTGGGGCATTTACCCATCACCCTGTCCATCATTGGTCAGAGCTGCTTCAGGAACATTAACTTTACAGCACTTCTGGCTGGCTCTGAGCTCAGGCCAAGCATCTCCATGACCAGAAAAAGCTCTCACAGGCGTCTGCAGTGAGCAACATTTGGTGTACAGAGGTGAATGTCAGGGGGATGTGGGTGGGGCATGGACAGTACCTCTGTAAGAGGGAACCAAAACCTCAGTGCCAAAGCCAGAAAGCCAGTAAGGGAGCCCCGTGTGGAACAGAGAATAGGAAAGTGACCATCATCAAGTCTCAGCTGTGCAGGATGAGGAACAAGGAGCCAGGGCGTGGCAGAAGGGATACGATCTGGGTCAGGGTCAAGACGTGATGCAGCCTCCCCAGTCTCACTGAGGTATGGGGCACAGCCTCCATTTCTGGCTCTGCCCTTCTCTGGCCTCCTGGGTGGGCTTCCAAGCCAGTGAGGAGGAGTCAGCACCTGAGAGAGGGATCCTAAAAAAAGAAAGGCCAGGGGAAGGTTGTCAAGTAGCCAAATGAGTGTTTGGGGCCTGAATCTGCTTTTTTTTCCTCCCTTTGGGCACTCCAGCCCCTGCTCGCAAAATGCTCCTGCTGGGGCAGAGGCCAGGATGGCCAGAGGCAACCACAGATTGTGTAGGGAGCAGCAGTTAGCACTAGGAGAATGTAAGGACAATGTGCCAGTGCAGGTCTGAGAACCAGACCCTGAGACGGGATGAAACATGCCAGGATTTTATGAGAGGAAACGCCTGGAGAGAAGCTGGAGCTGGAGAAGCCTGGGAGATGGGGCAGGGGCGCTGCAGGGCTGACCTCAGGAGGAGGAGAGTGGGAAGGAGGGCTGGATGCAAGTGTGCTAGACTGCCATACAGCCTGAGGGAGGTTTGTCAAGGGCCTTGGGGCATCCTCAGCTCAAGTCAGTCCTCAGGGTAGCCCGTGTTTCTCAGGACAGCTCTGCTGGGGTACCGCCACCGTGCCGAGTCATTGAAGTGGCCTCAGTGCAGTCACTGTGACCAACTTCAGAGCCCAGCAGAGGAGGCCTTTGGTCGTTACACTCCCCCACCTCTGCACAATGCTTGGAAATACTGGGAAGCGCACTGGATTTCCCACAATTTAGGGGAATGAGGGCCTGAGTTATTTTAATTCAGAGGGAAGGATAATTCAGTGTATAAGTATGAACAATTATTATCTCTAAGTTGTGAGATAAGTAATGATTTTTCCCTGTCCTTTCCTATATATGTTAATTCTCTTATAGTAAAAATTAAATACTTTTGTGACTGGTGGTGGGAGGTAATGTCCCACACAGATCCCGTTTATCAAGCCAGTGCCTCGACCCTCCAGGGACCCCTCTGCTAATAGCTTACACCTTTCTGCCCACCCTGACTGGGAGCCCCCTGCCCTGGGTGTTCCCCGCCGTCCACCTCCCCAAGACTGACTGACCTAGAGTGGGAAAGGGAGCACCCGCCACGGTGGGACAACTCAAGCTCCAGTCCCTTTGGGGTCACCGCATCCTGGTGAGCTCCTTCCCTGCGCTGTCCTGCCTCCCTCGGCCCTCTTCCCTTGAGAGCACTGGCCAGTATAACCCGGCACAGGACTCCTGGGCTTGGCCCTGGCTCTAGGACCCCAGCCCAGGCAGGCACTGCTTGGTGTTAATCCTTCACAGACCCCGTTGAGGCGCTGCTCTCAGGCTACAGCCCCTGCTCCGCTGTACAGTTCATTTGTGCTATGAAGCAACTGCTCTAATGTTCAAATTCCCAGGCTGACTTCTTCTTCTTCTTCTTTCTTTTTTTTTTTTTTTGTGAGGAAGATTAGCCCTGAGCTAATATCTGTTGCCAATCCTCGTCTTTGGCCCTGGGCTAACATCTGTGCCCATCTTCCTCTACTTTATATGGGACGCTGCCACAGCATGGCCTGACAAGCGGGCGTTGCTGTGCCCCCGGGATCCAACTCTGCAAACCCTGGGCCACCGCAGCAGAGCGCACGCACTTAACTGCTTCGCCACCGGGCCAGCCCCCCAGGCTTACTTCTTGAAATAAAAGATTATATATTTTATTTCAGGAGTGGCAAATTCAAATTCTCCGGGGATAAGGCAGTGAATGTCAGCATACGAGGCCCACGTGGTGGGGACTGCAGGAAGCCAGGAGCGATGGCCTCATGCAGAAGGGGTGCCACTGACCGCCACCACACAGGAGCCTGGCCTGAATTCCAAGTCCTCCTAAATTGTCAGGACACGCGAAGAATTCAGATATTTATGTGAAATCTCACGATTTTTAAATGTTGGCTCAGAGTTTTCTAAAACCCTGTATTGGCCCAGCTAAACACGTCTGTGACTGAATTTGGCAGAAGGGCTTTCATTTCAAGTCCTTTGTTTTCTTGAACAAGTTGGGGAAAAAAGTCCCCTCCACCGCCTACCCCCACATGCATGCTGATAAAGGGGATGTTTCTTTGCCACTGTCTCCTGTTCTTATCCCTGACTGACTAGAAGCCCCTGACGGAGAGCCCCATGGGACTCTGAGCCACCTAAGAGGAAGTCAAAAACTCTAGCTGAGTTTCCGAGGCAGACTCTGGGCCCTCTGCTGGCCTCATGAGGCTTGCTCTTTTTCAAGCACAATGTGTCTCTCCACCTACGCTGAGATGATTCTAGGTTGTTCTTAGAGAAGAGAAACAACTCATTCCTATTTCCTGATCATAAACTCAGGAAATACTGAAAAGTTCCCCCACAATCTCTTAAAATGCCTTTTCAGATCAAACTTCCCAACGCTGGTCTAAAACTTGGGTTCTTTCATGAACAAATCTCAGCTGCTTTCTAGGGAGACCAGGAGACCAGGGCGCACCCGCCCACCTGAGTGGTCAAAAATGACTTCCGCGAGGGGATCTCACCACTTCCTTAGGACCCAGTGCACCATATAATCAGCTTCCCTGTGAGGGCATTTTCCTCTGCTCAATTTCACCCCATTACGTGTAGTTATATCCCTCAGAGTTCCGAGACCACCCAGGACCCTCCCGTTGTTTGGGCTGCTTTTTATATTGCTCCAACTTTGACCAAGCATCATTGCAGGAAAAACAATCTAAGTGTATTCATCTTTTTAACTTGTTCTTTCTGCTGTCCCATGCCCAGGCAGCCTCCGGGGAGCGTTGCCACAAGGTCCTTCACTGATTCAGTCAGCAAACACTGAGATGGCTCTTGTCGCATCTTGGGTGTCACCTCCCAGCTCTGGACTCATCTTCCCCAAGCTCCCTTGGGACTTCAAACACTCAGGAGCATTGAAGGGTCACAGTAGGAGGACAACCCCTCAGTCCCTCTCAGCTGGGGCCAGCATGCAAGGGAAACACTCTCCAGGCCTAGACCCATTCATGCAAGGTGAGCCCAGGACTCGGACAGACTCCCCTAGCGTCGGGGTGAGAACAGTTTGCTCCTGAGCTGGTTGGAGTTAAGTGAGATGGAGCAGAGGAAGTGCTGGGTACAGGACCAGACACGTGGTAAGTGCAGCATCGGCATCAGACGTGACGCTGACAGAGCTGGTGTGGGATGGCTAGAGTCATGCCGGGGCAGTTTGACAAACAGGGCGGACATCCACCAGAATACCCTTTCTCTGAGCACTCCAGCTCACTCATTCATTTGACAAGTCTCTACTAAGTACCTTCCTCAGTGAGAATATGATTTTTGAGTGAAGACCTGAAAGAGAGAGGGAGGCACGCTGTGTCCTGGGGAAGGAAGGGCGTTCCAGACAGCAGGAACATCAAGTGTGAAGACACTCAGGCGGTAGAAAGCTCGATGTGCTTGAGGAAAGGCAAGGAGCCCAGGGTACTAAGGAAAGTGAGGAAGAGGGAGAGGAGAAGGAGCAAGAGGAGGAGGAGAAGGAGAAGGCAGAGGGGATGTGGGAACCTTGTATACATGAGAGCAGGAATTTGGTCTTTGCTGTGAATGAAATGGGAAGCAGAGGCATGATGTACCTGACTTACATCTTAGCAGAATCATTCTGGCCACTGTGTAGAGAATAGACTAAAGTGGGCCAGGGTTTGAGCAGAAAGTCAATTAGGAGGCTACTGAAAAATCCAGGGTAGATATGGTGGCCTGGGCCAGTGAAGCGGCCTCGGTGGCTGTGAGAGGTGGTTGCATTCTGGATACCTGCTGAACGGAGTCCTCATGATTTGCCAACAGATTGAACATAGGGAATGGAAGAACAGGAGAGGTCAAATGACTCCTTGTTTTGGCCTGAGCAATGAAAAGGATGGGATTTCTTTTCACTAAGATGGAAACAGGGGCAGAGGTTATTTTGGTGGTGAATTCCAGTTCAATTTCGGACATGTTTAGTGGGTGATTATTATACGTATTAGCGAAATTCTCGAGCTGACAGTTGGATGCAAGAGACTGGAGTTCATAGCACAGCCCTGGCTGGAAACGGACATGTTCTCAATTCATCAGGATCCAGATGGGATCTACAGCCGTGGGGGTGAATGGGATCATGCAGAGAGGGAATGTGGAAGGAGAAAAACAGAGGCCCAGGTACAGGGGCCAAACATGTCACAGGGTGGCTTCAGTGGGTGGTTCAAATACCAGTGTGCACAGAAGTAATCCCAACAAATCCACAGCCAGACAGCGAAAGAATCCAGAAAAACAGTCCCAAATACACACACACTCAAACCATTCGCTCACCTCCCAGAAGGTAGAGTCTGGGAAATTTGGTCCTGAGAAATATACATACAATGTTCCTTTTTTTCTCTCAGTATTTATTTCACGATTTTACCTCAGCCGTGAACTTCACAGCCCTGTTGGTGACTGCTACATTTCTTGCCTCCCCTCCCTGCCAGGCAAACTTTCTCAGATGGCCATTGTTCAGCCTTAGAAGTTACCCACAAATTCTGTGTTAGCAGATCTCATCATTTGAGTTCCTGAAGGAGAGCTCTATTGTAGGTCCTCTGGAGACTCCTCAAAGCTAATAGTGGAGCTGTGGTGTGGGCATGCTTTCTTTCTTGAGTTGTGTTAACAGAATGAAGGATATGAACTTAACTAGTCTCTGACGAACTGTGTGATGGTTAATTTTATGGGTTAGGTTGACTGGGTTAAGGCATGCCCAGCTTGCTGGTAACACGTGATTTCTGGGTGTGTCTTTGTGGGTGTTTCCAGAAGAGATTGGCATTTGAGTCTGTAGACTGACTAAAGTCGCCCTCACCAAGGCAGGTGGGCATCACCAGTCTACTGAGGGCCCAAACAGAACAAAAAGGCTGAGGCAGGGCGAATTTGCTCTCTGTTTGAGCTGGGACAGCCATCTTCTCCTGCCTTCGACATTGGCGCTCCTCAGGCCTTCTGATTTGGACTGGAACTACACCACTGGCCTTCCTGGGCCTCCAATTTGCAGACTTCTCAGCCTCCATAATCACCTGAGCCAATCTCTCAGAGCAAATCTCCTTCTGTGTGTCCTATTGGTTCTGTTCCCTGGGGAACCTTGACTCCTACAGACTGTATCCACTAGCTTTTGCAATAATACTGTTGCAAAACAAAACACCCCAAACCAGGGTCTACACAATAAGTGTTTGTCATACCTTCCAGCTCCCATGTCTGCGGTCAGCCGGCTTTGTGCTGAGCTCGACTCCAGGCTGCAGGTCTGGTTTGGGTCTGCTCCTCGCACTTCCTTTTCTTTGGGGATGAACAGGCTATCCAGGACACAGTCTCATGGTAACAGTAGAAGCACAAGAGGACCTAATCACACAAGCACATTTCAAGTTTTTGTTTGCATCATATCTACTAAAATCCCACTGGCCAAGGAAGTCACACGGCCAAACCCAACATCACTGGGGCAGGAAAATAGTCTCCACCTCTAGTCAGAAGGAAGAGGATGTAAACACAGGAGAGGTAAAAAATCAAGAACAATTCTGCAATCTACTGTGTAGACTTCTCTTTGATTCTCCTCTTTATAGCAATGCCACATGGTAGCAGGTATTTCCCAGTCAAGAACACACATGCATCCCCAGATTTTCTAAGTCGGTAACTACAGGATAGAATATGGCCTAGGAGCTCTGTTCTTTGGAGGCAGAGCTTCTGCCTTGAACCTGACTTACTAACACACCAAGAACGTTGGTGCGGTTGAATGAAGAATAACATTTCAGATGGGAAAGCTGGGTCAGAGAGGTAGGTTATTGTCTTACCGGAGAGCTGGGCCTCTGCAGCGTGCTGTAGAGTTGGCTGGGGTGAGTGGAACAGGAACACCATGCAAGGTATCCTTTTCTGGCTGTTAATATACTTATTCTCACCCAGGTTTTACAAACAGGGGCCATAATGAAATTGGCCCTGGACACTTCACACCCAAGCATTTGCTGATTTGACCTTCTAACCACAGGATTAGCAAGATCCATTTACTCTGGCTAGTTCTGCAAATTCTCCCAGTTTCATAATTCAATCAAAGATAATAGTAAATGGAATGAGAGGCTGCTCATGGGAAAGCCAAATGCAGAGGGGAAACCAAAATAAGAGGAATCAAAGACTTCAATTTTATGTATGTCTTGAATTGGTTTGGCTGGGAACCAAACAGAAAAAATTCCTTCCTCTCTTTAGCTGGCGTGTTTCCACATCGCAAAAGCATTGTGCGGTCTGGTTCAGGCTGCGGCTTCTTCTCACGAAAGGCCCAGCCTAAGGGGAGGTCCAGGTACAAAATGCAAGTTCCAGATAGAAGTGTGCAGGAAGCCCCCAGTGAGCTGGGGGCTTGCTTCCTGCCCCTAGGGATATCCTGTACCCGGATGGAGAGGCTCCCAGGAACCCACCAGTCAATAGCTCAGGGGAAAACAAGTTGTTCATATAGAGGTCTCCTCAAGGGTAGTGGTTAAGAGCACGTGCTTTGGAATTAGAGAAACCTGAGTTCAAATCCTGATATTACTACTCACTAGCTGTGTGACGTTGAGCACGTTACCTAACCTCTCTGAGCCCCAGCTTTCGTCTGTACAGTGTGGAGAATGACAGCCCCTGCCTCTCAGGGCCGTGGTCAGGATTAAAGGAAGTGATGGTGGGCAGCATTTCCGTGGGCCAGGGTAAGGGGCACTTATTATCTAGGAGGTTCTGAAGGAAGCTTTGAGCAATCACATGTGCTACTGTCCAAGAATCTCTCTAATTCCAATCTCCTCTGCTTATTGGTACTAAAAAGAACAAAATCTGTATCATCTGCATAAATGCTGAAGACAGACAAGTGCTATATCCCACCCACCTGTGGAAATCTATCTACCTCTACCCAAAGAAAGCACCTCTGAGGCTGTCAGAAGCCGTACACCTGCAGCCAGGTGGGTCAGACACCAAGCTGGACACCCTTGCACCTGGGCAAGAGGAAGCCTGCCCTGGGCCTCCCACACACTTCAAGGGACCCACCTGGCCCTTCTCTGGCCACTCCCTCCACCCCACCTCATGGAGCCAGGAGACCACAGGCTCAAGACAGGCACGCCTGGAACCCAGATCTTCTTTTCTAAACTACACCCTCCGTACCTGGGATCCCAGGTTTCCCTGCCCAAAGAGGCCTCAAGCCTGCTTCCGGGGCCTGTGGGGTTTCTTTCCCTGGTCCACCTCCCGTGATCGCCTGTGCTTCTAGGGTGTGCATGTTAGGCCCAAGAACTGACTGAGAGGTGGCTGTTTGCAGGGTGTGTGGGGGGAGCTTGGGTATGCCAGCTGGGGTGTTCGCATGCATACACTCAAAGTCTTTGCCGTGGGAACAGAGCTGGGTGTGAAGAGGGCTGGGCTTGGGCTGAGGGCTGGGACTGGCTCTCTCCGCTCGGGAACTCCCAGGAATCCAAGAAGTCCCAATTCAAATCTAGCCTTCCGGGTCATTATGAAGGGCACTTGCCAAGATGATAGGATAAGATATTTATATAACAATTAGTTTATAAATTTTATAAACACAATATACAGATTTGTAAATTGTAAGTATTTAGTCATCCGGTAGGTAGGCCTCTGTGTATACTCTTGCTTCCAGCCCTGCAAATGTTAGGGGCAGGTCTGTCACCTAGTAAACCCCAGAAATTCAATGAAGATTGGCTTGACTCAGACATTTTTCCCATTTATTCACTTAAAAATCTCTGGTGATAGAACTCACAGCTAGCTCACCCAAACCCCAAATACCACCACACAACTCAGGAACACAGGGAGCAGCCACAAATGGTGGTCTCATTTTGGCTCACTAACTCTAGTGACTAATGATGCCAAAGGGCCCATGAGAGCCCCAGAGTTTCCAGAAATCCTGGGTTTGCACCCCACCCCTATAGACCAGGGCTCAATTAGGGGACTGCTGCAGATTATGTTTTCCAAAAGTGGCGGCAACACTCTTTCCCCTCCCACATGCTCTTCTGGGACTTTGCCAAGCCCCCACGGAGAGGTGAGTCCACGTCCCCTCCCCTTGCACCTGGGCAGGCCTTTGTGACTGCTCCAGCTGGTCAAGTATGTGAAAGTGAGGCCAGGTGATATCCAAGACTGGATCATAAATGGTGACAGAGCATCTGCCAGGCTCTCTTCTTCCAGGGACTGCTACGTACGTCCCACTACTCTGAAACTGACACGCTGGAGAGACCACCTGGAGAGACCAGGTGGAGAGAGAGATGCCCAAGGGAAACTCCAACCCTACAGAACTGCTGTGTCACTTACAAGAGAGCCACAAAGGTAGAGGCCCACAGTCAGACTTTCTGTATTTGCAGAGACGAAGTTAAAAGACTGGCTCTGAAACAATCCTTCTGTCGTTTCTCCACGGCAGCCGGCTTTGCTCATGCAGCGGAGCTTGAGTCTGAGAATGATCAGTTCTCACCACTGTCCATGGCGACTTGAGTATTGCGAAGCCCAGTTGGCTACTAATGGCACCGCTCTCCTCGAATCTGGTACAAGGGCCTCTACCTGGCCCCTACTCCACACCGAGGAGGCCCCAGGTCAGGCAGCATCAGCAGATTTCTCCAGCAGGCAAGCACCCCACGCCTTGGCCTCGAGCCAGGCCCAGACCAGAGGCTTCACACAAGGGCCAGCCTGTGGAGTCCTCCAGCCTCTCAGGCTTGGTCATGCAAGTCCCAGGGCCAGTCAAGTGCGAAGGGGCCCCGGATCCAAGCCCTGACTCCTCCTAGATTTAGGGGGGCTGGAAGGAGCTACATATATGAAAATACTGGCAAAAACTTTCAACTCTCCCACAGCAAGTCAAGCATGTGCCAGTCATAGCTCTTTGAGGGGAAGTGAAAAAAAATCTGTTTATATCTTGTTTTTCTTTATGCCACTTTTCACAGGGCACATCAGATCAGCCATCACCCATACACTTTGGGCGAGGAGTTGTGTGACCTTGGGCAAGAATCACAGATGCAAGTGCCCACCAGGGCCATGTAGGCAATGTGAACGAGTGTGGCAGACTGGAAGGGGCCGGTGAGGGACTGGAACGCACGGCTCTTCTAAAGCGGGCGTGGCCGGCTGGGAGCTGAAAAGTGGGAATGTTAGCCCACTTTTGCCAGATCTTTATATTTTTTCAAGAAGCCAGAAATTCACATTTTTGCATAAAATTTTAAAATATTGGCAAGCAAAAAGAAACAACGGCCTTACCACTTCAGTGTGTGCAAGCAGACTTCCAGTGGCCAGTAACTGTGTCTCTGGGCCTGGGGGTTTCTCTGAAGCATTGGAAGGCCTCTCAGTCTGCAAGCAGAGGCTGGAATTGTCAGGGAATTAACACCCCAAGGAGCAGCCCTCAGCAACTGATAGGACCCGGTGTGTAAACGCCCAGCTCCCTCATCCCAGGCTGGGATAACTCTGAGGCCCCTGTCCTGCAATGCATCCCTGACTTTCCACCAGGAGTAAGCACCATCGCTGACAAGTTTGCTCATCTGCGCTTAGTTATCTTCCATCCTTTCCCCTCTCATGTCTCTACTCCTCCACTGGCATTTCTTGGGATCACCTCCCATATAAGTTGTGTGCATTTGAATCTTGAAACCAATTCAAGATTTTGTAAATGCACAGGGCCACTGTGTAAGGTTGTACATCATGTCTACTTTTCAAGGACACCCATGAGGTACACAGAGGCTAAAATCCAGCCAAGCTTCTCCCACTCCATCCTGCACCTTAGCACCAGGCCGAGTGAGCATAGTGTCAGCTGGAGGATAGGGCATCTTTCTGGAATTCACACATGGATGTCGAATGGACTGCAGGAGCCTTGAAAACATGTCTGAGGTGGGATTTGGCTCCTGGTTCACCAGTCTATACCTTCTGATTTAGAGGACGGCAAAGTCTGCTGTTCCCAGGGAACCAGGCCCAGGCCTCATTGCCACAACCATTCTATCTCCTGTCCCATGTAGGCCAGGCACCTTCCAGAGCTCTCTTATTTTTCCCACTATCTCCAATAAAAATTCCATCTGAAGAGGGTAGCAAATTAATTCCTTTACGTGTAGATTTATATGATGGACCATAGGTAAAAATATTGCCAATGCAGGGGTATCTACGTTTTGGGAAATCAAAAAGTCAACACAAAACATTCCTGTGTTCCTCCACACGGTAAATAGTTACTAAGCAGTGTTCTGCGTGCTTAATGTGAGTGGGGACACGTGAGTGAATAGGACAGGCAAACTCCCTGCTCTCGTGTCACTCACACTCTAGGTAAGAGAGACAGGCAAGAAACAACAAGAATAAGTCATTTTAGGCAGCTTTATTAAGATATAACTCACATACCAGAAAACTCATCCATTTAAAGTGTACAATTCAATGGTTTTTATTATATTCAAAGTTGTGCAACCATCATTTTCATCACCCCAAAAAGAAACCACGTACACGTTAGCAGTCACTTTCCATTCCATTTCTTCCCTCATCTCAGCCTTTGGAAACCCCAATCTACTTTCTGTCTCTGTAAATTTCCCTATTCTCAACATTTCATATAAGTGGAATCATACAATACATGATCTTTTGCGACTGGCTTCTTTCACTTAGCATAATGTTTTCAAGGTTCATCCATATTGTGGTACATATCATTCATTCTTTTTTATTGCCAAATAATATTCCCTTGTATGAATATACCACATTTTATTTATTCACTCATCAGGTGATGGACATTTGGGTTGTTTCCACTTTTTGGTTGTTGTGAAGAGTGCTGCTAAGAACATTTTTGTACAAGTATTTGTTTGAGAACCTTTTTTTTTTTTTTGGTGAGGAAGATTAGCCCTGAGCTAACATCTGTTGCCAATCCTCCTCTTTTTGCTGAGGAAGATTGGCCACGGGCTAACATCCATGCCCATCTTCCTCTACTTTATATGTGGGATGCTGCCACAGCATGGCTTGATAAGTGGTGCATAGGTCCACGCCCAGGATCCAAACCTGGGAACCCTGGGCCACTAAAGCGGAGCATGTGAGCTTAACCACGACACCACCAGGCCGGCACTGTTGAGAATCTATTTTTAATCCTTTTGGATATCTTCCTAGGTGTAAATTGGCAATCCTATGTTTAACTTTTTGAGGAATGACCAAACTGTTTTCCACAGTGACTACACCATTTTACCCTCTCAGCAGCAATGTATGAGGGTTCCTATTTCTCCACATCCTCACTAACACTTATTTTCCATTTTTTTAAATTATAGCCATCTCAGTGGGTGTGAATTGGTATCTCATTGGGATTTAAATTTACATTTCTCTAATAACTAATGACATTGAGCATCTTTTCACGTGCGTGTTGGCCATTTGTACATCTTCTTTGAAGAAATGGCTATTCAAGTCCTTTGCCCCCTTTTTAATTGGGTTGTTTGTCTTTTTGTTGTTGAGTTGTAAGAGTTCTTTAAATATTCTGTATGCTAACCCCTTATTAGACATATGATTTGGAAATATTTTCTTCAATTCTATGGGTTGTCTTTTCACTTTCTGGATGGTATTATCTGCAGCACAAAGTTTTTCAATTTTAATGAAGTCCAATTCATCTATTTTTCTTTTGTCACTTATGCTTTAGGTGTCATATATAAGAAAGCTTTGCCTAATCCAAGGTCACAAAGATTTACTGATATGTTTTCTTCTAAGAGTTTTATTTCTTACATGTAGGTTTATGATGCTTTTTGAGTTAATTTTGGTATGTGGTGTGAGGTAGGGGTCCAACTTCATTCTTTTGCTTGTGGATATGCAGTTGTCCCAGCACCACTTGTTGAAAAGATTTTTGTTTCATCCTTGAATTATTTTGGTACCCTTGGTGAAAATCAATTAAACATAAATGTAAAGGTTTATTTATGAGTTCTCAATTCCATTTCATTGATCTATATGTCTATCTTTATGTCAATAGCACACTATCTTGATTACTGTAGCTTTGTTAGTTTTGAAATTTAGAAATGTGAATCCTCCAACTTTGTTCTTTTTCAAGATGTTTTGGCTATTCTGAGTCTCTTGAATTTCCACATGAATTTTAGAATCAGTTTGTCAGTTTCAGCAAAAAAAAAAAAAAGGCACTTGAAATTCTGATAGAGACTGTGTTGAAGCTGTAGGTCAATTTGGGGAGTGTTGCTGTCTTAACAGTACTATCTTTCAACACATGGACAGACATTTTTCAGTTCAATTTTTCTCAGTGATGGTTTTTAGTTTTCAGTGGAGACGTCTTGTACTTCTTTGTTAAATTCATTCCTAAGTATTTTATGTTTTTTGATGTTGTTGTAAACGGAATTGTTTTCTTAATTTCATTTTTGGATGGTTCAATACAATAATTTTTGTACATTGATCTTGAATCTTGCAACCTCATTGAACTCATTTATTAGTTTTAATAGGTTTTTAGTGGATTTCCTAGAATTTTTGGTATATCACGTCATCTGCAAATAGAGATAGCTTTACTTCTTTCTTTCCTATCTGGATGCCTTATATTTCTTTTTCTTGCCTAACTGTCCTGGAAAACATAACTTTTATAAAGTATATAATACAATGTGTTAGAATATGATAAGAGCAACAGAGAAAAGAGTAAGCGTATCCAGGTAAAGGAGACTGGGATTGCTGGGGCTTAGAGTTGTAATTTTTAATTGCTCCTCAATGAGGAGGTGACATTTGAAGAAAGAACTAAAGAAGGTGAAGGAGTTGAACATGTTGAACACCCAGGCAAAGAGCCAGGGCAAAGAGCCGAGGCAGGAATGTGACAGGCAGGTTCTCCAAGAACAGCGAGGGGCACGGTGGCTGGAGCAGAGTAAGCAAAAGCATCATACATAGAGTCTTGGGATTGGAGGATCTGGAGCAGAAGAGTGGCCTGACCCAACTTGGGGTTTTGAAAAGATCGCTGTGCTTGCTGTGCAGAGAACATACTGAAGAGGTAAGGGGGGAAGCAGAGAGACCAGCTGCAGGCTACCATGGTAATCCTGGAGAAAGGTGATGCTGTCTTGGACCAGGCTGGCATCCCTGGAGGTGGTGAGAAGAGATTGAATTCTAGATCTATTTTGAAGATAGAGTTGACAGGATTTGTTGACAGATTAGATGGAGAGTGTGGAAAAAGAGGAGTCAAGATGAGTCCAAGGTGTTTTGGCCTAAGCAATTGAAAGGCTAGAGTTGTATCAACTCAAATGGGGACAGAAGGAGCGAGTTTTGAGGTGAAGATCAGAATTCACTTTTGAACTCATTGAATTTGAAATGTCTATTAGATCTCTGGAGATCTCAATCTCCAGATTGGATTGGATATGCAAGTCTAGACCCAAGAGAGAAGTCTGAATTTGAAATACAAATTGAGAATTTTTGACATCTAGATGGCATTTGAAGCCATGCAATGGAATATGATCACCAAAGGAATGCGTCCACAGAGGAGAAACAAGGACTGAGGCCTGAGATGGGGAGCCTTCCAGTGTCGACACGGGGGAAGGAAAGAGCAAACGAGGAAATGAGGCTGAGACAGAACCAGGACAAGAGGCTGAGAGGGAGGCTGATGTAGGAGGAAAACCAGGAGAGTGCAATGACCTGAAGACAAGTGAAGATAGCGTGTGAAGGAGGAAGGAGCCGTCAACTGTGTCAACCATTTCTGAAGGTCAAAAAAGATGAGGCCCAAGAGCCAACCAGGGCAAATCGACCGAGGAGGGAGCTTGTCATTTCAGATACCACAATGTGGAAAAGGCATTTGTTTTTTTCTAGATTCCTTTTTGTTTGGGAGGAGCAGAGGTAGGCATGGCTATGGGACAAGAGTGAGGGCTGTACAGAAGGCCAGAGATAGCACCTGACTCTCTAGGGTCTATTTAGTTATCTGTTGCCACATAACAAATTACCCCAAACTTAATGGCTTGAAACCACAACGTCTCTCAACTCAGATTTTCTAAAGGTCACAAATCTGGGCCTGGCTCAGCTGGGTCCTCCACTGTAGGGTCTCTCCAGGCTGCCATCAAGTCATCAGCAAGAGCTGTGGTCTTATCTCAAGGTCCTCCTGGCAAAAGATCTGCTTCCAGGCTCACTCACACAGTTGTTGGCAGGACTCGCTCCCACCGACTGTTGGCCAGAGGGGCCCTCGGGTCCTTGCCACACAGGCCTCTCCATAGGGCAGCTCAAAATATGGCGGCTGGCTTCTTCCGAGTGAGCAAGCTAGGGGGTGAGAGAGAATACCAGCAAGACACAGAGCCAGCAAGATGGAAGTCAGGCTTTCTGTTCATCTCAGAAGTGACCTCCTAGCCCTTTTGCCGTGTTCTATGTGCTAGAAGCAAGTCGCTAGGTCCAGCCCACTTCAAGGGCAGGGATTTCATAGGCGCACGAGGACCCAGAAGCGGGAACCACGAGGGGCCACGACGGACGCTGCCCACCACTGGCAGGTCCAGTACTCCACAATGGGTGCAAAAAAGCCCACATCGCATTGACTGGCATTTCATCAGCACGTATGAACAGTGAAAAACGAGTAAAATAATTCTACTCAGGAAATGAACTTATCAATGAGGCTCTTTCCAATACTTTTCATGTAAAGCCAGGTCTTAATATTCCAAAATATTCTCTTACCAGAAGAGAATCTCTACCCTGCTGATTGTTTTATTTAACATAGACCATTGATATTAGTCATGAGCACCACAACTCCATTGAAAACTCTTTGAGCACAAAGACTTACTCTCCCACAGCACTCAGCATGAGCATATGGGCTTACATACAAGTGGCATATGTGAACAACACGTTTTGCAATGTGATAATTCTCCAAAAATAGAGGGACAAGTTATAGAAGAGTTGGGCTATGCCATCCCTATGATTGGGGCTCTATGAAGTCAAATTTGGGCTCTGCCACTTATTACCTGTGTGATTTAGGGCAAGTCACTCAACCTTTCTGTGCCTCAGGTGCCACATATGTAGAAGACAGGTATTAATGCCACCCCCAAATGGCTGTGTCAGTTAAATGTGATACTGAGATACTGGGCACAGTATTTGGGCATCTGGCCCATCGTAAGTGCTCAGTCAAGGGAGGTTATCACTATTATTGCTATTTTTATGAACATAAACTATAATTACTGAAGGAATTTGTGGGGAACGTGATGATTAAATCAACTAATGAGTGAAAGGTCCCATTCAGGAGTACCCTGTACATCTGGCTCATAGTAAGTGTTCAATAAATGGGCATTATCACTATTAGTATTAATTGTATGGTGCAAATTATAATTAATGAAGAATTTGCATGTGTGCATTCCCATTTACTCTGTTCAAGCATATCCGTTCTTTGAAACAGTCCTCAGCACACCACCTCCTGCTATCCTTCCAGATTGGCCATCTCCAGTCTCAGTGCCTTAAAGAAAGCTTTCCCTGTCACCGATCTGGGTAAGCAGAGTCTATCATGATATGTGCCTGTGTGCCCAGCCTGCTAAGTTCTCTTCTCAGGCCTTTTCCTGGCATGCCCTATTTCCATTTGATTGTGGCACCTCAAGGGCTGGGCTCTGTGTTTTCCTCTTTTCACACACCCCACAGGACCCAGTGGTGTGTTCTGTACCCCGTCCTGCACCACCCAACGCACGTGCCATACAGCCCCAGATGCAACAGCTCGGGACACACTGCCTGCCACTGGAACCGGGCAATAACTCCAGCCAGCTGGCCGGAAGGCCCGGGGAGGGCAGAAGGTGGAGGAGGAAACAAAAGCATACCACTGGAAGGGCAGAGGCAAGCTGCGTGGTTGCATAAAACCTTACAGAGAGTGGTGAGGGCCATGGGTGACAGCTATTCCCACACCAAGGCCACCCACAGAGCCATGCAGCTGAACCACGGAGATTCAAATGTGGCTCTGCCCGAGTCAGGCCACTCCATGAGATGTGGTCACCCGACCGTGAGGGGAGCATTTGTGAAGGAAGTTGGTCCAAAGAATTGGCAAAGGGTCTGAGTCAGCCAGTACAGCTCTGTCAGGAGCTGTGTGGCGTCAGACAGTTAGCATCTCTGAGCTTCTCAGGTGTCATAACAGCTACCGCTTACCCAGCGCCTCCCGTGTATCAAGCATTATTCTTAGTATTTGCATATATTACTTAATATCACAATAACCCAAATGGCAGGTAGTATTATTGTATCTATTTTATTGATGAAGAAACTGAGGTACAGGGAGGTAAGAAACTTACCCAGGCTCAAATAGCTTGAAAGTGTGCAGGCAGGATTTGAATCCACAACACATGTGCATCCGCTATGTTGCCAACCTCATGCATTAGTCAGGGTTCTCCAGAGAAACAAAACCAATAGGATATGTAATGAGAGATTTATGATAAGGAGTTGGTTCACGCAGTTATGGAGGCTGACAAGTCCCGAGATCTGTAGGGTGATTCAGCAGCTGGAAACCGCGGAGAGTCAATGGTATTGTTCCAAAGACCAGCAGGCTTGAGACCCAGTTCAAGTCTGACGGCAGGAAAACGCCTATGTCCCAGTGCGAAGGCCATAAGGGAGAAAGAATTCTCTCTTACTCAGAGTGGGTCAGCCTTTTTGTTCTATTCAGTCCTTCAACCGGTTAGATGAGGCCCATCCACGTTAGGAAGGGTTATCTGCTTTACTCAGCTTACTCATTAACAATTTAAACGTTAATCTCATCCAAAATCACCCTCACAGATACACCCAGAATAATGTTTGACCATATATCTGAGCACGCCATAACCCAGTCAAGTTGACACATAAAATTAACCACTTTGCCTCACAAGTGTTACTTGAGAATTAAATGAGACACTATATGTAAAACTTTAAAAAAAAAGAAAAAAGGCCTGGCAAACGATGACCAACAAATGGTAGCTAAAAAGGACAAGAGAGGACAATTAAGAAGAGGTGAGTGACTCAGCATCAGTTGCTAATCAGTGGTCTGGGGTTCAGAGTTCAGCATGGCTTTTAGTAGAAGCTTTCACTTGCCTCATTTGTTGTTAAATGTGCAGCCTGGGGAGCCCTCCTGGACCAGACAAATCCATGTAGGGGACACTAGATTTCCAGTATTCAGTACTAGAAGGTCGTGAGAGAAAGGTGGTCTATTCATTCAAACCCAGTTTCAACTGGCATTTACTGAGCACTTGCTGCCTGCCAGGAGACATGCTGGACTCTCCCATCTATTCATCTCTAATCCTCACAGCACCCTGGGTACAAGTTGCCATCACTCCCATGTGGCAGACACAGAAACTGGCGCACAGGGAGCCGGCGTGGCTCACTCAGGATCTCGCAGCTGAAAAGTGATAGAGGCAACATCTGAATTCAGACCCACTTGCCCAAAAAGAGGTCTCCTTGCTTCTAGGCCACAAATGTCTACCTGGTTTCCAAGGATTTGGTGATGGCACCCCAGACCATAAGTTGTCTTGTCCTAAGAGACCGTCCACAAACTCACTTTGACCAAAGCAAAATAAAGAGGCCTGGGCTCAAGTTTGGGAAATTGCCACCTTGGAGCCTGCTCATGCAAAGAGGAACAGTGTCCGTTATTTCAGTAAAAGCCATTTTTCTTGTTCTAGTCCATCAGTGTATCCTCTGAAGTTATGGGGGAAGGAAAACTCAGGGCAGTTTCGTCCCCTTCTTGTGTGCTTACTCCTCTCCAGGATCAGATGGACATGTGGGAGAGGTTTACTGTCACAACAGCTATTATTAATGGTAACTGCCTGCCTCATAGCCACGTGAGAGCTCTCTGTGGAAGAGGAGAAAACCTGGAATCAGAGCGTCTGTGCGAGGCAGCCCACACAGGGCTCAGGACGCTGCTCTGAGGAGGAGCACCCACAGCTAGGGAGGTGGAGATGGCCTGGTCCAGGGCAGAGGGTGGACATGGGGATCTTTTCTGGGGAGTCTTAAAATCACAAGGTCTTTTAAAGAGACGGACTTTTCAAGAGAAGGGAGTACACATGGCCTGATCTGTGAGAGCAGCCTGCCACCGACCCTGTGGTATGCAGTAGACTCAGTGGTGTCTGAGTAGCTCTCAGGAGATATCAAAGGACCCTGGAGTGGGTTTACATATTTAGAAATTAAGATAAAAATTGGAGGCAAATAGCCAAATGCTGTTCTCTTCCTCTGCTGTCAGTTCTATATTCAGAGCACTCTAGGCCCAGTGAGTGACCTCTAACTGCCTCCAAAGAGGCCAAGACCAGGAGGACAAGGGGTCTGGACAGGCCGTGAACTGTCTCCAGAAGGCCTGGGCTGTGTCCTGTCACTCTCACACATCACATGGGGTTAACGTTCCTACTGAGTCGGGAGGATTCTGGAAGGATAATGAGCACGGTATGAAACAGAGCTCCTCCAGCAGCGACCAGGACTCGCTCACATTCCACGCTTCCCCGAGGAGGGCAGAGGCCCAGAACTTTCATTGCTTTTGCTCGGTTTAGAGACATTTTCCCCAAAACCATTCTGTTCAGCCTGTCTTCAGCCACGAACTGGCAGAACCTACAACACTGGTTCTCGTGAGCTTTAGGAATCCAGCTTCCTAATTTTTTCCAATTCCAAATATAAAACGAACCAAAAAAGCATTAAAATAATTTGAACTTCAAAGGCTCACTCTAATTCCTAGTGGCCACAATGAAATTCAATAAAAATAAGTCCCTCTCTCTCTCTCCTTTTTCTCCCTTCTTTAAGGAGAGGAAAATAAAAGCTGAAAGGACACAGGGCCCATGCAACCCCAGGAAATGCTTGCACGAAGCTTCTGTAGCTTCTAACTAACGTTGGTAACTGAGGATTAGTGGAGCAGCCTCTTGTAATTACCATCGTTGCCCCATTTGCGGCTATCTCTGTGAGGCCAGTAAATCTTGAAATTACAGGCTGACCACCCGGGAGAACGGAGACAGAGTCAGCCACATCTCTCAAAGGCACTGCCCTGGGCGATTCCCGCCCCCCTGAGAGGACTCGGCCACAGAGAAGGCCCCGCCTGGGAGGGACTCCCAGACCGCACTGCGGCTTGGAAGTGAATAAAACCAGGGTGGGTGGCCGGGGACGCCCTGCACCCCTGGTGAGGAGAACGGGAGGCGGCTGGTGCAGACAGTCTCTGTCACACCTTCCATCATCCCACCCTAGCTGGGACTCCTGGTTAGGGCCCCAGACATGGACGAGAAGAGGACAGAGACAAGGAATTGAGAGGGGGAAATTAGAAATGCCTTGCAAAGGAGATTGGCCTCTTGAAATACTGTTCCTTTCTGTTGAGGAACACGATACCCGCGGGGGACATCCAGGTCCACACAGCATGTCATTTTGTACAAATAGAGCTCAAGGTTTAACCTGAGATTTCACTGTGATCTTGATCATGACTTTAAAGTGAGCATTTATCTCCATAACCTGTGCCTATTCTAGACCTCCGAAAAATGTAAAGTATTTAAACTCAAATAGCAAAGACCTACTGAACATTGCTCAGGATACCACCCTGGACCCTGGTTGAAATGAGACTCATGGCTCAGCTCTTGCCCACACTGTCACGAGGACAAAGACACCGTGAACAACATTTTCCATTTTCTCTCTGCAGGTCCCTTAAACGGAGGCTCTTTTTGTTATTTTCCCTATGATCCAAGACCTTAAACACCATATTTAAATACATTAAGACAGGACCAGGCCTAGGAGATAGCCTATGATAGACAGCCTATGATAAAGAAACGCAATCTCAGTGTTCTGTGCATCGCATGTGGATTTCATGATTTTTGCTCTTACATAATGCATTTCATTCAACTTTTTAAATTTGGCTATCAATACCTATAAAATCTGTTTTATTACAGCCTTTTTCAGTTCTACTATTTACAAAAGCTCAGCAGCATGTGATTTTGCAGTTAATTAGTATAAATAACACATCTGGGTATACACTAAAATAATATTCCTCAAGCCATTTAGCACCTATCAATGGCCTGCTGTCCAGATGTTCCATCTTATCTGCTCTTAGCTGGGGTCTGCCAGCCCCTCCACTGATCATCCTAATTCCCCACATATATTCCTTTCAACATCTCCAGAAAAGGTACCATGGGGCTCCAAGTAGCCGTGTGTGTGTATGTTTGTATGTGCGTGTGTGCGTGTGTCTTTCAGGTAGGGCACAAGTCTTTGCCTTCATCTGAAGAGACCGACCCAGAGCATTAGGTGACTTGCCCAAAGCCACAGAACAAAAAAATCAAAATGAAAGCCATTCCTCTGAGAACAGGAACAAGACAAGTGTGCCCACAATTGCCACTGTTATTCAACATAGTGCTGGAAGTTCTAGCCAGAGCAATTAGGCAAGAAAAAGGAATAAAAGTGATCCAAATAGGCAATGAAGAAGTGAAACTCTCACTGTTTGCAGACAATATGATTTTATATATAGAAAACCCTAAAGAATCCATCAGAAAACTATTAGAAATAATCAACAACTACAGCAAAGTTGCAGGGTACAAAATCAACTTACAAAAATCAGTTGCATTTCTATGCCCTAGCAACAAACTAACAGAAAGAAAACTCAGGAATACAATTCCATTTACAATCACAACAAAAAGAATAAAATATCTAAGAATAAATTTAACCAAGGAGGTGAAAGACCTATACAATGAAAACTATAAAACATAATTGAAAGAAATCGATGATGACATAAAGAAATGGAAAGATATCCCATGCACATGGGTTGGAAGAATAAACATAGTTATAATGTCCGTATTACCTAAAGCAATCTACAGATTCAATGCAACCCCAATTAGAATCCCAATGACATTCTTCACGGAAATAGAACAAAGAATCCTAAAATTTATATGGGGCAACAAAAGACCCAGAATAGCTAAAGCAATCCTGAGAAAAAAGAACGAAGCTGGAGGCATCACGATCCCTGACTTCAACATATCCTACAAAGCTATAATAATTAAAACAGCATGGTACTGGTACAAAAACAGACACACAGATCAATGGAACAGAATTGAAAGCCTAGAAATAAAACCACACATCTATGGACAGCTAATCTTTGACAAAGGAGGTAAGAACATACAATGGAGAAAGGAAAGTCTCTTCAATAAATGGTGCTGGGAAGACTGGACAGCCGCTCACAAAAGAATGAAAGTAGACCATCTTCTTTCACCATACACAAAAATTAACTCAAAATGGATCAAAGACCTGAAGGTGAGACCTGAAACTTTAAAACTCCTGGAAGAAAATGTAGGCAGTACACTATTCATCACTGGTCATAAAGGGATCTTCTCAAATTCTATGTCTACTCAGACAAGGGAAACAAAAGAAAAATAAACAAGCGGGACTTCATCAGACTAAAGAGCTTCTGCAAGGCAAACGAAACCAGGATCAAAATGAAAAGAGAACCCACCAGCTGGGAGAAAATATTTGCAAACCATATATCCGACAAGGGGTTAGTCTCCATAATATATAAAGAACTCATGCATCTGAACAACAAAAAAATGAATAACCCTATCAAAAAACAAGCAGAGGATATGAATAGACATTTTTCCAAAAAAGATAGACAGATGGCCAATAGGCACATGAAAAGATGCTCAACATCACTAATCATCAGGGAAACGCAAATCAAAACTACACTAAGATATCACCTTATACCCATTAGAATGGCTATAATCACCAAGACAAAAAACAACAAATGTTGGAGAGAATGTGGAGAAAAGGGAACCCTCATTCACTGCTGGTGGGAAAGCAAACTGGGCAGCCTCTATGGAAAACAGTATGGAGAGTCCTTAGAAAATCAAAAATAGAAATACTTTATGATCCAGCTATCCCACTACTGGATATTTATCCAAAGAACTTGAAATCAACAATCCAAAGCGGCTTATGCACCCTTGTGTTCATTGCAGCATTATTCACTATAGCCAAGAAGTGGAAGCAACCCAAGTGTCCCTCAACTGATGATTGGATAAAGAAGATGTGGCATATATATACAACGGAATACTACTCAGCCATAAAAAAAGACAAAATCTTCCCATTTGCAACAACATGGATGGACCTGGAGTGTATTATGCTAAGTGAAATAAGCCAGACAGAGAAAGACAAACTCTGTATGACCTCTCTCATATGTGGAATATAAACTAACACATGGACAGAGAGAACAGTTTGGTGGTTACTGGGGGGAAGGGGGTTAAGGGATGGGCACAAGGGGTGAAGGGGTGCATTTATATGGTGACTGACGAATAAGTGGACAAGTGTACAAGTGGAATCTCACAATGTTATAAAGTATTATGACATCAATAAAAAAAATTTTTTTTAAATCAAAATAGTTTCTTACTGCTTTCTTTCTGCTGTCCCCAGAACACTGGAGATCTGAGGAGCACCACTCAGACGGATATTGTTGCATTTCCATTTCAGAGAAACAGAGCTCCATCAACCAAATTGGTTGCCACGCTACAAAAAAGTTGTCTATACACAGACAAGAGGAAGTTTTGAGTTATAATTCCTACACAGAGTAGGAAACCAAAAAAAGACCCAGAAAAACAAAAAGAATGACAGAAAAGAAAAAAAGGGAAGGAGGGAAGAAGGGAGAGAAAGAGCACGGAGAGTAGAGCGAGGAAGGAAGGGAGGAAGACAGAAGTGCAGGGGAAGTCATGGGAAGTTAGTTTTGCAAAGGAGGCTATGTTTTGTTGCTCCAGGAGCTGTTGGGAGGGAAAGGGGAGAAGCCAAGAAGAATTCACCCCCACCCTGGGCTGTGCGAAATTGTTTATAGTGCCAGTGCCCTGGGGACCTTTGCTTTCTGCCACAGACTTCAAAGTGCTGGTCAGACATTAGCACACTGACCCTCCACCATCCCACACCAACCTCGGGGAGCAGTCCTCGTTGGGGAAACTGAGGAAGAAAAATGGAGCCAGCAAACAACCTGGGAATGCCCCCAAGACTCTGCCGCTAAGACCCATTGCTAACATCAGCCATCAAAGGTGCTGGCCCCGGGCCTTAGCGTTTAAAGGAGACAGTTTTCTTTCGGGCCAGAGTCACAGGAAGTTCCTGGTGAATGACGAAATCCAGCAGTTTCCAGGTCCCTTCCATTCAAGGCCAGCAGTCTCAGTGGCCCCCTTTGATACTGGCCCTTACTAAATTCCTGAAGACTGGCAGCATCCCGGCATGCCCTCTCAGCAGCCCCTCAAATATTTGCATCCACTCAATGCTTGGATTCCTTCTCCTACGGAGAAAAGGCTGCTGGAAACCCAGACGCCCCGTGGAGGGGACTGGTGCCAAGTCGTCTGGGGCCCCCTCCCCCGGGAAGCAGGAAGCACAGCCAGGCTTGTCACCATGCCCTAAAGTAGGATGGATGGCCCCGGTAAACTGATCCTCGCTAATGTAACCATAGGTGCTATTTCATATAAATACATCCACCCAGACATTTCCCATCAGCGCACGCCTCTCCCTGAGGCCGGCTCTCTGCCCGCCTCTGCCCCCTCCACAGCCTCGAACCACCGGGGTTAACGACATGCTGGGGTGGGGACCAGAGTGTGTTAAATGTCTTTGCAATGGCAAATAAGGGGCCCCCAAAGCCTTCCCTTTCTTCATTTATCATTTTCTATAATGTACCTATCACATCCTCTGCTCCTCACATCTTTGCCAAACTAAACAGCCTTAGTCCCGCTAATCTCTCCTCAGATGGAGCGCAGGGTCATAAATCTAGTCACCGTGGAAAGAAACCTTCCCTGACCAAGCCTTGGGCACTCGGCACAACACACGTCATAAAACACACAGCAGATAATGGTACAACGCTGTCATGAAATGCAGATGCTGTTACAATGATGTGCCTGTTGTGAAGGGTCAACTGTAAATTAGCCCACTTGCTAAAGAGATACAGGCCATTTAACTTGCTCATCAACCCCATCCTCTCCTCTTTATCCTTTATCTCCATTGGCACATTATGTTTGAATGAAATTTCTGGTGGAAATTGGAAAGAGAGGACTGGTACTGGCTTTGCCAGATGACATGAAATGAAATCCCATTAGCTTCTTGAATCTACTTTAAAAGGTAGAAGGACGTCATGACTTCAGTGAAACATGTCATCTGTGTGCATTTTTTTAAGTAATAGGATACCATCTCGGGACCCCAGACCTGATATAACACCCCCCGTGACACTGAGGCGGACTCCCAATCACCTCTTCCTCACCATCACCCAGGCATTGACAAGGTATGTCGCGAACTTAACAACGTCTTTTTCAACAAGTATTAAATTTTAATGGCACTCTGCTTTCAGAAAGTGAAAGAAGCAGAGCCTTGTATACATCTTTAAAGAAGAGCAGCAGTGGGCTAAATCTCTCATAGCATGTTTCAGGGGTGCTAATGAGGTCTTTAAGGAAGGCAGATGCTCTGACAGCATCCCTTGGACCACCAAGGAAACCAAGTTCTTCCTTTTATCCCTCTCTTCTCCCAACCCTCTTCGAAAGAGAAGAGTAGTTCCAAAAGACAGGAGATATTGGAAAGAGGAAATATCAAGACCTTTGTTACTTCTCATGATTTGAATGTCTGCCCGGGAGCAAAGAACTGTGTTTGAGACCTGGGAGTAATCAGTTATGCCCCCACACCAGTGCCCAAGAAGCAAATCCCTTGGCTCAACTCTCCCAGGCAGGGCCAGCCCAGAACAGGGAAATCCCACTCTTCCTAAGGTTGGGTTCTGTTTGGCCCTCATCCTAGGCAGTAAATAGCCTAGGAAAGACCTAGATCCCAAGTTACCTGGTGATTCATGCTTCTCCAACAGATCAAGGCAAGAACCCGGGGAACTACCAGAAAATCCTCAATTCCAAAAATAAGCGTGGACCATCTTATTGAGCCATCAAATTTATCCAACAGTAAGCAATTGAAAATATTAGTGTGTACATAAAGACAAGAATATAAAAAATAGAGCACACATTTTGTGTTAAATGCAAAATTCACATAGACTTTTAGGGGGAGGAGGAACAATGCAATGAATTTTGAGCTTGTGACTAGCCCCTTCAGAAGTCCCACAGTCCTCCTGGGTATATTCCCTCCTCTGCTAGTCAAGTTTAAGAAGCATCTTAGTGAGACATAGCCCGACGTCTAAGAACACAGAGCTGGGAAGTAGAGGGGCCTGAAGAATGGAATTAAAGCCAACATTGCAGAGATCTGGATGCGGAGCAGGTGGGCAGCACAGGCAGTTGCTCAGAGGACCACAGTGCCCAGGAGTGGAGTCCAGGTGTCCCAAGAACCATCCCCGTGAGGTTCAAGAGCCAGGACAAGAGAAATATTGGAAGTTGGGACCCTCCTTGTCATAGACCAGGGAACTTTCCTCTCTCTCTTAGTTTGAGCTCCTCCAGAAGCAGATCTTCAGACAAGAATTCAAGTGCAAGTACAGTAGTCCCCCCTTATCCATGGTTTTGCTTTCCAAAGTTTCAGCCACCCACAGTCAATCACAGCCCGAAAATATTAAATGAAAAATTCCAGAAATAAACATTTCATAAGTTTTAAATTGTGCGCTGTTCTAAGTAGCATGATAAAATCTCGCACCATCCCACTCTGTCCCACCCAAATGTGGAATCCCCCCTTTGTCCAGCGGATCCACACTACCCACCCGCTAGTCATGTAGTAGCCATCTCGGCTATCAGATCAACTGTCCCGGTATCGCAGTGCTTGTGTTCAAGTCATCTTTATTTTACCTAAGAATGGCCCCAAAGTGCAAGAGTGGTGATGCTGGCAATTCAGGTACACCAAAGAGAAGCCGTCAAGTGCTGCCTTTAAGTGAGAAGGTCAAAGTTCTCCACTTAACACGGAAAGAAAAAAAATCATATGCTGAGGTTGCTAAGATCCACGGTAACTTTTATTACAGTATTTTGTTATAATTGTCCTATTTTATTATTAGTTATTGTTGTTAATCTCTTCCTGTGCCTAATTTATAAATTAAAATTCATCATAGATGTGTATATATAAGAAAAAACAGCATATATAGGGGTCGGTACTATCCATGGTTTCAGGCATCCGCCAGGGGTCTTGGAATGTATCTGCCGAGGATAAGGGGGGACGACTGTAGTTTATTTAGTAAGACATCCTAGGAAACAACTGCAGGAGTGGGGAAGTGAGATGGGGTAGGATAGACCACCAATTAGGGATGCATTATCCAGCAAGCTACTGCTGTGGACAACTGGAGCTTGATCCCTCTGGAAGATACCATAGAGCCCGTGCCTCAGAAGCATCCCACCCAATGGATAAGGGTGCGAGGGTACTTATACACCAACTTCCTGCAGTCATTGGTTGGGAGCTGCTGGGGGAGGGGAGTGGTCATGAATTCCCCACACTTCTGCCCAGCCTTGAGTAGAGCTCACTCTGGTAGACAAAGAAAGCCCTCAGGCAAAGGGGTGCAGGGGCTGGCAGCTGGAAATCAGCATGCACTGAAAGAGCAGGGGTGAGGGAGTATTGGCTAGGTGCTCAAAATTGTACCCTCTGCACAGAGGGCTCTGGTCTTCTTCAAGGGTTAAGCATGGGACATGGTGGCTGACCTCAACCTTCAGATAAAAATGAAGTACTACCACCACTAAACACTTATGTATCAGGCAGTGTGCTAGGTGTTTCTTATTTGGTCCTCCCAACAAACCTCTGGGTGGGTACTGTGATCACAGAGAGGGAAACTGACCATCACAATTTGAGTAGCTTCTGCAAAGTCCTGCCACTGAGTCTGTGATCATAACCTCTGCCTACTTGGCCAGTAAAGAATGCCTGTCCAGTCACACCTTCTTCTGCAGGTGACTGCCCCACCCATGGCCCTGCCAGGAGGCACAATGAGGTTTCTGTAACATGTGATTGAGCCCTCTCACCTCGCCACAGTTTTTTGGACCAAGGGATGGGAAGCTGACCGTTTGATGACCTAGGGTCCTGTGTGGCCTAACTTGAAAAGATGAACTGGATAAATCAGATTCCTAGCCTGGGATTTGGAACTAACTGGAGACCTAGCAGTTAGCAGAGTGACCTTGGGGGTGGGGAGGTGGAGTTACGTACGAAGTGGACAATGCTTGGTTTTGCCTTCCCAGCAATCATTCCCCTTCTTCTGGTCTCCTCACTTCTTCACTTCCTTCTTTATTTTATTGTTTTTAAGAATTACCCTCGCCATCTGCAATCTTAGTGACACTGTTGAGTCAAGATGTCCGCTCTTTCCTGCCACCTACCTCTATGGACTGTCTTTTCTGAGGCCTGAACATGAGCTTTTTCTCTCATTCCACATGCTGCCCTGCCATAGCCCCTGGCACCCACTGCTCCCTTACTCACTGTTCAGTTATCTGGTGTTGCTTACTTAACAAACGACCCAAACTTAGCAGAGAAAAACAACAATGTATTATGACTTGTCGTGGTTGTGGGGGTTGATAGGATCAGTGCGTGGTTGTCCCTGGGGTCCCTCAGACTGTTGCAGACGGTCCATGGCTGAGGCTAAGTTCATCTGAAGACTTCTTCTCTCATGTCTAGTGCGTGGTCTGGCACCGCTGGAACAGCTTGGGGCTGGCCAGGCATCTCTCACGCTCTCCATGTGGCCTTTGCAGGTGGGTCGCTGGGGCTTCCTCATAGCATGATGGTCTTGAAGTAGTTGGACTTCTTCCACAGCTGCTGGTTTCTCCCAGAGGGAGTGTTCCAAGAGCCTCAGGCATAAACTGTAAAGCACCGTTTTCACTGTATTCCATTTCTCAGAAGTCACCAGCCCGCCCAGATTCAAGGGGACGGAGGAATAGACACCATCTCTCCATGGGGGATAGTTTGTGTGTACAGGAAAGGAAGGAATTGACGGATGGTAGCCATCTTGGAGCTGGGGCCGATAGCCACCGACTCTTTACTTCAAGTGCACACAGCTCTGCCTGAGGACATTCTGGGGCTGGAAGCGCACTCTGCCCACCTGTGGCAGACAGAATTTCAGAGAGTTAGCACCCCAGGAGCAGTTCTTAACTACAGATAAATGGGAATCTAAATTAACCCATCTGGGTGTGTTAAATCAGAGGTGAAATCTATATCGTTTCTCAGAGGTCCCCAGAGTGAGTGAGCCCTGATTCCCAGAGTGGAAACCTGCTTCCTGTCACACCCACCTTCTTACTTTCCCCCACTCACTTCTCCACCTCTCTACCTGGGCCTCCTGAGATGTCCTCTCAAAAAAAATGACTTGCACCAAAATCCTTTTCTCAAAGTCTGCTTCTGAGGGAACCTACTGAACACATACCCCATAGTCTCCCAAAATATTCCTTTCTTGGGTAAGTTAACCATAGTCGGTTTCTTTTGCTTACAACCAAAGAACAGTAAGTGACAGAATGTAGAAAGAGACCAGAGAGAGGGTGTGGGAGCCACTATGTCCGAGTGCCAGCCAACATCTTGGAGGGACATGAAGTGAAGCTGCAGGGGAGATTGCTCTGTGGAAGAGAATGGGGCAAGCCCACACAAAGAGAAATGCCTCACCAGAGAGGTCATGCTGCAGCTCTGTTCCAGTCCTCACTTGTGATTCCCACTGTCTACGGAATTCCCTGCCCTTGGAATAAGAATGTGACTGAACTCCTTCCACGTAAGCAAGCTATTCACAGGTTTGAATGGGGCAAGCGGCGCCATGAAGACAGCTCCTCTCAGCAGTCGGGGGTTTCCACAGAAATCTTCTTCTCCCTCCCTCGGCCTCTCCCCTCAAGTCCCATCCCCCGCAGGGACTGGCCTTACCTGTGTGCTCTG
The DNA here is from genome assembly GCF_020826845.1 of Diceros bicornis minor. NCBI lineage: Eukaryota > Metazoa > Chordata > Mammalia > Perissodactyla > Rhinocerotidae > Diceros > Diceros bicornis. Next base: position 4,776,483 of record NC_080761.1, read on the forward strand.
TAACTCAAATAGAATATGCGAAGTCCTCTTGCCCCAGACACCTCCGTACCAAGGCTTAGGAGGATTAACGGAAATGAGGGCGTTAGGTCACTTTCTTACTTGCGGTACGGTGCATCTGAGGACAATAAAATAAAGAAAATTTGAACTTTGATGGGATATAGTGAGAGTTTTACTGAGACTTGATACAAGAGACTATAGGAACCCACAGGACAATCTGGGAGGCATTGTATGCATGAGGACAAGATGAGACACTACCTGAGGGAAGGAGAGGGACAGAGAAAGGGAAGTGCAAAGGTGCCAAAGACCAGCGTCCCTCCTGGGGAATGTGGTGAGAGCAGGCCTCAACATTCTTCCTTGAGACAGCTGAGCAAACCATACTTAGCTGTGGAGTAAGGCACAATTTGTAGGATTTATGGTAACCACAGAACTAAGTGTTAAATAATTGTGTGGGTGTCTAACCAATGATTTGATTCTGCATTAGTTATCTATATCTGGGGACCCAAAAACCATCCAAAAACACAGACATTCCTCTTCCGTACAGTAAAACATTGATTTGAAAAGCGTAGAAGCACCCGATACGGAAAGGTTCAATGACTTATCTAAATAAAACTGGCAAAATTTGACCCTTTTAGACTGGGTTCAGAGTGGAGTATCCAGATAATTTATCAACTTAACTGGGAAAATTTTGAGAGTGAAATGGGGCACTGTTAATAATTCAGCCAGGACAACAGTCATAAACCAGGGTGTCCCAGGCAAAGCATGACAGGAGTTCAGGAGCCCCAGGGCATATTCTGCTTGTCCTGTTGGAAGACATGTTAGCCAGCAAGTGAACATCTATGATCTGCCCCGAAATAAAACATGTAATTCTCATGTTCCTCTGTGGCAGACAGAAATAGCAGAAAATGCCCTGGTCTTAGAACTAAAAGACCTGGATTCAAGTCCAGCTCTATTCCTCCCTAACCGGCAGATCTTGAGCAGATCTCTTAATCTCAATTAGCCCAGTTTCCTCTTCTGTAAAATGTGGATGATTCCACCCCATTCACAAGGTGGTTATGAAGGTCAAAGACTGATGTAGGGAAAAATACTTTGTAGACTCTTGTTCAACACATGCCTAGTGGTGTTATTATTTGTCCACTCAGTGGTAAATCTGGACAACCTCAATGCTTAAAAACGCTTAGACCTGAAACATGATGTCTTGACAAGCTATGAAAAGAATTGCCCCATGTTTCCATTCTGGTCTCAGTATGAATAAATTCTGTTTATTTCATGTTGAGGCACGTCCTATTTCAGCCCATCAACCCCTCCTTTCATTCAACTTGAAGGCAGCTTTTGACCTTTGAACTTTTAGCACCTTTCTTATTGGGGAGAAAGAACAGCTCCACAGTTAAGTGAAAACGCATGGAGATTTCTTGACTCTGCCTGACACCGCTCAGTTTTACCAAGAACGGGCAGCAAGAGTAGCTTGTGTTCAGCACTTGGACGTCTCTGCGGCCAGCTTGAGGGGTAACATGGAAAAACTTATAGGGGCATGAGAAGAATAATAGGGGGGTTTTCAACTGTAAAAGAAGACCACACACGTGGTCCCATGTGGATTGCACCCTGGACCATCTTCAAAAACATGGAAGTTGCGTTCTCTGCAGCCATGCGTAGGCCTGGTTTAATTAAATGTAGGCCACAAATGGGCTGGCAAACACGAGGCCAAATCGCTGTTGATTTTGTGTGGTAGAAATTTCCCTTAGCTCTGTGCTCCCTGATAAGATAGCACATGTGGAGAGTACAACCTGAATGCTTGGCAGATGGTTCCGTCTGTTTTTCCATCATTTTGAATTTAGCAGGAAAACCCCAAGATGTGTTTTGACACATGTATGCTTTTTTCCTTCCCCACATTTTGAAATGGCTGTGTTTGGAGGCTAATTAAATCCATATGCTTCTGATTCATTTACACTTAACTCATCAAAATGTTGTTTTGTAATAGTCATTTGAAGTCCAAGGCGCCTCTCTTGAGTCTTTTTTCTAAAAACCAGGAAGTTATGCTTTGCCAGCCAATAGCAGGGTTCTGTACCAAAAGGTTCCAATACGCCTCAAGACAAGATCCTGCACCCAGGAGATTCTATCGGTTAGGAATTGTCCTAGAGCATCACTGTCAAGTGCGGGATGTGACTGTGAATCTTCTGCTGCTATACGAAGACACTGTGCAGAATGGTAGAAAACAATCTATGAGAGAAAAAATTTATGCTAGAATCACGAGGCCCACTAGGGAAATTTAGTTTAAAGGGCAATTGGGTGGTTTTTCCATTTTTAAGGCAGAGTTTTCATTTGGCATAACTAGGATTTATAGCTGAAGGCTTCATGCCAACCCCTATCCAGAATAAGTAGCCTCTAAGCCATCTATGTTTGCTATCAGATCCTTCTTATGCTTTTTAAAATATTATCCGTAACTTGGACTTAAAGCAAGAATATAACTCCCGTTCTTTCAAGTCACTCGATTTCTAGAGTTTGCAATCTTTGTTGGACTCACTATTTACTACTGTTTGGGGCCTAGGCTCTGTAAAGTAAGATATTAATTGTAGAATTGAAAATATTTTTGTCCACTAGAAAAGCAAATTATTTCTATCCAGGAGAAAAGATAACCCCAAAGGTTACAGTTTTGTTGTGCTGTAGGACATTAACCAGTTTTGTATCTAACTTAGCAATATTATTTCAGCGTTTTTTCTTCAACTGACTACGTATACCAGGTTTTCCTATCCTCCCTCAAACCTACTTTACCATCCACTTGGTTCTCTCATTAACATGTTAAATAAATCTTTGATATACAATCACCAAATATATGCTTGAGAGTCATTTAACTTTTTGAAAATTATACTTTGAAGTTGTACAAGCTTCAAGCCTGGCTTATCTAATCTATCTTTCTTCCTACTTCTGCTCATTTAAGTTCTATAACTATGGAAAGCAAATGGGCATTCAAAGAGTCGAAAATTGAGTAGATGCAGCACGAGAGAGGCCCCAAAACTCAGCCAAGAAGGGAGAAAGGGAACAGTGTTGATACCTGAATGACTTTACATACCTGGTCTCCTTTCATCCACGTCACAGCTCTGGGAGGGAGACATCACCCACTTCCGGGTGAGAGTGAGGCAAGAGTGGTGAAGTGACTTGCCTAGAGTCACATGGCTCCCAGCTTTGAAGAGGGAGCCATCAATTCTAAACCCACATGTTCGTCTCACTACACTTCCCCCTCCACCATACAGTTACAGGCTTTAAGGGGTGAAGGTATAGAAAATCAGAGAAGTGGAGAGAAGGAGCAGACTCAGCAGGGCCATGACGGAGAGCAAGGCAGGTAGGGCTTGTTCTGCAGAGAAGTCAGTCAATTCGTGTCCACATTGATGTGAAGTGTGCCAAAATTTCCCTGGGATAGGTCAGTGGCTCAGAATAAATGCTAAAAAAAAAGGTCTTACAAATCCAAATGCCAACCTAAATTACTTTCCCTACATTACGTAAACAAGTGAAAGCATAAAACCAGGAATGGGTGGAAGGAAACATTTATTCCCCTCTTCCCATGATTCCATGTGGAGGAACATCTTTCAGTTTAACCCTTGGAGCCCCAGGCTGCCAGATCCTCCCTGGGGAGGAGAAGAGCTTAACTGATTGGCGACTTGGGAGGAGGAACTGCGGATGCTCGGTACAGCCCCTCCCTTTGCTGGTGCTGCTGTCAGCAGGCGTCTGGGTGCTGCTCTGTTCTCTGCCACGCAGCTGCAAAGCCGTCCAGTTCAGTCTAAGGCCTGGTGGCCAAGTTTCATTCTGGGGTGACATGTAACACATCTGAGCCATGACCTCCAATCTACCTTTTATCAATTACGGAGCTGACATTTTGATCTTCTTCTGTCTGATTCCTGCATCTCTGATTCCAAACTCAGCCAAGGAAGAGAGGTCTGATTACACCACTAAAACCCAACAAGTATAAATAAACTTGATGCTATAGAAATCCAACATAAAGTAACAAATTTTATGTAAATAAATCTGCAAAAATAATAGAATTCAAGGTAGCAACACGAATCAATGTGATGCAACAGATGCATCCTGTTGTTTCTTAGACATTAAACCACTGGTGCCCTTGTGAGTACAGCCCCCAGTGGGCCATGTGACTGCTCATTCCCACCCACCTGTGTTCTTCTCTTCCACTCCGATTTGAAACTTTCCTTGAAAGGTGCATCTTGGTGTCATTTTACCTTCATTGCATTGGAAGGCTGCCCTAGTTCTTCCCACATTAACTCAAGAAAATTAAAATATTTCTACTTCGCACTAACATGATCTAAACACCTATGCAGACACAGGGGTGCACAGAGGTAGTTGTTCTCAGGTTATAAGATGTTCATCTAGATCAATGTTTCTCATTTTTTTCTTTATTATCTACTTAAGGAGCTTCTTTAGATGTTTTTTCCCTAATCTCCTCGCTATGAGATTGTAATACCATAGACATACCGTATATCTGTTTATATGCTGCATGGATATTGTGCTTTGTACATAAAAAGATTACAATTCTTACACCACACTCCCCCTAAGAACCAATTTTTTCCCCCTAAGGAACAATATCATCCCCTTTGAGAATGCATCATCTAGATCAGTGCTGTCCAGTAGAAATATAACGCAAGCCACATACATAATTTTAAATTTTCTAGTAGCCACATTAAAAAAGTAAAGAGACAGACAAAATTATTTTCATAATATGTTTTATTTAACTACTAAGACTTCAAAATCCAGTGCGTGTTTTATGTTTAAAGCACAACTCAATTTCGACTGGCCACATTTCAAGTGCTCAATAGCCACGAGTGGCCTGTGGCCAGTGGCTACAGTATTGTACAGCATAGTTCGAAATGATCCAAAGGTGATTATATTAATCATTTTATCTTGCCTAAAAGCCAGGCTTATTCTCAGAAAGCTTCCAAACTGCAGGGAACATGTCTGTGGACCTCCAGAGATCTACAGAGTCCAGCTGGAGAAGCTCTGAGGTAGGTATTTCCGACATTATCACATCGCTTGCTCTAATGGGAGTTTGCTGTAAGGATAAACAGGGAGATGCGGAAGAACGAGAACCCCTCCAATCAAGCCTCACTGGGAAATGACTCTTATTCCTTGCCAATCCACTCACAGCAGCTCCAATGGTCCAAGGGCCTCTCAAAGCCACTTGTCACTTTCCTCGGCTCCTGAGTCCCCGCTTCTATGTTTCTCTCTATTCTCCATATCTGCACCTCATGGCTTCGGGTGCCCCGTGGCTTCTCATTTTTGTCCTCTTTCCAGGTGCGCATCTGCTCCTGCAACTCTCCACCAGCTGTATGCCTCCCACCTCAGCCCCCAGGTGATGGGATCTGATCAGGTGGTCGTCTCTCCAGTTATGGCACCTCTTTGAGGTGGAGCATCCTCTCCAGCACCTTAGTGGAAATCCCTGCATCAGAACCAGCTCCAGGCAAGAGGAAGGAGTGAGGTAAGAGCTTCCCACACTGGCCACTCCATACCGCCTTTCCTCAGAGCCTACCCCAGCCCCTCCTGGCTTTCCAGAGCTGAAGCTCTCTCCAGAGTCTTACCTCCCCAGCCACACTGAGAGGAAAGAGAGAAAGGGGAAGAAAAAGATCAAAGAAATAGCCACTTTAATCTTTCTAAAGTTGCAACTCAAAACTCCACCTCCTCCACAGCAGCCCCATTTTTTATGGTCTCAAGGACTCTCCTTTGTCCTTGGTCTGTTTTCGGAACGCTTCTTCCTTGAACATGGAGTTGGGTGGAAGGGAGGAAGAGAAGGGAGCCTTGAGCTCACCCTAGAAATAAGAGAACTTCCAACCATCTGGCTTTGAATTGCATTATAAAGCTTTTTTTGTGGCACCCCTCCCTCTGCGCACATACACACACACACCCACTGATCTTTGTGTTTAGGATAACACCGAAAGCAGTTTGCAATCCTTTAACATAGTGTTTCTCAACCAGGAGTGATTTTGCTTCCCTCTCCCTAAGGGGATATTTGCAATATTTGGAGACATTTTGGGTTGTCAGAGCTGGGGATAAGGGTGCTGCTAGCATCTAGTGAGCAGAGTCCAGGCACACGGCCCTATATCCTATGATGCACAGGACAGGCCGACAACAAAGAACTATCAGACCCAAAATGTCAATAGTGCAAGGCTGAGAAACCCTGACCTTTAGGGAAAAAATTTCTTTTTCACTGGTTATGGGACAAGGAGCCTGAAGGCAGAAGGTATAGGGGTGAAAGGGTGAGGCAATCTAGAAGCATGTTGGACGATTGGAGAAAGCAGTCTGTGATTGAAAATATAGTCTCCACTGGAACATTTGAGAGATCGTTTTATTGTGTTGTTGCAATAGGGGGAAGATACGGATCGTCAGGATTACTTGGCAGAGGCAGTAATCCATGCCTCTGAATGTCTGGGTGCCAAGCCCAGGCCAGAATCCAGGACTGGTTGAATGATGAGAGCTTGTCCACAGCCTCTGATATGCCACAGAAGAAAAGTGAAAAAGACTGGGGGGAAGTAGCAGCCAGGGCATAAATGAATACAGCAGCTTTTGTTAAACTTCTGAACCAGCCACCGGTGGAAACAGGGGGCTCTCCTTCTCCTCCCAGAGTCGCTTTGCACAAAGGGTGTGCACAGAGCATTGTGGAGCCAGCAATTCACTGCTTCCTGGTAGTTTCCCCATTTGTTCTTCCATGAGCCAGGCCCTCCTCTCAGATCTTCTCAGTACACAATGGGGAGGGCTTTACTGTCATCCTTGTTTGACAGGCAGGAAATCTAAGGCACAGAGAGGCTGAGTAAGTAGCCCAAAGCCTTACAGGATGGGAACCAGGTCTGTCTGACTTGATGGGACCTGACTTCACACTGGACCACCAGGCCAGGATGCTGCTCAGCCTGGAGACCCCAGTTAACTGATAGAGGCTGACACCTGCAGATTATTAACGCGAAGACATGCAGATGTTTCAGTCTGTGAGCTTCTCTCCTGTACCATAGCACTGACCCTTCGCTTGGCCCAGAGAGAGCACAAGAAGAGGCCAAGCTCTCACAGGCAGCTGTTCCTCATTCCTTCCTCTCCCTCTCTCCACCATGCCTCTTAGTTGGAAAGCCCAGGCACCACACTTTATCTGGAGACAAATTTAAAGGCACGAGGAGGCCAGCTTGTTCCCCAGGACTCTCTCAGTAGTTACAAAAAGTAACTGAAACTCATAGTTGACCCCAACCCTGCGGAGTTGGCACCAGGAGGAACACAAGCATTTTATAAACGTTCTTCCAGGAGGGGAGGTGAGCTCACTTCCTGAGGGAATTACTGCAGGGGGTGTCTGCAGGGGCCAGCCAGGCCTGGCTCTCAGACCTCTGAAACGGCCCACGGTGTAATCAGGCATGAATATTGATTCAAATAAATTATGCATGTTTATACACTCGTTTATTATTTTATTCACACGCTCCCTCCATGGCTAACTATAGCCTGGGCAACTGCCATGGGGCTAGTCAGCTCTTGGATGCTGGAAAAATCAGTTGCTTTGAAATGTTTGGTGGCCAAAGGGAAATCCAAGTCGTTAGTGAAAATTATAACTGAAATGACAGCAAATTCCTGTCATCTGGAAGGGCCTTGGCGAGTCCAAGCCGTCAGGGTCAGACATTGCCCCATTCCTCAGGCTTTCATGAGCCCATAGAAGAGCAAATATGGACGGCTCCAGAGCATTCTAGCAATTATCATTTTAACAAATAGGGCTCTTTTCTAATATTCACATTCCTTTCACATGGCCTCATGAAAACACAAACATTCACTCCATCCTCAAAAAATGCAGGCGCTCTGGGAGGAAAGAGCTACCCGTTCAGCCCCACAGCCAGGCTGCGGGAACCAGAGATTGATGTTAGGTCCTGGGCTATAAAGCTGATTGTTTCTGACTCACCTGATAAACTAGACCTTACCTCTGGGGGAGTTGTCATGCCCTGCTCCTCGGCCATTCTGGGGAGGGGACATCTCTTCTGGAAGAGACCCTTAGAGGCACTCATTTAGAAGACCTGGCTTGCGTGATTGGTGACAGTAGCAGAGAGTCAGCAGACCAGCCTGTCTGCTGCCAGGTAGGAAGACGTTCACTGGGCAGAGCCGAGACCCTGTCAGCTCTTTGTGTCTCGATGTGATAGGGACCCAGCGGTGACCCTCCACACAGGCAGCTGAGCGACAGTGTCAGGGTCTGCCCTACAGATGGAGCTTTCCACAAGAGCCACATTCTGAAGAGGAAAGAGGTACTCCTGAAGCCCTGTGTTTTGAGGACTAAAGCTAACATTGTCTTTTCATCTTCATCTGATGTCTGGTCTGTTGTCACTAGGTTACCAACCCAAAGGGGAAATAGAGAAAAGAATTCAGATTGCCTCAATACATGATAAAAGGAATCTTATGTACTTCTTTACTGAAAGGTCACTGAAATTAACCTCATACTCTATTTTTTCTCTTGATAATTGATTCAGAAGATACTCACGCTCTAGAAACATGCACTATGGGTTATGAATGTTTAAATTAATATGTGAATTTACCTATGTATTTTTATGAGTTATTGTCAAATTTCATTGTCTGAGAAAAACGAACACAAAGTAGGTAAAAACTCAAGAACAACAAACTCATATCTGAAAGAGATAAAAGGATTTTCATTTTCTATAGTATATGTGTCTACAATTATTTTAAAACAATGAGGTAAATTGCTCATGTAATGTGAATAAAATGTTTTTAAAGAAAGGAAAAAAGCAATATGTAAAAATTTAAACACAATAAACTCTCAAGGAAAAGAAACAGTATTCCAAAGTTAGAAGGAAAGTTTAAAAATTGTGTGACCATAATCCCAAAGTACAATTCTCAATAATTTTTCACTGAAAAGATTGGTCACTCTGGTGTCATAATTAACCCAACCTTGGAGTTAGTATCCTAAGAGTCCAAGATGGTGAGCCATCTCTAAGAAACTGCTCTGTGGCAGCCCATGGACTCAGGTCCAGCCTCCATACACTAAATATTAATGGAACAATATCTGACATCTCTGGACACCAGTGGAAATAAAAAACTTCAAACGGAAAACTCAAGGTAATAATGGAAGAGCAAATTGTGACTCTAAACCAAATTAAGAAAAAAAATCAACATTGGGCTGCTTACACTAATGGAGTAGATCCTCTGATCACAGAAAACAGTGCAGCCAACAGGCCTTTGAAGGCAGTAAGAAGCCAAATGTCGGGCCGGCCCCGTGGCTTAGCGGTTAAGTGCGCGTGCTCCGCTACTGGCGGCCCGGGTTCAGATCCCGGGCGCGCACCGACGCACCGCTTCTCCAGCCATGCTGAGGCCGCATCTCACGTACAGCAACTAGAAGGATGTGCAGCTATGACATACAACTATCTACTGGGGCTTTGGGGGGAAAAAGAAGTTAAAAAGACTGTGGTCCTATAAAAAAAAAAAGAAGCCAAATGTTCAAGCAATGGATTTAAAGAAAATTAATCACCAAAACTCACTCATGAACTATATATTAAGTAGTGTCTCCCCTAGCTATACTTCTCAGCAAGACATTTTTCCCAAGCTTTCCCCATGGGGAGATTCTATAGTTCAGAGTCATTAGGTGGTGTTCATTGTCCTTGCAGAATGCTCTATACAGAAGGGGAAGTTCTGTATACATTCTGGACTCAGAAATAATTGTTACAAGAGTGATGAAACAAAATCAGTTCAGGGAGTAATGCCCCTATACTGCCTCACTCCCCATGTAAACCTCTTTCCCCTGGACCTCCTACCATCACATGAGTGGGCCAGTGCAGAGGAGCAGGCCCATACCTCCAAACACACACATATACCACACACACATCACCCACCACACCTACACACATGCCACACATACATATACACCACACACACACCACCCACACACATACACACACCAACACACACACACTACAGTGACCACACTACACCAGACACACACACACACAAACCACCCACCACACATACGCACACCAACACACACACACACACACTACAGTGACCACACTACACCACACACACACACACACCTGTAAGCCTGGATTGCACAGGTAGCAATCCCATTGTGCCAATCTATGGTCAGTATCTGAAGAGCGAGCAAGGGCTTAACTAGTGCTGGGCCTAATTTCAGAGACCATTGTGCAACTGGGTAGCCAAGTGTAACAACATCCTGTGCTTCTTCCAAGAGCACAATAGACGGGGCCTCTCTCAGCTGGGAGGGGACATAGGGAGGGGGAAGACATTGTGAGCCACTAATTTTACCAAAACAAAGTGGACTGCATTCCACATTCTAGAAAGTGTGAGTGGCCCTGACTGCACAAGTGTGTGAAAAGGAGCAGTAAAGCGCAACACGAAACGAGCACTCTTCTTGAGCATTTTTTAAAGCAAAAGAAATAAACATTTTTCTAAAAGCAGAAGCAAGCTGTGATTTGCAATTTTTATGGAAGTGTCCACATGTCCACCAGTAAGGGAAGAGTTAAAGGATGGTAAATACTACGAAGCTCTTACACAGACTTCCGTTATCTCTAAGATATAGTGTCAAGTTGGGAAAAAAATCAAGTGACAAACCATGCACACAGTATGATGCCACTTATGTGGACAGAGAACTCGATTCCGTGGCCACATGTATGTGCATGAATGCACAGAGAAAGGACTTGAAGGTCCACTCCAAACTGTTAACAGTTGTTATCTCTGAGGAAGAAAATGGAATTTCCCACCAGGAGAGGCAAGTGGGGCAGAGGCCTTTCACAGTCTACTCTATGTATTCCTGAGTCATTTGAATCTCCGAGAAAGAAAATGCACTTTGGTATTACTTGCATAATAAAAAAGGCAACAAAAAATAACAGAAGAGGGGAAAAAAGACATTGGATTTACACACATAAATAAGAATTGCAAATTTCTTTTAAATGCCAGGCCTCAGTTGGCAGGGCACCCTGGTTTGGGGGTTTTTTTAAGCTGAAGACGCTTTCAAGATTACTAGTAAAAAGCAAAGAGACTTAAAAGACACCAGGGACTGCATTTTAAGTCTCTTGTGGGTCCCTAACCCCTGTGCTGAGCAGAGGAGCTCCAGGGACTCAGGGCTGCAGGTGTCACCACCAGGTTCCAACTATGCCCCAGACGCTCAGTTGCTGGGCGGTCTGGGCCCTTCCCTTCGCCTCTCTAAGCCTCAGTTTCCCAGTGTGCAAAACGGAGCTAAAAATAGTATTTACCTCACTGGTCGAAAAGAGTAACAGAGATAAAAACCTGTGATGCACTTAAGCACTTAGTGGAGCACTGATAGATAATAATTGCCCTAGAAATATTGGGTATTGTTATAGAGATTCCCACCAGACTGCATATCACACCAAATCCAGAAGGAACCAGAAGATTCCACTAGCTGCTGTCAAGTTTCAAGCTCACACATTCATATTTGACAAGTAGGTACCGAGCACTTTCATGTGCCAACACTGAGGGTCCTGCACTCCAGGAATTCTCGCTCAAGGAAATTAGCAGCAATTACGACCAAAAGGAAAAGTACCATGTGCCCTGGAGCACATGGTGTGGTTGGCAGAGAAGCCAGGCCTGCCCTGGGGAGAGAGGAATCAGGTCAGGCTTCTCAGAGGAAGCAACATCTGAGACCCAAAACGGCAAGTAGAATGAGAGTGTGTCCAGATACGAAGTCAAAGCTCAGTGGTGCGAGGTAACACAGCGGGCGCCCAGCAATGCGGGGAGTTTGGATGAAGCTGGAGATGGGGAGAGTTGGGGGAAGTCAGTAAGGTGAGCAGCAGTCCAAGTCCATTCATGCCTAATAAATCTTCCTCCCCTGTCACGTCACTCACTCCATAATAGGTTCTCTCAGCTGGGCTGAACGCAGCGGCCGGGTCACCACACCATCAATGGAAAAACTGCGTCAGGTCGGGGGCCTTTATAGAACCAAAAGGGCAGACCAGGGCTGGGAGAGACTGGGGAAAAGTTAATGCCCAGAGACGGGGAAAACACCCTCAAGTGTGCATGAACATTGTTGCACAAACCCCAGTCAGGTGACAGTAACTACAACCTGAAGGATATGCAACTCACACCACACTCCACTTTGCAGATGAGATTTCCCAAGCCTGGGTCTCAGGAGTTTTCTCACCCAGTGGCCTCAGCTGGGCCGATGCAGTAGGAAAGTGCCAAAGTGGACTTGTGGAGGCTGGATCAGAGGCCACAGCCCCAGGCAGATCCTCAATGGGGAGAAATAGACCTATCCTTGAGCTTGGCCAGGTGAACATGGAGGAGAGGGAATTCCTGGCACTAGAATGAAGTAAAGAGGCTGGTTAACAGACCTTATCCAAAATTCTCTAGGAAAAGAGAATAAGGCAATCAATATTCATACTTACCATCTGTTTCCTTTTCAATTAGGTTGGAAAATTATTGCTCAATGTCTAGTTTTCCTTCTGTCACAAAGAATGATCCATGGATTGTTATGGATTCAGCTCAAAAGAAATAATAGATTGAGGAATCCCAGTGCCCAGCCCTCCCACAGGCCCTGCTGTCTTTGAAGACCTAGGCAGCCATGTGTTCTATCACAGGACCCCACCCTCCCAAATGATCAGACCTAGGTGTAGCCACTCCATGGACTAGCCAACTGAGAATGAGCTGGGCCAAAGGGTTCTCAGTCTTGGGAATTTTACTTGAGAAAGGAGAGAATCAGGCTGTGGGAACCCCAGCTAAAGGGATGCAGAAAGAAGAGAGACACATGGAGTAAAGTAGAAGGCACAAGAGGCCATAAGCACACTGAAGTTATAAGGAAGCCATGTTATGAGGAAGAAGATGATATAAGAAGGATGGAGAGGAGCTGGTTAATACAGAAAAGAGAAGCAAGAAGACACAGACAAAAGAAGGAGAGGCTGAGAGAGAGGCCAAGCAGGGGCGAAGGCGGAACACTCTCGAGAAGATAACAGCCCTCAAGAGCACTGCTGCATCAGGGAAGGAGCCCAGGGGTACCCCAGGTCCTGATCTCTCCCCTCCAGAGAGGCCGGCCCCCCTGTTGACATGGTGGCGTCAGACAACTCACCTACCTGAGCAAGCCTGGGAGCACCTCTGTCCTGGGACCCAAAGAGCCTGGGGGACGCAGATGAAAGACTACAAGACGCCTGGAGGAAAAACATACACCCTAGGGACTGGAAGAATGTGGGTATTTTTCACCAAATCTCTGCTCCTGATTTCTGAGGATCTGTGAATCACAGCAGTGGTGCAAAAAATATGGACACGGGAAAACTTTGTCTGGTAAAAGCGGGAAGGTCGGAGATTCCACCACCTTGTGAACCAGACCCGAGTGGATGGTCATGAGAGCCAGGAAGGGCTCAGGAAGAGTCCTCTGTGGCGGATTAAGCACATTTGCTTTTCCACAAGTGGAACGGAAATTCAAAGAGTTTCTGGTAGAATATGTTTTATGAGTTGACTTTCTTCACCTTTGCCCCAACGTGAAAGTCATTCTTTAAAATACAGACTTCAAAATCAAGCACATCCTAAAAGCTGGTAAATTAGGCATTACGAAATAAACCTCCTCAGTCCTCGAACTTTGCCTCCTTTGAGTCTGACTTTCTCTAGTGGTAATAATGTGATTTGTCTGCCCTCCAAAGTTCTTGCTGCCAAGTTACAACTACTTTTTGATAGTAAGAGAACAAATCAAATATCTCTCCTAGATAGCCACCTTGTATTAGCAGTTTGCTCAGGATTCTCTTCTTCCCCCTCTTTCTTAATAAGAAGAAGCTTTTATCAATAGTTTGTTTCCAGAAGCCAAAAAGGCTATATATAAACTTGCAACTACCTCCTATCCCCAGAGTGGCCCTTTCCCCCAGGCAGGGAGAGGCTGCAAGTGCTCTTCTTGCCTTCAAGGGACCAGTCCTGTCCCCCTCCTCCATGGGCGTCCCAGCTGCGAAAGTCAGCAGCAATTCTGGGTTACGCACCAATGCCTGCTGCAGCTCTCTAGAGAAACTGGTTTAGGGTGGGAGGGAGTGTGGCAGAGCTCAGGTCTTATCCAAAGCTGAATGATGAGGAAGACATAAGAAGACAGGGACTTGGACTACCAAAGGTCTCTCTTTTCTGTCTCAGTAGCTTAGATCTTCACTAGTTTTGATGTTCTTTATGCTTTTAAATTAGATCCAGGATTTCCACCCCCAGCCATGGGCACAGCCCCAGAGCCATGAGATGAACCAATACAAACTTAAGCAGGTTCCTGGTCCACAAAAACTTGAAGTTATCAATTAGACATTTTCTGTCATCCCATCTACCTCAGGGAATGCAATTTCTGGGGCAGTATTGGGATATATGGTGAGATTGTCAAACCAGACATTAGACACATCCTTGAGGAGGTCGTGGAAGTATTAATATTTTCAAACATCAAGATCTTTCCTGGTTGGACTACAGTTGAAACCAACCATTGTCCACATAGTGTTGTTCTCTTCATATCAGATAAGGGCATGCCAGTACCCCTTGGACCCCTCTATCCACAGCTGAGGCACTGGGGTCTCTGAAACAATGGACTGTGACCTCAGCCACCACCTTGGATCCAAGAATTTTTTAACCTGTTTTACAGAGTTTTTGATCTCTAGCATTTCTTTTTGGTTCTCCCTTAGGATTTCCATCTCTCTGCTTACATTGCACTTCTGATCTTGCATGCTACCTACTTTATATTAGAGCCCTTAGCATATTAATCATAACTGTTTTAAACTCCCAGGCTGGTAATTCCAACACTCTTGCCATGTCTGGTTCTGATGCTTGCACTGTCTGTTCAAATTGTGTCTTCGCCTTTTGGTGTGCCTTGTAAGTTCTTCTTGATAGCTGTACCCGGTAAAAGGAACTGTTATAAACAGGTGTTTAGTGATGTGGTGGCGAGGTGTGGGGTAGGGGAAGTGTTCTATAGTCCGTGAGCAAGTCCCAGTCTTCAGTGAGCCTGAGCCTCCGGACTGTGAACTTCACAAGTGCTTCTCAGTTTTTTTCTCCCCCTTAGGTGGGACAGGATGGCTAGAGCCGCTAGAGTTGGGTATTTCCCTTCCCCAGGTTGGTTAGGCTCTGGTAGTACCCCAGCAGGTAGGCTGTGGTTAACTAGTTTCCCCTGAGGGCAGCCCTGTTAGTAAGAGGAGGGCGCTGTGGCACGCTTCAAAACGGTTCCTTTTCCCCTCCACCTGCCAGACGAGGGGATTTTTCTCCGATATTTACTGTAAGAACCTGGTCGAGCTCCTGGAGGTAAATCTGACAGAACTGTGGGGCCCTCCTACGGCTGGGGCCCCCGGAGCGTCTCCCTTTCAGGCTTGTGCGCCCCGGGCCCCCAGCGGTTCCTCAGTTACAGGGCCACGGCCGTCTCCGCTCCGTAAGCCCCACTCCCCGCGTCCGCCTGTCCGCGTCTCCCACCCGCCGGGCAGAGGTTTGCCGCCTGTCCTCACTGCTCTTACACATCCCAGAAGGGTTGTTGATTTTTCAGTCTGTTCACCTTTTTACTTGTTAGGACAGAGTGGTGAGTTCCAGATCCTTACATGTGGAACCGGAAACAGCAAGTCTGGAGAGTTTTTTAAAAACCAATTTTATCCCCTCCACTATCCTATGAAACAAGACAGCGAACGGTATCACACTATTCACAGGGTATGTTATCTGATAGTACACTCTAAAAATAAGAAATGCCCTCTGGTCCACGATCTGACCTGCATCAAAAAGGTCTAACGAAATCAGGGAAAAGCAAGGCCACTGACCTATGACTGCTTGACTGTCCCAGGGACTTCCATGGGAAAGTAGGGGTCCTCCAAAGTCTACAGGCTTTGGATGGATGCTTACCCGTGCTCTGCACATAGCGATAGCCAACTCATTGAGAAAGGGGAAGTGTCTGCAGGACAATGCTGGGGCAATGTCAACAAGACTCAGGTGAATGTTTCTCCCGACTGAATTAGTGCTGGGAGGAGAACAGTGACTTGGGAAGATGATTTCTTTTGGTGATTTTGTTAATTGCCTGTGGCAGATGCTACAAATTATTTCAAACATCATCTTCAACGTTGCCAACGTTGTCATCCCTGCTCTGCAGATGCTCAAAAGGGGAAAACTACCCTTCCCAGACTCCCTTAGAAAGCGCTTGTTGGACTCCAGTTGGAACCAATCATGGTCTGCGTTCTTATGGGAGTAAGCAAGCATTCTAAATTATACCAAACAACTGCATCCATGAGAGACTTGGAAGGCAGCAGTGAGCAATGGAAGGTGGCACAGTGAGGGCAAGCATGGCAAGCGTGGAGATGGAGGCATTTGTTCTGTGGCAGCCGTGGCAGGATTCTCTCTGTGGTCCCAGCACTATATGATCTAGGTACTTGGCTGTGGAGGCAGTGAGGTTTCTGCTAGCAAAGTCTCACTATGTGGTTGATGTTTCTTCTGCTTCCTTATTCCTGACTGTGTAACATCCAAGCTTAGTTCCCTGGTCCTCCTGGAAATTCTATACTAACTCTGCTTAAACTAGCTGGGTGGAGTCTGTTGTTCACAATTGAGAAAACCTGGCCTCTTCATGGTTTCCAGGCAATAAAGTGGCAGGTGGACGGCCACATAATCAGTTCCTATCTTTCTCCCTCCTCTGGTGCTCCCAAATGATCAGAAGAGTCTCCAGGCACTGGAAGATGATTCTGATGGACCAGCTCTGAACCTGATTTTTAAAATACCGTAGATGACCAATCTGAAAAGTTAAGAATTTTCTCACAAACTCTATACTGAAAACACTTCTGATATCTTTATGTTCAAAGGAGCATATCTTGAAGAAATTGATCACATCCTCTATTTTATATAGGAAGCCCACTTCAAATGACCTCAAAATAGTCAAAATTCTTTTAAGAAAAAGAAATTTGAAAGGAAAATGCTGTGTAGTCCAATTCATTAATGAAAAGCAGAGTTTGAGGTAAATTTTTTCTGTCACTTTTACGTTTCTGAATTCAGAACTTTTTACTAGATTTTAACATAATGTCTCCATGTTTCATAACTGTTCTCCTCAAAGATAATTTTTAAGCAATTCTATTTGTCTTGAGGACTGTGTCCAGATCTGCTCTTTTCCATATCAGGGCAGCCTACCCTTATTTATAATCTGGAGGTTGACCTGGGTCTATAGGTTTGTGTAGTAAACAGAACTCATTCACACGTTAAAACAATGACCCGGAAGTTCTGGACACAGCGAGCATACAAATTGTCACTCAATAAATAAGTAATAATGGGGGAAGAGGGTGAAAGAAAGTTTGTTAACAAAAACTAGGAGACGTCTTTTATTTTGAGATTGACTGTAGAAAAACATCAGGATTCCAGGTTGGGAGTGTAGTAGGTTTTAAGCTCAATGAAAAGAATTTGATGCCATAGAAAAGATTTCCTCGTCTTGGTAAATGACAGCTCCTCTCACCCAGTTACACAAGCCTGAAACCTGGGATCATTCTTCACAGTTGTCCCTCCCTCACTCCTCACAGCTGATCCATCACCAGACTCCTTGGTTCTAGCTCCAATATGTTTCTTGAATTCATCCATGTCTTTCCAAGTCTCGTGGCAACATCCTAGTCCAGCTGAACATCATCTCTGGCCTGGACGTCTACAGTAGCCTCCTAAGTGGCATCCCTGATTTCTTGCCTGGGATCCTATAACCCATCCTCCATGCAGTCGCCAGAGCCATCCTTTAATGCCACACCGCAGACCACACCCCCGCCTCCACACCACACCTGGGTCCTGCATGCCTCATCAGCCTTAGCTCATGCTGCCGTCCTCCACCATGCTCCATCATGTCCTCCTTCCAGGTCCTCAATGTGGCTAACTCCTCTCTCCCTCAGAGCCCACACAAGAGAATGTCTTATCTGCCTGGAACGGCCTTCACCAACTCTTCATGGAATTCACTCAAGTCTGAGGTGCGCTTTTCAAGCCAGGCTCCCTCCCACTCCCTCCCTGCAAATTCTATCTAAACGGTGCCATCCCTCCCCATAGCCACTCCTCCTCTCCCAGCACCCTGTTCTTTTCCTGCAGAACGTCTCACAGTTGGCAATTAGATATTTACTTGTGTCGTCTCTTATTCATGTCTCTCTCCCCACTAGACTTGAAGCTTAACGAAAACCAAGCTCTTCCCTGTTTCATTCACTCTTGTGCTCCTAGGACCTAGCACTATGCCTGGCACATAGCAGGTTCTTATGCATATCTGTTTTAGTTTCTGGGCAGATTAAGAAGTCACTTAGGATATTAACTCGGGAGCATCTAGTAGTAACCAACAAAGGGGGAATGAAACTTATCAACAAAACTCCGGTTGAAAACAAATCTGGCCAGCACCTCCATAAACTGTGAGGAGGAAATGACAACTAATTACATATAAAGCTCACTCTTTGGTTGTTTCCACCTACCAGTCTGCGAAAATATGGATAAAGTTTCTTAAAATTTGACTTGTAGTAACCAGTTTGTAAAACAGCTTGCATTATCTACTAACGTTGAAGATAAGCATACCCAGCAATCCCACTCACTGTACAACCAACAGAAATGTGTGCAAGAATGTTCAGAGCAGCACTATTTATAACAATCCCAAACTGGAAACAACCCAGAGTCCACCAACAGGAGACCAGATAAATAAATTGTGGTTTTGTCATACAATATAACACAACTACAACCACAGACAGTAACATGGATGAATTTCACAAATATAATGGCGAGGAGGCAAAAAAAAAGTCAGTTGCCAAAGCTGTAAACTGTATGATTCCATTTATACAGAACTCAAAAAAACCAGATAAAACTAATGTGTCCCTCCACGTTAGTGCACCCATCCTAAGGAAGAGCCAGACAGTGATGGCCGTAAAATCCGGATAATAGTTACGTCTGGGGAGAGGAGGGAGCATGAGGGGTCTCTGCGTTGTTAGTAAAGTTCTATTTCTTAACCAGGGTGATAACTATGAGTATTCACTTTCAGGTAAATATTGAAGTTTTTTTAAAACTAAATATGCATAAGAATCATGTATTGAAAATGCCAAATCTTGGGCCTATGTCCCAGATAGTCTGATCCAAGGGGTGTGACTCAGCCCCAGGAAGCTACACTTTTAACAAAAAATTTGAGGTCCTCAGGCAAGGCTTGGGGAAATAATGATTGGCAATCTCATAGCTGGAAAGAGTTTTAAGGGACAGTCAGAAAGTTTACCCTGATTCCCAACTTACTGCCGTGACATGATCAGCTCGGGGTCTTCAGGTTCATTCCTTCAAGCCCTCCTTTGATCCAGGCATGGCACCCATTGGTAGGGGACAGAGATACAAAAACAGCTCGAAACCCATCAGCGATTTAAGTAAACTTCAAAACAAGGTGAGAGTGAGGCTCAGAGCTGTGTTACAGTGTCTCTAAGGTCCCACAGCTCTGTGTCTCCTGAGAAAATTGACTAGTGCAAAGTTTCTTAACTGCATTTGATCACTTAGCTTTGAAAAGGGATGCTGTGTGATCATCCTTAGCTGTGTGATCATCGTTGGGATCATTGTTGGTTATTTGTCCTGTGCCAAGGGCCATCATTTCACAATGTGCTATATAGAAAACTAGGCCCAGTCCTGATGCAGGCATTAAATCTGTAAGCGCTCATGTCTGGCACAACTGTGCCCTGCTGAAAAGGCTCCAGTTTTCTGCGGAGACACACCCACAAAATGCAAGAGGTTAGAACGAGCGGACCCAATATTTCCTTGCCTTTCCAACAGTAAACTTTGCAGAGCTTTCTCTCTGGGCAGCAGCAGCTCCTGGGCCCCAAAATTCTCCCAGGTGCCCTCCCCCTGCCCCACTCCACCCACTCCCGCCACCACCCCACCACCCCAGCACCCGGCCAGGGCTCTGTGCTTGACTGACTGGTGGAAAAAAAGCAGCTGTGACGCCAGGAGGCTGCAGCTCAGCTTTGCAGGCTCCAGGCTGAAGTCACATTGAAAACCACTCAGCTGGAACTAGCCAAATACACCCATTCATCAGAGTGGCTTTCCGCTCACAGTAAGGTCCTACAGTAAGCACCCACAGTAAGGTGCTACTCACCAAGAAAGCCTGTGTCGTGTGTAGTTGTGTTCAAACCCCCTTGAAGACTCGTGATGTCTGCATGCAGTGGGGCCTTCCCTTTCTCTCTTCTCAGCCTGCACTCCTCTCAGATTCTATGAATTTTTGAAAACCTATGCCAAGGATTCCTCCAAGGTTGACTGAAACCAGACATGTATCTTTCTTTTCCTGGACCCAGCAGGCAGCTTTTCCTGAAAACCCCTTACTCTGATGATCCCACCTGCCACATGAACTCACCCACGTCCAATCCCCAACCCCAAACTGCCCAAGGCCCATTGTTTCTGCTATTGTTTCCGACAAGCGCCTTCTGGGTTTTAACCTTCACCCTCCCATCCACAACCCCTTAAGCAAAGGGAGGCTGAAGGAACAAGTGTGTTCCTAAGCCGGAGCATTAAAATCAGGGTGGGTTTTGAGGAAAATGATCAGGGGGCACTTTCCTTCCATTACTTTATTGAATTTGGAAAGTCTGTGGAGGAAAAAGAATTATACATATGCAGGCATAACCTCTTAACACATTTCCCAAGGATCTCAAATGAAAAATTGTTAACACACAAAATGAGAAGGGCTGCAACTTTGTGGGTGGTATCATGGAAAAAGCTTTGGGCCAGGAGGAAACAGAGAAGGATTTTCATCTTGTCTCAGCCAATAAATAGTTTTGGGCCTTAAGCAAATTGCTTGGTCTTCAGTTTCCTCATTTCTACAAGGAAGTATTTGAATTTACCAACAATTTCGGCTCAAAAATTCTATAAACTTAAGATACATATTATTCATATTATATTATATGTAAGGACTATGTGAGAAAAAACTTGACCTCAGGACTTAACTGTGCTCCTTGTCTCCTCCCATCCTTTTCCTTTCTGTCCCAGGCAATATTAAATTCCTAGCAGCACCCACGGGGCCAGAGTCCCACCCGCTCATCCCAGCAGCGGGCTCAGTCCAGGAGCCCTGCCTTCATCAGGTGTGGGTACTCATTCGTGCCCTCAGTAATAGCTGACTTCTCTCTCACCTCATCCCTGGGTTACAAAACGAACAAGCTACACAATATAACATAACAAAACAGGAACAGTCATGGTTGGGGAAATGTAAATAAGTCTGGAAAATCCCAACCAAGGAGAAAGACATTCAAGTCCCACAAAGTTGTTAGAGTTCAGTCTCAGATTTGGCCCCAAATTTCCTGGAAGCCAAAGAGAAAAAGGAAGCCCCACAGATAGACAATTAGCACCTTGAACAGAAAGTTCAGCAACGTAAAAACCAGTGCCTTCAGGATGGGCGGCTTCCCTATGCCCAATTTCCAAAAGACATCCCTCCAGGGCTCCTTTTTGTATGGGAACAAAAAGCAACAGAGCGGATCCTGCACTCAGCAGTTGTCCCGCAGTGAAGTCAGCGGGAGAAAGCATCTGGCTAAGTTTTGTACCATTTCTCACAAAACCTGCAGTAGTCTGACTGTCTGACTGTGGCTACAAAGTCAGGGAACAGTCAGTGCTGTAGAGGAAAAGGAAGCAGTGTGAGGGGACAGCCAGCGGTGGGGTTGGTGGGTGTGCTGCTCCTGTAGAACAGTCAGGGAAGTCCTTTCTGATTCAGAGACGTCTGAGCAGAGATCCGGAGGAAGTAAGGGAGCGAGCCTCCTGGATCCCTGGGCGAAGAGCACTGCAGCAGAGAGAATAGCGAGTGCACAGGCCCGGAGCTCGGCCAGGCCTGTGTGTCTAAGGAAGGGAGGCTGGTGTGACTGGAGTCGGGAAGTGCGGAGAAGAATCTTCCTTGCCTCGTCCAGCTTTCTGTAGTTGCAGGTGTTCCTTGCTGTGTGGTTCTAGTCTCTGCCTCCTTCTTCACATGGCTTCTCCTCCTTCTCCCTGTGTCTCTGCCTCTTATAAAGATCACTGGTCCTTGGATTAGGACCCGCCATAAATCCAGGATGATCTCCTCGGAAGAACCTTCACTTAATTACAGCTGCAACGACTCTTTACAAATAAGGTCACATTCTGGGATGTGACGTATCTTTTTGGGAGCCACCATTCAACCTACTCAAGGGGCACTTCTTGAGACCATAGCAGCCCGCAATAAATGGCCGGTGTTATGGCCTCCACCACCGGAGAAGCAGGGAGGCAGCCATTCAGACAGGAAGGGGCACCAAGCCAGAAAGCAAGCAACTGGACGGGGCTCATGAAGCTGTGGGAGCAGGTGTGACATGATCAGCAGGTCAAGGACGTAGCCGGCAGAGGGAAGGCAATGGCTAGGTGTAGCACAGCAGTTTGGGACCCTGGCTGCACATTAGAATCACCGGGGAATTTTTAAAACATATTAACACCCAGGCTCCTCCCTCAGAGATTCTGATTTAATGGGGTGGGTTGGTGCCAGGACATTAGTATTTTCTAAAGGTCTTCAGGGGATTCTAATGTGCAGCTAAGGTGGAGAAACACTGGTAGCTGAAAGAGCACTGAGGGAGGAGTCAGAGACCTGGGTTTTCCTCCAAGCTCTGATGCTCACGTTGGACGAGTAAATTCACATCTCCCGTGGGGATGTGGGTGTGCGTGGGCTCAGAGATAATAGCCAAGGTTTTCTTTTATTGTGCTAGTTAGGTGACACCATCACAGGACCAGTTTTGAGGCCTCCCATGATTGCACGCTGTTCTGATTGTGCTGTCCATCTGCTTCTGCACAACTTGAGTGATTGCGCTATGCCTCGGGACTCAAGCACGACTGGTTGTTCAAATTATTACAAGGTCTTAACAATTTAAGCAACCTGTCTTGGGTCCTCAGCAGAGTCATGGATTGATTTGATGTGCATATCCAAGAAGCCGTGTTCTTTCAGAGCATTCTCCAATGTCTGCTACAGTGCTTTTTTTTTTGTGAGGAAGATCAGCCCTGAGCTAACATCCATGCCAATCCTCCTCCTTTGGCTGAGGAAGACCAGCTCTGAGCTAACATCTATTGCCAATCCTCCTCCTTTTTTTCTTTTTCCCTTTTTTTTTCCCCCAAAGCCCCAGAAGATAGTTGTATGTCATAGTTGCACATCCTTCTACTTGCTGTATGTGCGATGCTGCCTCAGCATGGCGGGACAAACGGTGCGTGGGTGCTCGCTCGGATCCGAACCCGGGCCGCCAGTAGCGGAGCAGGCACACCTAACCGCTAAGCCATGGGGCCAGCTCTGCTACAGTGCTGTTAGGATCACCGTGGCATCCACGGCGGGGACTATAGTTCTCTACTTTAACCCTTGACTCTGAGCACTCTCTCCTCTGGGGCCTGAACTCTGCTGCAGTGAGAGAAACTCTTTCATTCTCTCCTAGTTTTTTGAAAAGAAGACGACACAAACTCAGCAGCACTTTTTGTGTTGCAATAGTTACTCATCCCTAGGCCTTAGAGTTTAATTACCTACCTAAAATTGTTACGGGTTGCTGTATGATATCTTGAGATACTAAATTAAGTGCATTTTTCTATCCTCTTCCCCACTCAAGCAGGCAGCCAGTCCTGTGTTCATGATCACAGGTGTGCCCTGGATCCTCAGAGGGCAGCTCAAACAGGGCACACTCTCAAGCGTGCCCTCTGTCCCCCACAAGAAGCAAGCACAATGAGCGACATACGGCATCCTCTGCTCCGAGGTGAGCCACTGAGTGTAGCTAAGGAGGTCTAGGGGAAGTAGCCCTGCCCTCTTGTTTATACGTTCTAAACACCAAACCTTAACTGAAAAACAAGCTACTTTGGCATTGTAATAAATAATCTGTCAGGGATTGAGAATTGACTGAAGACTGAAAACGAAGAATAAATGAGCACTTCTTGGGATAGAGAAGTGGTAAAGGTAGGAGTTTCCTGGGATTGGTATTGGCATAAGATTGGGTGACATTTTCTTAAATATTCTGAGACTTGACAGTGAAATCTCCGGGTTTAAAGATATTGCTAAGCCTTCCTGAGAATACAAGTAACAGAGACAGAAAACAAATAAGTCCCATAAGTTACCACCATGTGGTAGAAAAGCACTGGGAATTGAGCTAGCCAGCTTTCAGTGCCCACTTCTACGTTAACTAGCTATGCGACCTTGGGTAAGACATGTAACATCTCCAGGGCCCAAGTTTTCTCACCCATAAATGAGGAAGTTGAATTACAAGGTTGTTAAAACGGCTTTCTACATAAATCATAATCCAAACCCATGGGAGTGAGCTATAAATTAGAAGGGAACTAATATTTATTTTTACATTCTAAGAGCCAGGCATTGAGCTGTGTATTCAATGAGATATGTTATCTCAATAAATGTTTTCAAGATATAATGACATAGGTAGTTTCCCCACTCTCTCTACCCCTTCCACAGCTGAGAAAACTGAGGTTCCTTGGCTTAAATCATTTTGCCCAAAGTCACATAACTAGTAAGACATGAAGTTGGGATTACCCACCTGGGTTTATTTGACTCCACAATTCATTAAAACACGATTCCTCTGTACTTGCAGTTTTACTTTTGAGTTTTCATCATTAGTTGGAACCTAGCACAATCTATGAAAAACAGTGGGTGCTCAATACATGGTTTTTGGATGAGTGAATGTTGAATCTAAAACTCATTATCCAACTGGGTCACCACAAATCCACAGCACCTGGAATAGTAGCTGGCACGTGGTAGGTGCTCAATAAATACTTGTTATAGTAGACTCCTCCCTGAACATATTAGTCCAACATGCTGTGACAGCGAAGAGGAGCAACAAGCTCAGTGTTGGATCTAGAAGGACACCGAAGTGAGAGTAGCACATTCCTAACACAGCAACAGGCTGCATGCTGTGCACCACGCTGTGTGGCTGTCCCTGCAAGGCTTTGCCTACCTCTGCTCTGTGTAGCTACATGGAGACTGACGGAGCTGGAGAAAATTCAGAGGTGAAAGTCTTTTAAAACTAAGCACTCTTCAATCTCCAGTGCTCTAGTCCTCATCTTCTCAGCCAATCAACAGAGTTGGCTACTCTCTCAATCCATGGTCTCCCAGTCAGAAAGCTACCAGATGATCTCCAAGGCGATGTTTGTGTTCAGACATTTCAAAAACCTAAGCTGAAAAAGGCAATTGTGCTTGACATGACACTTACTGATTCAAAGATACACTGAATTAGATCACCACGATCTAATTTTAGAACATGTTCAATGTCCCCAAAAGAAACTCTGCACATTAGCAGTCTTCCTGCTTCCTGCTTATTCACCCTCTACTCCAGGCATGGAGTATGGGTGGATGGCTAGATAGATAGATAGATAGATAGAGATTTATTACATATATGTAATATGTATGAAATAGATAGATATAGTCTCCAGAACCTGTTTATATACATATATATATACACACTATAACATATTAGAATATACGTTATATGATATACATATAAAGATATACATTATATGTAATCGCCTACTGGTTCTGTTTCTCTGGAGAATCCTGACTATTATACCAATCTTTCCTCTGAACTGATTCATCCTTGAAATCCTTATGTCTTAGGCTGGATTTCCCGGGAAAGGTTTCTGGGACTCTGATACACATGGCAAGAGGTTTATGGGAGAGTGCTCACAGGAGTGACTGAGGCAGAGCCAGAAGTTGGACTATGGGGAATCCTGGAGCTGAGATGGCCCTTCAGAGTTGTCCCAAATTCAGGCTAGCAGGCTGGGTTTTTGTAAACCATCTTCTCTCGTGATAGAGCAAGGAAACAGAATGTCTTGTGTCAAGCAGCTTTCTTGGGCTGAGGTCAGTTCCCACAAAGGGACTCAGCTGCGAGTTGTTATCAGCCCACGTTCCTGGCAGCTTGGAGAAGGAGTGCCCCTGTCTTGAAGGGGAAAGCCAGGCAGCACACTACAGCATCTACTACACCCTGAACGTTTCAATTTTCACCAAATCAACTTGAAATTGGGAGATTTCTTTTCTAAATCAATCAAGAGACAAAATCATCCTTTTTAGTCTGTGGAGAGGTCTTCTTTAGCTGTTTAAGAGCTTTAGCAAGGAAAGCTGAATAAGAAACAAAAAAGAAAACAGGCTCTTGCTAAGTGATAAAAGAATTCTACAGCAATTGGCAAGAATATTGAGAAGCTAGTGTTTAGATATTAAAACAAAACCTCTAGGGTACTTACACAAAACACTGGCATTCAACACCGAGAGTCTCACACACAGACGAGTAGGGTGACAGACTGACAGAAAGACCAATAGTTCTCAAGGCAAACATCTTAAGTTACAGCAGCTCTTGGCTTATTTATTTTCCCCGTTAGGTACTGCATTCAAAGGACCTTCATGTGGTACACTGAAGATCAAAGTACATTTTTTCAAAGGAGAAAAAAAATAGGAAGGACTAACTATTCCAAATATACATATGTTCTGAGTTGTGAATATTTTCCATCCTATGTTGTAGGAAAATAAGTTGAAGACAGGAAAGAACTAGGTGATAGAATCAATTGTGTACATATCATTGTCAAGAGAGGATGCCAAATTCAACACAATGTTAGCCTGTCTGTAAGCCGAAGCTTTTAGAATTTAAAATAATCAATGACTCCCTTGCTTGATATATCTTTTGCTACTATTACATTTGAGACATTTGTAAAAGACAATTTTCTTCTAAAGAAAAACTACTATATATTGAGACTTATAGATACCAAAGCATTTTATGGTATCACATTTTTTTCTGCAGACAACAGCTTTTCTCAGCAGAAAGTTATACTTCTCCTCTATTTCAAGCATAGTTTAGATTAAAAGTTTCCTGCTACATTATCCTAGTGCTTCTAAGAAAAGAAAAATCATACACTTGGAATTATTCTTGAAATTTCCCCAAAAGAGAAGTATTCTCAATAGTACATGTTCAGCAACCCCGTTCAACACATGTAGATTGTTGGCCTTCTGTGTGCCAGACATTGTGGCAGGCACTAAGGCTACATGCATGACTAAGACACAGTTCTGACTTTCAAAGTGTGAGGAAGGCAGGAAATTCTAATGTTAGGCAGGAAATGCCAAGACAGTGTGTAAAGGAACCGTCCCATGATGCCTTGGAAACCACCTGCCTAGTCCTGGGGAGGGAGCTAGAAGATGAGGGAAGGTTTCATGGAAGAAATGGCACTTGAGCCTAGCCTTAGAGGAAGAGCAGGAGTAGATGGGTGAAGAGTCCTGAGAAGGAGCTTCCTGGTTTGGGGAATGGTAACTCAGGCCACTCAGTGCTGTATAAGAAAGAAAGGACAGGGAGGGAGGAGAGGAACTGAAGAGGTGGGCAGAAGTCAAGGAAGGCTTTGAATGGCATATTAAGGAGCTTAGAGTCATTAAAGAGGAACACAGCCAGATTTGCTTTTAGACCAGTCATTCTGCAGCTGCCTGGAGGAGGGATTTAAAGGAAACAATTCAAAATCAGGGAGACCAGCAAGGTGGTTCTTAACAGTAGTCCAGGGAAGAGATGGTGAGAGCTAACCTTGTTAGGCAGGGGCACGTGGGAGCTAGATGAGGTGACAAGTATGAGAACTGTTTTTGAAGCTATAGGAGGACTGGGTTACTGATAGGATTTAGGAGTGAGGGAGAGGGAGAAATTAAGTATGGTTCCCAGGTCTCTGGATTAAGCAATTGGGTGGATGGATGGATGCGCAGACAGAAAATTCAGGAGAGCAAATATAGAACAAAAGGAAAACAAGTTTGATTTTAGATATCTTGAGTTTGAGGGACCCAAAGAATAGCTAAGTGTAGATGTGTCTAAATCTCAGTCTGAGCTAAAAATGGACTTGGGAGTCATTAACATATTCAAGCACTATAAGGATATGGATTTTTGTTTGTTTTCAGTGTTTTATTCATTGTTGTATATCCAGCACCTAGAATAGTGCACACCATAAATATCTATTAGATGAAGAGTAGTTAAACTCATGGGAGTGAAGGAATTGTCCGGGTAGAAAAGTAGAATAACAAGAAGTGGTCTGAGGACGCAACATTGCATAGAAATAGAAAACTTGTTGGGCATCTCCACTTCTCTCACTGCCGACACCAAACACACACTCTCTATATTTCAAGTTTAATGGAAATTACAAAAGAATTCCCAGTTAAGGTTACACACAGTAATTTCAGTACTTATCTTCATGCAATTATCTCCAGAGTAATAGGAGATAAGAAGAGCATTTTCTTAATCTCCTATGGTGGAGAGAAAAGTCCATTTTATATATTTTCAACTGATTTTTATGAGCTAAAGTGAACATTGTGAATGGTTGAGAAACACACACATGAACTTGCAAACACAAACTCTACATGTTTCATCTAACTTTTTAAAACTTGGAAAGAACAAATTAAATAATAATAAAAAGGAGCATCTTGGTCTCCATATCTATATACTAGTGCCAACTCAACATTGCCATTCAGAAGACTCAAAAGCACTTCAAAATTATTATGTTGAAGAGCGCCCTTACAATATTCTCCCAACTCTTGGTGAACGGCACTATCCTCCCTGCAGAGACACAAGTCAGAAAACTAGAAGTCATCTCTGACACCTCCCTCTCCCTTGCTTTCCATAGCTACATCATCCCCAAGTCCTGTCAACTTCACATCCTGTATATCTCTAGAATCTAGGTACTTGCTCTCCCCATTACCGCCACCCTGCTTCAAGGAACTACCCTCTCTCCCCTGGACTTCCACTACAGCCTACTAATTATCTATCCCTCCTCTTATACTTTCTGGTCCTCTCCTCAATGTATTTGATGCCAATCTGAGTGTTTTTGTTCTTTCAAAACACAAACCTGATCATATTTCCCTCCTATATGAGGCTTCCTCTGGCTCATAGGATAAAGACAGATCTCCTTAAATGACCTAGAAAATCTTCACAACATGGCCTCAACCTCCCTCTCCAGTCTCATCTAGCTCACTGTCCCTTGCTCTCTCTGTGCTAGGGCCTTCCTTCTGATCCTTATATATGCTGTTTCCCTCCCACCCCAGGGTCTTTGCACTTGCTATTCCCTCCACCTGAAACATTCCTATCATCAGCCCCCATCTCTCCAACCCAACCCATATGGCCTAGGTAATCCCACCCATTCTTTATATCTCAGTGCAAACATTCCTTACTCAGCTTAGGTCAGATTCCACTCTTAGGGGATTTTATGGAACTCCATTGCTATCCCTCAGAGCACATATCTCACTTTATAATTATACATATTCTTCACTGTATAAGCCTACATTCACTTGTGTAACTAAATAAATAATATCTGTTTGCTGGACCCTAAGTCCCATATCTGTGTTTTGATCACTATTATATCTCCAGCTCCTAGATCTGTGCCTGGCACAGAGTAGGTACTCAGTAAATATCTGCTGAAGTAAAGAATGCATGAATGAGTATGCATGTGCATTTTTCTCTAAAATATCTATTTTGGATATTTGGAAGGCTTTGGAATTATCAACCAAAAAATATCTCCCAAAACATAAGTAGAGTCACTCGCCACATAGCAACATTTCAGTCAATGACGGGCCGCATAGATGATGGTGGTCCCATAGATTAGTACCATATAGTCCAGGTGTGTAGTAGGCTGTACCATCTAGACTTATGTAAATACACTCTATGATGTTCACACAATGACAAAATCACCTAATGACACATTTCTCAGAACGTATCTCCATTGTTAAGTGATGCATGATTGTACTATGTTTTTGCTCCCACCTCTCAATTATTACGCAAGATTAAACAACATATGCCCAGACATACTCCTTGACAAAATGTTTATTTATTGCTGATTCATCTGATTTAACTCTTCAAGTTGAACTGAAAAACTAGAACAATACTCATGTAAAAATTTCAGAGTCCCTTCCTTTAGACAGACTTCCACTAAAAAGAAGGAATCAACTAGAAATGGCAACTCAAAAGCTCTTTCATTCTATCCCTTACCATAACACATATTATGGACATTTTTTGAAATTACGATAAAACAAAAATGTTTTTAAAATATTACTTAGAACAATTCATATAACTTTATGGAATGTTAATCAGGATATTGCTGATTAAATATTATAGAATTTCAAAAGTGTTAGACAAGCTTATAAATATATTTTAAATAACTCACACCTACATTTTAGTTGGTGTTTCACATGGTGGTTTCCTCCACTATCGCGGGAGCAGGACTTACTGGTCTTCTTCCTGCTGGGGTTCAGGCCCACAGGCTCACCACCCACTGGCAGTAAATGCTCCTGGAATAAATAACTGCCAACCTCAAAACTTTCATTAAATGTTTCCTCTTTTTTCAAAAATAACTAGAAGGCATCCAGTTCAAAGTAACATCCAGAGATTGAATCTCCAATGTTTATAGGTATCATTGTTCCTTTTTGCCTCTAAAAAAGATACTATGTTTAGTCAAAGAGAGAGTTTTGATGCTTCTGCACAACCTTCTAAGATTGAATCTGCATGATGACAGACACATCTGTTGAAAGGTCAAAAGAACAGCACACTGAACATCAGGAATTACTCCTGCAAAAGAAACAAATTTGTGCGAAAGACTCTAGTCTTTTTATTGCAGCAGCTCCTGGAGAGCTGCCCTTTGGATCAATTCTGCTGATGACAAAAAAAACATTTATGACTCAATTGGTTAAATGGCCTCAAATCTTACTTGCAAGAAGATTCCTTGTAGTAACTGTGGGACCTGGACCTATATAAATAGGCATGACTGAGCCCAGCATTCATAATGAAAATTCTTTCCTCATGTTCAAGAGGATTGTCTTAATGTATGTTCCCCAGAAGCGACTCTGAGGGAGGATTTGAGTGCAAGCAGTCTATTTGGAAGTGGCAAGTGAGGAAGTACAGTAAGAAGAAAGGGAAGGAAAGGCAGGCAATACAAGGTCCATTATCATGAAAGTCATCCCCATGAATGACTGGAACTCAATCCCACCAGGGAATCCTGGAGCCAGTGTAAGGCACAGGATTCGGGTTTATTCCAAATAAGAGGCAGGAGAGCTGGGGTATTTATACACCAGTCAATCATTGCTTGAAGGCTGCTTCCAGAGTTGTTCATTCCTCAGCTCCTCCAGCCTGCTGTGTGAGGGCAGCAGAGCAGGTCTAGGGGCCAGAGAAAGCTGTCTAGCAAAGAAATGCAGCTACTGACAGCTGGAAGTTCGGCCAGCATGTGCTGCAGTGGTAGGGACAAAGGGATATAGCAGGGGCACCAGAAGCATCTGCCACAGTGATGAACTGTACAGAAATAATTCCCATTTGAGTGCTTGCTGATGATTTCATTTTCCAACTCATAATAGGCCTGGGAGGTAGGTATCATTACTACAGTTTTACAGCTGAAGGGAGAGGGTAGTGAACTTCTCCAAGGTCACGTGCAAATTCACAGCACAATGTATCTGGCTCCAACACCTAAGTTATGAACCACTGCCCTGTACTGGAAGGAGTATCCTTGCGCCTCAGTACAGACAGACACACCACCCATTGCACACACGGTGAGTTCACACGGGACCAGCGTATCCTGCCTCACTGTCAGCCAGTGCACTCTGCCTTCACTGGTTCTTTCATGTTGGCATCGAGAGCTATGCCAATTATTCAACAGTCAGTTGACCAAATACAGGACAACTTTGTGCAGGGTAGCACAGCTCTATGGGCCTTTGACTGAAACTTCCAAATGAACATTCCAAGTGGCCAAGTGCTCAGTGAGAAAGAAGGTCTAATGAATCTCCATAGTGTATGACTAAAAGCAGTGCCTGAACCACCCAAGCTTGAATACAATTATAAGGGGGTCGCCCCAGTGCTCCGGGGCACAAAGTAACTGTCATCTGAAGTTGGAAAGGAATTTCCTGAAATAGCTAGTAATTGTAAAATGAAGCACATCATAAAAGCTTGCTATCCCCCAGTCCTTGATCACGAGGACAAAATTGGACCAGTTAGGGCACTGATCTAGACCGTGAAATTATTTTCAGAGACTTTCCCTCCAACGGAGAAAAATCCACCTACCTAAAATAACCTCCCTTTAATAGACTGCTACAGTAATAAAGGCATTTATTTGATGGAACTTGTTGTGTATACTCAAAGGGAATTAAAACCAACCAAATTCCCACCCTTCTGAGGAAGTATGGTAATGACCTCCTATATATTCATGCATTAAAGTCACAGCATTTTAATTTTGTCTTGAATAAAACCGAATTCTTTAAAGATTGCATTTCTAACTTCTCAGTGTCCCATTTTCTTTTATAATTGTTCAGAGAGTCTCCCTAAGTTCTTTGATTCTGTGGAAAGCCCATTACTATGAAAAAAAGTCATTTGTCCCACAATCCTTTTTAAAACTACAAAACTGCTAAAAGATATTCAAGAGATAATTGTACCAAATACAGGATCAAATGTTTAGGAAGAAAAACAGAAGCCAGGAGCTCCGCTGACAAATCTTCCATGTTCTGCCTGGCGCTGGCTCAGGCTATCTGCCACGTGGTTATCTACCACGGTTTGCATTCTCTGGAGGCAAAAAAAAAAAAAAAGTTTGAGTAGATGCTACTGTCTAACAATTAATTAAAAGGAGTGTTGCTGCAGAAACGCATCTGAAACAACTTGAAAATCAAATTAGAGCGTGAAACATTAGGGTCTTCTATATTCCAGCCAATAAGGAGTCCCCTGACATCACCTCTTCTAGAGGGAATTTGGTTTCTTGTTCCCTTAACATAGACATTGTAAAAAAGCCAATTTATAGTAGGATGAAAGAACATTTAAGGTACCCCTGAGAGGAAACCACCAAAAGTGGCCCTGGGAATGAGGGTTTTCTAAACCTAGCAACGGGGACTTCTGAGGTTTCCGCAGTGTCCACCTCCATTTAAACGACCACCATCTCCTTTTCTCCAGGTCACAGCAGGCGTCCTTTAGAGACATGCTCTTCTGAAGACTGCCTCAAATGTGCTGTGGTTCCTGCTCATTTTTAAAGGATTCCCTTTCTCTACTAAAATTCCCATTCTCATCCATAAAGCAATGGAATAGCTATAATTGTGAGATGAACTAGATAGCA
Organism: Diceros bicornis minor; assembly: GCF_020826845.1. Classification (NCBI taxonomy): domain Eukaryota; kingdom Metazoa; phylum Chordata; class Mammalia; order Perissodactyla; family Rhinocerotidae; genus Diceros; species Diceros bicornis. Next base: position 4,809,438 of record NC_080761.1, read on the forward strand.
TTTACATTAAATAATAACCTCTGACTCATGAAGACTCAGTCAGAATAAATGAATATGAATAAAGAGTTTGTGCTGTGAGGACAAACCTGCGGTATTGCCATCGCCATCGTCAATGTTATCATCTTGATTACGAACCATGCTTACTAAATTACAGCTCCTGCTCAGCCCAGAACAGACTTGGTGACAAAAGCACTAAGCTGTGCTGAAAAGATGCTAGGAAATAAGAGACTCAATGTTTTAAAAAAAGAGGGGTGAGTGTTAAGCTGTGGTTTGTCTCAGACCTAGAGATACAAGAACTCCCTATCTTTAATCTCAGCAGATAAAGGATAATGCAAAAAGTTAGAAATTACATATAGTGATATAGGAAGATATATTTTTAAAAATTTTAAAGCAAAATAACAGTATTTTGATACACTACCTTTTATATAAAGAGACATATACACATATAGGCTTAATTATATGTAAAATTATCTTAAGAGAGAAACAAAATCCCAAAATGATGGTTGCCTCCGGAGAAGATGAGGAAGGATTTGAAGTCAAGAGTAGAATGAGGACACTTACTCTTCAGTTTTTACCCTTTTTCCCTGCTTGGCTTTTAATCGTGTACATGTATTTCTTCTTTTTAAGTACTGAATATTTGAATATGTGTAGCCTGCTTAGAAAGTAGGAGCAGAGAAACAGAAAATCTGAATGTGTAGTCATGGGCAGTGAGGAGTGATGTTGATGAAGGAAGGAAGCTTAATCCTGCAGAGAAACTCTGGGCAATGGCACAAGACATAAGCCTCAGAATTATCCAACCCAGGCTGAGGGAGCTGGGGTATTGACACACCAACCTCTGAGAGTCTGCCGTCTGCAACAGTTAGACCCTGCTGTGAGCTGCTGCAGGGAGAGGTTGTTGAATCACAGGTACTTCGGGGCAGTGTGACTTTGGCTGTTGCAGGGGAGAAGAATCCTCAGCACAGAACTATGATCCATTTCCACTCACGATACTTTGGATACCAAATGCGGGGGTTTTGCACACCCAGCAGTTCTCCAGTTTTCTGTGGACACCACCTGGGCATCCAACAATTTAACTCAGTTCTGACACTAACTACCCAGAGTTAGCGCAGACCCCACAAGTTAAGGGCTCAGTCCCACAAGACTGCCCCCCCACTTCGGAAGCCAACCACAGGTAGTTGGTCCCCAGGTTACCCACACTTCTGTGTGACTAATTACAAATGGGGGGCTCCCATAACCCCCTCCTCAGGTGTGATAATTCGTTATAACAGCTCACAGGACTCAGGAAACTGTTTTACTTACTATTTCCAGTTTATTATAAAGGGTACAAATGAACAGCCAGATGAAGAGGTACATAGGGAGTGGTCCAGAAGGGTCCCAAGTGCAGGACCTTCTATCCCCATGGAGCTGGGGTGCCTCACACTCCCAGCACATGGATGTGTTCATCAACCCAAAAGCTCCCGGAACCCCAGCATTTAGGGGTTTTGTGGAGGTTCCGTTATGTAGACATGATTCATTAAATCATTGGCTATTGGTGATTGAACTCAATCCCCAGCTCCTCTCCCCTCCCTGGAGATGGGCTGGCTGGGGGTAGGGGGGTCTGAAAGTTCCAACACTCTAATCACATGGTTGGTTCCTCTGGCAACCAGCCCCATCCTGAAGCTCTCTAGGGGCCCACCAAGAGCCATCTCATTAGCCTAACTCAGGTATGATTGAAAAGGGCTTATTATAAGACATTCCTCTCCCCCTAACACTCAGGAAATTTCAAGGGTTTTAGAAGATCTTATGCAAGGAACCTGGGACAAAGACCAAGTACATACTTCTTGTTATATCACACACAGAGATGCAGATTCTAGCACCTGGAAACCTGAAGAGCACACTGATAAATCTGAGAGGTATGATGGGGCACTGACAGCATCCACTGTAGGCTTCATCTGTTGAGGTCAATATGGAGACCTACCAACCATAATTAAGTGTCTCTGGCAGATAGTCTTGCAACAGATTCTAAGATTCCTGGGGCTTGAATCTGACCAGGTAGAGCTTTGCTTATGCTTTTATGAGCCATTAGAGGGGACTCTGTGGAAAGCAACCAAGGAAATGAAAGGATTGGTAAAGAGGGTGAACGAACAGTGAGGCCAGAACAGAAGTGGCCAACACAGCTCCACATGCTGTCACCCCACCCAGCAGACACTAGCAGTCAGTCATATCACTCTCCTCTTTGACCTGAACTGGCTCAGAATCCTCTTCAACATCAGATGACTGGCAGCCACTCTCAGGCTATCAAAATTGGCTCTCGAAATCTCAACTATTTGTCATGCCTTTACTAGAGGGTACAAATGGTTCAGCCAGACTAGGGAATATTAATAACAATTTTAAAATATGTTTTCTTTCTAAGCTCTTGTGTGTGGTCTCAGGGAACAAAGGGAAAGTAGAGGAAGAAAAGAGAGAGTCCCCATATGAGTTTCCTGTTGCTGCTGTAACAAATTACCACAAATTTAATGGCTTCAAGTGACACAAATGTATTAGCTTACTGTTCTGTAGGTTAGAAATCTGACACGGGCCTCGCTGAGCTAAAAATCAAGGTGTCAGCAGAGATGCAGTCCTTTCTGTAGATTCCAGGGAAAATCTATACCCTTGTCTTTTCCAGCCTCTACAGGCTGCCCCGGATCCTAGGCTTGCGGCCCCTTCCTCCAGGAAGGCCAGCAATGGCAGGTGCAGTCCTTCTCACGTGGAACTCAGCCTCTTCTCCCCCTTCTACTTTCAAGGACTCTAGTGTGGACTCACCCACCCACATAATCCAGGATCAACCCCCTCATCTCAAGGTCCTTCATTGCATTGGAGGAGTCTCTTTTTCCAGGTATTGTGACATATTCAGAGGCTCTCAGGATTAGGACATGGACATCTGTGGGGGACCACTTTTCTGCCTACTGCAGGCCCCTAAAAATAGTGTTTTATCAGTGTCTTAATTTTCCCTAAAATGGATCCTGATTACATGCTATCTCACTTATTCTTTTTAATCTGAAATTTTTGGAACTCTAACATTCACAAAGTGGTGTAAAATTTCTACCAAAGCTGTTTCTGGGTGAGTAGGCAGAAGTATGCTAAAGGTTTGATTAGCTATATGTTGTGAAGACTAACTCCAATCAAAAAGTCATCTAGATGTTCAGTGTAGACAGAACTCCCTCAAATGTGCAGACTGGGTCAGACTCTATCTTTTAAAATTAGATTTATTTTGGAGGAGCTGGCACCAGCAGACACTGGCCTGACCCAAACTAACATTGATGAACACGTAAAATATCTTTGAGCCTACAAAGAGATATTTGCACCCATGTTCATAGATGTGTTATTTGCAATAGCCAGGTAGAAGCAACCCAAGTGTCCATCAACAGATGAATGGATAGACAAAATGTAGTCCATCCATACAATGGAATACTATTCAGCCTTAAAAAGGAAGGAAATTCTGACATATGCTACAACATGGATGAACTTTGAGGACATTATGGTAAGTGAAATAAGCCAGCCACAAAAGAACAAATACTGTATGATTCCACATAGATGAGATACTAGAGTAGTCAAATTCATAGAGACAGAAAGCAGAATGGTGGTGGCTAGAGGCTGAGGGAGAGAGGAATGGGGAGCTAGTGTTTCACAGGTACAGATTTTCAGTTTTGCAAGGTGAAAAGAGTTCTGTGAATGGATGGTGGTGATGGTTGCACAACAATGTGAATGTACTTAATGCCGCTGAACTGAACACTTAAAAATGGTTAAAATGGTAACTTTTACGTTATGTGTATTTTATCGCAATTTTAAAAATTAAGATTTGAAAAAACATGTTTAAATATCTTTGAGCCTAGTTGTTTTAAAAATTTTTTCCAAAACTCTTGCAGAGTTATCATATGATAATGTAGGCAATTTCCTTCCTACAAGGAGATGCTTTTCAGCAATGCAGAAATCAGAAAGTGAGTTCACACACATTTCCAGTGCTTAACTTTCTGGGGAGGAATTACTATCAGCATCGCCTACACCAGCTTCTTTGTCCTTTACAGGGAGGAAGTTGAGAAAGTCCCAGAAAGTCCTAGACTTTGTTTTAACTTATGGGCTATAGTGCAATCTCAGGCCGCGATTATTGGTTTCTGCTGTATCCCTCTGCCATACATGGATTAAATGCAGGTAAAATGGGGTCAAGAAAAGCAGAGAGAAGAGAGAGAAGTCCTGGAAAAAGATATCAATAGTTGATTAACTCAATCAAAAATATTCATTGAGCATACTTTTTGAGCAAGATATTTTATAATTGGTGATTTAGAAATAAACAGGATGGTCCCTATCTTCAAGGAACTTATAGGCTAATAGAAGATTAATGCGTTATTCAACACTTTTTAGATTGCAAGTATCAGAAAGCCCACTTTTACATGATTTAAACGGGATATTTAACTGATAAAATGGGAACGTACGTGGCCATGTAAATAAAAAGTCAGCACCTGATTCAGAGACTGAAACTGTAATGGGGTGCGATTTCTCTACTCTGTCTTCCAGGATACAGGCTTTAATTTATTATCAGGCTCCAGTTGGTGTTTCTAGAAGCTCCAGATTTAGTAATTATTACAGTTTGGGAATCTCAGTGGGAAAGGAAGATTATCTCTTTCTCAATGGTCCCAGAGAAAGTCTCACTGTGTTTCATTAACTCTGATTGGCTCACATGCCCTTTTCTGAACCACTCACCGTGGCCAGGAGAATGAGACGCTCCAATTGGCCTGGTCAGTCTTAGGATTTGTGCCAGAGTGTAGGATAAAGTCAATTCATCCCGAAGCCCTTAGATGGGGACAAGAGTCCCCCAGAAGGAAACCGAGGTGAGGCAAGCAGAAGAAATGATGAATGGAGGCTGGATATCAAAAATAACAGCCACTATAGCCTGTGTAAAAAGAAAGTTAGATAAGGTCAGTATTGAAAAAGTTTATTTCAAATGGGGGACCAGGGAAGTCTCCTTGGGGCAAGTGACATCTGAGCTGAGTGGCAGGAGTTGGAAGTGAAGAAATAGGATGTCCCACATGAAGGAAACAGCAGGAGCAACGGTGAGAAAGTAGGTCACCTGAGGGGACAGGGAGCCCCTCAGTTTGGTACTTCACAGTGAATGAAGAGGAGCTGAGGTGGAGAAGGCTGCGGACGTGGAGGTGAAGCTGCTCGCAGCCAGGCTGGGCCTTCACCCTTCCTTTAACAAGTGACGGGGAAGTACCGGCATTGGTTGAAAAGAGCTGTGCCTTAGGAATGAGACTTTGTCATCACCTATGTGATGGATTGGAATGGGTGAGGTGGGACGCAGGAAACCAGTTTGAAGACTGTTACAACAGCCCGTGTGAGAAGTCCTGAGTACCTGGGGCCAGGGGCACCTGTGGGAATGAGGAAGTGAATGAACAGGACAGAAATGACAGTGGAAGAAGAGGTGGGATGGGGACTGCTTGGTGACTGCTTGAAAGCGGGTAAGGAGTGAGTTGGGCAAGAGAAAAGAACAAAAAATATACATAAAGTGCCAGGCGTGGATGGATGTTGATGCCTCTGTGTGTGTGTGTGTGTGTGTGTGTGTGTGTATAACAGAGAAAGGAGAGGAATGATATTTTGGCGAGATGATAATTTCCATTTTGACATTTTGAATTTGGGGTATCAGTAGACAACTCAGATAGAAATTTACAAATTTCTGAGTTCTAAGGGAATTTAACCATTAGAAGAGCTGGCCACACTGCGCCCACACCCCCGCATGGCAACAACCTATCTGCTGGATCTGGGTGGTTGCTGCCCCTCTGGACAGGGCTCTGCAGTTTGCCACACTGCCCACCACTCCCTGCTGTTTCCGCTATATGAAGATTGTATTTGTCTGGTTACTTAATTTCCTGTATTTTTTACCATTCAAAAATGTTTAATTGTTTTGGTTAAAATCTGTGTTTCTTTTCTCTTTGAGACTATAAATTTCCTAGCTCTACTAAAAAGGTTTCCCCAGTCCCTAGGTCATATTTTATGTTTCCTAAGTTATACGATTTTTTTTTTTCTTTTTTCTTTTTGCAGGGGAAGATTCACCCCAAGCTAACATCTGTCGCCAATCCTCCTCCTTTTTTTCTTCCTTTTTCCCCCCTAAAGCCCCAGTACCTAGTTGCATATAGCTGGTAGTTCTTCTGGTTCTTCTGTGTGTGCTGCCGCCACAGCATGGCTGCCAACAGACGAGTGGTGGGGTTCCACACCCAGGAATCGAACCCAGGCTGCCGAAGCGCAGCACACCAAACTTCGACCGCCAGGCCATCAGGGCTGGGTCTATATGATTTTTATTGTTTTACTTCTTACATGTAAACACTTACTCTATCTAGAATTTATTTTTGCAAATGTTTGAGATAGGAGTCCAACTGTATTTTCTTCCAGGAGATATTCACTTGGGTCAGCACCATTGAATTTCCCACTAAATCTTTCCCATTGAATTAAATTATCTCGTTTGTCAGATATTAAATTCCTGTACTTACTGGGTCTATTCCTGTGTTCTCTATTCCATTTTACTAAACTATTTGACTTGCCTTATGAGTAAAAGAAGCAAGACAGAAGCAAGACAAAGAACGGGGGCTCTGTCTAGAGAATCTTTCTCTAGGTCCTTTACAGGAGGATCAGGAGGACAGAGGAGGATCAGAGACATGTGAATGGTTTGGAGGTGGGGAAATACAGGCAGTTTTGGTGACATTGAGTTTTGTGTCCTTGGGAAGCAGCCATATGGTGCTGACTAGTTTACCGTTGAATGAGAAGTCAGGAAAGGCAATTGATCAACTATTAGGCCAATAATTTGAAACAAGGAAAGCCCTAGCAGTGAGATAAAAAAGAAAAAGAGATGAAGAATCTGGGCCATAAACACCAACTTTCTGATACTGAGACCAATTTCTGTCCCATTCAGGGAGCATTTTATAGTGTTTCTGCTGGGTAAGGACCCCATCTCAGAGTACACGTGAGTTGGTTGGATGAGTGGCTGTACCTAGGAGAGAGACAGGAGAGAGGTGCAGGTCTCAGCCAAGGGAAGCCCCATTTAGCTACCTATAGGTGCCAAACTCACCATGCAATTGCATCTTCCCTCTAGGCCAGGTGTAGACTAATGGCTCTCAAATTTTAACAGGCACCAGAATCACCTGGAGGACTTGTTAAAACACAGATTGCTGAGCCCCATCCCCAGAGCTTCTGATTCAGTAGGTCTGTGGGGCCTGAGAATCTGCATTTCTAACAAGTTCTCAGGTGATGCTGTTGCTGTCGATCTAGGGACCCCACTTTAAGAATCACTTCTCTAGACTTTAACATCAAAATGACTAATAATTATACTAATGACTAATAATTTAACATCAAAATGACTAATAATACTTGAGAGATTTAAATTTCGTAAGAGAAAACTTTATTTGTGAAGTTTTCTCTGACCACCTCATGCAGAGTTGGTGCCATCTCTGGGTACACTGATAAAGTGACATTTGAGTTGCCTCTGAAAGGAGGCATGTAAAGGTAGGAGGTGTAGGAAGTAGATCGAGGGAAGAGCAAATGCACAGGAGCAGAGGAGTGAGAAAATCAGAAAGCTGCACATGATTCTGTTGGCTAACGAAGAGCAGAGGGCGTGGAGATACAGGTGGAGAGGAAGGCGACAGACACATTCTCCAGGGCCTTGTAAACCACACCAAGGAATGTAGACATGGTGCCTGAGGAAGTCCTCTGGGTAACAGAAAGGGAGCCATTAAAGGTGCTGCTTACTTCCTGGCTGGCCAACTTCTGAATGGAAGAGCCATTGATTGAGTCAGAAGAGCAGGTTTGGGGAAGGAGGAGGGGACGAGGAATTCAGCTGGAGGAGGTGGGAAGGAACGTGCTCAATTTTAGGCATCTGTGAAGCATCCATGTCCAGGAGCCAGTTGGATGTAGAGTCTGAAGCTCAGGGTGGATGGCTGGGAAGAAGATTTGGTCATTGTCCAACCTACAGAGTAAAAGAGTAAGCCAGCAAGAGGAACTGAGGTCAGCAATGGGCCCAGGGGAGCAGCAACCTTTCAGGAGTCAGTGGAAGAACAGGAACCAGCAAAGGAAGCCAGGGAGGAACAGTCAGAGGAGTAGAAGCAGGACAGAGGCAGAGGCAGGAGAACAGAACTGGACCACAGGTGCTGCAATCCATGCATGAGCACACCGAGGAGTGTCAGGACTGCCTCGTGGTAACAGGCTGCCAGTCCTCAGGGCAGCTCCGCTAGCCAAGGACTCTGGAGCCCCAGGGCAGTCTCTCTAGTCCCGCAGCAGCCTTGGTTGGAACTCCCGGAGTGGAGTGAGGTCAGACCACTGAGGTCCCTGTCTGCCTCCAGCGCTTGCTGCTCCATTGTGACAGTGCAGGGTAGCCTGGGAGGTGCCCTCCAGCAGTGGCTGGCTGCAGTGCTTACTGTGAATAAGCCTCCATGAGTAGAGTCGGCTGGGGGAGGTCATGTCTCAGGCATCCCAAATCTCTGTCTTTGCATTGATTGAATGGGTCTCTCTTTTTCACAACTGGCGCACTATTTTGATGGTGTCCGAGGTGGCTCAGGATGATGGCTCTAACCATGGGTGCAGATTAGAGCTTCACGGGTATTGTGAAATGCTTGCTCTGAAAAAAGCCCCATGGTGTTAGGGGTTGCATTGTGTCCCCCAAAAAGATATGTTGAAGTCCTAAGCCCCAGTACCTCAGAGTGTGACCTTATTTGGAAATAGGGTCATTGCAGATGTAATGAGTTAAGACGAGGTCATACTGGAGTAGGGTGGTCACTTAATCCACTATGACTGGTGTCCTGATAAGAAGACAGACACAGAGCCAGAAACACAGGGAGGATGCCATGTGCAGATGGAGGCAGAGATTGGAGTGATGCATCCACAAGCCTAGGAACGTCAAGGATTGCTGGCTGTCACCAGAAGCTTGGAGAGAGGCCTGGAACAGATTCTCCCTCAGAGGTCTCAGAAGGAACCAACACTGCTGACACCTTGATTTCAGATTTCTAGCCTTCAGAACTGTGAGAGAATAAATTTCAGTTATTTTAAGCTACCCTCTGTGTGGTACCTTGTTATGACAGCCCTAGGAAACAAAAACACATGGAAAACTAGAAATCCATTTATATTATCATAAGACATTTCAATGTGATATTTGTCAAAGCAAGAAAGGGAAATTTGCCTAACAAACAATTTGTTAGATTCTTTGAATATAATTTCAACAGGTGTAAATTTTGATTTTTTCAACTTTATTGCGGTATTATTGACAAATAAAATTGTAAGATATTTAAAGTGTACAACAGGATGATTTGATATACATACACATTGTGAAAAGTTTCCCCTATTGAGTTAATTGTCACATCCATCACCTCATGTATTTACCTTTTTTTTTTGGTGAGAACATTTAAGTTCAACTCTCTTAGCAAATTTCAATTATATAGCATAGTGTTATCAACTATAGTCACCATGTTATACATTAGATCCTCAGACCTTATTCATCTTATAACTGAGAATTTATACCCTTTTACCAACCTCTGCTATTTCCCCACCCTTCAGCCCCTGGCAACCACTTTTCTACTCTCTGTTTCTATGAATTTGACTTTTTTTTTTAATTCCACATATAAGTGATACTATGCAGTATTTGTCTTTCTCTTTCTGGCTTATTTCACTTAGCATAATGCTTTCCAGTTTCATCCACGTTATCACAAATGACAAGATTTCCTTCTTTTTTTAAGGCTGAATAATATTCCATTGTGTATATATTCCACATTTTCTTGATTCATTCATCCATTGGCAGACACTTAGGTTGTTTCCATATCTTGACTATTATAAATAATGCTGCAAGGAACATGAGGGTGCAGATATCTCTTCCAGATAATGGTTTCAATTCCTTTGGATATATACCCAGAAGTCTGATTGCTGGATCATATGGTAGTTCTGTTTTTAATTTCTTGAGAAACTCCATACTGTTTTCCATAGTAGCTGTAACCAGTTTACCTTCCCACCAACAGTGCACAAGGGTTCTCTTTTCTTCACATTTGTTATTTCTTGTCTTTTTAATAATAGACAACCTGACAGATGTGAGGTGATTCTCATTGTTTTGGATTTTTTGGTTTTGATTTGCATTTCAATAGGTGTAAATTTTGAATGGTTGAAAATGGTTTTAAATTTTTATCACCTACTTCTGTAAAGTTGTAAATCATAGTAACTAGAAAGAATTTTAAGAGATCATCATTTAAACATCTTAAAGAGATCATTATTAAAGTCTTGGAGACTTCTATTCGGTCACTTTAGGTATAAAAGCAGACATAAAAATTGATATTCATGGAAGGAAGTTTAAGTTTGTTTCTCAATCAAAAACTTGAAAAGATTTTATTTGGAAGTTTTATACAAATTTCATACTTAATATTTTTCCTAAATTTTTACTTATTTATCTTTCTCATAACTTTATAATATAAAAAGATGTAAAATTTCTGCTAATTACCCCACGGATAGGTGCCTTGAGCTCTCCTCTGGTTTATCCCGTTGTGTTGTACCAATATTATTCTTTCTGTGTGTACCATGACATAAAAAGCTGGAAAGCACTGGAAACACTAGAAGGGAGGGTATCAAGAAGAAGTGATTAGTGGAGCCAAATAGAATTATATGACTGCAGAAGCAGGGTGGCATGGAAGTAAGTGCGCCTCTCAGTGGAGGGTGGGCTGGTAGCTTGTTCCAAATCATGAAGGTTAAAGAGAAGTGTTCACCTGTATAAGCAAATAATGAGCTGCAATTTGTAAGCTGCCTTCTCCTGCACTTCTCCAGGCCAATGCTCGTTTGTAACTGAATATTTTATAAGCAGTCTGGCTCTCATGATACTCATAGCTGAGTGACTTCATAATAAACCATCCTATCAACATCACTATTTTATGGATTTTTGCTATTACTCACATGTATAACTCCTAATAGTGTTTGTAGTAAATAAATAATATTGCCTTATATGCAAAAAAACCACGGAAATGTCACTATACGATGACCCCATGCAAGGGTTGACTATATAATGCAGACTTTCTAAAACAAGGTTTGGGCCTATAAAGTAATGTTGCATTCACACATTTCCTGGCTTTAAGCTTGTGTAGCCTCATTCCCTTGGAAAAGATTCCATGGGTTCTAGTCTGTCCCTAGGGTGTTGCGTTGATACAGAGAAGGCGTGAAGGCAGTGGCTCAGAGCTTGGACAGGCTGGGGTCCAGTAGCAGAGACCTGGGTTGGAAAGACAGGATTTGCTCTTGGGCGTCTCTGGCCCTCCCCTCCCCTTCCCAGGAATGCCTTTGCCCTCTCCCTCTGACCTGTCAGCGGCCACTCTCCCTTTCCTCAACACCTCCTCCCCACTCCCGGCCCTCTCAGGAGACAGGGCTCGGGCACCCGTCACAGTAGTCCACGGTTATTTGTTCTCCTTCACACCCCACTAGGCTACAAGTTTGTCTAGAACTAGATGACATCTTTTTAAAAAATGTTTTTATTATGAAATAGATCATAGATTCAAAAATACAGGTATTTATCACCTGTATGTACATTTTAAATAACAATAATAAAATGAATTATTTTTGAAGCTTGCCAATCCCTTCGCCTCCTGTACCCCTAGAGGTAACTGCTTCCCTGAATGAGTTACTCATTCTCTTGCTTTTCTTGATAAGTACTACCTGGCTTTGACCTTTATGTAAATGGAATTTACATGTACATTCTTATGAGACTTGCTTCTCACCTGGGTATTTCACCTAAGATGATGTTTGTAAGATTCATCCATATTGCTACAAGGTAGCTATGGCTCGTTCATTTTCACCTCTTGGTAGAATCCCATTGTGTGAATTCTCCACAGTTTATCTATTCTGCTTTGATGGACATTTTGGTCATGTCCAGTTTTATGCCATTACAAACAATGCTACTGTGAACATTCTTGAATATACCTCCTGGGCTTCATATTTCTCTGAGAGATATACCTAGGAGTGGGATTCGACCTTTCTAGATAACACCAAATTATCTTCCAAAAGCAGTTAACCTGACCTCCACTCCAACCAACAGTGCCCAAAATTTCCCATTGTCTCCCAGTCCTTGACACTTGCTCCGGGTCACAAGCTCACACTTGTTATGGTCAGACTTGTAAATTTTGCCAATCTGATGGGTATGAAATGGTATTTCGTGGTGTTTTTAAGAAGAGGGCTTTTTCATTCCTCAATCCCCAGCACCTAGCAGAGGACTCTGCATGTAGTAAAAGCTCACAGATCTTTTATTTGATGAATGAACAGCAATAATGCAAGGTGACAAATACCATCATAGGAATGTCGAGAACATTTTTGTAAATTAACTGTGTGTCCCTTAGGCCTCCAAATCTAGTTGCACATCAGAATCACCCAGGTGTCCTTTTATTTTCTCATTGACATTTTATTATGAAAAACTTCCAACATACAGCAAAGTATGTTTGATTTTACAATGAATACCCGCACCTAGATCCCACAATTAGCATTTTAACATACTTTCTTTAGTGGGATTCTTTTGAAAAATGCCACTTCCCTAGCGCTGAGATTCTGATTCTATAGCTCTGGGATGGGAGCAAAGAATCTAGTTTTGTTTCTTCGTTTTTGTTTTTAAACTCCCCAGGTGATACTCCTGAGCAGCCAGTCTCGGAAAGCACTGCCTGAAGGAACTCGCTGCAATAAATAAAGAAGACAGATTTATAATTAGCCTAGCAGTGCTCATTCTTTGTGGAGGGAAAAAAGTTCTGCTGGGTGCCTAAAGCCATTTTCTTAGACCTCCAGCATTCCTAGGAGATGTGTCACGCAGAGTCAGTTTTGTTGAGGTGTGGACAGGTTCCCGGGAGGTGGCAGGCAGGTCCTCTCAGCACTAGCCACCGAGAAGAACCTGCTCCCATCCATCCTGACTTCTCCCTCCCACATCGCAGGCAGAGAAAGGAACTTGCCCTTCAGGTCCAAGCCAGATCCTTTCAACGGTTAAGTGCTGTTATGGGCTGAACTGTGTCCTTTCAAAATTCCTATGTTGAAGCCCTAACCTCCAGTACCACCGAAGGTGACTGTATTTGGAGATAAAGTCTTTAAAGAGGTAATTAGTTAAATGAGGTCATGTGGTGGGCCCCAATCCATATGACTGGTGTCTTATAAGAAGAGGAGATGAGGACACAGACATGCACAGAGGCAGGACCACGTGAGGACACAAGGAGAAGACGGCCATCTACAAGCCAAGAGGAGAGGCCCCAGAAGAAACCAACTCTGCTGACACCTTGATCTTGGACTTCCAGCCTCCAGACCTTGAGAAAATAAATTTCTGTTGTTTAAGCCACCCAGTCCGTGGCCTTTCCTATGGCAGCCCCAGGAAACTAACACAGGTATGGAGGAAGAGGTACCAAGCCTGGGGGCACACAGCAGGGCAGGGTCAGCAGGCAGACCAAGCTCCCACCTCCCCACCTCCCCACAAAACAGGCCTCCATCAACAGCTGCTGGGAGCTGCCGGAGAAAGTGCCACCACCCCAGTGCGTTCCCCATGGGGCTACCAAGAAACAGAAACAACATCCTTTCCAGGCCCTTGATCTTCAGAGGGGTCCGCCTCACAAACACAGGGAGTGGCACTGTCTGTATATTTGTGGATCTTCACAGCCACCAACAGGTCTACAGAGCAGCCTGCAGAACACAGCACAATAACAGGGCTCGAGGAGGCTTCACACACGTGTCTCAAACCCTCCCTCTAAAATCTCACCCACACGGAGCCTTTGCCTCACACAACCTCTCTCACTCACAGAGTGGAAACGAAAGTTGGCTCACTCCTCCTGATGTTTAGTCACTTACCTTAAGTAAATGAAGTTTGGTTCTGTGTCTTTTCCCACCCATCTTAATCAAGACAAATGATGAATTCTGAGTAGCAACAATGCCAATTGTATAAAACAGCACTTGTTGTCAGACAGGTTTGTCTTTTGTATTTACTGTATTTAATATCTTTTTCAGTCCTTTTAGGTACAATTAGAACTTTGAGATAATTTTTCTGACCTGCTTGATCGCAATAAGCTGTTTCTCCTGGCCCTGACTCACCACTATCACCACCAGTCAGCCTTGTCATACCTGCCTCCCACAGTTTAGCCATGTCCCTTGGCATTTCATTTCTTATGTCACTCTTCATTGGTAAGGCTGCCCCTGCAGGTCTTCCACACAGGGGAGCTTGTCAGAGGGAGTCCTGTGTGGACATCAGTCACAAGAGCAAGCAACTTGGGTCAGTTCCATTTTTTAAGGTGGGCGATCCACAGGTCTCTCTCCCTGTTTCTTCCTGTCCTGAGACTGTTGTCCCCTCTAGAACACTACAATGCCTCTGAGTGCTTCCCGACTCGGGAATGGGGTCCCTTCAAGCCTTTGGTTTATGACATTCCATGTCTCACTCCACCCCTTTTGTTTCCAAGCCGTTTGTTCAGGTTTTACTGTTTTGCAATCCTGTTTTACTTCTTGTTGTTTAAACAGTTCTCCTTTTACTGTTTTAGTGTATCTTACCATTGTAATTCAATTGTTCATCTAGTCTCATAATTCCAACCAACCACCTTTAAGTATTTCTTACCCCTCCAGTCCTCAAAGTCCTAATTCTACAAGTTGGTTTGGCTTCTGGGTATCTTCCTGACAGGAAGGAGGGAGGGGGCGCGGGTAGGTAGTCATATTAGATTTGCAATCCCTACATTGAGCAAAATCACTTTTTATGAAAGTTTGATCTGTCTGATCCAGCATCAAAGAATGGCCACGCCTAAGGTGACTGACTGTGCAAGAGTGGCATTCACCCCGAGGTGGAAAGCTTCTTAAACGTGGACAAATGTTTCTTCTGAACCCTCAATCATTCATTTGAAGCATTCCAGTTGCTGGAGGTTGCTGTGGGGGAGGGGATGAATGAAAATGCACAGGCACCCGCTTTTAGTGGGAGCCAGGGAAGAAGGGAGTATAGAATGAAGAACGTGTGTGTGAGCCTGCATGTGCCTCTGTGTGTGTGTGTGTGTGTGTGTAACAAGGGTAACTGTCTCTCAAGTAGCAACAGATATTCAGAAAGACAAACAGAGCCAGGGATGACCTTGCCCATTGATAGATTTGATCATGCCCATGTGGTCTGTTTTCAGACCTGTTTCAAAAGGTCCGTCTACTGTCCCCTCCTCTGATGCCCCAAATGTCTCCATCTGGTCCTGCCTTAATGCCCTGAAATCTCCAACTTTGGAACTATTCCTCTGGGTATGGCTCTAAAAGTCCAAGCTAACTTGCAAAAGTATTGTCTAGCAGCCTCATCAGCCGTTAACACCTTGATGCCAATTGGCTTATCAGACTGGGCAGGTTACAGCTGAGCTCTGTTGCCTAGAAGCCTTGTCAGTCACTGACACTTCCATGCCAAGTGGGTTATCAGACTGGGCAGCACTGGAGCTGGTTTTGCGGGGAGATGAGGCACAAGCAACTGTAGAAGGGCGGAGGCAGCTGTTTAATGAGAAGGAGCCTGCCCTGCTGGGGAGTCTCAGAGAAATGCCAAAAGGTAACAACAAAAGGGGCTCTGGCTCTGGAGAACACATATCTTGGACTTGATGTCTTAACATTTCCAGCATCTAAGAGCAGAGGGAAGAGGGCACAGCACCGAGATAATTTTCAAAGACTGATTTCAGAGGAAGGAAAAGAAGGACAGGGTGCTCTTGGGAAAGAGCATTTCCAGCGAGCTCCTGTCCTTCAGGACCTTTTAGGTTCCAACTCCAAAGGTCTCCTCTCCCTGATTCGCTATACCACCCCTGCCCAATTCCAACTATTTACACTCAAACCAAGCTCGTCTTTGCTCCCAATTGTAAACCTGAAATATGATGTATTATTAACACATTCAGTCTTAACTAATGGATGCAAGACCACAAAATCTGGATATCTCTGTAATCCCCCTGTTCAGTGCTATAAAGGGGGTGATTTGATAGGAAGCTCAGTCAGCTTCAGAGCCCCTCACAGCACAGCCCACTTCCAAGGCCCTATACTTGACTTTGTGTTTGTAATTTTGGGTTCCTTAAGCCCTCCCCTCCTAAACTACATAAGCCTCAGACCCCCCCAAACCTGGGTCCACCTCTGATTACCAGCCTTAGCCACACTCAAGGAGCATGTAGCCAAGTGTACTTTCAGGAAGGTCTTCATTTTAATTAGGAAAAGCAAACTTCACAAGTTCTGCTGGAATTTCTCCACAAAACTGGCATTAACTGTACCTAGCAACTCTATATTGTGGGCCATTTAAATGTCCTTTGATAAGCTGTTTCTATTTATTCTTATCCTCCTTTTTCTTTCACATTCTAGACCACTCTATTTGGAGATGTATTTATACCTTCCTCTTCTTTGCCCCACCCAAGTGTATAGCAGTGATTTGACACCATAATGTAGCGTTTCAGAAGGAAATATTGGTGGGTTTGTTTTTCCAATTATTATGACTTTTAGGATCCATGTAGCTAATAACCATTTGAGACCATTTTTTACTAAAGTCAATTGGTGTGAAATGACTTTCTGGATGAGCCTAATTCACAGGGCTGCTCAGCATTCCAATGTTTAATTATTTAATGCGTCTCAAGTACAAAACACTCTGGGAACTCAAATGACCCTATTAAAGAATGGTATATCATCTTTAGAGAAGGGAAATAAACTGTGACTCCTAGGTTGCTGGGTTTTTTAAATAACACATGTGTACACACACACACATACACACACACACCTAATCACACAGTCAGCCCAGAATGAGGTGAGAACAGGCTGGCTTTACTTGAAGACCAACAAGTTAACTCTTGATAGTTTCAGTAAATTGTCTTCCTCCTTGTATCTGTAATTCATCTTTATTCATAACGTGGTCCATTTAAGACAGCACCTTTCAACTGCGTGTGAAGCACAGTCTAGCCTGCAGGTTTGAGCAGATAAAATGTTCAACACTGTAGCAGGGTTTCTCCTGAATAGGACTTGCCATTTAGGGCAAGAGGCTGAGAGGCGTTCTGCACGGACCCACAGCACTTCCGTCTATCCCAATCACCCAAGCTCCCCTCGTTTGGGAAGGCAGCGTGGGTGGGAGCATTTGGGTGGCATACCCCAGAAACCACAGTAATTGGAAAGGAAACAAAGCAAATATCAATTAGTGACTCCTCAGCCAGCTACCAATCTCGGTTTCCAAGGGACCCCACCTTGGTCTCTTGAGAAGAAGCGGCTTTCAGGGACCTCCGACAGAACCGACACGCATCCACACACATCTGGGTGCATTGAACATTTCCCCAGGGCGGGGTGGGGGGGGGGCTCTTGTTATCTGCCTGGCTTCCCTGGCTGTCTGCCTCCTTGTCAGCCTGTGAGCCTGTCAACCAGAAGGCCTCCAGCTTCGCAGGGTTTCCGTGGGAATGCGAGCAGGAGAGGGCTTTGAGAATTGAGGACAGGAAAGGTGGGCTTCTCCTGCGGCGCTCTGGGCATCCCGCATTTCCCGGAGTGCTGGGGTTGCTGAAATGAGCTTCTCTGCTCCCCCAGCACCCCACCTCCCCAGGATGCGGGCAAGCGGCTAAATGTTAGCAAACAATGTGTGTGGGGTGGGGGAGCACAAGGTGGGAAAGGCGAGGCGGCGAGCGGAGACCCCCTGCCCAGCGGCCCCCCGCAGACAGGGCCGCGGGGGGCGGGGAGGGGGCGGCCTGGGCTCGCCGGAGCTCGCTCGGCTGGGCGCCTCCCAGGAAGGCGGGGAGGGGAGCGCCTGTTTACCCAGGAGGGCTGTGCTGATAGCACGTTCCTCGAGTTTACTTTGCTTTCCTTGAGTTTATTGTAAAGGGGTAAAGTTTTCGGATCTGTCACGTGACCCTGACAGGTCCTGCCTATGGCGCGGCAGACCACCCACGCCGAGGGCCATGGAACTGCTTAATAGAAACAGGCTTGTAATTGTGAGTCCGCGCTGCACTCTGCCGAAAGCCTCCGGCGGCCCAGCCCGCCGGGGTTTTTACACTTTCCGTTCCTTTTGTAAAGACGGAGGAGGAGGAGGAGAAGACGAAGACGAAGACGGAGAAAAAGACGGCGATAGGAAAGACAAAGAGACCCGCAGCGACAAGGCTAGGGGGAGACGAGGGAAGACGGGGAGCAGACAGAGGAGCGGAGGACCAGGACAGGGGGGCACGGGGAAAAAAGGAATTGATGTGAAATCCAAGCCCAGCGTCCGCGCCATCGGCACCCGCGCTCCGGGCAGGGCTTGACGGCCGGCTATGGTGAGTGCAGCCGGCGCGGCCGCCGCCGCCACCTCGCCTTCGCGCGGCGTGCGCCCCGGGGACGCGGGCTGGCGGGGCCGGGCGCCCCGCGCGGCGGACGGAGGGCCGGGCGAGGAGCGCTGGGCCGGAGGGGCGGGCGGCGCGCCGGGGCTGGGGGGCTGGGTGGCCTGGGCGGCCGGGGCGCGGGAGCGCCGGCCGCGCTCTCCACGCTCCCTGGCTCGCACGCTCCGGGCTTCCGCCCCCGGAGGCCGACACCGCGGGGCGAGAGGGGGCCGGCGGCGGCGTGCCGGCCGGGGAACGGCTCCGGGGGGAATTCTCACGGAGGGGGTCGCCTGGGATCCCATTTTCACGCTTGAAAGGGTCGCCACCTTGGCTTCCGCTCCTCAGCCTGGTGGTGGCTACTGACCCGCCAGTGGAGGCAGAGCTGGGATGGAAGGGCCGGTGCGGAGAGAGTGACAGCCCGGGGGGGAGGGTGCGGGCTAGGAGCGCGCGCACCGGAGCGAGCCCTCTGGTCTCGGTGGAGCTCGGGGAGACCTGCGGGAGGGCGTGGGCGCACGCTCTCGGACCCACACCCGGCGTTCTCGGCACCCGGCCCGGCCACCTGGTTGAGTGAGACACCCAGGGTTAGGAGAGGAGCACCTTGCCAAAACCCGAAGCTCAAACATCCCCCTCCCCGCCGCCATTGGTGGGAAAAAGGGACAGAGGAGCTTTTTTGAGTTCAGGAAGGGGCCACCGGTAGGAGAGAGGTATGTGTTGACTCTTGCGCCCACGGAATCGGGCGTTCTGGTGCCTGCCACCCATTAAAGAGGTAGGCGGCCAACCCAGTGCTGAGAGGGCTGAGTGTGGCCTCAGGGGAGCCCTGAGGTGGGCCGGACTGATTCAAACCCTTTACACCCGGTGCCAACACTGGGACCACAGGACGGCCAGGGACTGTACCCTGGGGGTGACGTGTCCTATGTCTCCAGGTATTTAAGTTCATGTCAAAAATGACTCCTAGTGTGTGGATGAGCAATAAGTCCAAAATTTTCAGATCTTAATTTCCCTCACCTAAGAAGACCCATATGGATTGTTGTCTATGGAAGACAGGCAGAGACCTCTGTTTTCCTAGACCTGGGAGAGAAGACCATCTTGTTCCCTTTTATCCCTCCTTCCTCCCTGGGGAGGGGAAATATAAAAGAACTAGACATAAATAAACAATAAAGACCCACAATGGGTGGCTCTAAATATTTAATAAATGGCTAACTGAGGTCTTGAACTACTACAATAGTCTTTTTTCAGCATTCTGTGTATGTTCGAATTTTTTTTTGGCTCTAGTAGTTCAACATGCAATTAATTGCCTCCACAAAGAAAGACAATGCTTTTTGGTGTCATCCTTTGTTACTGTAACATTATTTCTGGGTGGTACCTCAGGATAAATTGTTGCCTCAGGTGTATTGTGTATGCATGCTGTAAAACAAGGGTCTTTCAATTGTGAGTTTGTGTGTGTTCTAGTTGTCACTCAGCTTCCTCTCACAAGGCTGTAAAATGCTTTTGAGTCTAAGATCTTTTTATATTAAAATGTTGAATCAAGGTAGACACCAATAGGCCCATTCTCAATTTGGGGTATTAGCTTCATTTCAAACTCACTGTGAGAAGTGTATCTAATTTCTGGTTATAATCTAGTCATAATCTAACCAGCTCTTTGAATAGGAGTTAGCACCATTTGGAATTATTCTGTGAAGAAAAAAAAAAAAGACTGTTTTTACAAATTGTCTTCAACTTTCTACAGATAGAAAAACTGAGGACACAAATCAATATAGATTAAAGTATCTGTCTTCCTGTTTTTATCCTCATTTCTCTCTCTCTCTCTCTCTCTCACACACACACACACACACACACACACACACACACACCTTTTATTTTCTCCCGCCTCTGCCACAGTGTATAAAGCCCTATTGAGACATGTAGGCGTGATGTGTAAACCGGATTAGCAGTATGAAAGAAAGACACACAATAAGCTGGAATTGTTTTACTTTCCTTTCATTTCTCATGCCTATATCTCTAATAAATTTGTTGCTCCAGCAGTGGGTCAAAGGGATCATGTTGCTCAGCTTCTTTTTCATGCAAGACCCAATGGCAGAGATCACTGAAATGAATGGTGTGCCTTCTGCCAAATGCAAAGCTTGATATAGATATATTAGATGGGGAGATAGAGATGAGGCAAGAGAGAGATGGAGAAAAAAATGTTCAAAATCTGAGTCTTTCCAGAATACATCGCTATCCATTAGAGTAAAGTAATGTGGCTAAGAAGATATTTAGAGAAGGGGGGAATCAATATAAGTGTCACTGCAACGTTTTCTTTCAAGTTCATTGTAGGCTCTGAACATTTTCTCTGCAGTTGGTGCCATTCCCAGCAAGAGAGTATCAATAGCTTTGGCACTGCATAGAGTCTAATTCCCCTTTTTGAGCTTTGAAATAAATGTGGAGATTTCTGGGACCTTCTCAGGACATCTCCCCTCTGCCACTCTTCCCCCCACCCCTTACCCAAGCTCACTATAAGCTCAGAAAATGCCTGTGCTCCCGGGTTTGTGCTGTAGACCCCTCATTTACTCCTTTGTGGAATTGGGAGCAGCTTCCCATTAAAGGAGATCAGGAGTAATTAGCAGCATTATTTTGACAAGTTGGCCAGAGCTGTTCCCGTTCCTCCAGTCCTGGGGAGGAGGGAATAGGGGAGGAAACTGAAGGTGGAAGGGGAAAGGGGAAAGTCATGCTTAGGGGTTTTACATTCTGTGGCTGCTGAATCTGTTTTTCCTCCCCCATGAAACCTTTTAGACTCATTTTCTACCATCACCTTTTAAGTAAATACAAAAGCTGCCAATGAGAAAACAATAAGGCATTCGTAGGGAGCCAAGAAAATGTAGTGGAGGGTGGCATACTGGTTTGAATTGACTCAAGACTCAACTCTTATCCAAGGTACCTGCTTTGAGCTGCTCAGGCTCTGGCCCATCACTCACATCTTGTACTCTGGGCTCCCCATCCATAAATAGAATACTACATTAAATCCCCAGTTCCTCTCCCCATCCCACCCTTTCAACAGGAATACTGTGAGACTTAATGTAATGTTTGCAATTCATTGGACTTGTGGAAAAGAATATAAAACTCAGTAGAGATAATTATAACATGGCCCAAGGGTCAAATTACTAGAAAACATTTACCCCTTTATTCATTGGTACTCTGCAAAAATTAGCTAAATTACATTAGATTTTAAAGACCCATTTAATTGGATCTGAGGAACCCGTGAAAAGTTAAATCTCACTGTAGTTTCTCATTACTCCACCAATTCCAGCTCCCACAACTGCTTATCACTGGAATGTCCAAACACGAAGGGCAGATGTTTTATTTCAATGTCATCATTTGGATAATCAGATGTCATTTTTGAGATGTGTGTGGCATGGCCGTGGATATTGGAAGTATTGGAACAGAGAAGGGATGACATGAGGGAATCACATTTTAGTAGTTTAAGGACTCGTTTTGAAAACTACAGACTCCAATGAAATCTTGGATCACGACGGGGAAACCAAAATGACAACTGATGCATTGAGATGAACTTGACTTGGAAAGGGGAAATGGAACACTCAACTGTTGCTCCACAGAGGGCCAGCAACTCCTGCTAGTTGAAAAGGCCCGACGCTCTCACTTATTTGGTAACTCTCAGGAGGGGAGTCAGCTGCAGAAAGCCCATTAAAGGGACTGTCTTTCTTCCCAGCAGACACCTTCGCAGGCCTGGCTCCCCCAGCCAGCCTCATCTCAGGTCTGGAGAATCCTTGTGGTTAGCTGAAGTTAACAAAACCGGTGTGGCACAGCGGCCCCTGCACAGGGCATGCGTATTAAAGCCGACAATGCTTACAAATGTAAATAAGGGCAGATTGATTAGGAACAACATGATCGCTGGGAACGTCGCACTCGCATGCATCAGCAATGAGGCAAATTGGGGGCAGCCTCAGCCCTGACCACCCAAGTCGAGCAGGCTTTTACACTGGCTCCTCTTCCCTTTCTTAAAACGTTACAGAAACAAGGCCAATTAGATCCTCAAAGTAATTCATCTCTGTATATGAAAAAAGCAGACCACAGGGGAAGCGGCGGGTGGGGGTGGGGAGATTAAGACTGCGCTTGTTAAGAGCCCAGGCTGGCGATTGCGTCCTGGAACCGATGGGTAGAATTTACAGGCCTGGACCATTGTCTGAGATGCTGAAAACTTAACCTATCAAACAGCGGGTGAGGGGGCTCAAGGCACTGAAAACCCCGGAGTTCAATGTTCAAAACGTTTAGGAATTAAGTCAAACTGAGGGAAATGAGCCCGAGTGGAAGAGGCTTTGCTATTGAATCGGTGCACATGTAGCGGCAGCTAAAACAAGAGGACATGCAGCTGCGTGCGGAGAGGAATAGAGAACCATTATGTGCGCCTAGCCTGCAATTTCATTTTAGAATTCCATAATCCAACTAGCTATACTGAAATTGCTATAAATAAAAGATTGGGAGGAAAAAGTAATATTTTGGTCTAAAATGTTGTAAAGAAATTTGAAAAGACAAACATAGCAACCTATGGCTACATGGTTACCTTGTCATAAAGCACGCCTCAGATATAAAAAGACATGTGTAACGAAGAATACCACCCCCAAGTCTTTAAAAAATAATTTGCAGCGGCAAGCACGAAATGCTTTGACTTGAAACGTCTGCAGAACCATTCAGTAAGAAAAGCTAGAATAATAAACCACCTTTCCTGTTTTACGCTATTTATCAAACATAAGATCAGGATATTGCTCAGAGAGTAAACTTGCTCTGTGTCGAGCCCAATCCTCCTGCGATGATCTGTATTAATGTAGTGTCATTTTAACTGCACGGTGCTTGTCTTCCTTTCTGGATTTTAGCAGCCCTTCCCGGAGCTGCGCACAAAGTCACGTGCTCCTTCGGAGTTTTAAGTTTTGAATTTCCGCGCCGGCCGGGTACTCCGGTCCTCCTCCAGATCTCGTGAACACCCCCAGACACATCTACTTTCTTGGTCTCTCTTTATTCTACAGGATAACCTACCCCGCCCGGGGTACCACACAATTTTTGCCGGTTCAGGATTGAGGGGGCAGGGCCTCCCACTGAAACCAGGAAGGAGAAAAAGCGAGGGGAAGGTGGCCAGGCTGCGTAGGGAGGAGAGAGATCCGGGAGAAGATGAAAGAGGAAGGAGAAAGGAAAGGGGAGAGGGAAGGGAGAGGGAAAGGAGAGAGGGGAGAACCGCGGAAGAGGAAGGAAGAGGGAGGGTAGGGCTGGCCGATAGGCCCCCTGCGGAAGCCGCATGGGCCGCCCAGGTGGCCAGCGCGCCCCGCTGCAGTTCCTTTCGGGCCGGGGCCGCAGACGCGGGGTCGCTGAATGGGAAGGGATCCGTGCGCTCAGCCATTGGTCGGCCGCGGGGAAGCCGCGCAGGCATTGGGCAACGTAAGGGGGCCGGACCGCCTCCAGGAATGTACTACGGCGCGTCCGGCACGTCCGTCCGCGCCGGCGGAGCGCGCGACTCGCCTGGGCTCCGGGGACGCCGTCCTGGAGACATAGAGCCCGCCCGGCGCGAGGCGAGCGCACTGACATCCCTACCTGCTCTGCTGGGGCCGCGCGGACGCAGGGAGTCCCGGAGCTCGGGCGCGCGCGCGCGCGTAGGCCTCCCAGCCGCCAAGCGCGCGCCGGCCCAGCCCTGGATCACGTGGCCGCGTGGGCTCCGCCTTTTCCCCCGCTCCTCCCCCTTTCCCTCCATCTGGGTTTCTTTCTTTCCTTTCCTTTCCTTCCTTTCTTCTTTTTTTCAATGAACACACACCGTGTGCATCTTAAAGACACACCGCCCCATTTCAAGACTTCAGTCGGCTTCTTGCTGCCGCGGATCCCTCCGCAGTTAAACACCGTTTTTAAAAGAGAAAAAAAAAGGGAAAAAACAAATACTAAAATGAGGCAGAATCGAGGGCTTTTGGGTCTGGACCTATCTCAGAGAGGAACTTAAAAACTTGCAAACGTGATAAAAATAAATTCCACTGTCCAAAAAAATTATTTTTAAATAAGCGGAGCTGTGTAGACAGTTTAATTTGTCTCTGGCCCCAGGATCCACCTCAGAGGGTCTCGTGTTTTCTTCCCCAACGGGAAGCGAATCCCCGGGATGTCTCGGTGACACTGGCCGCAGTGTCCGGACCAGTCCTCGCAATCAGCGCACAATTTGTTTCGAATGAATCCGACATCAAAGCATTTATTCTCCCTTACGTCACGCTATTATTAAATATACCAGGATGCGTACCAGTTTTTGGGGGAAAAAGTTTAAAATACTTTACATAAACAAGGACATGTGGGTAATAAAAGGGGGGTCCAAATGAACCCAAAATAATCAGGAAAACTTTTCTCTCTTTCTCAAGGAAACATTTCCGTTTCTCCGAGTTGTTAAAAGGATTCTGTTGTTTCTCTTTTACATATGTCACATTAAAGATTCAAATATAAACGCCTCTGCCTCCGCGAGACTGCTTCGATGTCTGGATTCCACGTTTATAAAACACTGACTCCAAACCAGGACTGTGCTGCCATGGGGTTTTTTGGGGGCGGGGAGAGGGCGGGAGGGAACAGATTTTAAGAAAGGGTAGCTTTTCCCAATGTCCTTACTTTCCTCTTTAACTGTCCATTTTGTTTATCTTAATGCGAGGCGTTGTTCCCTGCGAGAGCCTACGTCTTCTCTTTAGTTAGAAAAGAAAAGAAAGGAGGGGGAAAAAATCTGGCAAACACTGGCGCACTATCCACCACCCTGTCATTATTGGTGCAGGCCTGGGAATTCAAGCCGGACCTCCCAGTATTTGCTGCAGCTTGAGGCCAAGGTGCCTCTGAAAGGGTTTTCTTTGAGGAATTTCAGAAATTGTTTAAGCGCTTAAAAAAATATTACATTTTCCCTCGTGTCTATCGCGAGGCAAATGCTCGTGGGTGTATGTGTGTGTGTGTGTGTGTGTGCGCGCGCGCGCAAAAAGCGTCTTACAAAAAGAAGACACTGTTGAAAAGAAAAGGAATAAGAAAGAAGGGGGGAGCATTCCTTAATGGAAGTATTGCATGCGAGAAGGTTGGCGCTCTCGGAGGCTCCCCCCGAAGCCGGGGATACACACACTGGGGTTGCCTACCTGGGTGGTCTCTCTACTTTGGTGAGCTGTTGCTAAGCAGCTAATAATAGTCATGTTTGCTGAGTAATTTCTGCCCTCCGCGAGCCAATCGCGTCGCAGAAACCCAAGCCATCTGACAGCCCCGGGGGCGGGAGCTCCAGCCTTTTTCTCTTTCGCTCGCTCTCTCCCCCTCTACCCCCTCCCCTCCTCCTCCTCTTTCTCCAAATGGAGAGAGTTCTTTTTTTTCTTCTTCCATCTCATCTATTGAATCAAGGAGCTGCTGCGGCCGCTGCCCGCTGCACACACACACAGCGGAGTCCCCAGGTCCCGGGAGCCAGAGAAGCGCGCTGCACGGGGGCAGAATGGTCCAGCGGGTCGGCGAGGAGCACAAGAAAGCAGAGTCCGGGACCAAGCAGCCACCGAGAACCCAGCAGCCAGAGCCCGAGCAGCCCGAACAGCAGCTTCAGGAGCCGCCACCACCAGCAGCAGCCGCCGCGGCAGCAGCGGCGGCTGCCCCGGCCCGGCAGCGCTGAGACCCGCCGGGCATCCACGGACCCCGCGGCAGCGGCTTTGCGCTTGCCCTTCGCGGCCGCTCGGGCGGCCCGGGAGGCGCCGAGGGAGCCAGCGAAGCCGGCGGGAGCGGCGGGGATTTGCTGGCGTTTTCTGCAGTGAAGGGGTCGCGGCGCGGGGCGGGGGGCGGGTAGGGGGAGTTGGGGACCGCGAGGAGCGCCGCGCGAGCGTCCGAAGGACAGGCTGGCTCCGCGCGCCGGCTCTTGCCCTCCGGAGAACTGGATGTGGGCAGCGGCGGCCGCAGAGACCTCGGGCCCCCCGCGCAATGTGGCAATGGAAGGCGCAGGGTCTGACTCCCCGGCAGCGGCCGCGGCCGCAGTGGCAGCAGCGCCCGCCGTGTGAGCAGCAGCGGCAGCAGCAGCAGCAGCAGCAGCGGCAGCAGGTCTGTCAACTGGAGCCCCAGCCCCAACAGCCGGCAGCCAGCAGCGTCCTCTCGAGCCGAGAGCCCGGGCGCGCCGGGCTCCCGCAGCGGCTGCAGCAGCGTGCCGGGCCGCCCGGGAAGCCTCGGTTCCCGCGGCGGCGGCAGCGGCAACATGGCCTCGGCTGGTAACGCCGCCGAGCCCCAGGATCGCGGCGGCGGCGGCAGCTGCAGCGGGGCTCCGAGCCGGCGGGCCGGCGGCGGGAGGCGCAGACGGACCGGGGGGCTGCGCCGCAACGCCGCGCCGGACCGGGACTATCTGCACCGGCCCAGCTACTGCGACGCTGCCTTCGCTCTGGAGCAGATTTCCAAGGTGCATTTCAGACTCTCTCCTCTCCTCCCACTTTCTCTTCCCTCCTCTTCCTCTTTGGGATCGCCCCGCCACACACACACGCACGCACGCACGCACTCACATACACACCTCTCCAGGAAAAGAAGCAGACAAGTGGGGATAGAAAAATTCAAACCCTCCCTCCGGTCCTGGGAGGAAAGGACTGTCTGAGGTCCGCAGGGGGTGGAGAGAGTGTGTGTGCGTGTGTGTATACACCCGCCCTCCCCGGCGTGCCTTTTTCCGGAGCACTGGAAAGCGGTCCACAGTGGACCACCTCGAGGGAGGCAGCAGCGCAGCGCTGCCCCGTGCCCCCTGCCCCGGAGCCCCCTCCTCCCGCGCCCCTGCTCCTATTTGCAGCCTAAAACCCTGTAATGCTGCCACATTTCTTAACATCGTGAAGAGGGAGGCGGAGTGGAGGGAGGCGGAGAGAGGAATGGGGGGAGGGAGCCGAAATAAAGGTGGTTTCCTTTTTTGGCAGCCAGTTTTGCTTTTGTTGAGCATGAAATATCTGCTCCCTTAAAAATTACCCTTGGGAGAGGGCATCTCCCCTTTTCTTTTCCAGTTTTTGAGTCATCTCTTTTCAGTGCCTGGGGGGCAAAAGAAAAGTTGTAAACAAATTGCCACCTTAAATCCGCGGTGCGGGTCTGCGGAGCGGCCGGGTTCATTGTGTTTACGAGGCTTGCTGAAATGTGTGGAATCCGGGGAAGGCGAGCACCCAGACGGGGGCCCGCCGGGGCCGCGGCCAGCGCCGGGGAAACGCCGCCGCCGGGAGCAGCCAGGACCCCCGCCTGCGCCGTCCTGGGCCCTTCCCAGGACATGCACTCGGCTGCTTTTTACGTTTAACCAGAAGGGAAGGGAGAGAAGGGAAAGATCCATGTGGCTGCCCTCTTCCGATCACAAATATTGTCGTAAGTCGCAGATGGCTGCCCCACTTCCTAATTCAGCTCACACAGTGTCTCCCAACGCTATGGAAATGCGTCGCGAGTGAGCTCGGGCGGCCGCGCTCACCACGTGGACCCCCACTTACTACCACGCCGGGCGGGGATCAGGATGGGGGAGCCCGCAATACATTGTTCCCAAGGCGCGCTCGCACCCCAACCCCCGTCCCCGCCGGGGCACCCCGAGAAGGGGTGAAGGACGGGGCAGGACTTGCGGGGAAGGGAGCCGTGGTTTGCTGCTTCTTAAATATTGGGCTCCATCGCAGGGATTACGCAGCCCCTCCCTTCCCAGGTCGGGTGTGAATATTGCCTGTGTTGAGTGATTTTTCTTCTCTCTGTCTTGGCTTCCCTTTCCCTTTCTTCTTGCAGCCCCTCCGCCCAGCGCCCCCAAGTTACACGCGGGGATGCTGCGCAGGCCGCGCGTGGGGGCGCCCCTGTTGTCTCCGAGGTGCTGCTCCCACGCTGCAGCCCGACTTTGATTTACGACCAGGACCCCTGTGCCGCTCGCGTCCTCTCGGGCCAGCCTGGGTTCCAGTCCAGAGGGCACCCCCACGGCTGTCGCGGGATGCGCGGGCGGGCGCGCGCGAGCGGGCGTGGGCGCGCGGGCCGCGACCCCCCAGCGCTCACTCCTCCCTTCTGCTTCATCCTCAGGGGAAAGCTACTGGCCGGAAAGCGCCGCTGTGGCTGAGAGCGAAGTTTCAGAGACTCTTATTTAAACTGGGTTGTTACATTCAAAAAAACTGCGGCAAGTTCCTGGTTGTGGGTCTCCTCATATTTGGGGCCTTCGCTGTGGGATTAAAGGCAGCTAATCTCGAGACCAACGTGGAGGAGCTGTGGGTGGAAGGTAAGAGCCCCAGCGCCCGCCGCGGCGCCCTCGAGTCCCCACGCGGGCCCCCTTCCCTTCTTGCAATTGATAGAGATATTTGCCAGCATACACCTAGAGCCTTTCTGTGGAGAGCGAACCCCCCTGCCCGCACCAGGGGGAATTGTTTATTGTTTGGGGGCCTGGCTCCCGGCCAGGCCCGCCCGACAAAGGCCGCGCTGTAATCTACTCGGGCGCTGCGCGGTGCTAGGTGTTGTGGGAGAGAGGGGCGAGGGCGGGCCGGCGGGGGCGCGGGGGCCCCTCCGCGGGACGGACCACTCTGCGCGGCTGGGGGTCCCCGGGGCCCGCCGCCGCCGCCGCCGCCCGCCGCCGCCGCGCCCCGAGACGCGGCCCGGGGAAGGCCTCTCTGCTCCTGGCTCGCGTCCTCAGCTTCCTTCCCTCCCCCACCCCCACCCACCGCGTCCAAAGAGAAAGGAGGGGGTGCAGAGAAAGGCCACCCCTCTGGCTGGAGGGAGTGTGAGCGCCCCCGGCGGCCGCGGGGCGGGCGCAGCGCGGGCCTGCGGAGGCGGCAGCGTGTGTGGTCCTGTTTTTGGACGGCTTTCAACTCTGGGGGAAAAAAACATTTGTCTCAAGGTACAAAAAAAAGGGGGGTGGGGGTGGGGGGAAAGAGTTGGGAAAAAAACAGTAAAGCACAGACTGGAACGCATGTTTGCAAAGTAGATTAATGTTTCCTCGCGGGTGGGGGCTTTTTAAATGGAATTATTCGGGGGGGAAGGCTGCGTTTTGCAGGCTGAGAAGAAATGTTTTAAGAACGTGGCTTTAGAAGGAGGGCATACAGGAGCTCTCCAAGGGGGTTCTGCCACTCTTATCCACATTCCCCAATTTAGGGGTTCTCAAAGCCTTTTTTTAAAAGCAGTCGTAAATTTAAAATGGATCCCCCCCCCCCAGACATTTTACATTCTTTTGGTGATACAGGTTTTTTGTTTTTTGGGTTTTTGTTTGGGTTTTTTTCTGTTGGTTATTTTTTAATTCTTTCTGGAAAGTAATAGTCTTGCTATTTCGAAACATTTGAACCCCTAAACACTGCCTTGGACATCTCTTACGGTGGGAATCGGAGGGAAAGATTGAGGTAATTATGTAGATATTCCAAACCGGAATATCTGGAGCATTCCTAGCGAAAGCTACCTAAGACAGCATTTCCAAGTCTAAGAGTTACCTACGTAGTTGCGTCAGTGATCCCTTTCAGAATGCTATCGGAGGACTAAGAAAACATTTTGTTAATCTTTCCTTGTTTGTGAAGATTGGGCTTTCATTGTTTTGCAGGCATATGGTGGAGTCTTTAGTTGAGAAGTGACAATTAAAATAATAGTCCAAATAAGACTAAAAAACATTCTTGCCCTAAGTAGTTTGGTAATTAATACAATAGTGTTCTTTGAGTTGAATCCATTACCCTAGTTCAGCACTTTAGTATCATTGGTAGATAAAAGAAGGATTTTATTGAGCACCTATGATGTCTTAGCAAAAAGCGTCCTGAGCACATGTAATGTCCCTAGCACTGTGCTAGGCACTGTAAGGGATGCTGAAGTATGTGAGACACTCCCTGTGCACAAATTCACACACTTAAAACTACCAGAGTTGAATGGACTTGCACTAAATTTGAGTTCACAGTTGAAGTGAGCTGTGAAAGTTAAGTGGGGGAAAAAAGCTTCCAGGGAGATGGTGAGGCTAATTAGGGTAACCTGGAGTGAGAGAGGAGGAAGGAGGGAGTTCTAGACGGGAATTCAGACGGCGGGTTAAGCGAAGGCAGAAGCTCAGTGGACAGATGGCAGTGGGAGGCCCTCAGTGAGGTGGGAAGAGCTTGCAGTAGCTGGGATGGGCCCAGGACAGCAGGGCTGTGGTTTGGAAATGATGTGATTGGCTGCACTGTGGGGAGCTGCCATAGGTTCTAAGACAGCAAGGGACGAGCAGAGGGGGCTCCCAGCCCTGTCCACATGTTCCCTTTCCTCTGCTTGTGCCAATAAGTTTACTGAGTGTTGATGATGATGGCGATGAAAGATAATTTTTTGTTGTTTTGAGCAAGCATTTTCAGTAGACCTTTAAGGTTAGAGAGAAGTAATGTGATTCATTTTCTTAACATTGTGTATTTCTAGAATCAACTGTGTTTCTGCATTACACAAGTGATTTCAAGTGCTGGAAGAGGAAAAACATGCTTGGTGGCAGTCTCATGGGCCTCCAGCTTAGAGCGCGTTGGGGAGTGACACCTCAGATGACACTGTTTGCCTTCTGTGGCCGTTGAGCTATTTTCCCATTTCTGTTTTGGCAGTTTCAGTGTGGCTCACTGGGTCTTTGGCCAGATATTATTTACTCAATACTATCACTTGTTGAGCAACCACCATTACCATTTATTATATTTTACCACATGCCTTACAACTCAATAAAGTAGCTATTATCATTGTTATTTTTATAACATGATAGTTTGTGAAATGTTTTTATATATAACTGAATTATTGTCTTATATGACAAATGAGAAACTATGGATCCTCCATGTCTCCAGGTCCACTTGGCCTACTAATGACTAATTCAACTTGATCTCCTATTGCCTTGCCCTTGATTTGTCATTCATTGTGTGCTGTATTCTTCCACTGTAGAAGAAGCAACAGTTTCGTAAATGCGGGTAAACCCAACCAGGGAGGCCACCATACCCTTTGATAATTTTAATTTAAATTCAGAGTAGAGGTAACAGTGAGGAGGTCTTGTTTATGATGTAGTGAGCTTAGTGTCCGTGTTAGCAGTAAGTAGTGTCAGCATTTGCTTTCAGGAGTAAGAATTCCCTGCTCTCCTAGACTGTAGTACAGTAAAATGAGTAGCCACTCGGAATTTAGGTTAATTTTGCATTTTAATCTCTTAGATAAATTCCTCATCACTATCAGCAAAGAAGTCTGTTAGGTGGTGTTTTCTTAATAGAGATTAAATGTTTTGGGCATGAACAAGGGTGCCTGCTACACTGAAAAAACCAAATGAGTAGAGGTTACATATTTCCCTAGTCAGAAAGCAACACAAGAGAGGAGAGCATGAGATTTTAATGGGAGAGGAATGCTGAGGGGCAGTTTGAAAAAATGCTATTTCACCTGTGATTAAAAAAATGACATACACAGATGTATATATGTAGTCGTATCTCTCCACTGCCTCTGTGTCTGTGTGGGCACATAGACTTTGTACATGTTTCCTGGTATCTGCCAAAATAATGTTATCTTGTTAACATAGCTAGCGAATTAAAGGGCTTCATTTGATAGGCTGTATCTTTGATTTGACTCTCGTTCTTTGTTTAACATGCTGGGGAAATGTGGCTCTATAAAGACAGTTTGAATACATTGGCCAATATAAGCTCAATAAGGAAGATTCTCTCCTATGTTTTTATGGCATTGGTGATAAGAATTCTTTGATTCTGTTGTTCAAATGTTCATACAATGACTGCCTTTTAAGAAATTGTCAATATGCATTAGATGCTAGCTTGGGTCTTAGGGTTATAGTATTTGCATGTCAAAAATGTCAAATTGAGCTCACTTGTGAATGGAGTCCTGCGGTTTGGTAACAGAATATGTGGAATGATGTAGTGGACATCTGCTGTTACTGAAACAGTGGTGGCAGCGCGATCAGGGAGAGACTAACTGTTATTTAAGAACGAACACATTCACTCAGCACATGTTCTCAGTGCCTGCTCTGTGCCAGGCACTACACAACGTTCCAGAGAGATGGTGAAAGGCCACAGTCCCTGCCCTCCGGGGACCTCCACCCAGCAGGCACACAGACCAGTAGCAGGATGTCAAAATGGCAGGGACACCTTCCAGGACAGCCCCGAGGGAGGGGCCTGAGCCAGGTACAGGGGCTGGAGAGATTGGGGGGGGTGGGGCCTTCCAGGCTGAAGGAACAGCGTGGGCACAGGCTCAGAGGACAGAGTGTGGCCTCAGAGAGAACTCCGGGTGCTTGCTTTTGGTTGGGACATCGGGGTTGAGGTAGGGAGCCTTGAGACTTGCAAGGTCCAGCCGCATGGCAGGAGGGTCTCTGATGTGTGCAGAGCACTTGGCTGGGGGGTCTGCCAGCTCTTTCTTTCAGCCGTTCTTTGCCCATCTCATGATTTGCACGAGTGTAATTTGCCCTCTAGAGCCTTCCGTGGTACCAGTGCTTCGCCTGGATCTTGCCTTTCTGGGCACAGAAGGGAAATGCTTTATTTTTAATCTTGCCCATTTCTCTATTGGCTTTCCTTTTTGTTTAGCACTTTTATCCTCCTGTTTCCCTTAATATCTACTCCCCACTCCAATCCTCTCTCAGACACAAGTTCATTGTCACGATTCTCTAGTGATAGAAGTTCCTTTCTCTCTCTGAGCTTCTGTTTTTTGCTCAAAGCTTGCTGGCTGCTGGCCTCCTTTACTGCAGAGGGTGACGGGCTTGAGATGCATCCATATTGCCTTGTGTTTGCTTATTAACGTCTCTGGGGGCGAGCGTCAAGGGAGGAGGTCACAAGTTCTGACTTAGATTTTTTTTTAAGAGAGAAAAAATTTTTTAAAAATGTATGCCTGTTGTTTATAAGCACTCTCAAGTTTATACCTTGCTAGCATTATGCTTTCAGTGCTCCGGGCTTGAATTCAGGCAGTTGTAGGAGATAATTGAGCCTCACCACCCCCTCAGTTTAGAGCAAGGTTTCTCACTACTGACATTTGGGACTGGATAGTTCTCTGTTGTGGGGTCTGTCCTGTGCATTGTAGGATGTTGAGCAGCATCCCTGGCCTCTACCCACTAGATGCCAGTAGCACCCTCTCAGTTGTGACAATCAAAAATGTTTCTAGTCATTGCCAAATGTGTGTGTGGGAGGTGGGGTGCGGATGCTCAAAATCACCCCAAATGAGAACCACTGGTTTAGATAATAGATTCCAATAGGTAGACCCATGCTGTGCAGATGAAAGGCTTTTATTATGATGGAGCTGCAGATGCATTGCCGTAAATGGAGAAGAGTTTTATTCTTTAAGATAGCTCTACGACCCTGTCCCCATATTTAGTGACCCAGGTAACTATTTTTTTATGCTAATAATTTAAATTTTTAGTTTTTCTTAGAATTACATTAAATATCAAATGTAAAACACCATGACAAGTTGAGAGACAGAGGGTAGGGGCGGGCCGTGGGAAAAAGAAAAAGCTTTACATTCAAATACTTTTTTTTCCTTCAGGTAGCTTAATTTTGCAGATAGACCTGTTGCATTTCAACTACAGTAGGCTGAAGGTTTTTTAGCATGAAGGCGACTTTGTAAAAAACAATAAAAGACACCACTGAACTTTGTTCATATTGAAATAACAGCTCCTTTCGCAAGCCCATGGAGCACATTCGCTCTTTGGTGGTCTAGTTCTCCAGATGTTCCTGTTACTTCCCCAGGTGCCCTTATGCAGCAGAACCAAAGGGACAGCGAGAGACTGAGGCAGTCAGCCAGAAAGGCGGCATGGGCTCTGCTTTCACTGCCCTTTCCAAGGTTATCACCCAGTCTCTGCTCTCTGAGGCTGTCAGTTTTGGTGCATTTCACAAGGAACAGAAAGAAAGAATAAAGTGCAGCTCCTTTCTGCTCCTAGGTCCCCTATGTACTTTTAAGCATTAAGAACATGTTTATTAGATAGGTGTTGATTAGAGTCCCATAGTGGGCACACACATCCAGGCGGTAGCAGTTGTATTTCTTCATATCTGGAGAAAAGCGATTGAAAAGTTAACACCCGATAATAACTGCTTTAAAAATACCCAGTATCCCCAGGTGCCTTCTCCCCAGGGCAGCTGGCCCTGTGAATCCTCCGAGTCCCTTTGCTGCCTGCTAGTCTTGACCCTCCAACAAGTGGGCAAGCCAGGTTGGGTGATGGGGTGTTTCAGACACACGAATGCTGCTCGGAGCCTCCAGAAGGTGACAGCTTCCAGATGTATGAGCCGCCGTCCGTTTGTTTGGGGTATGCGCCACAGCTGATGGCGAGATTAACGCTGGCTGGACGAGCGATGGGAGATTTGTCTGGTTTCCACAATGCCATGTTTATATTTCGTTGGGATTTCTCTTTCAAGGCTGACCTTCCCGTGACCCCTGGAGCTCTGTCCACTTGGGCTGAGCTGTAACTTGTCCGCCCTCTTTCTCGTGTTGGGGGGTCACAATTCTGCAACAGAATGGGCTGCTTTCATGGCTGCCCCCCACTTCGTGCATGCCAGCTGTCTACCCAGATTTAGTCCCTGAAGAGTAGTCTGTTCTACAGGGGTGAGGGTGGGCTCTTTGATTAAAAAAAAGTTTTTGGCTTTTAAAACAAATATGGAAAATTTTTTTTTATTATTTTAGAGGAAACCAGATTTAATAGAGGCCATTTTGCAGAAATATAGTATTTTAACTCAGCACCATTTTGAAAAAAAATGTCGAGGGAATTCCAGCTACATGACACATCCCTGAATAATCGCCATTCCTGTATGATTCTATTGTTTTATACTGTCATCTCCTTTACCCCTCACTGGCTCTCAGATGCTCTTCTTCCTCAACCCTCCTCCCTCACATTTTATCTCTTTGCTCATCTTCCCCTCCCTTCTCCCTCTGCCCTCCTCTCCCTCCTCTTCCCTCTCTCCTGCCCTTCCTTCCACCCACCTACTCCTAAACTGCCCAAATCCTTTCCTCCCAGTGGATCTCTGGAGTTACTAGTGTGAAATCTGAAATGGTAGTAAATCTTGTTAATCACAGACTGACAGGAGGGAATTAGACAATGTATTATTTTAAACCAGCTGTGGGAGATAGTAGAGGCAGACCTGTTATTTGCATCCATGGGGTTCTTACCTTGGTTCCAAGACTGTCCTCTTTCATAGGGTCTTGTCAGCAGAAGATATGCTTTCCCTATTGAAGAGTCATGGCATTTTTATGGATCTTTGAGGTAACTTTAGAATCCATTGACAAGTGGAGTGTGAAATAAGTGTTGGTCCCCTGTGCTTAACGTGCTGTATGAAATATGGAAAAATAGAGCCCCGCAGCATTTCCGAGATATGGTAAGAGAAACATAAACCAGGACATCCCATCCTAGGCCCCTAGTTCAGGCTCTCCCTGGATGGAACTCCCACCAAAGCCAAAAGGAACATGGAGCTTGGATAGAGATGGAAGAGAACAGATTTCCTTATCCAGATTTTGGCCTACTCTGAGGCATTTGCTGGTCCATCCAAAGGAGAGGTCCTGGAGAGCGGAGGGCTTTGCTCATGGAGCGCTTCTGGCAGTTCAGAAGGAGAGATGGGGATTTTCTCAGTGGGAACCTTCCTTGACCACACAGATATCATCAGGGTCATCAAAATATAAACACTTGTACTACTTGTTCTTTGCTTCCAATCTCTGAATTTGAGTGCTTTATGACAATACTTACTAGATCTTTTTCTCTTAAATTGGATTTAGGATTGTTTTTTTCTTTACACTGCAATATCTCAGTTTTTCTACATATATCTTTAGGCTTGACAGAAAATTAGCCTTCCAAAACAGTAGAATGCTGCCATCGAGAAACTGCTGAACTGTTGTGGAGGTTTTTAGGAGTTTGGTTTACAGAAGGATGCATCCTGTCCTCGGTCTCTTGAGGATGGTGACTGTTGTGCTGTACTTGGGTCTGTTAGAGAAACGGCTGTCGTGTGTGAGGGAGACTGTCAGTGGTGGCATCAGCTACCTGCTAATGAACGACGAGTTTGTTGGAGAGATTTATGACGTGGAGGAGGCAGGACCTTATTTCTAATTCAGAAACCCAGGTGTGAGTTGGCTCAAATAGTCCACACTGCATGTGGGTCCCAAAATACCACTGGCTCTGAGGCAAGGCTTGTGAGAAGTCTCCATACCACAGCACAAGCTTTATTTATTATTGTTAGGACAAATGAAAAGAAACTGTAGACTTGCCCATCTTATCAACCAAGACAGTTTTCAGTTATTGATGAAACATGGACAGAAGTAAGCACAAGGAACTGGAAGTGGGCTTTGTTAAGTCAACGTGCATGATATTTTTCCCCTTAAATCATTGCTTAAGGGCTTCTGGCCCCTGGCTCAGGAATCCTGCCCCAAGATGCCAGATGTATTACACAGTCAAGTACTGCAATGTAAACACTGCTCTGTGCCGTGAGGCAGGGTGGTCCATCGCCTATTTAAGAAGAGCGGGAAGTGAGAGGGAGGGAGAGGAGTTAGCCACTCTGCTTGACAGTGAGCACAGTCCTGGTTGGGTCGTTTGTGTTTTTGGCTGCACAGTCAAGATTTGGAACTACAAAAACCCAGATGAATTAATGCTTTGGACTGGCAAAGAAAAGCAACTTGAATTGGGATGCCAAAGAGAGCAAGATGTGGCTTGGATACTGTTGCTTCACTGGGTCGGATAAGTTTATAAAATGTAGAACAGAATGAGGGAGGAGTTGATAGGGAGAAAGCTGTTGTCTTCATAGCAGCGGCTGTGAGCGTTACTCTTTTCTTCTGCTGTGAGTTAGAGTGAAAGGTGAGCGAAGCAAGGCAAGGAGAGGCCAGCGTGCTCCCAGACCCTGCTGTGTCTGAGAAAGCCTACTGGGTTGGCGCATCTTCACACAGTAAACCCAAGAGGTTTCACAAAGCTGCTCTGGTGTTTTGTAGCACTGGGGGGTAGCGCAAGAAATGTTGCAAAATAAGTGGCATTCCAGTTTACTCCCAGTTTCTCAATTTGAGTCAAGAGTCTACTAATGCTGATCACTGGAGGTGAGAAAGGCCCTGGGCACTTGGGCTGCCCTCCAGGAGGACGAGTCTCCCAGTGCTGCAAGCCGTCCAAGAAGACAGGAATGCCAGATCTCATCCGTGCAGCCACATAGCCTAACACTGCACGTCCTTTAGACTGAGTAAATTCAGGGTTTTTAAAAATTAATATGAAGGTATTCTGTGAGTTAGGAGAAATGGGGTTTCAGTTTGAATTTGAGGAATTGTTAAAACAACCTGCAATAATATTATCCCAATTGAAGAAATGCATTCTATAGAGTGATCCGAGAAAATTGCTTTGAGACAGTGATGAATGATAAAAACAGGAATTTTGAGATTAAAGAAAATATAGGCTTCTTGACTCTCTTTCTCCCTCCCCCACCACTTTTCTGTATTGAATTCTCTCATCTTCCCCACCCCCCATCCCCTGATTTCCTTTGCTCCTTTAGTGGAGAAATCACAAAACTTCACAAAATAGACATAAATATCACACAGTGTCTTCTTAAATAGAAGCTATCTAAGAGAGAAAATAACAAAAGAATTTTCCCTAGCTGCCTAAGAAATTATTTCTTTCCTCTTACCTGATTTTTTCCCCATGAAGTTTATATGTTGTTGTAATAAGTAAAAAAAAATGATAAATATGATACCATCGTTTTAGTCCACACATGATCCAGAAAAAAAAAGTTGCACACGTTTAATACCTCGCTTAATTGCAAACAAAGGCTGCAATTTGAGAGAATTGGGATTAGGGCTAAATATCTATTAACTGCTCTTTCTAGAGATTTGGGGAATAGGATGACCCTTTTTTTTTTCCTTTTTTTTTTTTTTTAAATAGGCTACAGTTTCACATGGCTCCCAAAAGAAATCTCTCTCCCTTTTTGTTTCCCACACCAATTGATTTATCATTTTGCTTGCAAGCAGATCCAGAATGTTAGGGCAAGAACACACTCACTTTTTTCTCGTAACTTTTTTGTTGCGGACCGAAACCAGTTGACTTGAATAAATTTTTCTGAGACCTGAATGTAGCCAGCAACGTGGAAAAATCTTGCCATTCAGGGCTGTCTGAATGTACATTTCAGCCACACAGTAAGCTGCATTGGTAGGCACTGGACTGCTAAATACAACCATTTTTCGCAGCAGCGAGTTAGACAGGTGATTAGCATAATTAGCACCGAGCAGCTATACATATGGTAATGCTGAGTGTGTAAATGCCAGCTGCGGTGTAAAATTTATGTCAGGGGTCGGCAGGGCTGTGCGAAAGTATTGTGTTCCAGCTGCAGGTCAGGGCCGCCAGAGCTTACCTCCTTTTCTGTTGTTGGTGAATACGCCAACAGAAGAGAAAGACAGAAATATAACAGATACGGCTTTG
The DNA here is from genome assembly GCF_020826845.1 of Diceros bicornis minor. Taxonomy (NCBI): domain Eukaryota; kingdom Metazoa; phylum Chordata; class Mammalia; order Perissodactyla; family Rhinocerotidae; genus Diceros; species Diceros bicornis. The sequence continues at coordinate 4,847,985 of NC_080761.1, forward strand.
ATGGAACAGGCCAGTTCTGTGCAAGAGGGACTGTTCTGTAACACACACACACACACACACACACTCTCTCACACACACTTGCAGAAATCCCATTAGTTTCTCTACAAATTGTGTTTACTTCATGCAGGGTCCACATGAGTGGCAGCCAGGATGGGGGGTTTGGGTAGGTGAATGGGCCAAATGATTTCCTGGGAGGAAAACTTGCAATCACTGAATTTTTAGGAGTTAAGAGTTGTGCTTCTGTTCTTCTCCCCATCCTCTTGCCCCCCCCCCCCCCCCCCCCGCCATTCCTTCCACTACTCCTGCCCACATTGTTTTCCTTCACATTAAAAGGAGGGTCCCCGCTGGATGGGATAGTGTCTGTCCTTTTGAAGAATGGGAATTAACTATCGTGGAGGTGTTAGCGTTGAACATGATAGAAGGTTCCAACAATGCGAGTCTTCCCAAACTGCTTGACTGCTTTTAGCAAAGGGCTAGAAGTTTCTTTGTGTTTGGTGGCAGCTATGCTTATCATTCCACCTGCCACCACTATCAGACCCATTAAATTCTTTATAGATAAGAAAACAGTCACATAGCCTCTTGTTTGAGAGGAGGACAGTCTTGAATGGCTCATGCCCTGGGTGATGCACAATGGGGTAATTTATTGCTGTGACGAGTTCATGCATTTTGCACTAGAAGCATTTTTTCTGGCCTCCTCTCCTTTTTCAGTTGGTGGCTATAAGGAGTGGTGGTGGTGACAGAATATAGTTCACACCATGCTGACCTGGTGATGAAACTTCCTCACAGCACCAGGGGGTCCTTCTGCACTGGCCCCTAATCCAGCTAATCCTGATGGCAACAAAATCATGAAAGTGGCCCCCAGTGACGTGCGTCTCCCCGCACAGATGCAGAGGGAAGGATCGGTGCTGGAGATGAATGGTGCCAGCGTGGTGTTCCATGGGGCCGGGGAGCCTGTGTGCAAAGGTGGAGCTCACGTTGTCTTCTTTCCCGTGCGTCCTCAAGTAGGAGGCCAGTGAAAAGAGACCTGGGCTGGGTAATGGCAAGAAGACTGTTCAGAGGAGAGAGGTGATGTCAGCCCCACAGAAGCTGGGAGAAGGGAACTGGGGTTAATGTTATGCAACAGCCTGAATGCTGTGATAGAGAGCCCGCCGCTGTGTAAGCACTGGGGTTTTGTTGTTGTTATTGGGTTGTTTTCTGTCTTTATTTTTTTAATGAAGACTTTAGGAGGCCTTAACTAAGAACTTAGAACTTGATAAACAACATGCTGCCTTTGGTCCCTGGGTTCCACTTCTTGGTCCAGCATCGCCTCTGAGCAAGCATCTGCTCAGCTTCTGCAGGACAGGACTTAGGTCTGCATCAGCTTGCTGGTAGTGCTTGAGCGTTCAGGGGAAATCATGTTAGGACCTGGGACAGTTCACCGCTGGGCATGTATGCACTTAGGGATAGAGCGGAGCTCCACTCTGTTGCATCCTGCCAGAAGCCAGGAACGTCCTTGCGCCTCCAGGCTGTGACTTCACTCGGCCTGTCTCAGGTGGTGTTGCCTGCAGCCTTCATTTGCCACAGCACCGAGTGACCAATGAAGAATGGGCCTCACAATAGATGCAGTGGCATCTTGGGAGCTGTGGCTCTGTAAGAAACACTGGGTTGGGGGAGCTGTGGCAGGCAGCAGGTCCAGTGCGGGCAGAGTGCTGGGTGACCTGATCGTGTCCGACAGGGTGAGCGGGCAGCTTCAGGGAAAGCCATTCAGAGGAAGCAGCCCGGGTGGTAACAGATGGCACCACAAACGGCTGGTATGGGAGCTTGCAGCAGGCGCCTGCTCGAAGCCTACTGATTCTTCTATTGCACTCGGTCCTCCTCAGGTCTCTGGGGAGGTGTAGGGATGTGTCCTGCTCTTGTTTCTGTGGTTTTTGTCTCCCTGGGCTCACTTCATGAACGCACAGTCTCTCTGGGCTGTCTGATTCTCGCATTTTCCTATGGCAACACCCAAGGGCACAATCCCACCAGGATAAAAACAGCCCAGGAGCTGAAGCAGCAGTTGGCTGGTCATGAATAAAATAGATGGGTGGAAGAGTGACTAAAACTCACAGCCCTGGAGTTTTCAGCCAATTGCCCAAATTACTGAATCTTCCTTTTTTTCAATTTAGAATGGTGCTAACAGTTTTGCAGTTACATCCTTGGAGAGATTTGTACTTTTCACCCTCACAGTAACTAATCGCAACATTGAAAGAAGGACCTGAACCAACTAAAGGGGAAAACATCTCTCTGCAGGCTGTGAGATAGATAGTTCATGGGATTAGTCCACTGCAAATGCTCTCTTGTGTATACACAGACTCCATTTTCCTAATTGGGCTCTGAGTGGGTGCTTTTCAGGCTGAAAGGGTCATTTGTTTTGACTGATTGACTTGTTGAGGCTTTGGGAGAATTAATATCTTCATACAGATGATTGCCTGTTCCCAAGGCTCTGTATTGAGACTGTTCATTCGTTTATTCATCCGACACACTGCGTGTGCCGTGCGCCTGACGCGCCTAGGTGAGTGGGCAGTGGACAGCACCTTTTTGAAAGGACTTGGAATTTATTGGGAGAAGACTTCTGTTGGTCCCTCAGATCATCTTTATGTGGATCACAATGAGCTTTTGCATGAGTGCCACAGGTGTTGATTAAGGTCTGTGCAAAAGGCTTTGTGGAGGAAGCAGGCAGTGGGAGAACGTCCTGAGGGAATGTCTCGCCTACCTTGGGCAGGAACAGCATGGTTTCCCACCTGTACTGGCCCTTCTTCACCTTAGAAAACGATACCTGATTTGATTTGGGGAGGAAAGGATCAGCAGAGCTTGATCAAGAGCTTCTTTGCCAAAGTAATGCTCTCTGCCTCTTTCAAAGAATTGGTTTGACCCTCTGATTTCTGGAGAACAAGATGGCAGAATTTGCAGGTACTGAGGCTTCGGGCCGCCTGTTCTGTGTGTACCCTCATCCCTCCGCCCTCTCTGAGACAGGCCCTCTGGGGACCAGAAGCAAAGTGGGGCCTGTCCACTGCCACCCATGGGGCTCTGCTGAAAAAAACTGTCTCCTCAGTGGTCGTGAAAAATCTGGGAGGCAGTGTTGTTCTTTAAATAAAAATACCCATTATTTGTCCTGTGTAATACTTGTATGCGTTCTAAAAGCTCTAGCAGTGGGCTTGCTGTAGTCTGGGGAATGGAATTTGGCACTCCCAGGCTGCTGTCCTCGGCTGGTGCTCAGGAGCCTCGAGGCTCGCAGGGCACTTGGACTCCGGTTTAGATTGCCTCTTGTCAGCTGGGGGCCTGCAGAGGGCTCCTGACCCAATTCCGGTGTGTGTGGAGGCTTCCCCACACCAGCCAGCAGTCCTCAGACACCAGTAGGGTGTCGGAGAATTCAGCTCAGTTCTGACACTGTCTACCTGGGGATGGAATCAGGTTCCATAGGTTAAGGATTCAGTCCTACAAGACCACCCCTCACTTCAGATGCCAGTTGCAAGTCCAGGTCATCACCTGTGCTTCTGACCGACTGGCTGTAAATCAGAGGTTCCTGTGACCCCCTCGACAGGTCAATTAATTTGCTAGAATGGCTCACAGAACTCGAGAAAACCCGTTTACTCACTAGATTATCGATTTATTACAAAAGATTTTAAGGATAGGAGTCAACAGCCAGATGAAGAGATACGTAGGGCGAGGTCCTGAACAAAATAGCTTCTGTCCTCATGGGGCTTGGGGCCCAGCACTGCGGCACATGGGAGCATTCTGGTTCCCCAATGTGGAAGCTCTGCAAAAATGGGGGCCAACAAGCTGTCCTTTTCGGTTTTTATGGAGGCTTCATTACTAAGTCATAAGATTGACTAAGTCACTGGTCATTGGCAGTTGATTCAACCTCAAGCCCCCCGTCCCCGGAAGTCAGGGGGTGGGACTGAAAGTTCTAGTCCTTTGATCACATGGCTGGTTCTCGTGGCAGCCAGCCCCACTCGTGAGTGGGCTCCAAAAGTCACCCTCATTGACGGAAACAAGACCTTTACGGCTCTGAAGAGAGTTCAGGAACTGAGGACAAGAGACCAAATATGATGACAAAAGATGCTCCTGTTGCTCTTGTCGCTCAGGAAATTCCAAGGGTTTCACCAAATATATCTGAGAAATATACTTCAGTCATCTGAATGGCCAAATATATATATTTCTTATAAATCACAGTATTGCAGTGACCTTGGGCAAGTCGCCTAAACTCTGCAGCCGTGTTTGCTCCTCTGTAAAGTAAGGGTGATGATACATGCCCGGTGATAAACAAATAGATGGATGCCTGCTCAGCTCCTGGGTAAGGGTTTGGGAAATTTCACACAATTGTCAGTCCTCACACCATCCTGTGAGGTTAGTAGTGGCATTTTTATCCTGTTTTACAGAGACAGTTACTACAGTCAGCTATATCGGGGGCTTGTCCCAAATCTCAGTGCCTCAAGTAGAAGTCCTGGGACGTGGAACCCAGGTCTTCTGATCCCTGTTCTCATCACCTGTCCAGTCCACCTCGCCCCACGTTGGTGGGGGAGCGGCACCCATCGAAATAGTTATAAATAAGTAAATGATGAGTGTGAAAGGACTTTGGAATTGAAAAGCAGCTCACAAGTATAAATGGTTATTTTGTGTCCCAGGATCCCAAGATAACATTTTTCCTGAGTCTTGATCAAAGAGGTTTTTGTTATTTTATTATTAAAGTTGCTGTGTTTGTGAGGTGGGAAAGACTATAAGAGGACATCAGAATGTGATAGAGTTGCATGTTGTTTTTGGATCGAGCTTGTTTTTAATTCAGATCCCTACCAAGTAGCTTTCATGTTTATTTTTCTCTTTTTGTCACATGGAAGTCTTTAATTATACATGTTCATTGCAGAAAATTAAGAAATAGAGATAAACCCAAAAAAGGTAAGTGGGTAAATATTATACATAAGCCACCACATAGCAATAAGGGCTGTTCACATGGCTATCAGTTTGCCTACACCTGCATCACACATACTGGATCATATGGTTCATTCTGCTCAGTAGTCAAAAATGACTATGCAGTATTTCATGAGCATTTGATTATTTAAAAAACAATCTTGAAAATGGGAAAGAGAAGGGAGAAAACTATTTCCCCCAGACCACACCTGTAATTTCAGTCACTTGAATGGGTTCTGGGGGGCCTTCCTGAGAGCAGAGCTTCACCCCGATGCGTGAGAAGGAGCCAGAAAGGTGAGGGACAGCTCTGGGCCATCATGCCACTCAGCTGTAATTTAGCATAGGCATTTGCTAGGGCAGCAAAAGTCAGGCAAGTCCATGAAATTCCTCTGTCCAGAGGGGTTTCTGTGTCTGGTAGCTTGTTCCAGAGCACTGTCGGTGAATACTGATGTAAGACTGGATGAATGCTGTGCTGTTTATGACACAGGTATACCCAAGAAGGAGCTAAGTCTACCAGTGCAGCTGCATGAGTGACATAATTGTGGCCTCACCGAGCTCCAGCCAAGCTTGCCTTCTTTCTCTCCCTGCAGCAGGCCAAACCTGAGGTCTTTGCAGTTGTTGGTTCCTCTGCCCAGAACACTATTCCCCCAGCTTTTTCAAAGTCAGCGTAAACATTACTTCCTTTTAGGTCTTCCCTGGCCACTCCATTTGAGGTGGCCTCCCCCGCCCCACGACCCAGTAACTTACATGGCGTTGCCATCCTCATTTCCTCCATGGCACCTGTCATGCCATGAAATTATCTTACTGGTTTGTTTGTCTGTTGCCTGTTCTCTGCACTGGTCACTGAGCCTCTTGGAGCAGGGAACTCACTGGTCTCATCCACCACAGCACCCCACTGCTCAGCAAAGAACACGCATCCCCAAATGCTCCCTGGATGAGTGAATTGTGCTACAACTATTCATAAAGTGAAGTGGATGTGAATTAAACTTTTAAAAAGTTACTGAGTAGTTTTGCAGAAACATTCATATTTGGTTAAATATAAGATGAAATGTTAAGTAAAATATGGCCATGTAATATGTAAAAATAAATCATATTTAACTGTACTGAAAAATATATATAGGATACAGCATAGGTAGTTGAGGAAACTTTAGAATTCAAGGTCTTTCAACTCTAGTTGCTTGGTCCACCTATGATGATAATCTTGCCGTGGTTGAAACCAGACATTAGCAAAATAGTCATATTTATCACGAGAGCGAAGAGATGGAAGGGCCGAAAGGCTTTCAGTTCTAGAGACAGGACAGATCTACCCCTTTATTAAAACGTGTTTATTTAAATACATATCTAAGACATCTGAAAGGTGACACGATGGGGCCAGCCCTGTGGCGTAGCGGTTGAGGTCACTGTGCTCCGCTTCCACAGCCTGGGTTCGCAGGTTCAGATCCTGGGCGTGGACCTACACCACTCGTCAGCCATGCTGCGGTGGTGCCCCACATACAAAATAGACGGAGATGGGCACAGATGTTAGCTCAGGGCTTATCTTCCTCAAGCAAAAAGAGAGGAAGGTTGGCAACAGATGTTGGCTCAGGGCGAATCTTCCTCAGCCAAAAAAAAAAAAAGGTGACATTATGGAGTCCCTGAGGTGTATTTTATATCTTGTAGGAAATAGCATCATTTCTGAAAACCCCTGTGATAAAATGCTTGATCCCTTACGAGGCTGGTCTGGAAGAGTGTAGTCCAAGTTCTTCTAAGCAGCAGGAGCCTCGAGTTTGATTTTTATTTTGTGTGCACTCTTCTCTTGGTCACCACCTTGTTGGTCACAGTTACAGGGGCTTCTCTGCTAGGGCGGGGGGGGGGAGAAGAGGGGTTCTGTGGGTTGTTGTTGTTTGTTGTTGGTTTTAATTCACCTGGAGTTGTAAGCCTCAGTAAAGGTAAAAGGAAGTGTGGCTTTGTAAGCAGAATAAGAAATCGTGTATTCTGCCGATGCTTGAGGAGGCGGGTGGAAATGCGCATGATTTATAGGTGTGTGGTGTAGATGTTGTGTAGCCAGAGAAAGGAAGAGGTGAGCTTTTTTTCAAAAAGGCTATTTGGAGCTTCTTGGTGTGCAGCTTTTCGGAAGTGACCTCTGGCCTAATAATTTGCTTTTTAGCCTCACACAGTTTTCTAACTCTAGAGGATGTGCATTGAGTCTCATTCAGCTCACTAGTTAATTAGTTGGAATAATGCATTGTGATTCCTGCCAGAGGAGCCAGACCCTGCCTGCAGGCAGCTTTGCTAGAGCATCCTGCCTCTGTTGCAAGTGGTTTCCTGGTTTCCCTGTGGTCTTGCTTGAGCTCCAGATTGCTTGTGAGGGCATCAGCAATTCCCTGGGGCATTTGTCAGAGTTTTCTGCACAGGGAGTCTTAATACTTTGGTAACCAAATTGGTTTTGTAACCAACCAATTTCCCTCTGTCTTCCCCTCCGGCTTCCTCCCCCTCCCCTTCCCCTCCCTCCACCTCATCCTCCCCTCTCCCTCCCTCTGCCTCATCCGCCCCCCCTTCCCCTCCCTCCACCTCATCCTCCCCTCTCCCTCCCTCTGCCTCATCCGCCCCCCCTTCCCCTCCCTCTGCCTCATCCGCCCCCCCTTCCCCTCCCTCTGCCTCATCCTCCCCTCCCCCTCCCCTTCTCCTCCCTCCCCTCCCCCTTCCTCCCCCTCCCCTCCCCCTTCCTCCCGCTCCCCTCCCCCTCCCCTTCTCCTCCCTCCCCTCCCCCTTCCTCCCCCTCCCCTCCCCCTTCCTCCCGCTCCCCTCCCCCTCCCCTTCTCCTCCCTCCCCTCCCCTTCCTCCCCCTCCCCTCCCCCTTCCTCCCCCTCCCCTCCCCCTTCCTCCCGCTCCCCTCCCCCTCCCCTTCTCCTCCCTCCCCTCCCCCTTCCTCCCCCTCCCCTCCCCTTCCTTCCCTCCCCTCCCCCTCCCTCTGCCTCATCCTCCCCTCCCCCTGCCTCATCCTCCCCTCCCCCTGCCTCATCCTCCCCTCCCTCTACCTCATCCTCCCCTCCCTCTACCTCATCCTCCCCTCCCCCTCCCCCTTCCTCCCCCTCCCCTCCCTCCCCCTCCCCTCCCCCTCCCTCTGCCTCATCCTCCCCTCCCCCTCCCCCCCCTCCCCCTCCAGTCCCTCTCTGACACGGACAGTGTGTTCAGCCTCACCTCACCGAGTTCCGTGGTGGCCTTGGCCATCTGCATGAACCTGCACAGATGATCCTGTCAGTCTGTGAATCTGGACTGGTTTTTCTAATGAGGGCATTATTTGCTTTTTAGCCTGGCCCCCTTGTTTATAAAATATGCCAAGAGAACTAAACAACCTGCCGTTCCCAGTACTTATTTACTTGCCCAAACCAAATGTTTATGTCCTTGAATACTAAACTTGAAGAAAAAGGGTTCCTCCTCGTGGGAAAGCTTACAGTGATCACTGAAGGTTCTTTCTGAACTATAGCTGAAGGCCTGCTTTTCAGTCAGCATTCAACTTATCAGTGACTTAAGGAACTATTCAGACTCACAGGCTGGCCTTGGAGTGTGTGTGGGGAGGGACTCTAGGATTCTCCTTCTGGTTGCCCATTCTCCAGGCCCTTCCTTCTAGGCCCCTTACTCTTGACCCTCTTGGATCAGAGCACCCTCTTCAGAGCTTCACAGCACCGTTGCCGTCCCCATACACCTGCCCCGTTGAGAAGTGAACCTCCCTTCCCGCCATACCTCCTGGCCCTGGGCAGCATTCTGAGCCTGACTTGTTCTACAGCCGTAATTGAAATACAACCCAGGACCTGAGGAAGAAGACAAAAGACAGTGTGCAGTAACAGTGTCACTGCACCTCATTGCTTTGGCCGGCCTGTTGGAGAGCCGGGTCGGTGCTGGGGCAGGGGACCTGGCTTGAGCGCAAGTTTAAAATCACCTGGGGAGCTTCTGGAACACAGGCTGCCCGCCCCCAAGCAACTCAGAACCTGGCACCTGTGTTTTCTGGACGCTGACCCAGTGAGTCTGCTGGAGCCAGGTTCCGGGACCTGCCCATGACAGCCACGGCTGATGCTCTGGGTTCCTCTCAAGTGCGAGTTCCTCGTGGACATCTAGTATGAATCACATTGTTTATCTTCTCCTGGCAAATTTTGTGCTGAATACTCATTTGCCACCTTTCCTTGTTTCTTTTTTGACAGGGAGAAACATTTCCATGTTACTTTTCCCAGATTATTTAGGAGAAGAGAGTAAATTGAAGCCATTTATTCTGAAATGTGCTGCTGTGGCACATTGTTTATGCGAGTGAAAGAAATTGTAGCAGGTGTTTGCTCTGGTCTATAAGGAAGAGGTGTCTCAAGTGTTCCCTCCTCGCCCCCTTTCTCCCTATGGTGTGTTTGTTAGAAGGTGCAGGAGCACCGATGCATTTGGTTTGTGTATGTGACAGCAGGACAATCACAGTTAATAGATTTCGTGAGTATTTTTTGTGTGTTTGTTATTGGTAAGTTAACATTGCCAATAATAGTAAAGTGAATGTAACTCCCCAAGTCAGCTATGCATTCTCATGACCAGACTTCATTTATCGTGTATCCTGCGCCTCTTAGTGAAATAACAGAATGTGAATTTGTGGGGATTTTGCTGTTCTAACTGAAACCTGTACATGTTTGTCAGTTGGTGGACGAGTAAGTCGTGAATTAAATTATACTCGCCAGAAGATTGGAGAAGAGGCTATGTTTAATCCTCAGCTCATGATTCAGACCCCGAAAGAAGAAGGTGCCAGCGTCCTGACCACGGAAGCCCTCCGACAGCACCTGGACTCGGCGCTCCGGGCAAGCCGCGTCCATGTTTACATGTACAACAGGTGAGGCGGCACACAGGCGGCTGTGCTGGACCCCTTTGTGTTAGTACAGAAGGTTGCCCTTGAAATACACCTGGAGTTAGTGCAAATAGTTTCCTAATGAAATGATTTTTTTTTTTAAATCTTGATTTGTTTCTCGAGTTTGGTAACAAAGCCAATACATTACTTTATAATGTATTTTCAGTAAGTATCTTGGCACTGTACCCAGATGAGTATGGTCCTTCAAGGAGCCATTTGGGTGGCTATACGCCCATTCGAAAGATGTTTCATTGCTTAAGATATTTTTTTTTTTTTTTTTTTTTTTTGTGAGGAGATCAGCCCTGAGCTAACATCCGCCAATCCTCCTCTTTTTTTGCTGAGGAAGACGGCCCTGGGCTAACATCGGTGCCCATCTTCCTCCACTTTATATGGGACGCCGCCACAGCATGGCTTACCAAGCAGTACTTCGGTGCGCACCCGGGATCCGAACCAGCGAACCCCGGGCCGCCGCAGCGGAGCGCGCGCACTTAACCGCTTGCGCCACCGGGCCGGCCCCCTTAAGATATTTTTGGAACAGTTACATTACGAATTGCATTTAGTCAACTTAAAAAGAGTGAGAACAGGAAAGAAAAAGAAGGAAGTTACTTCTTGTGAACTTTGCATTCACTGCAGATACTGACGGTTGGTGTGTGTCACAAAACAGGGCTGAGCCGCTCTAGGGAGTTCCTGACAGGTAGCCAGAGTCAAGTGGATTCACACACAGCTTTACCAAATGTTACCCTTTAGCCTCATAGCTAATATAACAGTGCTGTGGGCGTAGTGAAAGCAGAGGAGGAGTTCTGGAGCAAAGCCAGCAGTCTTGTTTTAATCTGTCTAAACTGAGTTACTCAGGGCAGGGACCACATCTTATCCATTCTTGGACTCCAGCATTTAGATCAAGGGCCAAGTACTCAGAGATTGTTGATTGACTAACTGCCGGGATTGATGAATTTAAACTGGATCTTCTCCCTGAACTGCCAAAATGACTGTCACTAAACCCTGAGTCCAGGAGACCACTGAGTTGGCATTTACTTAATGCCACCCCCTTAGACTTTCAAACGCCTCTTAACTGAGTGATTGGCGAGTACAATTTATTTTTCATAGGAGACATGAGGAAGTGGCAAGTGTAGACATAGTCAGTGGCCAGGGAGAATGAGGGAAGAGAATAAGATGAAAATCTGTACTTGTCCCTGCTGCTGTAACCTCTGCTCTCCATAGTCTTAACTGGATTGGCTCTAAGACCCTTCTAGCTGGAGATAGAATCCTAGGGCCCAGCATGACCTGGGAGAAGGCCTGTATCTTTGGCGCACTCTTGTTTTCTCCTCAATACGCTAAGTTGATGATCATGTGTGCTCTGCTATCCTCAGGAGGTTCCCAGAACAAGATTAGCTGGATGTATGTATGAAAGGGCTTTGGAAGACGTCAGGAGGTGCTTTAGTGCTTTTGTCAGGCTGGAGAGTGCATCCCCACTCCTACTTTCACAGCCCTCCCAGTCTTCCAGGAGCTTGGAGGGGAAGCCACTGCCCCAGGGAAGTTTTGCAAAATTTGCAAGTGGAGACCCCATAAAAAGCCTGGAAATGGGTGTCCCAGAGCCACTGTAAACATGCCCCATGCATTCTTAACATAATGGGACCCTACCTTGAGAGGGCTTGTCACACACTTAAGGAGATGTGAGCGTCTGTACAGTGAAATTACACTCTTAAGCCAGATGGAACCAGAGAACTTTTATGCATTGGAATGATGAACGTTAAAGAACATCTAGTTCAACCCATCTCATTTTTTAGGTGAGAAAACTGGGAATTAGATTAATTAAAGCATTTGGCCAATTTCATAGAGTTATTAAATAGTAGAGAGAGATTTCAAACTCTTTCTTCTGGCTCCAAGCCCAGTGATTTTTCTAATGCACGGCCAGGCCCTTCTCAAGCAAGTGTAAATAAGAGTGAATTGATCAAGTGACATTGAGAACCTACTCACTCTAGATAGTCTGTGTTCACGCTGTGTGAAAAATTAATATATAGACATACGTAGATGGATGAGTGGGTGGGTGGGTGGGTGGGTGGATGGATGGATACCGTGGGCCCTGCTCTCAGGAGCTGACAGTCTAGTTTGGGAAAGGAAAGACATCAACACAGATAAGCGTGTACAAAGCCAAACACAGGCAGTCCCCACGCAGGTGGTCTGAGCAGCAGTGCTCTCGAGTTGAAGAGAAAGGGGTCATTTTCAATAGCGCCAAAGAAAGCTTGGTGGGAAGCTGGCATTTCAGCGGGCGCTGCAGGATGATGGGAAGGTTCCAGAGGAAAGAGGGCAAAGTCTAGAACGCTCCTTTGGGTGACCAGTAAAAGAGACAAAAAAGAGACCAACAAAATAGAGCAGTGTAGAGGGAGTTTATTTTTATTTTTTCTTCTCTTGGATTTCCCATCCCCACCGTTTCCAGATTTCCTATTTTTTCAAGTTAAATTTATCTCCCTAATATACTCACAAAGGCATGGGCTTATATAGCACTCTTTTAGAGATAACAGAACTCTGTAATAATAGGTAGATGGTAGATAATAGGGTTAATTGTTGATCAGTATATATAATATCATTTCCATAGGACAAGATTAGAAGACTGTAAAGTGGGAAATCAACCCACCTGGCAATGTGCTTTACAGCATTCGCGGTTAAAAGCAGGAAAGCTCATGTTGAGCACTATCTGTTAATAAGGACGTTATCTGCCAGTAAAGAAATGTCAGCCCTCTTCTCCCACCTGAATATTTATTCACACTTTATGAACCTTACTAATTTAGTCTCCACTTATTTTGAATCTGTGATAATTCAACTCTGAATTATCTGCCCTGAAGTTGTTTAATGTATGTAGAAAAGCAAATTAATGGTGTAAACAAGATTATTAGGAGAACACTTAGGAAAACAAGACTTTTCAAGTACTTTGGTAGCATTCATTTACATAAACACCCACATGTTAATTACAATTGAGTATTATCTATTCATTAAAGCAAGCTGGTTGAGTCTCTACTTGGCAAAAGCTCTGCTCGCTTTGACAGATGCTTAAAAGTGATCGAGATTGTGGTTCTTTCTATATGTTCTTTAGTTCTGATTTCCTTTGTTACAACGAGAAATTTTTGTCTCTGCTTTTTATTTTAATAGGCAGTGGAAATTAGAACATTTGTGTTACAAATCCGGAGAACTTATCACAGAAACAGGTTACATGGATCAGGTATAATGTTTTTGTTTGTTTGCAAAAAAATTCTCAAAAACACCCCAGTGGTATGCGTTAGCCTCATGTGGGGCCTGTTCTTTTTACTTTTGACAGATAATAGAGTACCTCTACCCCTGTTTAATTATTACCCCTCTGGACTGCTTCTGGGAAGGGGCGAAGTTACAGTCGGGGACAGCATACCTACTGTAAGTGTGGGGTCTTCTGACGTCTGTGATTTCTAAACTCTAGAATGTTTCTGATGTTAGTTTATCATTGTTTATTCTGTTTCAATTTTGATCAAGAATTAAAAACATTGAAATTCCATGTGCACTTTTTGAGTGACTAGTTGGGGGAGAGGGGACTTCTGAGAATGTTTTTCCTCTTTTCAAAAAAAAAAGTTCTGTAGGCATCATTAAATTTCATTCTCTTTTACCAGTCTATTTATATGCAAATAAAATGCAAATTATTCGGAGTATGTGTGATTTTTAACTCTTTAAAATGTACTCAGTTTTGCAGACCAAGCACTTTCATAGGTTTAGCTTATTTTTTAAGGAGAGAATTTATTAGTGGGTAAATGTCAGAACTAAATATTTTGAGTTAAAGTTCGAGACCTTCCTGTGAAGTAAAATTTTAACTAACCTTTCTTTGGGTCACATTAATGACATTTTAGGGGTAAAACTGCTATCTTTGAAGGCGATGGTAGGCGATGCTTCACAGTTTACCAGTTGGATATTATATATACTGAATCATTTAAGGAATAATTGTTAATCAGTGTAGACATTTTCAGTTAATTATGCAAGAGTTAGTGTTTGGGTTATTGTTTCTGTCCTAGCCTGCACGAATCTGCAAAAGCAATTTGCAGTGGCCATACCCTGACCCTCAGTGTACAGTTTTAGATGGGAAATAAGGGGTTTTGTGTTTTCTGGTTGGGAGATTCTGAATAATGACTTCAGCCTGGGTAAGCAGCTACAGTGTGGTTTGAACCACATAACAGGCAGCCAAAAGCCTTTCTCGTCTGTCAACAGCACAAATTCAAAAGTGAGTGTGGGGGGAAGTGGCCTTGATGGCGGTGATGGCAGAGGCGGCAGGGGGCTTGCGGGGTTGACTGCCAGTCTGTCAGAGAGAGCTCCTAAGTATGGGATTATTAAGGGTAATAGAGATCAGATATTTTGATTGATGACAATTACAAAGCATTTATTAGGCTGGCAAGTGCTAATCTGACATTGTGATTCCTCCGCGCCCCCCCCCCCCTTAATTTTGGATCTCAGTCTTCTGCTTAGAGGCACCCATTGGCTAATTTCATTTTTAGGTATTAAATAGAATATATCTGCAAGTAAAGATTCTTGGATGCCTTCATTAATTTATAGGCTCTCTGTTTGCCATCTTCATTCATGAATTATTTTCCTGACTTAGGTTTGCATGCAGATACACCTGAAGAGAGCATGTGTTTTTTATGCCAGGTCCCAGAATCGCAGTATTACCAGAAAGCCTCATGCAGTCCAGATGCAATATATGCAATATACGCAGTCTTGTTACTTTACTAAGGGCTTGGAAGCCTCTTTTCATTGTCCTGCCTCCTAATTTCTTTCACAGAGGTAAGCCTCCTTTACAGTGGACAAACTTTGACCCTTTGGAATTCCTAGAAGAGTTAAAGAAAATAAACTATCAAGTGGACAGCTGGGAGGAAATGCTGAATAAGGCCGAAGTTGGTCATGGTTACATGGACCGGCCCTGCCTCAATCCCGCCGATCCGGACTGTCCCACCACAGCCCCCAACAAAAACGCGACCAAGGTGAGGACAGTCATGAGTCTTCTCAGCAGGGGCAGAGAGGAAAACCTGACGGTCCCCCATTTTTAGTTCTATTATTTGCATTTTTAAGATTTCCTTCTCAACTTTTTTTGTCTATGGAACTAAATTTGTTTATAGAGCTAAATTTTGCTGTAAGATTTGCCATACGCCTTTCATTAGCCTTGTTATTAATGTTCTCTCTGAAACAAATAAGCCCTTAATGCACTGGATTTTAACAAGGCATGTGACCTGCCTACTAATTCCCGTAATTATGTGGTTGTCTTTTTATTGTAGCCTCTTGATATGGCCCTTGTTTTGAATGGTGGGTGTCACGGCTTGTCCAGGAAGTATATGCACTGGCAGGAGGAGCTGATTGTGGGTGGCACAGTCAAGAACAGCACTGGGAAGCTTGTCAGGTAATCCAGCACACAGAGGAGAATCCGAGCCATCTATTCTGTCCTTTCCTCCGAAACCACTTCCCTTCCAACATCTGTATTTGTGTTAATACGTAACTGTTACACTAGCTAGCCGTCTGGTGTAATCGAATATTAGGAAATGTTAGTGGTCCAGACCAGCTCAAAAAAGCACCTTGTGGGGAATTTTTCAAGTGCAGGTTTGTCGTTTTCATCAAGCTGTAGTTAGTGCCTACAGGGTTTTAGAAGATCTGCCCGTTATGTAGAAAGTCAAGAGAGTCTGAGGCAGGCAGAGACGTTGGTCCTAGCAGGTAAGGTTAAGTGAGGTGAGCTAAATTGCGTTACAGACTGTTAAAGGAAAAGACCAACAACTGACAGCTGAACGAGAATTATCCTCTGTGCCCTCGTGGGCTCTGCGCCATCAGGTGTCAGGCGCCCCGTCGGACAGTTCCCCATTGGGAAAGCCGTCGTCTGAGATTTCTGCACAAGCGAGTGTGCAGTGTGAGCCTAGCGTATCTGGTCAAGCTATCTACTCCTCTAGACTTCCTGTTTCATTGACTAGAAACTGAGAAAGGAAATTGCCTATTAATTTAATTTTGGGGTGTATCTGTAAAAGGTTTGTAAGGTTACACCTTTAATATGGTACATCAATCTTTTAAATAAAATAACCATCCAGGTCCTGTTCTAATGGGAACGTGTGCTCGTGTGGAAGGACAGGATGGCTGTGGGTGAGCTGGGGGCTCCAGTGGGATTTTCTGCAGTGAGAACTGCTTCCCGGGGATGCTGATGCTGTGCCTTGTCGACCCCATCACAGTGCCCACGCCTTGCAGACCATGTTTCAGCTAATGACCCCCAGGCAAATGTATGAACACTTCAAGGGGTATGAATATGTCTCGCACATCACCTGGAATGAGGACAAGGCGGCAGCCATCCTGGAGGCGTGGCAGAGGACGTACGTGGAGGTAAATCTGGCGTCCCCACACCCACCTTTGAAGCTGGGTACAAACCCCTTAGTTACGGAATACTTCATTTTAACAACTTTTTAAAACATTTGTTTTTTTCGTTAGAATTTATTTTCAAAACGGCTTGTAATTCTGGGAACTTGGTGGGATGAAACCTTGTTTTCATTTACTTAAAACTGAAAATCTTCGTATCTGGGCAATGCTAATTCTAGTTGGGATGCCCTGAAACAGTTGGAGGAACCAGTTGTGAACTCAAGAGCTAAGGCCGAACAGTGTTAAAAAAACACTCGGTTAGCAAAAAAAGGTGTCTGGAAAACATTAGCAAGGCATAGAATCTGTTCACAGCTGCAGTCCCCTTGGTTAGGTCATGTGACAGGAGCTGGCCTTTGTTTCCCAAGCAGTGACCTCTGCTGAGCTGCATGTGACCTTTTAAAAGTGGCCAGCAAATGGAGGGGGGAGGGGTGCCTGTACGAATGAGTTGTTTGGATAAGGGAGACGACGGGACCACAGATCTGCTGTGGGTTGTGGAGAGAATAGCAGTCTGAGACGTGGGGTAAATAGCAAGTGCTGGGGCGAGCTTCAGTCACACCCGTCACCGAAGCCCCACTGTCTCACCTGATTAGCAATAGCCTTCATTGTCCCAGACCTGGGGCCATTTAATGTTAGTTGAAGTTCAAACCCAAATCATGTAGAACTCTTTCTAATGCACCATTAAAAATTGGGGGTTGGGTGAAGGGGACATGTCCCCTGAGGCCTGTGCATGATCCTTATGTTGTGACCATAGGTGGTTCATCAGAGCGTTGCTCAGAACTCCACTCAGAAGGTGCTTTCCTTTACCACCACCACCTTGGACGACATCCTCAAGTCCTTCTCTGACGTCAGCGTCATCCGAGTGGCCAGTGGCTACTTACTGATGGTAACAATCAATTCACTTCTCCTGGGGGGTTTTGTTTTGTTTTTTAGTTTTTACCTTTCCATGACTGCTCCTGCTTTTTAACTGCTCTTAACATACACATGCATCCAAGACAGAGAGAGCTTGGCTTCATAACGGTTTAGAAAGTGGTCATGTGAAGCGTTTTTTCCCATTTGCAGTTTGCCCATCTTTGACTCATAGCATTTTGTGTGATGTCTGTAATGTAAATTGTTGTTGTTGTTGGATTTAGTAAGTTCTACCTTTTGATTTGGGTGATGGGTGGGGGAAAACATTAGAATCCTCACACATTCTAATGTTTGGCTTTTGTTTTGTGTCTCCCCCTCCTTCCTCTCCCCCTCCTCTGATTCCCCTCTGTTCCTTTACCTGCCCCTCCCCACTGTTCTGCTTGCAGCTTGCCTATGCCTGTTTAACCATGCTGCGCTGGGACTGCTCCAGGTCCCAGGGTGCCGTGGGGCTGGCTGGCGTCCTGTTGGTTGCACTGTCAGTGGCTGCAGGATTGGGCCTGTGCTCATTGATCGGGATTTCCTTTAACGCTGCAACAACTCAGGTACTAAAGGAGCCATCGGTCCACTGTTTGTTGACAAACACCCTTCCCTGGGCCCGGCCCAGCTGGCCTCCTGTGTGTCCATGTCACCTAAAGGGTCTTCAGCCTTTTCCACAAGGTGGCCACATTTCTCAGGGGAGTGCTGTCTCTAAATGGACCACTCAGCAGTGAGCAGAAGATCTGAATGGACTTGTCGATTAGTAGAGATGCTTCATTTGCCGATGGAATTGAGACCATTAATTAGCGCAGTGGTTCTCAAACTTTAGTGTACATTGGCATCATCACCGGAGGGCCTGGAGGGCTCGTGAAAACCCAGACTGCTGGGCCCACCCAGAGTTTCTCAGTCAATCTGGGTTGGGGACAGGGAGTTCCCAACGATGCTGGTCCAGGGATCACGCTCTGAGAACCCCTGCTTTAGATGAGTTCGATTCCTTCTCGTTGATTAACATTGTATGTGGAGCTTAGAAATAGAAACGTACAAGATCTCCTGTGAGCTAAAACTGCTAGACTTGAGGGATTTAACTATCAGATAAAACTCAGTTCTTCACTGTGAGTGAATGTAGTCTGTCCTTTGGGAGGCTGCTGGGGGCGTGGCAGCAGTGACTGACAGAGCTCTGGACTGGTCACAAGTGGGCCTCGCCTGACTGATGCGCTGCGCTCTGGTTTTACCGCAGGTTCTGCCGTTTCTTGCTCTCGGCGTTGGTGTGGATGATGTTTTCCTTCTGGCACATGCATTTAGTGAAACAGGACAGAATAAAAGAATCCCTTTTGAGGTAATAGAAAAACAGAAGAAGAAAGCTTTGGGGACAGCCAAAGGCCCTCCTGCTCCTGAGTGTTTGTCCTTTCATTTTCCTCGATCTGGCCCAGTAAATATTTTAGTCCCGAGTCAGATGACGTTACTGGCTCTAAATAAGTAAAGGAACTTAGAAGAATATCAAGACACTTATTCCAAAGCCCATACTTCCTTCTCTGGGGTTTTTTTCACTTTGTCCCCTTCCCTTCCCCACTTTTAAATCATTTAAAAATTTACTTAAATCATTATCTTCCAGCTTTGTGCTTTGGATGGTAATAACCATGAACAAAGCGTGACTATATAGATGGTACTGAACACTTTGCAGTGCCAGTGTTAGGGGGTGAGGCAGAGATGGATGTCCCTTTCAGATCGCTAACGTCAGCATTGTAAATGACCCGTTGTCTTATTTTGCCGTGTATTTGAAACGGTCACACACTCTGTGCTCTCAGGGGACCCGCCCTGTGAGCGCTCAGCACTGTGGTTTCTCATCCTCAGGACAGGACCGGGGAGTGCCTCAAGCGCACAGGAGCCAGCGTGGCCCTCACCTCCATCAGCAATGTCACAGCTTTCTTTATGGCTGCCTTGATCCCCATTCCTGCTCTGCGGGCATTCTCCCTCCAGGTGAGTTTCTGGGGATGAAGTCTGTGGGGATCCTCGAGCATGCCCTGACACTGAGCCTCCTGGCCTGCTGTTCCCCTCATGTGCTGATGGTGTGGCTACCTGGCAGTGAAGTGGGGTGCCAGCGTCTGGGGCTCCTGAGGGGGTGCTTCTTTCAGCAGTGGCCCTGACACTCCCTCTGAAAAGCACTCTAGGGTCCTTTCATTCCTTTCAAGCCCCGGAGCCCAGATGCCTGTGGCCTGGGTGCTTTCAGGGCCTGCTGCCTTAGGGAGTTGCCCTTTCCTTTCTAGTGAGACTGCAGTAGTACCAGGGCTGCTCCGTGTAGGGTGCCAGTTTACCCTCCTCCAGAGGGTCACGAGTCCTCTGGCTTTGTCCACAGAGCAGCCCCTTCTTGGCCGTCTCTGCTTCTAAACCCCACTCTCCATTTCTGTGTTTATTCCCCTCCCCTGCCGGTCCCCTCAGCCCTAACACGCCACCCTCTCTCTCCATTTCCCTAAAGCAGCCCAACACAAGGCAGTTGCAGAGACAGACTTCACTGACTGTGAAGATGAGGTTGCCGTGCAGCCCAGGCGAGGCAGTAACCTGAGTTGAGTATTAGGTACCGCTGTGTGAGCGTGTAGGCCAATCTCTGCCTGCAGTGGGGCTCGTTGCTGGGCCCTGGCTTGCCACCTCTCTCCCCTTGGTCAGCCTCCACAATCTCTCCTGTCCCCTCTTCTCTTTCCTTTTGGTCCCCTACTCCCCTCTCAGGCTACCCAAGAAAACTAAAACGTCCTCTCCCCTCTTATGCAGAGCAATTTGACTCCTGCATTGTTCTGCTCTCTCCTTCCAAACCAAGCCCTTTCACACCTAGAGGCCATCCAGATATTTTTTTTTAAGCAGAGAGCCAGCTGATATGAATTGTAGAATGGAGCATTCCCTAGCCTGGGGTGCAGCCCTGGTCATTCCGTGCGTGGCCTGAAGTACTGGCGTTGCTCTCCAGCTCCTTGAGACTCACAGGGACCCTGAGATCAGGCGATGCAGCAGATGACACAGGCTGTTTGGCTCGTCTGTGATGTGGTCCTAAGCACAAAATGGTTTAGGGTTTTGATAGCTCAAGGATATTATTGAAGTTTTGTGAACTAAATTCAAATTTTAAAACTTCAGCTGTTTTCCAAGAAAGAATAAGGAGCAATGGCTTTCCCCTTTCTTTATTTCTTTTTTTTTATAATAGGGTATGTAATTCATGAGATGGCCAGATTTTTAAAGGAAACTACTCCTGATGTCACTTTTTAAACTATTATTATATCCACCCCATTCACACTGCTTTACTTCCTAATCGCCAGATGTTCTAGGGATTGTGACCAGGAAGAGAAATTGATAAATCACAAATTAGGTTTCTGTTTTTATTTTTGTCAACATGTTCAGCTCTTTTTCAGTCTTCATATTTGAATTTCATTACTAATAAACACCTAAACAACTAATGATTCTGTTGTGTTTAGAACACTAGACTAGTTTAATATTTAGTGGAAGATATAACATGAGAAAAGATTTTGTACCAGTCATCTGACCGCCAGCCCCCAAAAGAAAAATACTAAAGAAAAAACCTAAAAAATAAAAAGTTTATTTTTATTATAAGTCTATATAAAAGTATAAATAGAAATAGTGAGTGAATAAGTGAATAAAGTTAAATCCGGAACTGGACCAAAGCTCAGGAAAATGAAAATACACCTAACCGCTTAGTATTATGGAAGATAAGTTGGAAATGCCCGCCCAGTCCTTAGTACCACTAGACTGAGAGGGCCTTTGTGCGCAGATATGGGTCCGTGCTGCGCTCTCTGATGTCTTCTTCCCGTTTTATGTACGGCAGATGCCATATTGAGAAACCGTCCTTTCAGCAGTGGGACCCTCTCTCCTGCCCCTCTCCTCTTCTGCTGGCCTTCCCCTCGCTGTTCTTCGTCTGCTCTGCCTCCCGCTCCTTCTTTTCTTCTTGTCCCCGCTCGTGTTCTCCTCTCGTCTCTCAGTACACACTGACGATCCATCAGCACAGTCTCCTTTAGTGATATCCTATGGTGTGGGGTCTGAAAAGCTGCGTGCATTTTCCTTATGCCTTTTAGAAAATCCAGTGCGCTAAGTTCTCCCCAGGTAAGCACCTTCCTGAGATGAGATGAGTCCTGTTGAGTTTGCATTTGTATTCCAAGCCACTGGAGTATCACTGTAGAAAATTGCATCGACGGCCTCCCTGAGTCCTCAGTTACTGCAGGAGGGCTTTCCAGGACACTGGCTCATTCTGTGTCAAAAAACAAACCAATAAAACCAAAAACAAGGGAAAGAGAAAAAAGAAAAGAGAGAATGTGCTGTGATTTTTGCAGTGGCCACCAGAAATTTACACTGGTTCCCTTTTAAATGTATTGACGTTTGAAATTGACCATTATGTAGCTCCCTTTCCTTTAGTGAACCGTGGTAGGTTGTGACTCTGGATATTCATTTGTGTTTATATTTTCAGGATGCTACAGATTAACGTCAACAAGGAGAGATCCAGAGTGGTTCTGTCCAGTAATAAACCCGTGTTACCTGGGGATTTTTCCCTGTAGAACTTTTCCAACTTTGTAGCCTTACCAAAATAAATAGAAATTTTCTTCCCAGAGAAACTATCTTAGATCTCCATATCAGTGTCCATCCATCTGTCCAAATGCCATCTCTATACCAGAAAGCAGTGTCACCCATCTGTAATTCTTTGGGAACCAATGGCCCTGCACTGGGGCTTTGCTGGTAACTGAATAGTATTTGTTCTTCAGTGAAAACTCCCAGAACAGACTGCCTTATTGTTCCTAATGGTAAGAGGGTTTAGATGAGGCCCCTCTAGGCAGGGCCAGTTTGTCTCTGTGCTCTGCCAGTGTCTCAGCGGGGCCACCTTAGATGCTCCCCAGGGGATGGGACATCTCCTTCAAGCACAGGAATGAGGACTAATTCATATTGCAGATTGCCCCCATCAGCTTTTCAGATTTACTTGCAATTTCTTAAACTCCACTGGCTCCAGCGGTGACACTCCTCCTTCCTGAGAAACCCTTGCTGCTTGTTTTCACTGTTTTGGTGCACCTGAGGGGACGCTGAAGTTCTGCCCTTTTCTTGTCAGAATATGTTCTCCCTATATATGTCATATGCCATTTGATAGTGAGTTTAGATGGGACACTGCTTTGGGGTTCTCCTCTCATCCCTTCATTTCAACCACAAACTCCTCCAATTGAAGAGGCCTGGTGTCGGGTACATTCCCCAGCCATGGTGGGAACCCTCAGTGTTGTTCTGGCCAGAATACTGGGGCTACGTGTGTATGCCTGCGTGGCTCTTAGTTTCACAGTTTCTGCCCTCGTCCTCAGGGACTTCTGTTCAAAGTGAGATATACAGAGTTTCTTCTGTGTTCCACTCCAGAATTCTAAACGTGAGCATAATTTAAAAAACAAAACAACAACCAGAAAAACCTGTAAGGATTCCACCTCCAGGACTAAATTTTCCTGGAAAATCTTCTTGAGAACCAGACCTGTTCTTCTCAGCATCCCTGTTGTCTGATTGGTCAGGGGTCCTAACCCAGCCTGTGTCCACCCCCTCCAGAAGTGACCAGATCTGACAAGAATCCCCGGGTCCCGGTTGGGCTGAGGGCTTTGGCATCAAGCCCAGGTTGGAATCCCATTCACTGGGTAACCTGCAGCAGGTGACCTTCCTCTGCACCAGGGGTCTTGATGATTGGGTAGTAATGTCAACAGTGGTGATGACGTCTGTCCTGGTTGCTATAGGAATCGAATGAGTCATGTATCAACCACCGCCCACCGCTCCCCCTTTTTCTTCCCCAACAGAATTTCAAACCCAGCAGGACTAGCAGCTTGTGCCAGGTGTGTCCCTCTCAGACACGGCCTGTCAGATTTCCTCCACGTGGACCATCCTTCCTCCCTGGGCCCGCCAGAGGTCTTTTTTGTCTTCTCCATCTCCCCTAGAAACCCTCCTTGACCACGATCCACCCAATCCCCCGCTGCACCCCACCCCCACCCCGCCACGTGCTCCTCTTCTCGGAGCCCTCTGGAACTGGCCATGCTCTCAGGACTGCGTTCATCAGCCTGGGGTGTAACTTGTGTGTAGGTCTGGCTGTGTCCGTCCTTGGGAGCAGGATTTTGTCTCATTATGTTTGTGTCTCCAGTACCCAGCACAGTGCCCTGACTCTTCTTTTTAAAGTATTTTCTCTTGGGTAAATCCTCGAGTCAAAACAGGGGTTTGCGTATTGAAGCAAGCCTGTCAGGCAGGTCTTTAAGACACGTGCGTCAGAAGGGCCAGTTCATGGGCTTCAGACACTTTGAATTGATGAGGAATTTTCAAGACAGACTAAGAAGAGAGGGGTTAGGTAATTTTTAAAAGGAGACTCTTGGTTATTTTTTGGTTTTATAGACTCATCAGGGAATTAATTATTGAAAGGCATCTCTCAGAATGTGGGCCGGCCGTTTCCCCGCCAGCATAAACTCACAGTGCCCATCAGAAGCCCGGTGTGAAGTCCTCCTCGGGTTTTGTTGTTTTTTTTTTAAATACCTTTATTATGGACTTTCTGTGTGTGTGTGTGTGTGTGTGTGAGGAAGATCAGCCCTGAGCTGACATCCATGCCAATCCTCCTCTTTTTGCTGAGGAAGACTGGCCCTGAGCTAACATCTATTGCCAATCCTCCTCCTTTTTTCCCCTTTTTCTCCCCAAAGCCCCAGTAGATAGTTGTATGTCATAGTTGCACATCCTTCTAGCTGCTTTATGTGGGACACGGCCTCAGCATGGCCGGACAAGCGGTGCGTTGGTGCGCGCCAGGGATCCAAACCCTGGGCCGCCAGTAGCAGAGCACGAGCACTTAACCACTAAGCCACGGGGCCGGCCCCGACTCCTTGGGTTTTGTTAGGTACCACTTATAATCAGGTTTTCTTTTCTCACCCTGAGACGTTTACCTCATTTGAGAAGGTGTTAGAATGAAGCAGTTCTTTGAAAAACCTCATGAGTTTTTTGTTTTTTGTTTTTTGTTTTATAATTTTATTTATTTATTTTTTCCCCCAAAGCCCCAGTAGATAGTTATATGTCATAGCTGCACATCTTTCTAGTTGCTGTATGTGGGACGCGGCCTCAGCATGGCCGGAGAAGCGGTGCGTCGGTGCGCGCCGGGGATCCAAACCCAGGCCGCCAGTAGCAGAGCTCGTGCGCTTAACCGCTAAGCCATGGGGCCGGCCCAGAGTTTTTAATTTTCAAAAAAATTTCTGACGATCTCTTGGTTGCTTAGCATTCCAGTTGCAGTTTTTTATTGTGCTCCTGCTTCCATGCCTTTCT
Organism: Diceros bicornis minor; assembly: GCF_020826845.1. Taxonomy (NCBI): domain Eukaryota; kingdom Metazoa; phylum Chordata; class Mammalia; order Perissodactyla; family Rhinocerotidae; genus Diceros; species Diceros bicornis. Next base: position 4,872,328 of record NC_080761.1, read on the forward strand.
GAAGGGGAGAGCCTTTTCAACTGTCCTGTGTTGACCTATCCCTCTTAACAGCCCAATTGTGTAATTTTTACTAGGTCAGCAGGAGATCTGCCACAGAACTGCAGAACCTAGCCCGTGTTTATTCTAGGTTATGGAGTGACTGTTGAATCTGTACTTATGTATTCTGTATACTATAATCACACACAGGAATTTCTTTCTGCTTAACTCTCCTTGACCTTTCTGTTCCTGTGCTCACATACCCCACAGGCTACTCCAGAGGCTATTTGGAATGTGCCTATTAAAAACCTCAGGGGATATGTTTGAAATTTTATTTCATGTTTTAAAGGTGACATTTTGATATACTCGATCTACTTTGTGTACAGATTTTCTAAGTGTAAAATCAGGTTTGCATGAACTCTTAGAAATGTTCTGAGAGGGAAATGTTCCTTTTTGTTTTAAATTGAAACATCTCAAGTATGTTCTCTTCTGCCTTTGTAGATTTGGTTTGGTCAGGTTGCTAGCAAGATGTTAGTTAAGTTCCTGTGTTTGTACCTTAGGAGTTCATAGAATGAGTAGACATGCGCAAGATCAGAATGATGGGGGCCTGTCCCAGTCAAATGGTCTCCTAATGATGGAGGAGAAGCAAAGTGATGAGAAACTCCAACATCTATTTCCATTTTAAACACTTCAGTAGGAAAGTGAAAGAAAGGTGTTTAAAAACATCTTTATTTTCAAAGCAGTGCTCTGACTGGAAGGAGATATTATTGGTGACCTCTACAATTTTTTTTTTCCTGCCCCTAGGCGGCTGTAGTAGTGGTGTTCAATTTTGCTATGGTTCTGCTCATTTTTCCTGCAATTCTCAGCATGGATTTGTATCGACGTGAGGATAGGAGATTGGATATTTTCTGCTGTTTTACAAGGTACATTTTCTGCCTGCTGTGGGCTTGGCGGGGAATGCCATTCACGGGGCTTGTACCAGTGTGCTGGAGGCAGGGCCATGTGGGCAGAGGATGCTTCCCTGGGGGTACCAGAGCCACTGGGATTCTCCCCTCCTCCTCCCCCAACCGAACATTCTCACGGATCTGATACATAGGATCATTTTTTCTATCATGAACCAGTATTGCTGATGGTTATGAGTGTGTCGTATCTCTGTGGATTAGGGCAGCACAAAGGTTGAAAACCACCCATCTGGAAAAAATACAGCCCTTGGGGTGGGTTTTTATAGGAATTGTGCTTCGACAGGGTTCATCAGCACGTTACTTGATTTTGTCAGCCAAATGCAGGATAACCGTCCATTTGGCCTCCTTTGACTTAAAGATGGATAAATCAGGTGACGTTTATGGAGTTCAACAATATGATGTTCCTCTCCTAAATCAGAGCTATGTAAAATGGATATTATCAGTCACCTGCAAAAATGAAAGCACCCTTCCCTGTTTCGGTTTAACATTTCTATGTTTTCCCTTCTTTCAGCCCCTGTGTCAGCAGAGTGATTCAGGTGGAACCTCAGGCCTACACGGAGACGCACGATAACACCCGATACAGCCCCCCACCCCCCTACAGCAGCCACAGCTTTGCCCACGAAACACAGATCACCATGCAGTCCACCGTGCAGCTCCGCACGGAGTACGACCCTCACACGCACGTGTACTACACCACTGCTGAGCCACGCTCCGAGATCTCCGTGCAGCCTGTCACCATGACCCAGGACACCCTCAGCTGCCAGAGCCCTGAGAGCACCAGCTCCACGAGGGACCTGCTCTCCCAGTTCTCCGACTCCAGCCTCCACTGCCTTGAGCCTCCCTGCACCAAGTGGACACTCTCCTCTTTTGCTGAGAAACACTATGCTCCTTTCCTCTTGAAACCAAAAGCCAAGGTAATGCAGCAAACAGAAGACTCTTCCTGTCCTCAAGAAATAACAGAACAGCCTTCTTTGGAAGTCATTAGACTGCTGCTTCGGGTGGATGTGATATATGTTAGGCCTCTGAAAGAGTCAGTCCTTCTAGAGCATGGGCCGTTTTAATGAGCTCGTCTTTTACAGGAGTTAATCTCTATGTAGCAAGCGTTTCTATGAATTTTAGACATGTTATTCTTCGTGAGCTTGTTTAAAAATGCAATTACTGTGATCTTATGTTTTTCTCTCCAGGAGAGCGACCCCTACATGCTATGTCAGGGCCAGTTTGGTGGTTAAAGTGAAGTAGAAACCAAACAACTCAGCTTTGTCAAGGAAGAGTCAGTTGTGTTCCTCTGGGTCTGATCTTGTGCCTCTTATTCTTTTGCAGGTCGTGGTGATATTTCTTTTCCTGGGCTTGCTGGGGGTCAGCCTTTATGGGACCACCCGGGTGCGCGACGGGCTGGACCTTACAGACATTGTGCCTCGGGAAACCAGAGAATATGACTTTATTGCTGCACAGTTCAAATATTTCTCTTTCTACAACATGTATATAGTCACCCAGAAAGCAGACTACCCGAATATCCAACACTTACTTTATGACCTTCACAAGAGTTTCAGTAATGTGAAGTATGTCATGTTGGAAGAAAATAAACAGCTTCCCAAAATGTGGCTGCACTACTTCAGAGACTGGCTCCAAGGTAAGATGCTGCTGGAGGGCATTCATCCTCGGTAAGCCTGCACCCTCTGGCCTTCAGTGTGTGCAGCTTCCACATGCTCGTTTGTTCATTTGTTAACGTGTTAGATTATAATGTAACACTGACATGTTTCCTGAATTTCTCAGTGTTGCTTAAAACTTAAATAGACTGTTTCTGAGGCAGCCTCCCGAATCTGGCTTTTACCTATAAAATGATGCAAACAGTTCGAACGGGTGACTCAGGAACTTCTATAAGAATTTATGAGTGCACATTAAGAAATGGGAAAGTGTGTTATAAAATATGGAACTGGACGCTTCTAGTGCTCTTTTTTTGCATGGTGGCTAGTTCAGTGACTGAGTGAAATCAAAGTGTTGATGGCTGACTCACTGCCAAATTATAGCTTACTAAACCAGTAGATTTTGCATCATTGGTGAATATAATTTAAAATTCCATATTTTGACCATCTTTTGATTTGGCACATGAAGTAAACTTATAAATGCTTAATCACATTAGTAGTATTTCATAAATAATCAAATTCTGCTTTCAAATGCCTTTCTTAGCTTCTTACCATGCTCTTAAAAACGTTTCTAGGAAATAGTAGTAAACTGGAAAAAAAGTGGTCTAAATTTGCTCCTAACTGCTGACTGAATATGAATGTATTCAGTGATTCCAAGAACATCTGTTCATTTATTTTGTGTTGACACATGCAAAGTGAAGTGGAGAATCAAGATAATTATCCACACAATTCAAGCAAAAATGCTTTTACTGAAATACCCAAATAATTATGGCCCCCAACATTTTTTGGCTTGAGTTATCCAATGATTGTCTTAATTTCCCACTTAATTAGGCTTGTTTAAACACAGATTTGAGTGCCTTTTTTGGTCTTAAGTCAATACACTTGTATGTAAAGATTAAGCAGCCAATTTCCCTGTGAGTTTGCATGAAATGGTAAACAGGTTGAGTTTGATTGAAAATGGTTCAGTACAGTTTCTGGCCTTGACTTGTGTTCCTAGAATTTTCTTCATACGTGTATAGCAGATTTGACCTCTTTTTTTGAGGCAGGCAAAGAGAACTACATGACATTAATATTATTTTTTTAATATGCTCATGAGATTAACTTGAATTTGTTCCAATAATTCCAAGTTATTTTTTACAGTAGTTTTGGAGGCAGTGTTTTTCAGATAATGAGTAAAAAGGGGACCAGACAGTTGAGAGATTCAGATTCCCACTGGCCAAAGACATGCAAATAACTTGCCACAAATGACAAAGAGGTCTGCAGTGCACTGCCAGGATCTGAGCAAAGGAGAGTTCTTGTAGAATTGATTTCAGTGTCTTCAGCCATTCCTTTGGACGCTCAATATGGCACGTTAGACAGCTTGGGAGGGGAGTAAAGGGGTATTGTCTCCATGCAGTGCAGAGGGCTAACCTTTTTATAGTGTATTGTAAATTATCCCTATGCTTTCATCCCTTTTAAAGACCTAAGGCAGTCAGACTTGAGAATCTTTTTAAAAGGTGCATTTGAATCATGTTTTGCTTGCTAAGAGAACAGCACCCACTAGACCAAGTGAGATCCATTCATGCTTGCAAGTCCGGATCCCAGCCAGCCCTAGAACTCTGCGTCTGACTCTTATAAGGTCCAGGAAAGCACCGTACGCAGAATGGCCAGATACTGGGGCCCTTGCTGCCTAGACTTTTTCAGGCCTATCGAGTGGTTGATTTGGTCTTTGAACATTTCTTCCAAGGAAGTAGTCATCCTTGAATCAGCTTTCCTACAAAACATTTTGTGTGGTTGTTAAGTGATGGGACCCTCATTGGTTTTTAATGAAATTAAATAGTAAGTCCATTAAAAACCATGTCATAAACACCAATGCGTAAAGATACATGCACCCCTGGGTTCATTGCAGCCTTATTCACAATAGCCAAGACTTGGAAGCAACCTAGGTGCCCATCAAGGGACGAATGGATAAAGAAGATATGGTATATATACACAATGGAATACTATTCAGCCATAAGAAACGATGAAATCCAGGCATTTGTGACAACGTGGATGGACATTGAGGGTATTATGCAAAGTGAAATAAGTCAGAGGGAGAAGGTCAAATACCGTATGATTTCCTTCATTAAGTAGTAGATAATAACAACAATAAACAAACACAGAGAGACAGAGATTGGATTGGTGGTTACCAGAGGGGAAGGGGGGAGGGAGGAGGGCGAAATGGATAATTCGGCACATGTGTGTGGTGATGGGTTGTAATTGGTATTTGGGTGGTGAACATGATATAATCTATGGAGAAATAGAAGTATAATGATGTACACCTGAAATTTATACAATGTTATAAACCAATGTTACTGCAATAAACAAAAAATTAAAAATAAAATAAAAACACTTCAGAGCCAGAGAAAACAAAAAATAAACAAAAAAAAAAAAATGTCATTCCGTTGGTCTTTATCAACATTCCAATAGTTTTTTGGGTTTTTTTAACTCAAAAATATATAATGCTGATAAAGAAGTTACCTCGCGTGTCATCTCACACACGCACGTAAGGTGAAGATGGAGATAGAAACCACACTATGCGGCATGTCCAAATGTTATTGGTCTATAGTTCACACTGAATTACGCAAATCAAATATAGATTAACATTTTCTTTTTAGGGTCCCATATCGAAGAAGAATTGACAGGTGGGATAATTAGCTCAGAACTTGACACTAGAAAATAATTTTTAGTATAAAATATTTAAAATGAAAAAAGTTCTGGCTAAAACTTCCATGTTTTGCTGTAGAATGTTACAATTCCTTTCTACTCTGTGCATGTGTTGGAACATGAAATGTTGGCCAAGGGACCATGGGACCAAATCCTTGTCCCTTGCTTTGTGTCCAGGATCATATATTGTACATACACTTTGGCCAACCCATTGTTACTTGAGGTTTTTGGTAATTAGTCAGAAAATAATACACTAACTATGAAAGGACTTAACTTTTCTATGAAGCTGGTGACTGTTTCTCCTGCGTCTTTGAATCCCCAGTAGAGTGAATGGCATGTGGGGGGCCACTGTAGGTGATGAGTTCAACTGAATTGCCAGTAGGGCTGACCTCCCCAAATCAGATCTGTCTTCCTTTGTTTCACTCTAGGGGGTCCCCAAAGTCATAGTGTATAAATATGTTAAAACTGCGCTCAGATTTTTGGACTCTCTCTTTGCTGCCAGACATCGTTGGTGCCCGGGTTAACTCTGCTGATCTTACCCATGCCTCCAACAAATGCTTCTGGCCCCATGGTGTGTTCAGGGCACCCTAGAGTGTCTCTGGTTCAAGCTGACCCTGGACTCAGGCTGCCTGCGTTCAAAGCTGAGCCCCAACGCTTTCCTGTCAGGTCACCGTCGTCAAATTACTCACCTTTCCTTGCCTCACTTTCCTCCTCTGTGAAGTGGGAACCTTAACAGGAATAGGGCTCCCTCACGAGGTTGTGGTCAGATCTAAGTGATGGGTAATGGGCATAAACTGCTTACACCCAGTGCATCCGAGCCCTCCAGTGCTGGTGAAGCATGAGCTGCTCTTTAGGATCAGCAAGTCAAGAGGGAAAGGGTTAAAGGACATACAAGCCACGGAGTGACCAAAATTCTATTATGGTGAGGAAAACAGACCAGGCCTTTTTTGGCGGGGTGGGGGGCGGGCGGGTGGCTTCCCTCTCTTGTTTATTTTTTTCAAAAACAGAAAAAAAGGCTCTAGGTAATAAAATAACATCTGTTCAGTACAGCTTGTTGTGTGCATGCCTCGCTATGAAAAACAGTCTGTGTGAGAGTCGGGAGCCGGCTGTCCCGGTGGTCCCCCCGCCTGCGCCCCTCCACACTCGTCCCAACAGCGCCTTCTGTCACCACCGAGCCCACGGTCTGCATCCAAATTGTTCATATAAAAACAATGCCCACAGCAATGTCGTTAGGAAGGTTTAGTTTAAAGAGAGATGGAGACAGAGAGAGAGAGACAGGGTCCTGTGCTCCCCTCTCCCCTGACTTCAAACCCCAAGAGCTTAACCATTTTGAGCACTGATGGAATCAGTTTTTTTTCGGGGGGGGGGGCTGTCTTTGAAGTCCCTCAAGGCGTGTCTCGAAGTAAACCCGTCTCCCTTCTCCCTGGCCGTGTCTAACCCGTGCATGTGCAGCTTGTTCAAAAGATGTGGTTTCCTGAGCTGCCGGGGCTTGAGCGCTCTGCTTGGGAGGTGACTGGGGGAGCAGAGCAATGGGAAGGAGGTGGGGGTGTCAGAAGAGAGTGTGTGCACACTGGTGATCACTCAGACCCTAAGGCTGGGTCACCAGGGCCCTGCTTTCTCTTCCAGCACGCTTATCTCTTTACAGCTGTAGCCAAACTGTCAGGTCTGTAATGATGGTTTTGATTACAGAGGCCAAGCGCAGCTGTGTGTGGTGGGCTGGTGGGCTCACCCATCCCCCAAGCCCAAAAAGCCCTTTCCTTCCCCTCCCCTGGCTTGCGGTTTGTCATCTGTTCTCACAGAGCCCCCTTGTATTGGCCTGTGGCTTCCTGTTCTCAGTCTGATCCAAATTTACCCTGTGAGGCATTTCCCTGCACACACACGCATGCATGAGATCCCTCCCTTCCCTCTCCTCCACGCCCCCTCTTCTGAGGAAGGGTGGCAAAGAGGAAGAGAACAGTCAAGAGTGAATAGGTGTTGGCTGTGATCTTTACACAACCTGGCAGCCGATCCCACAGCTTATATTAGCTCCACAAGTCGAACAGATGGAACAAATTGACAGAATCGTGTTCACTCACCCTGGGCTGGAGAAGCAGCTGAGTTGCTGTTTGAAGTTGGGAGTTTGAATGTGTTTTCCCCCCTCCGAGTGGAATTTCTGGTTGTATTGAAAAAGCCATGGCTTAGCACCGGATGGTGGCGTGAAACGGTTAATGAGCCTGGTGCATCTTGCTCCCCCAGCCAGCCAGCTCTCTCACAGTCTCTCTTTTGCTTTCTTTTGAATGGTCATGGGGTTATTTTTTTTGTAAAGGTAAACATGTATATATTTGTTTCTTAGAAACAAATGTTCCCCCCTCCTGCCTTTGAAGCAATGATTATTAGCGACCTGAAGTTCGTTGTGAGAAGTCTGATAGTATCACTTGACCTGAAGTAGAATACAGATAGAATACAGAGTGTTTGGGGTTGACATCAGCCACTCCCCTGCCCTGCTCCCTGTCCTCAGCCCACCCCGTGAGGACCAGCATCGTTCTGGTTAAGAGTTGTAATGTATTACATACATTTGCCTTTTCTAGGACTTCAGGATGCATTTGACAGTGACTGGGAAACTGGGAAAATCATGCCAAACAATTACAAAAATGGATCAGATGATGGAGTCCTTGCCTACAAACTCCTGGTGCAAACCGGCAGCCGTGATAAACCCATCGACATCAGTCAGGTACTTTCACTGCCCTACACCGTGGGAGTTGCGGAGGGCGCTGTTGAGCAGTGCTTTGGGGCAGCTGCCATAGTGAAGACTGGTTGACAGCCTGCGATCCCAGCCTTGGCCCCTGGGAGACCTGAGGCAGCAGGCACTGTAGAATATTGAGTTGGCTCTAATTCACTTCATCCCACCAGCTAATTGTATGACCACAGGCAAAACAGACAGCTTCACTTTGCTCATCTGTCAAGTGGGGACAAGTGTGTTACCTGCCTCCAGAGCAGTTGTCAAAACAAAGTACAGTCAAGACATGCAGGCTCTTTCAGATGCTAGGAATGCTGTGTTGTCCTGTTCTCTTTCGAATTCTAGTACTTGTTATCATGGTGGTCTTGGTTATATTCAAACTTGGAAAGATGTGTGCATTGGGTAGCAGTCATCTGAATGAACAGAATTTGGGGTGGACGGATGGGTTAGGAGATCAAAGAGGTTACTAAAAGAATGGAGGATTTGTTGCGTGTGGTTCCTTTGGGTCACCCTGGCCCGAGGGGAAGAGAGGGAGGACAGACAGATTGCTGTCATGAGTGAGGCGAATGGAAATGCACATCGTTGGAATCTGAGTGGACTCACCATTCTGCTCACTCCCCTAGGTAATAAGAGCTGCTTCTATTTGGTAATCCTATTCTCCAACTGCAGATGCATCTTCTCTGGAACACTTGGATTCCAGAATTTTCCTTTTGATTCCTCAGGCATGTTGGGGAGTGTGTTTGGACCCTTCAGATTTCAAATGAGTCCAACACTACTACTGCCTTTCCCAGATCCTATTCCCTCTGCTCTTTCTAGCTTACTTGCTTCACCTTCAGGCAGAAAACCGTCATGCTAATGATCTTCCCAGCAGCTCTGTTTATTGTCTCTCCTTTTTTGCTGGCATTAAAGGTGACACATTTACAAAGTACATTGTTCAGAGTTATTATGGAGTGTGAACTCAGTGCTTTATGGCCGCATGCAGCACGCTGTCAGGTTTGACAAGGATGTGGGCAGAGGAGCCTGCCTGAGAGAGAACGGGGGATGCCCGGGTGTTGGGTTGGGCTTTAGGGACCAGGGACACCGTGGAACAAATGTGATTGGCAAGGCCCCCAGACATCATTTCCTCTGCCTGGGAGGGAGAAAAGCGTGCTGCATGCATGGAGGCCATGAGCTGTACTATGTAATTCCAGAGATGGCTTGAAGACATACAGTTGTTACATATCCTGTGGATTAATTGAATCCAGATCCCTGAAATTTAGTTCTCTCACTCTCCTCCACTCTCTTTCTTCCTTCGCTCTTTCTCTGTTTAACTGCTGTCACTGGTGTTTTTCATTTTGTTAAAAAAAGACCAAAAATGTTGGAACGAGGCCTGAATCTAAAGTAAATAGGAAAAAAAATATATGTGCATATGTGTGTGTGCATCTCACAGTGTTTTTTTACGTAAGCAAAGCCCACAAGACCTACTTCAGAGGGAGTGTGCATTTGGCCACACGTAGGATGTGGCCCATTGAGTGTGGCCACCTTTCAGAAGTCACGTTACCCCAAAACATCGTGGTTGTGTGCCGTCCCTTCCACTCTCTGGCAATGGGCACTTTTTGAATACACAGGTCATGGGAGGCTAGTGTTAGCAAAATTTATACAGATGTTGTTTTATTTTTATAGCTCTCCTCCATTTACTGGGTGGCATTTCCTTCAGTGTTAACAGCAGAGGTTAACTGCACACAGACGTGTATGGGGATTCTTGCCAGGTTTTTTTCCCCCTTCCCCTCCTATAAATATGTTTCTCCAGATTGTTCATTCTCTGCCTTGGCTGCAGACAGTCTTTTAGCATTCAGATTTAATTGGTGCAGTCAATTCCTGGGCCATCTGCAGAGCTGTGTGTGTGTCATAAACACGCAGATTATTGCATCCTTGGATAAGTGCATTTTGAAAGAAACCAAAGGTGTTCTATGGGATTTTCTCCACTTTCAAACAGTGAGCATTCGTTTGTTTGTTGCAAACGCTAGTGCAGAGCTCTGCCTTCCTTCTCTCCAGGCAGGAATGTGTTTGCCCCAAACCCCATTCTGAAAGGCCCCTGTTCTTCCCATTTTGCAGTTGACTAAACGGCGCCTGGTGGATGCAGACGGCATCATTAATCCCAGCGCTTTCTACATCTACCTGACCGCTTGGGTCAGCAATGACCCCGTGGCTTATGCCGCCTCCCAGGCCAACATCCGGCCTCACCGTCCTGAGTGGGTCCACGACAAAGCCGACTACATGCCGGAAACCAGGCTGAGAAGTAAGTAGCCCCCCGTTGAGGGCCTTCGGGTTTATGGAGGCGCCTCGCCCCTTTCCCTTTCTTCCAGGCTCAGTCACAGCCCCTGTCCATTGACGCTACCCAGGGTTCAGAAGTGTACGCAGAACAATATATTTCTTTTAGTTGAAAACTCTGAGAGACGGATGAGGGTGTGTAAAGGAATACAACCTGAGCCCCATCACACTGAGAAATAAGAGTCTCCAGTCTCCCGTGTAGCTTGACCGCTAAGACGCCCACCAGGCATTCTCTTGAGTGCCAGCTGTTCCGTGTGCAAGTGGGGATGCCTCCAGGTTGAGTGTTCTTTTACTATTGCAGAGTTTTATTGCTGAGGATCATATGTTTATCTTGACTTTGTCAACTCTGCTGTTGAAGGGATTTTTGGCAAGTCGGGTCACCCCTATAAGCCACCAAGCACCTGTGCTCTGTCAGAGCTGTTTAAACCAGAGCAGAAAAGTCTGTACACAGCAGCGTCCTCTTCCTTTCACCTCTCAGCCCTGACCCTGAAATGTGGTTCTGCGTGGACTTGACTTGCATTATGTTAGAGATATTAGTAGCTTATACCTTGGACGTGAGGCCGAGGGAGGAGGTGAGAAAGAAGACAGTCCCTTTGCAGACATGGCTGGAGAGTCAGTGGGTTGTGCTTCCTTGTATCTAAACCCCAGAGCTTGTGGCAAGCAGCCAAGGCTTGTCTTAATGAAAATTTATAGTTGAGATTATAATAGGGCAAATCATGTTTAGCAAGTCAACTGAATGACCCCGAAGGGTCTGGAACACACACCAGCAGTAACTAAATGCTTGTTGTGTAAGGATTTCTTCCCCTGCTGTTGAAGACTTAGCATTGCATTGAAAAAGAAGCATGGAAGGTTTAAGTGTGTTAGATCACTAAAAGGATAAGAAAGTTAAGCATTTTTCTCAATAAAGCATTTTCAAGTTATTTTGTTCTCATAAGTGATTGAGTAAAACAGTTTGAACTTAGTATTTTCCCTTGTGTCAGTTGAACGAAAAATGCTCCCGCAACTGAATGCTTAAGTTGTTTAGACCCATTACAAAAGTGACTGCTTTTAGAAGATTAAAATCGAAGATTAAATACACTAATCACAGGCTTCTCCCCACCCCCCCAAAAAAATAAAGGTTGATTATTGCTTAAAATTTTTTACACCAAAGATTAAAATTGAAAAGACCCAAAGACTGTCATCGGCATTGTTTGTCCTTTATGTTGAAAGAAACATGGTGAGTGGACTTCCTTGCAGAGTTCTTTCTCTGTGCGTTGCAATTATGGAGAATCCAGGGGCACACATCTGGTATGGCCGATGATGGGAAGTTGTCGCCTCTCTTCCATACCTGGATGGCGTCCATTTGCCTTTCTCAGTATTGCAAGGAACTCCTCACCAGGGCCCCCTCCCTGTTGCCCTCTCTGTCCAGTCCCTGCAGCAGAGCCCATCGAATACGCTCAGTTCCCTTTCTACCTCAACGGCTTGCGTGACACCTCAGACTTCGTGGAAGCGATCGAAAAAGTCAGAACCATCTGCAACAACTACACGAACCTGGGCCTCTCCAGCTACCCCAACGGCTACCCCTTTCTCTTCTGGGAGCAGTACATCGGCCTCCGCCACTGGCTCCTGCTGTCCGTCAGTGTGGTGCTGGCCTGCACGTTTCTCGTGTGTGCCGTCTTCCTCCTGAACCCCTGGACAGCCGGGATCATTGTGAGTTTATTCTGAGGGTCTTTGTGGAAGTCAGATTCCTTTCAGCGTAGCTCTTTCTGCAGCCGGGAAGTCTTGTTTATATCTGGGCCTCTGGAGGAGGGTATAGATAGCATCATCTGTACTGTATTTATTCTGCTAGAGGTGGCGAGGTTCATGGTCAGGTAGAGCCTTTAATGGCCTTAATCCTGTATCCCCTATCCCACAGGTTTAAACTTTCTATGTAAAGATAGGGGAGTTTTAAGCACACTTTACATGACAGCTCTGAGCATTTATTAAATACAAACACTCAAAGCATAATTTTTTTTTAATTCAAGTGTCATTTTGTGACTACATCCCAGACCAAGTATTGAGAAAGTTCTTCTAAATGGAGGGGTAATCGTAAGAGTTAGGACAGTGGTATATGGATAAAATGGTTTTAGGGATGGTTTTGTGTGTTGTGTGTATTTTAACTCTTGGGAGGAAATGATAAACTAGTATTACTAACCTATTTTTTGGCATCCTTTCTCTAAGTATAATTTTCATGTAGAGTCTAATAAAATCATGGCAGTGTTTAACTTCCATGAACTGTGGTACAGCCTTCAAAATGCCAAAATTATAAAAACAGAGACCAGGTCTAGTTTCTGCACCATAAGTCTGTGCAGCAGGTATGTTAAAAGGTAAATGTTTAGTCTGTAGGAGTTTTCATGGTACTTAAGCAATTGATGTTGTCCATCTTTCATTAGCTTATTAAAAGAAAGCAAAGGGAACTTTATTATGCTTGTCCTTCCCCCCACCCACTGCCTGCTGCCCCACCCCCGAGAAGAAAAGATCATTCTCTCCTCTTTCACCCCTGTAAAGTTGTTTTATTTGTATTTTCTCCCCTTTGGCCCAAAAAACTCCAAAGCCTACCTCACAGAGTTTCTTTCCATCTCCTGCAAATTTTTACAAGGCAGATGAAAGATAAATATAAGCTGTTCCGTGCATCTAACTGTTTGCTTTGTCCACTCCATTTGTTCAACATTTCTTCAAAGTGAAGGGGTTCATAACCTGAGCCACATCAGCTGACGACCGGTGCCCTTTCTCCACTTAACTTGCTCCCAAGTCATCCTCACTCAGCCCCTGGGCTCTCCAAACAAAAGCAAAGCTACTTTTACATAAAAGAACTTTTTCTTTTTTGAGGAAGATTAGCCCTGAGCTAACATCTGTTGTCAATCTTCCTCTTTTTTGCTGGGGAAGATTGGCCCTGGGCTGTCATGCCGTGCCCATCTTCCTCTACTTTTATATAGGACACCGCCACAGCATGGCCTGACAAGCAGTGTGTCCGTCTGTGCCTGGGATCCGAACCTCTGAAGCCCAGGCCGCTGAAGCAGAGTGCACACACTTAACTGCTACACCACCTGGCCGGCCCCTAAAAGAACTTCTTTTTCACCCCATCGTATCAGCTTTCTTTAGGATGGAGGATGAGCAACCAAAAACTCTACAGTTTCAACTCAGTATAAGTTCAAAACAGAAGGACATACCTTGTTTTAAACTGTATTAAATCTGTAGCTAGTGACGAGTCCGTATGTGTGTAATTCTTCGTGGGTGGTTCTGGTGGAATAGTTTTGAACATATGTTTGCTTTCTAGATTGCGTATACTGGAAAAACATTTTGCAGTAGAATACTAAACTCTATCTTTCTGTACTCCTTCTACTGCCTTATTGTCCCAAAGTGGCTGTCCCGAAATTGTTCCAAAGCCTCCCTTCCCGGCAGGGAGACGTTCAGTTAGGGAGTGGAGACAGTTGTCCACAGTTAGAGCCAGTCAGAGCCTCCATCGTCTTCAGGTCCCAGTGTGTCTCTGCTCTTAATCTGAAGTGAGGCCACATCCATACTTCATCACCTCCCTTGTGTCAACACCCAGAGTGTGTTTGTACCCAGCCACTCATCTGTGTGTCTTTCTAAAGGTGACGGTCCTAGCCCTGATGACGATTGAGCTCTTCGGCATGATGGGCCTCATTGGAATCAAGCTCAGTGCTGTGCCTGTGGTCATCTTGATCGCTTCTGTTGGCATAGGAGTGGAGTTCACCGTTCACGTTGCTCTGGTATGGGAAACGTTTTCAGCTAAAACTTTATGAAAAGGAGCACATTTCCTCTAGCTCTTATAGTCTGCAAGTTGGGAACTTTCTCATTTTTGCCAACGTCAAGAAACACACCTGACACATGTCACAGTGAAAAGGCTTCAGAGCACAGGCATTCCCTGGGAGTGGCAGAAATTTGGCTGGATTCCTTTTCCTCTTGGTGACCGTCACGAGAAAGGCATTGAAGGTGAAGTGAGCTGGTGTGTTCTAGTGGGCCAGGAGGGATTCTGCTTATTTGGTGTTGTCACTGATGTCACCACAAGTCGTAAAGTTGTCAACTTTGTTCGTAAGACAGACAGTGTATGAGTGGGTGTGTGTCGGCGTGTGCGGGCATGTGCATGCAGGAATACACACAATTTTAAAAACCACAGTAAAAAGCAGGGATGAAATGAGACCACACTCACAGGCATGGTGGGGATGGCATCACTGAGGGTGAAGCGAGTTGGCAGCCGAGGAAGCCTCCTGGGATCTGTGAGCAAAGGCACAGGCTCTTGGCACCGGGGAGCTGCCTCTCCCATCTCAGCTCCCTCTGCCTCTCAGCCTCAGAATTCATGACAGCAGAGAGTAGGACAACTAGTGTTACTCTCTACAGGAATGTTTTTCCCCTCTCTCTTCCTATGCCCTGTCCTGTGAATGCTTTGTTGGAGGAAATTAAACTTCAGGAGGAGTCTTCAATCCAAGAGACAAGCCCATTGTATACATTTATCAGAGAATTATTCAAAAGCCTCATAGCAATGTGTAAATTATGTTGCATCTGTGCTTATAGCCTAAGTTCTTAGGGTTATTGGTAGACATTCAATAAATACTTACTGACTGAATATTTATTCTGAATATTTAAACAGATGTTTCAATGCCTGGCCAGGAAACCCAGCACTGGACTTGGATCCAATTACTTGTATCTCTGTTTTTGCAGTCTCTAGCATTGATTTTCTTGCACCCAACATGTGGCATATGCATGTCTACACATAGGCACATCTCCACACATGCTTCTTTGGTCCTTCCACAGGAGTCTTGCAGGGCAGCAGTTATTTTACAACTTAGAGATTGTAAATTTTCGTGTTTTAGAAGGACTGTTTTGTTGAAGTTATCCTATATGTCTCCCAGTGTATAATGAAAAGCTGATAATGCAGAAACAGTATTCTCTAAATTTTGAGGCTGCCCAAATTACTTTCCTCCATTGAGCTGGGAGGAGGGAAAGAGGGTTTTTAAAAAAGGAAAGCCCACCAGCCTAGCGCTTAGAAAACACACAATCCTAATATCATTTCTTCAAAACGGAGAAAAATTTGCATGTGAGTGAAAAATACACAAGTTATTTTATTCTGATGCAAATGAAAACTACGGTTTCTGGTGGCTAGCATTGCAAACAAGGGCAGATCTATCCTAGAACAGATATTTACAATGGAAATGCCGACTATAGTCTCTAAACTGTACTGGCACCCCAGGTCTCTGCTCATGAGGTAGTATGAACATAAATGCCACAGCATGTTGAATAAACAACTAAGGACTGCCTCTGCTCCTCATGCAAGATGTAATTCTGAGAATTTAAGGAGTCTCAAGAGCTGATGTGGCTTTATGGGGTCAGTGCTTCTAGCCCAAGTCTTCATCAAGAGACCATCCACACACGGGACATGATGTTCTTATCCTATCCTGTGTGTGAATGTCTATTGAAAGGAGGCAGTTACTGCTCTTACAAGGTTTGTAAAATGATGGAATAAGGTTGGTGAAGAGGACTCTTCTTCTGTGAACATCTTCAAGGAACCCTGTCAGTTCGCTGTTTCGGAAGCATAAGTTGTGTGCGAGAGGATATGCCCACCCTGACCCTCTTGGCCTCATGGCCCAAACATGGCAGAGAGCAACATGGTTCCAGATGGTCTTGATGCTTTCTTCCCAAGAGAGAAAGGCGACTCTGTTGACCCTCATGTCTCCCAACTCTGAAAGAGCATGTGCATACGTAGTATGCACTTGAGAGAAAAGTATGAAAACTCATAGCACACCTTTGTACGCTGTTATTTCTTCATCTGTTAAGGAGAATAACCTTCCTGTCCTTCCACAGTGTACATAAGGGATGGGAATGCACCCTGCAATGAGCTGTAGGCCTTGATTTTTAAGGAGCTACAGCTTGTAAAGGCTCTGAGCTGCCTTTTCAGCATATCCTAGAGCAGTCTGAACTTTGAGGCAGAGAATGAACTTGTGCCAGGTTCAGCCCTCCCTGATGGAGTCCCACTGTAGGACCAGGAGGGATCTGACGGTAACTGACCCACATGGAAACGGTCTTGGGTAAAACTCTCAAGCCAACATTCCGTGTAAAGTTCCCATTTTGTATCAATAGCATTCTTGACCTAGAAGAGCTTTAGGATTGCAAAGGAGGCAAGAATATGTCCACACATAGAGTAGGCTTGATTTGAATTTACAGTTCTGTATTTTTCTTGTATACCTTCGTGGTACTTACTAATGTACTACAAACACATTAGTTTGAACAGCGACAAATTCTAACCTCAGCGTAATCATGAGGAAATATGTATTTAGCTCCCAGGTGCACGTGACACCAAATTAAGCCCATTTGGAAGTAAGATCTCGACCATCCAAAAAATCAGGCAAAATGCTGTGCTTTCACAACTGGAGGTCTCCCACGTCAATGGTGTAAGATAATTTGAGTGGGGGAGAAAACTTACGGGTGAGTAGCAGTGAAAAGAAGGGAATATTTTGCTCATTTTTGTATAGTTTTGGTTTTGTTTTTAAATTTAAGGTTAATATTCTTTTCTTTTTTTATTGTTGTTATTCTGAGATTTACATCAGCGCCAAATATGACCCAGTATCATGAGCAGGTCATTTTAGTGTAAGCCTAGATTTAGCTCGTTGAGCAACCCTGATGAAACATTCCAAGAGCTAACCAGGAAGACCTGAGAAGTTCTGTAGAGGCATCTTAAAGCAGTGTATAGCACCTAAGACAGAGCTGACCATCAACGGAGTCGAGTCCAGGAGTCTGACCATGTGAACTCTGCTCGTTGCACAGGCGTTTCTGACGGCCATCGGCGATAAGAACCGCAGGGCCGTGCTGGCCCTGGAGCACATGTTTGCACCCGTCCTGGACGGTGCTGTTTCCACTCTGCTGGGAGTGCTGATGCTGGCAGGGTCCGAGTTTGATTTCATCGTCAGGTAAGGGGAGTGGGAGAGAAGACTTGTTTTAAAAATCACTGTTACAGCAACTAGAAGGATGTGCAACTATGACATACAACTATGTACTGGGGCTTTGGGGAAAAAAAAAGGAGGAGGATTGGCAATAGATGTTAGTTCAGGGCTGATCTTCCTCACAAAAAAAAAAAAATCACTTATTTGCTCGTGTGACCTCTGTTGCTTATTTCCTTCTGTATCTGGTAGATTGCAGCGTGTCTTGTGACTCTTTTTCCCCCCCAACTTTATCAAGGTATAATTGACAAATAAAAATGGTGTACATTTAAGGTGTACAACGTGATGTTTTGATTACACGTATACGTTGTGAAATGATTATCACAGTCTGCAACTCTACTTTTTTTTGAGTTCATTAACTCAGAGATATGCTGAGAAGTGTAAAGACAAGCTCTCTTCTAGAGCTATCTTGGGAGAAAAGATGGAGGTTTTGGGGCTAGCAGTGAAGGCAACTCCACAGCTCAAGGCCGAAGGATCACCCATATCCCAGTTATTGGCATCCCAGGTTAGAAATATCTACAGAAAGAGATGAAAAGAGACGACCGTGTTTCCCATTAATTGACTAAACTTGACCTTCACTTCTTCAAAACTGTAGAAAGGAAAACTTACCAATATCTAAAAATCGTCACCTAGATTTTATTCTTTTAAGAAGTGAAGATAATGTGCCCAGATTTCGTATTCAGGTTCCCACTAAGATTTAGGAAGCCTTAGGATGCCAAAGTATGTGACTTTGCTGTCAAATTTTGGGAATCAGAGCCTAGTGGAGACCTTTTGGAGACTTCTCTTTGGATCTCAAGGCAGGCAGTTTCTGGTGAATTTAATAAAGAATGTGATTTTGTGAAGTCTAGAAGGAGAGCAAGTTTTCCTTTGAAAAGCATTTGAGAACTGCAGGGAAAAACCATTTTCTTCTCTGAACCACATCCACAGCTTTGTGAAGGAGATGCTCTTGGATGTAACACTGCTGCTCCATGGAGGGGCAAGGCCAGAATCATCAATAAATAAAAGATAGTCCAGAAGCAGAGCCATGGTAAAGCAAGACCAAATGGGAGAAATGACTGGCTGTGCGGGATGCTTCCGTAGTCTGGAGAGAGAAACTAAACACGCTTTGCTGGTGTGTGTGTCTCTGATAGGCCCTTCATTTTCCAGTAAAAAGAAAGGGGTTTTATCTTTAAGTTTTAGCCAGAGTTTTTTTTATTATGGAAAAAAGATCACTCCCTTGTTTGTGGCATACCCCACCAGGCAGTCCAGTGTCATGGAGAGTTGGCCTTCCTAGAACGAGGGCCAGAGTTTGCTCCTTGCAGTTTGGTGTGGGATGAGTGAAGAGGTGACATGGCTGTTACAGTGTAGACAGGACTTCTCCTCTCTTCCTGTAACGTGCTTAGGGATCATCCGAGGCTCTCTGGAAATGCAGATGGGATTTCATGGGGTGGAGGAGCAGAGTCTGCATTTCTAGCCAGCTCCCAGGTGATGCCTGTGATGCTCGTCGTCTCAGCACAGACTGTTGATCAGTTCACGAGCCCATTAATGCATTCTTGTTGGTCAATCCCAGAGAGATATATGCCTAAACTAGATCAAGGTTTTGGTCTGGGTTTTGTTTTAAGCTCTTAATCTGACTTTGAGTTTTCCTTTATTTCCTCAGCATACACTTATTTGGACATTGGTAGTTTCTTTATGGTGTAAAAGCCCTATGTCAGGTAGATTTTTCTTTTGTGAAATTTCTCATCCAATTTTCAAAACATTCAAAAGTGCCGTTTCACACAACAGCAAGTAACATGGATCCCATCCTGCTCCGTGTAGCTTACGGTCTTCAGGGGGAAAGACAAGTTCACAGTACACAGTTCAGTGGTTCACAGTGCAAAACTGTGGGAAATGCAAGGTATGCTGGGATCGCAGAGGCTCTAATTCAGCCTTGTGGGGCTGCCCAGTGAGCCACAGAGAAGAAACTCAGCCAGAATTGGAGCAGCCAGCTGGGACCCTGGATGGAGGGCAGAGTCCCACCTCTCTCATCTAACCCAATGGCTTCTTGTTCTCTTCCAGAGATATCAGGGTTCTTGTTTCAAGCACTTAAAAGGGCTTCCCATTTTCTAGAACTGGATGGATTAGCCTGGTGAAGCCCTCACTGAGGTCGACTAAATGAGCAGACATTGTGTACACTAAGCCGTCAGAAATCTAATTGGTCTGTTTATTCTACGGTTAGATGGATGGGATGCAAATGTCTTAATGCCTGCTGCTGATATATGCCTCAGCCTAAGGTTCCAGCAGTTTACATTAGAGCAAGACGTTGGCTGCTTGGTTTTTACTAATGCAGCTCAGAAGTTTCTAGTGTTTACAATAGCTTCGAGGTATTTGTATTTTTATAGGGATTCTCTCTCCTTTCATCTAACGTTGAAACATATATAGACACAGCACAGTTTGGTGCCTGTTCCGTTTTATGATCAAGAGGACCATTAACAGATATCTTGTCCGCCCTCTTCCTGGAACATCCTAAGCTCACCCCTACCCCAGCCCACTTCCAGTAGAATCACCCTAGAAATCGTTAGTTACAGAAATGCACACTTGTGTGGAGCCTGCTCCCGCCAGCTGTGTGGAGTGTCCGCCAGCAGCTCTCCCTGCTGACAGGTTTACCTTGGTATTCATGAAGGATCCCAGACCTTAGCCCTCAATGGTGGGAAAGCAGGGCCACTTGTGCACTCTCCTCTTCTTCATGGTGCTGCGGCCTTTATGTTTCAATTGGCTGACGCAAAACAAGAGTATTCAGAGATGCTAAATTGTTCAACAAAAGATTGGCCCACAGAGCAGCCCTGTCTTTGTGGACTGCTCTCCCCCGCAAATGCCCCGGCAACCATAGAATGGGCAGCGTTTCTTTGCAGAAAGCTGGTTCCTGTGTTCTAAAAAGGTTGCAGTTGGAGCTATTGGGTAAAACTGGAACTCACAGAATTCTAGTTAGAAAGTTGTGATTAATGAAAGCACAGGGAAAGCCTTACCTGATATGCTGGAGACTTAATTAGAGATTCTGCTCTAAGATGCAGAAGCATTTCACAGTGGATTAGCTGCCTGCAGAAGTGGGCTGCTTTTCCTCCTGGGCTAAATTGTTTAAATTCTACACCCTTCACTTCATTTGTTTGCTTCTGCTGGGTTTTTGTGAACGGGGCCTCTCTGCATTGTATTTGTGCTTTCAGTCTGCTCAGCCATTCAGTTCACATTCCATATTTTTCTGTTTGTGTAACACATTCATAAATAACATTACATGCCATGAGATTTCAGCAAATTAACAAACTAATTTTTTTTTCTTCCCTTCACGAACTAACACTTTGGGTTGTGGAATGTAGTCCTCAGAGTCGTAAGGTAAAAAAAGAAAAAAATGCTTATCTCGTGCTGCATTTGAACGCAGTTTTGTAGCACCTTTTCAGTCGTGTGGATTGTGTTAATTTTGGGTTCTGACGTGCTGCAGTATTTGGGCACAGGAAGTTTCATTTCCTTGTGTCACAACAGTGAGTGTTCCTGCTCCTTGTGTCTCCAGGTATTTCTTTGCTGTGCTGGCGATCCTGACGGTCCTGGGTGTTCTCAATGGACTGGTTTTGCTGCCGGTCCTTTTGTCCTTCTTCGGGCCGTACCCTGAGGTCAGTAATTATGCCAGCATGACGTGCAACCCACAGGCCACCTGAATGCTGTTTTTCCTGGTGTCCCTCTAAATTTAGATATTTAGGTATATCCATATTTGCTGATCCTTTACTTTTTCAGTTAACATCTCAATAACTATGGCTTTTTTCTCTTCAGTTTCGTAGTTTGAGGGATGTAGTACTGGTTTGGTTTGTTTTTTCTAAACTGAGTGATTGGCAGCCTGCGTCTTGTAGGTCTGTGTCAACGAAGCGTTCTCCACTCCAGATGAATATCTGGGCTTGGACGAGAGTGAAGGGGGTGCAGCCTGCCTTCCAGTGTGTGAAGGCAGAGGGCAGTTCGTTTGCTCCAGCTGTCAGACCTGAGGGTCGTCGAGGTGGCAGAGGGGGAGGTGAATACAGGGTAGTGGGACAGGCAGAGCCCCTTGGACAGTACTGTGCTTTGAACTTGGAGTGTGGCCAACAGGTAAATGGATGATAACACTTTTAATATGCAGTCTCCTTCAATAGGTGTCTCCAGCCAACGGGCTAAACCGGCTGCCCACCCCTTCCCCTGAGCCGCCCTCCAGCGTGGTCCGGTTTGCTGTGCCCCCTGGTCACATGAACAACGGGTCTGATTCCTCTGACTCGGAGTACAGCTCTCAGACAACGGTGTCGGGCCTCAGCGAGGAGCTTCGGCACTACGAGGCCCAGCAGGGCATCAGGGGCCCTGCCCACCAAGTGATCGTGGAAGCCACAGAAAACCCTGTCTTCGCCCGCTCCACCGTGAGTCATCCTAGGGGGCAGCCCCTGCCTCTCAGCAGCGAGTCAGACAGGATGCAAAAATAAAGTATAGGTTAAGTGGAATCACATGAAATTGCCAATATTTGACTCTTCTTAAACTATAAAAATGTCAGTTTCATACGGTTGGATTTCATACAGATCGAAAAGGGCAGGGGCCAGTGACGCTAACTACACAGAGCATGCGCATATATCTTGTTCGGGCTGAGTACAATTTGAGCTTAAGGGCCTGTGGTAAAGCCTGTCTTGCCTCATTTTTTGTTTTGTTTTGTTTTGTTTTGTTTTGTTTTTTTATGCTGCATGTCATTTTAGAATGATAATTTAAAAAAATGTAGTGGTATTTTTATTGCCGGCAGAAGTAATTTTTTTTCCTACCACTTCTTTTACCTTTAATTGCCCTTGGTACAAAATAATTTCAATTATTATTGTCTAAGACTTTATCCAAAGCTTTTGTGGCTCCAAGCTCACGTTCTAGTTGGCTGGAAGGAGTAGAAAAGCTTAGCCTTCGGGAATTCAGGAAAGCCCTGAGCAGCCTAGGAGCCCCTTCTCCGAGGCTCCGAGCACCCTGGCCATGGCCTGCACTCCATGCTGCCCAGGATGTGCGTGGCCCCCCAGGCCTGGAACACAGCACACAAAACCCAAGGAAGGTGCTAAGGCTCGTGTTGCTCCAGCCGAGGGCCTCCTGCTGTCCCTCCAGGAAATGGGTATTCCAGTCCCAGGCCAGAGCAGCGCTTCCATGAAAGAGAGAGAGGCCAACCAAATAACCTGAATTTTCCTCCTCTTACCCCCCGTGACGACGCCTGCTGAGCTGCAGTGTGAATCTGGTTTTGTTCAGCAGGAGCCTAAAAATAGGTACAAGCTGAACGACTTTGAAGTTGGTCACGGTCGTCTTGATTGATGTGGCCACTGTGTTGCTCCATGCTTTGTATAGAGACCCAGAAACGAGATTCCTAACAACCCGACAGAGCAGCGCTGCCCCATGGAACTTTCTGCGGCAATGGAAATGCTCTCTGTGCTCTCCAAGGCAGTAGCCACTGGCCACATGTGGCTGTTGGGCACTTGAAACGCGGCTAGTACAACTAGGGAACTGAATTTTGAATTTTAATTTAAATGTAAATAGCCATATGTCCCTAATGGCTACCATATTCAACAATGTAGGTATGGGCAGTCCTGCCAGTGTCCTGCATTTGGGCAGGCAAGGGCCAGACACTTGGCAGTTTTAGAAACAGAGAAGCTCAGGGTCTGACTCTCTTGTGCAGGGCGGGGTGCCGGCTTGTGGGAGGGAGGCAGCTCGGATGCTCTCCGACCACAGCCCTGCATTTATGGGCAGCAGCTGTATGTGTCCAGCCAGCTGTGCTGGAGAAAGCCTAGACATAGGGTCCAAATAAGGCACTCCTCTGCCACGTGATGGAGGTTTTGAGAGAGCTGGTTTTTCTTTTGTGGGTGGAAGGCCCCCCTTGGCTCCCCAGGGCCTCTCCCAGTCATTTGTGGCGTTGGCTGAGTGCTTGGTTAAGAAGAGCTGTGTGTGGGTGGCCCGGCGGGAACCGGAGCCAGGAAGGGAGGGCTGGGAGCAGCGGGGGGCACTGCCCAGCCTGGGGTTGGCACTGGCCTGTTGTAACCTGCCCTCACCCTCTGCAGGTGGTCCATCCTGAAGCAAGACATCACCCACCCTCAAACCCTCGACAGCAGCCCCACACAGACTCAGGGTCCCTGCCACCAGGACGGCCAGGCCAGCAGCCCCAGAGGGAAGCCCCCAGAGAAGGCTTGCGGCCACCCCCCTACAGACCGCGCAGAGACGCTTTCGAAATTTCTACTGAAGGGCATTCTGGCCCTAGCAATAGGGACCGTGCAGGCCCCCGGGGAACTCGTTCCCACCACCCTCGGCACCCAGCCTTCACTGCCACGGGCAGCTCCATGCCCAGCTACTGCCAGCCCATCACCACCGTGACAGCCTCGGCATCTGTGACCGTCGCCGTGCACGGCCCGCCCACCTCCGGGCCCGGGCCCAGTCGGAACCCCCGAGGGGGCCTCTGCCCAGCCTATGAGGACTACCCCGAGACTGATCACGGGCTGTTTGAGGATCCCCATGTGCCTTTTAATGTCCGGTGCGAGAGGAGGGATTCCAAGGTGGAAGTCATTGAGCTGCAGGACGTGGAATGTGAGGAGAGGCCCCGGGGCCGCAGCTCCAACTGAGGTGTGTGCGTGTCACGGGTGGGGACCGCCGAGGGCCTTGAGTTGGGCTGCTCAGGAGCAGCGGAGGGACAGAGGGGGATGCAGAGGGCAAAGCGCCCTGGGTGCCTCAGGCTGCATCCTCCTGGAGCCCCCTGAGCATTGGTGTGTCCTGATCTGAACCCAGTGACCTCTTATCCCCAAGGCAGGTTCCAGGCTGGGCGTCTCCCCTCACTGCTAACCTGTGGAGGGTTAGTACAACTTAACTAAGATGCTAACAGCGTCACCTTTCACCTATTTTTCAGTCTTTATTAAAGTGTCGGAACAGGTGTATGTGATAAACACCCAGCTCCACGAATGGTTACAAAGTGAGCACCTCCACCAGCACCCAGATGAAGGAGGAGATTGTGACCAGCCCCCAGAAGCCCCTCAGGCCCTCACCCAGCCCTCCACCATCCTAACTTCTAATACCGTAGATCAGTTTTGCCTGTTTTTGTGCTTTATAAATATACACTCATATACCTATTACTTAGTTTGACTTCCTTTTTTTTCTTTTAAAGGGTGAATAAAATCTGAAGCAAAGAGGCCAAAGATTGGAAGCCCCCCCCCAACACCCCCCGCAAACTGCTTGAAGAGAACCGCTTGGAGTTATAAAGACATGCTGCGCACGATGGCAGTTCTCTGTTACTGTAACCAATTGTATTATTTTGTGAAATATTTCTATAAATATTTAAGAGGTGTACACATATGTAATATACGCAGGAACAATGTAAAGTAGTGTGATCTGGGGTTTCTCCACTCCTGCCCCCAGAGTGGGCAGTGGGGAGGCCGCAGCGGGGCCCCTCCCTCTTTGTACATTGGTCTCTGTGCCACAACCAAGTTTAACTTAGTCTTAAATTTCAGCATATGTTGCTGCTGCTTAATTATTGTATAATTTACCTGTATAATTCTATGCAAATATTGCTTATGTAATAGGATTATTTTGTAAAGATTTCTGTTTAAAATATTTTAAATTTGCATATCACAACCCTGTGGTAGTATGAAATGTTACTGTTAACTTTCAAGCACGCTATGCGTGATAATTTTGTTGTTGTTTATGAGCAGATATGAAGAAAGCATGTTAACCCGGTGGCTTCTCCAGGTGTAGTTGGATGCGGTTCTCCTGTCCAGCTGTGTGAATGCGTGTAACTTCCCAATGTACTGTACTGTGATTTTTTTTTTTCCTCTTGTGTTTCTTTTCGCTGTCTTTAACCCTTCGTGGGCTCTGCCCTAGTCAGGCTGGAAGAGTCAGGGTGTCTTGATGGCCTCGTGCTGGCGGAAGGCTAGCCTTAAACATTGCCTTCTCCTTTTGCCAGACTTGCTTTAACTTCAGGGCAACTCTTCAGATCATTGGCTGCCATCTAGACACCCCAATTCTTGCCTCCAAGGCAATAGGTTCCTTTGCATGATCACTGTGGTGGACGTTGGGCCCTCAGGGTGTGGAGCTAACATCTCTTCATCTGCGTTGGTGTTGACGAGTTAGAGAACATGCCTAGTGGTGAGCCTCAGCAGGCCCAGAGCAGGTACGCTCAAGTACACGGCCTTCATTGTACCTCTCATGACCAGCACACACGCGCGCACACATACACACCAGCCTTCACCCCCACAAAACATTTAGGAGTGGATTGGAAATCTGGAGATAATGACCCTCATACAGGTAGAAACACCTGTTAATTCTGGCGCCACAATAGAGTCAGAGGTGATGTTCTGAGTCTCTACAATTTAAAATCTCCCCCTCTTCCTAAATAGCACAGTTGGGTGGGGCTTTCTGGATCTGTGTGCATCTTCTTTAAAAATAAATAGTGAGCATCCCATGTGGTTATACGGAGTCGGAAGTTCTGTAGGATATGAGCTTCAGAAGGATCCTTCTCAGTGTTTTAATATTAACATTATGGGTACACACTTCCCAAATAAATTGTCTCCTTCCTCTCATCATTATTAGTGTTCTTTCAGAATGTGACATTTATTGAAGAGCAGGAAGATGCTAATGGCATACACCCCACTGAAGAATATATATGGAGGCAGATCTCTCAACGAGGCATTATTTTTAAAGATTTGCTTCTGTATTGATTCTCTTGTCTTGCTCTGAGGTTTGGTCTTCCTCAGCTCTTAGCCAGAGACTAGCAAACATCAGGGATGCAGTTGGTACCCAGACTAAGCTACTGTAGGCATGCTCAAATGGCAGCTCCATTGTGCCCTCCTGTTTTACATGGAAAATCTTAATCTAAGGCAGTGGGCCCCCAGTAGTACCCAGCAGTGTAGTGACCTCAGACCCTAAAACTCGCCACAAAGCTGTAAGATACTAATTTGAAGCCACCTGTGGCCACCAGGTGTGTGTGTTAATATGCCGGGGGCCCTGAAGGCCCCACTGATACTGTTTGCTGCATCTGTCAGCCACACTGTCTGTCTGTCTACCTAACACCCAGCTCTGCTCAGAAAACTTGTCCTGCATTCAGGAGAGAGAGGATGCAAAATTCTGAGGTCTGCTTCCCTCTGGCTCGTGGCATGCCCTTGCTTCCTTCTGAGCCCAGCCTGTGTGGTTGCATGACAGCTTGCATGGCCCCTGCACAGCATGGAACTTTCTCTGATAGTCACATTGGCAAAGGGAGAACTCGGGGGCTGGCAGGCAACTAGAATTTTTCTCTCTCTCCCTCTTTTAAATAGTTTAATTTTGTCTGTCTTGTTTGTTCATTTGGATGTTTTAATTTTTTTAAAAAAATCTTTGCTGATATTTATAATTTTGTATCATAAGAATGTTTTCCTACAGTATTTGTCATGCCAGTTTATAACAAAAAAAAATGCAGGGATTTTATTTCTATTGGAAACACTATTACAGCTATGTTTTACTTTTGAGCAGAACTTTTATTTGTATAGAGTGCTTACTAATGTTAAATAGTTCAGAGTATATAACATTTTCATTAAGGACTCATGGTAGGGTTTAGTGTGAGGAATTTAAAGGAAATAAATATTCAAACTGGGTCTCATTGTCTGCCAATTTTGGCAGAAATGGGTTTGTGTCATTTCAATTACAAAGATAAAAGTATGCCATATAATTTATTTATATGAAAATTTATTTTTGTAGTGTACATAGTAGTCATCAAGTCTTTTGACAGAAGTATATTTTTAAAGAATTTATATGTGATGAATCCGTAATGTCTGGAACTTTGCTGAGACATGAGTGGGGCACACTTTTCATTGTAAAGTACAGCAAGGAAAGAAAATGTTTAACAGTGTTAAGAGAGAGAGCAAGTGAATATTCCGGCAATTGTGAAATGTGTATTAGTTACCATTTGTGACCTAGTGTGGTTCTCATTTTAAACCTTGGAAGGCAAAAATGTACAAACTCTCTAAATATTAATGTTCAAACACTGATAGAAATTCTAACATGAATAAAAAATAATATAACTTGTTGGTTATGTCTTTGTTTATAGAATGTTTTTTAATTAAAATATTTTACAAAGGCAGTTAGTATGTCAGGTCATCATAAACTTGGTTGTTTCTTACTAACCTTGGTAAGTATTTTTTGTTCTACTTTGTGGAGGCATTGTTGATATAAGAAGAGTTCTGTTTTTATTTTCTGAGACCAAAAAAGTTCCTAAACTACCATTAGAATGATCCCTTCTATCTCTTAACATTCTTATTTTTTTATGTGATGCCTAATAATTAGAGGGAACATTTATAAAGACAAATTCAGTGATTATTAAAATAAATGAAGGTGTCATACTAAAACAGTATAGCTGATAATGGGGCTGACTGAACCTGATACAGAATGTTTTTCCTGAGTATTTATGATGTGATTATACCTTATCTTCATCACAGCCATGGAGAAAAATAAGACCAAGAATATTCTCCCCATTTTACAGTAGAAAGCAAGGAGTGGTAGGGAAGAACTCAAGATCCAAATTGCGCTAAGCCTGTGGTGAGGGTTCAGCAAACTGCAGCCCACGGGCCTCCTCCTGTTTTGGCAAAGATTTATCAGGAGACAGATGCACCCGTTCACAAACAGGTTGTCTAGAGCTGCTTTCCGGCACAGTTGAGTAGTTGTGACACAGATTGTATGGCCTGCAAAGCCTAAAATATTGACTAACTGGACCTTTTTGCCAGTCTATCTTAAGACAAGGTTATCGTGGGCCAGTGATACTCAAGTGGGGTCCATGGGTCGGCAGCTTTGGCATGTCCTGGAAGCTTGTTAGAAAAGCAGAAGTGGGGCCGGCCCCGTGGCTTAGCGGTTAAGTGCACGCGCTCTGCTACTGGCGGCCCGGGTTTGGATCCCGGGCGTGCACCGATGCACCGCTTGTCCAGCCATGCTGAGGCCGCGTCCCACATACAGCAACTAGAAGGATGTGCAACTATGACATACAACTATCTACTGGGGCTTTGGGGAAAAAAAGGAGGAGGATTGGCAATAGATGTTAGCGCAGAGCCGGTCTTCCTCAGCAAAAAGAGGAGGATTAGCACGGATGTTAGCTCAGGGCTGAGATTCCTCACAAAAAAAAAAAAAAAGCAGAAGTAACAGTGCCTCTGCAGACCTACTGAGTCCGAGTCCTAGGAGTGAGGCCCAGGAATCTTCCTTAACAAGCTATCCTGGTGGCTCTGATGCACCAGCAGAGGCAAGCCCTACATTCCTTCCAGCTGAGTGTGGCCGTGGTTCATAATTTTACTCGGGCTACACGGCCAGCGTAGGCCAGATCTGGAAACAACACAGATCCTAACTCTGTGTGGTCTTTCCACAGAAACACATGTTCATCTGGGGGAAAGAGTGGAGACCTGTGAACTCTGCATTTGTGTCTGGGAGTCCAGAGAAAGGAATTCCCTTTTTAGTGCTCTTCCGTGGCAGTGGGGCAGGACCTCAGGGCAGGGCGTGGGCTCCTGCCCTCACAGGCAGGGGAGGGAGGTCCACCCCGGGCCAGACCCTCTTCCTGCTGGGAGGGTTCCAGTTGGCCGACTCTGACTTGGGCAAGTTGCTTGAAACCTCGAGCCTGTGTCCTCATCTGTATATAAATTGCAGATGATGAATATCCCTCGCAGACTTCTCAAGGTCAAAAGCAATGATGGTTGTGATGAGGTCTGGACCAGAGGGGATAGTAAGAGTCAACAGAATGAGAATCAGAACCACCTCTGTGGACCCCACACTGACTTCTGGTTCAGTCACCCACTCTCAGCCTCTTCCTGTGTGGTGACGAGGACCATCGTAGAAGAGTTGCTATGGGAAGATTTCATTCTTACCGAGCCCCTGTTTCCAGGTCGAGGTACTACAGTAAACTCGGACAAAGGAATGAGATGCTCTGGAATCCATGTCCTCCCTAGTGCGTACTTTTCGTGGAAAAAATAATCAAGTGTTTAAGCAGGCTTTTCTGACTTATGTCCTCATTTTCTTACCTCCTGGTATAATCAGCAATCTGTTCCTAAGCGCTTCAGTAGTGAATTTCATACATAATGCTCACTTGGTTCATTCAAAAGTCATGGGGAATATGTACTCCCTGAGACTGAGCATGGAAAATATTAATTGCATTAATTGGAATTCAAATTGAGAGAGGCTTTCTTTTAGACGTGATTTATATCACCAAAATGAGCATTCATTGCCATCCAACTTTATATTCTTTTTAAATTACATATACTGAAGTGAGCTAACGTAGTTTTTCATGTTGGCCTAGGGAGAAGTTTTTAATCAGATTTGTGTCCCCAAATCCACCATATTTATTCAGGACTTAGGTAAACATAAGGCCCCATTTTTTTTGGCACAACGGACATATTTAACAGCTTTGGGAGTGCTGCATGCTGCTCAATTTTGGGCAGCAGCCACGTTGATGTAAAGGCAGGTGTTTCATTTTTGGTAACTGACAACCGACCTTCCAAAGGAGAAGTGAAGATGGCCTATTAATCATCCAAAAAGAATGTTTGCCAAGTTTTAATTACTTTTGATGAAGGCTGCACCTAATGAGAACCTGCCTCCAACACGAATCTGTTTAATTGTCCACATTGTCATGATGGAGGGCATGTTGGACGCCATTTTCTGCATAGTTTCTCTGCCAGGAAATGACAACAGCTGCCATCATAAGGATCTTGAAGGGATATTCTGATCTGTTAGGAACATGGTGGACCTCAGGGAAACAGAGAGACCCAGGTCTCTGTTACAAAAAGAAGTGAGCAATAGAAAGGACACAAATTAAACTCAGCAGAGCCAAATCATGTACTTTTGACATGGCAGGGTGTTTTTATTATCATTGATTTATGCCTCCTTCTTAGGGATTCCCTTTCTTGAGGCAAAGGGAACAGGGCCTTTCAGCTGAGATGCTGTGAAGGGAAGCGACCTTGTAAAGCTAGCATTTGCTCTGAGAATGAGACGGACCCCAGGGAGCAGTGCCTCCCAGAAGAGGCAACCAATAGCCTCTTCAAAGTCAGTTGAGCCTATTCGCATTCCTTTTTCCTGGAGAGTGTTCTCTTCATTCGTCGGCTTCCTATCCACAGGACTTGAGGCTGAGGGTCAGGAGTGTGATGTAAGTTAGCAACAATGCAAAAAATAAAGTAAGATAAGAGTTCACAGTAAAGCAAGCCCGGGAAATACCTCTGTCAACAGCACCATCTTCATACACAATGGACAACAGCTTGTATTCTCGTGGAAAGGGGGGTGGTGGATAAGAACCTGTTTTATTTTTATAAAGAAAAAAATCATGTAGATGGAGGAGAAACTGATGAGCACATTCTGACTGATGAGTTATTATATAATAATGAGGATTGCAGCATTAAGCCCAAGTCAAGATGCCAAGAGAATAATCTTCGTAATTACGAGGTTCAGTCAGCAGCAGTGGTAGGTGGACTCCTGTTGAGAGCCTCTTTTGCAGCAAGAGGAGAAGCAAGATGAGGCAGGAACAGAGAAAAGCAGGAGGCTGCCTGCTGTGGATTGAGAAACAGAACAGCTATCCATCAGCCACATCACAGGGGACATGGTCAGATGTCCAGAAAGTGAGGCCAATACTGTGGAAAAGACCAAAGTACCACCAAAACTGGGAAAAGATCATTAAAATGAGGAAGAGGTATGAAAAAAGATAGACTGGAACAGAGAGCCAAGAGATGGTCAAAGACCTTCTCTTTCAAAACATCCATGGGCTGTAAGAGCAGTTGCCAGGCCGTAACACGTGCATTGTGACTGTGCTGAAGTGTCAGTAAGCACACTGGGCCCTTCTATCAATGGATGACTTTTGTTTTCCTGTACAGCTCCCACCTGACATGGAATCGTGGAAGGTTATCATGAATCATGGGAGTTTGTCATGAATCATGGAAGCCTCAGCTATATTAGACCTTTGCCATCTAGTATCCAAGAAATCTGGAGAAGTGATGTGACACACCTAACATTAGCCAACACTTTAATGGTCAAGTCAGATTTAGAACCTGGATCTAGAACAGTCTGATGTTCTTATTCTCTCTTATTGCCCTCTTTTTTTTTTTGTGAGGAAGATCAGCCCTGAGCTAACATCCGTGCTAATTCTCCTCTGTACAGTGTGAGCTGAGTTTTGAGGAGAATACCAATGCAAGATCAAGAAGCCACCAGTCAAACTGGAAAGTTCTTGACAGCTCCTGAACCAAGCCACCACAACACTGCTTCCCAGCAGAAACACTAGAAGCAACACAAATATGGCCCCAGACTCACTTCTGCTTTCTGCTTTCTCTGACTGCACCAAATCAATGGGACTAAACCACATCCTAACCCCTAGCTGCAAAAGAGTCTGGGAAATGTTTTTAGTTCCTCACCTCTGAGATGTAAGATGGTTGGAATAAATGTTGGGCACCAATCCACCACAGTAATAAACAAAGTCCTTCAGCCATTAGGGAGCAAAGCCAGGATTCAAACTCAGGTCACGCTCTTAACCCCCACAGTACATTTCCTCCCATGATCCAGGAGGGTCTTTCTTATCTTTTCAAATTTGGGGATCTCTTCAGTCTGTGACTTGTCTAGAAATATTTCTGATCTCTACTATCTAAATTTGCATGTACCTATTATATTCACAGTTTCCATTGTTGTCATTGGCTGCAGACTTTTCTGATACAGCCTATACAGGAGGAAATAGAAACAACCAACTGTGTTGCTAGTCCATCCACATCGCCTCAGGCATCGGAAAGGCTTCGTTGTGTAGAGCCCTCCTCTTCCTGAGCCTGTCACTTCAAAATGCTTCTGTTTATGGAAGCTAGGAAAGCAGTTACTGGGCAATTAAACCCAGTGGTCTTAGTGATGCTTGGAATTACAGGAACTATAAGAAACATTAAAAAAAAACTTATGGTAATAATAATAGGAAATAGCTGCAATGAGAATGAAGCCTTCCTCAGATCTTCTCTTTGTGTCTTGGTCACATCAGTCCCACACCCCAAAATTCCTAAATACATCCCAGTGCACACTGATGCAGCAGCATGAAGCTCTCAGAGGACCATGACTGTCTGCCATGGGCAGCTCATGCACAAGGCAAGGTTGACACATGGGTCAGTATTACTCCTTCACAACCAGTACACACTTGGAAATAGACATTTTAAAGTCTCTAAAGAGAAGCAAATCAGCATTCCGAGCAAACATCCCCAATATCAAAGTTCATTTGTAAATCAAAACAAATGGATTTTTCTGACACAATTGTACAACTTCTTTTTAGGGAAGAATTCCCACAATAAGCCGTTAAGAGAAATCTTTCTTCATGTGGTTTGTTCAATAAAACCACACATATATATTTGGCTGTATACACAGAAGAAGCCCGATAAGTGACATAGCAGAACCTATATACATATTTTTTTGTGACACATTGATTATCTGGAAGATCAGAAAAAGCCTTGTGGGTCTGCAGAGACCACATGTTTACTGAAACTGAATAAAGTTCGTGATCTATTTATTGATCAATTAAAAGGCAGATTACGAAAAAAGTGGGTACATTATAATCCTGTTTCTGAAAAAAAAGTATCTTTATATAAAAGCAGAGGCAGTCAGAGAGGGTAGACATTTTCAATTATACTGTTCATACAAATAGTATTCAATATTATTTACTGATATTAATGTAACATTATTTCATAATTATTATATATTATTACTTAATATGTTGCATTACTCATTATTTATTATATTATGTTGTTTTATTATATTATTATTGTTTTGAGTGACCATATTTGTGTGTATCTGTATTTTTTAATTACTCTGCAAAAAACTATGTTACAAGGCACTTTTTAAAGATTTTATTTATTTATTTTTTCCCCCCAAATCCCCAGTAGATAGTTGCATGTCATAGCTGCACATCCTTCTAGTTGCTGCATGTGGGACGCGGCCCCAGCATGGCCGGAGAAGCGGTGCGTCGCTGCGCGCCTGGGGTCGGGCCGGGCCGCCAGCAGCGGAGCGCGTGCACTTAACCGCCAAGCCACGGGGCCAGCCCACAAGGCACTTTTTAAAAAAGAGATTTTATTATCTTCCCCCCTCATTTGCTTTCCCTTCTCTTTTCCCTCTCCCCACCCCCTTCTTTCCTCTTTTTCCTTTTCCAACTGGCATTTTGAAAACTATCTTTCTTCAGGGATTTCTTGCAAGCAGCCGAGAGTCACCACAGAAGCAAGGAGCCTCCTGGACGGTCGTGGTACTTGGTGGAGGACTCCCACGTGCTCTGGAGCAGTGACGGCAGCCTGGGCGCTGGGAGATGCTGCGAGGCAGGGCTGGGCTGGGTCTGTGGCAGACAAAGAGGCCGCTGCACATGGGAGGCGAGCAGATGCCAACAGACAGCTTTTGTGAGTCCCTTCATGTTAATTAACTTTTGTGAGAACCTTCATGTTAATTAACTTTGCTTGAGCTTTCCCTGGACTTGAAAGCTTTGGAGTGGTTTGTTTTGTAAAATGCTTTGACTCTGGGGAGAGCCGCTTCAAGAGGGAGAAAAGGAGAAACAAAAAGAAAGAAAGGGAACATTTTTAAGTGGGGCTTTGCTTACTAGGAAATTTCTTTCCTTGGCTCCATCTTTCCCCTCCCCCCACAAAGACTGACTGAACCATCAGCGAGAATTTTAATGGTCTTTTTCTTACCCTAAAAAATAAACCAGAACCAGACTTCCACAGCAGTGGGGACTGGCTTTGCCTCACCCAGCGAAGACAGGGGTGTGTGTGTGTGTGTGTGTGTGTGTGTGTGTGTGTATGTGTGTGTGTGAACACACACGTGTGTTTTAAAGGAAGCAAATTCAAAGTATGAAGAGCCTTGACCTAATTCATTCCAAGTTAGAGAAAAAGGAAAACAGAGCTAGATTTATGGGGCCAGTTCTGTAAGTGAACAAACTCGCCCATCCACAGAGCATCCGCACCCAGGTGAGAACAGGTGTGGCTCCCGGTGTTTCCAAGACTTCCTGTGACTGGACCGGATGTTAGAGTCCAAGAGAGGCTAAGTAAAAAGAGAAAGTGCTGCAAAGTGGAAAATCTAGTCAGCCCTCTAGTTATTTATAAAGTCAACACAGCATCAAACTACTGATTTACCTTTTCTCTCTCATTTGATTATGAAAATTTTCAAACATATAGAAAAAATTGAAAGAATCATACAATTAGCACTCATATACCCACATCCTACACTCTGTAATTAACACTTTGCTACACTTGCTTTTATCACATATGTAACGATCTATCCATCCCTCTTCCCTGTCCATCAAATCATCTTACTTGTTAGGCTTTTTGAAGTCACTAACATCAGTCAGTACACTTAAGCATGCATCTATTAACTAGAGTTCAATATTTGTTTATGGTTTGTGGAATTTTTTAGGTAAAATTTACATACAGTGAAATACACAAATCTAAAGTGGATCTTTTGATGAGTTTTAACAAATGCATACAATTTGCCTTTTTTAAAGATAATTTCAAACTTAACAAAAAGTTGCAAGAATAATACCAAGATCTCCCATCTGCCCTTTACCCAGATTCACTACTGTTTCTAACCAGTTGTAAGTGCACGCCTCATGTACCTTTACATCTGAATAATTCTGTGTATATTTCCTAAGATCAAGGCTATTCTCTTATTCAGGAGCTTTGACTTTGATATGACACTTTTATCCAAACTACAGCCCATATTCCCATTTTTCTTTTTTTTTTGGTGAGGAAGCCTGGCCCTGAGCTAATATCTCTGCCAGTCTTCCTCCACTGTCTATGCAGGATGCTGCCACAGCATGGCTTGATGAGTGGTATGCAGGTCCGCATCTGGGATCCGAACCTGCGAACCCCGGGCCGCCGAAGCAGAGCGCGCGAACTTAACCACTACACCACCGGCCTGGCCCCCACATTCCAATTTTGACAATTATCCCAATAATTTTCTTTAGAGCATTTCCCCTCCAATACAGGTTCCAATCCTTTGTGAATTATGATTTTAAATTTACTAAATGTCTTTCTTTAACTTGTTTAATGCTTTTTGGCTTAAATTCTATTTGTCTTATACCGCAATAACAATCCCTGAATTCTTGTTGTTTCCGTTAGCCTGGCAAATCTTTGTCCGTCTCTTTATTCTTCCTCTTTTTGATTCACTGCGCTTTAGGTGTGTCTTTCGATCACAGCATCGAGTTGGGTTTTGCTATATAAGCCAATTTGAAGATCTTTTCATATTGGGCAAGTTAAACCTATTCACATTTAATAATATGACATATTTGTGGTCTCAATTCCATCATATTATTTTATGTTATTAAAATGTATATTATATTGTATTCGTTGTGCTTCTTTCTCTATTTAGTATATCATCTATATTACTTTTAAAGTTTCTTTTGGTATTTAAGAATTTTTTGTTTTAGTTATTACTTTTGTATTTATATATTTTATAGTTCCCCTAATTCCTTTCTTTCTTACTTAACCTCTTATTATCCAACCCATCAGTGGTATCTTCTGACTCCCACTTATTACAACAGGCAATGTCTTATTCTGCTTTCTTCTGTCTTTGTCCTGTCTCCTCCCATTTTTTAGTTGTATTCTTTCTACTTTGTCAGAACATATAATATTAATATGCTTTCCACCCATGTTCCCTCCCTTGTTTTACTGTTAGCTTTACAATTAATTCTATTACATGCTCACCATTGGTTATTTTGCTGAGGTTTCTTCTGTTATCACTTAGTTGGATGAAGCTCATTCTCTAGTGTATCCTTCAGGAAGGGCATGTGTATAGTATCCTGTGGCTTGGATGACTTAGATGGATATAAAATCCTTAACTAGCACTTTCTTTCCTTATAAAATATATATATATTATATATATAAATATAAATATATATATATAAAATTTTATATATAAAACCCTTAACTAGCATGAGCATGCTGCCTCACTGTTGCCTTACTTTGCATCTGGCTCGGGAGCAGCTGATGCCACTCCTGATGGTCTTACCTACAAGTACCTGGATCTTTTTGCCTGGAGGCTCTGAGGATTTCTTCCCATTGTCCTAAAGTCTAATAGTTTTACTAGGATATGTCTTGGGGATCATAGTTTCATGTAAATTTTCAGAGTTATGCAGTAGGCCTGTTTTATATGTAGACTGAATTTTTTTTTCATTTCCAGAAAATTATCTTTGACGATAAATTTAAACACTAGTTCCATTCCAATATCTTGTTTGCCTCTTCAGGGACCACAGTTATTCATGTGCCAGACATTTTTTGTCTGCCTTCCATTTTGGCCACTTTCTCTTGGACCCTTTTAACTTGTTTATCTCATTTTAATTCTCTTGGTTGTTTGCCTACCTTTCTTCAATGTCCCTTATTAAGTTTCCATTGAAATATATTCTCCATTGGGACTTGTAATTTATTCTTAATTTCTGAGATAATTGAGTCTGTTCCTTCAATACCTTTCTTGAGTTCAATCAATTCACATTGCATTTCTTCCTGTTTTGCATCCACTTCTATTCTTAGTTTCTTTTAAATTTATGATTCTAGGATTTTTAAAACAATCTGTCTCCATATATTTGCTTTAGGAACTTACTTCAGTTTGGAGGGCTGTGTTAAGTTTTTTTCTGCTTTATGAATGATTTTTTGGGGGAGAATTTTCATCAGCTCAAATGTTATGATTAACATTTTCTGTTTTCTTCTTAACAATTGTTTTATAGGAAGTCAATTTGATTTTTTTCTATTTCTAGGCATTTATGGGCAGAGTTCCTTGATAAAGAGTGCCTTCTTACGCCAATTTATTGAAATGCAGTTTCTTTGATGGATGATGTTGATGGCAGTGGTGGTGGTGGTGGAGAAAGGGGATTGATTGGCACAATGGTGTACTGATAAATGTTTAACTAGATCTCCAGAGGAAAAAAGTAGCCTGATTCATGGCATTTGCCAGTTTCTGAGGTGTACATACTCCCTCCATGGCGAATTTCAAGCTACCAATGGGATGTCACTGAACACGGAGTTGGGAAGAGACTCTGTCAGGCCTCGTGAGCCAATATGACTCCTAAACCTCTTGTTTCTCTTTTGTTTTTGCATGATCTTCAGTTTCTCCTCTTATTTTCTTCTTGTCCTGCCTGGCAATGTCTTCAAGGGTACAACCCCTTCTCTATCTGATTTCTCCACTGAAGCTGCAACGCTTCTTCAAGGCTGCCTTTTCTGGCGCTGCTCATTTTAAGCCCCTCTGCTATAGCTGGTGCTCTGAACTACTAAGTCCCAGACACATGTTCAGTTTTTTGACACTTACTGTCAGACTTTTCTGGGGGTGATTTTACCTACGTTTCATGTATTTTTCACTTCCCTCTTATTTCTTACGGGTGGCTTAAGTCTCCCTCTCTCTACTCTCAGCATCCATAGGCTTGCAGTGGTGTGGGACTCTCCTGGAATTTGGTATTTATTTTTCTGTTTACAGGTAACTTGAAGGTCATAGCATTCTGTGCGTACTGCTAATGTTGAAGGCGTGGGTCCTGTGTTGTTTTATTTGCACTACTCGGTGATTTTACGTTGGGAAGTAGATGTATAAAGACGGAGATTTGGATTCAGACAGCCATCATTACCTCCCAGACATGAAGACTCTTCTGGCTTGACTTTTTATTACCAAATTCATTGATTGTTTCAATGTCATATTAATATAGGATGTGAAATGTTCACTTTTCCCCACTTCAGGTAAGATTTATCCCCTTAGGCTAAGTCTGTGTGCCCCGGTAAATAAAGCATGGTTTTGATGAATTGATCCAACCAAAACTTCAGGTCAAGTCTCATCCAGCTGTTCGTGTCAGTCTGACCTCAACGCATAGCAATTAGGCAGAAATGCTTGGCCTTTGGTGGCAGTGGTAGAGGGAAAGGGAGGGAAATATGTTAAAATAACAGCAATTTGAAGCTGGTTTTATTTCTTTATTATTTTATTGAGATTATAATAGTTTTTAACACTGTGAAATTTCAGCTGTTCATTATTTGTCAGTCACCATATATATGTCCCCCTTTACCCCTTATGCCCACCCCCCCAACCCCCTCCTCCTCTGGTAACCACTAATCTGTTCTCTTTGTCCCTGTGTTTGTTTATCTTCCACATATGAGTGAAATCATGTGGTGTTTATCTTTCTCTGTCTGGCTTATTTTGCTTAACATACTACCCTCAAGGTCCATCCATGTTGCTGCAAATGGGATGATTTTATCTTTTTTTATGGCTGAGTAGTATTCCATTGTGTATATATATACCACATCTTCTTTATCCAATCATCAGTCAGTGGGCACTTGGGTTGCTTCCACGTCTTGGCTATAGTGAATAATGCTGCAATGAGGGGTGCATAAGTCTCTTTGAATTGTTGATTTCAAGTTCTTTGGATAAATATCCAGTAGTGGGATAGCTGGATCATATGGTATTTCTATTTTTAATTTTTTGAGCAATCTTCATACTGTTTTCCATAGGCGCTGCACCAGTGTGAATTCCCATACACCGGGCAGTGTATGAGGGTTCCCTTTTCTCCACATCCTCTCCAACATTTGTTATTTTTTATAGTATAGCCACTCTGACAGGTGTAAGGTGATATCTCATTATAGTTTTGATTTGTGTTTCCCTGATGGTTAGTGATGTTGAACATCTTTTCATGTGCCTGTTGGCCATCTGTATATCTTCTTTGGAAAAATATCTGCTCATATCCTCTGCCCATTTTTTGATTGGGTTGTTTGTTTTATTGTTGTTGAGTTGTATGAGTTCTTTACATATTTTGGAGATTATCCCTTGTCAGATATTGCAAATATTTTCTCCCAGTTGGTGGGTTGTCTTTTCATTTTGTTCCTGGTTTCCGTTGCCTTTCAGAAGCTTTTTAGTCTGATGTAGTCCCATTTGTTTATTTTTTCTTTTGTTTCCCTTGCCTGAGTAGACATGGTATTTGAAAAGATGTGAAGCTATTTTTAATTTTGGAATACAATAGAGTAGGGCAAGTCCTCAATTAAAAGCTGTTCAACGTTCCTATGGCTCTCAGGGTTCACAAATGCATTTAATGTTCATTTGTTATTTAATCTCATCCCAACATGTCCCGTATGTGAAGATTTATCCATCTTTGAGTTTACCAAAATACCCAGCACAAATTCATGAGTAAAGCTGTTGATTTATTGATTTGATTTTATATTTTAAAAGGTTTTTTATTTTTTGAGTGCCAACATAGTGATAAAGTCAGTGACTCAGCAAAGCATAAAGGCTACAACATACAATCTGCAACACAGGCTACAATTCCATTTGCTCACACATTCATTTATTCATTCAGTCAGTCAACAAACATATTCTGAGCACAAGTTCCAGGGACTGTTCTAAGGCTTACGGGAAGAGGAGATGAATCTGACTTAGACTCTGCCTTGAAGTAGCTGTGCTCTCAGTTCCTTGCTGCCTTGCTGCCTCCAGTTTCAATCCTGGGCATCCCCTGTGCCTACACGACACTCAAGCAAGTCAATGCCACATTGAAAAATCCAATTTCTTGTCTGCATCTGTATCTTTTGTTTATCCCTGTAGATTTTTGATTCAAACACTGAAGTAACTCACCGTTTTTACGCATCTGTCATTGGGATGGTAAATGTCAGATTTGACTTCTTTTTCACTTTTCACTTCTCTGTTTTGATGCATCACAGTCACAATCACAGTTTTATGGACCTGGAGAAAAATTAAGTTTTCTAACTGCCTTAGAATGGAATATCTGCCACCTAACACAAACACTGATAGAATTTTGAATTTCATCTTAAAGAATTTGCTGTAAACTCTAGTAGGTTGTTTTGATGGAAAGAGATAAATATGTCTGTAGAAAGATTACAATGTTTTTAAAGATCTTGGTCCAAGGTTGCCTTCTGGTAATGGAAAAAAATAATTAGACTTCAAACTAACTGGACCTGGGGTAGTTTGGTTCGGTGAGGTAACATTCTAAATGGAAATTCTGAAAATGAAGTAAGGTAACACAAACTGGATGCCCATCCAAAGGATTTTTAAATGTATGTATGCATGTAAATACATCTTTCGGATCCTCAACAATATGACTTTCCTTGCCGAGATTCTCTTGCACAATATGATATAGGCCACTCTTGGTGAGCGGCCTGCTTTGAAGCGATGCATCGTGCGTGGCTCCTCAGATCTTGTAATTTTTCTCTGTTCGTGACACATTCACCAATATGCCCCCTCAATTACACATGCCCCTGCGGACCCGCGTTCTGCGGCTCCCTTTTCCTTCAGGGACTGCGTGAGAGAGACCCTGTCTGATTTCCTACGCTGAAGTGGAGAATGCTTCACGACCCCTCATCTTAAATGTGCAGCTGTGAAGCTGCCTTGCTTGAGTTGTATAAAAAAAGTTTATCAAGAAGCAAGGTGATTAGAGCTGGAAGGGCTCCACTGGCTATTGAGATTATGGATGATTTTTTTAATACTTTGCTGTATTTTCCAAATTTTTTTCAATGCATGTATATTACTTTTTTCAAAGCCACATGATCAAAATTTATTTTAAACACACACACACTAAAAATTGAAAGGAAATATACTAAAAGTATAGTTATGTGAATTGGAGTGATTTTTATATTCTTCATGTTTTTATTATTTTCTAAATATTATTTTTTAAATAAGAACAATTATACACAAAATATAGCCCATGAACTTCCAAAACCAAAAATCATTCTCTTTAGGGAAGTCAGTGAGAAAGCAGTCTTAGAACTTCTGATCTCTCAATATCTAGATCCCTTGTTTTCATTCTCTGCTTTAGATAACACTTCTTGATAAATGGTAAGATTTAATTTAAGACATTTTCAACCTTCTTGACTGTTTCAATGTTTTCAGCACACCTGACTATTCACTCTGCATCTCTGAGGCTCCCCCTCCCTCCAAAACACATACACACATACACGAACCACATCCCGCCCCCCACACACACGTCACAGTGGTGATCTCTGCGTAGCAGAAATATGATTTTGGTTTGTTTTTGCTTGTCTATATTTTCTCATTTTCTTCAGTGTACCAGTATTGCTTCTATAATAATGAACACTATTTTTAAAACAATAAATTGATCATGTAAATAACTGCCGTGCAGGCAAATAAATAAAACATTGCTCCATATTCTTATC
This sequence comes from Diceros bicornis minor, assembly GCF_020826845.1. NCBI lineage: Eukaryota > Metazoa > Chordata > Mammalia > Perissodactyla > Rhinocerotidae > Diceros > Diceros bicornis. The sequence continues at coordinate 4,913,680 of NC_080761.1, forward strand.
AACACTTGGTATTATCGGAAGTTTCCGTTTCTGGAAATCAGGTGAGTATATAGTGTTATCCAGAGTGGTGTTAACTGGCATTTCCTGATTATTAATGAGACAGCCATTGGTGTATTTATCTAGCTCAGCACAAAATCCACACTGTCTTAATTACTACGTTTTTAAAAAAATAAAATGTTGATATCTGGTAGAGCAGCTTCTCCACCCTTGGTCTAAATCTGTGCTGTCCAATACAGTGGCCACTAGCTACGTGTGTTCACTGAGCCCCTGAAATGTGGCTGGTCCAAACTGAGATGTGCTGTGAGCAGAAAATAGACATCAAAGGCTTAGCACCAAAAAAGAAGGAAAAATATTTTTTAATAATTGTTATATTGATTACATGTTGAAATAGTATTTTGGTTATATTGGGTAAAATAAAATACATCATTAAAATTAATGACACCCGTTTCTTGGGCCAGCCCTGTGGCGTAGTGGTTAAGTGTGCATGCTCTGCTGCTGACGGCCTGGGTTCGGATCCCGGTCGTGCACTGATGCACCGTTTGTCACGCCACGCTGTGGTGGCGTCCCACATAAAGTGGAGGAAGATCGGCCAGATGTTAGCTCAGGGCCAGTCTTCCTCAGCAAAAAGAGGAGGATTGGCATGGATGTTAGCTCAGGGCCGATCTTCCTCACAAAAAAAAAAAAAAATTAATCACATCCATTTCTTTTTACTTTTTTAAATGTGACTACTAGAAAATTTAAAATTACACACATGCTCACATTTTTGGCTCATGTTATATTTCTTTTGGACAGGATCATTCTTGAACTGTCTGGTTTTTCCACTTCTTAAGTCAAAATTGATAGTCACATTTTTTTCCTAGAAATTTTTCCATTTTGTCTAATTTTCAAATGTGTTATCACTAAGTTGTTCATAATGTTCTTTTATGATCTTTTTAATGTCTGCAGCATCTGTAGTGATGTCTCTGTGTATTTTCATAAAATTTCTGATTTTGGTTATTTGTGCCTTCTCTCTTTTTTTCTTGATCAGTCATGCTAGGTATTTGTCAATTATTAATCTTTTTAAAGAACAAACTTTTGACCTTATTGGTCCTCATTTTATGTGTTTGTTTTGTATTTTACTAACTTTCACTCCTGTATTTATTACTTTCTTCTTTTAATCCTCTTTGTGTTTATTTTGCTGTTCTTTTTCTAATTTTTGAGATGTATACTTCAGTTGTTGATTTTTAGACTTTTTTCTATTTTAATATATTTTCTGTTCCATATGTTTTAATATGTATTATTTCATTTTTGTTCAGTTTAAATATTTTCTAATTTCCATTGTGATTTCTTATTTGACCCATAATATATTTAGGAGTGTCTTTCATTATTTCCAACCAAATGAAAATTTTTTCCATGAATTATTGATTTAATTTTTTTTTTTTTTGGTGAGGAAGATTGGCCCTAAGCTAACATCTGTTGCCAATCTTCCTCTTTTTGATCGAGGAAGATTGTCCCTGAGCTAACATCTTTCTCTATTTTGTATATGGGACGCTGCCACAGCATGGCTTGATGAGCAGTGTGTAGGTCCGCATTCAGGATCTGAACCTGTGAACCCTGGGCCACCCAAGTGGAGCACAGGAACTCAAACACTATGTCACCAGGCCAGCCCTCTGATTTAACTTTTAATAATTGATTTCTAACATAATTTCATTGTAGTCAGAGAATATTTCTCTGTAAGATTTATTGAGACTTGCTTTTATGGCCCACTAGATTGTCAATTTTTATATGTTCCCTGTTTACTTGAAAAGACTGTGTACTCTGCAGTTGTTGGGGACAGGTTCTATACATAATTTAGGTTGAGTCTGTTAATCATACACAAATCTTCTATATCATGAATTTTTCTTTCAACTACTGAGAGAAATGTTTTAAAATTTCCTCTTATGGTTATGACTGTACCTATTTCTCATTTTGGTTGTCAATTTTTAATTTAAATATATTTAAATATACAAGAGTATAGGCATACAAATATTTAAAATTATTATTTTTGTAAATCTAGCCTGTATCATTGTGAACTAATTGTCTATCTCTCATAGGCCTTTTGCCTCAAAGTCCATTTAATCTAATATTCATAAAGCTACACCAGCTTTCTTCAGTTAATATTTGCATGGTATATATTTTTCCATCTTTTATATAAAGTATCTCTCTTAAACAGCATGTAGTTGAGTGTTTTTTTAAAAATATATATAACAGACTGACAGCTTTTTGTCTTTTATCTGAAGAATTTAGTCCATTTACATTTAATATAATTATTGGTATATTTTCATTTAAATATACACCCTTATTTTGTGCCTTCAGTTTATCCTACTTGTTCTGTATATTTTCCTAAACTTTTTTCCCTTTTTTTTCATTGACTGAGTATTTTCACATCACTCCCATTTTTTTGTTGTTGTTAGTTTTGAAGTTACACCTGTTATTTCCATTTTATGGTTACATAAAAAATTACAATATACATGTTTAATTGATGAAAGATAAAGTTAATCAATACCTTTCCAATTCTTCTCCAGTATTCCTGATCTCAGTTAATGATAACTCCATTTTTCCAGTTGCTCAGGCCTAAAACCTTGATCAGGGTAGGCTCCATGCATTTGAGACCTGTGCAGTCACACATGGCCCCACACTCAAAAGTGCCTTGGGCTTGGTTTAATGCCCTGCTGTAGCTGTCTTGAAATTCTTCATAAGTTTTGAACAGGGGGCCCTGAAATTTCATTTTGTACTGAGCTCTGCAAATTGTGTAACCAGTCCTGACTTTGATGTGTACTTGACTCCTCCTTTCCCCTCACGCCTCACATCTATTCCATTAGCAAATTCTATTGGCTTCACCTCCTAAATATATGCAGAATTTGACCATTTTTCACCATCCCTCACCCCACTACCACCATCCTAGTCCAAGTCACAATCATCCTTTGCTTGAATTATCAATTTAGAGCCAAGTGATCCTGTGTAAACTCAAATCAGATCATGTCACTCTGCTTAAACTCTCTGAAGGCATCACGCATTACTCAAGGTAAACTTACCAAGTCCTTACCATTACATAAAAGGCCCTACAGGATCTGACCCCTATTCCTTTCCTCACTGAATTTGCTACTTCTCCCTCCAACTCCTCAGATATAGCCACACTAGCATCTCTCCTGTTCCTGAGCACTCTATGCATGTTCCCCCTTCAGAGCCTCTGCAGCTGTTCTTCCTTCTACTTGGAATGCTCTACTCCTCTCGTTGCACCCACCCCCCCGCCCCCATCACACACACCCCAATAACTACATGGCTAGCTTCCTCAATTCTTTCAGGTTGACTCAACAGTCACCTTCTTGGTGCAATCTTCCCTCGCCATGCCATCTATAGTGTAAAAGCCAACACTCAATATTTTACATTCCCCTTCCCTGCTTTATTTCTGCACTTATCACTTTATAAGATACTTTTTTTTACTTATTTTTTTGTTTATTTTCTCTATTCCCACTAGAATATAAGTAAGCTCTAGAAACGACAAGAGTCTTGTCTGTTTGTTTATCATTGCATTCCTAGTGCTTAGAACAGCACCAGGTACATAATAGAAGCTCAAAAACTTTTCTTGAACGAATAAATGAATAATACAAGAATCATTGAAAATCTCAACTCTATGGATTACCCCAATGTATGTTATTGTTGTCTTGTATTTTAAATGTAACTTGTTCTTTAGAAAAAAGTAGATATTATTATTACTGTTTCTTTATAGTCAGTGTTCATTTACACTCACATATATTTTTACCACTTTCTTTGCACTTCATTCTTTCCTGCATTTTAGACCTGCCATCGAAATAGGCCAATGATTTCTTTTTGCCTAAAGTATAGCCTTTAGAATTACAGTTAGTGGGGGCCAGCCCCGTGGCATAGGGGTTAAGTACGTGCGCTCCTCTGCTGGCGGCCCGGGTTCGGATCCCCGGCGCGCACCAATGCAACGCTTGTCAGGCCATGCTGTGGCGGCATCCCATATAAAGTGGAGGAAGATGGGCACAGATGTTAGCCCAGGGCCAGTCTTGCTCAGCAAAAAGAGGAGGATGGGCATGGATGTTAGTTCAGGGCTGGTCTTCCTCACAAAAAAAAAAAAAAGAATTACAGTTAGTAAGTATCCTCTGGTTACAAACTTTCTCAATTCTTTTCTCTGAAAATATTTTTACCTCTCCTTTCTTTTTGGAAGATAATTTTCCTGGTATAGAACTCTAGGTGATAGTTACCTTCTTTCAGTACATTGAAAGTATCATTCCTCTGACTTCTGGCTTCTATTATTGCTGATGAGCTTTCAATCTAACAACTAATCAATCCATTGAAGAGAAATTGTCTTTATTCTCTGGTTGCTTTTTTTTTTTAATTTGTTTTTCTGCATTTTCATTTTGACGTGACCATGTGTGGATTTTTTTTTTCACATTTAGCATGTATTGGTAGGTTGAAAATTGGCCCCCCAAAAATATGTCCATGTCTTAATGTCTGGAATGTGTGAATTTTACTTTATTTGGAAAAATAATATTTGCATATGTAATTAAATTAAGAATTTTGAGATGAGGGCATTATCCCGGCTTATATAGGTGGGCCCTAAATGCCACCACAAATTTTCTCATAAGAAGTAGGCAAAGGGAGATTTGACATGCACACAGAGGAGGCATGTGACTACAGAGGCAGAGATTGCAGTGATGCAGCCACAAGCCAAAAAACACCAAGGGATGCTGGCAGCCACCAGAAGCTAGTAGAGGCAAGAAAGAGATTCTCCCCTAGAGCCCCCATAGGTAGTACAGCCCTGTGACACCTTGAATTCAGATGTCTAGTCTGCAGAAATGTGAGAGAATACATTTCTGTTGTTTTAAGCCACCACGTTTGTGGTAATTTGTTACAGCAGCCACAGAAAACTAGTACAGCAGGTTTAGGGCTCAGTGTGCCTCTCAAATGTGTGAATAGATGTCTTTAGTCAGTTCTAGAAAATTCCTAGCCATTATTTTTTCAAATATTGACTTTGCTATTTCTTTCTCTTTTCTTCTTTTGGAAATCAAATATATGCTATATTTTTCTCACTACATCATAGCTCCTACCTTCTCTTGTATATTTTCCATGTTTTTTCCGTCTCTGTGCTACATTCTGGATAATTTCTTCTGATCTGTACTGCAGTTCATAGATTCTGTCTTTTGCTGCTAAACAAATCTTTTAATTTTATTAAAGCATTTTTTACTTCTATGAGTTTTGTTTGACTCATATTCATATGGATACATGCTTGTCATGCTTTATAGTTTCCTATTCCGTGCAATAAATAAATTAGCATCTAGAAGACCCTGTAAGCTGGAAAACAGAGCTCCTAGAAGCTAAAGGGTGTGCAGTCCCACAACAGCCCAAAGTTCCCTAATTAGCAATAATTAAGTCTGGAGAGAATGATATATCTCAAAAAGAACTGTGGTGTGGCTTCTGCAATGGAGTGGACTGGAATCAAATACATAGAAACCTATAAAGTTTTTTATATTTATATTGGCTAAAGTGCTGCCAGCTCAGACTAAAATGGGGGGTTGATGCTACAATCCTCTTGTCTGTAATTGGTTATAAGATTCTAACTGATATTTATGGTGCCCCCCTCCACTACCATCCCATGTTCCCTTTCAATTCAGGGTTTACTTTTCAGGGTTATTTATCCAGTGGAATGACCCAAACCTTTATTAACAGAGATCTGAGCCCTTGGTCTTGCTGTGGTTCCTCTAATTTTTAATCACTGAACACAGTAAAACCAGTAGGTGGGTCTCTGGGTTCCACTCATACTCCTCCCTGTTCCTGTTATGTGGCACACACCCTATTTCCCTGGAGAATCGGGATAAATCAACCCAGCCAATACTTAATCCAACCTTTTATTTATTTATTTTTTTGGTGAGGCAGATTGACTCTGAGCTAACATCTGTGCCAATCTTCCTCTATTTTGTATGTGGGACACTGCCACAGCATGGCTTAATGAGCAGTGTGTAGGTCCACGCCCAGGATCCAAACCCACAAACCTGGGGCTGCCGAAGCAGAACATGTGAAGTTAACCACTACGCCACCGGGCTGGCCCTCCACTTAATCCAACTTTTGCCTGATCGTTTAGTGGAATGAGGAGCCTGAAATGATTGGTGGAAATCACAGCTTCCAATTCAGTGACTGTGTGCCCAACAGAAGCATTCCTCTCTTGGGTACTAAAATCTCTAAATCAATAGAGCCCAGAATCACAGACGCAATAAACAAAAATTTTGCAAGTGGCAATACAGAAAAATTTTGTAAGTAGGTGATTAAATGTAACAATGAGAGGAACCATGTGCTCTTCAACTCATTAATTCTGGCAATGAGAGAAATCACACCATTGGTCACTGATTGTAAGCATGTACTATATCCCATAAGGCAACATGCCAATCTCACAAGGTGTTATTGGCAACACATCTGAGTCTTCAATAAGCTATTTTGCTATGATGTCAGATGCCTCTGGGTACGTGGGAAGAGAAACCCATTTTCATTTTTCCATTGCCTTTCTTCTTTATGGAGTGAGCTTCTTTGTCAAAAACACAAAGATGCATAATGCATTCAGTAAGTACATGAATGGCATTGCTGGAAGAAGCATGGTGGGTGGGGAAGCTAATCCAAAACCAAAATAAGTATCTATGTAGGTTCATCAATTGCAACAAATGTCCCACTCTGGGGGGGGGGGATGCTGATAATGGGGGAGGCTATGCATGTGTAGGGGCAGAGGGTGTACAGGAAATCTCTGTACCTCCCACTCAATTTTGTTGTGAACCTAAAACTGCTCTAAAAAATAAAGTCTATTTTTAAAAATGAAAAAAACTGTCTCTCTTACATGCCCCCTCCTCCCAGGCGTGACACTTTTGCAGGGGTTCAGGGGTGGTCACTGCTGCTGGCAGGCTGGGCACTCAGGAGTGATGGCACTTGGCCTGGGTGAGGAGAAGTGACATGGTTTGTTCATTGACAGCCTCCTCTACTACTATTGTAGCCACATTTTTAAAAAGCTCTATTGAGCAAGCAGTTGGGAGGCTATGGGAAGAGGCTAACTAATGAAGGGTGGGTCATCTGTCTACCTGCATATTTGTAGCTGCCTCTGTGATAGGGGCCTTTGGGTGACCATTCACACAGGATACAAATATTCTTGCACACTATAACAAAGAAGCCCATTTACAATCTTCTTCCCCAAGTCTCCTTGTCACCACTTCTCCAATCTTTTTCTTCCAAGTCCCTGACCATTTGTCCAAATGAACAGCCACTGCCTATGAGACAATAAAGATCCTCACTTCAGGCAACCTTGTGCCTTTCAGGAAGAGCGAACAATGAGCCGTATCAATTAAAGTTCAGAAAACTGGAAGCGTGTGTTTCACTAATGTCCTGCTGACCCATTGAATCCTCGTTTTAGGAAACCACCTGAGAAAACCATCAGGACCACTTCCAATTGCACAGGCTATCTTATTGAATTCAGATTCTTTGGTAAGTGATCTTGAAAAATTCAGGTTATCTAACATTCAAATAATTGTCATTCCAGAGAGTAAGAATAGAGAAAATAGAGGGGAGGAGATTAACAATGAAATAATGTAAGAAACTTTCCCAGAACTGAAGGATACGAGTTTCTAGATGGAAAGGGCTTAGCACTACTAATGAAAACTAACCCACATCAAGGTGCATCAGTGTGAAATTCAGAACACAACGAACAAAAAAGAACTTCCAATATGCCAGGGAATGTCTTTTTAAAAGGTCACAATCTGAGCCAGCCCTGACAGCCTAGTGGTTAAAGTTTGGCGCTCTCACCACTTTGGCGGGGGTTTGTGTCCCTCACGTGGAACCATACCACCTGTCTGTCAGTTGCCATGCTGTGGCAGCTGCTCACATAGAAGAACTAGAAGGACTTACAAGTAGGATATACAACCATGCACTGGAGCTTTGGAAAGGAAAAAAGGTCAATATCTGATAGACTTTTTCATGCCTTCAGACTTCTTAATTATAACACTGGAACTTAAGAATAATAGAGCAATGCCTCAAAAAAAAGCCTGAAGGAAAGTAATCTCCAATATAGCTTCTATGTACAACAAACTATCAATTAAAAATGAGAGTAAAAAAAAGACAAGTTTGGACATTGCAGTTTCAAAAAATGTATCTCCCATACACCTTTTCTCAGGAAGGTACTGGAGGATGTCCTTCACCAAAATAGGGAAGTAAACCAAAAAAGATGAAGATATGGGATATGGAAAACAGGAAAGTCCACACAGCAGAGGATTGAAGGGAGTCTCTAGGACGCTCGTGAAGGGAGAGCCCAAGACACATCAGTAAGCCAATCGCAGCCAGTCCCAACAGAAACAGCATGACTCAAGGGACAGGCACAGGGAGCACTCTCGTCATCATGCCCTCTGCCATTGTACCACATGCATGCACATAGCGTAAAAAGCCAAATAGTACTGAAAGGCATTAACAAAATACAGTGTTCTGGCAATCAAAAAGAACAAACTACACACAGCAGCATGGATTAATCTCAAAAATATTACGCTGACTAAAAGAAGCCCGACTGCTCAAAATACTTTTTATATAAAGTTCTAGAATTGGCAAAACAAGTCTAATTTATTATGATTGAAATCAGATCAGCGGTTGCTTTGGGAGTATGGAGTGGAATTAACTGGGAAGCGGCACAAGGGAACTTTCTGGGGGACAGAAATGTCTTATATCATACTCAAGGATATTCATTTCTCAATCCCCACTGAGCTATACATTAAGATCTGTGTGTTTTACTGAATATAAATGATACCTCAATAAACTTAACATGTGCAATATGTACATGTGTGTATACACATATATGTGTGTGTGTTTATATATGTCTGTTCTTTGGCTCACCCCTTTCCATTCCTCCCTTAAGAAGATATAAGATGTAGGAACTAGGGAATACAACCCCAGAGAAAGACAAGGCAATTCCAAGGATGACAGAAAAGAAGTCTCAGGATGACAGCTGTGCCATAGGCCCAGACAGAAGGAGAATGGAGGAGGGAAGTCTCCAAGAAAATAATGGAACAGAGAAATTCCTTCATGAGGAAGCCTGGGGACTTTCCTTGTGGAAAGTTGTACCAAGAAGTTACTAAAAGGTGTGGGAAAGAAAGCTAAGCAAAAGAAAAAGAAAGGCAATCATTAACTTCAGGAGGGAAAATGCAAGGAAGGTAACATGATCAGAGTACTCCACAATGCTCAGCTGAGCATAATATTTACATAGATATAATAATGCAAACACTAAATATTAACTAAGGCTAAAATTTGTGACATAATTATACTGGGGGACATAGAAGGAAAGGCTGAGGGTATAATTCCTCCACTATAACATGAAGTCAGTAGACAAAACAGATGAATCAAAAGAGGTCAGGTTACACACATTACTTACAATTATCAACATATAAATGCCAGAAAAAATACCTTAAAAAGTTGAAAGTAGTTGCCTAGTTGCCCCTAGAAAAGGAATGAAGGGTGAGGAGAGCAGAAACCACTGTGTTTTGGCACAAGCTGTTGAATACTATTTCACTTTATAAACATTGTACATGCACTGCATTGATAAAATAAAAATTACCTAAAAATTGTTGTGGATTTTAAATTCTATTTACAAGGCAACGTTACTCTTTTCCCATAAGAGTTCAACTTTCTAAGGAGATTTCTGGAGCAATTTGAAAAAAAATCAGAAGCAAGTTACTAAAGTAGTTTGTTAATTCAAGAGGCCCTACATGCACACACAACAGATACCACAATTTGTCTTTACTCATTTATTTATTCACTTGTTTTCAGAGGTTCAGACTAAAAACAAGTAAACAAGAAAACATTGAAAGCAGCTCAGAAGCAAACAAGAGATCAGAGCACTTACTTCCCTGATGTGAATGGAGCAGGGAATCACTTTCCTTAAGCAATTTGCAGACTAGAAGACCCCTTCACCCCAGAGTCCTAATTATCAGCCAGTCAATTAAATACAGTATTTCCTCAATTCTAAGATCATCTATTCTAAAACCCACCATCCAGTTAATAACAACTTTGAGGCAGGCAGCATGGGGAATGGTTGACAAACCTCCTTTGATGTGAATTGCAAAATGCATCCCAATTCCAAAAATATTAATATGTGAAGACTGTGCATCTCTCAACTGAGGAATACTTTAAAATACCTTATTTTCTGGTCTTGTTCCACAGGTCCCATTTTGGCCTGCTGAGTTCAGTATCTTTGTACAGCTGGGCAGTGACTGCATTATCCCCAGTCTCTCCATGATTCAAGCCATGGTTGTACTGAGTGTTGTACTGAGTGTTGGCTGCCAAAAGCTCTCAACGGATTCCCTCTCTATGATTTACCTTCAGCATAAAAGAGCCACCTTTCCTGAGCTCATACCCCCAGGACAGCTGGCATCCAGGGAATGACAGAGCACGAGCATGACAGCCCAGCCCTCTGAGGGCCCTCTCAGCTCCAAAGCTGCCTGGGGCTGGCTGAGGCCTCTGTTGAGACTGCCCGGAGCTCGCTTCTCCCTCTGCCAATCCTGCTTGCTTCCCCTCCCCTCCACAGAGGTAGACCCGGAGAGTGCTCCCCAGCAGAACTCCAGAATGCAAACCTCCTTCTCAGAGTCAGTTTCCAGGGATCCCAACCTGGGACAAAGTCTAATATCAGACTTTGGCCTTGCCCTTCATGCTGAGGTAAGAATTCCCCTAGTATTTAAGGTTTTTAGGCCTGAAGAGATCATCCCTCCCAGTGCAGAAATGAAACCATCACAGCTGGAGCCTTAACTTACTTCCTAAGGCTGGGGGCTGGTGCTTTTCTGGGCCAAAGCAGATCTCAAGGCTCCTGATGATTCCACTCAGACAGACACAGGCTGCCATCCTGCCTTACCACTGATGGGACACCTGACTGCCACAAGTTGCTTACCGTCCCAGAGCCTCCACGTCCTCACCTGCAAAATGAGGACAAATGAGAGAAGTGCTGGAAAGCATTCAGCGCAGGCCTGGCACATAGCAGGGGCTCAGGGAACATCCCTTCTCATTCCTGGGCCCCATGCCCCCGCCAGGCTGTGCCACATCCTATCACCCGCCCTGACAGGCTTCACTCTGAGCAGCCTACATAAGGTCAGGGAGAACGGGCTCAGCCGCAGGCTCACAGTGAACTCCACCTGGGGCCTGCACTCAGGGGAAGGACGGGCCAGACAAGCCTTTCAAGGTGCGGCAAGCCATGCAGGGTGTGGCCTGGGGTGAGACCGCAAGCCTAGGGAGGAGGCCACTGCATTCAATGAGCCAAGAGGTGTGAGGGGAAGAGCTCAGTCTGCCTCCCATTCCCTTGGGAACTGGAGGGGGTGTCAGGATGCATCCCCCTTCTGCGCTCAGCTGGGAATGAGCTGGCGGAGAATTTTCCCCTCGGAGCAGAGAGAGAATTCTCTTCCCCTCCCCTCTCCCGCCCCCAGCCCTGCCCCATACACTTGCAGCCCACCAGTTCTCTGGGCAACCCTGGTTAGCAGTGTGGGCCTTTCTTTCTGCACACAATTGACGTGGAGAGTCCGAATCTGGTCCATTCAAACACCACATGAAACACTCTGTTTTTGTCACTCAGCTTCTAGAAACATGATCTTATCCAACTGAGGCAAAATTGAACTGGCCTGTCCTCTCCCAGTGACAACATCTGTGCCTCCTCCTGTGGCACGGTGTTTTCTGCACCTTTTACATTTAACATTTCAAATGATTTTTAACAGAGGCTCCTACAGACGCTGAGTTCTGGTCACTTTTTTCCCCCTAACGCTGAAAGGTTCAATTCTTCCATCTATCCATCAACAAATCGCATTGAATGACGGTGCTCAGTGACCCAGGATGCCACTGGAGACAAAACACACCATACATATTTTCTGGTCTCCCTGGAAAATTAGTGCAAACACTTTCGTCACTGCAGAGAAGGAAAACATGCACCGAGAGGTAAAGATTTGCTTTGGTTTTTGTTTTTCTAAGAACAGATTTCCCCCTCCTCCAAACAGTGAAATTTATATTGTTCTTATTTGTCTGCAAATTAGCCAGTTAACTAGAATTCCTGCGCATCTCACTCACTTTCTAGGAGCCAAGGCCCGTCTTTCTCTCCACCTTGTATTCGTACATATTCCTGGATTAGAGTCTTCCCTCCTCCAGCGCTGTTTGAAATTTGTTCCATTTTCACTCTGCCTTACTAAAAGTAGCACTTAAAATATTTTAATTTGAATTCTTATCCCACCTGTCCTGCTTTTTTTACGCTCATTTTAAAGAATCCTCTTTTCTTTATGAACAGCCTGTTTTTAATTCAGCGGAAATCTGCTTGGGTTGCTCAGCCCTCTTTCTCTCTCCTGTTAAATTTTCCCTTTTATAAAGAGATACAATCTAGCCCTCTGGGAATGAAGTGGAGGAGAACCAGGAGCCCCTGCTGCAGTGCAGCCCTCATACTGTACTGTCTGTGAAGTCACCCCCTTGGTTAGGTGGAGAGGACAATTAATCCCTTACTACACAGAAGTGGTGCCTGAATGCTCTAAGAGGAAAATGTTTGTGTCCAGGGTGGTCTATTTAAAACAGTTCCCATGTGATGCAATGCAGCTTGAAAAGGAAATTCTGTCCCATGAGTCATCCATTTAGCAATAATAATTAGCATTTGGGAATCTTGCTTAGAACACCCAGCAGAAGAATATTTTATTGATTCCTTATGAGTTTCCACACTCTGGCTGGGGCCTCAATCAAGGCAACATATTAAAGATTGACATCCAATTCCATTTGTAGGAGTTTGGAGTAGGGGAGGTTTAGTTTAACAGAAAAGGTCTTAGGGAATTTAGAAGACTTCAAATTCAGATAAGCCATAAGTGGGAACTAGTTGTTCAAAAAGCCAATAAAATGTTGGGGTGCATTAACAAAAACATAACATCTCAAACAAAGGAGGTGATGATCCCATTGTACTCTTTGATGGTCAGGTGATATTTGTAGTATTTTTTCAGTTATAGGTGATGAATTTTTAAATAGACATTACAAACCAGAAAGCATCCAAGGAGGACAACCTGAATAATGATGGATCTGGAAACCATACAAAATAATCATATCTAGATTAGCTAGGAGAACAGGACTCTGAGTTAAATAGAATTGGATTACAGTCCTACCTCTAAATCTTAGCAGCTGTGACCTCGTCAAGTTACTTAACCTTGCCTCTGTATCATCATCTATAAAAATGGGGATAATAATAATAATACTCATATCCCGAGGTTATTCTGAGGATTAAATAAGAGCATTCATGTATACCTTGCGGCACAGTGCCTGGCACACAACATGTGCTCAATAAATATTAGATATTATTAATCTTGACAACAAAAATAGTTGTTATGATATAACCTTATAGTTGTGTAGCGTTTTCAGCTTATAAACTGACTTTACATCATTATGATTCCTAATGTTCACATTTAATGTGAGTTAGGCATTGCTGTTCTCATTTTTGAAAGTAGAGAACTTAACCTGCCCCAAAGGACCCTTTCGTTTATGCTCAGCTGCGGAGCACCAATCACCATACAGTCCTCACAACCCAGAGCAGCATCCTGGCACCAGGCGGCAGATAGGTGAAGCTGACCTACGCCTGAGGAGGCGGCGAGGACCGCCCCAAGGGGAGGGTCCTTGACAACAGATTTGACCAATCTTTGCAATCACAAAGCCTCTAGTCGACCTGGCCTTTTGTGTACAGCCGTATCTGTAAGTGACAAGCTACATCTCTAAGATCACCGTGCACTGTTGTCATGCACCAAACTGGCACCAGTGGAGTCTTGAGCGAGTGATTTAACTTCTGTGCACATCAGTTTCATCAGTAGAGAAACAGAGACCCTTCCTGTATCAGACAGTTCATGAATCAAATGTGTAAGCACATGAAAGTCCTTGGAAAAAAATAGAAAGTGCCCACAACAGCATTGCTAAAGTAATATCAAAGCGGATGATATTAGCGTTTAAACATCAAAAACACTCTATGTCAAGGCAACATTAGCTACAGCAGACTTGTGTAAGAGTCACTGGGCAGATGTTCAGATCAGACAGTCATAAATGGAATCACTATTTGGCCCAGCAAATTTACCCGGAGTGGAGGAAAGGCCCCTGCCTTTCCCATGAGCACAGAGCCTTCCAACACAGCAGCCTGGCTCCCAGGGCCTGCCCCGGCCACCCACAGAAGCCGGGGCAGACGCACCCCTCTCCGTACCTCCCCTCTTCATTTGGGGAATCTCTGGACTTCTCTGGCGTCCTGATCTTTCAACCCGCCTCAGCCCTTTTGCACTTCTGCTTTAGGCACCCTTATCACTTCTGGTCCTTCTTCCGGCACTAGCCCTGCCCCCAGAAAGCCTCATTCAGGCCAGCCCCCGTCCCTGGGGCAGGGAGCCAGGGGATTCAACCCCGTGCTCCACCTTCACCTTAGACAGCACCTCAGGTCGTGGCATCTCTGGAGCGGAGGTCTGAGCCTCGAGACGAGGTCTAGAGGAAAGCTCATGTCATCCGTCTTGGCCAGGATTTCACAGATCTGACACCAAAAGCACAGGCAACAAAAGCAAAAACGAACAAGGGAGACTACATCAAACTACAAAGCTCCTGCACAGCAAAGGAACCACCAATAGAGTAAAGAGGCAACTTACAGAATGGGAGAAAATATTTGCAAACTATATATCTAAGAGGCTTATGTCCAAAATATATAAGGAACTCCTACAACTCAATAGCAAAACAAACTAGTAACCTGATTAAAAAATTGGCAAAGGACTTGAATGGATATTTCTCCAAAGAAGATATACAAATGGCCAACAGGTATATGAAAAGATGCTCAACGTCACTAATCACCAGGGAAATGCAGATCAAAACCAAAAGACAACAAGTGTTGGCAAAGATATGGAGAAACTGGAACACTTGTACCCTGTTGGTGGGAATGCAAAATGGAGAACAGCTATAGAAAACAGTGTGGAAGTTCTGCCAGAAATTAAAAATAGAACTACCAGATGATCCAGCAAACCCTCTTCTGAGTATTTATCCAAAAGAATTGAAATAAGGATCTTGAGGAGATATTAGCACTGCCATATGCATTGCAGCACTATTCACAATAGCCAAGATGTGGAAACAACCTAAATGTCCTCCGACAGATGACTGGAAAAAACAAATGTGGTGTATACATGCAATGGAACATTATTCCACCCTAAAAAGAAGGAAACCCTGCAATATGTGACGACATGGATGAACCTAGGACATAACGCTAAGTGAGATAAGCCAGTCACAGAAGGACAAACACTGCATGATTCCACTTGCATGAGGTATCTAAAATAGTCAAACTCATGGAAGTGAAGAATAGAACTGTGGTTGCCAGGGGCTTGGGGTGGGTAAATGGGCAGTTGCTACTCAACAGGTATAAAATTTCAGTTATGCACGATGAATAAGATCTAGAGATCTGCTGTAGAACAATGTGCCTAGAGACAACAATACTGTATTGTACACCTAAAAATATGTTAAGAGGGTATGTCTCATGTTAAGTGTTCTTACTACAATAAAAAATAAATAAATATATAAATAGTCTAGGCAGCCAGGAAATTGTGACTTTTTAGTTTTTTGGTTTTTTTTTTGTAAGGAAGACCAGCCTTGAGCTAACATCTGCCAATCCTCCTCTTTTTGCTGAGGAAGACTGGCCCTGGGCTAACATCCGTGCCCATCTTCCTCCACTTTACATGGG
Source organism: Diceros bicornis minor (assembly GCF_020826845.1). Taxonomy (NCBI): domain Eukaryota; kingdom Metazoa; phylum Chordata; class Mammalia; order Perissodactyla; family Rhinocerotidae; genus Diceros; species Diceros bicornis. The sequence goes on from NC_080761.1 coordinate 4,929,422, forward strand.
ACGCCGCCATGGCATGGCTTGACAAGCGGTGCGTCGGTGCGCGCCTGGGATCCGAACCAGGGAACCCCCGGCCACCGCAGCAGAGCACGCGCTCTTAACCCCTTGCGCCACTGGGCCGGCTCTGTGACTTCTTATTTAAGTGGGGTGGTGCCCACATGCGTGCACGAGTGTGCGTGTTTGTGCGTGCATGTGGGAAAACATGAGAGAAAGAGATGATGTATGTATCAGTTCAAATACATCTACATCCTCTTAGTTTGGGCAACGTTAAACCAACCCTCTGGTTTAGAATCAAGCATACAATATGGCAATGCCAGAAATAAAAATAAAGGTATCCAAAGTCCATTTTAAAAAGTTATTATGCGGGCAGCCGGATGGTGTAGCGGTTAAGTGCGAACGCTCAGCTTCGGCGGCGGTCCGGGGTTCACAGGTTCAGATCTCGGGCACGCACCGACGCACCGCTTGTCAAGCCATGCTGTGGCAGTGTTCCATATAAAATGGAAGAAGATGGGCACGGATGTTAGCCCAGGGCCAGTCTTCCTCAGCAAAAAAGAGGAAGATTGGCATCAGATGTTAGCTCAGGGCTGATCTTCCTCACACAGACAAAAAAATTATTATATATGAGTATATGTATATGTGCAGTGTGTGTGTGTGCATGTGTGTGTGTACGTGTCCATGTTTGAAAGGAAATACATCTCAAGGTTAACGCCAGTTCTCTCTACGTAATAGGTTAAAGGTATTTTTGCTCTGTTTTTTCTCAATTGCATTTTCTAATTTAAAAAATCTTTTACAATGAACTTGTATTACTGAATAATAAAGAACTAATAAGAGCTTTACGACAGCCTGGGGCTGTTGTAACTGGTTCATAGCAACTAGTGTTAGAAATGCTCCAATTTCCAAAAGATGTGAGTTGGCAGGACCTGCTGGTGTCCATCCAAAATCCATTTTCTCCTTGATACTTACCATCAACCCACGACCTTGGGGCAGCACTGGGCCCAGAAATCACTCACTTTCCTTTGCACCCAGGGGTGGTCGGTTCTAATCGATGAGATGTGAGCAGAAGTCACTGAGTGAGGTTTTAACTTTATTCTTGTTTCAGTTTTCTTCTATCATATGCCTGCAGCAATAGGAGAAGTTTGTGGGAAGCACGAATTCAAGCGTTTTTCCTACCCAAGAAAACTTTTTAGTACAGAACAGAAGATCGTGAAAGCCAGGTGGGTAAATACCCGGAAATAGCACATGGGCAGAATCCTTAACAAAGTACAACACCCCTTTGCCCTCCTCACAAAAATGTGGGACTGTGGTTAGACTCCAAATTTGGGAATCTTTTCAATTGATCTAGACAAAGCAGTGGCAGTTGACCAAGGGAAGGGAGGCAGGTGAGTTGTGAGTCTTTTCCTCTCCTGAATTCGGTAATTCTGAACGTCACAAAGGTCCTTTGTTTAAGAATACTGCGTGTTCCAAGCAATTCCCGGAATTTTTAAAATGGCTTCCATTTTCCTGGAGGAGAAGCTTGTAATGATCTGCTTGGCTCTCTGCCCGTATAGCCCTCTACTGGAGTTACTTAACCCCCAACTTGTAGGTTCAGCCCTACTCCAAACCCTGTCCCCAGACAGGGGGAAGCTGTGTTGACCCAGTCTCTCCTGCCTGTCTTTCTTGCTCACCTGGCTCATGTACGAAAAGCAAGGATCCCTGTTAGTCTCTGGTAGAGATGGACATTTACTCCTGAACAGAAGTCAAAAACAAAAGTTGTATTTATTTTTTAAGTCTGTTGGTAAATATAAAACAAAAGTGAAATCTTAAAAAATGAAGTGTTCCAAAAACACTTGCCAAATATCAGCACTCGTTGGTGGTCAAGGTGTTTAATGCATGGGGACCTCCTGCTTCCAACTGGTCACAGGAGGCTTAGGAGATCCTTTAGGATATATTATAATTTTGCAGGAAATATCCCATTTAAAGGGAAAAAAATACTTAAAAAAATAATTCCAAGAAGCCTCCACTATACAACCCTAACACACCACCTCTTCATTTAAAAGCTTGCACATTTCCATACTATCCCATTTTACTCAGACTGGTCAAAACTGTGCTTTTTTTTTTTAATTTAAGGAAAGTAATTTGGTGAAATTTAACAGCCCTAATGAATTAAGCTGAGGAAAATGCAGAAGGCTTTAATAACAGCAAACCTATTGAAATGAAAGAGCCTATACATTGTTCTACTGACAGACTTACTAGCAGAGCAAACCAGATGTAGGTTGCCAAGGGAAGTCCGGCTTGTAAATTGTAAGAAAAGAGTATACTGCCAGGCTCTGCTGGGCTCTGTTACTTCTTCATTAAAATGCACTGTCAATCAGGTTGAAAAGAAATGTCTAATTAACACCATAGGGCACCAAAAAATGTAGTGTCAGAAACTCAGCTGTTACCCCCATTTACAACTGTATCTCTCTAGGCAACTCCATTCCTCTCTTTCAATCCTCCCCCGACAATGGAGCCCCTCCCCCATATTCTACTTGTTTATGATCAAAAGCATCAGAGAAATTGCAAAATGCAGTGCATTACACAATTCCCTCTTTATAGCTGTGAACCAGCTAGAACTAAAGTTTCCAGCGACTTCTCTTCTTTTTATGCCCTGTACCCATGCGAGGACCCAAACAAAATGGGACATAATGAAAACCAACAGATCCTGTCTTAAGATCTCCCCTTCCAACATGCAGAAGAATTAAAAGAGCTCTAGCCTGGGAGCATCTCATCCTGGCTTTACCACTAAACAACTTGTGTGACTTGGGGGATGTTCCTTCACGGCACTGAGCCTCAGCTCCATCACTCATAAAATAGGGGTAAGTAATAAAGTGTCATCGGCCTATGTCAAGGATTGCTTCAAGGATCAAATGACACAGGGTGTATAAAAGGGCTTTGTAATACTTAATGCACAATTATTATTATCCCAGTGTCAGCAGAGTATGTGAAGGCCATCTGTTTTTGGTTAGTAGGAGACTTACTGCATCCTGATGCCTCCCGAAGGGTCATGGTCCCTCAGCTCCCCTCTGCTCACACATTGCTCATACCCAGGCTGTGCGGAGCAAGTGGAATGAGGATGAACCCAGGAATTTAGGTTTGGGGGAAGTTCTAGGAGGAGGAGGGAATATAAGATGTTAATTAGAGACTCTAAGGCTTAGACTAGAATCCTCCCTACTCCCGTGACATTTAGGCACCAAAGAGTGTTGGTTTCTCCATCATAATGCTTCTCCCTCTTCCACACATTCTTTCCATTCTCATTGCTCTTAGGATCACATACTAGTGCTCCTGCCATGGAATTTCTGATTGATCCTTATGTCAACCTCTCCCCTCTAGTCCCTTCTGCACATGGCTACCAGATTAGTCCTAGTTGAACTTCACTTAACAGATGTCAGTCTCACTGTTTGAAGATTTCAATGGTTCCATTGTGTCTGTACACAAAGTCCCACGTTCTTCACCTGGCATTTAAGGATCCCCACAGTTATGCCACTATCTGCTTTGCAGGCTCATGTCTGATCACTTCCTGTTTAAGACTGCCTGATCATTTTGAAGTCTCTTGTTCCTTACTCATACTTTTAATAGCCTCTTTTATTTCTTCAAATATGTTTAACATAGTCTTTGTATATTGTGTGTGTGATTGTTCTAATCTTTGCTGGTCTGTTTCTACTGATTGTTGTTTTGCTCTTACTCATGGTACCTTGTTTTCTCACATGTACTCTGATTTTTTTTTTTTTTTGACTCAAATTCTCTGTAATTTTATCTAAAGGAATTCTTTGAGGCTTGAGTTTAAGGTACATTTCTCCAGAGAGAATTTAATTTGTATCTGCATGTATCTCAGGCACCACCAACCCCGATTCACTTTGAACTAAATTCTTGGCTTAAGATTTATCAAATCACATAGGCAGTGTCAATTTGGGCCACACTCCTCCATAAGGAGCTGGCCTGTGGTTATGAATTTTCAGGGATGTTTTTTTCCCTGAGCTAAAACCAGAAGAGGGCAAATTTCAATCCAGTATCCCTTTGAGGGGCAGGTTTTTGTCTAGGTCTCCCATTGAAGGTGTCTCATATTTCTGTGGGCATCTCCAATCTGACTTCCTTTGTCCCCTGGCACCCTGTGCAGCCCTTTAAAACTAATGCTTTAGGCAGTCAGGGACTGACAAAGGCCCACAGAGCAACAGCTGGCCTCAGTGCTCATCACTTCACTGCATCCATCCGTTTTATACTTTTTGGAATTTGAAGACTTCCCTTACTTTTTGAAAACTTAGCTATACATTAAAAAAGACAAAAAATAATCAAGCATTTCTAGGGACTTTGTAGGGGAGTGATTTTTCAGAACCTCTAATCTACCATATTGCTATTATTTCTCTACAAGACTTCTTGGATCATCCAAATAATCTTCTTGTATTTGAAGCCTGCCATGCACATTGAAGACTCCTCATCATAGCTCATTATGTCCCGTCTCTTTAGAATGCTATAGCCATCCTCCCCTACTTCCACCTTGAGGCTTGTCTAAGCATTGCTCTCTTTATAAGGGCCAGAAAAGGCCCACTTCTTCCATAAAGCCTTTCCTCACTACTTCAGCTTTCTGTGGTCATTCCTATGTGGTCGTTGTTTGTATTGCCCAGTTGTCATTTACCTATGCTGTAATGCCACCTTACCATGTTGTTTATCTTTAAAGATTTTATTTATTTTATTTTTTCCCCCCAAAGCCCCATTGGATAGTTGTGTGTCGTAGCTGCACATCCTTCTAGTTGCTGTATGTGGGACTCGGCCTCAGGATGAACGGAGAAGTGGTGCCTCGATGCGCACCCGGGATCCGAACCCGGGCCACCAGCATCGCAGCGCGCGCACTTAACCACCAAGCCACAGGGCCGGCCCCATGTTGTTTATCTTTAATAGCCACCAGTTATTGAGGGTTTCCTATATGTCAAGCACAGAGCAAAGTACTTCTCATATATTATATCATTTAACCTTATAAAAACCTTAAGAGGTGACTCTAATCAGCAATTATTTGAAGACACTATTTTTTACAGCAGTTTAAGGTTCACAGCAAAACTGAGAGGAATATACAGAGATATCCCATCTACCCTCTGCTCCCACACATGCATAGCCTCCCCCATTATCAATATCCCCCACCAGAGTGGTACATTTGTTACAATTGATGGACATACATTGACACATCATTGTCACCCAAAGCCCATAGTTTACATTAGGGTTCACTCTTGATGTTAAACATTCTGTTGGTTTGGACAAATGTATAATGAGATGTATCCACCATTATCGTATCATACAGAGTATTTTCACTGCCCTAAACATCCTCTGTGCTCCATTTATTCATCTGTCCCTCCTCCAACCCCCGGCCACCATGAATATTTTTACTCTCCCCATTGTTTTGATTTTTCCGGAATGTCATATAGTTGAAATTGTACGTACGTAGCCTTTTCAGATTGGTTTCTTTCACTTAGTAATAACGCATTTAAGGTTCCTCCAAGTCTTTTTATGGCTTGATAGCTCATCTCTTTTTAGCACTGACTCATACTCCATTCTCTTGATGTACCACAGTTTATTTATCCATTTACCTACTGAAGGACATCCTGGTTGTTTCCAAGTTTTGGCAATTATGAATAAAACTTCCATAAACATTCGTGTGCACATTTTTGTGTGGACATGTTTTTAACTCCTTTGAGTAAATACCAAGGAGCACAATATCTGGATCTTAAAATTATGTTCAGTTTTGTAAGAAACTGCCAAATTGTCTTCCAAAGTGGCTGTAATGCATTCTCACCAGTAATGAATGAGAGTTCCTGTTGTTCCACATCCTCACCAGCGTTTGGTGTGGTCAGTGTTCCAGATTTCGGCATTCTGCTCAGTGTGTAGTGATATCTCGCTGTTGTTTTAATTTGCATTTCCCTGATGATGTATTATGTGGAACATCTTTTCATATGCTTATTTGTCATGTGTGTATCTTCTTTGGTGAGGGTCTGTTAAGGACTTTGGCCCATTTTTTAATCATGATGTTCATTTTTCTTTTTGTTGAATTTTAACTTTGTATATTTTGAATAACAGTCCTTTATCAGATATGTCTTTTGCAAATATTTTCTCCCAGTCTGTGGCTTATGTTTTCATTCTTTTGACAGTGTCTTTTGTAGAACAGAAACTTTTAATTTTAATAAAGTTCAGCTTATCCAGTCTTTCTCTCATAAATTGTGCCCTTTGTGTTGTATCGAAAAAGTCATTGCCAAACTCAGGGTCATCCTAGGTTTTCTCCGATGGTATCTTCTAAGAGTTTTATTGTTTTGCATTTTAAATTTAGGTCTAGGATCCATTTTGAGTTAATTTTTGTCAAAGGTGTAAGGTCTGTATCTAGATTCACTTTTTTGCATGTAGATGTCCAGTTGTTCCAGCACTGTTTGTTGAAAAGATTATCTTTTCTCCATTGTACTGCCTTTGCTCCTTTGTCAACAATCAGTTGACTATATTTATTTGGGTCTATTTCTGGGCTCTCTACTCTGTTCCATTGATCTATTTGTCAGTTCTTTCACCAATACCACACTGTTCTGATTACTGTAGCTTTACAGAAAGTCCTGAAGTCAGGCAGTGTCAGTCCTTCGACATTATTCTCCTTCAATACTGTGTGGGCTCTTCTGGGCCTTTTGCGTCTCCATAAAAACTTTAGAATCAGTTTTTGATATCTACAAAATAATTTGCTGGAATTTGGATTGGAATTGTATTGAGTCTACAGATCAAATTGGTAAGAAGGGACATCTTAATGATGTTGAGCCTTCCTATCCATGAACATGGAATATCTGTCTATTTATTCAGTTCTTCTTGATTTCTTTCAACAGAGTTTTCTAACTTTCTTCAAATAGATCTTGTACATATTTTGTTAGATTTATACCTAAGTATTTCGTTTTGGGGGGGGTGCTAATGTAAATGGTATTGTGTTTTTTTTGTTTTATTTTATAATTTTATTTATTTATTTTTTCCCCCAAAGCCCCAGTAGATAGTTGTATGTCATAGCTGCACATCCTTCTAGTTGCTATATGTGGGACGTGGCCTCAGCATGGCCAGAGAAGTGGTGCGTCGGTGCGAGCCCGGGATCCGAACCCGGGCCGCCAGCAGCAGAGTGCGCGCACTTAACCGCTAAGCCACGGGGCCGGCCCATAAATGGTATTGTTTTTAATTTCACATTCCACCTGTTTGCTGCTGGTATACGGGAAAGTGATTGACTTTTGTATATTAACATTGTATCCTGCAACCTCGCTATAATTACTTATTAGTACCACGAGGTTTTTTGGGTTTATTTTGTTTGGTTTTTTTGATTGGTTTTTTGTTGACCTTGGTTCAGTCATCAATTTTTTTTCTTCAATTATTTTATTGAGGTCATAATCGTTTATAACATTGTGTAATTTCAGGTATACATTATTGTTTATCAGTTTCTGTATAGACTGCATCGTGCTTGACACCAATAGTCTAATTTTTTTATCTGTCAGTATACATATGTGCCCCTTTACCCCTTTCGCCCTCCCCCCAACCCCCTTCCCTTCTGGTAACCACAAATCTGTTCTGTTTATCCATGTGTTTGTTTATCTTCCATATATGAGTGAAATCATGCAATGTTTATCTTTCTCTGTCTGGCTTATTTCACTTAACATCATACCCTCAAGGTCTATCTGTGTTGTTGAAAATGGGATGATTTTCTCTTTTTTTATGGTTGAGTAGTATTCCATTGTATATATATACCACATCTTCTTTATCCATTCATCCATAGAAGGGCACTTAGGTTGCTTCCATATCTTGGCTATTGTGAATAATGCTTCAGTGAACATAGGCATGCATAAGTCTCTTTGGATTGTTGATTTCAAGTTCTTTGGATAAATACCCAGTAGCGGGATAGCTGAGCTGTATGGTACTTCTATTTTTAATTTTTTGAGAAATCTCCATACTGTTTTCCATAGGGGCTGCACCAGTTTGCACTTCTACCAGCAGTGTATGAGGGTTCCCTTTTCTTCACATCCTCTTCAACGTTTGTTATTTTTTGTCTTGGTAATTATAGCCATTCTAACAGGAGTAAGGTGACATCTCATTGTAGTTTTGATTTGTGTTTCCCTGATGATTAGTGATGTTGAACTTCTTTTCATATGCCTGTTGGCCATCTGTATATCTTCTCTGGAAAAATGTCTGTTCATATCCTCTGCCCAGTTTTTGACCCGATTGTTTGTTTTTTTAGTTGTTGAGTTGTATGGGTTCTTTATATATTTTGGAAATTAACCCCATGTCAGGTATATGATTTCCAAATATTTTCTTCCAGGTGATGGGTTGTCTTTTCATTTTGTTCCTGGTTTCCTTTGCCTTTCAGAAGCTTTTTAGTCTGATGTACTTCCATTTGTTTATTTTTTCTTTTGTTTCCCTTGCCTGAGTAGACATGGCATTTGAAAAGATGCTGCTAAAACCGATGTCAAAGAGTGTTCTGCCTATATTTTATTCTAGGAGTTTTATGGTTTCAGGTCTTACACTCAAGTCTTCGATCCATTTTGAGTTAATTTTTGTGTATGGTGTAAGATAATGGTCTACTTTTATTCTTTTGCATGTGGTGGTCCAGTTTTCCCAACACCATTTATTGAAGAAACTTTCCTTTCTCCATTGTATGTTCTTGACTCCTTTGTCAAAAATTAGCTTTCCATAGATGTGTGGTTTAATTTCTGGGCTTTCACTTCTGTTCCATTGATCTGTGTGTCTGTTTTTGTACCAGTACCATGCCGTTTTGATTGCTAAAGCTTTGTAGTATATTTTGAAGTCAGGGATTGTGATGCCTCCAGCTTTGTTTTTTTTCCTCAGGATTGCTTTGGCTATTCAGGGTCTTTTGTTGTTCCATATAAATTTTAGGATTCTTTGTTTTATTTCCTCAAAGAATGTCATTGGGATTCTGATTGGGATTGCATTGAATCTGTAGATTGCTTTAGGTAATATGGACATTTTAACTATGCTTATTTTTCCAATTCTTGAGCATGGAATATCTTTCCATTTCTTTATGTCTTCTTCAATTTCTTTCAATAATGTCTTATAGTTTTCAGTGTACAGGTCTTTCACCTCCTTGGTTAAATTTATTCCTAGATATTTTATTCTTTTTGTTGTGATTGTAAATGGGATTGTATTCTCGACTTCTCTTTCTGCTAGTTCCCTATTAGAGTATAGAAATGCAACTGATTTTTGTAAGTTGATTTTGTACCCTGCAGCTTTGCTGTAGTTGTTGATTATTTCTCATAGTTTTCTGGTGGATTCATTAGGGTTTTCTATATATAGAATCATGTCATCTGCAAACAGTGAGAGTTTTACTTCTTCCTTTCCAATTTGGATACCTTTTATTTCTTTTTATTGCCTAATTGCTCTAGTCAAAACCTCCAGTACTATGTTGAATAGGGGTAGTGAGAGTGGGCACCCTTGTTTTGTTCCTGTTCTCGGAGGGATGGCTTTCAGTTTTTCACCATTAATTATGACATTGGCTGTGGGCTTGGCATATATGGCCTTTATTATGTTGAGGTACTTTCCTTCTATATCCATTTTATTCAGAGTTTTTATCATAAATGTATGTTGGATCTTGTCAAATGCTTTCTCTGCATCTATTGAGAATGATCATGTGATTTTTATTCCTCATTTTCTTAATGTGGTGTTTCACATTCATTGATTTGCAGATGTTGAACCATCCCTGTGTCCCTGGCGTAAATCCACTTGATCATGGTGTATGATCCTTTTTATGTATTGCTGTATTCAGTTTGCCAATATTTTGTTGAGGGTTTTTGCAACTGTGTTCATCAGTGATACTGGCCTGTAATTTTCCTTCTTCGTGTTGTCCTTGCCTGGTTTTGGTATCAGGGTAATGTTGGCCTCATAGAATGAGTTAGGAAGTGTTCCATCTTCTTCAGTTTTTGGAATAGTTTGAGAAGGATAGGTATTAAATCTTTGAATGTTTGGTAAAATTCTCCAGAGAAGCCACCTGGTCCTGGACTTTTATTTTTGGGGAGATTTTTGATTACTTTTTAAATCTCTTTGCTTGTGATTGGTCTATTCAAATTCTCTATTTCTTCTTGATTCAGTTTTGGAATTGTTGTTTTGGAAGGTTGTATGGTCTAAGAATTTATTCATTTCTTCTAGGTTGTCAAATTTGTTGGCATATAGTTTTTCATAATATTCTCTTATAATCCTTTGTATTTCTGTGGTATCCATTGTAATTTCTCCTCTTTTACTTCTAATTTTATTTATTTAAGGCTTGTGTCTTTTTTTCTCAGTGAGTCTGGCTAAGGGTTTGTCTATTTTGTTTATCTTCTCAAAGAATCAGCTTAGTTTCATTGATCCTTTCCACTGTTTTTTAGTCTCTATTTCGTTTCTTTCTGCTCTAATTTTTATTATTTCCCTCCTTCTGCTGATGTTGGACTTTGTTTGTTCTTCTTTCCCTAGTGTTCTTAGTGTTCGTAATTTCCTAGTGTTCTTCTTTTTCGGTGGGGAGCGCCGGCACTGTGTTTTCTGAACCCACCGTGTCTGCTGGCGGTTCTGCCAGTAAGGCTCATCTGTGTTTGCCCACTGGCCACAGCCACTTGGTGGGTCACACACAGACACACAAGCGCTCTGGTGTGGGATCATTGCCTTGGCTGGGAACCAGCCAAGCTGGTGCACTAGGTGGAAGAGGAGGGGTCCTTTCTCTTGCATGCGTGGGCCAGCTCTGCACTCACGGGCAGTTCGCCTGAGCTGCTGTGCTTGGTGGGGGCTCCATCATTGGGGCTAAGCTGCACCACTCGGTGGAGAGTGTTCCCATGGGTGAGGCTGCCGCAGCATGGTGGGCACTCTCATGGCTGGACCGCAACTCCAAAAGTGAAAACATTCATGTGCAGGCCTCGCTGCCCCTTGCCTCCTCTTACAGTCATGTGCCAGCTGCTATGTGAAGAGCCATGACCTAGATCACTGCCACTGGGGACAGGGACAGATCTGCTCACCTCCTTCCACCACTTCCTGAGGATCCAGTACCCCCACCTTCAGACGTATGGCTGCATGGATCTCTCAGATGTCCTATTGTGCTTTGTAGGGAATCCTCTGTTGATTAACGAATACCCATTTAGTTGTAACTTAGTAGGGAGAGACTAAAGGAACAACTCACTCTGCCATGATGCTGACGTCACTTCCCTCCAGGTTTATTTGTCAATTCTTTTGGATTTTCTACATGAACAATCACATCATCTGTGAACAAAGATAGTTTTATTTCTTCTTTCTTGATCTGTATACTTTTTATTTCCTTTTCTTTTCTTATTGCATTAGTTAGCACTTCCAGTACAATGTTCAAAAGGAGTGGTGAGAGGTGACATCCTTGCATTGTTCCTGATTTTAGTGGAAAGCTTTGAGTTTCTCATCAAGTATGATATTAACTATAGGTTTTTTGTAGATATTATTTACACAGTTGAGGAAATGCACCAAAAATCTAAACTCAGAGAAGTTAAGTAACTTGCCTAAAGTCATACAGCTAATAAATTAATGGAGGCCAGATTCATATCCAGGACCATTGGATTCCAAATTCTGTACTAAAAATCACTAAAGTAAACCACTTTTGAAGATTCACATTTAGTTTGCACCGTTGTATATCTTGTTCTCTGAGGGTAGAGAACATGTCTCATACATATTCTCAGCATCCAGTACAGTTATTTTTTCAACAAATATTCATTACTTATTTATTAAACCAACATTTATTAAAACATCTACTATGTAACAGACAGCATACTAGCTAGTCTTTGAGTTACAGAGAAGAAGCAGACAGAATCGATGATTTTAAAGAGTTCAAGGCTAGTAATAGAACTTCTGGTTCTGCCAAGATGGTGTAGCTCCTTTCCTCCCAGATCCTCCTCTTACAACTAAAAATCCACAGTCATAACATAACAAAAAAAACAGGTAGTCTCTGAAAGATGGAAAGAAAAAGACAGGCTGCCTCGGGACCTTAGGACTTGAGGAATGGCAAAGCAGTGACTTCCCTAAAATTTCCAAAGGCACCACAACCAACAAAAAAAGCTTCAAAAAAAAACCTATTCCCTCTAGCCAAAAGACCAGAAAAATTGTGGCCTAACAGTAGAGCTTTTTGGCAATATCCCCTGCGCTTTCAGGAAGGCTGAACAGGAGGTTAATCTTCCACCTCATTCTTCCCCCGTAGAATCAGTGGTGCTCTGATTCATATACCATGTGGTATTGGCAGGAGTAAGAGGGCAGCTGATCTTCTAACCCCCCTGCAGAACCAGGTGGCAGTGATTCTGTTCTACTACCAGGGTAGTGTTTGAGAAACCAAACAGGCAGCTCATCTTCCATCTTTTACCTGGCAGAACCAGACTATGCTCCAATTTCCCCATGAGACAAGCATCAGTGGGTTCCAGAAGCAAGTTGGGCCTGCACCACCAGCCAGCAGCAGCAATACATGACAAGGTAGTGTGAAGTGGGGCTTCAAACCACCCCCCATGTAAGGCCTAGTAGGGAGCTAGGCCTTCACCCCCACTCAGCATTAATGAGGTGGAACAAGGCGATGGGAACCTGGCTGTTGGCATTCTGCTTCCCCCCACCACTGGTGTCAATAGGGTCTTACAGAAGCTGAAATCCTGCTCCCACCCTAAGCAACAAAATGGTGTGAGTCAGCCCTCTTCTCCCCCATTTATAGTGGCAGCAGGGCCCTGCAAGGAGCTGATCCCTTTGACAAGGACTTTAAAACAGCCATTGTAAAAATTCAACAAGCAATTACAAAATCTCTTGAAACAAATGAAAAATAGAAAATCTCAGCAAAGAAATGGGCTATATTAAAAACTGAAAATTTTAGAACTGAAAAATACAATAATCAAAATAAAATGCTCACTGAATGGGGTCAACAGTAACAGAAATGACAGAGGATGGAATCAGTAAACTTGAGAACAAATCAATAGAATTTACCCAATCTGAACAACATGGAAAAACAGACTATAAAAAAAATAAAATGAACAGAGTCTCAGGGATCTGTGGAAAAATAACAAAAGAACGAACACTGGTGTCATCAGAGTCCCAGAGGAGAGGGGAGAGAGAGAGACTGAAAAAATATTTGAGGAAATAATGGCTGAAAACTTCCAAAACTTGACAGAAGACATAAACCTACAGATTCCAGAAGCTGAGTGAATCACAAATAAGACAAACCCAAAGAAATTTATGCCAAGACACATCATAATTAAATTTCTGAAAACTAAAGACAAAAAGAAATTTCGAAAGCAGTCAGAGAGAAATGATCCACTACTTACAGGGAAAAACTATGACAGCAGATTTCAGAATCTGAAACCCAGAGGCCAGAAGAAAGTGGCACAACATTTTTTAAAGTACTAAAAGAGAAGAACTGTCAGCCCAGAATTCTATAGCCAATGAAGATATCCTTCAATAACGAAGAGGAAATCATGACATTCTCAGATAAAAACTAAGAGCATTTGTTATAAGCAAAACTACCCTTAAAGAACGACTACGGGAAATTCTCTAAACAGAAGGGAAACGATAACAGAAGAAGGCTTGGAACTATAGAAGGAAAAGAAAAACATTAGAATGAGTAAAAATAATAGACTATCCCACTTCTCATGAATTTCTTAAATCACTTTTGAAGCAAAAACTATAACTCCATCTGATGTGCTGCTCAACATATGCAGAGGAAATCTTTAAAACAATTATATTTAAATAGTGGGGAGGGTAATGGACCAAATGGAAGTAAGGATTCTATACTACATTTGAAGTGGTAAAACTTTGATACCAGTAGATTGTGATAAATTACACATGTCTATTGTAATACCTAGAGCAACCGCTAAGAAAACTACATAAAGTAGTATACTCAAAAAGCTATAAATAAATCAAGATATAATCCTAAAAAAATGTTCAAGTAACCCACAGGAAGGTTAGAAAAGAGAAACAAGAAAAGAAACAGAGGAAATATCAGAAAACAAATAATAAAATGGCAGACTTAAGCCTTGACCTCAATAATTACCTGTCTTAGTCTGTTTGGCCTGCTGTAACAAAACACCAGAAACCAGGCAGCTTATAAACAACAGAAAGCTGTTGTTCACAGTTCTGGAGGTTGGAAATTCATGATCAGGGTGCCAGCCTGTTTGGAAGAGGGCTCTCTTCCAGGTCCCAGACTTCTAGTTGTGTCCTCACATGGTGTAAGGGGCTAGGGAGCTCAGTGTGATCTCTTTTATAACAACACTAATCCCATTCATGAGAGTTCCACCCTCATGACCTAATCACCTCTGAAAGGCCCCATCTACTAATACCATCACCTTTAGGGGTTAGAATTTCAACGTATGAATTTGAGGCTAACACAAATGTTCAGACCATAGCATTACCTTAAATATAAAGAGTCTAAAAATACCAATTAAAAGACAGATATTGACAAAAGGAATAAGAAAATGAACCAACAATATGCTATCTACAAGACTATCACCTCAAATACAACATAGGTAGAATAAAAGCAAAAAGATGGAAAAAGATATATCATGCAAACATTAATTTTTAAAAATAGAGCTGGCTATACTAACATCAGATACAGTAAACTTCACAGTAAAAAAACATACTATAGACAAAGAGATACAGTAAACTTCACAGTGAAAAAACATACTATAGACAAAGAGGGACATTACATAATGATAAAAGGATCAATCCTCCAGGAAGACAACAATCATAAATGCATACACATCAAACATCAGAACCTCACCATACATGAAACAAAAATTGATAGAGCTGAAAGGGGAAATGGAAAAATCCACAATTATAGTTAGAGGCTTCAACACTCCACACTCAATAATTGATAGAACTGCTAGATAGAAAACCAGCAAGGATATAGAATAATTGAACAACACAATCAACCAACAGGATCTAACTGACTTATATAGAACATTCCACCAAGAACAGTAGAATACACATTTTTATTCAAGTCCTTGTGAAATACTATTCACCAAGATAGACCATATTTTGTGCAATACAGTAAACAACAACAAAGTTAAAAGAATAGAAATCACCCAGCATATTCTCTGGCAATAGTAGAATCAAACTAAAAATCAATAACTGAAAAACATGAAAATCTCCAAACACTCGGAAATTAAACACACTTCTAACCAATCCATGGTTCAAAAGAAAGTCTCAAAGGAAATATTTTAGAAATACACAGAACTAAAAGAAAATGAAGATCCAACATATCAAAATTTCTGGGACACAGCTAAAGCAGTGGTGAGAGGGAAATTTATAATACTACATGTTTACATCAGAAAAGAGGAAAAGTCTCAAATCAATAATCTAAGTTCTGATCTCAAGAAACTAAAAAAAGAAAAGCAAAATAAGCTCACAGACAGCAGAAGGAAGAAAATAATAAAAATAGGAGCAGAAATCAATGAAATTGAAGTCAGGAAAACAATAGAGAAAACCAACGAAACAAAAGCTGGTTCCTCAAAAAAATCCATAACATTTATGAATCTGTAGCAAGATTGATGTATTAGTTTCCTAGGGCTGCCATAACAAAGTACCACAAACTGGGTGGCTTAAAATAACAGAAATCCATTCTCTCACAGTTGCCGAGGCCAGGAGCCCAAAATCAAGGTGTTGGGAGGAGTGGTTCCTTCTGGGCACTCAGAGCAAGAATCTGTCCCCAGCCTCTCTCCTGGCTTCGGTTGTTGCCAGCAAGCTTTGGAGTTCCTTGGCTTGTGGATACATAGCTCCAACTTCTGCTTCCACGTTCACATAATTTTCTTCTTTTCTTTTTAGTTAATTTTTACTTTACTTTAATTTAATTTTTTAAATTGAGATATAATTGACATATAAACATCATCTCCTTCTTAGAGTCTGTGTGTGTCTCAAATTTCCTCTTCTTTTGTCTTCTAAAGATATAAGTCATTAGATTAGGGCCCAAGCTAAATCCAGGATGATCTTATCTCAAGATCCTTACCTTGATTAAATCTATAAAGATCTTCATTCAATATAAGGTCACATTCTGAGGTTCCACATGGACATAGTTTTGTGGGCCACAATTCGACCCACTACAACTGACAAAGATAAAAAGATAAGACACAAATCACCAGTCTCTTATTATCCTTTTAATGGCTGCAGGATCTGCAGTGATATCCCCTGCTCATTCCTGGTTTCACTGGAGAATTCTACCAAACATTTAAAGAAGAATTAATACCAATTTACACAAACTCTTTCAGAAAATAGAGGAGAAGAGAACACTTTTGAACTCATTTTATGAGACTAGCCTGATACTATAACCAGACAAAGACAACCCAAAAAAGAAACTACATACCAATATCTCTCGTGAACTTTCACACAAAAGTCCTCAAAAAAATATTTGCAAATCGAGTCCAGTAATGAATAAAAAGAATTATATGCCATGACCAACTGGGATTTATTCCAGGTACACAAGACTGATTCAATATTTGAAAAGGAATCAATGTAATCTACTATATCAACAGGCTAAATATCATACCATCATATCAATTGATGCAGAAAAGGCATTTGACAAAGTCCAACACCCATTCATGATAAAAACTCTCAGCAGTTAGGAATAGAAGGAACTTCCATGTCTTGGTAAGGAGCATCTACCAAAAGGCTGCAGCTAACGTCATATTCACTAGTGAAGTTATGTACCAGTCTCCCTCTAAGATCAGGAAAAGGCAAAGAGGTTAGTTCTCACCCCTCTTATTCAACATAGGACTGTAAGTTCTAGCCACTGCAGTAAGGCAAGAAAGTGAAACAAAGGCATATAGATTGGAAAGGAAGAAATAAACTGTCCCTATTTGCTGATGATATGATTGTCTATGTAGAGAATCTCAAGGTATCTACCAACAAAAACTTCTAGGACTGGTAAATGAGTTCAGCAAGGTTGCAAGATGCAAGGACAATGTACAAATATCAATCCTATTTCTATATGCTAACAATGAACATATGGAAAGTGATATTAAAAACACAGTATCATTTATAATTGCCCCAGACAAAATGAAATACTTAGGTATACACTGAATAAAACACGTACAGGATTTGTATGTTGAAGATTACAAAATGTTGATCAAAGAAATCAAAGAGGACCTAAATAAATGTATTTAGAAACTGTATTCATGAATTGAAAGTCTCAAAATAGTGAAGATGTCATTTCTCCACAAATAAATCTACAGGTTAATGAAATTCCTATCAAAATCCCTGCAGGTTTTTTGTAGACATAGACAAGTTTATTGTAAAAATTATATGGAAAGACACAGGCTTTAGAATAACTAAAACAATCTTGACGAAGAAGAATAAAGTGGGTTGAATCATTCTATTTAAGGCTTACTATAATTGCTACAGTAATACCATGTGATATTGGCAGAGGCATAAACACATAGATGAATGGAACAGAATAAAGAACCCAGAAACAGACCCACACAAATATGATCAACTGATTTTTGACAAAGGTACAGAAGTAATTCAATGGAGGAAGGATTGCTTTTTCAACAAATGGGGCTGGAGGAATTGGACATAGACTTAAATCTTATAACTGATACAAAAATTAACCCAAAATGGATCAGGGAACTAAATGTAAAACTATAAAACTATATATAGAAAAATATAGAAAATCTTTAGGATCTAGAGCTAGTCATAATGTTCTTAGACTTGATACCAAAAGCACAGAACATAAAAGGAAAAATTGATCATCAAATTTAAAATTTTTTTCTGTGAAGACCATGAAAAGACAAGCTACAGACTGGTAGAAAATATTGCAAATCACCTATCTGACAAAGGACTAGTATCTAGGCTGTATAAAGAAGTCTCAAAACTTAACAGTAAAGAAAAAACAAACATCCAATTAGAATACGGGCAAAAGGCATGAATAGAAATTTCACCAAAAAGAATATACGGATAGCAGGGGCCGGCCGGGTGGCGTAAGCGGTTAAGTGGGCGCGCTCCGCTGTGGCGGCCCGGGGGTTCGCTGGTTCGGATCCTGGGCGCGCACCAACGCACCGCTTGGCAAGCCATGCTGTGGCGGCATCCCATATAAAGTGGAGGAAGATGAGCATGGATGTTAGCCCAGTGCCAGTCTTCCTCAGCAAAAAAAGAGGAGGATTGGCAGATGTTAGCACAGGGCTGATCTCCTCACACACACACACAAAAAGAATATATGAATAGCAAATAAGCACATGAAAACATATGCAACATTATTAGCCATCAGGGAAATGCAAAAATTAAAACCACAATGAAATGTCATTACACACCAATCAGATGGCTAAAATAAAAAATAGTGAGAACACCAAATGCTGGTAAGGATGCGGAGAAACTGAATCACTCATATATTTCTGGTAGGAATGTAAAATTGTGCAGCCACTCTAGAAAACAGGTTGGTAGCTTCTAACAAAACTGAACATTCCACTACCATGTGACCCAGCAATTGTACTTCTTGGGCATTTATCCCAGAGAAATGAAAATTTGTATTTACACAAAAACTTGTACATAAATGTTCATAGCAGCTTTATTTGTAATAGCCAAACAGACTTTGCTATATCCATATCATGAAATACTACTCAGCCATAAAAAGGAACTATTGATACATGCAATGACTTGGATGACTCTCCAGGGAATTATGCTGAGTGAAAAAAGCCAATCTCAAAAGGTCATATACTGTATTATTCCATTCATACAACATTCTTGAAATGACAAAATTATATAAATGAAAAATAGATTAATGGTTGCCAGGGGTCAAGAATGGGAGATGGTAGGGGAGTGGGAATGGCTATAAAAGGGCAACAAGAGAGATCCTTGTAGTGATGGAACTGTTCTGTATCTTGACTGTATCACTGTTAATATCTTGGTTGTGATACTGTACACAGCTTTGAAAGATGTTACCATCGGGGAAAACTGGATAAACAGTATATGGATCTCGCTGTATTATTTCTTACAACTATATGTGAATCTACAATTATCTCAAAATTAAGAGCTTAATTTAATTTAAAAAATATTTTCCCACACACAGCAATAGGAGACATAAGTGTACACAGAGAGAGGAATGCAATTCTCCCTACGTAAAGTGGGTAATTAACACAGTTTTCATGGATGATATGGCCTTTGGCCTGATTCTTACAAGGTGAGTGGATGTTCTCCAGATGGACAAAGAGAGAGAGAAAGGGCATTAGAATTAGAGGAAATATTCCTCCCAGATGGGTAGACAAATTTGTCCAGGAAGGGAAAAAAAGAAGTTCCAGATGTATTCTCTCTTTAACAGGCATTTCCAGGGGTGCCTAAGCCCCTAAAAGGAATTATCCAAGAACAGGGATAATCAGAAGGTCAATTTAGCTTAAATGAAACTGTGTCTGTTGAAATCTATTTTAGTAAAATAGATTAACTTGCTAATACAGAATTAGAAAATTTGGAGGTAACTTCTGACCAATAATCAATGTAATGATACTGTTGATAAAATCATTTTTCTCAAATACAATTAGGAAAAATAAATGGGTCAATGCTTTCATTTGAGACTCTGTGACACAAGAGATTTCTACAACAGCATATTTGTTGTAGTGGGATTTTATTTGTTTTTAGCAAGGTGGCAGTGACATTAAGGGAATCTAACCAATCTGCTCTGCCTGAATTCTTCCATAGGGAGGTCTGAGATTCCAGAATACATCATCATTTTGAAATGCAGGTCAACACAAAGATGGGATTAAGATAAGCAAATTAGCTTAGTATCCACATTGGAATGCAAGTCTTCCAAACAGTGGAATATTTCTGTGCTTACTCTTATCTCATCATCTCATTTTCTAGAACGAATTAATCTGCCTAGAGAAGAGCCTTGCTGACCACCAGCGTACCTGGAGATAGATTTTAAACCACAAAACCTGATGATGCTCCAAAACTCAATCATGAGATTCCCCTCAGCATATCCTATTTCCTATAAATAAAGGGAATATTTTCATCGTTAGTTGTAAAACCTGCAATTTCATCAACTTTGACTACATCTATCAGCAACAAAAATCTGAAGTTGGCAAGGAGGCACACATCGCAGGCTGGCAACTGCAATACTTTACACAGGGATAGGGGCATACTTCTAAATGTTATTCATTTATTTTTTGTATTCAGTCTTTGGTTCATCTAGGACGCTTCATTTATTTTCAGACCCCCAGCTGAAACTAGCTTGTCAAGCTTTCATCAGGGCTGGCTGGCCCTAGAAAAATAGAGAAGGAGACTAGCCTTGTATTTGGCCTCATCTCATCTTCCAACAGTTTATTTTCCTCCTTCACCCACTCTAAGCTCCCAATATTTCCAATCCACCCCTCACAATCTACCTACCCTCTCCTAGAAATCTAAGTGGATTTGGCGTGACACCAGCTTGACCAGGGCAGAGTGTCTGAAATGCAATTGAGTCATAGATGAGCTTTTGTTTTAAATCAACTTTGAGAAA
The DNA here is from genome assembly GCF_020826845.1 of Diceros bicornis minor. Lineage (NCBI taxonomy): Eukaryota > Metazoa > Chordata > Mammalia > Perissodactyla > Rhinocerotidae > Diceros > Diceros bicornis. The sequence continues at coordinate 4,949,865 of NC_080761.1, forward strand.
AGACACACACCAAAATGTGCAGGTCTGGAGGGATCATTAATTTGGTGGCTGTATGACGATCCAATGCAGCTTGTTTCCCAATTGTCAAATAGCATAGCGATGGGCTTCAAACATACAACATATCTTTACAATGGTGCAAACAACATAAGCACATTGCATGTGCCAGATGTTGTGCTAGGTACTGGGGAGAACAAGATATAATCCATGCCTTCAGGGAGTTCAAGGTCTATGAAGAACATAGGGACCAAAGGAAATAACTACAACGCACAGTTAGTTGCTTCGCCTTAGAGTTTCAATTGCATTAGGCACAAACGTCTGTTGGCACTTACCTCACACCACGGTCTCTCCAGCTCCTAACACAGTGTCAGGCATATAGCAGGCTCTCAAAGCTATCTAATGAAATACTGAATGAATAAACAAATGAACAAGCACAATATTATTGAAGCATATAGAGGGTGGCAGAAGCAATTAACTCTGGCTGGAGGAAAAAGAAAGTTCTGAGAGATGGTGATTTGAGCTTAAAGCATGCTTAGCACAGAGTCTGACCTTGAATGAGCCCACAATCAAAGTCAGATTAAACTCAACTGAGTGGAAGTTTAGGTGGAAAAAGAGAGCATTTGGAGGCAAGGGTGTTCCAGGAAGAAGTACCTCCAGCACCTAGCATAGTGCCTGGCACGTGGTAGGAACACAAGAAGTATTTGTTGAAGGAATGAAGAATGAATGACTGAATGGACAGATGCATGTAACAAACAGTACATACAAAGTCACCAGTATTGTGAAAAATGTAGGCACATTTAGGGAATGGTATATTTGGAAAATTATATAATTATAAAAGAGAGAAAAAGTGAGATGGTTAGAACTGAAAGAATGGAGAATACAAGAAAAATGTAATGCAAGGAATAGAGCTGCTTGGAAACAGAGGAACTGGACAGGGAGAAAAGAAATTTTTCAATGAGAGCATGGGAATGGTACAGGTACTACTGAGTTGGAGGTCTGGTGGTTGTGAGGACTGAACTTAAGGACTGTATATCACCAAGGTCGAAGGAGCCTTCAGGCAACAGAACATTGATTGGGGATAGAAGTATGGTAAATTATTAAGGAAAGATAATAACTCAAATGCTTATGGTCCAGAAGGAGCAGACCTATAAGGAAAATAAAAAGAAGAAGAGTTAGGAAAAAATTGATTGTCTCTAAGCTAGGGCAAATCTGAGTGAGCTTTATTAGACTGTATATTAGTTATCTATTGCTGCACAACAAAAAATTACCTCAAAAGTTAGTGGTTTTAAACAACAATAAACATCTAGTACCTCACACAGTTTCTGTGAGTCAGGAATTCAGGGGCAGTTTAGTGGGTGATTCTGGCTCAAGGTCTCTCATGAGGTTGCAGTTCAAGATGTTGGCTGGGGCTGTAGTCATCTGAAGGCTTGGCTGGGGCTGGAGAGTAGCTCCACCACGTGTCTGTGGGAGTCTTCAGTTTCACCCACGTGGAACTTTCCACAAAGCCACTGATGTCCTTAGAACATGCAGCTGGCTTCTCCCACAACAACTATTCCAAGAGAAGGCAGAGTGGAAACTGCAATATTTTTTATGACCTAGCTTTGGAAATAAAACTCCATCCTTTCTACAATATCCTATCGTCTACATAGATCAGCCCTATTCAAAGTAGGGCCTCCACAAGGGTGACTACCAGGTAAATATCATGGAGGGCTATCTAAGAGGCTATCTTGGAGGCTGTGTTGAAGGCTAGTTACCACAAGCTGCATTCCATATCACCTAATCTGATGTAGTTCTCTATATTTCTCAGGCAGGCAGGTTCAACAAGAGGTGACAAAAGTAGCCTTCCACAGCTCCAGGCTTATGATAGCTTTTTCATAGTTGGTAATCCTTTTAATAGGAAAAACACTGCTTCCTAATAGTTCTAGCCACGCTCCCAAAAATGAGGCTCATTGGCTTGGCATGGGTCCAAAAAACAACAATGAACTCAATTATTGTGATGAGTTCAGGGTGTCCATACAGAAACAGTTCCATCTGAACTGCATGGACTAGGCATGAAGGATCAACCAGCAGTATGGCAGGAACTATTAACTCTGGCTGGTTCTGCTTCTGGCTTGGTTCCCCCAAAAAGAAGAGATGCAGGGCAAACTATAGAAAAGGTGGCAGAGGCCTTCTACAACCCCAGTGTAAAAAACTGCCCACTCTGCCCATATCTAAAGTCTTCCTTGGTTGATATAACACCACATCCTGTATCTCCTTGTGTTTTTTTCATCAACATATTTTTATCATCTGAGTATATTGCAAATATAGATATATGACCCAACAAAAGATGTGCAAGACCTGAAATCTATGAAATGTAATTGAGAGAATTAAAGAAATCCTAAATAAATGCAGAGATATACTGTGTTCATAGACTGGAAGACAGAAAATTGTTAAGATGTCAGTTATCTCCAAACTGATCTATAGATTCACTGTAATCCAAATCAAAATCTTAGAAGATCTTTTTTTTTGTCCAAACTGATAAGGGAATTATAAAATTTATATGAAAATACAAAGGATCTAGAGTAGCCAAACAACATTGAAAAAGAACAAAATAGAGAACTTACATTACCTAACTTCATAAAGCTACAGTAATCAAGACAGTGTTTTATTAGCATGAAGATAGACAAATAGATTAATGGAAGAAAACAGAGTCCAGAAACAAATCCAGATATATATAGTCAGCTGACTTTCAAGAAAAGTGCAAAGGTAATTCCATGAATTAGGATTGTCTTTTCAATAATCAGTGCTAGCCAATAGGATATCCATATGTACAAAAATGAAAATCAGTCTATATCTCACACAATATATAAAGATTAACTCAAAATGGACACAGAACTAAATGTAAATCCTATAACTATAAACCTAGGAGAAAATCTTTGAAACTTTGGGTTGATCAAAACTTTCTTAGAACAGCAAAAGCTCAATATATTAAAAAAAAATTGATGCTAAACTTCATCAAATTAAGAACTTCTACTCTTCAAAAGATTCTGAAAAGGGGCTGGCCTGGTGGCGTGGTGGTTGGGTTTGGTGTGCTCCACTTCAGTGGCCCAGGTTCGTGGGTTTGGTTAATGGGTGTGGACTTACACCACTCATCAAGCCATGCTGTGTGGCGGCAACCCACATACAAAATATAAGGAGATGGGCAAAGATGTTAGCTCAGAGTCACTCTTTCTCAAGCAAAAACGGAAGATTGGCAACAGGCGTTAGCTCAGGGCCAATCTTCCTCACCAGAAAATAATACTATTAACAGAAGGAAAAGAAACACCACAAAATGAGAGAAAGCATTTGTAAATTATATATCTGATAAAGGATTTATATCCATAACATAAAAAGAATTCTCTTAAAACTCAATAATAAGAAAACAACTCGTTTTTTGAAAGTCGCCAAAAGATTTGAATAAATCGATGAAAATATTTAGATGGCAAATAAGCCCCAAAAAAGATACTCAACATTATTAGTCATTAGGAAAATGCAAGTTAAAACCACAATGAGATACTTGTACATACCTATTAGAATGGCTAAAATTAAAAGGACTGACTATACCAAGTGTTGGTGAGGAGCATCTGAAACTCTCCTACTCTTCTGGTGGGAATGTAAAATGGCACAACCACTTCGGTAAACCATTTGGCAGTTTCTTAAATAGTTAAGCAGATAACTACCATAGAACTCAGCCATTCAACTTGTAGGGATCATAGATCCAAATTTCTTGAGGTTTATCCAAAAGAAATGAAAGCATTTGTACATAAAAGGAGTTGTACATGAATGTACATAGCAGCTTTTTTTGTAACAGCCCAAAACAAGAAACAATCCAAATGTGAATCAATAGGTGAATGAATAAAGAAATTGTGATATAAACATACCATGGAATACTACTCAGTGATAAAAGGCATGAACTATTGATATGACACAACATGGATGAAGCTCAAAATAATTATGTTAAGTGTACACCTTCTATGACTTTATTTTTATAAAATTCTAGGAAATTCAAATGAATCTATAGTGTCAAAAAGATATCAGTGCCTACTTGGGAGTAGGGTAAAGGCACAAGGAGGACCAGAGGGGAGGGATGACCAAGGGACAAGAAGACTTTTTTGGGGTGATAGATATGTTCATTATCTCCATTGTAGTAATTGCTTCACAAGTGTATACATGTGTAATTTATTTTAAGACAATTATACCTCAATTAAGGTATTAAAAAGAGGAATGCAAGATCTCAATTTATCTCTCATGTGCCCTCTCTCAAGAAGCTTCTAGAGATGTGCTCCACAAAAATAAGGGAGTAAACCAAGAAAGAAGAAGATATGGGATCTGCATGTATCCATGGGAAAAAGGGAATTCAATGCAGGAGAAAGAAAAGCAAATCCCAGGATAATGGTGAAAGGTTTTCTCAGTGCCACAGCTACTCAGGAAATCTGGAGAGCAACCCGTTCAGATATGACCAGGTCAGAAGGCTCCTGGAGAGATTTCTTCAAGAAGATAAAACTGATAGAATGGCCAATATGTCCTAATATACTGAGAGGAGGTTTATTCAAACTAAGAAGAGTCTGGAGATAATTTCTAGTAGGCATGTAGAAAACTCAGCATATGATAAAATAAGAAAATTATTGACTCCAGGGAAAACAACATTGTGCAAGAAAGTAATGTCTTCTACATGGCTCTGCACTAAATTGTGTTCCTTCCAAATCTACCATCATGAAAATGTCAACAATGCATATTGATCCAGCTAAAATTATTATCTAACTATATTGGGAGGATGGGGGTATAGGAAGTACATGTGTGAGGAGGGGGGTATAGGAAGTAAACCACTCCAAGGATGAAATCCTCATCATCCATAGTAGGAAACAATAGATAAGTTCTAAAGCTGAAAAATCAAAAAGTGGCAACACATGTAGATATATAGAGATAACTACAGAAGGAATATTTAAAAGAACTGGAAGTGGTTGTCCCTCGGGAGGGAAGGGAAAGAAATGAGAAGTAGGTAGGCCAGGAACTGCTGATGTAGGTAACAAGCCTTACTGAACTGTCGGGGGAAGAGGGAGAATCTCCCTCTGCCCTTTCCCTTAAGGTTCTTCTGGCTGGCCAAATAATCAACAAGACAGGTTAGCAGGAGAAAATAATACCAAGTTTAATAACATGTATACATGGGAGAAACTCAGAAATGAGCAAATCGTCCCTCTGTCTAAGCTGCTTGCTTAAGTATTGCAGCTAAAGGCGAGGAGCGTGTTGGGGGTGGGTAGTGGCCTGGGACTTCAGAGGGCAGAAGGACAATTCTTTTCAGGGTCATCTATTGATAATTTGGTCAGGGAGAGATAGAGTTTTTTTGATAAAAAGGGCTTGGTGCCCCTCCCATTGCAACATCTATTTTACATTATCTTTATAGCCATCATGATAGAAGATCTGTTCCAGGAATGAGCCACCATGCCAGATTCTCTAGGCAGTTAGTGGGGGAGGTCAAATATCCTTATTGTCTTCAGCTCAAAATAATCCGCATACCAGAGTGGTGCTTCCTGGGGCAGCTTGCCCTGAGCACCATCAGAACCATTTTACTCAAAATTTTGCATATATATAAATTAGATAAAATTAAGAACTAATAAAATACGGTGCAATCAAAAATACCTCATTTAGGATAGTGGTGATGGTTGCACAACAGTGTGAATATGCTTAATACCACTAAATTGTACACTCAAAAATGGTTAAAATGGTAAATTTTATGTTATGTGTATTTTACCACAATAAAAAATACTCATTTATTTCTAAAAAAAAAAAAATGTGACCAATATGCAAGAATCTTCAATGATGGATGACAAAGACCAGATGGGGCAAGAGGTGGAGGAGGGAAGTGGAGTGGAGTGGAGGAAGCTTTGAGGGTTGAGGACCAGAGAGAACTTGGGTTGGGGAAGAAGATGCATGCACAGTAGTATGGGTAAAGAGTATGATTGAGGGGCCCCCCCATCTTGGGTACTAACTAGGGTTTCACAGATCTGAGGTATGTTGAGTTTAGCTGGCTGAAATTTTACCCTCTAAAATAGTTTTCTGGTGAGTGGGAAGATATAGACCTCTTAAAAGGAATTAGATTAATCTTCTTTCTTTATTGGACAATGCTACACACCCACTGTTAAAGTCTGCTTCTCTCAACTCCGATTCTCTGAGCTGGACAGACACTTCAATAGAAGCATTCTTTCTTCAAATGTGGGACCCCTACCCTGGTGAAGCTGCTTTTTCCTGCCAAGCACTTTGGAAAGAATTTTCTATCTCCTCTTATTCTATGTTTGTTTGACTTAAATATCAAAGGGCGACACCAGATTTTGAGGAGAAGGGATGTGAGGTCTTCGCTCTCCTATGCACAACTACCCACATTTGACAAGTCAAACTGTGAAGATACTTCCCATCTCCTCAGAGAAATCTCCCCTTACCAACCCAGTTTAGAGGTAGTGTTCATTCTGCCCCACTTGTCTCGTGCATATTACAACCCAGAATGTTCTCTTGGTTCTTCTAATGCACTGACTCCTTTGTTCACTGTTTATTTAACCTACATTTTTTCGAACATCTACTATGTTGTACTACTACAAAGATACCTGTGGGGGAGAAGATAGCTGCAGAAACCATCACAATTCAGAGTGAAAGTACTGGAAAGACCAGAAAAAGGAATGGTTAACTCTTTCAAGGAAGGAATACCAGAGGAGGGTCAGAGTAGAGAGCCTTGAGCTGATTCTTGAAGGATAAATATGATGGTTTTTAATGATATAATCTTTTATCTTCCATTAAATTGTGAGCAATTAAAGACAGATATCATGCCTTCTACTTCTCAGTTCCCCCCTCTTCCTGTTAGCCTTGCATGGAGGAAATATTGAATATGCATTTGTGAAGTGATTAATAAATTCATACAGATGGACAGAGGCCCAGACTTCTCAGCTTAGAAATTCCATTTTCAGTGAGCAATTCCCACAGTGTCATTAAGCTTTGCAAATTTGTGTTCTGTGACCCACACTGAGATAGTCTAACGTGACTATTAACTTTTTTTGAGAATGTGACAGGTATGTTACCAAAATAAAAAGGGGAGCTTTTTTTTTTTTTTTGGTGAGGAAGATTGTACCTGGGCTAACATCTGTGCCAATCTTCCTCTATTTTGTATATGGGATGCCGCCACAGCATGGCTTGATGAGCAGCACATAGGTCTGCACCTGGGATCCAAACTTGAGAACATCAGGCCACTGAAGTGGTGAGAACTTAACCATTATGCCACCAGGCTGGCCTCAAAATGGGAGCATTTTATATGGAGATAATAGCTGCTCCTCTGTTATATAAAAGTGCTAATCTTGCTTCCTTTAAACATTTTCAATTTGGGGGCAGAAAACATTCATTGAACTATGGATGTGGTCATATTCCACTAAGACGTGAAATATTTCAAGCTCACTTTTCAAAGTGCAAGTCCACAATGACCCCGTGGGGCAGGTCATTATTGTTAAAAATAACTCATGGGTGTCCATCTGCTGTATCCTTACAGCCACGCCTCCACTGGGAGCACCATGAGTTTACTATTACGTGCTTGGGATAGCATCAGATACTATGAAAGTCAATAAAAGAAAGTGTTAGCAAATCTGTTAACAAATCTGTAAGACACAAATCATAAATTCTGCTTCCTTGTGTGGGTGTCTGCCTCACACACCTACTTGTTATTTTTACCTACGGATGATTCATGAGTCAAGAGAGGGAAAGAAATATAGGGATTGAGGGTGTTTCACGTTTAAATGGTAACACCACACCCCTAAGTGATCCCAGGTGGTGGGTAGGAAAGACATTTCTGGCCTGTGGTGTAAAAACAAGGTTGATCCTGGTTATTTCACTCTATTTTAACACAAAGAGATGGTACATCATATAAAATTATTAGCAACAGTTTGTCCCAGATAAAGTGGATTCCAGGAAACTAACACAACAGTAAATAACATCTGAAGTATGGAACTAGCATGGACCATTTTGATGTCATTCAATATTTTTAGCATTGATACTGAATTTATTTAGGAATTGAAGCAGACAAATTTCTCCCTTGGTGATTAAGAACTTATTGAATTGCAATTTTAAATAACCAAATCTATCTGGCTCCTATCTACTTGAACTGGTTCAAAGTAAGGTTTTTTTCCTTGCTACTGTCAAGGTATGCAAATATATTAAGCACATAATACTTCTCCAGGCTCATTCTTCCCAGATATTTGAGTTCACACTCTTCACACAAGAGAGACACAAGAAGCGCAATACACAAAATTGGGATGATTGTCAACAAGTGGTTCTTCAGGTGGGACAAGTGCACTTATGGAGATGCTTCCCAGCATCTGTGCCTGGTTGTTAAGAGGAAATTTATTCTCAGGCCCTCTGAATCTGCCAGCAAAATCTCTTCTGCAGGTGATTTCCCAGCCTGGTCCTGAAGTGGGGCTGCTCGGAGGGTGGGGTCGATACCTTTTAGAGTAGATCTCCACCTTGAATTCTACGTTTCCACACTCACTTTCAAGATCCACAGCAGCAAGTGCAAACTGCACCTTGTTGACATACAATGTGGGCATATTTATGTAGGTTTCTATTAGACCCACAGTTTGTCGACCTGGCTAACTGCCCAGGCATTTCCTCTCCGAAAATTTGCAGAGGAAGTGGGCAGGGTAGGCGCAGCAGGGTAAAATGTATGGAGAGATTCAAGTGGATCCAGGTGTGATAAGAGGGATGCCAGAAAGGTCATCAAGCCTTGGAATTTGGGAGATAGTGCGGTCTACAGAAGACAGGGGCAGTAGGTTTTTATTTCATTACTTTTAGAAATATCAAGAGTATAGCCCCCCAAAAAGTGTTTTACTATAACTAATTCAGGCAACATTTATTGAGTGCGATTGAGCTAGAAGCTGTAAGGTGCTGGGAACACTAGGATGTTTCTCTTAGGCAGAAATTAGGCAGATACAAAATCACTCAGAAAACATTGGTGGATACACTAGTCAGTGATACAGGTGTATGTATCAGCTAGGATGCTTCTGGCTGGAAAGAATAAAAAGCCTGAGTCAAACAGGCTTAAATGATCAAAGAGATCTGTTGGTTCACTGAACTGAAAAGTCTAGAAGCAGGGCTATCTTAAGGCTTGATCCAGAGGCTGAACCATGTTACCAAGTCATCAGTTTCTTTCCAGTTCTCAGAGCTGCTTGCTGCTTCATCCTGAGATTGGCTCCTCTCGTGGTCCCAGGATGGCTGCCACCAGATTCTAGTACTACAGGCTTTCGTCCATATCCAGCAGGAAAGAAAGATTTTGTCACACCATTACCCTAAAGGTCCTGAGAATAATGCTGACTAAACCAGCATGGGTCATATGACCTCCCATGAGGCCATCACTGTGGCCAGAAGATGGAATGCGTTATCTGAATTAACCTCTAGGTCACATGTCAACCACAGGATAGGAAAATAGTTCAATTTATCAATAAACGTGTTTTTGGATGCCAGGCACGAAAGATGAGGGGACATCTGACTCTGCCGGAGGAGGGGATTGTGTAAGAGGGAAAGAGGAGGTTTGGGAACCCTTGCAGAAGAGGAGTTATCAGCTGGGACCAGAATATGAAGAACCTTGAATGCCATGCTAAGAAATGTGGACTTGCAAACTGTGAGGAAAGACGTTGTTACAGCAAATTCATAGCATAATCCAGATGGACTCACTACTGCCAAAGCATAATTTTCAAAAAGTTAAAACATGACTCGCATATAAATATAGGATGAGTACGTGTCAAAAATTTTATTCAGCTCATTAATTAATGAGGGATCTAGTACGAACGTAAAGCTGGTTTAAAGAGCATCTGAGAGACATGGGTTTATATAGCTCATCAGGAAAGGCACTTCAAAAAAGAAAAAAAGGTTAGAAGAACATTACTAGGTTAGATATAAAACTGGTTAATGTACTTTGGAGCAATGAAATCATAACCTTTGAGGTTATCTTTTCTACCTGAGAGAAATTACTTGCGTTTCTACTGGATAGGACACAAATCTGCAAGTTAATTCTTAACACATAGTGTCTTGAGTCTTTAATAGTAACAAGCAAAGTAAAATAATAGCACAACCTCCTAGACCCAGAGAATTAAATAATCCTTAGGTGGGCCTGTTAAACAATGCTTTAGTATGACATTAAAAAGATAGTCATCCTCTTGGCTTGATTTCTAAGTTTTGGTAATTTTTCTTAATATCAGAGCACTCTATTTAAGACAGTTTGGGTTTTTTAATGGACTTAAACATTGCAGTACCTGCATGTTCATGAATCTTGCCAACTGTGCTTTGTCATTAAAGGAGACTTGAGGAGATCTGCTCAAGGAAAGAGACATTTTGACTGATACCTGGAGTGTGAGGTGATGGAATTCAGCTACTCTTTACTAGAAGGAGAGCTCCCCTGCTACCTGCAGACTAGAGGAGAGTCAAATAAGAGAAGCCAGCAGAAATGAGAAGGCCCAGAGGCCTCTGGTGCCCACGGAGACAACTTTTCCCTGGGGTTATTCAGAAAGCAGCTGGAGTGGAAATCAGGGCCTGTTTCAACACTGCCAGTCAAGGAGACATCATTCTGAAGCCATGCTAGGCTGTGGTAGGCCCACTTCCTGTCCCCTCTCTTTCCCATGAAGTGTTTTGGTTAAGAAGGAAAGACATTCTATACACTTAATAATCAAGTATGGCCCAGCTAAGCCATGTTTAGACCCACATTTTTGGATAACAGATTTATTAATGGGCTGGTTGAGAGAATTGAACCATTTGGTGTTTGGGAAAAATTGAAAATGTTTAAAATAAATACTTGGCATCTTTTCTCTCTGACTGCTGCAATATGTTCATATGTTCAGTTGTTCTTAGGGGTAAAATGTCCATGTTGAAGATTAATTTAATAGAAATTGCAGCTGTTCACTAAAACTATGGTACAAAATATTAAAAAGCTAACTAATATCCATTTGTGTGTGTGTGTGTGTGTGTGTGTGTGTGTGGAGATCAGCCCTGTGCTAACATCTGTCAATCCTCCTCTTTTTTTTTTGCTGAGGAAGACTGGCCCTGGGCCAACATCCGTGCCCATCTTCCTCCACTTTATATGGGAGGCCGCCACGGCATGGCTTGCCAAGCAGTGCATCTGTGCGCACCTGGGATCCGAACTGGTGAACCCCGGGCCGCTGTAGCTGAGCGCGCACACTTAATCACTTGCACCACCGGGCCTGCCCGGCTAATATCCATTTTTATAAAATGGAAAGCATTTGCTTCAAAAGCAGCTCACCAGTCCAAAGACTTTTTTTTATTATTAGAGTCTTAGGTATAACAGTTATCATGCCACACAGAATATAGCCCGTCCACACCCTCTAAAACTAGGATTGCCACATTTAGCAAATAAAAATACAATATACCCACTTAAATTTGAATGTCGGAAAAGCAATGAACAATTTTTTAGTGTAATTGTGTCCCATGCAATATTTGGGACATGCTTGTGGTAGGCAGAAAAATGCTCCACAACGATGTCCGCGTTCTCTTCTCTGGAACCTGTGAATATGTGACCTTACATGGCAAACGGGACTTTGCAGATGTGATTAGTTAAGGCTCTTCAGATGGGGAGATTATCCTGGATTATCTCAGTGGGCCCAAAGCAATCACAAGTGTCCTTATAAGAGAGAGCCAAGAGGGTCAGAGTCAGAGAGAGATTGGAAGTTACTACAATGCTGGCTTTAAAAATGGAAGAACAGTCCACGAGCCAAAGAATGCCAGTGGCTTCTAGAAGTTGGAATAGGCAAGGAAACAGATTCTTTCTAGAGCTTTCAGAAGGAATGCAGCCCTGCTGACACCTTGATTTCAGCACAGTGAGACCCAGTGGGATTTCTGATATATAGAGCTGTAAGATAATACATTGTACTGCTTTAAGCCACTAAATTTGTGGTAATTTGTTACAGAAGCAATAGGAGACTTATACTAAAAAATTATTTGTTGTTTATCTGACATTCAAATTTAATTAAGGCATCCTGTATTTTATCTGGCAACCCTACCCGAAACACCTAAGCACGAAGCAGTGGGATGTGGTAGAAAGCACTCTCACATAGGAGCCAGGAGAAGACTATCAGGATAAAACACTTTACCTTAGGGCCTGATTCCTCAGGTGTCAAACCAGGGGTTTGACCTAGATGATCACTGTGTTTTCCTTGTGGTCCATGATACCATCAAAGAAATATTCTTTTGCCAATACAAAATAAAACAAACAAATAAAAAGATGTTCAGGACAGTTGTCTTCATTTGCAGAGTGTGTTGGTGAATTTGTGTTTGTGTGTGTTCTGTTTTCTCTGTGGTTCTCCTTTAACCGCTCACCCCAATCTGCACTACCCTTTGCTCCATCTGTGTGTTGTCAGATGACAGGGCACACCCTGCCATGGTGGTGCTGTGTCCTTATACTTCTTTCTCTCTCCTCACTGCAGACCTCTTCACGCCTTCTCCTAACTCCAGCTCTGTGACAGACAACGCTAGTTAGCTACTGTATTAGTATCCTACGTCTGCTTTAACAAATCACTGCAAACTTAGTGGCTAAAAACAACACAAATTTATCTTACAGTTCTGAAGGTCAGAATTTCAAAGTAGGTTTCACTGTGCTAAAAACAAAGTGTCACAGGGCTGCATTCCTTCTGGAGACTAGAGAACCCATTTCCTTGCCTTTTTCAACTTCTAGATGCTTCCAACTTTCCTTGACTCATGGCCCCACATCACTTTCACTTCTTCTCCCATCATCACATCTCCTTCACTGACTCTGACCCTTCTGCCACCCTCTTCTAAGCACACTTGTGATTGCACTGAGCTCACCCAGACAATTCAAGATAATCTCCCCATCTGAAGAGCCTTAACTTAACCACATCTGTGGAGTCCCCTTTGCCATGTAAGGTAACATACTCACAGGTTCCAGTGATTGGGACACAGATGTCTTTAGGGAACCATTATTCTGCCTACCACACCCACCCAATATCTGTTCTCCCTTCTTCCTTTCTAACAGACCTATTATTTTGTTCAAGATGACAATAAAATTGGCTAAAAAAATTTATTGAAAAAGTTCCTTTGAAGCTGCATGTGGTCATGTGACATAGTCTAGCCAATGAGATGTTAGTACAAGTCTACTGGCCAATGAAAAGTAGAATTCTGGCTTCCAAGAAAGCTGTTGTTTTCCTAATTAAGAGAAGTCAACTCAGCTGGCATATGCTTTTTGCCATCTTCCATCAACTCTTCATCCTGCATGGAAAATGAATGTGATACCTAGAAGGGCAGCCACTATATTATGAGCAGGAGAAGGAAAATCACACATGAAAAATGGCAAAGCAAAAACGAAGCATCTGAGATCCCTGATGGCATCGTGGAAATGCCACTTTAGCCATAGTCTGCCAATCTCCAGACTTGTTACTGAGAAAAAGGAACCTTTAATTGTTGGCACCAGGGTAATCAGTTCATGCAACTAAATTCAGTGCTACCAGACACAAGTTCTGTTTAAATCCTCACTACTCAAAGTGTGCTCATCTGGCGGTGTGTTAAAATGCAGAATCTAGGGCCCTTCTCCATGTGTATGCATTTGATGGGGCTGGTGTATGCACTTCAGAGTTGGAGAAGCACTGCTCCAGGGCTCAGAGAGGTCAGTGAGGGAAACTGCCCCGGGTTCTTCTGCCCTAGGCTGGAAGGTGTGGTCTGTCTGGAAATGATGCTACCCTTGGGATTTACTGGGATAAATTTCAAACACTGGGAGGTGGGTGCAAAATTGTATATATACCATCTTTAAGTACATTTCTCACCCCCCACACACCATTACCCTGATTTAGTTCTTTCCTTGTTTCTGCTCTAAAGTTGTATTTCACTGCTAGTTAGCCTAAGACCTCGCATCTATTTTATTCAATCAAAACCAAATTTATAAGGACTTGAAAGCTGAGTGAAATCAGGAAAAGGAGGAGGATCACCTCTTCTTTTAAGAACTCTTGGTGTTTGTAAATACACCTGAAATCTCTTTGGTGTGTTTGACCACCTAGATGAAGGAAGTGCCGTACATATATAAATCCTCAGGGAGATTCAAATGAAGAGCCTTTCAACACACTGCATTTCTCATTTCCATAAAATCTCTCAATTTGTACATTTAATAGGGACTGTAAATTGTATACTAATTTCTTTGCAATGATTTCTATCAGACTATTACAAAGAAACACGGACAGCGAAGCACAGCCACCAAGTTTCCTGGGGAACGGAGGAAAACATCAAGGGAGCAGAACTTCTGATTGAATTTGCTCTCTTGAAAACTGTTTTAGGAGGTTTTTGTATTTAATTTAATTAATTTTTCAATAGGTAAATCCAAAAGGTACGAAAGAGTATACAGTGAAAAATCTGCCCCTCCTTCAATCTCTCCCTCTGGTTGCCAAATTTCTCTCCCTCAAGGCAAACACTGTGACCAGTTTCTTGGGAATCCTACCACAGGGGAATTTTGCATGTTGGAAGATGCTAAAAAATGTGGCTGAAAATCAAGAGTGAAGCACAGATTGCTCTGAATTGTACTTGCAGGCCTTCATTAAAATTAATCTTTCTCATCATCCAAGTGCTTTCTGTTAAGACCTTTTGCTGGCATTTAATTTTCCTATGTCACAGATAAAATATCTATCAAGTAAAGATCAAGAGTCTTGCCATGGACTCATCCCAGAGGATTAAGGAGATAGCGTTTACAAAACACTTGGAGACTCGCAGAGGAAGGCTCTGAATACACACAAGTGGTGGTTATAGCTATAGCTCCCTTCTATATAATTTGCATTTTATAATTCTTCCCTCATCCCCAAGACTACCACGTACGTTCCCTCCCCTGCAGCATCTTCTAAGGGTGAGAGGTTAATAAGAAAGGGTGATTGATATAAGGCAGGACTAAGTAGGATGCTTTGAGGATTTTTTTTGTTTGCCTAAAGCTTCCCAACTCATCTGTTCTTTAAGAAACCTAGAATTTTTTCAAAAAGAGAGACACCTAATAGCATAACTTTACAGTTGTGTGACTTCATTTAATAATTCAAGTAATTTAAGAATATTTTCCTTTTTAAAAAAAAATAGGATCCTACTTTATATACTTTTTCTTTCCCTTGGTAGTATGTAATGGGCATCACCATTCTGAACAGCTGCATTGTATAGCATGATTATTTGAAAACAAGAACAGCTACCGTGTTTAAAAGGTACACATAGGAGACTTGGCTCACATTTATACAGTCAAATCAATATGTGTTTTTGAGGGCCTACTACGTGCTAAAAATAAAATAGACACTGCAGAGACACCTAAGATGTTTTTCCTGCCCAATACAAAGGCTTCAGTGAAAAGTGTGAAATGGAGAGATTCAGAGGGAGTTCTCCGGGACCTCAGAAATGCAGGAGGCTGCTTAAATTGCAGTGGTTTGGGAAGACTTCTTGATTTTGTTCTAGACCATTTTCAGTACTCCAGTGGACTTACAGACAAACAGGTAGACTTTTCTAAGAGTCTAAAGAGATAAAAACCCCTATACAAAGATTCTAGGAAAAAGTACAAAACCATCCCTGGCAAGGGATATAAAAATTGTAAGTAACTAAGTAGATAGAAATCAATAGACTTTACTTTCTTTTAAAATACAAGACCTTTAATTATAGCACTGTTGGGCAGAATGCTGACTGATGGTTTAAACCATCTGATCAGCCAAAGTACAAAACAATAATTGCCAGGTACATTCCAAATTAAAGAGCATAGCCCATAAAGATAGTATTAAGAGTTTATATTTCCTTCTCCTTAATCTTGTACTTTAGCTAACCTCCTAGACCCAAGAAATTTCTAGCAATTAATGATTGGTTGAGGTTAATAGTTCTGACAAAGCTTTGGTTCATTGATCCTTCTCAGATTGTCATTAACCTCTAGAATCTGGTCATTAACCTCTAGGAACTGCTAAGTAGGATGCAAAAAAGCATTTTGCCAGTATTATTTAAAAGGCTATATAATTGTTTCATACGTATATTTCAAATGTAAGAAAATGTCTCTCTTATATTGCGTATGTACGTGCCTGATAGTTTAAAGTTTCTTTAGCCTTTTATTTCTAGAATTTTCTTCCAATACAAAAGAATAATTTGACATAAATATATGTATTTTGGGAAAACTATTACTAAGATCTGGCATCCTAAAATGTATTTATTGGCCCAAAGAAAAGAGGGTATAAAATTCACTTAAAAAATGAGAGTGTTTGTTTTTGTCATTAACACTTTGAATGGATTTATTAAAAGTTACAATGACAACAAAAATTGGATTGTAGGTGAATGTCCCCTTGAAAATGGTGCCGTATGTTTCCCATATTCTTAAAAGAACTGAGCATGAAGTATAGTTGAAACACCACAAACACAGGCCAGTTTATTATTGTAACCACAAATCACATTTTCACAGTAATTTGTTCTGATGTAGGAATTTTCGTAAGGAAAGATACGAAGTCTCAGTGGATCATTATGTTGCTCACTCTCGATTCAACATTTAATAAGCTTTCCTCTGATTTTATGTCCTGAGTCCATAAAGCTTATTAAATGACATTTCAAAATTTCTTTCGATGGTGGAAGATTTGGTTAAGTGAAAAAGCCTGTTGGCGTTTTTCCCCTGTAGTTTCCTAATTAGGGCTTCCTTATTACATCACAAACATTAATCACCACATTATCCAGTAACAGATCAGACCTTTCAGATCCTCATTAATCTACTAATAAAGTTATGAGCTCCATTAATATGATTACATTTAGAATGTCACCCTGAGGCACAGTATATCCATTACTGGGCTGAATAACGCAAAAGCCATACATCTCCTCCAGGCTGAAGATGTTTCTGAAATGTCTGCTCTGACAGAGCAGCATTTCCCAAACCCTCCACGTAGAATTCCTATAGAATGTTTACTGGTTTTGTTTACTGCTTTGTTTACTATTTTAGCAGGTGAAAAATTCTCTGAGCAGGATCAAGTTTGCATCTCTACAGAGACCAAATAGCAGTGTTGTTGTCCAGAGCTTGGCTGTTTTCCATTTGAAATGCAGGGCCAGCCCTGGGTAAGAGTGTGATCACCCCATCAAGCAGAGGGAGCGCTGCTAGTTCCTTGCAATCCTAAACCGACCAGCACTTTCTGAACACAAATGTCCCTGGGATGAGTGACAGTGAAAATGGCAGAGCATCTAGTTCACCTGGCCACATCCACATGGCTGAACGTGGCCAGTTCAGATGCAGAGCCTGATGTGGTCTTGCAAGAGCACAGCCAGAGAAAGGAAAGACTCTCCAGCTGTTCACATAGTCTGGGGATCTCTCATAAATGCCTATCATTTTATGGGCTATGGGAGTGGGGGATTTTCTTTCAGAACATGACAGAAAAAAGTCTGAGTCTCTCAGCTAACTTTAGAGTTGAATTCACTGCATTCATGGCTGGATTCGGCAGTTACTTTTTGCATTCTGATTTTCTGTAGGGTAGTATATACCCCACAGAAAGCATGCCATTTCCTACTAGAGGATGTAAAAATGAATAAGCAGTTACGATGTATGCTATATACATATGGTATTTATCATAAGACTCATTTAAGAGAGCTTAAATAAAGATACTCTCAAGGAGTTTTAGAAAATTAGAAAATATTTTCCTGAAAAGAAAATATTGAAGTCAACGAATATTTTGTCCAGAATGTCATATGGAGAAGACAAAATTCAAAGACAGACAAGGTAAAAGAAGGGAAATATCAATAAAGGCAGAGGTCTGTTAAAACAACTTAGTGATCATTGTTTTAAAGACTATGTTTCAAAGATTAGAAATTATGGATTTGTGAGCAGAGTAATGTGGATGACAAATTTTTCAGCAAAACAATCTAGTCTTAGAATTTGGGGGCTCATTTCATTCTTAGGGAAACCCTATATTATTTAGGGAGCTGCAATGAAAGGTAGGGGAAAATAAAATGGGTCTGGAAATAAATTAACAGTTTCTTGGTTTCAGATAGGCATTTCTTAAAGTCTTTCATGATATTCTTGTAGAGCACATGGAGAACTAAGGTCCGGGTAATGGCACAGTTTGGTGGATTTATAGGTGATCAAACCAAAGAAGTCAAAGAGGCAATGTATCAACGTTACATGGGAAGGAAGGTCTTTAAAGAAGAGCTGTAGTGCTCCGCATTTGACCTTGCAACAGAGAAATGTGCTTCTCAGATTTGAAAAGTATGTAAAACTCAGGATTCAAAAAAATCTCTAAAGATTGTACAGATGGACAGAAATCAACAAAAAGAAATTTAATGCAAACAACTAAAAATAAAAACCTGCATTTAGGTTCAAAAATTCCAATGTAAAGTACACAATCTGGCATAAGAAGTTTATAGGAGAAAACAGACACACCCTAGGTGTTCTAATTGATTTCAAGGGGAAAATGAGTCAAGAGCGTGAGCTGGCAAATGAACTAACAAGATCTTAATTTTTGTGTGTGTGTGTGAGGAAGATCGGCCCTGAGCTAACATCCATGCCAATCCTCCTCTTTTTGCTGAGGAAGACTGGCCCTGAGCTAACATCTATTTCCAATCCTCCTCCTTTTTTTTTTCCCTTTTTCCCCCCAAAGCCCCAGTAGATAGTTGTATGTCATAGTTGCACATCCTTCTAGTTGCTGTATGTGGAACGTTGCCTCAGCATGGCCGGACAAGCGGTGCATCAGTGGGCGCCCAGGATCCCAACCCTGGCCGCCAGTAGTGGAGCCCGCGTACTTAACCGCTAAGCCATGGGGCCGGCCCCAAGATCTTAATTTATATTAAAAGGATCATGGCGCCCAGATCAAGGGAAATAATCATCCCAATAGGCACATCCCTGGTGAGTCCACATCTGGAGTTGCACTTCTGTGTGCCACCCTGGGGAGGCCAGGCTAGGCGGAAGGGTAATGGAGAACAGGCAGAGGCCAGCAATGAGGGAGGTGGAGGGAGCGACTGGAGGGACGCTGAGAGAAGCAGGCTAATGAGAATCTAAGTCTTTGAAAGCTCGGGGAAAGGCTTATTTCTTCCATAGTGAAAGTGGAACGTTAGAGGGGCTAAGGGAAAATTTAAAATAAAAGAAATCCACCATTATGCACTCCTACATAATGGTGGCATGTATAAGTGTGGCATGAAGAAGAGAAGGGAAACAGATGGATTTTAAAAGAGTCTTAGGAGAGTTATCAACCAAATGAATTGTGTGGACCTTGTTAATCTTGATTCCAACAACTACTTGGTAAATCAAACAAAGATCTTTTTGAGATAATCAGGGAAATTATATTTTAATAACAGCTTTATTGAGCTATAACTCACATGCCATAAAATTTGCCCTTTAAAAGTATACAATTCAGTGATTTTTAGTATAGAAATAATATTGTGCACCACTCACCACTATTTAATTCTAAAAAGTTTTTATCACCCCAAAAAGACACCCCATAGTCAGTAACAGTCACTGCCATTCTCCCTCACCCCAACCCCTAGTAAGCATTAATCTGTTTTCTGTCTCTATGGATTTGCCTTTTCTGGACATTTCCTATAAATAGAATCATACAGTATGTGGTCTTTCATATCCAGCTTCTTTCATTTAGCATAATGCTTTCAAGGTTCATCCATGTTGTAGCATGTATCAGTACTTCATTCCTTTTTATGGTTGAATAATATTCCTTTGTATGGATATACCACATTTTGTTTATCCATTCATCAGTTGATAGACATTTGGGTTGTTTCCACTTTTTTGACTGTTATGAATAATACTGCTATGAATATTCATGTGCAAATTTTTGTGCAGACATATGTTTTCAGTTCTTTGGGGTGTATACCTAGAAGTGGAATTGCTGGGTCATATGGTAACTCCATTTTAACATTTTGAGGAACTACCAAACTGTTTTTCCAAAGTGGCTGTACATTTTACATCCCCATCAGTAATGTGTGAGGGTTCGAATTTCTCCACACACTCGCCAACACTTGATATTATGCCTTTTTTATTATGGCCATCCTAGTTGGTATGAAGTAGTATCTTATTGTGGTTTTGATTTGTATTTCCCTAATTATTAATGATGGTGAGAATCTCTTCATGTGCTTATTGAACATTTGTATATCTTCTTTAGAGAAATATCTATTCAAATAATTTGCTTACTTTTACGTTGGTTTATTTATCTTTTTATTGCTGAGCTGTAAGAATTCTTTATACATTCTAGATACAAGTCCCTCATCATATATATGATTTGCAAATATTTTCTCCCATTCTGTGAGTTTTTTTTTCACGTGTGTGTGTGTGGGTGAGGAAGATTAGCCCTGAGCCAACATCAGTGGCCAATCCTCCTCTTTTTGCTGAGGAAGATTGGCCCTGGGCTAACATCCGCGCCTATCTTCCTCTACTTTATATGGGACACCGCCAGAACATGGCTTGACAAGTGGTGTGTCGGTCTGCACCCGGGATCTGAACCCGTGAACCCCAGGTCGCCGAAGCAGAGCGCACCAACTTAACTGCTACGCCACCGAGCCAGCTCTTTTCACTTTCTTGATGGTATCATTTGGAGCACAAAGTTTTAAATTTTGATAAAGTCTAATTTATCTAATTTTTCTTTTTTCACTTGTGCTTTTTTCTATGTTTCTATAATTGGATTTTAAAAATTATTTTTCCACCAAGTAACTTAATTTGGTTAAAAATGTTATTAAACCATGAAATAACCATTGTGTCATGGTTGTGGAGGAGATGTTAAATGCAGTACATTTAATTTTATTAAGGTAACTTGGGACTGCTTCCCATGATAAAGACATATAACTAGTCAGCTTCAGTTTTTAAATCCACATTATACTAGCTGTTCAATTACCAAAATGATTTAGTCAAGTTTAGAAGGGAATGGACCCCTCTGGAAATCACTGTGTAAATAGTAACATACATCATATGAAAATTCTTTTCCTTGCCCTAAATTTCACAGAACAGTTATGCTCATGAATAAGGGAAAAAACCCATTATTGCTTCTAAAATTATCCTCAACGTAGTATTACCAACCTGGAAGGTCACCTGTCCTCCCTCCCACCCCCACCAGGGGGAACTAATTAGAATGTGGAGAAGCAATAAACTGATATATATATATATCATATATATTGAAATATATATATATAAATATATATATCATATATATTGAAATATATATATAAATATATATATTCAATACTTTATATTTGAAAATAAAAATAAAACCTTATTTTTATAATTCAAAATATAGAAGATAAAGCTTAACAAATATCTTCTAGGTTCCTAAGAGAAATTTGTCAGAAATGGCAAGGACTGGGCGAGATGGTGAGTTTTATTTGTCCAAAAGACACTTGAGTTGAAAAATATTGGGAACCAGTGTCCCAGTAAAATAAATGATTAATATTATAGAGGGTCAAATCACAATGCTTCTGCCTATAATTTTAAAATGTTTTAGATACTATTGCACAAATAAGCGTATAGAGTAGAACTTGTTTCATTTGATAATCAGTGTCCTCACATAAACTCAATTCCATAATCCTTGGGTCATTATATATAACTATGCACTAAAAATTACATAATACTTTAAATACATGCATTAATCCTAATGAAATCAGTGATTCATCTTCATATAACGAGTAGTTTTTTATAATTACTATAACTAACTACTCTACCTTAACTTTGTTCTCTGGCTGATTCTTACTTTCACCAAACTGAAATTCACACAGATCAAAATCTTATGATTATTTGTAGTGTCAAAAGCTATATCTATTTTCTAGAAGTAGTGTGAGCTGTAAATTTTAATTAGTTTTAAAAGAGTATGGGAAAATCCAAGAAATGACCCTCAAAAGAAAAATGGAAGTGTTTTTCTTTTATTTTTACATAAACATGATTTACTATATTGGACATAACACAAATCACTTCCAATTAAATATGGTGATTAATACATTTTAATTTTTGCTCCCTCCTGAAACCCCACTAAAATAGGGCAAAATAAATTAAAGAGGCATAAACCCAGAAGAATAAAGAAAGCAGAATAGACAACAGCAGAGGCAAGATCTCAACAAAGCTTTGGAAGCCCGCAAGCAGATCAGTGGATGGCATCTATCTTAGCAAGCTGGAAGCTAAAATCTCCGCCTGCTGGGACGATCAGAAATGAGCAGACTTGCACTACTAAACCCTGGGATGGCTCAGGACTTGGAGGTGCTGGGTACTTCAGAAGCATGGGTAGAACTAAAGGCAGGAGGAAAGTTGGTGATGTCGGTGAGAAATAGTCAGCCCCCCAAGCTGCACTCTGCCCCCTGGCCACCACACAGCCAGAGAATTACCTTGCCCTTACAGTGGCAGAAGACAGGATGGGTTGAACCATATGAACTCTGATCTTGGGCCTACACTGCCCAACTTAGGGCAGGGATAAAGTTCTGTACTGAAAAACTCACGTGAAAATCTGCACGCTAAACTGTTCTGCTCAGGTCCCCTAACACTGGCAGTCAGGAATATGCTCCCAGGTAGGAGCTAAGAGGATCTTTTTCTACTGGGAAACTTACAGCCCCCTCCACCCAATTCCATAGGTAGTGATATTTAGGGTTCCCCTACAAAAAGGACAGGTTGACACCTATCACCACCCAGTGAGGCCCACCACTGACAAGTCCTACCCAGGTACATGGAATTTCCAATGAGCCTTTACTGCCTCGACCTTAAATATGAACAGACAAAGTTCATCAGAAGTCTGAAGAAATCTTTTAGTATGGAAAATAAAAGCAGAAAAAAGAAACTCATAGGAAACATAGACAATTCAAGAAAACTTCGAAAGAAGAGGAGATATTGTATCCATGATAGAAACAGATTATAAACATGGAACGTCTAGAAAATAAGCAAGAGCTTTTTGAAATAAAATATGATTGCAGAAATGTGAAATTCAACACAATATTCAGAAAATAAAGATGAATTAAAAGTAATCAAAAGGAAAAAGACAATTAGACAGAAAATTGGAAGATAAATTATAAGAAGAGTAGAGCATCATTTATTCATTTATTCAACCTATCTCCATTGAATGCTGCTTTGTGCCAGAAACTGGCCTAGGTTATTCAGGATGCATCAGTAGAAGATCCCTGCCCTCAAGGATTTCACATGTTAGTTGGAGTAGTCAGAAAATAAACAATAAACCTAATAAGTAAGTAAATTATATACCATGTTAGGAGATAATGCTTTTGTCAAAAAAGAAAAAAAAACAGAGCAGGTTAAAGGAATTGGGAGTGCCGGGAGGGTTTTTTGTTTTGATTTTGGCTTCCATTTTAAACACGACGATCAGGGTACATCTCATTAAGAAGGAACTTTTGAGCAAAGATGTGAAAGAAGTGAGAGGAACAAGAACTAACAGCTAGTGCAAAGGCCCTGAGGTGAGACCTTCCATGGCATGTTTGAGGAAAAGCAAAAAGGCCAGTGTGATGGAGTCCAGTGAGCTAATAGGAGATTAATAGGGGGTGATGTCAGAGCAATAGCAAGAATTCAGACCTGGTGGGCCCGTGTAGGCCAAGCTACGGACTTGGACTGTTTTTTCTGAGTCAAATATGGGGCCACTAGAGGATGTTCGGTAGAGGAATGTCAACTTTGGCTTTTAAAAGGACTATGTGGCTGCAAGGTGGAAGCAGAGAAATCCCAGAGCAAGGCTTTGCAGTGATCCAGGTGAGAGACGTGATACCTGGGACCAGAGGAGTGACAGCTGACTAGTCCTTTTAGAGGAAGATGCAGATATTGATAAATTCAAGAAATCAGTAGGGGTAAATAAACACGAGGGCAGCCACTGCTGAATAAAAATGTCGTATAACTTAAACTAGCAGAAGAAATTGCAGAGTATCCAATGGAACGCAGGAAAGGAGAAAAAAGTTAATGGATTCAGAGATATATATTTTCTGAAATAAATCCATATTACTTTTTAAATTTTAGTTTGCTTTTGTTCTAAGGGTGGAGCCCTGCTGTGATTCACTTTGGAAAACCAGACTTGGGCTCCTGGAGCCACCTCACCTGCCTAGAGTCCAACATATAGAAGCAGAATTTGAGTTTGGGGGAGGGGGAGGCTAAAATGAGGAGGAAGGAGTTAGCCGCCCACCTCTGTGCTCTTGCTTGTTAAGTGTTCCTTCTGACCTTGCTCACAATTTCCCTCCCCTAGTTGTTTCTACCACAGAGCTGGCTCAGTGCTTCCCACAAACAAGGCAGAACGCCTAGAACAGGGGCCGTAAACCCAAACAGTCTTGAGGTCAGCCAAGTAACAGATATGGTAAGGTTGAAAATGTGAAGTCAGATTATAACTTGGGAGTGCAGAGAAAATGCATGTCTTAGGTTGGTGACTCAGAGGCAGGCCTTGAGATGAGCTTCTGTGTGCAAGTGATTTATTAAGGAGGGACCCCTCAAGAAACCAGGAGGGGGATGGAGGAAGAAGGGCAGGGAAGAGGAAGAAACCAAGCAAGGTTTCAATTTCACAGTCTGCACCTGCAGGCAAGGTGGCTCCAGGAGCCACCAGTTTTCCAAAGTGAGTCACCGCAGGGCCCGACCACAAAGGCACAGGGAAGCCAAAAGAGGGGCACCGGAAGGAATCAGCGTGAGAAGTTTAAACGGGACCTGGGCGACTGCCGCCATACTCATGCAGTTTCTTTATTTTGACTCTACTTAATCTGATCTTCCTTATGAACCACCACCCACTGGTTTATGGTGGGGGTGGAGAGTTGAGAGGGAGTTAAAAAATTAACTGTTAGTTCTGACTTAAAGGTTTCAGTCTGCTCACTTAATTTAATCAGTGTCTTTAGTTGTTGCTCAGCCTTCTCAGATAAATGTTTACTTTCTCACTTACCCCTCCCAACTTGCTTCTCTTCTTAAGATGGTATCTTGAGATATGGGGGGTTGAGTGCGTCTTATACAACTCCCTTGGTGACAGAGAAGGGCTGGAGTCTCCAGCTGAGGTGTCCTTTGACTTTTCCAGCCTCTGGACAATGGCTCTAGCCCCTCTGTTTGCAGGTCAACTGGATGTCATTCACCTCTGGTTTGGTCTCTGTCAGTTTGGTCACAGTCTGGGGTGATCCCCTCCTGACTTGGCGTCACATTGGCCTCCACTGGCTGTCAACCTCTGGGTGTGTACCATGTTTTCCTTCCAGCCTTCAGGCTCAGCAGTCACAGGCCCATTTACTGTCCATCACTCTCACCATCAACTCTCCACTCATCCACACTGCTGTAGGGAGCCCCACAGAGAAAAAATATATTTTTTTATTGTGGCAAAAAATACGTAACATAAAATTTTTCATTTTAACCATTTTAAGTGTACAATTCAGTAGCATTTATTTGATTTACAATATTGTACAACCATCACCGCTATTTCCAAAGCTTTTTCAACATCCCAAACAGAAATTCTCCTTATTACTTCTTTCCCTCAGGCCCTGTCACCTCTAATCTATTGTCTATCTCTATGAATCTGCCTATTCTAGATATTTCATGTAAGTGGAGTCATACAACCTTTTCCTTTTGTGTGTCTGGCTTATTTCACTTATCATAATGTCCTCAAGGTTCATCAATGTTGTAGCATGGATCAGAACTTCATCCCGGGCCGGCCCCATGGCTTAGCGGTTAAGTGCGTGCGCTCCGCTACTGGCAGACCGGGTTCGGATCCCGGGCGCGCACCGACGCACCGCTTCTCTGGCCATGCTGAGGCAGCGTCCCACATACAGTAACTAGAAGGATGTGCAACTATGACATACAACTATCTACTGGGGCTTTGGGGAGAAAAAAAGGAGGAGGATTGGCAATAGATGTTAGCTCAGAGCAGGTCGTCCTCGGCAAAAAGAGGAGAATTAGCACGGATGTTAGCTCAGGGCTGATCTTCCTCACATAAAAAAAAAAAACTTCATCCCTTTTTATGGCTGGATTATATTCCATTGTATGCATAAACCTCATTTTGTTTATCCATTCATTTGTTGATGGGCCCTTGGGTTGTTTCCACCTTTTGGCTATTGTGAACAATGCTGCAGTGAACATTGGTGTACAAGTACCTGTTTGAGTTCCCGTTTTCAATTCTTTTGGGTATATACCTAGTGGTGGAATTGCTCGGTCATATAGTCATTCTATGTTTAGCTTTTTGAGGAGCTGCCAAACCGTATTCCACAACAACGAAACCATTTTACATTCCTATCAACAGTGCACAAGGGTTTTAATTTCTCCACATCCTCACCAACACTCGTTATTTTCTGTTTCTTCTTTTTTTTTTTTTTTGTGAGGGAGATCAGCCCTGAGCTAACATCCATGCTAATCCTCCTCTTTTTGCTGAGGAAGACTGGCTCTGAGCTAACATCTATTGCCAATCCTCCTCCTTTTTTTTTTCCCTTCTCCAAAGCCCCAGTAGATAGTTGTATGTCATAGTTGCACATCCTTCTAGTTGCTGTATGTGGGACGCGGCCTCAGCATGGCTGGAGAAGCGGTGCGTCGGTGCGCGCCTGGGATCCGGACCCGGCCGCCAGTAGCGGAGTGCGAGCACTTAACCGCTGAGCCACCAGGCCCGCCCTCTGTTTCTTTTTTATAACAGCCATCCTAGTAGGTGTGAAGTGGTTTTGATTTGCATGTTGCTGGTGACTGATGATGTTGAATGACTTTTCATGTGCTTATTGGTCATTTGTAGATCTTCTTTGGAGAAATATTTATTCAAGTCCTTTGCCCATTTTTAAATTGTGTTGTCTGTCCTCTTGTTGGAGGCATATTTTAAGAGAAGTGTGAGGACAAAAGACGCTTGTGCCTTCAGTGTAGTCCTTACAGAATCTGTACACCTCTCTGGAGAAGGACACGCTCAGACACGCTCATATCCTGGACAGAATGTCTCTAGTGCCTCTGTATTCTTCCCTCAGTTCTCAGTGCTAAAAAAGTGGTGCTTTTCTTTTACTTTTCCTACAATGTATCCTCCTTCTGTCATCAAGAATGACAGGTAAAGTCTATCAGTTGGGTTTTCCTGGCCTAAGCCTAGAGAAGTTACCTCATTTTTTTTTCTTTAGGTATTCTTCTGTATTTTTAATCTCTTCCCACCCATTTAGAAGAATGCCTCTGACTGTACATTCAGAGGCAAAAGAGAAAGGCATGTTAATAATATTGAAAATATTACCATGACACACAAATGAGTAAATGAGGCCTGGCCTTAATGGTGTGTGTGTGTGTGTGTGTGTGCATGATAGGGCTAGCCATGAACTTTGTCTAGAGCAGCACTTCTCAAATTTTAATATATATCCAATTCACCTGGGTTTGTTGCTCAACAGCAACAGAATTTGCAGATTCTGGTTCAGCAGAGCTTTTAACAAGTTCCAAATTGATGCCAATACTGCAGGTCCATGGATTACACTTTGATTAGCAAGGTCTTAGAGGACAATTGACACTCTAAAAACTTTTTGTGAAGATCCCTTCAAATAGTTCCTGGGCCAAACATGAGTTTAGCAAGCAGTTTTCACACTTGAAAAATGAAGGGATACTATTAGGATATCACTCAAGATTTCTATGGGGTGTCTGTACAGGAATCTCAAACTCAAGTGCCTATGGGGTCCAGTCTGAGGCTGGGTGGACTGTTGAGCTGGAGAACCTCTGCCTGTCTACAGCAGGTACTGCTCTTGAACTGATGGTTTCCAGGCAGAAATGCTGGCCCAAAGTGCCCATATTGTCCAATTTTTTAAGAGAAGTGGGATATAGAGAATTTTTTGTGAAATCCTCTGATTTCTAAATGTTTTCAATTAATTTTTTTCTTAAATACCCTTCAAGCTAAACAAAACAAGTCTGTTGGCCAGATGCAAATTTCAGAGTGCTTTCTTACTCTCTAGCAATATTTTGCTAGACCCTTCAGAAATATAAAAGAAGAGGACCTGGTTTCAGCTCTTATGAGTGTGACCTTGTTGGGAGATAAGATATGAGATGAATAGCCAGGGATCATTGCAAAGACATGCGTCTGCAAGTGAGACAAAAAGAGATCAAAGCCATTTAAGGAAGCTGTGAAACCAAGCCCCAGTGAGACTGCAGATACCATCCCAAATCTGAATTTTATGATTTGTAAGTGTCCTCCCTGTGGGAAATAGCCTATTTACTTTGTCTTAGTGGGTTAATTAGTGCTAATGGACACACAGTGCAGTCATTATTGCTCAGTACCAAATTTGATAGTTAAGCAGGTAACAGCGATTTGAAGCAAATCTGGGTCAAGAAATTGACTCATCTGCAAACATTAGTGGAATCTATTGTGAATACTACAAGAAACAAAAAGTCCAGGGCCGGCCTGGTGGTGTACTGGATAAGCGTGCTCTCTCCACTGCTGCGGCCTGGGGTTCGCAGGTTCGGATCCTGGGCACACACTGACACACCGCTTGTCAAGCCATGCTGTGGTGCTTTATATGGGTGGTCCCACATAAAGTAGAGGAAGATGGGCATGGATGTTTGCCCAGGGCTAATCTTCCTCACACACACACAAAAAAAACAAAAAGTCCTTGCAGAAATAAAAAGGTTTTCTAAGTTATATGGGATGCAATAGTCTTCAATACTACAAAAACAACATACAAATGGTATTATGAATTGTTATATGAAAATAGAGTCATGAAAATTTATTTGAATAAACAGATGGGGCGTGGTAAACCGAATAATGGCCCCCAAAGGTGTCCACGACCCAATCCCTAGAATTTGTAATTATGTTACCTTATGTGGCAAAAAGGACTTTAGAGATGTGATTAAGGATTTTGAGATGGTGAAATTATCCTGAATTACCCAGATGGCAAAATGTCATCACAAGGGTCTTTATAAGAGGGAAGCAGGAGGGTCCGAGTCACACAGGGAGAAACTGGAGGATGGGACCATGAGCCAAGGAATGCAGGTAGCCTCCAGAAGCTAGAAAAGGCAAGGAAACACATTCTTCCCTAGGACACCAAGAAAGGACATAACCCTGCTGACACCTTGATTTTAGTCCCCTGAGACTATTTGGAACTTCTAACCTCCAGAAGTACAAGATAATAAGTTTGTGTTGTTTTAAGCCACTAAGTTTGTGGTAATTTATTACAGCAGCAATAGGAAACCAATACAGATGACAAAGAGATAGAGAAGGCAAGAAGCATGAAACAGAGTCCCAGACGTAAACAAAAGGAAGTGGTTTTCTGTTAATGGCACTCTGTCACTTGCTGTCTTGAATTTTTTTTACAGTTAAAATGATTTCCTCTGATTCGCTGAATCTTTATTGGCTTACATGTAAAATGGGAGTGTCATTTTTATTACAATTACATGTGATGAGATTACGTCAGAGAAACTAAATCAAATGAGACAATAAATGTAACATGCTTAGCAAAATGCCAGACACATAGTAGGTGTGCATTAAATGTTAGTTTCATCCTCTTGCCCTCAAAGATCTTGGATCTTGAGGAATGAAAGTATAATAAAGGTACATGTTGGTGTCATCTTTGAAGTTTGCTCCTTTATCATGCAGCAGTTTTTTTCTAGTTTTATTGAGATATAATTGACGTATAACATTGTGGAAGTTTAAAGTGTATGATTTGATACATGTATATATTGTGAAATAATGACCACAACAGGGTTAGTGAACACTTCCATCACCTCACATAATTACTTTTTCTGTGTGTGTGAAAACATTTGAGATTTACTCTCCTAGCAACTTTCAAATATATAATACAGTATTGTTAACTGCAGTCACCATGCTGTACATTAGATCCCCAGAACTTATTCATCTTATACCTGAGAGTTTGTACCCTTTGACCAACATCTCCCCATCTCCCCCACCCCCAAGCAGTTGTTTTGTTGTATGACTTGAGAGTACTGAAACTTTAATTTAGCACATGACTAAATAAAAAGATGTAGTTAACTAGTATTATTGGAAAACACTAGGCAATTAAAGGGTCAGTATGAAACAGACACAAGAATGGGATGAAACTTAATTTTGACTTGACAGTTGCCAGAATTAATCATATCATAAATGCCATAATTTCTTTTCATTTGGAATTTTTAAGTGCTTATTCTTAGCAGTTCTTTAATATTAATTTCATGCTAAATGAATCATTATGAAACACTTGTGAGGAAAATTATTTTTAAGCTCATTTAAAAACATAAGTTATTACTTTCTGCAGGCAATAAAAATGTGCTCCATTAGTTATAACACACCATGATTCGCGGGAATGCATGCTCTAAATACGAATGCATTTTTTACTGAACTAAAGAAAATCAGACTAAAATTGCTTTCATATATTTTTTTGAAGCAGAGTGTATCATTGCTTGATGGAAAAAGGACAGATTTTTGTTTTCTGGGAATTGTTTCAGAGATTGCACAATGATAGAGCTGTTTGTCCATTCTACAATGCTCACAAAATTTCAGTAAGTGGATAGGAGAGTCTCTTGCCTTCGTGTCCCTTGGTGTGGTTTCAGTCCCTCCCCCCGCCCCTTTAATGAAACTTGCTTCTCTCTTGAGTTTATCTCATTTTGACAACTATATATGTATTGATCTATACTGTTGGAAGAGATGTTGATTAAATAAAGATTCCTTTCACCAGACGAAGCTTCACAAGAGCTGAGAATACTTTTTTCTCACCACAGTAACCCCAGATCCTACTACATTGCCTCAGCGGAGTTCAGCTGCTAGCAACAGAGATCTAAAATAATAGTAGTTGAAGCAAAACAGATTTATTTTTCTTTATTATAAAAGAGGTCCAGAGTTAGGCAAACCAGGTGACTCCCATGATTACTGGGGACCCAGGGTTCTTCTATTTCTTTTGCTCTGCCATCCCTATTCCATGACCGTCATCCTTGAGAGTACCTTATGGTCCAAGATGACTGGAACTCCAGCCATCTTGCCCTTACACTAGGTAGGAAGCAGGAGAAAGAGGGAAAGGGCTAAAAAGCTCCTTGCCTATTGTCTTTCTACCTTTTAAGAAGACTTTCTGAAAGTCCCACCAAACAGCTTCCACTTATCTCTCACTGGCTACAACTTAGTGACATGGCCACCCCTAACAGCAAGGGAGTCTGGGAAATGTAGTCTTTTTTTATTGGGCACATTGCCATGCTAATTAAAAGGAGTGTTCTCATACTAATAAGGGGAAGAAGTGGTCAAATGAGATTAATAAGGACAATGATGAGGTTTTTGTCAAGCAAAATTTATTCAATTTACAAGATTGGTCTTTGAGACTTCCCTCCATCTTTTCTTGAAGTTAAAAATGTTTTTTAAAATTGAAATGATGGTAGATTCTTTCCCCCTAAAGTCTTTACTTGACCAAATAAAAAGTTGGTAACTCTGTTAGTCCTCTAATATTACTGACATTTTACTGGCCCAAGAAATCCAAAATCTAGGGAACTCTGACTATATAAGTGACCTGTAAGATTTCTCCCAACTCCAAGATACTCAGACAGATCTGTCTTCAACACAGCCTATATGTTTCATACCTTCTGCTAGGTATCCACTGATTAACTTATCAAGTAGGCTCAGCCAAAGTGCTAAAGCCCAGTGTAAAGAACAGCTACCACCTCCAGGTCCTCAGTCAGCACTTGCTCTGCAGTAAGGGAGAGAAACTCATTAATGTCAGAAGACGTAAAGAGGTGATTGTTGCGAGGATATGGGGGAATCTCATGGATAACTAAGAACCAAAAAATAAGCATAGTCAGTTCGCCTTAAAATTGGGCTTAAAAATAGAAAGTTGGGAATGGAAGCTACCCTCTCTCTCTCATGGAGTAACATGGCCTTTCAACTTCTTTTTTGCTTTTCTCTGCCAACCAACTTTCTTTGATAACGTGTTTTTTCTTCTTACAGTAACTGTGGTTGGCATGGGGTGCCAACCAGGCATGCGGTGCCACAGGAGCCGTGTAAAGGTGGTACAATCTCTCAGTGTTACAACTCCCAAACTCCCCAACAATAGCTTGATTGGTTCAGCAAGGGCCAGTTACCATTCCTGGTTTAAGTAGCTGTGGCAGGGACTGGGGTGATTAGTACAAACATGTCTTCCTAAGGTGCATTCTTTCAGCAGAGCTTAGGGAGTGAGCACATGGGGGGAAAGGGTGGTACTAGGCAACGGTTATAATATATTTCCGTTTTTCCATTAATTTCCACCTCTGGCAGCTGTTTCCTGACCTCAGGTGCTTATTCCCTATCAGGGTGGCAGATCAAAGACCTTCAATATTACTGGCACCATCTCTTGAAGCATTTATGCACAAACATTATTTTTATTGTTTTCTTCTCCAATTCAACACACATTTCCTCAGTCAGAATGTTTTAAGAGAAAAGAATGTTGTGATTAACATGCATGAGCCTCTGGGGTCACATCACCCCCTACCCCACTTCTACCCCACCAAGAACTTGGGAAGTGCTCTGGTACCCAGCCTGGGGCATGAGCAAGAGTGTAGCAAGTAGCAAGAAGCACAAATACCAGAGTCAACCTACTTGGATTTGAAGGTAAGACACCTACTAGTAGAGATTGCTCTGTGCGTCAGTTTCTGTATCTGTGAAATTGGAATATTACCTACCACATAAAATCACATAAGAATTAAAGAAAATAATCAGGCCCAGGAATCAGCCCAGTGCCTGGGACTTCATAAACAGTCATTATTTACAGTTGAGATACCAGAGGCAAATATCAGAGCAACAGACAAGACAGTGTTGAGTGTTAGGGTGTCAGAGAGCCGGAAACTAGGTGGGTGTCCAGACTAATTCTGAAAACATGACTAGTACTACATTGGCTAGAATCCAAGACAGTTGATTCTCTTTGTTGAATTTTGAAGGAAGGTTTGATAATGTCAGGTAGCACTCAGCTGTGGTGTTTTTCCCTCTACAATGTAAAGATTTTAATGTACTGATTCCATTAAAATGGATTCTAATTCTAATTATTTCTAAGGATGAAATAATTTCCACCTACACAAGCCATCTTTCATTTTTGCCACATTATTTGTGAGTGGACTCTGTACTATAACCAAAACCGTTTCTGGAGGCACACATACTCAATTTTATGAGCCAATTAAAAATAGGATTCATATCTAAGTATTTGTTTTCCAGGAAACTTTTCAGGCATTTTACAAAGTGACCATCTCATTACTGCTTCAAGTATTAGGAGAGTGCCATACATACGGATGCCAGATAAAATGAATGTCTATAATTCCCCACAAATTTACATTTGGATATTTATACTATATATGTTACCCATTTAGGTCTAAATATGATGTCCTTTCATCTACCATAAAGTTGAATGAGCCTAGCAACTCTTTATTAACCATTGAATTAAAAAGGCACAAAACCGCAAAATGCCAAGACCTCAATTATTAACACTATAAACACTAGATATGATTTTTCAGCAAATATGTAAAAGAATCTGAGTACCAAAATAGATATTTTCTCTAAAGAAATACATGGTTTAATTGCTTCCTTTGCTGGTAAATGCCAAGACTTAAACATTAACTTGCTCACATTTGTCACCACAAACACAATGCCTTACATCTTATGGCCAAGGTACATGATGAGTGTCACTCAAACATATTTCTCTCTACACAGCCTCTGCTTTGGATTTACCCACAGTGAACTATGCACACATCAAAACAGCACAGACTTCCTTAGCTGGCAGGGAATATTTTGAAGAATGGATTTAACACCTGATTCCTTAATACAGTTGCAGAGCCTGCCAATTTTGTCTCAAATTCTGGATTGGTCCCCTTTTGTAACTCCCTTTAAAAAAACTGTTGCTACCACTAACCTACACACTAACTTTGTCACTTCGAAGCTATATAACCTTGGTAAATTACCTAATCTCTTAATTCAATTTTCTCTTTAGTAAAATGAGTATTCCTTCACTACAGAAGGCTGAAAGTGTCTGAATATTTTTATTACTTGCCTACACTGCCTTGTAGTATTTTTAAAGCACCCGTGAAGTTGTAGTTTTATGATCACGAGGCATCGATTTAAAACAATTTTAAAGCTTAAGGTTAGGTTCCTCAGATTATTATTGTTTACCATTTAAACATCTATGAAAAACCTTCATGCATTACTAAGTTCACGAATAAAAAAAAAATCCAAGACAAGTGAACACTATTGACATGAACGGAAGTTTATAGAAAATGCTGCTTTCCAATTATTTAAGTGGTTTAAACATAGCGCTGAACTGATCTGAACCTGTATCAAACATTCTACGGAACTGATTAACCCAGAGAAGAGTCCTCGTTTGTGAGACCACAGCTAAAAAATCATATTCTAGGCCCTGTCTAGAGGTTTTACCGTCCTGACAAAGACTCACTGTTTCTTAAAAAAAAAATTTCCATTTTACCCCCTCTGCACTTTGAATAGAATCTTCAAATAACTGGTCAATTACCGGGCTTTTTCTCCTCGGATCCTCCCTGCCGTCTAGACCTTGCCCGAGACTAGAGCCCGGGCGGCCGCAGAGGCCCCACTCGCCCCGGAGCCGCTCGGCAAGGCCGACTTCCGGCGAGCAGGAGCTGGGTCCCCAACCCGCCCCGCCCCCACGAGCCCGAGATTCGTCGGAATTTTCCCGCGATGCCGCAGGGGGCGCGCGGGGCCGCTCGCCAGGCCCCAGAGTGCACTGCGGGCACGTGCGCGCGCGCGCGGCTCCACTGCCGAGCAACCGCGGGAAAATTCCAAAAAAGTCTGAACAAAACAAAAAGCCTGTACGACGAGGCAAACCCAAATTTTCAAGCCACAGAACGCGGGCGGTGGCGTCCTTTCCGCCACTGCTCAAACTGCTGAAGCAGCTCTGGCGCGGACCACCCGGTAAGAGAGAGACCGCAGGAGGAGAGCGAAGACAGACGCTTCCCTCGGGGGGTCTGTTGGACACGTTAGAGAGGGAGGGAAGACTCGCGAGAACGTCTGCGCTCTCCGCGCCTCTAGGTGGGCAAGGGGGGCCCCCCGCCGCGGGTAGTAGCTGAGGAGGGGAGGTGAGGAGGAGGGGCAGTGGGAAGGGGCGTGAGGCGGTGCCAGCCCCCGGAGGCGGGGCCTCTGACGAGGGGCGTGGTCAGAGGACGGGACCGGCTTCGGGGGTGGATCCAGCGGAGGGGTCACGCGGAACCGAGACCCCAGAGCGGTGGTAGCTGGGAGTTGGCGTTTTGGTGGTTTTTGTCCGTTAAGCGCAGGCAGCTACGACTTAAAAGGAGAGGAACAAAGGTGAATTTCTTGTTCCCGGGTCCTGGGAGCTTGAAAACCTCGCTTCCAGCACATCACCCTCTTGAGCTGGCCGCACACTCTCCGCCGCCGCCGCCGCCGGGACAACTGGGAGGGGGGCGACGCCCAATTAGGGGAGCCCGGGCGCGGTTGTGGGCCCTCCCGCCCCCAGGCCTTTCTTCCCGAGGGGTGGGAGGTTCTGATGGGCGAGCGTCTCCTCACAATTCTTTCTCTGAACGCCAGGCTGGATCACTTCCAAAGCCCTTGAGAGATTTTTTTGGGGTGGTGTTTATTGGCTTGTTTTTTTGTATTTTTTATGTGGGCGCGTTTACAACCACGAACCCTTTGTGGTCATGTTGTATGGGCTAGACGTCTGGAGGGGGGAAAAGATTTGGAGTTTTTGAAACATGAGAAATTTGGGACCAGAATTTTAAGGAAGGAGGACTAGGAATTTTCTAGCAAAGACCTGTCTGTGCTTTTGTGCTAATCGGAAACTGTTGGAAAGTTCCTGGGTTCCTGGTTTCATTCTAACCTGTGTCCCATTTAATGCAACTTAACTGTGATGTGGTTGACTTAGCATTTATCAGACGAGCAGGGCACTTTTGGGCCACCCAACTTCAGCTATTTATGGATGTCACTCACCTTCAGTAATGTGCAGCTCTGAGCATTTTTTCATTACTCCCCTCAAGAGGAGAAGAAAGGTTGTTACAAATGATAGAATTCATACCATGTGTTGGGATCATTTGTTACATAAGCTTAGATAGAAAACATGTTCATTGTGACTTTATCCATTAAACTTAAATCGAATTGATGTTTCTATCTAATGTACTGTGCCAGATACACATGGGAATAAGCACTCATATACATTACTCATATACATGTACAAGAAAGACTTCATCAAAAAAGAATTTGCTTTCCCTAGTTACATCAAAGGCCTCTTTTCCAGAGTAAAAGTTAGATCCTGCTTCTTTAGAATTGGGCTAATTATACTTTGGTGTATTATACATTTTAATTCATTTTTTCATTATTGAGTCATATTCCTCTTGATTTCTTGAAAAACGTTTACTAAGGCTCCAGAAAAGAAAGGCGAACTGTATGTTGGAATTTTTTGTTCTTTTCTCTGATGAAAAGCATTAACTTGATTGATTGGCTGGATGTGGAAGATGTGTTGCTTCGTGTATGTGAAACTGTGCATGTACATTTTAAAATAGTATTTTAAACCAGTTCCATATTTCAGCAAATAGTTCCAGTAACAATTATACAAATTTTGTATTTATGAAAACCAGCTACAGGGAGGCCAGCCTGGCCAGTAGAAGATTGGATTGATTACTTAGGCCACAGAGAGCACCAGAGAAATCGCGCATGTGTGGCAGTTCCAAGTTGGTAGTGGTGGAGCCTCAAATCAAGCTCAAAATCAGCACCAAATGGATATATAAAATTTTATTTTAGGCTGGGGTATGTATATTCTCTGTCCTCGTTTATGGATCCTGAATGATTGACTTTTTACTATGAAAGAACATGTATAGGAGTACATTGAGTTTGCAGTGTTTTAATGAAAATGCAGTAGGAGAAAAGGAAAAACTTAAAAATTCATCAGAAAAGCTACATAATACAAATCTTGAGCCTTTTATTTTCTACTAAATATCAAACCTTTTTTGGACTCAGTTTGGAAGAGACCTTGCAGAGTTATCTGGTTCATTCTCTTAGGCTCTTCATTAACTCTGCTGGGTATGTAGAAATCATTTCCCTGTAAGATCTCTACTATAGGAACGTCTATAATCTTCCTGATACCTTTCTCTAGTTACATTAAGGCAGATTTTGTATGGAAATCAGCTGTTTGAGACTATGTACCCTGTTTTCTAAAGAATTAAATGATTTTTAGTAAATTTAGTAGATTTTGGAATTGTGCAGTGATCACCACAATTCAGTTTTAGAACATTTGCATCAGCCTAACAAGTTTGCACGTGCAAGTTCATAGTCAGTCCTGGCTCTGGGTTTCAGCCTCAGGCAACCGTTGATTTACTGTCTCTCTAGATTAGCCTTTTCTGGACATTTAATATAAATGGATTCATAAATAAGTGCTGTCTTGTGTCTGATTTCTTTCACTTAGTGTAATGTTTTTGAGATTCATCCATGTTGTAGCATGTATCAGTAGTTTGTTCTTGTTTGTTGCTGAATAGTGTCCCATTGTATGGATATACCACGTTTTGTTTATCCATTCATCAGTTGATGGACATTTGAGTTGCTTCTTTTTGTTGTTAGTGCAGTTGAATTGATTCCTACTCCTAGCAACCCTTTGTACTCCAGAGCTGAACCCTTCTGCCATCTTTTTGCACCATCCTCATGTCTTCTGGCACTATATCAGAGAGTGCTCTGCTGCCATTCATAGGGTTTTCATGGCCAATTGCAGAAGTGGGTGGCCAGGTCCATCTTCCTAGTCTGTCTAGTCTGGAAGCTCTGCTGAAACCTGTCCACCATGGGTGACCCTGCTGATATTTGAAATATCAGTGGCATAGCTTTCAGCATCACAGCAACATATAGCCACCACAGTACAACTAAAAGACAGGTGGTGTGATGTTCTGACTGGGAAACGAACCTGGGCTGTGGCGGTGAGAGCACTGAATCTTAACTACTAGACCACCACGGCTGGTTTGAGTTTCTTCTACTTTTTGGCTATTATGAATAGTGTTGCAGTGAGCATTCATGTGCAAGCCTTTGGTTGCACATATGTTTTCATTTTTCTTGCATAGCTACCTATGAGTGGAATTGCTGTGTTGTATAGTTAGTTCATGTTTAACCTTTTAAGAAACTGCCAAACTGTTTTCTGTTGTGACTGTACCATTTTGTATTCCCACCAGCAATGAATGAGGGTTTCAGTTTTTCCACATTTCCACGTGTTGTGTCTTTTTTTATAGTCATCCTAGGGGATGTGAGGTAGTATCTTATTGTGGTTTTAATTTGCATTTCCCTATTGGCTAATGATGTTGAACATATTTTCATGTGCTTATTAGTAATTCCTAGTGTCGTCTTCGAAATGTCTGTTGAAATCTTTTGTCTATTTTTTAATTGGGTTGTTTGTCTTACTATTGAGTTCTAAGTATTCTTTGTATATTCTGGATGCAAGTCCATTATCAGATATGTGTTTTGCAAATAATGTCTCCTAGTGTTACTTGTCTTTTTGTTTTCTTTGTGGTATCTTTTGAAGCACAGAAGTTTTTAATTTTGAGGAAGTCCAGTTAATCAAAATTTTTTTTTGATTATGTTAGGGTCAATTTCTGTTAACTTTTGTGTGTGGTATGAAATATGGGTCCAAATTCATCTTTTTGTATGTGGATGTCCAGTTGTCCCAAGACTATTTTCTGAAAAAAACTGTCATTTCCCCCATTTCATTGCCTTGGCACTTTTGTCAAAAATCAATTGGCCATAAATCATTTCTAGACTCTTATTTCTGTATCAAGTATCTGTATGCCTATTCTTATACCATCACCACACTGTCTTGATTATGGTAGCTTTATAGTAAATTTTGAAATTGCGTAGCATAAGTCTTCCAGTGTTTTTCTCCTGTTCCAAATTGTTTTGGCTATTCTAGGTTCCTTACATTTCCATATTAATTTTAGTATCGGCTTGTCATTATTTCCCAAAAAGCCTGCTGTGATGGATTTTGATAGAAATTGCATTGACTCTGTAGATCTGTTTGGGGAAGAACTGTCGTCTTAACGTGAACGTGGAATGTTTAGATCTTTAATTTCTCTCGGCACTGTTTTGTAATTTTCAGTGTACAAATCTTGCCCTTGTTTTGTTAACTTTATTTCAAAGTGTTTCATTTTTGATGCTTTGTGAATAGAATTGTTTTTCAAATTTCATTTTTGGATTATTCATTGTCAGTATGTAAAAATGCAATTGATTTTTGTATATTAATCTTATATCCTGCAACATTGCTTGTTTATTACATCAAGCAGGTTTTTTGTGAATTCGTTAGAATTTTCTATGTACACTCTCATGTCATCTGTGAATATAGACAGTTTTGCTTCTCTTTGCAGCTGGATATCTTTAATTTTTTTCTTTTTTCCTTTTCTTTTTTGCTTAGAACCTCCAGTACATTGCAGAATAGAAGTGGGGAGAGTGGACATTCTTGACTTGTTCCTGATCTTAGGGGAAAGCATTTAATCTTTTACTAATAGATATGATGTTAGCTGTAAGTTTTTCCTAAATGCTCTTGATCAGGTTGAGGAACTTTCTTCTGTTCCTAGATTGTTAAGAGTTCTTACCATGAATAAATGTTGGAGTTTGTCCAGATGCTCTTCTCCATTTATTGACATGACCATGTGGTTTAGTTTCTTTGTTCTGTTAATATAATTTATTATATTAATTGATTCTTTTTTTTTTGGTGAGGAAGATTAGCCCTGAGGTAACATCCGTTGCCAATCTTCCTCTTTTTGCTGAAGAAGATTGGCCCTGGGCTAACATCCATGTCCATCTTCCTTTACTTTATATGAGATGCAGCCACAGCATGGCTTGACAAGCAGTGCATTAGTCAGCACCTGGGATCCGAATCTGCAAACCCCAGGCCACTGAAGCGGAGCATGTGAACTTAACTGCTGTGCCACTGTTGTAATAGTTTATGACATTGTGAAATTTTGGTACGTTATTGTTTGTCAGTCACCATATAAATGCCTCCCTTCATCCCTTGTGCCCACTCCCCAACCCCATTGCCCCTGGTAGCCACCAAACTGTTCTCTCTGTCTGTGTGTTAGTTTATCTTCCACATGTGAGTGAAATCACGCAGTGTTTGTCTTTCTTTCTGTGCTTTATTTCGCTTAACATAATGCCTTCCAGGTCTGTCCATGTTTTTGCAAATGGGACAATTTTGTCTTTTTTATGGCTGAGTAGTATTCCATTGTATACATATGCCACATCTTCTTTATCCATTCATCAGTAGAGGGACATTTGGGTTGCTTCCCCGTCTTGGCTATAGTGAGTAATGCTGCAATGAACATAGGGGTGCATGAGCCTCTTTGGATTGTTGATTTCGGAATCTTTGGATAAATACCCAGTGGTGGGATAGCTGGATCATAAGGTATTTCTATTTGTAATTTTCTGAGGAATCTCCGTACTATTTTCCATAGAGGCTACACCAGTTTGCATTCCCACCAGCAGTGAATTAGGGTTCCCATTTCTCCACAACCTTGCCAACATTTGTTGTTTTTTGTCTTGGTGATTATAGCCATTCTAACGGGTGTAAGGTGATATCTTAGTGTAGTTTTGATTTGCATTTCCCTGGTGATTACTGATGTTGAACATCTTTTCATGTGCCTGTTGGCCATCTGTAGATCTTCTTTGGAGAAGTATCTGTTCATATCTTCTGCCCATTTTTTGATTGGCTTGTTTGTTTTTTTGTTGTTCAGTTGTGTGAGTTCTTTATATATTATGGACATTAACCCCTTGTCGGATATATGATGTGCAGATATTTTCCCCCAGCTAGTGGGTTGTCTGTTTATTTTGATCCTGGTTTAATTTGCCTTGCAGAAGCTCTTTAGTCTGATGAAGTCTCACTTGTTTATTTTTTCTTTTGTTTCCCTTGTCCAAGTAGACATGGAATTCGAAAAGATCCCTCTATGATGAATGTCAGATAATGTACTGCCTATATTTTCTTCCAGGAGTTTTACAGTTTCAGGTCTCACCTTCAAGTCTTTGATCCATTTTGAGTTAATTTTTGTGTATGGCGAAAGAAAATGGTCTACTTTCATTCTTTTGCATGTGGCTGTCCAGTTTTCCCAGCACCATTTATTGAAGAGACTTTCCTTTCTCCATTGTATGTTCTTAGCTCCTTCGTCAAAGATTAGCTGTCCGTAAATGTGTGGTTTTATTTCTTGACTTTCAATGCTGTTCCATTGATCTGTATGTCTGTTTTTGACCTAGTAACATGCTGTTTGTATTACTATAGCTTTGTAGTATATTTTGAAGTCAGGGATTGTGATGCCTTCAGCTTAATTCTTTTTTCTCAGGATTGCTTTAGCTATTTGGGGTCTTTTGTTGCCCTATATGAATTTTAGTATTCTTTTGTTCTAGTTCTGTGAAGAATGTCATTGGGATTCTGATTGGGATTGCATTGAATCTGTAGATTGCTTTAGGTAGTATGGACATTTTAACTATGTTTATTTTTCCAATCTATGTGCATGGAATATTTTTACATTTCTTTGTCATCATCGATTTCTTTAAATAATGTCTTATAGTTTTCATTGTATAGGTCTTTCACCTCCTTGGTTAAATTTATTCTTAGATATTTTCTTCTTTTTGTTGCGATTGTAAATGAGATTATCTTTTTGAGTTCTCTTTCTGTTTGTTATTAGCATATAGAAATGCAACTGATTTTTATAAGTTCATTTTGTATCCTGCAACTTTGCTGTAGTTGTTATTTCTAATAGTTTTCCAATGGATTCTTCAGGGT
This sequence comes from Diceros bicornis minor, assembly GCF_020826845.1. Lineage (NCBI taxonomy): Eukaryota > Metazoa > Chordata > Mammalia > Perissodactyla > Rhinocerotidae > Diceros > Diceros bicornis. Next base: position 4,991,454 of record NC_080761.1, read on the forward strand.
TTTCTATATATAAAATCATGTCGTCTGCAAACTGCGAGAGTTTCACTTCTTTGTTGCCTGTTTGGATTCCTTTTATTCCTTTTTCTTGCTTAATTGCTCTGGCCAAAACCTCCAGTACTACGTTGAATAAGAGTGGCAAGAGTGGGCACCCTTGTCTTGTTCCTGTTCTCACAGGGATGGCTTTCAATTTTTCCCTGTTGGATGTGATGTTGGCTGTGGGTTTGTTGTATATGGCCTTTATTATGTTGAGGTACTTTGCTTCTATACCCATTTTGTTGAGAGTTTTTATCATAAATGGATGTTGGATCTTGTCAGATGCTTTCTCTGCATCTATCGAGATGATCGTATGTGGTTTTTATTCCTCGTTCTGTTAATGTGGTGTATCACGTTGATTGATTTGCAGATGTTGAACCATCCCTGTGTCCCTGGTATAAATCCCACTTGATCATGGTGTATTATCTTTTTAATGTATTGCTGTATTTGGTTTGCCAATATTTTGTTGAGGATTTTTTGCATCTATGTTCATCAACAATATTGGCCTGTAGTTTTCCTTCTTTGTGTTGTCCTTCTCTGGCTTTGGGATCAGGGTGATGGTGGCCTCGTAGAATGAGTTAGGAGATGTTCCATCTTCCTCTATTTTTTAGAATAGTTTGAGAAGGATAGATATTAAATCTTTGAATGCCTGGTAAAATTCTCCAGAGAAGCCATCTGGTCCTGGACTTTTATTTTTTGGGAGATTTTTGATTACTATTTCAATCTCTTTACTTGTGATTGTTCTATTCAGATTCTCTATTCGTGATTCTGTTTTGGGAAGTGGTATGAGTCTAAGAATTTATCCATTTTTTCTAGGGTACCCAATTTGTTGGCATATAGTTTTTCATAGTATTCTTTTATAATCTTTTGTATGTCTGTGGTATCCATTGTAATTTCTCCTCTTTCACTTCTAATTTTATTTATATGAGCCTTCTCTCTTTTTGTGTTAGTGAGTCTGGCTAAGGGTTTGTCAATTTTTTTTATCTTCTTAAAGAACCAGCTCTTTGTTTCATTGATCCTTTCTACTGTTTTTTTTGTCTGTTTCAATTTTATTTATTTGTGCTCTAATTTTTATTATTTTCCCCCCTCTGATGGCTTTGATCTTTGTTTGTTCTTTTTCTAATTCTGTTAAGTGTAGTTGAAGGTTGCTTGTTTGGGATTTTTCTTTTTGTTAAGGTGGTCCTGTATTGCTATGAGTTTCCCTCGCAGGACCACTTTTGCTGCATCCTGTATGAGATGGTATGTTGTATTTTCATTTTCATTTGTCTCCAGATATTTTTTGATCTCGCCTTTAGTTTCTTCAGTGATCCATTAGTTGTTAAGTAGCATGTTGTTTAGTCTCCACATCTTTGTCACTTTCCCAGTTTTTTTCTTGTTGTTGATTTCTAGTTTCATAGCATTGTGGTCAGAGAAGACGCTTGTTATGATTTCAATCTTCTTAAATTTGTAGAGGCTTGCTTTGTTTCCCAGCATATGGTCTATACTTGAGAATGTTCCATGCATGCTGGAGAAGAACGTGTAATCTGCTGTGTTTGGATGGAGTGCTCTATGTATATCTAGTAAGTCCATCTCATCTAGCTTTTTGTTTAAGTCCACTATTTGCTTATTGACGTTCTGTCTGGATGCTTTATCCATTGATGTAAGTGGGGTGTTAAGATCCCCTACTATTATTGTGTTGTTGTTGTTATCTCCTTTTAGGTTTGTTAATAGTTGCTTTATGTATTTTGGTGCTCCTGTGTTGGGTGTTTATATATTTATAAATGATATGTCTTCTTGGTGCAGTGTCCCTTTTATTATTATATATTGCCCCTATTTGTCTCTCATTGCCTGTTTTATCTTGAAGTCTACTTTGTCTGATATAAGTATGGCAGCACCTGCTTTCTTTGGTTTGCCATTAGCTTGGAGTATTGTCTTCCATCCTTTCACTCTGAGCCTGTGTTTGTCTTTAGAGCTGAGATGTGTTTTCTGGAGGCAGCATATTGTTGGATCTTGTTTTTAATCCATCCTGCCACTCTGCGTCTTTTGATTGGAGAATTCAATCCATTTACATTTAGAGTGATTACTGATATATGAGGGCTTACTGTTGTTATTTTATTGCTCATTTTCTGGTTCTGTTGCATTTACTTTGTGTCTCGTCCCATGTGTTTCGGAGTACCAATTCAGTTTGGTAGTTCTGTATGATGGTTTTCTTAGTTTTCTTTTTATTTATCACATGTGTCTCTGTTCTGATTATTTGTGTAGTGGTTACCATGAGGTTTGTATAAAAACTTTCATAGATGAGATAGTCCATTTTCTGACGGCCTCTTATTTCCTTAGACTAAGTCGATTCCATCCCTTTCCTCTTCCTCTTCCAAGTTATTATTGTCACAACTTATTCCATCTTGTATTGTGAGTTTGTTTAAAGTGATGAGGTTATGTTTATTTTTGGTATTTTCCTTTCCTTAATCTTTAGTGCTATAATTAAGTGTTTGCTAACCCATTCTGATAGAGAGCTGCAATTTTTCTGATTTTGTCTACCTATTTTTCTCCTTGCTCAAAGTTTTGTATCCCCTTTGTCTTTTTTTTCAGGCATTAGGGCCTTATTGAGCATTGTAGTGGAGTTCTTGTGGCAATGATGTCCCTTCGCTTTTGTATATCTGGGATATTTGCTATTTCTCCCTCATATCTGAAGGATATTTTCACTGGATAGAGTGATCTTGGCTGAAAGTGTTTGTCTGTCGGAATTTTGAATATATGATACCACTCTCTCCTAGCCTGTAAAGTTTTGCCGAGAAATTGGCTGAGAGCCTGATAGGAATTCCTTTGTACGTTATTTTTTTTTGTCTTGCTGCCCTTGATATGTTTTCTTTATCATTGATTTTTGCCAGCTTTACTACGATATGCCTTGAAGAGGGTCTTTTCATGTTGATATATTTAGGAGACCTGTTGACGTCATTCACTTGTATTTCCATCTCCTTCCCCAGGTTTACAAAAGGTTCTCAGCTGGGCCGGCCTGGTGGCGCAAGCAGTTAAGTGCGCATGCTCCGCTGCGGCAGCCCGGGGTTCGCTGGTTCGGATCCCAGGCGCGCACCAATGCTCCGCTTGGCAAGCCATGCTGTGGCAGCATCCCATGTAAAGTGGTGGAAGATGGGCACAGATGTTAGCCCAGGGCCAGTCTTCCTCAGCAAAAAGAGGAGGATTGGCAGATGTTAGCTCAGGGCTGATCCTCCTCACAAAGGAAAAAAAAAAATTAAAAAAGTTTTCAGCTATTATTTCTTTGAACAAGCTCTCTGCTCCTTTTTCCCTCTCTTATTTCTCTGGAATATTTATAATCCTTATGTTGCATTTCCTGATTGAATCGGGTATTTCTCAGAGAATTTCTTCATTTCTTTTTAGTTTTGGTTCTCTCTCCTCTTCCATCTGGAGCATTTCTGCATTCCTATCCTCAATGTTGTTAATTCTTTCCTCCATATTATCAGCTCTGTTCTCTAAAGATTCCAGATTTTTCTTTATCTTCTCCATTGTGGTTTTCATCTCCAACATTTCTTATTGGTTTTTCTTTGTAGTTTCAATCTCTTTTGTGAAAAACTTCTTAATTTCATTGAATTGTATATCTGTGTTTTCTTGTAGTTTGTTGAGCTTTTTTATGATAGCTATTTTGAATTCTCTGTTGTTTAGGTTATAAATTTTTGTGCCTTCAGGATTGATTTCTGCGTGTTTGTCCTTTTCCTTTTGGTCTAGAGATTTAATATATCTTTGCATGGTGCCTAAGGGCGTTGGCTTATTTTTCCTCCTTCTGAAGATATCTCGCTTTCACTTGCTGCCACTGTGTGGGGGTCAAGAGCTCTGTATTCTGAGCCCGCTGCGATCTGTGGGCACTCTGGCCCACCAGCTGTGCTGGTGTTCTGGGTGGGGGGAGGGGTCTTCCTTTTGTGTACCCAGTCCTGGGGGCTTCTCGTTGTTCCCTCACTGTCTGCTCTCCTGGGGTCCTAGCTTGATGAAGACACCCTTGCAAAAGTTCAGTTCCCTCCATATGGGAATTTCCCATAGGCTGTGAGAGAACTTGGAGAGCTACAGTTTTCCCATGGAGGGCTGCCCCTCCCTCTTCTGTCTCTGAGAGCCACGTGGTTCTGGAGGGGAGGGGCTCTTTCTTTTGCCTGCTCCATCCTGGGGGCTTCTCGTTCTTCCCTCACTATCTGCTCTCCTGGAGTGCTAACTTGCTGAAGACACCCCCGCAACAGTTCTGTCCCCTCTGTATGGGAATTTTCCACAGGCTGTGAGAGAACTTGGAGAGTGACTGTTTTCCTGCGGAAGGCCGCCCTCCCCCTCACCCCCCCCCCCCCAGAGAGCCACGTGGGCTTGGTCCCTGGGTCGCTGTTGTTGCGGAAGGAGAGGATTTCTCCCTACTTCCTTCTACTTCCTCTGGGGGTACCAGCACCTCCACCTTCAGATGTAAGGCTGTGTGGGTCTCTCAGATGTCTTTTGTGTTGTGTGAATATCCTCTGTTGGTATTTGAGTGTCTTGTTTGTTGTATCTTAGGGGGGCAGAGTCTAAGGGGGAAAGCTCACTCCACCGTAGTGCTGATGTCACTCATCTATTAATTGATTTTTTATTGTTATACAGACATTGCATTCGTGGGATAAATCCCACTTGACCATGGTGCATAATCCTTTTTATATGCTACTAGATTTGGTTTGGTAATATTTTATTTAGGATATTTGTGTCTGTGTTCATAAGGAATATTGGTTGGTAATTTTCTTGTGATGTCTTTGTCTGATTTTAGTCTTATGCTAATACATATCTTAGAATGAGTTGTTCAGTGTTCCGTCCTCTTATATTTTCTGAAAGAGGATTAGTATTATTCCTTCTTTAAATATTTGATAGAATTCACCCATGAAGTTATCTGTTCCTGGATTCTTCTTTATGGGAAAATTTTAAATTACAAATTCAGTTTCTTGTTATCGGACCGTTTTAATTTTCTCTCTCTTCTTGAGTACGTTTTGGCAATTTGTTTCTCTCTAGGATTTTTTTTTCATTATCTAAGTTATGTAATTTGTTGACATAAAAGTTGTTCAATTTTCCCTTAAAATCCTTTTTATATCTATAGAGTCAGTAATGATGGCCCGTTTCATTTCTGATTTTGGTAATTTGTATCTTTTCTCTTTTTTTCCTTGATTGAAGTAGCTAAATGTTTGTCAATTTTGTTGATTTTTTTCAAAGAACCAACTTTTTCTTTCATGAGTTTATTGTTTTTCTGTTTTCTGTTCAATCAGTCCCTGCTCTAATCTTTATTATATCTTTCCGTCTGCTTGCTTTGGGATATTTGGTCTTGTTTTTCTAGTTTCTTAGGTTTATTCTTAAGTTATTGATTTGAGACCATTATTCTTTTTTAATGCAGCTGTTCAAAGTTACAGATTTTCTGTTCAAACACTGCTTAAGCAGCATCCCACAAATTTTGATATGTTGTGTTTTTGTTTTCATTAAGTTCAAGATATTTTCTAATTTCCTTTGCAATTTCTTTTTTGACCCATTGGCTACCTAACAAGATAGAGCTGTCATCTTACAAGTGAACAAGTGTTTAGCTTTTCCCAAAATGAGCAGATGCACAATCCCGAGAGTTGTTGTGTTTATTGCTAACTGTATTACTTTTCAAAATGATCCACAGTCCCACAGAACTTCTGTTGCCTAAAAACTAAATTGCAAGTTAACTTCCAACTACTTGTATATAAAATAAAAGTGAGAATGGGAGAGAAGAAAATTTGCTAATATATATACATGAATACATACATATAATAAGCAAATATCCAAAACTACTACAGTCTTTGTTTCTGTAGTTGGCCACAAGGCCATAATTGACAACTATGACTTCTTTCCACTACCTAGTCTGTATTTCCTTTGCCCTCAGCTGGAGCCTTAGATGGTTGTGTTTTTTTACCTAGTGAATAAGCAAACCTTTATTCCTGAAGGATCTGAGCTGTAAAGCCTTCTCTTGCTCTGATTCCAGCTCTACATGTGACTCTATAGGTGAGTCAAAATAGCACATGCAAATGTGGTATATGTTGCCTCCAAAATTCAAAAAGGCCTACCTCAGTGTTATGCTTCTTTGCCTGGTAGATGGTGCAACGTGGAAAACTTATAATTCACCTTGTAGAAGATATCTCAATATGTACCAGACTGGGAATCAGCAAACTATGGCCTGTAGGCAAAATCTGGCCTGCTGTCTGTTTTTGTATGACCTATGAGGTAACAGTGTTTTTTATATTTTTAAGTGTTTGGTGGGAAGCAAAGAAGAATATATGGCAAAGACCATATATTGCCCCAAAGCCTAAAATATTTACTGTGTGGACCTCTACAGAAGTTTGCTAACTTCTGTTCCAAACGATTAAATCCCAATAAGTTCACTGATGTAGGGAACCCATGAATTTTTGTGGGGTTTATCTCCCACCCACTTGTTGGCATATGTCTTATTGAGGCATCTAAAGTACTTTCTACTTCTTGTTCATCAGGTCCAATCAGCAAGTAGACCAATGTATTTTATGTTATGTCAAGACAAGTACCTCTAGCTCCTGCAGCCCACATGGCTTCCCCAGTGCCCAGCTCCTGTAGCTTGACTGTCTCCTCCAGCGTGTGGCTGCTTCAATGTGGGCCTCCTGGGTGCTCGTGTGTGCTACAGTGCCAGACCCCTGGGTGCACCAGGCTCCTCCAGCGCCTATTCCTGTAGTGCACTATGCCAGCAGCACCCTGCCAACAGCTTACCCCAGCAACCCCCCCCCAGTGATTTTGTAACAGGGTGCCTCTAGTGAGACACCTCCTTATGAACAGCTTTTCATGGCGTCATACAGGGTGGATTTCTGGCAAGTTACAAAAGGTGGATTTCCAACAAGTTGTGCTGGTGTAGCACCACAGTGACTTCATTGCCATTCATTGAGCCATGGCTCTGCCCTCTCCAACAAGGTCTAGATCTCATTTTGGGGGGAAAAGAATGTGCTGTTCCTTGGGCACTGTATCTCAGCCCTAGGAGTAAGTAGGTGCACCTTAGATCTGCTGTCCCTATGTTCTTTAGTTCCCTTTGCTTCTGACTAGCCAATCTCTCAGTACTCTAATTCTTTGTTGTAGTGAATATTCTTTATATTTGATTTTCTCTATTCAAATTACTATGTGGTTTCTCTGTCCCGATTAGACCCAGACTGATCCATTGTCTTTGCTTCCAACTTCCTCAAGAAATAGTGAATGGTGGGACTAGTTAGCCTATTCATTTTCTTGAATTGTGAGTAAAACCTAGAGTTACTGCCACTTTTATATGACAAATGGTAGGTTTTGGTGAGAGTATCAGGCTTTTGGATAGTGATGAATTGAGCTTTATATTTCCTTTGTTCCTTCCCAGGCCTTTGAAAATTAGAAACAATACAGGTACCATGGGAAATGGGGTTAGAGAGTAGGAGGGGAGGGGAAGGGGAAAGGAATTGGGCTGTGGATAGCATTATGACATCCAGTGGGCAGGACCCCCAGATGACCTGACTTTACATCTATCTGTCTGATCACACTTCTCATTACCTTTTACCCCATCGTTTTCACTTTTCAGATCCCTGGGATTGTTGTTTTTTCATTTTCCTCTAGAGGCCCAATGCTGATTTTGTAATAGAGAATATATGTGTCATATACACATTTTATGTAAATTTAACCTATTTTAGCAGAATCTGACATCTGGGGTCTGGTACTCTGGTGACTACCCATAAGACAGTTGGAGACTGCTGTTTTTCACACACACACAAAATGATTCAGGGCAGGCCTTATTTAAGAATGTGAGTTTGGCTCTGTGATCCCTTACCTAGAAGGCGCAGAATTGTTAAACTGTTTTGCTTCTGTCATAGGAATTTCAATGTGCTTTTTACCTTAGTGACTTCCAACATCCTCCTGGGGCTGGTTCCTTTTTGTTATTGTTTTGTTGTCGTTTTTTATTTAAAGCAGTCACATTAAATCCTTCTTGTACTTAACCCTAATCCTATCTCTTTGATTCTGCTTGTATACTCACTTGCTGTTCTCATAGATTTCCTTCTTAACTCCTGATTCCTTGGTGATCATTTGTGGTTATGAATAATGACTTTTCCTCTGTCCTTATGCATTCTAGTTCATACTGTTGTCTTGTGTGTGTGTGCCTTATTTCCACAACTTTTGGCCTTTGTTGGGTTATTGGCCTTCGTTGGGTGCCTACCCAGCATCCTCTCCTCCTTTCCTCCTCCCTAACAGGGCCTAGGTTTTCTTTAAGTAGTCACCATTATATAGGCTTTAGAGAGCACTGATCTCACTTGTACCTTTGGGGGTGAACTCTGATTGACTTAAAACAGTCAGCCTTAAAATAGGCAATAAAATTTCCATGGTCATAATCATTGGTTAGGGATAGGCATAAGCTTAAGCAAGTCCAGTCTGAATACATATGAGGTCTCTTACTTGGGATGCTAGAACAGAAGTGTATACTCTCTTTTTGGGTGGTGTGGTGTATAGTGTGACTCCAGTAATGACTGAGGTATTTTGCTATCATGAGAGGAGCAGGGTGGAGAGATGAATCAACTACGAAGTCTGCCCTATCTCTAGACTTGCCAGTTTCTTGAACCAATAAATTCCTTTTATTGTTTTAGCCAGATTTAATTGATGTGGCAGACACATTAACTGCTTACTGGAGATCTGTATCCTTCCTAACATTTCCCAGTTCACTTGTAGCTATGCAGGGCCATGTGATAGTTCTAGCCAGTAGATTTTAAGCAGGTACTTCCAGGTAGAAACATTTAGTAGTAGATGCATGACCTTCTGACTCTCTCTCCTGCTTGCAGTGGTGATTATGGGGGCCAGGTGCTGAGATGTCAGTACCCGTTGTCCTGGATCCATGAGTAAGCCGACCCTTCTCATGCCTTCCACCTCCCATACCCACATTGAACAGACAGCATGAGCAAAAAGTTAACAAAGCATAATTTAGCCTATCTTGATGAAGAGTTGGGTTTCAGTGACTAGAAACCAGCAGCATCCTAGAATAATTCCTAGTGTATGTGGTGTACACAATGCATGCAGATTATACATTCTGATTAATTGGTAAGCCTGTCTGAAAGAATCATTTGTACTTAGCCCTAGCTTTCTGAACTTGGGGTACCCAAACTTGACCTTGTCCAACATGGATTATGATATTTCTTAGTTTATCCCTGCAGATCAGAGTTTGTAATAATAGGCTATTAGAATGTATATTGGGACATTTCCAATTTCTAGTGAGATCTAATTTCTGCTTTTATTTGAAGCTGTTAGCTATGTATCTGTAATCATAGTGTCAGCAGACATGGACGCTAACCCTCTTCCCTTGCCCTGCTTAAAAATCTAACTTTTGTGTTTAACCTTGTCTTCTTGAAAGGTACAGGTATTCCTTTATCTAACACCTTGGGGCCTTGAGCTTAGGCGGTTTTTAGCTGTGTTCCGGGAAGAAATTCTAAGCGACAACCGCCCTGGACCCAATCGCTCTGAAAAGGACCAGACGGGCCTAGACCACAACCACAAGACTGACACCTGCACACATAGGCTGAGAGTTGTACTTAAGTAACCTGCCCTCATTAACAGTGTAAATTCCCCTCCTCTGGGAGGGGCAAAGCAGCCATTTTTAGGTCATGTGATGTATGTAGAAGCATGATTTTTTTTTTTTTTTTTTTTTTTTTTTGTGAGGAGGACCAGCCCTGAGCTAACATCCAATGCCAATCCTCCTCTTTTTGCTGAGGAAGACTGGCCCTGGGCTAACATCCATGCCCATCTTCCTCTACTTTATATGGGACGCCGCCACAGCATGGCCTAACAAGCGGTGCGTCGGTGCGCACCCGGGATCCGAACCGGCGAACCCCGGGCCGCTGCAGCGGAACGCGCACACCCAACCGCTTGCGCCACCGGGCCGGCCCCTGTAGAAGCATGATTTTAAACCACGCATGTGTAAGCTTATGCCCACCTCTACATGTGATGATGAAACTTCCCCTTTGAATATTCATCCCCTACCCCGAGTAAAATTACCCACCTCCCCATGTTCAGGGGGCCATAGCTTTGTGAAATTATTCCCCACGGTCTTCATTTTTCTTTGTTGCATGCTGCAAATAAAAATTCTACTTCGTGAAGCAACTACTTGTGGTGCAGTTTGATTTAACTCCCAAGAAGGGACCCACGTTTGGTCCAGTAACAATAAGCCTTGAGAGTGAGTAACCCTGTATTAGTAGTATAGCAGCAAGACATTTTATTTATCAAATAGTATTTTCTGCAATATTTGACACCCAGAAGAATATCCTGTTTCTGATTCTGATCAGCACCATTAGATTTTCTGGTCATTACCCTAAAAAACGTTGGCAAAGATAGTGAAAATTTTGCTTGCTGATAAGTATTTTGATGAATTGGTATTTTTTTGAAACTATGCAGCCAGTTTTAGCAGTAACAAACATAAAAATGTTTTCATATGAAATGCTGTAATCAGATTGATTTTATTTTAAAATTAGTAGTTGTAAGTTAAGTAAAAGTGCAATGGAACTAACACTGTACTAAGTCCTTTTAGTTTTAAAATAATTTAAGTAATTTGTTTAATTAAATTAATTAATTTTTTTGTGAGGAATATCAGCCCTGTGCTAACATCTGCCAGTCCTCCTCTTTTTTTTTTTTTTTTCCCCTGAGGAAGACTGGCCCTGAGCTAACATCCGTGCCCATCTTCCTCCACTTTATATGGGACGCCGCCACAGCATGGCTTGCTAAGTGGTGCGTCGGTGCACACCCAGGATCTGAACCAGTGAACCCCGGGCTGCCGCAGTGGAGCACGCACACTTAACCTCTTGTGCCACTGGGCCGGCCCCTAATTTTAAAATAATTTGAGCTTTTAAAGAATTATCTATTCTTGAGACAAAATGGTGAAAATGGGACAAATCTTTGAAAATATTCTTATACTTGAGCAGAACCATCTTTGGTTACATTGTTTTGTGGCCACAGTGGCTATGACTAGTTGAATATACATTAGTTATTTTTAAAAACATTTTAATTGAGGTATTATTGATATACAGTGAGCTGCACGTATGTCAAAACACATCAGATTGTACCCTGAATAAGAATTCACCCTTGAAACCATCACCACGATTAAGATAATGAACACATATATCACCCCCCCAAATTTCCTAGTGCCCTTTTGTCATCCTCCTTCCTATTCCACTCCACCCCGCCCCCCGTTCCCAGGCAGTCATTAATCTGCTTTCTGTAACTATAAATTAATTACATTTTCTAAAACTTTATACAAATGGAATTGACAGTAGGTACTCTTTTTTTTCACTTAGCACCATTGTTTTGAGAGTTGTCCATGTTGTAGCATGTATTAACAGTTCATTCCTTTTTATTGCTGAGTATTATTTAATTGTTTGGATATAGCACAGTTTATCTTTCAAGGTAGTTTTCAGTTTTTTCTATACACATAAAACTTATGAATATTTATATACAAGTCTTTTTGTGGACACATGCTTTCATTTCTTTTGGGTAAAAATCTAGGAGTGGAAGGGCTAGATTGTAGGGTAGATGAAAGTTTTAACTTTTTAAGAAATTGCTAAACTATTTTTGAAAGTGATTATACCATTTTATATTCCTGCCAGCAGTATATGAGGGGTTCCAGTTGCTTCACATCCTCACCAATATTTGGTATGGTTAGTCTTTTTAATTTTAGCCATTCTAGTGGGTATGTAGTGATATCTCATAGTAGTTTTAAATTACATTTCTCTAATACAAGTCCTTTGTCAGATACATGATTCGCAAATGTATTCTTCCCAGTCTGTGGCTTCCCTTTTCATTTTCATAATGGTATCTTTCGAAGAGCAGGAAGTTTTAATTTTGATAAAGTCCAGTTTATTGATTATTTTATGTTAAAGTTTGTGCCTCTTGTGTCCTATTTAAGAAATCTTTGCCTATCCCAAGGTTACTAAGATTTTATCCTGTTTTCTTGTAGAGATTTTATAGTTTTTAGCTCTTACATTTTGGATCTGTGATCCATTTTAAGTTCATTTTTATGTATTGTATGAGAAAAGGATTCAGGTTTATTTTTTTACATATAGCTTTCCAGTTGTTCCAGCACTATTTCTTGAAAAGACTGTTCTTTCCCTATTGAATTGCCTTGGATCTTTGCCAAAAATCACACAATGTCTGTGTGGCTCTATTTCTGAACTCTTTCTTCTGTTCCATTGATCTGTATACGTGTTGAATGCCTTGATTACTGTATCCTTTTAATAAGTCTTGAAATCAAGTACTGTAAGTCCTCCAACTTCATTCTTTTCAAAGTTGTTTGACTATTCTAGATTATTTACATTTACATTTTAGAATTAGCTTGTCCATATCTCCAAAAAACCCTCTTGAGATTTTGATTGAGATTGCATTGAATCTGTAGATCGTGTTAGGAGAATTGATAGCTGAACAGTATTAAGTTTTCCGAGTATTCCTTCTTTCATCGTGAAGTATAACGGTAGCTATAGGTTTTTTGTAGATAGCCTTTATCAGGTCAAGGAAGTTTCCCTCTATTCCTGATTTGATGAGAGTTTTTTTTTGGTTTGGTGAGGAAGATTAGCCCTGAGCTAACATCTGTTGCCAATCCTCCTCTTTTTTGCTGAGGAAGACCGGCCCTGGGCCAACATCCACGCCCGTCTTCCTCCACTTTATATGGGACGCTGCCACAGCATGGCTTGACAAGCAGTGCATCTTTCCTTGTCCAGGATCCGAACCTGCAAACCCCAGGCTGCTGCAGTGGAGTGCACAGACTTAACCACTATGCCACCGGGCCGGCCCCTAATGAGAGTTTTTATCATGAATGGATACTAATTTTTGTGACATGCTTTTTCTGCCCCTATTGAGGTACACTTACATTCTTGGAGATTCTATCCTCATGTAACTTTGACTCCCTTTTTGGTAATTCTGGGGTGGTTCTCCACAATTGTCGTTTGTTTTAGAATGCAAGCCAGAGTGTCCATAATGAGGTTCAAGGTCATTACTTTCGTATTTGTTAGCCAACTCTGAGGGACAGGGATCTTTGAACTTTTCTTTTTTTTTTCTTTTTTAAAATTTTTATTTATTTATTTATATTTTCCCCCAAAGTTGTACGTCATAGCTGCACATCCTTCTAGTTGCTGTATGTGGGACGCGGCCTCAGCATGGCCTGAGAAGTGGTGCGTCAGTGCGCGCCCAGGATCCGAACCCGGGCCCCCGGCAGCGGAGCGCACGCACTTAACCGCTAAGCCATGGTGCCGGCCCTGAACTTTTCTTTTTTCTTTTTCTTTTTCTTTTTTTTTTCTGAGGAAGATTCGTCCTGAGCTAATATCTGTTGCCAATCTTCCTTTTTTTGGCTTGAGGAAGATTAGCTCTGAGCTAATATCTGTGCCAGTCTTCCTCTATTTTGTATGTGGGTCGCTGCCATGGCATGGCTGATGAGTGGTGTAGGTCCACGCCTGGGATCTGAACCTGCGAACCCAGGCTGCCAAAGTCGAGCATGACGAACTTAACCACTACCCCACAGGGCCGGCCCCGGGAATCTTTGAAGTTTTGAAGCCTAGATTCTTAATTGGCTGAGGCATCTGTTTATTTGTCTTGGCATTCATTTAATAAATACTGAACACACTCTTAGTCAAAGTAAATGCTAGTTGTGATAACAAACTCCTAAATCTCAGTGGCTTAACGTAATTCAAGTGCTAATTTTTACTGATGTCACAGTCCCCTTTATGATAGATGTCTCTTTTGTGCAGTTTTCCTGGGTGCAGATTTCCTGCAGTCTCCGGGATCTGGGCCCTTTTCATTTTCTGGCTGCACTGACTCAGAGGCCTTTACTTCCAGCCTTGTGTATTGGGGGAGAAGGTAGAAGACTGCACAGGATGTTTTAGGGGCCAGGCCTGGAAGTAGTATACATCACTTATGCCCTCATTCCTTTGGTCAGAACTTAGTCATATGGCCAGCCTAACTACCAAGGAGCTGGGAAGTACTCGGTTGCCCCCAGATGTGGAGAGCACTCTTAAACTCTGTCACACACACCTGTTATGTATCAGGCATTGTGCTAGGTGCTGGGGATATAACAGTGAACAAAATAGACTTGATTCCTGCTCTGGCCAAGGTTATCTTCCAGGATAGATTGAGGGGAGTGTGGTGTCATGGCATCCTTGGGTATTTGGTAACACAAGAATTGCTTAGTGTCTCCTATTTGCCATTGGCCAGATAATTTCTCTTGCTTGACAAAATTTAAGGTAATAATTTTCATAAGAAAAAATAATCCCATTGAATACATTATCATGAATCATAGTATAATTGAAGCATTAAAAAAAGTCACCACAGTTCCTTTCAACCTTGTAATGGTATTTTAAATAGGTATTTATAAACCAAACATAGTAGAGATGGTAAAGCGGAGACCATATCTTCCTGGCAGATATGTTTTGTGTGGCTTGCATGATATTTTAAGGTTTTTTTGAGTCATTTACTAACATTTAAATGTGTAAGCAATTTAAGCAATTTCACCTTAAAAAATCCGTATTTTCAGCCTTGTTTTGGATGAAAGGCAATCTGACTACACTAAATCTGACTTCTCTTTTGGTAGCAGCTGGCAGGAGCTAACTTCTGGCTGTCTTCTTTGGATAGTGCTTTGTCTTCCAGTTGCTTCAAGCCCATTTGATTGTTTTACTCATTTAACTTAACCATTGTGGGCATTTGAATTTATGACCTTTGTCTAAAGTAATTTACTAACTTGAATCATTTTGAAATTCATTCGGTTGTCAGACTAACACTTAGGGAAAAAAATGGGTAGTTCAGAACAAATTTATCATACTTTTCAGGGAAATTACTATAATATTCTATGTTCTCTGGGTTCTCTGTGTTCAAAGTTTCATACCTGTAGAAAAATGTTTATTGTTATTATTCCTGAATAATAGTATAGTTATATCCTTTAGAAATCAGAGCTTTGGTTCTACTGATTTTTTTAATTCAGGATTTTTTTTTTTTGTGATGAAGATCGGCCCTGAGCTAACATCTGCCAATCCTCTTCTTTTTGCTGAGGAAGACTGGCCCTGGGCTAACATCCGTGCCCATCTTCCTCTACTTTATATGGGATGCCGCCACAGCATGGCTTGACAAGCGGTGCGTTGGTGAGCGCCTGATATCTGAACCGGCGAACCCCGGGTTGCTGCAGCGGAGTATGCGCACTTAACTGCTTGTGCCACCAGGCCGGCCCCTTACTTCAGGATTTTATAAGCATAGATTTTTTTTTTTTTTCCTTTTTACTTCTTTTGGTTTCTTGATTCATTTCTAACATTACTTTGGTCACAAGCCCTATTAAATGTGTTTTGCACTTTCTAAATTATTTTCATATAGATTGTATGTGATTCTTACAGTAACCATATGTGCCAAGGTAAGATAAGCATTAAAAAAAAAAAAAATAGAGTGGAGCCTTTTCCAAAATATTAATTTGGACCAGGATTAGGGGGTTCCCAAGAGGTTGCCCAAAAAGAGGATAGCTGCTGAAGAACTTCTGGGGTTACTTCTGTTTGTGCAACTTTTAAATATATCTTAATTATCATGGCATGATAACTTTTTCAGTTAGTGAAAGAGCCCAGCATTTCTGGTTACCTAGACTCAGCTGGTTTTAGCAGAAAACATTCACCTTTGTTGAAATCAAAATTGGGGTGAGTTTATTATGAGCCAAATTTGAGGACCATATAGCCTGGGGCCTTCCTTCCCCAAGGGAGGAAGGGCACCAAAGAAGTGGGGTGTACAGAGCGGTTATATACCATCAAAGAGCATGTATCACATATGATTGCAATGTCCCTTTTACAGTAGTCACAAGATTGCCCTGTCAGATTGCTCTGTCAGCACAGCGATTGATGGACACGGCAGGTAGCAGGTTGGTCTGCTGTCTCGATGGGCGTGGCAGGTCTGTTGTCTCAGGTTGGGTGGTCACAGGATGAGTACAGCAATCAAATCCTAGCCTAGGGAGAAATGCTTATCCTTAAAGAAATGCCAGTGTGGAGCAAGTGGCATCCTTATCTTAAGG
Organism: Diceros bicornis minor; assembly: GCF_020826845.1. Classification (NCBI taxonomy): domain Eukaryota; kingdom Metazoa; phylum Chordata; class Mammalia; order Perissodactyla; family Rhinocerotidae; genus Diceros; species Diceros bicornis. The sequence continues at coordinate 5,007,520 of NC_080761.1, forward strand.
GTATTTGTTCTTGTCTTTGGGACATAGTAAATGCTTAAAGCAGATATACAACGCATGTTCAAAGGCCATGTCAGACCCTTTTGGAAAAACAAGGTCAGGCAAAATTAGTTTTAGGCCAAATGGCTTCCTCATGTGCTCCAGTAAATCCTATTGCTTCCCATTTATTTATCACCTTCAATAATAACTTCTCTTTCAGATGTTTACAGAGAAGGAAACTGGGGTTAGTGGCAAAGCTGTTGATTGTTACCCTGGGAAACTAATTCTTGTCTGGTGCTCTTTTCGTTGCACCAGCAGCCCCATGTCCAAGGGTTGCTGATGCTTCTTATTGAAACATTCTTAAGCAAGTCTTTGGCAGACTCTTTCATTGCATCTTTCTACTGTATAAATAGAGGCATTAGAAGAAATGTAATTTTTGAATACTGCCTAACCAATTTCTGCTTGGTAACGTGCCCTGAGACCCTCAATGAATGCCAGCAAACAAATTAGATCCACAGTGTATTTGATATGCGTATCTTTTCCCCAAACAAAATCTGAATTCCACAAACACAAGTTGAGTCATTTTCCAAATGTTTGTATATGAATGGAAGTTTTTGTCCTATCCTTCTGTAACCAATACTATAAAACTTCTGAAGGTCCATGATGCATTTGTTGTACAATGTTAATCCAAAACAAAACTTTATTCTGACTAAACTTGTAGCTATAGAGAGATACCAAACTCATTTCCATTGATCAGTACAACATGTTTGTACCAACCAGATCTAAAAAATGTGTAGAGTGCCATGCTGTAAAGACCTATTACAGTTGTAAACACAAGTGCAGCTGTTACAAATCTAGCAAAACCTCAGATTAAACAATTTAAAATTTACTGAAGATGACATTCCAGACCCATTTTTCATAATATAAACACTCTGGGACATGCCTTTGAAATGAGTGGGATTGTCATTAATATTAATGCCACTGAATTGAAGGCTGGGAAGTCATTTCTTCTCAATCTTTATTTTCACTCCTAATTTTGGAGTGTTTGTTCACAGCCTGAAAAAATTTGATCCTGTTGCTTTGAATTGTAGGAATGCAAAAATATGGTATAAGTATTTTATTCTTTCTTTATGATCTTTTAGCTTAAATGAGTTTGTTAGAATTAAATTTGGCAAAAATTAGCTGTTAATGGAATCCAATTGCATTGGTCAGTTAAAAAAATAAAAAGATACTAAAAATAGTTGACATTTTAGGATTGTATTAGTTTGACATTTTAGAATGCTATATTTAAGGAAAGAGTTTTATTCTAAATGATTCTGAACATGTTAATTATGGTCTTTTCTTTCAGTTAGACCAGAGTGGGACAAGCCTTCAAAATCTGCACCACTCTAATTTGTTTTTCTCCACATTTTCCACTTAGGATGACTGCTGAGGTATCAGTTTGACAATATAATATTTTCTAGAGCTACGTTCTGTGCTCTGATTTCCTATGAAATCTTGTATGCTTTTTGTTGAATTTAAGAGTATACAAGGGTCCTCAGGAAGCTCTTTGACTGAACCGGGCCAAATGGTTCGGGAGGGTGGTGGTTTTGTTTTTGTTTGCTTGTTTCTTGGTGACCACATTTTAAAATTCCATTTGTCTTTACTGAATTTCTTCCCTGGACTTTTGGGGAGGCCTTTAAATTGGGTAATAAAGCAGTTAAATGTCTATTGATAAACTGTCCCTTGTCCTTGCTTAAAAAGAGGCAACATTTATCAAAAGAAGACAGTTGAATCTTTCTCATTTACATTTGTTCTTTAATTTCTGTTAAACGTTTTTCTGATCAAGAGAATTGAAGGCAACCATTGTTAAATATCATGTTGTAACTTAAAGTTGGTCATTGTGGAAGCACATAGCTCATATGGTAATCCCTTATTCATAAGAACTTTCAATATTTCTATCAACATAGAACATTGCTATATCAAAATGACTGCTGCTGTTGTTTCTGTCTCTTTCTTTTCTTTTCCTTTTTTTTTTTGTGTGGAGAGGAAGATTGGCTCTGAACTAACATCTGTTGCCAATCTTCCTCTTTTTGTTGAGGAAGATTAGCCCTGAGCTAACATCTGTGCCCATCTTCCTCTATTTTGTATATGGGACAACACCCATATGCAGCATGGCCTGATGAGCAGTGTGCACGTCTGCACCCAGGATTCGAACCCAGGAACCGTGGGCTGCTGAAGTGAAGCATGCGAACTTAACCACTCTGCCACTGGCCTGGCCCCTCCTTTTTCTTTTTTTTTTTTAATTTAAGAGTTTGTGGAGATTTCTTCTTTTAAAATTTTTCTTTTTTTTAAAATTTTATTTTATTGAGGTCACATTTGTTTGTAACAGTGTGTAAATTTCAGGTGTACATCATTATATTTCAGCTTCTGTATAGACTGCATCGTGTTCACCAGCAAAAGTCTAGTTTCTATCTGTCACCATACATATGTACCCCTCTACCCTTTTTGCCCTCCTCCCACCCACTTCCCCTCTGGTAACCACCAATCTGTTCTCCTTATCTTTGTGTGTGTTTGTTTGTCTCTCTTTGTGGAGGTTTCTTTTAACTCTTTTGGCATTTACATAAAATTCTATATTTTGAGAAGGAAATCTGGGCAGATATAAATAGCCCCTTCCTTTCCTGTTCAAAAACTTCTTTGCAATCATCCTAAGATTTTCCTTCATTACCATCCAATCTTTTATCCTTTCTCTGATATTGGATCTTCTGCTTATTATATTCTTTCTTGGTTTACTCCCTGCTTTTGTTGGAGCACATCCTCTAGTATCTTCTTAAAATGGTGTGTGGGAGGTAAATTATTTCTCGATAGTGGCTATTGAATGTGTCATTATTGCAGTCCCACTTGATTGATAGTTTGTCTGGATATAGAATTCCAGGTTAGAAATGGGCCCTTGGTTAGCCATTTCAATCTGGGAACTCTTGTCTTTTAGTTCTAAGAAATTTTTTTTGATTATATCCTCCCCTCCATTTTCTTTGGAGCTCCTTTATTTGGAGTTTGATTTTCTGATTTTCTTATCTTTCTCCTATTTTCCATCACATTGTCTTTTTGCTTTGCTTTTGAGACATTTTTTCAACATTAAATTCTTTCTTTTCTATTGAGTTTTCATTTCTGCCACTATATTTTTAATTTCCAAGACCATTCTCTGAATGTTCTTTTTGTTAATATTCTCTTCTTGTTATATGGATATAGCATTATCTCCTCTCTACTGTTAAAGATATTAATGTTATGACTTTAAAAAAAGTTTTTTTTTTAAGATTTTATTTATTTATTTTTTCCCCCCAAAGCCCCAGTAGATAGTTGTGTGTCATAGCTGCACATCCTTCTAGTTGCTGTATGTGGGACGCGGCCTCAGCATGGCCAGAGAAGCAGTGTGTCGGTGCGAGCCCGGGATCCGAACCCGGGTCGCCAGCAGTGGAGCACGGTCACTTAACCACTAAGCCACGAGGCCGGCCCTAAAAAAAGTTTTTATAGTTAACTTTAAAGTAAACTTTAAAAAAAGTTTTTAAAGTACCCCCTGCCCCATATGACTTTCATATGGCTTTTTATCAGTATATTTTGGTTTCCATCTTTTGTGTTAGAGGTTTCTTCAGATGTCTGGTTATTTGCTCATATTTAGAACAGGGAACTAAAAAGGTGGTTAGAAGCTCTGAAAGCATGAATGTAAACTGACTTTTAGATTCCCGTTAAGATGATCTGGTTGGGCCAAGTCTTAGGGAACCTTCTCATGTCAGTACTTTAGATTTTTACTCTTAGGCTTATCACAGTTGTTTATCATCTATAAGTCAGACTACCCTTGTTCTAGGGCCCGAGTGGGGTAGAAAACTCCAGGGTAGGGGAAGGTGTGTTTCAGCATTCAGTATTCAACTTTACCCATTTTTATTTACCCCAAAACCCCCCCACCCCTGCTTTGTGGAACTGTAGCCCTGCTCTCAGTTGTGTCTGTTGACTCCTGGTCCAGAGACTCACTGTTTTATTATCTTAAACCACCTCTCTTTGGTCAGGTTGGGGGCTGGGCTGCCAAGAATGGAGATCTAGGGATCTAACTGCCTCTTAGATAGACTTGACAGTTGACCTTATTTTAGCTTCCCCTTCATCCCTATTTCTAGATGTCTCAGATGTCCTCATTTCCTGATCCCGTTGGGGGTCCAGTGATATAAAATGGGATGTAAAATGGGCTGGTTTTAGCTTTCCCATTGTCCCTGTCGGATTCAGTTTTCTCCAGTCTATTAAATCAGTTACCACTAGTCTATCTGCTTTCTAGCTTGTGAAATTCTATTGCTGTTTTCTCCTCTTCTATTCTAGTCTTTTTAACATTATGCCTTAAAAAATGAAAACTAAATTCCTTTACTGTCATTTAATAGGATTTCAGGAAGGAATGAAAGCATATGTTTATGTTCAATCTGCCATCTTTCTCTGGAAGTTCCAACAAACACCTTTCTTTTTCTTCCTTTAATGATTTAATTTTAAAAGTTTAAACTTTTTATCCATCTGTATTTTCTCCCTAAAATTGTTAGCTGGTTATTCCAAATCATTTTTGAAAATTCTGATTCATGTATAACTAATAAAGTGAGATTACCAATAGTGACATTTCTAAATGCAGCTGTGCTACCAGCATGGTGTTCCATTCTATTTGCCTACAGGTCTGATAGATGGTGATGATATTAATTTATTGAATGAACATTTGTTAAATGGCTGCTCTGTGCATAGCATTGCAGCAAGCTCTACTGTAATAGTGAACTACTAAATAGAAATAGGGTAGGCTGGAATACCAAAAAGACATGTTAGGGAAAGGATTCCAATAATCTTCTGTAACTTTGGATTGCTGTGATATGTAGCTATAGACAGATCAATTGAATTGTAAAGCAAACAGATGTAGATGATCTTTTTGAACAAAAGTGTCAAGAAGAACATCAGTCTAAGGATTGATTGATAGGATCCATAGATGTACTTATCCTGTAGGTGATTGGAGGTAAGATTCTAGGGCTTAGGACAGGTGATTGGTCTGAAGTTAAAGATTTAGGGATCACAGGTAGAAGCTAAAGTTATGGAAGTAAATGGAATGGTATGTGGAAAGTGAGATGAAAGAAGGCAGAAGATGGAATCCTATGGGCCACTAACATTTAAGGGTGTTTGGAGGAAGAAGAACCTTCTAGGCAGATTGAAGATGTGTTCTGCAGCTTCTACCCTTGCAGAAAGGTCAAGTAAAATGAAGCTAAGTATGGGGAAGTACCTGGGAACATTATCTTTTACTAAAAGATTTAGAAAACAAACATTTTTGTATTTAAAAAAAATTTGCTCTCCATCTCTTGGAGAATATTCAACCCAGTTATATAAACATTGATATATAGAGAGTTGATGGTCATCTTAACCTGAATTATTGTGATAATTGTAGAAAATAGACTGGATAAGGCCAGGGCTAGGAGAATTATGGGTTGGAGTAGAACCTGGGAAGATTAAAATATAAGAAAATGGGGTTGTTCTACTGGGAATAGATGTTTGGTATGTGAATTAAGAAAGTGGATTGATTAATGTGTTAGGGGTCCCCAAGGCCAGCGCCGGGTTTGATGATTTGCTAGGAAGACTCACAGAATTCAGCATATAGTTGTCCTCATGGTTATGATTCATTACAGGAAAAGGATACAAAGCCAAATCAGCAAAGGGAAAGGGTGCATGGGATGAAGTCTGGAGGAAACCAGGCACAAGCTTCTAAGAATCCTTTCCCTGTGGAGTCACACGGGGTACACTTAATTCCTCCAACAGGGAAGCTCATTAGAGATCCAATGCCAAAGAGTTTTATTGGGGGCTGGTCATGTAGTCATTCTCTGCCTAGCAGATCCCAAAATTCTAGAACCTTAGAAGGAAAGCAGATGTTCAGCATAAATCACATTGTTGGTATAAACGGTTTAGGCACAGTGAGTCCCTCTTAGCAGTTAGGGAGGTGGGGACTTTCTCAGTACTAAGTTCCCAGACTCTCGCCAAGGGCCAGCTTTCCAAGCAGTCCTTTCTAAGGAGAGCAGTCTCAGGCCTGCTATGTTAGCTCTTTTCAGCACAATCATTTTAGGAGGTAAGAAGACATTTTTGAGGGCCAAAGCTAGGTTTTAATCTTGGTAAATTTCAGAGATGTCTGATGGCAGGGTTAAAGCCTTCCCCAGGTGTAAGCTGGTGGTATGATAAGAATAGGTAGAAAACTAAGCCTCTAGAAGATTTGAGTTAAGGGTGAGAAATGTAGTCCATGGACTGTTGGAACTCGTGATAAGACAGCTAGTTATGAGAGAGTGGAGAGTTGTGCTATGGACTGAATTTTGTCCCCTTCCCCCCAATTCATATGTTGAAGCCCTAACTCCCAATGTGACTGTATTGAGAGATAGAGCCTTTAGAGGGATAATTAAAGTTAAATGAGGTCGCAAGGCTGGGGTCCTAATCTGATAGGATTAGTGGCCTTATAAGAAGAGAAAGAGAAATCTCTTTCTCTGTCTCTCTGTGTGTGCACAAAGAAGAGGTCACATGAGCACACAGAGAGATGGTGGCCATCTACAAGCCAGGAAGAGGATCCTCACCAGGAACCAAATCCTCCAGAACCTTGATCTTGGGCTTTCCAGCTTCTAAAACTGTGAGAAAATAAATTTGTGTTGTTTAATCCACACAGTGTATGTATTTTTTGTTATGGCAGCCTGAGCAGACTAAGACCTCAGCTTGATCAAGGTGAACTCTATGTGGAGGAAGAGAATATTAACATGGTGCTGGATTTGTGTTTTTGTTGGTTTTTTGGTGTTTTGTTTGTTTCTCTTTTTGTCTGTTTGCATAGGCAATAACCACATTTGATGATGTAAATTAAAATTAATTAAAATGAAACAAAATTAAGAATCAGTTCCTCAGTTGTACTACCCACGTTTCATGTATTCAATAGCCATATGGGGCTAGTGGCTATGGTTATTGGACAGCATGGATATAGATAGAACATTTCCATCATTGCAGAAAGTCTTGCTGGGCAACACTTTCTAGATATTTGCCTTACACCTCTCCCTGTTTATTTTCAGACTCAGTGATTCTGACCTTTTCCAGGTTCAAGGCATACTTAATGAATACTAAAATTTTTGGTGGGCATCCTTAAAGGTTTTAAAACAATAACACTAAGAAAATGAACAATTACAGTGCAAATTCTACTAAAGTATAATATGTTAAGCTGAGTCTGTAACAGTATCTGTGATTATCATGCTGTTCATTTGGTCACGCTTCTACAGTATGTGTCTTTGGAAGACATGTTTTCTACCCCTGCTGGGGTTGCTTATGTATATTTGTAGTAAAAAGAACTCAGATAAGCACACGTTTGTTCTCTGACACCTGCTTCCCCATTTTACTCTGCTGGGTGTTTTCTCTGCTCTCTCCTGGAGGTGGTAGGTGGCAGATGCTTTAGAAAGAAACATCAGTAACTATGCTGCTCTGCTGAGCACTGATTAGTCTGAGGAATCACAGGCTGAGGGGAGGTCAGTGAAGGTGGCAAACAATCTGGCATTATTCAGAATGGATTGTTTCGTGGGATAATAAAAAGCATAACGTTTGTCAGAAGAGTCGTAGTTCTCTTTGGTACCTATCCCACCAGTGCGTGTCGTTGTATGTGGGAGCTGTTCTTGAGAATTGTCAAAACAACCCTGTAAGTAGGTTTTATTCCACTCCTGAAGCCAAGTGAAGGCGGCACTCAGAAATTTCATATAATTTGCCCCAGGTCACTGAACTAGTGAGTACAGATGGTGGATTCAAACCTTTCCATTGGTCTTCACAGCTGTAGTTTTTTCCACCATAATGCGGCTGGGCTTGGCCAGTGTCTGCTTCTCCCCACTGGGTGGGAGCAGCTCTCTCAAAACTGTGTTCTGTGTGAAAGGAGTTCTGTGTAAATTCCGTATACATTTAGGGTAAAGACTAAATGACCTGGAAGGGGATATTTTTTCTTTTATTTTGTTGTAATTTTTATTTTAATTACCTTGAAAACACAGAAAAAATTTTATAAGAAGGAAAAATCACTCATAATACTAGCACTAATTTTGGGATCGTTTAAAGACTTTTCCTGTGCTTACACATATTTCTTGTGCTTAGACATATTTTTACAAAAATGTTATGCTATTACACGTATTTGTCTGCAGCTTCCTCATTTTTTTTACTTTTATTTATTTTTAATGTAATTTTATTTTTTATTATTTTATTGAGGTCATTGATTTATAACATTGTGTAAATTTCAGGTGTACGCATTATATTTTGGCTTCTCTATAGACTGTATCATGTTCACCACCAATAGTCTAGTTTTATCTGTCACCATACATATGTGCCCCTTTACCTCTTTTGCCCTTCCCCTACTCCCTTCCCCTCTGGTAACCACCATCTTTTCTCCTTATCTATGTGTTTGTTTATCTTCCACATATGAGTGTCATATGGTATTTGTCTTTCTCTGACTTACTGACTTAGCATAATTCCCTCAAGGTTCATCCATGTTGTTGCAAATGGCACAATTTTGTCTTTTTTTATGGCTGAGTAGTGTTCCATTGTGTGTGTATATGTGTATATATGTGTGTATATATATATATGCACACCACATCTTCTTTATCCATTCATCCATTGATGGACACTTAGGTTGCTTCTTGGCTATTGTGAATAATGCTGCAATGAACATAGGGGTGCCTGTATCTTTTTTTTTTTTTTTGGTGAGGGAGATCAGCTCTGAGCTAACATCCGTGCTAATCCTCCTCTTTTTGCTGAGGAAGACCAGCTCTGAGCTAACATCTATTGCCAGTCCTCCTCCTTTCTTTTTCTTCCCCAAAGCCCCAGTAGATAGTTGTATGTCATAGTTGCACATTCTTCCAGTTGCTGTATGTGGGACGTGGCCTCAGCATGGCCGGAGAAGCGGTGCGTCGGCGCTCGCCCGGGATCCGAACCCGGGCCGCCAGCAGCGGAGCGCGCGCACTCAACCGCTAAGCCACGGGGCCGGCCCAGCATGTATCTTTTTGAATGAGTGTTTTCATGTTCTTTGGATAAATACCCAAAAGTAGAATAGCTGAATCATATGATATTTCTGTTTTTAATCTTTTGAGGAATCTCCATACTGTTTTCCATAGTGGCTGCACCAGCTTGCATTCCCACCGGTAGTGCATGAGGGTTCCCTTTTCTCCACATCCTTTCCAACACTTGTTATTGCTTGTCTTTTTAATAATGGCAACTCTGGTGGGTGTGAGGTGATATCTCATTGTAGTTCTGATTTGCATTTCCCTAATAATTAGTGTGTTGAACATCTTCTCCTGTGCCTGTTGGCCATCTGCATGTCTTCTTTGGAAAAATGTCTGTTCATATCCTCGGCCCAATTTTTGATCAGGTTGTTAGTTTTTTTGTTGTTGAGATATATGAGTTCTTTATATATTTTGGAAATTAATCCCTTATTGGATATATGATTTGCAAGTATTTTCTCCCAGTTGGTAGGTTGTCTTTTCATTTTGTTGATGGTTTCCTTTGCTGTGCAGAAGCTTTTTAGTTTGATGTAGTCCTATTGTTTATTTTTTCTTTTTTTTCCGTTGCCTGAGTAGACATGGTATTCAAAAAGTACTGCTAAGACCAGTGTCGAAGAGCGTACTGCCTATGTTTTCTTCTAGAAGTTTCATGGTTTCAGGCCTTATATTCAAGTCTTTAATCCATTTTGAGTTAATTTTTGTGGATGGTGTAAGATAATGGTCTACTTTCATTCTTTTGCCTGTGGCTCTCCAGTTTTCCCAACACCATTTATTGAAGAGACTTTCCTTTTTCCATTGTATGGTCTTGGCTCCTTTGTGAAAGATTAGCTGTCCATAGATGTGTGGTTTTATTTCTGGGCTCTCAATTCTGAGCAACTTCCTCATTAGGCTGAAGAATTTAGGATGAACATCTCTCCAAGTCAGTCAGGAATATTCTTTGTGCTGTTCACTGCTTTGTTATTTTTAAAATGGTTTTTTTGTTTGGTTAGGAAGTTTGGTCCTGAGCTAACATCTGTTGCCAATCTTCTCCTTTTTGCTTGAGGAATATTGTCCCTGAGCTAACATCGGTGCCGATCTTCCTGTATTTTGCATATGGGATGCCACCACAGCATGGCTCCAGAAGTGGTATGTAGGTCCATACCCGGGATTCGAACCTGTGAACCCTGGGCCGCCAAAGCGGGGCACACGAACTCAACCACTACGCCACCAGGCCAGCCCCTAAATTTTTTTTTTTTTTTTTTTTTTTTGGTAAGGAAGATTAGCCTTGAGCTAACATCCGTTACCGATCCTCCTCTTTTTGCTGAGGAAGATTGGTCCTGGGCTAACATCCATGCCCACCTTCCTCTACTTTTATATGTGGGACGCCTGCCACAGCATGGCTTGGTAAGCGGTGCATAGGTCCACACCCAGAATCCCAACCTGTAAACCCTGGGCCACCGAAGTGGAGTGCGTGAACTTAACCACTACACCACCGGGCCGTCCCCTAAAATCTATTTTTTAATGGTTATTATTATACCCACTTTAACCACACTCCTTCATTTTAGCCTCTAGGTCTAGGTCATTTTTTCTTTGAGTAGTGTTACTATGAAATAATTGCAAGAGAGGAACAAAGTCTTAAGTTTGGCAGCACACGGCACCCAATAATTCCAGATGTTTGCTTTTCCCTGCATATAGAAAGAACCCACTCTGATGCTGTGTTTGTTCGTATCATCCTCCCTTGTCTTTATTTCTCTTCCATTTCATTTAATTTTAACCTCAATACCAGGCTTGTTTTGTGCAGTCCTTGGCCTGCTGCTGTGATATCTTTGCCATTGGCTCTCCCTCCAACCCCCAGTCACTGATGTGTCTCTTGGCAGGGAATGGAAATGATGGTGGTCCTCTCAGTTGCCTCAGGAGCACCCCAAGTCAGCAGTAATATTTGGCGTAACCAGTACCAGTGTGGGATAACCACATGTCCCTGGACTGGGATTTAAAAGTTGTCGGTTGTCCTGTGAGCTGTGGTTTAACGATCAACTTAAGCAAGAGATTGAATTTATTTCCTACAGACTTCTTTTTCTTGGTCATCGTCTGACATTATTGCCTTATTATTATCTATCTTATTCCCTCTTATTATCTTTGGCTTAAATTTTCCTTTTAGTAATTGTCCTTTGATCATTTTTTTCTTATCTTCTCCTTCCTATTGCTGATTCCTCAGACTTTTCCCCTTTTCTTAATCTGCCTTATGCTAGTCAGATTTTCCTTCTGCTTGAATGTAATAATCTAGTTTTTTGTTGGATCGGGACAGGAGGTGAGGTGAGGAAGGTGGGGGTAAATATGCGTCCTGCTAGTTGTTTAATATAAAACAAGATATTAAGGAACTTAATTCTGTTTGTATTCCTTGTGTTTGGGAGACTGTAAAATCAGCTGGACACTTTTCAAGTGGCTTTTGTGTGCAAAGTCTCACAAAAAGAGGACTGATAAGTCCCCACTTCCCCGGAGTTCAGGGCGTTTTGTGGGAGAAAGGGCTGGCCCACATAGAAGGTGCAAGAAAAATGTGCCAGCAAATGTGAACCAACATGACAGTAATAAACTGGGATAACAATGACACATACATTGTGAATGGATGATAGATAAAAATGGAAAGACTTTGAGAAGGAGCTGAATTTGAGTATACAGAGATGTTTTATGTTGTTGATAAATAGGGCTGTACTGCTAGTAACTTTTAAATGAAGAAAGGTTAAGTATTGAGTAAGGGATGGAACCTATTCTGGGGCCCAGAAAACAAGGTTTTGTTCCCAGAAGACAATTAAATATGGATAACAATTTCAGTACTGAATTGGACAGGTTTTTACTAACATGTGGTCTGAATGTGGGTTTTTATTATAGGTAACCTTATACCTACAATAGAATAATTGATAATGAAGCACATAAAGGGATATACAGGTGAATCAGACAGAATTTCTTAAAATAAGGTGTTTTTTTAATCTTTGGGGAAATCCTAGTTGAAATTGGAAAATTTTCAACTTTTATTGTTGTTCATTACAAATTATAGGGATTTTGATATTGTTCAGTTAAAAATTCAGTAGATTTTAGGGGCCGGCCCCATGGTGTAGCAGTTAAGTGCACTCGCTCCGCTGCTGGAGGCCTGGGTTCGGATCCCGGGCGCGCACCATCGCACCACTTGTCAGGCCATGCTGTGGCGGTGTCCCACATAAAGTGGAGGAAGATGCGCACGGATGTTAGCTCAGGGCCAGTCTTCCTCAGCAAAAAGAGGAGGATTGGCATGGATGTTAGCTCAGAGTTGATCTTCCTTACCAAAAAAAAAAAAAAATTCAGTAGACTTTAGAAACTAGTTATTAATTGACCTCAGTTCAGCTCATTTTTGTTGCTTTGCCAGAGTACCCTTAAGGTTCAAATCAAGTTAAAAGTAGAGTAAATGATATGTGCCTGTAAGGTCAGACTAAAACTATATTTTTTCCTGTCAACACTTGAATAGAAAAAAGCTGGTTTAAGAACATGACTACAATTTAGAATCTTACTCAAAACCACATATACTGTAGTACTTTTATTTATGTATTTATTTTTATTTTTTTGCGTGTGAGGAAGACCAGCCCTGAGCTAACGTCTGATGCCAATCCTCCTGGGTTTTTTTGCTGAGGAAGATTGGCCCTGGGCTAACCACCATGCCCATCTGTCTCTTCTTTATGTGGGATGCCACCACAGCATGGCTTGACCAGCGGTGTGTCTGTGTGTGCCCTGGATCCGACGCTGCGAACCTGGGGCCGCTGAAGTGGAGCACGCGCACTTAACTGCCGCGCCACTGGGCTGGCCCTGTATACTATAGTACTTTTAAAGCATGGAACCAAAATGTAGAGTCGTTGTGTTCTGTGGCACTTGAAACTACATCTGATATTACTGTATGTCTGTGCTGTCCTGATACAGCTTTTGGATTGTGTTAGTGGTACAAGAATGATTCTTTTTTTTTTTTAAAGATTTATTTATTTATTTTTCCCCCAAAGCCCCAGTAGATAATTGTCTGTCATAGCTGCACATCCTTCTAGTTGCTGTATGTGGGACGTGGCCTCAGCATGGCCGGAGGAGTGGTGCGTCGGTTCATACCCGGGATCCGAACCCGGGCCGCAGGCAGCCGAGCGCACGCACTTAACCGTTAAGCCGCGGGGCCGGCCCAAGAATGATTCTTAAATATAAGTAACGTACATTGCTTGACCGTGCAGATGGTATCAGTTTTGAATCTACTAAGTATAAGAAAACCAGAACAATAAGAATTTTGCCAGTCTGTTTTGACTGATTTTTATTTATTTTGAATGACTCTAGTCCATTTTCTGCACTGCTTCTCTGTGATCTTTCTAAAACACAAATAAATCTAATTATATCACTTTTGTGCTAAAAATTCTTCAGTGGCTTCTCGTTGCTCTTAGAATAAAGTCCAAAGTTCTTACTGTATCTTCTAAGGTCCTTTCAAATCCATCTACTGCTTGCCTGAGCAAGGTGACAGCCTCGGTCAAATTTACTTTTATACCCTGAAGTCCCCCTAACATTTACCATTCATGATGCTTTCTTTTCTTATGAGAAGCAAGAAATTTTATTATGGTCTGTTGTCCATTAGAACGCCCTTGTCAGATCCATGTACTCCTCCTCCTAAAGATATATTATACATATTGCAGTAGGTAGTTGTAATAGTTGGCAAATGAGAAACCCCTATCTAGCAGTTATGCCTGATGATGTTTTAATGTTTTTATTACAAACTATAGAGAGCCTGTCTACTGGGCCTGACACCAGTAAAGTAATGGAGCTAATTAGATGTTACCACCACCTGTCATTTTTCTGCAGAAGAGGTAATACAAGAGTTAACATCTGCTCCCTTTGAAGTGGTTGCCCAAACCTGCCAACAGAGTTTGGCTGTAGGATGTGGACATTATGTCTCCCCCTAAGAGAGTGGGAAAGTCTTGGGAAGAAAGGAAAAAAGGAAAGAACAAAAGAAGGAATGTCAACAGAGGAGGGATAAAAATGGTGAGGGCAAAATATAAAAGCACCAGTAGAGTAATTCCTTGGCTGGTTTCTATTTCTAGATGCCCTAAAATGTTTGTCTTCATTATTAAAAAAGAAGTCAGTGTGTAGACCTTGCCTGGAGAAGGGAGTAATCCCTGATTTTGCCGAGATTCTAAAACAATTGCCTTATGTCTTGTTTGTCTATGCTTTGTCTACTGACAGGTCCTCTTGCCTCAGTCTTTTGTACATGCTGTTCCCTCTGTCTGGAACCTTCTGCCTAATGTTCACTTGATGAACTCCCACGTATGGTTCAGGTCTCTTTCTCTGGAAACCTTCATTGACACCCCAAGTCTGGGTTAAGTCTCCGCTGAGTCTCCTGTACCACAGAGCACTTCTCACAGTGCAACTTTAGTTTATGTTTTAAGTTCAGTGACTATGACTAATTTTACCATTTGAAATGAAAGAGATTTTAGGAGTTTTTCAAGAGGATTGACTAGAGTCATGAGACATTTCTCCAGTCCTGAAACTAATAAAGCTATGAGTTGCCTTTGAACCTAATTACAATTTTGAAATATTTTAGATACACCATACCATAAGGTATTCTGTGGATGAGAGTTAGCCTGCCCCACTCCAGTTGTGAGTGTTTTGAATGTGAATGCCAGTGTTCATGTTTGATGTTCTTTATTTTGGTATATACTTCAGCTGTAATGCTTGCCCAGTCTTTTCCCAACACGTGACCTGTGCTTGTTTGGCTAATTCACTATACACTACCTGCATTTTCTCTGCTTTCTGCCTTAACACCTAGATTCTCCTTGCCCTCTTTAGCACTTAGCCTCTACCTCCCCTCCTGTTAGAATCGATATTTACTTTTATTAACCGAGTGTTTTTCCTTAGTGTTCTCTAGAACTGTTGTTTCTGAGAGCACTTTTATTTCTATGATCAGAGGAATTCAGTATGCTTGAAATACTGTAATCCACTAAGGATATGTAATTTCCTAATTTATACTTTACTAAAACCATATTGGAAAATCCAAGTGAATTTTCTTTGGATAAGAAAAAAATGTCTTGACAAAGATGTATGGATTTGATATGGTATCTAAAGGAGAAATAAAAAAGGAGCATATTTCTTTTCAAATGCATTGTTTTTTTCACTTTATCAAAGTTGTCTTTGTCATCCAAAAGACATGACATTTGGGGCCTCTGTCTCTGTGCTATTTTCCTCGTAGTGAAGCCTTCTGAAACATTCAATTAGTGTGTCTATATCATGATCCTTATGTCATTTTAAATTGGAGTGTGATATAGAGGAGTTTGAATATAGTATACCGTAGATTCTTGATACTTTCAGATTTAGCATGTGCAGTTTTAACTGTTTGCAGTTGATCTAAAAAGTCTTTGACCTGCAGTAAATTGTAATATTGCTGAGACTCATATTTGAGTAGCAGGCACTGTGAGGCAGGTTTGGGGCATGAGGCATTGACCTAGTGCGTAAGCGTAACTTACTCCTCAGAGTCTGCCTTTCAGGGCACCTTTGCTGTCTACCCATCATCAGAGCTTGTGCAATAGTTCTCATGAAGCAGTAGAACTTTTTTTTAATGGTTTCATTAAGAAAACCGACTGCTAGTCCTATTGATGAAAGAGAAGAGAAAATGTTAAGATCTAAGAAAGTGTTAGTTCTTGGTGTGAACGGTAAAGTTTTGGAGAAATTAAAAACTAGGATGTCTATTGTAGTTGTGAACTAAAATGTGAATGAGTCCATGATAGTCATCAAGTTGGTGAACCTGTTTCAGTGAGTACTCTAGCCAGTGTGAAAATTGCTCATCAAGTGAATGAGAAATTGTGAAAGTTGCGTAGGTAGTTTGTGCTCTGAGGATATGAAGAAGTCTGTTCTTCTTCTTCTTATATTATTCTTTCTGGAAATATTATTCAGTAGAAAACCAGGGGCATGGATAAAAAATATGAAACATCAAATATTGAAGGCACTAGTCAATTTCTAAAATAACCTTTAGTGTGAGTAAAGTTTGACTCCGTAATTTTAAGACATGATTTTCTTTGTGTAGTGCGAAGTTAATCTGAAGCATCAACCTAATCATAGTGCTAGGGACAAGTTTCCTCTTGAGTTCTAGAAGATGAAGCTATTGTAGACTGGAAATGTGCTCCACACATGACAAAGATGGAGACAAAACCAATGATGAAGAATATGAATAAGCTGCGTATGGTGTTGTCTAACGTTGTAGTGAAGTCGTCTAATATTGGCAGTTGCTAAGTGACATGTTCACTGTGATATATTGATGAATTGGAGTTTTAAGAATGCTGGAGCAGTAAATTTCTCATTAGCCTCATGTAAAAGAAATTTATAAAAAGCTAGAAAGGGAAAAAATAGTTATTAAGTATTCTTTAAGAAAGCATCTACCACTTTTCATTGTTCTCCTTCAAGCTTTTCACATTTTGGTTTAAAACTGTCTCCCGTATCTTCCACCTCCTGTTTCATTCCTGATATTATCGCTGATGGCCACAGGAGGTCAGAAGGACCTTGCTGAAAATTTATAACCTGCTCTTTTGCACGTTTCGTCCTGGGTGCAACTATAAGGCATGAGTAATAATGTGAAACATTGTCATTAGTCATTTAGAATCATTTTGGTACCTCTGAGTTCAGTAAACAGATGATCCATGCTTCCATAGTAATAATGTTATAAAATATTGAGTTGATTTTGATGGCAGAATTTTATATGACTAGGCTTTTATTTATTAAGGTTCAATTCATGTGTCACCATTTTAACCATTTTAGAGTGTATAATTCACTAGTATTAAGTGCCTTCTCATTGTTGTGCAGCCATTATCACTATCTAATTCCAGAACATTTTCATCACCCCAAAGAGAAACCCCTTACCCATTAAGCAATCACTCCCCATTCCTGCTTACCCCTCTGCTCCCCCGCCACCCAGCCCTTGCCAACCACTAGTCTGCTTCTATTCCTATGAATTTGCCTATTCTGACATATTGTATAAATGGAATCATACAATATATGGCTTTTTGTGTCTGACTTCTCTCACTTAGCATAATGTTTTCAAGGTTCACCCATATTGTAGCATGTATCAGTATTTCATTCCTCTTTATGGTTAAATAATATTCCATGGTTTAGATATACTATATTTTATCCTTTCATCAGCTGATGGATATTTGGATTGTTTCCACTTTTTGGCAATTATGAATAATGCTGTTATGAACATATGTGTACAAATTTTTGTTTGAATACCTATTTTCGGTTTTCTTGGGTCTATACCTAGGAGTGGAATTGTTGTGTCACGTGGTGATTCTATGTTTAACTTTTTGAGGAACTGCTAAACTGTTTTCCACAGTGGCTGTATCATTTTATATTCTCACCAGCGATGTATGAGAGTTTTAATTTCTCCACAACTTGCTAACACTTACTTTCCTTTGTGTCTCTAGTTTTACAAATGATTTTGATTGATACAACAATTAAAGTCTAAAAGAGTCATTTAAATCTTTTAGTTATATTTTGCTCTATAATATAGTTTAGTGGTATTGACAAAGTTCTAGTTTAGTGGTACTGACAAAGTTCTAAACATATTTCTTAATAAGTTCTTTTATATTTAGGAAATGATTTAATTTATAATTAACAGAGATTCATAACAGAATTTTAAACTTTTCTTGAACAGTTTCGTCATAGTAGTAATCTAGTACTTCTTCCTTTTTGCTATTTTTTTGATTCTTCTTTTTTTTCCTAGCTTCTTGAGATGTATACCTAACTCATTAATTAAAAAATTTTTTTTTGTTGTGGTAAAAATGTAGATAACATAAAAATTACCATTTTAACCATTTTCAATTGTACAGTTCAGTGACATTAAGTACATTCACATTGTTGTGTAACCATCACTACCATCCATCTCCAGAAACGTTTTCATCTTTCCCAACTAAAATTCTCTACCCATCAAACAATAACTCTCCATTATCCCCTCTCCCAGCCCCTGGAAACCACCATTCTACTTTTTGGCTCTATGAATTTGACTGTTCTAGGTACCTCATATAAGTGGAATCATACCTATTTGTCCTTTTGTGTCTGGCTTTTTCACTTAGCATAATGTCTTCAAGATTCATCCATGTTGTAGCATGTTTCAGGATTTCATTCTTTTTAATGGCTGAATAATATTCCACTGTATGTATATACCATACTTTGTGTGTTCATTCATTCCTTGATGGACATTTAGGTTGTTTTCACCTTTTGGCTATAGTGAATGATGCTGCTGTGAACGTGAGTATACATGTTCCAGTCCCTGCTTTCAATTCTTTTGGATATATACCCAGAGGTGGAATTGTTGGATCATGTGGTAATTAAATGTTTAATATTTTGAGGAACAATTGTACTGTTTTCCACAGTGGCTGCACCATTTTACATTTCAACCAGCAATGCCCAAGCGTTCCAATTTCACTACAACTTCACCAGCACTTGTTATTTTCTGTTTTGTTTGTTTTGATGATAGCCATCCTAATGGGTGTGAAGTGGTATCTCATTGTGGTTTTGATTTTTAAATTCCTTAATGATTAGTGATGTTGAGCATCTTTTCATGTGCTTATTGGCCATTGTATATCTTGTTGGGGTAATGTCTGTTCAAGTCCTTCATCTATTTTTTAATTGGGTTGTTTGGTTTTTAGTTGTTGAGTTATAGGAGTTCTTTATATATTCTGGATATTAACTTACCAGGTATATGATTTCCACATAGTTTTCTCTCGTTCTATGTGTTGTATCCTTTGATGTACAAAAGTTTTAAATTTTTATGAAGTCCAATTTCTTTATTTTTTCTTTTGTTACCTGTACTTTTAATGTCATATCCAAGAAATCATTGCCAAATCCACTGTCATGAAGCTTTTCCCCTGTGTTTTCTTCTAAGAGTTTTATAGTTTTAGCCCTTACATCAAGGTCTTTGATCCATTTTGAGTTAATTTTGTATGAGGTATAAGGTTAGAGTACATTAATTTTGTAGCCTTTTAAAAAATATACACATTTACAGCTATAAATGCTTTAATTACATCTCACTTGTTTTGATTGTGAAACTATTCCATTTCTTCTTGGAGTTTTGTTAATTTTTGCTTTATGTAATTTGATACTATGTTATTTGGTGTATACATATTTAAAATTATTATAGCATCCTGGTGAATTGAATTTTATCATTATGAAGTGAACCTGTTTCTCTAGTGATGAATTTTTCTATAAAGCCTATTTTGTTTAATAGAAATAGTTACACTGGTTTTCTTTTTGTTAATGTTTGTATCCATATTCAACCAGTCTTTAGCCTTAAGTTTTAGTTGTCACTCTGATAAACACTGCATATTTGGATTTTAAAAATCCAAATTGGTCATCTTTTTTAAACTAGATCATTTAGTCTATTTACATTTAATGTAACTAATGATATAGTTGGATTTAAGTCTGCCTCTTATTTCCTTCCTTCTTTGAGTTCCAACTATTCTGCGTTCCATTTTCTCTCCTTTCTTGCATTCTTTTTGGTTGATAATTAAAAAAAATCATTCCATAGTTTATTTCTTTTAGTTTCAAATGATGTACTCTGTGTCTGTTCTTTTAATGGTTACCTTAGAAATTGCAACATTAATGTTTAATTTATAAAAGTCTAAAACTACTTTTCTTCTTCTCTTGGACAATGTAAATCTTGTGTGCTATTGCTGTTGTGAGTTTTCTACATATATGTACATAATTGCTTTTTTTCTTTGTTCTTTATTATCATGTCTGCCTCCACCTTTCTCCTGGGATAATTTTCCTTCTACCTGAAGAATATTCCTCAGAATTTTCTTTGGTGGTGAACTCTCCCACTTTTTTGTGTGTGTGTGTGAGGAAGATCAGCCCTGAGCTAACATCTGATGCCAATCCTCCTCTTTTTTCTGAGGAAGACTGGCCCTGAGCTGACATCCGTGCCCATCTTCCTCTACTTTATATGGGATGCTGCCACAGCATGGCTCGACAAGCAGTGCGTTGGTGCACGCCTGGGATCTGAACCGGCGAACCCCGGGCTGCCACAGCGGACCACACGCACTTAACCGCTTGTGCCACCAGGCCGGCCCCTCTCCCACTTTTTAAAATCTGCCTGGTAATGTTTTTATTGCCTCTTCATCCTTAAAAAATATTTTTGCTGGGTATAGAAGTTTGGGATTAGCAGTTTCATTCAGAACATTGAGACTATCTTTCCATTGTCTACTATTAGAAGTCAGCTCCTATTCTTAGCATAAGTGTTCCTTTAAAACACTTTGGTTTTTTTGTCTTTTTAAAAAATCTCTGCCTGCTTTTATGATTTCTCCTTTGCCTTTAGTTTTCTTCAGTTTTACTGTCTGTTTTGTTTCTGAGGAGTGTGTTTTGTACCACTTCCCAGAGTTTCCTCCTGGACTGAGCTCCACTTATCCACTCTGGTAGTTGGCTTCATAGCTCTCCCTTTATAGCTCTCTTCTCCTCCCTGTGTCACTTCTCCACTTCCCTATCAGTGTTTACCTTCCAAATAAACCACTTCTACTCAAATCCTTTTCTCAAGGTCTGCTTCTGGGAACCCAAAATAAGGTATTTATCCTTCTCAGCAGTCCCTCAGAAGGCCTAACCTTCAGGCATGTCCAAGCTCCATTCTGAAATGTGTGCTACAGTTAAGGTTAAAATTAAAAGGAATTTCTTTAAATTTGAAACAGCAATAGAGAGTTTATGAATATTGGAATTTTTGTGGAGAATGATTTATGAATTTTAGCATGATCATAAGCTTTAACTATAGATGTTAAAACTTGAAATTATTATTCCCTTGTGAAATGCAAGTGTGCAAGATAGCTACCTTTTTATGGTGTGTTCTCTTTATAGTATACTCATGTGTATTTCTTCAAGGTTCAGTTGTGTAGTTTTTAGGTTCCTATTCCAACCAATGAATATGTAAACATTCAGTGATTGTATGAAAACCATACCTGTTAATTTATTTATACTTCATTGGCAGGAGACAGATAGATAGTGCTACATGTAAGAATTATATATGCTTCTGAACATTTACCTCACCAGATATTTTGAAGGTTCATAAAATTAAAAAAAGAAAAGCTGAACCCCATGTAGTACCTCTGAGGAAACAGTGAAGAAGGAGAAATGTGAAATTAAAAAAAAGAGTGAAGTGCTATAGGACTAATCAAGTAGAAGCACTGGGTGCAAATACTCATCAAACTGCAGTCAAGGTAGAAAAGCATGGGAAATATGTGTCATGACGTAGAGCTTGGTAACGCAAGATATCAGGGCGAGAGTTAAACACATTGCATCTATGTGCTAAGTGCTGTAATTATTGACTATTATGAGATCACGTAAAAGGAAATTTCCGTAAAACATAAAACCACAGATACCTGTATGAGAGTACAACTTGCTAATGGATTTCGTATCAGTGCGTGCTAAGATTATGTCACAGTGTTGAAATGTTCTAGTGGATTTCAAGTACGTGGGCAGATAAATAAAATACATCGACATCTTATTTATAACTATTAAGATCTCCTGGAACAAATAGTTATTACACTAGCCATAGCAAGTTGAGTTTTCTCCTATATATGGTCTTAGTAAAGACAGATGATCTTATATAAAAAAGACATGATAGGGCTGGCCCCGTGGCTTGGGGGTTAAGTGCGCGCGCTCCACTGCTGGCGGCCCGAGTTTGGATCCCGGGCGTGCACCAACGCACCGCTTCTCCGGCCGTGCTGAGGCCGCGTCCCACGTACAGCAACTAGAAGGAGTTGCATCTAAGACATACAGCTATCTACTGGGGCTTTGGGGGAAAAAAATAAATAAATAAAACATTAAAAAAAAAAAGAAGATGATGCTTTGAGGAAATCTTTATTTGAAAAAAAAAGACATGATAAACTTCGACGATGAAATTGTAAATAAAACTCTACTTTACAAATTCTTCTTTCTTGTTGGAACATTAGCTTATGTTTTAGAGAAAGCAAGAATGTTTTTACATCATAAGAAACAATTTTTTATCCTATTAATATTAAATGCCAAACATTTTACTTTTCTATCAGATATCCCTATTCTATTACATAGACTGTTAGGAACTGGGAACATGAATCTGTGCAGCTGAGAAATAAAATTTCAGAGCTCTTAAGAGAAATTATTAATTGAATTTGGGAGAGTGGGGGAAACTTCTCAGCTAGAAAAACTGATTTTACTACTATATAGTAATGGAAGAAAAATGTATACCAAATCCTTTATCTTGGATATCTATCTTGAATTTTTATACGAGGGGAATAGAAATAAATTTTTATTCAGGCTAAAAAAAAAAAGACATATCGCAAATATGTAGCTCCTGTCTGGAACTGTCTGCCTTTTTGCTGTTGACCAAAAAGAAAAATTTCTAGTTTAACTCTTTGAAGGCAATTTGAATGGTTTCCGTTTTGGAAATTATGTAATTTTATATTAAATAGCAGGTGGTAAGGTGGTCAGATGGAAGTGTTCAGTTCATCCAGCATCATCAGATTGATTTGACAAATGGAATTCTTTTAACTGTGTGAAATACATTTTGCTCCCTTTATCCTTTGGTAGAGGGAGATTGTTTGTGGTTTCCCTCCAGAAGTTTGGGTGGGTAAACTTGGGATGTGTAAACAGAAACAGCAGACAGAGAGAATGCCTCTGACAGTGGGAACGACCCATTGAGAATCTTAGATCGAGACTGTTGACACTGGTGATGTGGGATGGGATGGGGTTGTTAGACTGGAGAGAGGAATTAAGCAATGTGGACATAAATGAGGAAAGCAAATGCTCGGAATAAAATGATAGTTGCTTCTTAAGAAAAGAAGCCAAAGATTTTCGGTTGAGGTCCCTGAAAAA
Source organism: Diceros bicornis minor (assembly GCF_020826845.1). Classification (NCBI taxonomy): domain Eukaryota; kingdom Metazoa; phylum Chordata; class Mammalia; order Perissodactyla; family Rhinocerotidae; genus Diceros; species Diceros bicornis. The sequence continues at coordinate 5,030,370 of NC_080761.1, forward strand.
TTTTGCTTTTGATATGGATAAAATTAAAATTACTCTTTATATTCAACCTTCATTTCCTTTTATGACATGTCATCAGTGATTGTGATGTGGATGAGCATGTGATGTGTTTCTCAGTGAATGGCTCTGTTTCACATGATGTGTGACCTTGAGCAAGATATTTAACCTCTCTTTGCCTCAGTTTTCTCATTTGTAAAATGGGGTTGTGGGGATTAATTGAGATAGATCTGAAGTGTTTATAATTGTCCTTGGCATAGAATAAACACTATGTAAGTGTTAGCTGCTATAATAATAATTATTATTATTATCATCATCATTTTTATTTCAGTAGATTGAGAAAACCTCTTCAGGAGGGAGCTATTTGCTTCTTCTAATAACCTTCTTCTAATAATATTTGATGTATTTTTATAGAAATGAATCAGGAATGAATTGTTTAGTGTTAAGGTGATTTATAATATGTCCATGTTACCTTTGAAAATTAATTTTTGAAAAATATAAGTAACTATGGGTAATTTCTATTTACTTAGCCTTTTTCCAGATTAAAAACATGACCCAATAAATGTCACATAAAAAACATATAGCTGCCTAGGGCCATTTAGTGTAGGGGCAAAGAACTGTACACACCCGAGTGATTCCTAAGGGCATTATTTTATTACAAAGCTGTACAGTAATTCTTAATGGTGGCCAGCCCCTAAGTCATCCAGATTTTAGGATGCTCTTTTATTTTATTTTATTTTTATTTTTTAAAAATTTTTTGTTTATGGCGGTAACATTGGTTTATAACATTGTATAAATTTCAGATGTACGTCCTTATACTTCTATTTCTGCATAGATTACATCATGTTCACCACCCAAATACTAATTACAACCAATCATCAGACACATTTGCCGAATTATCCCTTTCGCCCTTCTCCCTCCCCCCTTCCCCTCTGGTAACCACCAATCCAATCTCTGTCTCTATGTGTTTGTTTATTGTTGTTATTATCTACTACTTAAGGAAGGAAATCATATGGTATTTGACCTTCTCCCTCTGACTTATTTCACTTTGCATAATACCCTCAATGTCCATCCATGTTGTCACAAATGGCTGGATTTCATCGTTTCTTATGGCTGAGTAGTATTCCATCGTGTATATATACCACATCTTCTTTATCCATTCCTCCCTTGATGGGCACTTAGGTTGCTTCCAAGTCTTGGCTATTGTGAATAACGCTGCAATGAACACAGGGGTGCATATATCTTTACGCATTGGTGTTTTCAAGTTCTTTGGATAAATACCCAGCACTGGAATAGCTAGATCATGTGGTAGTTCTATCCTTGATTTTTTGAGGAATCTCCATACTATTTTCCATAGTGGCTGTACCAGTTTGTACTCCCACAAGCAGTGTATGAGAGTTCCCTTCTCTCCACATCCTCTCCAACACATGTTGTTTCCTGTCTTGTTAATTGTAGCCATTCTGACGGGCGTGAGGTGATATCTCATTGTAGTTTTGATTTGCATTTCCCTGATAGTTAATGATTTTGAACATCTTTTCATGTGTCTGTTGGCCATTGTGTATCTTCTTTGGCGAAATGTCTGTTCAGGTCTTTTGCCCATTTTTTAATTGGGTTGTTAGTTTTTTTGTTGTTGAGATGCATGAGTTCTTTATATATTTTGGAGATTAAGCCGTTATCCGATGTATGGTTTGCAAATATCTTCTCCCAATTGTTAGGTTGTCTTTTCGTTTTGTTGATGGTTTCCTTTGCTGTGCAGAAGCTTTTTAGTTTGATGTAGTCCCATTTGTTTATTTTTTCTATTGTTTCTCTTGCCCAGTCAGACATGGTGCTTGAAAATATGTTGCTAAGACCGATGTCGAAGAGCGTACTGCCTATGTTTTCTTCTAGAAGTTTCACAGTTTCAGGTCTTACATTCAAGTCTTTAATCCATTTGGAGTTAATTTTTGTGTATGGTGTAAGGTAAGGGTCTACTTTCATTTTTTTGCATGTGGCTATCCAGTTTTCCCAACACCATTTGTTGAAGAGACTTTCTTTTCTCCATTGTATGTTCTTGGCTCCTTTGTCGAAGATTAGCTGTCCATAGATGTGTGGGTTTATTTCTGGGCTTTCGATTCTATTCCATTGATCTGTGTGTCTGTTTTTGTGCCAGTACCATGCTGTTTTGGTTACTATAGCTTTGTAGTATATTTAGAAATCAGGGAGTGTGATACCTCCAGCTTTGTTCTTTTTTCTCAGGATTCCTTTACCTATTCGGGGTCTTTTGTTGTTCCATATAAATTTTAGGATTCTTTGTTCTATTTCTGTGAAAAATGTTGTTGGAACTTTGATAGGGATTGCATTGAATCTATAGATGGCTTTAGGAAGTATGGACATCTTAACTATGTTAATTCTTCCAATCCAAGAGCACGGAATATCTTTCCATTTCTTTGTGTCTTCTTCAATTCTTTCAGCAATGTTTTATAGTTTTCAGTGTACAGATCTTTCACTTGTTTGGTTAAGTTTATTCCTAGGTATCTTATTCTTTTTGTTGCAATTAGAAATGGGATTGTATTGTTAATTTCTCTTTCTACTACTTCATTGTTAGTGTATAGAAATGCAGCTGATTTTTGTATGTTGATTTTGTATCCTGCAACTCTACCGTATTCGTTTATTACTTCTAAAAGTTTTTTGGTGGATTCTTTAGGGTTTTCTATATATAAAATCATGTTATCTACAAACAGTGACAGTTTCACTTCTTCCTTTCCAGTTTGGATCCCTTTTATTTCTTTTTCTTTCCTGATTGCTCTGGCTAGGACTTCCAATACTATGTTAAATAGGAGTGGTGAGAGTGGGCATCCTTGTCTGGTTCCTGTTCTTAGAAGGATAGCTTTCAGTTTTTCACCATTGAGGATGATATTAGCTATGGGTTCGTCATATATGGCGTTTATTATGTTGAGGTACTAGGATGCTCTTTTAAAAAGACAGGGAATTGTGTAATTGCTTTTGAAAAAGATTTCCATCATGAATACGTAAATGAAATTTTGGCACTTAATATTCCTCTGTAATTTTAGCAACTTCCATTAGGTTTAATATGTTCTTAGGTGCATTGAAATGAAAGATTCATGTATTTTTTTCACAGCCTTAAAGTTAGCCTGAGAGAAACAGAACTCTTAATCTTCCTTCCAGACGTTTATCTTCCTCTTATTTTTTTTTCTAATATACATAATGTGTTAGAGGGCAATGATGGTTTGAAGCTGCCTTGTCTTTTTTTGTTTTTGTCGTTTTGTTTAACCTATGTGATCAGTCAGTTTTTTTTGTTGTGATAGATTTGTTTTATTTTCTTATACAATACAAATTCTCTTACCTGTGAAGAACAAAGTGGAAGAAGGATGACAGTTAAGACTTTGGTATGTAACTGCTAAAGTTATTATTTTAGGTCTCCTAGAAATAATAGCAAACATAATCTCCTTATTTAGTGATGGCTCAAGAACTGAGTAGTAAGTGTTTAGGTAAATGTGTATAGAATGATAAATAAATGAATACGCCTAGATGTGACATATTCAGAAAAAAAGCAATACCTCTCCCACTTTCCTTCTCAGGAGCGAGGAAACCTTTCCTGGAAGCCCCCATTCAAGATGTCTTGTTGTATGTCCTTGGCCAGGATAAAGTCATTGACAATCTGAGTGGGATTAGCCTGATTGACTTAGGTCGAATGGGTGTTTTGGGTGTAAACCACAAAGACCACTGTACTAGTTATAAAAATAATACATGATTATCATAGGAAATTTGGAAAATAATGAAAAGTATAATTAAGAAAATAAAAAACAGCGTCACAGAGATAGCTGTTGTTAACATTGTGGTGCTTAGCTTTCTAGTTTTTGGTTGTATGTGTATATATTTGTGTGTATAAAAGAAAATTGTGGTCATATTGTACATAGTGTTTTATAATCTTAAATTTAGCAGTGTAACACAACCATTTTTCCATGCCACTAAATTATGTTCTTCTAAAATGAGATGAGTGGTTCATTGTGTTCCTTCATATGGCTATATTACAAATTATTTAATTAATTGCTGGTTGTTAGAGATTTAGATTGTTAGCTGTTTTTTACTACTGTAAATATGCAGTGAACATCCTTTTATATCAGTGATTGTGTACATTTCTGGTTATTTCCTTAGGCTGAATTTCTAGAAGTGGATTAATGGGTGAAAGCTCATAAATAATTTGAAAGCTTTTGATATACTTTCCTGGTTACCCTCCAGAAAACTTGTACCAGTTACACTCCCACAAACTTGTATGAGTGGCTATTTAACTGTATTCTTGCCTGCACTGGGAATTATTTTTTAATTGCTAATTTTATAGGCAAAAAAGTGATATTCTTTTGTTTCACTCTGCTTCTTTTGATTACCAGTATTATTGAATACTTTTTCATTTAGTCAGCAATCAGTAGATATTTGTTGAATGGAAGAGTAAATATGTGTTTCTTGACGTGTAGGTTATCTATTCACATCCTTTACATGGCATTATTATTATTATTTTAAATTTTTTTATTATGATATACATAAAATAAAGAACATATAAAGTATGATAATGTGTAAAACTCCATAGAATTTATGACGTTCTGTTTTAAGCTTGTTATTCCAAATATTAGTTTACTTAATTTATAGTATTATAGTAATTTTAAATTGTAGTATCTGAGAGCCTACTCTGGTTAGATGAGTTATTCCATCATAGTTACATCCGCCTTGGAGCTCCTAATTACATATAGACTTCATCTTTGATACTGAGAAATAAATTGTTTCTTTCCAAATTTCTTTATGTTATTTAGTAAATGTTTATGACTCTTCCTCACACTTCTTTGCTTTGGCAACATAGCATTTTATTTAACTTCACTTTCTCCTGGATATCAAAATCTATTTTCCCCTATATAGAATTTTAAATTATTTTCTTTTTATGCTTTTTCCCTTATTCCTTGGCTCAGATTCTCTTTTCTTTGTGTGTGTGTGTGTGTGTGTGTGTGTGTGTGTGTGTGTGTGTGTGTAGGAGTCTCAGCTCGAGTAAATGATATTTTTCTGTTGTTTATTAACATAGCTACTGTTGTTAACTTTTATCTCATTTAATCTTCTTTTTGGTTCTATGAGATTAATATCATTACTCCTTTCTTTTAGAGACAGTGAAATATTTTGGGCCACACAGCTAATAATGATAGAGCTAGGATTGGAACCTAGTTTGTTAGTGATGTGTTTGGATTTCAAATTATAAACTGTACCATGTTTGGTCTTGCATGTAAAAAGAGGCCAAACTAAGTTTCCTAGTTATGGTGAGAAATTTACAGTTTATTTAAATTTGGTTCTTGCTCTCAAGTAGACTTTTCTCCCTATTATTTGCAGCTGGAAAAATAAAAGGCCTCAAATATAATTTAATATAACCAATAAGAACCATACCACTTTTCTAGTCATTTTTGTTGTAAACTCTTGTTTATACCACGTATGACTTGACAGCTGACCAAACCATCTTATATTACCATATTTTGAATGTAGCAGCAACTGGCTTAGCAAAATCTTGAAACCTCCCACTGTGATGTTTTTGGTATAGTAAAGTAAATAACTGTGGGGCTTTCAGGTTTGTGTGGTGCACAGCCTGTCCAGGACAGTGATGTTTATTCTCACTGTTGACTCCCTTGCTTTCACCAGCAGTTTTGCTGACAGCCATTTAGGTTCTCCAAGAGAGATTATTTCTACCTAATGGAGAAATCTTGGAGAAAGGTCATCAGCTTCTTTTTATTAGAAACACAATAACTAATGATAATAGCTAACATTTTTTGAGTGCTTACCATGTGTCAGGTAACAGGTGCAAGTGCTTTCTGTATATTAATACATTTTATTATTCACAGTAACCCTACTAGGTTTTCCCCACTTTACAGATGCAGAAACTGAGGGACAGAGAAGTAAAATAACTTCCCAAGGTCACAGGGAAGTATGTGGCAGAGCGGGGATTTAAGCCTCGGCAGTCTGCCTCCACAGTTGGCCTCCTTAATTACTCTGTTATACTGACGTTTATTAGATGGAAAGAGAGAGGCATGAGTGGCTCATAAATAGCTGTTCACATTTTTTGGGAAAGGTTTGACTTTATGCCTAGTGGCAGCTCAAAATGGTGAAGCAATTGCCATTCATTAAATTCTTAACTCACATACAATGAGTTATTTGTCTGTACCTAATATTGTGGTGGAACACAGTGAGTAAAGCATACTCTTTTGTGTTTATACAGATTTAGGTAAGCTTGCATTTCCAGTAAACAAAATGGTCTCCTAGAAAAACAGTGTTTAAAACAGAACTTTGAAGAGTGTGTTCAGAATCAAAGTAACAGTCACAGAATGATCAAGTAATCTGGTTAATGCTCTAAAATAAATAGTGTAGACTGTGCCTTATTGGTCCTGTACTCCATCCTTTATAACTGAATATTCCAGAAATGGCAGGCTAAATATTTTGGAATCACCCAGACTGGCTGCAGGCAGAATTTGTCTTTGACACCTTCTCATTTCACCTGTCGCAGGCACCTTGGTCTCTTCTGCCTTTCCTCATTACTAGGTGGGGTGCAGTGCCTAAGCACCTTTATTCACTGTCAACAACTCCCTCCTAAGATAGTCATATTAATGTTTAAAAGTATGGTATATCCTCTCTCGGGGCATTTGCATTTAATAAAACGTCAAAGGCCGGGTTACAGAGTTACTTTTGAGATTTACCTCACTCCTTCATCAGGCTCAGGAGATTTCTCCTTCTTATCTTCGTCTCTCTTCCAGCAGTCTGTCTGTTTTGCTGCCAAGTCTAGGCCTCAAGAAGGAGGCTTAGGTAGCCCAACTACCTACCATTGACAAGACTAATAATGGTAATGTTGGATGGTGGAAGTAATTCATTGTTGAGCACAGGTCTGTTCTCACCGTCCTCCTCTTCTCATGGTTGAGAGGTAGTGAATAAGTAAAAACTTAGTGTATCATCTTTGGACATTTAATATTACCCAGTGTCCTGCACCAGGTCTCCTCACCATCTCATCTAAACCACCGAGGTAGTTGAATTAGAGAGATTAAACTGATTCCAACCCAATTTTTGGAATGGTTGATTGTACAATTTTTGCCTATTTGGAAGGCTATCACTTAAAGTGGTCCTTGGTCAGATAATAATTGCTCAGTTCAGTTGTGGCACAATTGCTTCTCCATTTATTCTTACGGCAGTAGCATGTGGTGCAGTCAGCTACTGGCGTGAATTCAGGTCATTAGTAACATTGCTTGGTATCACTAGCAGACCTGGGAGAGAATATAGAGTTAGGATCATAAGTAACATGTAAAGAGTAGATGAATCCAGAGAAATAAATATATCCCTGTTCTCCATCTCTTTTGCTGAGGCATCTCTCATTATCTCTTTGGACTTAGAATTAGAGCTTTTTCCTTGGTAATAGTCAAGACCAATCTACCAGAGCAAGGATATGGTGAGAATGTCAGCCTAGGTTTTTCAAATGGCAAGGGGATAGGCTTTTGTGGTATATGGTGTATGTGTGGGGGTAGAGGGGAGTGTTTTACACATTTGAATATCTACTGCGAAGACAGAGAATCAGTCTTGAGAAATGTGGGCATTGTATGATGGCCAGAGGAAGAAGAGCTCTCAGAGGGGCTGACTTAGAGGCAACTATTGGAGAAAGGAAGAGTGATGCCCATGAAACCAAAGGAGGAGAGCATGTTTAGGGCAAGCATTGCAAACAGTGTTCGATGCTGCCGAGAATGCAAACAAGGTAAGGCCTGAACAATTAATATTGGACTTGTCCCAGGAGATTTGGTAACACAGAGTTGCTGTTGACCTTTGTTCAAAAAGCTTCACACGTTGGTGGGAGCAGAAGTCATTTCTGGAAACTGAGGAGCAAACAATTACTGAGAAAATGGAGCCAGTAGTGAGTGAGTATAGATTGATCTTTCAAGAAACTTGACTGTGAAGGAAAACAAGGAAGTATGATGACATGATCAAGGAAAAAGTTTTTACTTTTATTCTTGGTCAAGATGGAGAAAAAGAGTATTTTAATAGGCCAAGAGAAAAGGAGGTGATGGACAGGAGAACAATGGATAGAGAAAAGTCTTAAATGAGGTGGGAAGGAATTGGAGTAGAGCATGGATGGGAAAAGAGAGGGGTCCCAGAGACCTCAAGGAAGCAGGGAAGGATGCAGTTTCATTTGGAAGTGAGGCAAGTGTGGGGAAGTTGAGGACATTCAGGACAGATGGTTCAAAAGATGGAGAAACAGCTTCTGACTGGGTAGGATAAAGTGAATACAAGAGCTTCAAAAGATTCTGCAATAAAAATGCATATAATTTAAGATTATGCATTTGAATTTTTTTCTGAATTGAGTTATCTTTTTAATTATTCCTAGTGTACCATTGATTGAAATGATGTAAACATTTGATAAATTTTGAAAATAATCTATTAAACATAAAAGTAAAATTTTACATGAACTATGGCTCTTGAGATGAATGGGGTGGTGGTGATATTTTTAGTGCCTTGAGAAATGTATCAGTACTCACCTTTTCAATGGTGCCTTTGTTTGAAGGCCTGGGTTTTACAACCTTAGGACTATTATGTACCATAGTAAGGGTCAGGTGGAGTAAGAGTCAGGAATGGCTTCTGTAAAGGGAAAACATACCTCCTGTGTGTCTCCTCTACTCCTAATACTCTACTCACAGAATATTTCATTTCTGACACTTCTGATCACCCAATGTGTAGCACTTACCCCACACTAAGCACTTCTCAGACACCAGCTGGGGTTCCACAATATCACTCAATTCTGATGCTCTCTACCTAGAGAGAGTGTAAGATCCCACAAGTTAAGGGCTCAGTCCCACAAGACTGCCCCTGCTCCGTGCAGACACAATCACGAGTCTAGGTTGTCACCCATGCTTCTGATGTACCAGCTATAAATCAGGGGTTCCCATGACCTTATCCTTCGGTTTGATTAAGTTGCTAGAGTGGCTCACAGAACTCAGGAAAACAGTTTACTTAATGGATTACTGGTTTATTACAAAGGATAGTAAAGGATACGAATCAACAGCCAGATGAAAAGATAAATAGGGTGAGGTCCGGAAGGATCCTGAGCACAGGAGCTTCTTTCCCTGTGGAGTTTGGGGTGCACCACCCTTCTGGCATGCAGATGATTCTTGTTGATCAGTCTGGAAGCTCTCCAAACCCCATAGTTCAGGGATTTTTATGGAGGCTTCATTACACAGGCATGATAGATTAAATCATTGGCTATTGGTGATCAATTCAGCCTCCAGCCCCTCTCCCCTCCTTGGAGGTGAGGGGGTGTGTGTGAGATTGAAAGTTCCAACCCATTAATCATGGTTGGTTGCCGTGGCAACCAACCTTCATCCTTAGGGCTTTCCAAAACTTCCATTAACTTAGGTGTGGTTGAAAGGGACTTTTTATGAATACCAAGACACCCATTTCACCTTTATTGCTCTGAGGGAATTTAAGCTCAGTAACTGAGGACAAGAGACTAAATGTAACAAAAGATGCTCCCATTGCTCTTATCACTTAGGAAATTCCAAGGGTTTTGGGAGCTGTGAGCCAAAATATATATTTCTTATTATACATCACAGTTCAGCTTCCTTCTACAAAGTGGGAGAAAAATGATTATGACAGGAAAGGGAAGAAAAGAGTCGCTTAGACCTCAGTTCTCAGAATTTTTAGGAAAGAGAATGATACCGCAGATTGAATGTTTGTGTCCCTCCCAAATTCATTTGTTGAAACATAATCCCCCATGTGATGGTATTTGGAGGTGGGGCCTTTGGGAAACCATTAGTTCGTGAAGGTACAGCCCTCATGCATGGGATTAGTGCTCTTTTAAAAGAGGCCGCAAAGAGCCCCCAGCCCCTTCCAAAGTGTGAGGACACAACAAATATATGACTGTTTGTGAGCTAAGAAGCAGGTCCGTGCCAGACAACTGAATCAGCCACACCTTGATCTTGGACTCTCCAGCCTCCAGAACTGTAATAAATAAATTTCTGTTATTTATAAGCCACCTAGTTTGTGGAATTTTGTTATAGCAGCTGGAATGTGCTAAGACCGAGTACATATGAAAGTTGAAGATCAACAAATTGATCTTAAAACTGACTGTGCCAGTTTACTCCTTAGAAAATCTCTGTATATCCCCAGCAGTAGGTGTACCTCAATTTGAAGGCCAGTAGTATAGACTAAAGACTGGAAGCATGGCATTGGCAAAGCTGGGTCAAGGTCTTCTCCCTCTTTTTAAGGTGTTTGTATTTACTGCTCTGTAACACATGGCTCTTGAGTGTCTTCATGTCATTCTAGGTTTAGTTGGGTCAGTGAGTGATATAGGTTCTGAGTTGCCTCATCTGTGAACTGGGGGATTTGAGTTTAGACAGTCCCTAAAGTTGCTTGCGGTTCAAAAACTGTGATTTTATGATCTAATTATTTGTGCAGGCCACTGTTGAAACTGGGTAACACATACAAATTGAGATCAGTTTCATCTCATTTCCTTTTTTTACTGAAAGGTAGATCTGTTTAGTTTTTCCCTTCTATACTCTGATGTGTTAAAAATGATTATTTGATTATTTGAACTCTTTGGAATAATTTTGGGCTCTGCCTTTAAAAAATATTGGTAAAAAGGTCATCTTTCAAAATATTAAAAATTAAATTATATTCTTTATGCATAAGAGTTGCTGGCAGATGTACTGGTTTTCATTTGCTGTTGCTATACCACATATCTGGCTGTTGATTGTTGGTGACACTTTGTTAGAGAACTGATGTTTTTAATCAGTGATGACCCAGGTTCGTAGGCCTGTGTCCAATTTGATGTGGTAGTGATTATCATTTCTTTGAGTTTTAAGACTACCTCTCTTCTCTCCCTCCTCTACATACAATGAAGGAAACTAAAGATTTTGAGACAAGGAGCAAAGGAGGAAGCAAAAAGAGAAAAAAATTAGGGTTCCTTCTATACAGCAGAAAAAATATTTTGATATGTGTAAGAAAGTGAAATAGTTAATGAAATGATTTGTTGCCAAAGAGAAAGAAAGTGAGAATGAATGATAGATGTTTGCTGAATAACATAAAGCATTCTGGAGAGAAACCATTTATTATTGGAACATTTTTAAATTGGAAATTCTGTGTACATAGGTAGGTTTTCCATTACCTGAGTAGGCAAAGCATCTTTTTTATAAAGAGCTTCTAGGAGAGAGATTTCCCCTCAGAAAGAGTACCAGCAACACTTGTGCTGCTTCTTTACAACTAATTTGTCTTGAGCTTTTGGTCAAATTGAGTAGGATTTGTTTGCCAGTTTTGAGTTAGCCCCCCCAAAATAGAGTCAGTTGGTGCCAACCCACTGGCCATCAGGATGGGTTTTGTGTACTAACCTGCATTAGTTTCCCATTGCTTCTGTAATAGATTACCACAAACTTAGTGGTATAAAACAACACAAATTTCCTGTCTTATACTTGGAGGGCAAAAGTCTGAAATCAGTTTCACTGGGCTAAAATCAGGGTGTTAGTAGGGCTGATTCCTTCTGAAGGCTCTAGGGGAAAATCTGTTTCCTTATCTTTCCCAGCTTCTAGAGTCTACCTTCATTCCTTGACTCTTAGCCTCACATCACTCCCCCCTCCCCCCTCTGCTTTCATTGTCACATCTTCTTTTCCTACTCTCTTGCCTCTATGCATCCCTTATAAGGACCCTTGTGATTACATCAGGGCCACCTGGATAATACAGAATAGTGTCCCCATCTAAAGATCCTTAACTTCATCACATCTGCAAAGTCTCTTTTGTCATGTAAGGTAACATATTCACAGATTCTGGGGATTAGGACATCTTTCTTTGTCCTGTTTTTTTCATCCATTTGCCTTAGGTTATACTTTATATTGTTTAATTGTATGGGTAAATGTTAACCACCTTAAATTTTCATGGAAGAGGTTGGAGGTGTTTAAAAAAGGTCAATACTATAAAAACAAACAATTCAGAAAATAATGGAGTTTTGGTCCAGCCCTGGGTTGCAGGTTTTTCCATCTGACTTTGGACTTTAAAAAAGTAATATTAAGGATTAGTTCTTGGTTTTTACTTGTTTCAGTCCAAAATATGATGATCCTGAGGATTCAGAGAATTTGGGAAAATTATGATTTAGCCTCCTCTAGGGTGAGCCCAGGGTTTTGGCTGAGTGAATTAACCAAGTCCCTATATTCAGCCTTGAATGGGTCCCTGAGTTGGTCCTGGAATACCTGATTTTGCTTCTTACAGATTTATAACTCAAGGACAATTTGGGATTACTTTTGACATTGCCGAAAATTCTCTGATTCTAATCGCAAGGTAGACCAGAAATGGTTCCTTCTTTAGGAGAGTCATTAGAGTAAAGAAAAAGCCTTCAGGGCCGGCCCCGTGGCTTAGCGGTTAAGTGCCCGCGCTCCGCTGCTGGCAGTCCGGGTTTGGATCCCAGGTGCGCGCCTACGCACTGCTTCTCCGGCCATGCTGAGGCCTCGTTCCACATACAACAACTAGAAGGATGTGCAGCTATGGCATACAACTATCTATTGGGGCTTTGGGGGGAATAATAAATAAATAAATAAAAATTATAAAAAAAAAAAAAGAAAGAAAAAGCCTTCATCTTTCTGTGACTCCACTATAAACCATTAAGCCATGAGAGGTAAAGTTAATTCTTTAGGGCATTGTTTCTTTTTTTTTTTTTTTTTTTTAATGATTTCTCACTTTTTTTTAAGGAAGATTGGCCCTGTGCTAACATCTGTTGCCAATCTTGCTCTTTTTCTTTTTCTTTCGTTTTCCTCCCTAAAGCCCCAGTACATAGTTGTATATCATAGTTGTAGAGTTGTAGCTCTTCTATATAGGACACTGCCTCAGCATGGCTTGATGAGCAGTGAGTAGGTCCACGCCCAGGATCCGAATCGGCAAACCCTGGGCTGCCGAAGCAGTGTGTGTGGACTTAACCACTACACCACCGGGCCTGCCCCAGGGCATTGTTTCTTAAATGGGTATTCTACATAATACTTTTCCATGGTGTGTGCTTCTTTTTAATGGCTTTATTGAGATATAATTCACATATTGTAAATTCCTCCACTTAAAACATACATTCATTGTTGTTGAGTTCGTTCACAGAGTTGGACAACCATCACCACAACCTAATTTTAGAACATTTTCATCACCCCAGAAAGAAACTTCATACCCATTAGCAGTTGCTCACCATCTCCCTATCCCAGCCCTAGGAAACCACTAATCTACTTTCTGTTTTTATAGATTTGTCTATTCTGGACATTTCATATCAGTGGAATCATGTAATATGTGGTCTTTTATGACTGGCTACTTTCTTAGCATAATGTTTTTAGGATTCATCTATGTTATAGAATGTATCAGTACTTCATTCCATTTTATTGCTGAATAATATACCGTTGTGTGGATATGCCACGTTTCGTTTATCCATTTATCAATTGATGAACATTTGAGTTGTTTCCACTTTTGGTTATTATAAATAATGCTGTGAACATTTGTGTATATGTTTTTATATGAATGTGTGTTTTCAGTTCTGTTGGGTATATACCTAGGAGTATAATTGCTGGGTCATGTGATAACTTAAGGTTTAACATTTTGAGGAACTGCCAGAATGTTTTCCAAAACGATTGCATCATTTCACATTCCTATCAGCAGTGAATAATGGTTCTAATTTCTCCACATCCTCACCAATACTTGTTATTATCTGACTTTTTGATTCTAACTATGACTGGTGGGTGCGAAGTAGTATCTTATTGTGTTTTTGGTTTGCATTTCCCTGATGACTAATGATGTCTAGGATCTTTTCATGTGCTTATTGGCCATTTGTGTATCTTTCTAAGGGAAATGTCTATGCAGATCCTTTGCACATTTTAAAATTTTTATTTATTTATTTATTTCCCCCAAAGCCCTAGTAGATAGTTGTATGTCATAGTTGCACATCCTTCTAGTTACTGTATGTGGGACTCGGCCTCAGCATGGCTGGAGAAGCGGTGCGTCGGTGCGCGCCTGGGATCCGAACCTGGGCCGCTAGCAGCGGAGCACGCGCACTTAACTGCTAAGCCACGGGGCCGGCCCCTTTTGCACATTTTTAAATTGGGTTACTTATTGTTTTATTATTGAGCTGTTCTTTATATATTCTCAGTACAAGTCCCTTTTCAGACATATGATTTGCAAATATTTTCTCCCACTCTGAAGGTTCTCTTTCACTTTCTCAATGATGTCCTTTGAAGCACAAAAGTTTTTAGTTTTTATGAAGTCCAATTTATTTTTTCTTTTGTTGCTTCTGCTTTTGGTGTCATTTAAGAAACCATTACCAAATTCAGTGTCATGAAAATTTACTCCTGTATTTTATTCTGTTTTTATGGTTTGGGCTTTACATTTTGGTCTTTGATCCATTTTCAGTTTTTGTACGTGATGTGAGGTAAGGGTCCAACTTTGTTATATTGCATGTGGCTACCCAGTTGTCCCAGCACCATTTTTTGAAAACGCTATTCTTTTTGCCCTTGGATAATCTTGGCATCCTTGTTGAAAATCAGTTGACTATAGATGTATGGGTTTATTTTTGGACTTGAAATTATGTTCCATTGATCTTTATGTCTGTCCACGTGCCACTACCACACTGCCTTGATTACTGTTGCTTTGTAGTAAGTTTTGAAATCAGGGTGTGTGAATTCGCCACTCTCTTCTAGTTATTCAAAATTGTTTTGTCTACTCTAGGTACCTTGAAATTCTGTATGAATTTTAGAATCAGCTTGTCAAATTTTACAAAGAAGTTGGCTGGGATTCTGATAGGGATTGCATTGAATCAGTAGATTATTTTGTAGAGTATTGCCATCTTAACAATGTTAAGTGTTCTGATCCGTAAATGTGGGGTGTTTTCCCAATTGTATAGGTCTTTAATTTCTTTCAACAGTGTTTTGCAGTTTTCAGAATGTAAACCTTGCACTTGTTTTCTCAAAAGTTATTCCTAAGTTTTTATTCTTTGTGATGCTATTTTAAATGAAATTGCTTTCTTGGATTTCATTTTTGGGTTGTTCATTGACTTTGTATATAAATCTTATATCCTGCAACCTTGCCGACTCATGTATTAGTTCTAATAGTTTTCCTTTTGTGGCTTCCTTAAGATTTTCTACATATGAGATCATATCATCAATGAATAGAATTAGTTTTACATCTTCGTTTCCATCTGAATACCTTTATTTCTTTCTTTTTCTTGCCTATTTGCCTGGGTAGAATCTCCAGTACAGTGTTGAATAGAAGTGGTGAGGGTGAACATCCTTATCTTGTTCCTGATCTTAGGGGGAACCATCCAGTCTTTTACCAGTAAGTATAATGTCAGCTGTAGTTTTTTTTGCAGATGTCTTTTATCAGGTTGAGGAAGTTCCTTTTATTCTTATTTTGTTATGTGTTTTTATTGTGATAGGGTGTTGGATTTCGTCACTTGGTTTTCCTGCATCTATTGAGATGATCATGTGATTTTTGTTTTTTATTCTGTTGCTATAATGTATTATATTAATTGATTTTTGGATCTTAAACTAATCTTGAATTTCTGGGATAAATCTGTTTGGTCATGGTGTATAATTTTTTTCATATGTTGCTGGATTCAGTTTGCTAGTATTTTGGTGAGGATTTTTGTGTCTATATTCATAAAGGATAATGGTCTGTAGTGTTTTTTTTCTTATGATTTTTTCTCTTGTTTTGGTATCAGAATAATACTGTCCTAATAAAATGAATTGGAAAATGTTCCCTCTTTTTATATTTTTTGAAAAAATTTATGAAGAATTAGTATTAATTCAAATTTTCAGTAGGGTTTAGTGGTAAAGCTGTCTGGGCTTGGGCTTTTCTTTGTGGGTAGTTTTTTGGTCATTAATTTTATCTCTTCACTTATTATAGGTCTATTCAGTTTGTCTATTTCTACTTGAGTCAGTTTTGGTAGTTTGTGTCTTTCTAGGAATTTGTCAGTTTCATCTGTTATCTAATTTGCCAGTGTGTTATTCATAGTATTTCTTTTGAATTCTTTTTTTATTTCCACAAGATTCATAGCAGTGTCCTCTCCTTTGTTTCTGATTCTAGTAATTTGAATCTTCTCTCTTTTTTTTCTTGGTCAGTCCAGCTAAAAATTTGTCAATTTTGTTGATATTTTCAGGGAACTAACTTCTGATTTTATTGATTTTTGTCTATTGTTTTCTATTCTCTATTTCATTGATTTCTTCTCTAGGTTTATTATTTTCTTATTTCCGCTTGCTTTAGGTCTAGTTTGATCTTTTTTTATTGTCTTAAGCTGGAAGATTGGGTTATTGATTTGATCTTTCATCTTTTTTATATAGGCATTTACAGCTATAAATTTCCTTCTAAGCTCTGCTTTAGCTGTATCCCATAAGTTTTGGTATGTTGTGTCTTCATTTTCGTTCATCTCAAAGCATTTTTTTTTTTTTAGAGTCTTTTTCCTATTTATTTATTTATTTACTTATTTTGAGGAAGATTGGCCCTGAGCTAACATCTGTTGCCAATCTTCCTCCTTTTTTACTTTTTTTCTCCCCAAAGCCCCAGTAGATAGCTGTATGTCATAGTTGTACATCCTTCTAGTTGCTGTATGTGGGACACTGCCATGGCATGGCTTGATGAGCAGTGCGTAGGTCCGCGCCTGGGCTCCAGACCTGCGAACCTCGGGCCACTGAAGTGGAGCTCGTGAACTTAACCGCTATGCCACTGAGCTGGCCCCTCAAAGCGTTTTTTAATTTCCCCCTGATTTTTTTGACCCATTGGTTATTTAGCAGTGCATTGTTTAATTTCCACATGTTTGTGAATTTCCCACAATTTTTCCCGCTA
Source organism: Diceros bicornis minor (assembly GCF_020826845.1). Classification (NCBI taxonomy): domain Eukaryota; kingdom Metazoa; phylum Chordata; class Mammalia; order Perissodactyla; family Rhinocerotidae; genus Diceros; species Diceros bicornis. The sequence continues at coordinate 5,047,206 of NC_080761.1, forward strand.
GTGATTGCTAATTTTATTCCTTTGTGGTGAGAGAACATCCTTTATATTATCTATCTGTTTAAATATATTAAGGGTCTTTTTAAATATCCTGTCCTATATCCACTGTGACTTTGAGAAGAATGTATATTCTGTAATTGGGTGGAGATGTGTATAGATGTCTCTTAGGTCTAGTTGGTTTATAGTGTTGTTTAAGTCTTCTGTTTCCTTGTTGATCTTCTGTCTAGTTATTCTATCCATTATTGAGAGTGGGGTTTTGAAGTCTTCAACTATTAACATTAAAGTGTCTATTTCTCCCTTCATTTCTGTCAGTTTTTGCATGTATTTTGGTGCTCTGTTAGGTGCACATATATTTATAATTGTTATATCTTCTTCCTACAAAATATCCCTCCTTATCTCTAGTAACATTTTCTTTGTGTTAAAGTCTGTTTTCTCTGCTTTCAGTATAGCCATGGTGGTTTCCTGTTTTTGCACAATTTCATGATGTATCTTTTTCCATCCTTTTACTTCCAATTTGTTTGTATCTTTGAATCTAAAGTGTCTCCTGTAGACTGCATATAGATTGATTATGTTTTTTTAATATAGTCTGACAATCTCTGCTTTTTGGTGAGATTGTTTATTCCGCTCACATTCAATGATGTTATTGATATAATTGGATTTATGTCTGCCCTTTTACTTTTTGTTTTCAATATGTTTCTTGTCTTTTTTGTTTCTGTTTCTTCTTTATTGTGTTCCTTTGCATTAAGTGAATATTTTCTACTGTAGCATTTTAATTTCGTTAATGATGCTTTTACTATACTTTCTGAGTATTTTTTTTGTGGTCGTTCTAGGGCTTACCATATACATCTTAACAGAATTAGCTTTCGGTTTATACTAGGTTAATTCCAGTGGTTTGTAGAAACATTAATCCTATAGAGCCTATTAATCCTATGTAAACATATAGCTCTATTTCCTTCTCCCTTTCTTTTTGTGTTATACATATTGCATCTTTTAATATTACAAACACAAAATATATTATTATATATATTACTTTTCCATATGTACTTATTTCCTTAGCCCAATACAGCTTTGCTCCCACACACCTCATTTACACTGGTATTGGCAAATATATCATACATATCTTACATTTCTGTTTGTTATAGGCCCAACAATACATTATATACATAGCGTTTTATACAATTGATTTTTATGTATCAAGAAAGAAAAATAGGCGTTTGTAATTACTTTTACTGGTGTTCTTTGTTTTACTGTGTGGATTTGAATTATCCTTTATGGTCACTTGCTTTCAGTCTGAAGAACTTCCTTTAGTATTTTTTGTAAGGTGGATCCTCTAAGGAAAAAATTCTTTCAGTTTTTGTTTTTATGGGAAAGTACTTCATCTTCATTTTTGAAAGATAGCTTTGCTGGATATGAGATTCTTGGTTGACCTTTTTTTCCTTTGAGCACTTTGAATATATTATCCCACTCTCTTATGGCCTCTGTTGTTTCTGCTGAGAAGTCAGCTGTTAACATTTTGGGGGTTCCCTTGTAAGTAGTGGGTTATTTTTCTCTTGCTGCTTTCAAGATTTTCTTCTTGTCCTTGACTTGCAGCGTGTTTATTATTAAGTGTCTGTTTGTGGATTGCTTTGTATTTATCCTACTTGGAGTTTGTTGATCTTCTTGGATTTTTTTCAATAAATTTGAGAAAGTTTAACCTTATTTCTTTGAATGTTTTTCTGCGTCTTTTCTCTATCCTCTCCTTCTGGTATTCCCATTATAAATATGTTGGTGCATTTAATGGTGTCCCACGTTTCTCTGAGGCTCTCTCCATTTTTCTTCATTCTTTTTTCTTTCTGTTATTTGGCTTGATTATCTATCTGTCTATCTATCTATATCTTCAAGTTTGTTTATTCTTTCTTCTGTCAGTTCAAATGTATTATTGAGCCACTCTAGTGAAGTTCCCCCTCCCGTTATTATGCTTTTCAACTCCAGAATTTCAATTTGCTCCTTTTTCAGTAGTCTCTGTTTATTGATATTCTCTATTTGATGCAACATTGTCATCATACCTTTTTTTTGCTTCTTTAATTATGGTTTTCTTTAGTTCTGAGAACATGTTAATAATAGTTACTTTGAAACCCTTTTCTGAATAAATTAAACATCTTATTGCTCTGACAGGCGGTTTCTGATTCCTGCTTTTTTTCTGGTGTGTGGGTCATACTTTCCTCTTTGTTTGCATGCCTCATAATATTTTTTTGTTAGAAACTGGACATTTTAGATAATGCATTGTAGCAACCTTGGACACTGCTTGTCCTCCTCTACTCCCTTCCACGGCTTGTTATGCTATCTGCTTGTTTATTTCTTTAGTAACTGGCTAGTCTGTTTCCTTCCCACAGTGTTAAGCCTCTGATGTTGTTCCTCGACAGCTTTGGGTATGTCCATAGTCACCCTGGGAAGTCAGTGATACTGGTGGGGCTTTCTTCAGCTCTTTCTTTAACCATACCCAACTGTTGAACTCCACTAATTGCTGGATAATTACTCTGTTTTTTCTCTTAATTGCAATAACATTGGTTTATAACATTATATAAATTTCAGGTGTACATCATTATATTTTGATTTCTGTATAGATTACATCATGTTCACCACGCAAAGACTAATTACAATCCATCACCACACACATGTGCCTAATCATCCCTTTCGCCCCTCTCCCTCTCCTGTACCGCTCTGGTAACCACCAGTCCAGTCTCTGTCTCTGTGTGATTGTTTGTTGTTGTTTTTATCTTCTACTTATAGTGAGATCATATGGTATCGGACTTTCTCCCTCTGACTTATTTCACTTTGCATAATACGCTCAGGTCCATCTATGTTGTCACAAATGGCTGGACTTCATCGTTTCTGATGGCTAAGTACTATTCCATTGTGTATATATACCACATCTTCTTTATCCATCCTCTCCAACACTTGCTGTTTCCTGTGTTGTTAATTATAGTCATTCTGATGGGCATGAGGTGATATCTCATTCTAGTTTTGATTTGCATTGCCCTGATCTGATAGTTAATGATGTTGAACATCTTTTCACGTGCTTATTGGCCATCTGTATATCTTCTTGGGAGAAATGTCTGTTCAGATCTTTTGCCCATTTTTTAATTTGGGTTGTTAGGTTTTTGGTGTTGAGATGTATGAGTATTTATATATTTTGTATATTAACCCCTTATCAGATATATGATTTGCAAATATCTTCTCCTAATTGTTAGGTTGTCTTTTTGTTTTGTTTATGGTTTCCTTTGCTGTGCAGAAGCTTTTTATTATGTAGTCCTATTTGTGTATTTTTTCTATTGTTTCATTTGCCCAGTCAGACATAGTACTTGAAAATATGTTGCTAAGACCGATGTTGAAGAGTGTACTGCTTATGTTTTCTTCCAGAAGTTTCATGGTTTCAGGTCTTACAGTCAAGTCTTTAATCCATTTTGAGTCAATTTGTGTGTATGGTGTAAGATAATGGTCTACTTTCATTCTTTTGCACGTGGCGGTCCAGTTTTCCCAACCCCATTGATTGAAGAGACTTTCCTTTCTCCATTGTATGTTCTTGGCTCCTTTGTCAAAGATTAGCTGTCCACAGATGTGTGGGTTTATTTCTGGGCTCTCGATTCTGTTCCGTTGATCTGTGTGTCTGTTTTTGTGCCAGTATCATGCTGTTTTGATTACTATAGCTTTGTAGTATATTTAGAAATCAGGGAGTGTGATACCTCCAGCTTTGTTCTTTTTTCTCAGGATTCCTTTGGCTATTTGGGGTCTTTTGTTGTTCCATATAAATTTTAGGATTCTTTATTCTATTTCTATGAAAAATGTTGTTGCGACTTTGATAGAGATTGCTTGAATCTACAGATTGCTTTCGGAAGTGGGGACATTTTAACTATGTTAATTCTTCCAATCCAAGAGCATGGACTATCTTTCCATTTCTTTGTGTCCTCTTCAATTTCTTTCAACAGTGTTTTATAGTTTTTGGTGTACAAATCTTTTACCTCTTTGGTTAAGTTTATTCCTAGGTATTTTATTCTTTTTGTTGCAATTGTAAATGGGATTGTATTCTTAATTTCTCTTTCTGCTACTTCGTTGTTAGTGTATAGAAACGCAACTGATTTTTGTATGTTGATTTTGTATCCTGCAACTTTGCCATATTCATTTCTCATTTCGAAAAGTTTTTGGTGGTTTCTGCAGGGTTTTCTATATATAAAATCATGTCATCTGCAAATGGTGACAGTTTCACTTCTTCCTTTCTGATTTTGGTCCCGTTTATTTCTTTTTCTTGCCTGATTGCTCTGGCTAGGACTTCCAGTACTATGTTAAATAGGAGTGGTGAAAGTGGGCATCTTTGTCTGGTTCCTGTTCTTAGAGGGATAGCTTTCAATTTTTCACTATTGAGAATGGTATTAGCTGTGGCTTTGTCATATATGGCCTTTATTATGTTGAGGTACTTTCCTTCTGTACCCATTTTATTCAGAGTTTTTATTATAAATGGATGCTGTATCTTGTCACATGCTTTCTCTGCATCTATTGAGATGATCATGTGATTTTTATTCTTCATTTTGTTAATGTGGTGTATCACATTGATGATTTGCAGATGTTGAACCATCCCTGCATCCTTGGAATAAATCACACTTGCGTATGGTGTATGATCCCATGGTGTATGATCTTTTTAATGTGTTGTTATATTCGATTTGCTAGTATGTTGTTGAGAGTGTTTGCATCGATGTTCATCAGTGATATTGGCCTGTAATTTTCTTTTTTTGTGTTGTCCCTGTCTGGTTTTGGTGCCAGGATAAAGTTGGCTTCTTAGAATGCATTAGGAAGCTTCCCCTCCTCTTCAATTTTTGGAAGAGTTTGAGAAGGATAAGTATTAACTCTTCTTTGAATGTTTGGTAGAATTCACCAGGGATGCCATCTGGTCCAGGAATTTTATGGAAAGTTTTTGATTACTTTTTTGATCTACTTACTGGTGATTGGTCTATTCAAATTTTCTATTTTTTCTTGATTCAGTTTTGGAAGGTTGTATGATTTTAAGAATTTATCCATTTCTTCTAGATTATCCAGTTTGTTGGCGTATAGCTTTTCATAGTATTCTCTCATAATCTTTTGTATTTCTGAGGTGTCCATTGTAATTTCTCCTCTTTCATTTTTGGTTTTATTTATTTGAGCCTTCTCTCTTTTTTCCTCGGTGAATCTAGCTAAAAGTTTGTCAATTTTGTTTATCTTTTCAAAGAACCAGCTCTTGGTTTCATTGATTTTTTTCTTTTCTTTTTTTTTTTTTACTCTCTGTTTAATTTATTTCTGCTCTGCTTTTTATTATTTCTCTCCTTCTACTGATTTTGGACTTTGTCATTTCTTTTTCCACTTCCTTTAGGTGTACTGTTAGATTGTTTATTTGAGATTTTTCTTGTTGTTGAGGTAGACCTGTATTGCTGTAAACTTCCCTCTTACAACCACATTAGCTGTATCCCATAAATTCTGGCATGTTGTGTTTTCATTTTCATTTGTCTCCAGGTATTTTTTGATTTCTCCTTTGATTTCTTCATTGACCCAATCGTTGTTGGTGGCATTTTATTTAATTTCCACATAAATGTGGCTTTTCTGATGTTCTTCCTGTAGTTGATTTCTAGTTTCATACCGTTGTGGTCAGAAAAGATGCTTGGTATTCTTTCAGTCTTCTTAAATTTATGGAGACTTGTTTTGTGGCCTAATATGTGATCTGTCCTGGAGAATGTTCCATGTGCATTTGAAAAGAATGTGTATTCTTCTGTTTTTGGATGGAATGTTCTTTTATATGTGTGCTAAGTCCATCTGGTCTAGTGTGTCGTTTAAAGCCAGTGTTTCCTTATTGATCTTCTGTTTGGGTGATCTATCCATTGGTGTAAGTGGAGTGTTAAAATCCCCTACTATTATTGTGGTACTGTCTATTTATCCTTTTATGTCTGTTAATAATTGCTTTATATATTTCGATGCCTCTATGTTGGGTGCATAGATATTTACAAGTGTTATATCCTCTTGTTGGATTGTTCCCTTGATCATTATGTAGTGCCCTTCTTTGTCTCTTGTTGCAGCTTTTGTTTTAAAGTCTATTTTGTCTGAGATAAGTATTGCTACCCCAGCTTTCTTTTCATTTCTGTTTGCATAGAGTATCTTTTTCCATCCCTTCACTTTCAGTTTGTGAGTGTCTTTAGGTCTGAAGTGTGTCTCTTGTATGTAGCATATATATGGGTCTTGTTTTTTTATCCAGTCAGCCACCCTCTGCCTTTTCATTAGAGTATTTAGTCCATTGACATTTAAAGTAGCTATTGATATGTATGTATTTATTGCCATTTTGTTACTTTTTTTCTGGGTATTTTCGTAGTTCTTCTCTGTTCCTTTCTTCTTCTCTTTCTCTTTTCCCTTGTGGTTTGATGGCTTTCTTTAGTATTATGTTTGGGTTTCTTTCTCTTAGTTTTTTGTGTGTTTATTATAGGTTTCTGGTTTGTGATTACCATGAGCTTTATACATAATAACCTACGTATATAGCAATCTATATTAAGTTGATGCTCGCTCGCTCTCTCTCTCTTTTTTTTTTTTTGTGAGGAAGATTAGCCCTCAGCTAACGTCCGATGCCAATCCTCCTCTCTTTGCTGAGGAAGATGGGCCCTGGGTCAACATCTGTGCCCATCTTCCATTACTTTATATGGGACGCTGCCACAGCATGGATTGGCCAGCAATGCATTGGTCCACGCCTGGGATCTGAACCTGCGAAACCGAGGCCACCAAAGCAGTGTGCGAACTTTGACCGCTACTGCACTAGGCCGTCCCCGATGGTCTCTTTAATTTGACCTCTTTCTAAAAGCTCTACTCTTTTACTCCCCTCCTCCCACATTTTATGTTTTTGATATCACATCTAATCTCTTTTTTGTAGGTGTGTATCTGTTATCCTCTTATCATGGAAATAGATAATTTTTTCCTATTTGTGGTCTTCTCTTTCCCCCTTAGTTAAGTCCCTTTAGCATTTCTTGTAGGATTGGTTTCTTGGTGATAAACTCCTTTATTTTTTGCTTGTCTTGGAAACCCGTAACTCTCCTTCTATTCTGAATGATAACCTTGCTGGGTAGAGTATTCTTGGCTGTAGGTTTTTTCCTTTTAACACTTTAAATACATCGTGCCACTCCCTTCTAGCCTGTAAGGTTTCTGCTGCAAAGTCAGCTGATGGCCTTATGGGGTTTCCTTCTGTGTAACTTGTTGCCTTTCTCTTGCAGCTTTTAGGATTCTCTCTTTAATTCTGGACTTTTTAATTATGATGTGTCTTGGTGTGGGCCTTGTTGAGTTTATCTCTTTTGGTGCTCTTTGTGATTCCTGTACCTGGGTGTCTGTTTCCTTTCTTAAGTTAGGAAAGTTCTCAGCTGTTATTTTTTTATTTTATTTTATTTTATTTTATTTTTGTGAGGAAGATCAGCCCTGAGCTAACATCCATGCTAATCCTCCTCTTTTTGCTGAGGAAGACCGGCTCTGAGCTAACATCCATTGCCAATCCTCCTCCTTTTTTTCCCCAAAGCCCCAGTAGATAGTTGTATGTCATAATTGCACCAGCTATTATTTCTTCAAATAGATTCTCTGCCCCTTTGTCTCTCTCTCTCCTTCTCGGAAACCTATAACAGGGATGTTAGTGTGCCTGATGTTGTCCCAGAGGTCCCTTAGGCTGTCCCTGTTCTTTTAAATTCTTTTTTCTTATAGCTCTTCAGCTTGGGTGATTTCCTCTAGTTTTTTGTCCAGCTTGCTGATCCATTCTTCTGTATCATCTGCTCTGGTTTTGAGTCCCTCTAGTGAAATTTTTTTTGATTTTTTTTTTTGTGTGTGTGTGTGAGGAAGATCAGCCCTGAGCTAACATCCATGCCAGTCCTCCTCTTTTTGCTGAGGAAGACTGGCCCTGAGCTAACATCCATGTCAATCTTCCTCCACTTTATGTGGGCCGCCACCACAGCATTGCTTGATAAGGGGTGCATCGGTGCACGCCCAGGATCTGATCTCCAGGCCTCCAGCAGCGGAGCGCGTGCGCTTAACCTCTGTGCCATGGGGCTGGCCCTCTAGTGAATTTTTCATTTCCAGTATTGTATTCTTCATTTCTGACTGGTTCTTTTTTATATTTTCCAATTCTTTGTTGACGTTCTCACTGAGTTCATCCATTCTTCTCCCAAGATCAGTGAGTATTCTTATGACTTTTTGTTTGTACTCTTTGTCAGGTAGATTGTTCATTTCTGTTTCATTTAGTTCTTTTTCTGGGGTTTTGTCTTGTTCCTTTGCTTGGAATGTATTCCTTTGCCTCCTCATTGTGCCTCTTTCTTTGTGCTTCTATGTATTAGGTGGGTCAGCTATGTCTCTTGATCTTGGAGAGGTGGTCTTATGTAAGAAATGCCTTATGAGGCCCTGCAATGTGCTTCCCTCTCATCACCAGTTCCAAATGTTCCAGGAGTGACCACACAGTCACCTGTGTGGGCTACATGTGTCCTTCTGTTGTGGCAGGTTTTCTCTTGCTGCAGGTGCCCAGGGAGGCTGGGCTGTCCCCCTGGCCGGCTGGTTGTATTGCTCAGCTGTTTGTGGCTGCTATGGACCCTTCCGTCACATCGTCTGTTGTGGGGGGCTCCAGCACAGTTGGCTGCGAGGTCTAATAGCACGTTCATTTTAGGGTTTTTCTGTTAAATGAGTATGCCCCAGCTTGGCTGGTTGTTATTCTCAGAGGCTTACAATTGCTGTAGGCCTCCAGCCTATGAAGTAGTTGTCAGCTCTTTTGGGATTGCAGCTAAGTGGGGCTGCCTGAGGCACAGGAGCACCTAATTGCTTCAGGCTTTGGAATGTGGGGCTGATCCTCTATGTGGCTGTTTGAGAAGCACAAGTATTCTGCAGCTGACAAGCCACACCACCCATAGGACCACACACCCCATCAACACAGTCCTGCCCTGTGTGCATGCCCCAACCCCCTGAAGCGGACCCAGTCGCCCCACTGCAGAGGCCCCATATACTCCACCTGCTCCTCGTGCATGCCTTGTCCCACAGAGGTGGACCCACTCCACCGGTTGCTGGAGGGCTTGCTGTTGGATGGAGTCTGTCCCTAGGGCAGGCTGCCTGCCTTGGCTGAGCTGGATTAAATTGGTGCTCTAGTGGGTGGGGCAGACCCCTGAGCTACCAGGCCAGGGGAAGAATTCCAATGGTGTCTGCCAATGTCTGTGTCAGCATGCCTGTACTAGGTCAGAATAATGGCTGCCACCAGCGTCTAAGTCCCTGGAGAGATCTTACCTCTCACCAAGATGCACCTAGAGCCTATCGGGTGAGTCTCTTTTCACCAAAGGACTGTGCACCTTTCTTTCTGGTGATTTTATGTTGCTTTCCAAAATGGGTGAGTTTGTGTGTGGGCCCTTTAGAGCTGGCTTCTCTTTCCTTATGTCTGATAGCTTTTCTGGGGCTATTCTCTGTTGTTAGTAGCCAGCAAAGTCAGACCCTATGCTACTTGTCTTGGTTGTGCTGGGACCAAAAGATGCTTATAGCGGTAGCGCTCCCTGCTCAGGTCCCCACTTCTCCAGGGAAGGCTGCGTACCTTTGAATTGCTCCCAGGCAGCCGTGAAGTGCCACAGCTTGCAAAGGTGGCTTTTTTTCTCTCCAGAAGGGAATTTCTGTCTCTTCCACCTCAGTCAGGACTGTCTCTTGTTGCAGGGCTTCTTTTTGTCCACTTTTCAGTTCTCTCTCAGGGGTTATTGTTCCAAGAGTAGCTGTAAATTTGTTGTGTCGGTGGGAGGAGTTGAGTTCCGAGTCTGCCTCCACCACCATCTTGACACCATGCTCTTGTTTTTAACAATGCTCTGGGACATAAATTGTTCTACAAACTAATCCAATCAAGTTGTGGCTTCTTTGAAGGAATAGTTTCTGAGGGCAGTGTTTGATGTTTGTTCCAACCCCAAGAGGGCTTCTCCTGACTTATTCTCAGTTATCTCCTGCAAACTAGCTTGCCTGCAGTTAAATCTGTATCTTGAATCTCCTCTCAGTTGCCTTTCATCACATTCTCCATTGTTTATGAAAGTGCACTTAAGCTTGAACTTCTCCGTACTCTGTTGCAGATGAAATCAGTTCCTTTGGAAAGAAACTAGAAGCTATCTGTTGTGGCCTGCTTCCCCCTTCAGGCAAAATCTGTGAGCCAGGGCTCCAGAACTGGGGTGTTGACAATGACAAGCTTCTCTCTGAATGACATTCTTGCTCTAGGATGTGAACACTTGGTGGAGGTGTAGCAGCCTGAGGTCTTCTCAGCTTGCCTCTCCTGCTGTGAAACTGTTGGGGTAGGAGTGTTCAGGGCCCTGTTGTTTTCAGTGTGCCACACCCAAGGTGGAGCTGCCATTCCACAATTGGGGGCTGGATGGAAGAACGAGCCCTCACCTCTCAGTCATACTCCTCTGGGACTTAGCTTCAGCCACAGGCTGAAGGCAAGATGAGGCAAGACGAGAAGAGCTCAAGTCTTGCTCCTCCTGAGAAGAAACGCCTCTGGCTAGTAGCAGAAGGGAGAGGGAGCTGTTCTGGCTGTAGCAGTGTGGAGTGAAGTCTTGCTGAGCTGAGAAGAGGGAAGTAGGGAGTGGTCTTGGTTCAAATGCCACACACTTTCTCCTTTCTTACCAAATTTTTATAGATTTTCTCAGGTAGTTTTCATTTGCTCATTGCCCTCGGGACTATTCCTAGAGGCTTTAAATGATTGTTGTTTTAATAATTTTCACCATTTTCACTTGGGAACAGATCAGCAGAGCTCCTCATAATTGTCATGCTGGAAATCGATCCTCTCTTCCATAGGTTTTTAACAAGTGTGAGGTGATAACATGTTTAGGCTCAAAAAAGTTTAGGGAATGCTCTTTGATGTTCTCATAGTATCCTCTACTTATTCTTTTATATCATTCTTTATATTTTATTATCGTTTCTTGTGTAATATGTTTTTTTTGGTAGAGCAGGGTTTTCTAAAACTTTTTGTCTGTGTTCCACAAGAAGAAATATACTTTGTGTCCTATTTAGAACATACACATATATATTATTTTTTACAAAAGTTTCACCATAACAGCACCTACTCTTTCTTTGTATGATGTACTGTAATAGTTTCCATTCTATCTTACTTCATTAAAAAAGAATGCTTAGGGGGGCCGGCCAGTAGCATAGCAGTTAAGTTCACATGTTGCACTTTGGCGGCCCAGGGTTCACCAGTTTGGATCCTGGGTGCGAACCTCCTCACCGCTCAGCAAGCCATCTGAGGCAGCATCCCACGTAGAAGAGCTACAACTCTACAGCTATGATACACAACTATGTGCTGGGGCTTTGGGGAGAAAAGTGAAAGAGAGGAAGATTGGCAACAGATGTTAGCACAGGGCCAATCTTCCTCAAAAAAAAAAAAAAAGAATGCTTGGTTGCTATCCACTTAATTGATTTCACAACTTGCAGTTTGAAAAACACTCTAGACTAAGGCTCCCTGAGGCAAGGGACTGTGCCTGGGATTGACATTTTATCACCAATCTCTGGCACAGTGCCTGGCACGCAGTAGTACTTAATGAATGTTTTTTGAATGACCATGTGAATGCCAGACTTCTCAGAGTCTTGAACAAGCTATGGTGCACTGAGATGCCCTAAGAGAGGTTAGAGCTTACAGTTAGAAACCTCACTTGACTCCTGAACCCTTTGATTGTGGAGTTACTATAAAAATCGCTCAGAATTAGTGTTTGGGAAATGTTTTTTAGATGAATAAAAGTATGGCTTGGTAAATTTCTTTTTCCAATGAAAATGAATGGTAAAACCCAGGAAATATCATGTAAACATTTCAAACTTTGATAGGATCTTTCTTCTCAAAGGCTTAAAGGAGGAAATCTATTCTGTAGGAAAGAAAGCATAGAAACAAGGAAGAAAATGCAGAGAAAAGTGATTAAGTATGGACTAGTTTATTCTCAGAACTTAACTTTAATTAACCAAAGGTTACAATTATGCTTTTTATATATATAAGTGGAAATTTTTCAGGATGTTGACCCAGTTAGTAGGCAAAAGAACTCATACTTTCTTCGATTTTTTTTTTTGAGATGCCACCCACATAGATGCAGTTAAATCTTTTGAGGATTGCGAAACCAAAAACAATTCTTGGGGCATGACAAGGAATGAGCTAGTAGCAGTTTAAGACTTAGGCCAGGTACATACATACATAATTAAGTTGTTAACTTGAGATTACCTTGCCCGTAATTGAGAGATCTTGAAGATGAGGCAAGGGAGGGTACGAGAAAGCCCAGGCTCCCTGTGACAGAAAGAGGAGCATCTGTTAGAGGAAAGGTTGAAGGAAAAATTGGCCCTTGGAATTAATGCTGGTGGCCATATGGTACTGTTAGAATATCCTGCATTCTGATTTGGGATGAATACTTCTTCAAGAACAAACAAACCCAGCAACAACAAAACTTCACATTTTAGATGTGAGAGGAGATCTCCCCTATGAAATTCATAGTTTTCATTGGAAACGCATATTATCTTGGGGGTAAAGTCAGGGGGAGACCCAATAAAAGCTTTTGTATTTAATTTCCTGGTGAGTGAGGAGTTCACATTAGTAGACTTGGAAGCAGATAATACCTCATAGTGCAAGGAACAGGAATTATCCTCTCCCTCTGGAGAAACCAAGCATCTGGCTGTCTGAATTTATGAAATTGTAGCTCAGAGAACTGATTAATTTTATTATATAGGGTGTGAGGGCTGTGGCTGCTGCCAGATGTAGTTGAGATCCGTTCTTGCCATTCTTACTCTGTTGCTGCTATTTCTTTTTCTATTTTTTTGTTTAATTTGTTGTTTATTGCAGTAACATTGGTTTATAACATTGTATAAATTTCAGGTGTACATCATTATACTTCTATTTCTGCATGGATTACATCATGTTCACCACCCAAATACTAACTACAACCCATCACCACACACTTTTGCCGAATTATCCTTTTCGCCCTCCTCTCTCGCCCCTCCCCCTCTGCTAACCACGAATCCAATCTCTGTCTTTATGTTTGTTTATTGTTGTTATTATCTACTACTTAATGAAGGAAATCATATGGTATTTGACCTTCTCCCTCTGACTTATTTCACTTTGCATAATACTCTCAATGTCCATCCATGTTGTCACAAATGGCTGGATTTCATCGCTTCTTATGGCTGAGTAGTATTCCATCATGTATGTATACCACATCTTCTTTATCCATTCCTCCCTTGATGGGCACTTAGGTTGCTTCCAAGTCTTGGCTATTGTGAAGAACACTGCAGTGAACACAGGGGTGCATGTATCTTTACGCATTGGTGTTTTCAAGTTCTTTGGATAAATACCCAGCACTGGAATAGCTGGATCATATGGTAGTTCTATCCTTAATTTTTTTAGGAATCTCCATACTGTTTTCCGTAGTGGCTGCACCAGTTTGCACTCCCACCAGCAGTGTATGAGAGTTCCCTTCTCTCCACATCCTCTCCAACACATGTTGTTTCCTGTTTTGTTAATTGTAGCCATTCTGACCGGTGTGAGGTGATATCTCATTGTAGTTTTGATTTGCATTTCCCTGATAGTTAATGATTTTGAACATCTTTTCATGTGTCTGTTGGCCATCTGTGTATCTTCTTTGGCGAAATGTCTGTTCAGGTCTTTTGCCCATTTTTTAATTGGGTTGTTAGTTTTTTTGTTGTTGAGATGCATGAGTTCTTTATATATTTTGGAGATTAAGCCGTTATCCGATGTATGGTTTGCAAATATCTTCTCCCAATTGTTAGGTTGTCTTTTCGTTTTGTTGATGGTTTCCTTTGCTGTGCAGAAGCTTTTTAGTTTGATGTAGTCCCATTTGTTTATTTTTTCTATTGTTTCTCTTGCCCGGTCAGACATGGTGCTTGAAAATATGTTGCTAAGACCGATGTCGAAGAGCGTACTGCCTATGTTTTCTTCTAGAAGTTTCACAGTTTCAGGTCTTACATTCAAGTCTTTAATCCATTTGGAGTTAATTTTTGTGTATGGTGTAAGGTAAGGGTCTACTTTCATTTTTTTGCATGTGGCTATCCAGTTTTCCCAACACCATTTGTTGAAGAGACTTTCTTTTCTCCATTGTATGTTCTTGGCTCCTTTGTCGAAGATTAGCTGTCCATAGATGTGTGGGTTTATTTCTGGGCTTTCGATTCTATTCCATTGATCTGTGTGTCTGTTTTTGTGCCAGTACCATGCTGTTTTGGTTACTATAGCTTTGTAGTATATTTAGAAATCAGGGAGTGTGATACCTCCAGCTTTGTTCTTTTTTCTCAGGATTCCTTTACCTATTCGGGGTCTTTTGTTGTTCCATATAAATTTTAGGATTCTTTGTTCTATTTCTGTGAAAAATGTTGTTGGAACTGTGATAGGGATTGCATTGAATCTATAGATGGCTTTAGGAAGTATGGACATCTTAACTATGTTAATTCTTCCAATCCAAGAGCACGGAATATCTTTCCATTTCTTTGTGTCTTCTTCAATTTCTTTCAGCAATGTTTTATAGTTTTCTGTGTACAGATCTTTCACCTCTTTGGTTAAGTTTATTCCTAGGTACTTTATTCTTTTTGTTGCAATTGTAAATGGGGTTGTATTGTTAATTTCTCTTTCTGCTACTTCGTTGTTAGTGTATAGAAATGCAGCTGATTTTTGTATGTTGATTTGTATCCTGCAACTTTACCGTATTCGTTTATTACTTCGAAAAGTTTTTTGGTGGATTCTTTAGGGTTTTCTATGTATAAAATCATGTCATTTGCAAATAGTGAGAGTTTCACTTCTTCCTTTCCAATTCGGATCCGTTTTATTTCTTTCTCTTGCCTGATTGCTCTGGCTGGGACTTGCAGTACTATGTTAAATAGGAGTGGTGAGAGTGGGCATCCTTGTCTGGTTCCTGTTCTTAGAGGGATAGCTTTCAGTTTTTCACCATTGAGGATGATATTAGCTGTGGCTTTGTCATATATGGCCTTTATTATGTTGACGTACTTTCTTTCTATACCTATTTTATACAGAATTTTTATCACAAATGGATTCTGTATCTTGTCAAATGCTTTCTCTGCATCTACTGAGATGATCATGTGATTTTTATTCTTCATTTTATTAATGTGGTATATCACGTTCATTGATTTGTGAATGTTGAACCATCCCTGCATCCCTGGAATAAATCCCACCTCATCATAATGTATAATCTTTTTAATGTATTGTTGTATTCGATTTGCTAGTCTTTTGTTGAGGATTTTTGCATTGATATTCATCAGTGATATTGGCCTGTAATTTTCTTTTTTTTTTGTTGTCCTTGTCTGGTTTTGGTATCAGGATAATGTTGGCTTCGTAGAATGACTTAGGGAGCTTCCCACCCTTCCTCAATAGTTTGGAAGAGTTTGAGAAGGACAGGTATTAAGTCTTCTTTGAATGTTTGGTAGAATTCACCAGGGAAGCTGTCTGGTCCTGGATGTTTATTTTTGGGGAGGTTTTTGATTACTGTTTCGATCTTCTTACTGGTGATTGGTCTATTCAAATTCTCTATTTCTTCTTGATCCAGTTTTGGAAGGTTCTATGATTCTAAGAATTTATCCATTTCTTCCAGATTGTCCAATTTGTTGGCATACAGCTTTTCATAGTATTCTCTTATAATCTTTTGTATTTCTGAGGTGTCTGTTGTAATTTCTTCTCTTTCATTTCTGATTTTACTTTTTTGAGCCTTCTCTCTTTTTTTCTTGGTGAGTCTAGCTAAAAGTTTGTCAATTTTGTTTATCTTTTCAAAGAACCAGCTCTGTTTTTAGTAATTTTTTCTATTTTTTTTTAGTCTCTATTTCATTTATTTCTGCTCTGATTTTTATTATTTCCCTTCTTCTACTGATTTTGGGCTTTGTTTGTTCTTCTTTTTCCAGTTCCTTTAGGAGCATTGTGAGATTGTTTATTTGAGATTTTTCTTGTTTGTTGAGATAGGCCTGTAAACTTCCTTCTTAGAACTGCTTTTGCTGTATCCCGTAAATTCTGGCATGTCGTATTTTCATTTTCATTTGTCTCCAGGTATTTTTTGATTTCTCCTTTGATTTCTTTGTTGACCCAATTGTTGTTCAGTAGCGTTTTGTTTAATCTCCATGTATTTGTGGCTTTTCTGACTTTCTTCCTATAGTTGGTTTCTAGTTTCATACTGTTGTGGTCAGAAAAGATGCTTAGTATTATTTCAGTCTTCTTAAATTTATGCAGACTTGTTTTGTGGCCTAATATGTGATCACTCCTGGAGAATATTCCATGTGCATTTGAAAAGAATGTGTATTCTTCGGTTTTTGGATGGAATGTTCTGTATATATCTACTAGGTCCATCTGTTCTAGTGTGTCATTTAAGGCCAATGTTTCCTTATTGCTCTTATGTTTGGATGATCTATCCGTTGCTGTAAGTGGAGTGTTAAAGTCCCTTACTATTATTGTGTTATTGTCTATTTCTCTTTTTATGTCTGTTAATAATTGCTTTATATATTTAGGTGCTTCTACGTTGGGTGAATAGATAGTTACAAGTGTTTTATCCTCTTGTTGGATTGTTCCCCTGATCATTATGTAGTGCCCTTCTTTGTCTCTTGTTATAGTTTTTGTTTTAAAGTCTATTTTGTCTGATATGAGTATTGCTACCCCAGCTTTCTTTTCATTCTTTCATTTGCATGGAGTATCTTTTTCCATCCCTTCACTTTCAGTTTGTGAGTGTCTTTAGGTCTGAAGTGTGTCTCTTGTATGCAGCATATATATGGGTCTTGTTTTTTTATCCAATCAGCCACCCTGTGGCTTTTAATTCGACCATTTAGTCCATTGACGTTTAAAGTAGCTATTGATAAGTATATACTTATTGCCATTTTTTTAACTTTTTTTTCTCGGTGTTTTAGTAGTCCTTCTCTGTTCCTTTCTTCTTCTCTTTCTCTCTTCCCTTGTGGTTCGATGGCTTTCTTTAGTATTACGTTTGGGTTCCTTTCTCTTAGTTTTTTGTGTATTTATTATAGGTTTCTGGTTTGTGACTACCCTGGGGTCCATATACAGTAACCTACATATATAGGAATCTATATTAAGTTGATGGTCTCTTTAGTTTGACCTCTGTCTGAAAGCTTTCCTCTTTTACTCCCCTCCTCGCACATTTTATGTTTTTGATATCATATCTAACCTCTTTTGTGCATTTGTATCCATTACCCTCTTATCATGGAAATATATAATTTTTCCTATTTGTGATTTTCTCTTTTCCCCTTAAATAAGTCCCTTTAGCATTTCTTGTAGTACTGGTTTCTTGGTGACAAACTCCTTTAATTTTTGCTTGTCTGGGAAACTTTTTATCCTTCCTTCCATTTTGAATGATAACCTTGCTGGCTAGAGTATTCTTGGCTGTAAGTTTTTTCCTTTTAGCACTTTAACTATATCGTCCCACTCTCTTCTAGCCTGTAAGGTTTCTGCTGAGAAGTCAGCTGATGCCCTTATGGGGTTTCCTTTGTATGTAACTAGTTGTCTTTGTCTTCTGGCTTTTAGGATTCTCTCTTTGTCTTTAATTCTGGGCATTTTAATTATGATGTGTCTTGGTGTGGGCCTCTTTGCGTTTATCTTGTTTGGTGCTCTCTGTGATTCCTGTACTTGGTTGTCTGTTTCCTTCCTTAGGTTAGGGAAGTTTTCATTTCTTATTTCTTCAGATAGATTCTCTGCCTCTTTGTCGCACTCTTCTCCTTCTGGGACACCTATAACACGGATGTTAGTGCGCTTGATGATGTCCCAGAGGTCCCTTAGACTGTCCTCACTCTTTAATTCTTTTTTCTTTTACCTGTTCAGCTTGGGTGATTTCTTCTAGTCTTTCGTCTAGCTCGCAGATCCATTCTTCTGTATCCTCTACTCTGCTTTTGAGTCCCTCTAGTGAATTTTTCATTTCCAGTATTGTATTCTTCATTTCTGACTGGTTCTTTTTTATATCTTCCCTTTCTTTGTTGACGTTCTCACTGAGTACATCCATTCTTCTCCCAAGATCAGTGAGTATCCTTAACACTCTTTGTTTAAACTCTCTGTCAGATAGGTTGCTCATTTCTGTTTCCCTTAGTTCCTTTTCTCGGGTTTTTCTCTGTTCCTTTACTTGGAACGTATTCCTTTGCCTCCTGCTTTTGCCTCTTTCCCTGTGCTTGTGTTTATGTATTAGGTAGCTCAGCTACGTCTCCTGCTCTTGGATAGGTGACCTTATATAAGTGATGCCTTATGAGGTCCGGCAGTGTGCTTCCCTCAATTCTGAATGGTTCCAGGAGTGATCCCTATGTGGGCTACATGTGTCCTTCTGTTGTGGCGTGGTTGCTCTCCCTGTAGGTGCCCAGGGAGGCTGAGCTATGCCCCTGGCCAGCTGTCGTAATGCTCAGCTGCTTGTAGTTGTTTTGGTCCCTTCAGTCTCTTTATCGTGTATGGGGAGCCCCAGCACAGTTGGCTGCAAGTTCTAATAGCACATTTGTGTTGCAGTATTTCTTTTAAGTGAGTAGGCTCCCAGCGTGGCAGGTTGTTAGGCTCAGGGGCTTACAATTGCTATAAGCCTCCAGCCTTTAGGTCTTTTGTCAGCTCTCTGAGGATTGCAGCTGGTTGGGGCTGGCCTCAGGCACGGGAGCACCCAATTGTTTCAGGCTTTTGAAGGTGGGGCAAACCCCCTATGTGGGTCTTTGAGAAGCACAAGTCTTCTGCAGCTGACAAGCCCCACCGCCCACAGGTCCACACACACAGTCAACACAGTCCTGCCCTGTGTGCGCACCCCGACCTCCTGAAGTGGACCCAGTCTCTCCAAGGCAGGAGCCCCACACACTCCACCACCGCCCCACCCTCTCCACTCGCTCCTTGCACACACCCTGCCCCACAGAGGTGGACCCACTCGTCAGGATGCAGAGAATCCAGGCAGCTCACTTAGCAGGCCCACAAGTTGCTTGAGGGCTTGTTGTTGGGTGCGGCCAGTCCCTAGCGTGGGCTGCCTGCCCTGGCTGAGCTAGATTAGATCGGTGCTCTAGTGGGTGGGGCAGACCCTGGGCTAGCAGGCCCCAGGGAGAACTCCAGTGGCGTCTGCCAGTGTTGGTGTCAGCATGCCCACACCAGGCCACAACAATGGCCACTGCCAATGTCCCAGTCCCTGGAGAGGTCTCACCTCTCACTGAGATGCACTCAGAGCCTATCAGGTGAGTCTCTTTTCACCAAAGCACTGTGCACCTTTCTTCCTGGTGGTTTTAGGTTGCTTTCTGAAACGGATGAATTTGTGCGTGGGCCCTTTAAGAGCCAGCTTTAATTTCTTTGTGAACCAGCTTTTCTGGGAGTACTCCCCAATGTTTTAGTAGCAAGCAAAGTCAGATATTATGCCACTTGTCTCGATTGTGCTGGGTCCAAAAAATGCCTACAGTGGGAACGCTCCCCAGCTCAGAGCACCACTCTTCCAGGGAAGGCTGCGTACCTTTGGGCTGCTCCTGGGCGGCCGTGAAGCGCTGTGGCTTGTGAAGGTGGCGTTTTTTTCTCTCCAGAAGGGAATTTCTGCCTTTTCCACCTCAATTAGGATTGTCGTTTGTTGCAGGAATTCCTCTTATCCAGTTTTCAGTTCTCTCTCAGGGGTAATTTTTCCACGAGTAGTTGTAAATTGGCTGCGTCTGTGGGAGGAGGTGAGTTCAGAGTCTGCCTACGCTGCCATCTTGACTTCTCTCCCTCATATGATATTCTTGACAAGAAACTGCTGTGTTGAGTGAATTAGTGAGTCTGTTCTTACCTGAAACCTTAATGTTGCAATATTATCTTATAGTGATTTACTTAGTGTGCTGTGTGGTGAAAAGGTCATTTAATGAAGGGGAAAAAATGAGTCGTTGTCCAAAACGTGGTATATGTTTTTAAGGCCCTTATAGCAAGAAGTCATCACCTGAACTCTGTGTTTGCCTTCCAGTTTTCATCCTATCGCTGGCTTCCTTGTACTTCTGAGTTCGCTTCCAGCAGCAGCTAGAGCTCATTTCCTTCTTCACATCTGGCGAGAAGAGAGTCTTTTTCAATAGCTCCTGTGTGAGAGATAGAGTGTTCTAGTATGGGTGATGGAGTAACATTTTGGGCCAGATAATTTTTGGTTGTGGGGGACTGTCCTGTGCACTGTAGGATGTTCAGCAGTATCCCTGGCCTCTACCCACTGGATGCCAGTGGTACATTCCCCCAGCTGTGACAATCAAAAATGTCTTTAAACGTGGTTAAAGCTCCCCTGTGGATCAAGATTACCCTTGATTGAGAACCACTGCTTTAACTCAATTAGAGCCCATTCTTGTCTCACCAAAATCTACTAGTTAGGAAATTTTGGGTCTTAGTAGGAAGGAGGAATGTAGAAAATGGGTGATGGAGAGGTAAACTGCCCATGTCCACTACACCTGAGATTCTAATGAGGACCAAAATTGGGTCAAATCTCGCAGGCTTACTAAATCTTTGCTAGACCCCTGTTAGTATATTCTAACATTATGCTGTTTTGTATTGGACAACTAAAACCCAATATTATATGCTTTTTTTTTTTTCTTTTTTTTTTAATTCTACGGGCATATGAATCCCAGGTTGGGTTTTTTGTTTGTTTGTTTTGTTTTTTGCTTTACTTATATCAACCAGTCAGTTGCTCTTTAGCTTAGAATTTGTCCCTGTGGAACCTCATTCTTTTTCAACAAGTCTCTTCCCTGAGGTTTTCACATTCAGTTGGATGTACCCAACCTGTGACCCTGCCCTGGTTGTCCCTTGCCCTGGGGCATTAGCAAACACACTGTGTGGTGCAAACTGGGCATTTAGCATAGCCGTTTATGCACTAGAGAACTGTGACTGGAATTTTTCTGAAGTATCATTTTTCTTTTCCTGCAAAGTAATTGAAATAGAATTCAGACATATTTATTGTTTTGAAGTTTTTATGATTTCCAAATTAACAATATTGTACTTTTACAGGCATCAGATGACTGATATTTTGGAGGTACGTGTTATTTCTTCCTTGATTGCGTTATGTAGAGGATCACCTCTCTATTTTCATGTGAGTGCCCTGGCTGTAATGGAAACCCTGACTGGTACTGGATGAGATGGTATGCAACAGGAGTGGGAATAAACACAAGCTGCTGCTTTTTCATTACAACTAAGGCATAGAAGAAGTTACATATACAGTGGCTCATGAATTGAGTGCCCCCACCAGACCAAATGACATAGGGGCTAGAATTTATGTGACTTGTTCAAGTGAGCCCGTCAGGGTTTTTGTAATTGGCAGTACCTAGGAGCTTCACGCAAGCAGTGAAGGGCTCCAGAAAGAACCCTATTTTTGCCATGGCTTTAGTTACGTTCTGTGTATGGACAGCATAGCAGAAACAATCAGCTCTACCCTGATGTTATTTATAATATCTCATAACTTGTCTTTCCCTATGTATTTTCTTCTTTATTCTATTTTACCAGTAGATCACTTTGCCCCCAGCTTTGCTGGTCTAGAACCTCTCTGTTCATGTTAAGCTTCTTGAGGGGAGGGGGCTGTTGTAATCATCTTTAAATGAGTTTGAAAAAGCACAATTCTCCAGTCTTAGTACTATGCCTTGTAGGCTTAAAATTTGAATGAGTGACTTGACTTTACATATGTCCTTCCCAGACCCATTAGAACTTCTCCCCTTGAGTTTTTCTCTGTCCCTTGGAAAACAGGTAAGGGAAGAGATCTAGAAATAGTAGTATTCACTAAGGTAGCTGAAGCTGCACAGGAGGGAAAGAAGACATTAGTAGTAGCAAGACTTGTTTTACTGTGGTTATTAAAGCAAAAATGGGGGGAGCAAGGAGAAGGCACACTGTTTCTCTCTCAGGAGTTCTTGGCAAGGGCTCTAGTTTTAAAAGACAAAGAAATAGCCAGTTACCGGCCCCGTGGCTTAGCGGTTAAGTGCTCGCGCTCTGCTGCTGGCGGCCCGGGGTTCGGATCCCGGGCGCACACCGACGTACTGCTTCTCTGGCCATGCTGAGGCCGCGTCCCACATACAGCAACTAGAAGGATGTGCTGCTATGACATACAACTATCTACTGGAGCTTTGGGGGGAAAAAAAAACAAATAAATAAAATTAAAAAAAAAAGAAACAGCCAGTTAGGTTGAAATAATATGAAATCCATCCTTTCGCAGTCATATTTTTCTGAAGCCAAGGTAAACAGTTGAGTAGAGGTGGGTATATAGCCATTTTTCAATAAATGGATTAAATTGTTCCTTGGAACTATTTCAGTAGGTGGTGCTCTTGTGCCATAACATAGTTTTTAGAAAGGTTCTGAGATACCTGTGGCTAGTTCTAGGGCCTGGGTCCCTAGCGATCCCCTTGGGTGACTTGGATAGCATCATATGGGTGGTTTTGGAAGAGGTTTTTCTGTCTGGAAATGAAGCAAATTCAGATCTTTACCTTCTCTAGCTTGCCTGAGCTCTGCTTTCCAGGGGGAACCTAAATGAGAGGTTTACTAATTTTAGAGAAAATTGTGGCTTTAGTCTTTATCTGAACAATTATGATGTGTGTTGTGTGTTACCAATTTTCCAGGACCATTTTTTCTAATTGTGAATCATCAGTGATCCTCCAAATCGGGTTCCTTTCCAGGTAACTGAGGCTATCATTCTTGTTTCTTTATGTTTTCCTTTCCTTTAGCTTCAAAGAAGATGCAGTAGAATGAAATAATATGTGGTAGAAATATAGATGAAAAACATTGAGCTCAAATACCAGCTAGGAATAACTCTAGCTGACAGTGAGCCCTGTTGGCATCAGCCCCTTGCCTCACTTCTTTTAAGTATAGAATGAGTTCCTTGGTCCGATGTTAGTTGTGGTACCATGATAGTGAACAAGGCATCCAGTAAAGTTCATGTTTGGGGCTGCTGGCAGAAGCATGGTGGGCAAGGAAG
Organism: Diceros bicornis minor; assembly: GCF_020826845.1. NCBI lineage: Eukaryota > Metazoa > Chordata > Mammalia > Perissodactyla > Rhinocerotidae > Diceros > Diceros bicornis. Next base: position 5,070,101 of record NC_080761.1, read on the forward strand.
AGAAATTTAAATCCAGCCCTGAATGTCCATTCAGGGAGTACAAATCTCTTGTTGCCAGAAGTTGCCAGAAACATTTAGGGGTCTGCTTTTTCAGGAAGTTTCTTGGGGTTGTCTCTAAAGTGAAAGACAGTTGTTCACCTTGTATGCACCTACTGTTAAGAAAGAGGCAAAATGCTTGTGGGACTTCTGCATCAGCCTGAGTGTGGGGATCTGAGCTGCTGGTTTCCCCACTGTCCCCGCAGGCTGCCAGGTGTCAGTGGGTCGGCTCATCTGTGCTGCAGCACCAGCAGCCAGCCTCCTGGCCTTTGTGACCTAGCAGATCCAGTGGATGCTCAGGGTGCTCTCTGGTAGCTTTTGAGATTTTCTTTTTGTAATTAACATTTTAGTTTGTGTGGATTTTTTTGATTGATTTATTTAATTATCTGCGTATTTGTTTATCTTTCTCAGTATTTAGAATGTTCTTTTAATCTGAGACCTCATGTATTTCTTGAACATTCTTAGCTTATCTCTTTACATCTGCTTCTCTTCCATTCTCTTCACTTTCTTTTGCAGTGATCCCTCCTCAATGTTTGCAGAGCTATCCTTCATGTTTCTTAACTACTCTTTCATATTTTTCTTCTTTCTGGGCTGCATTCTGAGTGAATTCCTTAGTATTATCTTCAAATTTGCCAGTTCTTTCTTCAATTCTGTCTAGTCTAAGGTATCTTGTGTACTGAGTTTTTAATTTTAATGACTGTATTCTTCGTTTACATAATTTCCAATTGATTCTTTTTTAACCTCTTGTTTTAATTCTGCCTTTTTGTTTTATGATTTCTTATTCTTTTTTAATTAGCTTTTTTGTTCGTTTTTGTTTTTTTTTATGTGAGGAAGATCAGCCCTGAGCTAACATCCATGCCAATCCTCCTCTTTTTGCTGAGGAAGATTGGTCCTGGGCTAACATCTGTGCCCATCTTCCTCCACTTTATATGGGACACTGACACAGCATGGCCTGCCAAGCGGTGCATCGGTGTGCGCCCGGGATCCGAACCCCGGGCCGCCAGCAGCCACGGGGCCGGCCCCTAATTAGCTTTTTAAAAGCGTCTTAAATATACTTATTTTGTTGGACTGTTTTATAATATTAATTTCATTTGAAGTGAGTTAGTAGCCTGATGGCTGGTTTCATTAGCTGCCTTTATTGGCATTAGGTTTCTCCATGTACTTTAGAACTTTGGTTGAATGTCATGTTTTGAATGAGATGTATTTTTTATTGTTTTCCTTCATTCATTCATGGAAACCACTTCTCTTTCTCCTTCTCTGCTCACTCTTCCCTGTTTAGCTATTTTATACTTGTCTCCGTCTGGCTTTCATGGAGCCCCGGTCCAGAACCACAGTGGTGGTATAGTTAACTTGGGCAATTACAGGCTGCTGCATTGCGTTCCTGATCGCTGGCCTGTGCCCTCCCTCCTCCCTAGGCCACAGCTCCATATGAGACAAGGAACTGCCAACCTTTCTTCAGGGATGGGAGTCACCTTTGATCTTGTCTTCAAGCAGTGATGCCAGGTCTGACTCTGTCCTTTGTGGGTTATGCTTATCCTCAAAACCTTGTAGGAGTCATACTTCCAGTTTTGGTGCCTTGTTTTGGATCCTGAGCTTAGGAGGCTCAAGGCTGTAACTTTGAGGACTTACTTCTTTGTGTTTCTGCCCCATATCTGTTTCACAGAAATGTTTATATTATATTTGAGCTTGGTTGCATCTTTTTGGTTTTCTCTTATATTTCCTCTCGTTGCTGTGTGTTTGGAGTAGAGAGGATCCATCCAAGAGTGAATTTACTGTGCCATTTTAACTGGAAGTTATGTGGGCTGAGGATTTAAAGGAAATAAAGTGAGATATTTGGTTTTACATAGTACTAAAAGCTAACCACAAAAATGCTTTTCTGTGTGAGTTCAGTGACCCATAGCATACAGTTATTTAAACTCCTCCTTCAGAGGCTTGCAGCCCCCAAAAGATGAGTGGGATTAAGCAGGTGGGATTTATTAGGACGTCATGGTTCTCTACAAGGATTTCACCTTTTATTTTTCATTGCAATGGTAATTTAAAAGATTCAGTTGTTTGCAAACACCTAAATGCCCACAATTCTAGCTAAATGGTGTCTTAAGATGTCAGTGCCTGCAGTTGTGTTTGTATTGGTGCCAAGTAGCACTACTTTTAGATATTGAAAAATGAACAGAGGTGAAAATGTAAATAATGTGTTTGAGCTGAGTAAGAGATTGCTGTTTCACAGTAATTCGAAAAAAGAAAAGTGATGAGTGAATTTAGCCATCCTCAGTGTATGGTAGGACCAGCAAACTCAACAGAAGCTGCTAGTAGCAGCCAGTACCAAGTTTGCATGATTAGTCCAAGTGAGGTTCAGTAACCTGCATCGTTGATCACGTTGAATTCATTTTGTCGATTGAAATTTTATTCATTTTGCGGATTTGTTGGTATTTAGTTTATGCATTTAAAAAAATTTTGTAATTATATAAGAGTTACAAGCATATCGGCTTTTTTATGTTTGTAAGTATTAAACAGAATAAAAATGATTTTAGACAACTCTGGGAGCTCACAACAGTTTTTTCTTCAAGTTTGAAAAACATGGATCAAAGGGTAACTTAACTCTCCCTGTGCAGTGTAGTAGCATCCTGTGTTTGATTTTGATGTTTTTGCCGGTCTCACTCCCGCTCGTACTTCATGAACTGGCTTAGCTCAGGTGTTGTTTCTGTCTGGAAGTGTCTGACACCCCAGTGCTGGGTGAGGTGCCCCTTCTTGATACTCTCTGCAGCACCACCTGTTTCCTTCTATCCCAACCCTTTTCACAGGGGATTATGTTTTATCTGTTTACACATCCTGATTTCCTCATCAGCCACAAATTGTTTGAGCACAAGGAACCATCTTTTTATTTGCAATGTTTTTCAGAGTTCCTGTTATAAAGTAGGTTCCCAATAAATGTATGGGATTTTTGGTTTGTTTTTGTTTATTTAGTAATAAATTACGAGTAGAACCACGGATGTAAAAAGGCAGAAATAACTTGGAGCCAAGTCACTAGTGACAAAGGCAAGAAGATTTCTAATATTTTAATATCTAATATGCTCCTCAGCCTGTTTTTCTAACTGATCTCATGAAAAGCTCACAGTCTTACTGTCAGATAAGTGAATTGAGGACAAGAATGCAAGGAAAGTAAGTAACCACTATTTCTAACAGACTGTATGTGGGAAGACTGGTATTTTTCGAGTCCCAGCCATTGCTCTTTGGTGCTCTGATGGAGAATAAGGTCAGGGGTTTCTATCTTAGCAGCTCCGAAGGCAAGCATTGTCATGGAGGGATACTTCTACTTGGAAGCCAGATCCAGAGGCAGCTCTTTTCCCCACATAACTAGGAACATGAGTGGGAGAATGGAGCTTAGTAAATCCCCGGACAGAGTTATCTGCTAGATTACATTTCCTTAATTCTTTGCAAAGTTATCTGAAGAGTGTGTACATTGCTCCCGGATTGCCGTTGCTTCTCTGATTCCTTAGATCCAGATTTTGTTTACAAATGAGGTTTGTTTGAAATTTTCTGCAAATTTCAGGTCTGTGTTTTTGATTAGACTATCTCAGAAGCAAAACGCTGATGACTCAAAAGAGAAAAAGCCAGCTCCTCCTAGTGGAACTTTTCTTAAAACCTCATTGTTTTTAAGGGAAAAAATATCATTGTTTCTTTCATCAGCATTTTATGGGAACAAGAATATTTTATTGTGACTTTTTAAAAAAAGCCACAAACACAGAGGCAAATCGACCAATCTTACTTAAAATAATGAAGTAAAGAAACATTACTAAAGTAAATTAAAAATACTGATATCAGATTTTCAGTAAGGAAGAGGAAGAATGTTGTCAGGCTTAAGCATAGTTGAATGTAAATTTTTAAATTTTATATTTGATTATATTTTCAGAGGTTTTAAATATTTTCTGAGAAGGCCATTGTGCGTCTAGTTGATGACATTGATTGGAGACTAGGTATTTGATTTGTCTCTTTTTTTTCTTCCATAAACAGTGTATTTTATAACATTCTGTCCGTAAATCTCTGTTTGGTGCTTATTTCATGGGAGAAGCGACTTCAGTTGACTCACACTCAGGGGAAACGTAGGTCCATGCCCGGGAACCGAACCCAGGCCACCAAAGTGGAACACACTGCACTTAACCACTAGGCCACCGAGGCTGGCCCCAAAGCTCAGTTCTCATTGACTAGAGTTGCATAACATTGTCTGTTCCTACAGTTGGTAGGAGGCAAGTGGAAATACCATGACTGGTCTATACTAGCCATTCTCAAAATGTGGCTCAGAGACCCTTGGGTATCCCTGAGGACCCTTTTGGGGGTGCCAAGGGAAAAACTATTTTCATTACAATGCTAAGACATTATTTGAGTTTTCTACTCTCATTCTCTCACTAGTGTACAGTGGAGTTGTCAAGAGGTTACATGATATGTGATGATGTCATCGCTCTGGCAGCTCATGGAATGTGTGCATGTGTATTCTTGGGTTTTAAATTTTTCTCAGTTTGAATTTCTAATGTGGTAAATATTGATAAATATACAAAACAGAAGCTCTCAGTAATGTTCTCAATAATGTTTAAGAGTGTAAAGGGGCCCTGAGAACAAAACGTTTGAGATCCACTGGTCTACATTAATCAAGATTCACGCCTGGCATTGGGGAAGATCCCAGCCTCGTGGCCATGAGATTCCTGAACAAAACTGATTCTGTTACCAAAGAAGCAGCAGAGGGGTTAGGGCTGTTGGGTGGGTAACCAGCAATGTGTGCAGGACTGTTCTGAGGAGGGGACTTTGGTGGGAAGGTCATGGTGGGGATGCAGGGTGTGTTCCAGGCCCTGCCTCTGCTTTGACTGGAGCCACTTCAGGTCTGTCCTCTTTTATTTTTTAATTGTGGTAAAATATACATACCATAAAATTTACCATTTTAACCATTTTTTAAGTGTACAGTTCAGTGGCATTAATTGCATTCACATTGTTGTGCAACCATCACCACCATCCAGCTCCAGAACTTTTCCATCTTCCCAAACCAAAATTCTGTACCCATTATGCAATAGCTCCCTACCTTCCACATTTCCCCCAGCTCCTGACAAACCCACAGTTTTCTGCCTCTATGAGTTTGACTAGTGTCAGTATCTTCTATAAGTAGAATCATACAATATTTGTCCTTTTGTGTCTGACTTATTTCTCTTAGCATAATGTTTTCAAGGTTCATCCACGTATGTATCAGAATTTCCTTTTTAAGGCTGAATCATATTCCATTGTATGTATATAGTAATTATGTTTATCCTTTCATCTGTCAATGGCTATTTGGGTTTTTTCCATATTTTGGCTGATATGAATAATGCTGCTAGTAACATGGTATACAAATATCTGTTTGAGTCCCTATTTTCAATTCTTTTGGGTATATACATAGAAGTGGAATTGCTAGATCACATGGTAATTCAATGTTTAATTTTTTTAGGAACTGCCATATTGTTTTCCACAGTGGCTACACTATTTTGTATTCCTACCAGCAGTGCACAGGGGTTCCAATTTTTCCACATCCTCACCAACACTTGCTATTTTCTGTGTTTTGTTTTTTTTTTGATTTTTATTGATATTTTAATGGTTTCTAACATTGTGAAATTTTGGGTTGTACATTTTTGTTTGTCCATCACCCCATATATGACTCCCTTCACCCCTTGTGCCCACCCCCCACCCCCACTTCCCGGGTAACCACAGTCCAGTTTTCTCTGTCCATGTGTTGGTTTATATTCCACATATGAGTGAGATCATACAGTGTTTGTCTTTCTCTTTCTGGCTTATTTCACTTAACATAATACGCTCTAGGCCCATCCATGTTGTTGCAAATGGGACGATTTTGTCTTTTTTTATGGCTGAGTAGTATTCCATTGTATATATATACCACATTTTCTTAATCCAATCGTCAGTCGAGGGACACTTAGGTTGCTTCCACTTCTTGGCTATGGTGAATAATGCTGCAATGAACATAGGGGTGCATAAGCCTCTTTGGATTGTTGATTTCAGGTGCGTTGGATAGATTCCCAGTAGTGGGATGGCTGGATCATAGGGCATCTCTATTTTTAATTCTTTGAGGAATCTCCATACCGTTTTCCATAGAGGCTGCACCAATTTGCATTCCCACCAGCTGTGTATGAGGGTTCCTGTTTCTCCACATCCTCTCCAACATTTGTTGTTTTTTGTCTTGGTGATTATAGCCATTCTAACGGGCGTGAGGTGGTATCTTAGTGTTGTTTTGATTTGCATTTCCCTGATGATTAGTGATGTTGAGCATCTTTTCATGTGCCTATTGGCCATCTGTATATCTTCCTTGGAGAAGTGTCTGTTCATTTCCTCTGCCCATTTTTTGATCGGGTTGTTTGTTTTTTTGTTGTTCAATTGTGTGAGTTCTTTATATATTATGGAGATCAACCCCTTGTCAGATGTCTGTTTTGCAAATATTCTCTCCCAGCTGGTTGGTTGTTTGTTCATCTTGATTCTGATTTCATTTGTCTTATAAAAGCTCTTTAGTCTGATAAAGTCCCACTTGTTTATTTTTTCTTTAGTTTCCCTAGTCTGGGTAGGCATGTCATCCGAAAAGGTTCCTTTAAACCCAATGTCAAATAGTGTGTTGCCTATATTTTCTTCTATGAGTTTTATAGTTTCAGGTCTCATCTTCAGGTCTTTGATCCATTTTGAGTTAATTTTTGTGAATGGCGATAGCACATGGTCCACTTTCATTCTTTTGCATGTGGCTGTCCAGTTTTCCCAACACCATTTATTGAAGAGACTTTCCTTTCTCCATTGCATGTCCTTAGCACCTTTGTCGAAAATTAGCTGTCCGTATATGTGTGGTTTTATTTCTGGGCTTTCAATTCTGTTCCATTGATCTGTGTGTCTGTTTTTGTACCAGTACCATGCTGTTTTGATTACTATTGCTTTGTAGTATGTTTTGAAGTCAGGAATTGTGATGCCTCCTGCTTTGTTCTTTTTCTTTAGGATTTCTTTAGCTATTCGGGGTCTTTTGTTGCCCCATATAAATTTTAGTATTCTTTTTTCTATTTCTGTGAAGAATGTCATTGGGATTCTGATTGGGATTGCATTGAATCTGTAGATTGCTTTAGGTAATATAGACATTTTAACTATGTTTATTCTTCCAATCCACGTGCATGGGATATCTTTCCATTTCTTTATGTCATCGTAGATTTCCCTCAATAATGTCTTGTAGTTCTCATTGTATAGGTCCTTCACCTCCTTGGTAAGATTTATTCCTAGGTATTTTATTCTTTTTGATGCAATTGTAAATGGTATTATCTTTTTGAGCTCTCTTTCTGTTAGTTCATTATTAGCATATAGAAATGCAACTGATTTTTGTAGATTGATTTTGTACCCTGCAACTTTGCTGTAGTTGTTGATTGTTTCTAACAGTTTTCCAACAGATTCTTTAGGGTTTTCTATATATACAATCATGTCATCTGCAAATAGTGAGAGTTTCACTTCTTCGTTACCTATTTGGATTCCTTTTATTCCTTTTTCTTGCCTAATTGCTCTGGCCAAAACCTCCAGTACTATGTTGAACAGGAGTGGTGAGAGTGGGCAGCCCTGCCTCGTTCCTGTTCTCAGAGGAATGGCTTTCAGTCTTTCCCTGTTGAGTATGATGTTAGCTGTGGGTTTGTCATATATGGCCTTTATTATGTTGAGGTACTTTCCTTCTATTCCCATTTTATTGAGAGTTTTTATCATAAATGGATGTTGTATCTTGTCAAATGCCTTCTCTGCGTCTATTGAGATGATCATGTGGTTTTTATTCTTTGTTTTGTTGATGTGATGTATCACGTTGATTGATTTGCGGATGTTGAACCATCCCTGCGTCTCTGGTATAAATCCCACTTGATCATGGTGTATAATCTTTTTAATATATTGTTGTATTCGGTTTGCCAATATTTTGTTGAGGATTTTTGCATCAATGTTCATCAGCGATATTGGCCTGTAATTTTCTTTCTTTGTATTGTCTTTGTCTGGTTTCGGTATCAGGGTGATGTTGGCCTCATAGAATGATTCAGGAAGTGTTCCATCTTCCTCTATTTTTGGAATAGTTTGAGGAGGATGGGTATTAAATCTTCTTTGAATGTTTGGTAAAATTCACTGGAGAAGCCATCTGGTCCTGGACTTTTATTTTTTGGGAGGTTTTTGATTATTTCAATCTCTTTACTTGTGATTGGTCTATTCAGATTCTCCATTTCTTCTTGGTTCAATTTTGGGAGGTTGTATAAGTCTAAGAATTTATCCATTTCTTCTAGATTGTCCAATTTGTTGGCATATAATTTCTCATAGTATTCTCTTGTAATCCTCTGTATTTCCATGGTATCCGTTGTAATTTCTCCTCTTTCATTTCTAATTTTATTTACTTGAGCCTTTTCTCTTTTTTTCTTAGTTAGCCTGGCTAAGGGTTTGTCTATTTTGTTTATCTTCTCGAAGAACCAACTCTTTGTTTCATTAATCCTTTCTACTGTTTTTTTGGTCTCAATATCATTTATTTCTGCTCTGATTTTTATTATTTCTCTCCTTCTGCTGGCTTTAGGCTTTGTTTGTTCTTCTTTTTCTAGTTCTGTTAGGTGTAATTTAAGGTTGCCTATTAGGGCTTTTTCTTGTTTGTTAAGGTGGGCTTGTATCGCTATGAGTTTCCCTCTCAGGACCGCTTTTGCTGCGTCCCATATGGTTTGATATGGCATGTTATCATTTTCGTTTGTTTCCAGATAGTTTTTGATTTCTCCTTTAATTTCATCAATGATCCATTGGTTGTTCAGTAGCATGTTGTTTAATCTCCACATTTTTGTCACTTTCCCAGTTTTTTTTCCTGGTTCATTTCCAGTTTCATAGCCTTATGGTCTGAAAAGATGCTTGTTATGATTTCAATCTTCTTAAATTTATTGAGGCTTGCTTTGTTTCCCAACATATGGTCTATCCTAGAGAATGTTCCATGCGCGCTTGAGAAGAATGTGTAGTCAGCTGTTTTTGGGTGGAGTGCTCTGTATATGTCTACTAGGTCCATCTCGTCCAGTTTTTCATTTGTCTAATATTTCTTTATTAACTTTTTGTCTGGATGATCTATCCATTGCTGTAAGTGGGGTGTTAAGATCCCCTACTATTATTGTGTTGTTGTTGATTTCTCCTTTTAGGTTTGTTAATAGTTGTTTTATGTACATTGGTGCTCCTATGTTGGGTGCATATATATTTATAAGTGATATGTCTTCTTGATGGAGTGTCCCTTTTATCATTATATATTTCCCTTCTTTGTCTTTCTTAACCTGTTTTATCTTGAAGTCTACTTTGTCTGATGTGAGTATGGCAACACCTGCTTTCTTTTGTTTGCCATTAGCTTGGAGTATTGTCTTCCATCCTTTCACTCTGAGCCTGTGCTTGTCTTTAGTGCTAAGATGTGTTTCCTGAAGGCAGCATATTGTTGGGTCTTGCTTTTTAATCCATCCTGCCACTCTGTATCTTTTGATTGGAGAGTTCAATCCATTTACATTTAGGGTAATTATTGAAATATGAGGGTTGAATGTTGCTGTTTTGTCACTTATTTTCTGGTTCTTTTGCATTTCCTTTGTTTCTTGTCCCATTTGTTTTGGACTGCCAATTCAGTTTGGTTGTTCTGTCTTATGATTCTTCTAGTTTTCTCTTTGTTTATCATATGTGGTTTTAATTTGATTATTTGTTTAGTGGTTACCTTGAGGTTTGGGCGAAAAATCTTCTGTATGAGATAGTCCATTATCTGATAGCCTCCTATTTCCTTATACTAAGTCAATTCAGTCACTTTCCTCTTCCCCTTCTAAGTTGCTCTTGTTATACCTTATTCTATCTTGTGTTGTGGCTGTGTGTTTACAGTGATGAGGTTAAATTTATTTTTGGTGAATTTCTTCCTTTGATCTTTGAGTTTAGTATTTAAGTGGTTGCTAACCTATTCCGGTAAAGATCTACTATTTCTCTGATTTTGTCTACCTACTTTTCTCCTTACTCCAAGCTTTGTGTTCCCTTTCTCTTCTTGTTTTCAGGCCTGAGGGCCTTCTTGAGTATTTCTTGTAGTGGCGGTCTCGTGGCCATGAACTCCCTTAGCTTTTGTTTATCTGGGAGAGTTACTATTTCTCCATCATATTTGAAGGATATTTTTGCTGGATAGAGTATTCTTGGCTGAAAGTTTTTGTCTTTTAGTATTTTGAATATATCATTCCAGTCTCTTCTAGCCTGAAAAGTTTCTGTTGAGAAATCCGCTGAGAGCCTGATGGGAGTTCCTTTGTACGTTATTTTTTGTTTTTGTCTAGCTGCCCTTAATATTGTTTCTTTGTCGTTGACCCTGGCTAGCCTTACCACTAGGTGTCGTGGTGAAGGCCTTTGTCTGTTAATATATATAGGAGTCCTGTTGGCTTCGCTTACTGGTATTTCCTGCTCCTTCCCCAGATTTGGGAAATTTTCAGCTATTATTTCCTTGAATAGGCTCTCTGTTCCTCTTTCCCTCTCCTCTCCCTCAGGAATACCTATAATTCTTATGTTACATTTTCTAATAGAGTCCGATATTTCTCGGAGTCTTTCTTCATTTCTTTTTAGTCTTAGTTCTCTCTCTTCTTTCATCTGGAGTATATCTGTATTCCTATCCTCTAAAGTACTAATTCTTTCCTCCATATTGTCAGCTCTGTTCTTTAAAGATTCCAGATTCTCCTTTATCTCCTCCATTGTGTTCTTCATCTCCATCAGCCCTGATAGGTTTTTCTTTATGATTTCAATCTCTTTTGTGAAGAAACTCCTAATCTCATTTAATTGTTTGTCTGTGTTGTCTCGTATTTCGTTGAGTGTTTTTATGATAGCTATTTTGAAATCTCTGTCATTTAGTTTATGGATTTCTGTGTCTTCGGGGTTGATTTCTGGGTGCTTGTCATTTTGTTTCTGGTCTGGTGATTTCATATATTTTTGCATTGTGGTTCCTGTGTTGGTTTTGATTTTCCTCATCCTGGAAGTCTCTGGTTGCAATTTCCACCTGCCGCCACTGTGTGGTGGTAAAGGGCTGTGTAGTCTAAGCCCCCTGCGCTCTGCCCCAGTTTTTCTGCTGCGATCCGCAGTTTTGTTTTGTTTTGTTTTGTTTCTTTTCCCCACTGCGATCCACGGGTCCAGTCCAGTTTATTCAGGTCTGCCTCGGACCGCTAGATCTGGTCGAGCTGCAGACTCCGGGTTGCGGGGAGGAGGGAGCTCTCTCTTTTGCCCTCTGGGTCCCTGACGTGGGAGGCTTCTCGTTTGCCCCTCTTTATCCGCTCTCTGGGTTGCTCAGATGTTGATGGTAGCCCTGTGGCTCCTCTGAGCCCTCTGTGCGGGAGTTTCCCACTGGCTGAGAGAGGCCGAAGAGCTACAGTTTCCCGCCGAGGGCCGCCCCTCCCCCCTCTCTGGGAGCCGCGCGGACCAGATCGCTGATCTGATGGGGAGGGAGCGGAGTTCTCCTTACCTCTCCCCACTTCCTCCGGGGGCCCAGCACGTTCCGCTCTCAGATGTGCGGCAGTGTGGATCTCTCCGCTCCAGCTTTTGACTGTCTGGGATTCCGTTGTTGGTCTGTGGCTGTTACTTTTGTTGTATTTTGTGGGGGAAGAATTCACGGGAAAGCTCACTCCGCCATGATGCTGACGTCACTGTGTTTTTTGATATGTTAAAAAAAGAAATAACAGGCCCAAAATGGAGTCATTTGCCCCCATGACAGCAAACCAAGACTTAATTGCAATTTCAACCTCTCCCATGCTGAAATGTCCTGATTAGCACTAGTGAGGTAATCTGCATGATAAGACCCTTGCCTCCCTTCCCTCAAAACAAGATGACCTGGCCTAAAACAATCTGTCCTCTTTTTTTGCTAATAACTTTCTTGCTCCACTCTTTTGCCGACAAAACCTTCCATTTTGTACATTTCCTCGGAGTATCTCTCTACTTGCTAGATGGGATGCTGCCCAATTCATGAATCACTTAATAAAGCCAATTAGATCTTCAAATTTATTCAGTTGAATTTTTTTTTTTAACAGATTTGGTGGTAGTGACGGGATCCAAAGTGAACTTCCTGTGGCATTTGGGGACAACCAGAAACAGAGACGTGGCGCCACGAACCCCTTTTTGAGTTCACTGTCTTTCTTGCTTTTTCGAAGGCCGTGGGTAAGTTCCTCTCAATTTGAGCTCTGCTCTCTTTGTCGAAGCTCCCTATCTAATTGGCTTTCCAGTCCAGGGCTTAGTGGGTCAACTTGAGCTGGCACACTATTTCATCCGGAATCCTAGTCCCTAGCCCTGGTTCAGTCCACATTTCCCCAGTATTTGGCTTATCCCTTTCCCTGGTTTCAGTGCGCTGCCCTCATTTACTGTGGTTTGCTGGTTTAGTCCTTCCTCCAATTCCAGTCCACAGTCTCCATTTACTGGAGTCTGCTGGTTTAGTCTATGCTGGGGATTGCTGGAGGTGCACACAGGGCCTTCTACTGGCCAATCTGCAAGGACGTCTAACCCCCAGCCCTTGGTTCTATCCCCGGATTCCACGTTGGGAACTGCTGATGGTTTAGTCTGCAATTCCCCATTTGTTTGGAATCCTTCTCCAGATTCCATGTTAAGAACTGCTGGTGGCAGCTGCAGTTCTCCATTTGTTTGGAATCAGTCCACAGTCCCCATTCTTTGAGATCTGCTGCTGCAGTCCTTTTCCTAGTTTCTAGTTTTTGGTTACTGCTGGTGTCCACAGTTCCATTTCCGTGGTTATCGCTGGTTTTTGTTAATGTGCACAGGAAGTAAAGGCTATTGCTAAAAGAAAATCTTGGAAGCCAACGAGCTTAGGTATTAGTTTGGCTCCGGGAAATCCAAAGGCCTAGCTAAAAAAAAAATGAGATCCTTTATATCCAAAGACTTGAGCATGCCACTTTCTGGAATACTTGGTTATTTTATGTTTGAAAACTGTGATCTCAGAAGCTGTAAATATTTAGAAAAATGGCAAAATCTTACTAAGCTTATTTTGTGTCCTGAGAGCTTATCTTGGTAGCCATCAGGTTGGGGGCTCTAAAATATGGCTGAATAGAAATGTGAGTTGCACCCCATTTGCGGCTAGACATGGCAGGACGGAAATGTGGGTTAAACTCCATTTGCAGCCAAGGACCTACCAAACTGCTGCCAGCCCTCAGGGGAATTACAGCAGCCTTTATGGGGTATGTTCCAAATAGATAAGATCATTTAAGTAGTACACTTAAAAGCAAGGGGTACGCAGAAGCCTCCAAAAGTTTTCAAAATTCCAAAATAGCCTCATTTAAAGATTCAGTGCAAAAGGCTAATGAAAAATTAAAGGGATAAAAGGTACCTAAAACAAAAGCTACAGCCCAATTCTTGGTGGAATTGGAAACAACTGTGTGTGTCGTGCAAATCTCTGCAGGGGCAAAGATGTGGCTCTAGATGTTCAAAGTTCACCTGCTTTTTTTGCCAATCCCCAAACCTCACCTATTTCTCTCAAAAAGCTTGAAAAGATCAGGACATTGGAAACAGAATTGTCTGCACTTAATCTGTGACTTTGTGATGTAAATTTTGTATCTCCATCTTCTCTAGGACCTAAGAGAAATGCAAATGTTTCCCATCGGGATAGAAAAATAAAAAGAATGAAAGGGGGGAGGTATTTGGAAACTGGGCTTATGAAAAATTTTAAATGTCTTCTCCACAAGTATTAGTAAGTATGAGGTGTCTGTTTGCATCTGTCTGTATGTGTCTATATATGTATGTTGTAGTTGTATGATATATATGTTTACCTCCAGATGTTATTGCTAAAATTAATTTGTAAAAAGAGCTCTACTTAATTGGCTTAAAGAAAATTAAGCACTTTTGTAAATTAAACTCTCAGAAATATGATAAAAACTACTTATTATTTCACCATTATGCTTGAAGAGTATTTTAGCTGGGTGTAGTATTCTAGGTTGGCTCTTTTTTCCTTTCATCACATTAAAGATATGTTTTCTGGCCTTCTCACTGGAAGGTGAGAGGCACAGAGGTTGAGGTGAGAGGCACACAGGTGTCTCTCTGTATCTTAACCATTCTTCTCTATTTTTCCATTGTTTTTATTTTCCATGTTGAATTCTGAATAGTTTCTTCTCATATATCTTCCAAGTTCACTAATTTTGTTTTCAGCTGGATCTAATCAGCTGTTAAACCCATCTGTTGAATTCTTAATTTCAATTATTTTGTTTTTCAGTTCTAGAATTTCTACTGTGTATTCTTGTTCATCTGCAGGGTCATTTTTTATAGTTTTCAGTTCATTGATGAAATTTTGGCTTTTATTTTCATAGGGACCCTTTTTGTTACTTTATAATTTGTGTCTAGTTTTTGAACTATCTGGAATACCTCTTGGTTTTGTTTTTTTTTTGGTTCTTGTCCATCAGTTTTTGGGTTCTTGTTCATGTGTTCTTTTCTTCCTGTGTACTTGGTTATCTTTATGCAATTTTTGTTGTATTTGAAAAATTATTTTTAGAGACCTATGATGATGTTATCTTCCTCCAGCGAGGATTTTTATTTGTATCTTCTAGGTACCTGGTAGCACTGGCAACCTGGGACTACCTTAATTCAGTTTCAGGTTCACAGTTAGGCTATAGTCTGTATGCGGGTTGGTTCACTTCTAGGTCACCCGTACTCTCAGGGTGCACCCTTATGGGGTAGTTTAGTAGGACCTCACTTGGGCAGGCCTGGCCTCCTACTTTTATTCTCTAGCAAGGCTGTCAGAAGAGCTGCTTTGCCGTTTAACCACCTCTTCAGGATCACAAAAGCCTCCCTAGACCTGTGCAACCCTATGTACAGTGATCTTTCTCTGATAATTCCATACTATTTTTCTGATTCTTTGATGATTTTTGAATTATGTTTTTATATTTCATGTAGCCTTATAGAATAACTTTCACCAGGAAGGTTGCTCTTAGTTATATGACCACTATCTGAAGTGGAACTGAAATTGGGTGCTATTATAGCTAAATATGTTTACATTAAATATATTTCATATCATACTTTTGTTTGCCTCACCTATCCTGGTTAATCAAGAGAACTTATTATAGACTTCACTTCCAGCTATTTTAAGTGGTTAGAAGAGCCAGATAAACATATTTGGAAGACGTTAGAGAACTGTGAAGGTACTCAGGACTCAAAGGGTTAAGATTCTGTGGTGAAGGGAAGTGCTGAGTTCTGAGCAGGCAGTATACAGCAGCTTTTCCACCCTTAGGGCATTTGCCATTTCTTGAGAAGCTGGGAGAAAACAGGAACTTGGAAGAGTGCCTGTGCTACAAAGAGTCAGAGAAGTTAGCAGACCTTTTGGCAATTTCATGGGGTGGGAGAGACATATATTGGAGTTCCAAAGGAAACGATTGTTAATCTGACTACCTAAAAATGTAAAACTTTTATACATCAAGAAATATCATAAAAGCAGGAGAATGGATAAAAATTAGAAAATCAAGAAATATCATAAAAGCAGGAGAATGGATAAAAATTAGAAAATCACTGTTTTTCAACCTCTAATGGATCTAAAATGATCATTAGTAGATCCTAAAACCATTAGGGAAAAGGTTGATGGTGAACTTTATAGTGGATGGATTAGGTTGACAATACCTGAAACCGCTGATCATTTTCAACATTATGATACATGAAATAACAAAACGTTATGTTTCTTCTGATTTGATTCAAAGTACACAACACCACAGTGAAGTATTCTTGTAAAAGAATTGACCCTGTGCTAAGAACATGCAATGGAGAAAGGAAAGTCTCTTCAATAAATGGTGTTGGGAAAACTGGACAGCCACATGCAAAAGAATGAAAGTGGACCATGTGCTATCGCCATTCACAAAAATTGACTCAAAATGGATCAAAGACCTGAAGGTGAGACCTGAAACTATAAAACTCATAGAAGAAAATATAGGCAACACACTATTTGACATTGGTTTTAAAGGAATCTTTTCAGATGACATGCCTACCCAGACTAGGGAAACTAAAGAAAAAATAAACAAGTGGGACTTTATCAGATTAAAGAGCTTTTATAAGACAAATGAAACCAGAATCAAGATGAACAGACAACCCACCAGCTGGGAGAGAATATTTGCAAAACATACATCTGACAAGGGGTTGATCTCCATAATATATAAAGAACTCACACAATTGAACAACAAAAAAACAACCCGATCAAAAAATGGGCAGAGGAAATGAACAGACACTTCTCCAAGGAAGATATACAGATGGCCAACAGGCACATGAAAAGATGCTCAACATCACTAATCATCAGGGAAATGCAAATCAAAACAACACTAAGATACCACCTCACGCCTGTTAGAATGGCTGTAATCACCAAGACAAAAAACAACAAATGTTGGAGAGGATGTGGAGAAACAGGAACCCTCATACACAGCTGGTGGGAATGCAAACTGGTGCAGCCTCTATGGAAAACGGTATGGAGATTCCTCAAAGAATTAAAAATAGAGATGCCCTATGATCCAGCCATCCCACTACTGGGAATCTATCCAACGCACCTGAAATCAACAATCCAAAGAGGCTTATGCACCCCTATGTTCATTGCAGCATTATTCACCATAGCCAAGAAGTGGAAGCAACCTAAGTGTCCCTCGACAGAGGATTGGATTAAGAAAATGTGGTATATATATACAATGGAATACTACTCAGCCATAAAAAAAGACAAAATCGTCCCATTTGCAACAACATGGATGGGCCTGGAGCGTATTATGTTAAGTGAAATAAGCCAGAAAGAGAAAGACAAACACTGTATGATCTCACTCATATGTGGAATATAAACCAACACATGGACAGAGAAAACTGGACTGTGGTTACCAGGGGCAGTGGGAATGGGGGGTGGGGGGTGGGCACAAGGGGTGAAGGGAGTCATATATATGGTGATGGACAAACAAAAATGTACAACCCAAAATTTCACAATGTTAGAAACCATTAAAACATCAATTAAAAAAAAAAAAGGAATTGACCCTGAATCTAATGAAACCTTTAGATCTAGCTCTCAGTGTGTAAGCGATGTAGGGGAATAGCAAAAGATGTTAAACAACACCACAGGAGTACAATCAGCCCATGTACGAGAGTGAGAGTTTCTATAGGTCAAGTGTGTTTGTTTTTCCAGGGGATAAATGATATGAAAAGGTTAAAAAAAATAAAAGAGGGGTACTTGTTACAGGTTAAAGGAGACTTTTTTACATCATTTTGTTATAGGTTAAAGGAGAAATATCAATATTGACCATATGCAATGTGTGGATCTTGTTTGGTTGCTAATATAAATAACCCAAATATAAAGGGAAATTTTTAAAAAATTTGACCTTGTACATTTGAACAAATTTGAACAAATTTGAAATTTGGGCTAGTAGATGATATTGTTGGCTTTATTGGATGTGAAAGAGATATTGTAGTTAAGTTTCTTATTGTATTTAAGTCCTTATAAGAATGAGATATAAGGATCAACGTATTTTGGATAGAGTGGTATGATGTCTGTGATGTGCTCTAAAAGTGGAAAATCTTGATAATCGTTTGAACAGGGTAAAGGGTACAGAGGAATTCATTTGGCTGTTTTCTTTGCTTTTTTGTGTATCCAAAAATACTCATTAAACAGTTACCAAAAAAAAATAGAAACGTCATAAACAAAATTTCACTTGTAGCACATAGCTTGTGTTTGAAGTGAGACCATCATAAGCCACGCTCTTTATTGGGTGCAAGTCTGCGGTTTATGAGTGGTGTCACATAAAGAGGCATCAAAGTCGTTTTATTTGTATAGCATGTTTCCTAGCTGTATCTGTTAGACCTGTGTAACTCTTCCAC
Source organism: Diceros bicornis minor (assembly GCF_020826845.1). NCBI lineage: Eukaryota > Metazoa > Chordata > Mammalia > Perissodactyla > Rhinocerotidae > Diceros > Diceros bicornis. Next base: position 5,087,981 of record NC_080761.1, read on the forward strand.
TTCTAAGGAGGCACACCTTGATCCATAGTCTCACTAAGGCTATATGAGAAGGAAGAAGGGCAGTTCTTCAGAGCAAAAGTGGGGTGCATATATATTAAAAGAATAGGAAAAGGATACTAGGTGGGAAAAAAGAACAGATATCCACTACCTTTCACTTGTTGGTTACTTGGGACATTCAAACCTACTGCTTTCCACACGGAACTTTTAAAACACTTCCAACTAACATAATTTAGCTCTCTATTCCTTCAAAAAGGGAGGTAATCCAAAGTAATGCCTGGTTAACGCATCTAGCTTCAAGTCCAGGAGTTCTGGATAATGTCAGTTCCTCTTCCCATCTCTGTTATCTTCTGTAAATTATAGACTTTAGAAAATTTATCTACTAATAATATACTCTATATATGCAATAGTAGGAGAGGGGAAAAATGAAAGAGAAGGGAATTTTTAAAAATTATATGACATAGCAAGCAAGACAGATACAGATAGTGCCCAAAAACCTCACTCATGCATTTTGACCAAAAAAGCGTAATTTGCACATGATGGTAGAGTGCTGCTGGGCACACCCAGCTTTGTGGCTTGGAAGATCAGTCCAGTCACTGAGGCCTGCCATTCACTTTTCCCAGAATCCAGATCTTCCACACACTTTAAACAGCACTGGATCTGCTGGGTCTTATGAGCTCAGTGGCAGAGCATTTCAGCGTGGACCAGCTGTGCAGTGATTGTTGCTCTGGCCGTACCCAGATTTTCTCATTGCCCGGCAAATGGGTAAAGGCAGATAAATGGTCTAAAACCCATGTAGTATATGTTGTCTTCAGAATCTCAAAGATTTCAGCCAGGCATTTTGCCTCTTAGCAGGTGTAAGGTACAGCAATTATCATTCACTTTATTTTTTGTTTGTTTATTATTAATTTTGAGTCAGGAATTAGTATACATGGTGTTCAATAGAAAAGTTACAAAAAGGTGTACAGTGAAACCTAAGTTCCTTTCCTGCACTTATCATCAACCTACCCAGGTCTCCATACTGGAGGCAACCACTGGTACTAGTTTCTTATGTATTCTCATTTTAAAGGGCATATCCTGACTTGGCACAGACCATTGTATCACAAGAAACTTCTTGAAACAGTGGCAGGCCCTGTATGTTCATGGGATTTATATCCCACCATCTGGAATACAAGCAAGGCACGTGTATTTTCCTACTCTTCAGATTCTGTCAGCCTGATATCTTCAATATGGTAGACCAGTGTAATGTGCTGTGTCCTGAGTTGATATCTCTGAGACAGGTGAAAGTGAACTGCTTTCTCATGTCCTCAGTTTATCCCAATGGTGAAATGCATTTACCAACTATATAACTGCATTCTAGGTGCCAAGGGTGGTATTCATTTGCTCCAGTTAGGAACCACATCTAAAAGTGCAGCAGTGGACTTGAGTTGGAGTCACCATTTGATTATCTTTATGATAGCTTAATATCATTGACTAAGACCCATTGGCCCCTCATTTGGGGAGGTAGGGTTCTCTGCAAATCACCAAATTTTTTTTGATAGCCCAGTGGCTTTTACTCTGCCATTCCTACTAGAAGAGTATAGTGAGTCAGGGCAATACCTCATTGATCTGTATTACCTTTTTGTTCCATGGACTTCTGCTTTCCAATTTCCTAGTATGAACAGAAGTTTCACTGCAATTTCCGTTGCCTTGGCCCAGTAGCCGTTCTAAATTCCCCTCCTTTCTCCAAAGGTCTGTTGTCTACAGCCCACTATCTGGTATCAGTTTGTATTATATACCCAATCAGTATCAGACAATATCAGTTTGTGTTCTTTGACTGAAAATCATAGAAAGCTACAGTGGTTAATTTAAGAAAGAAAAAAAAGAATTTATTGGCAGGTCCCTGGGTAAGCTGCCAGAATTAAAGAGAGAGGTGAAAAGCCATTCCTTATTGAGGACATGACATAGGGTAGCTCCAGGGATCTAGACTAAGAGAGTCTTGGAATGACTTAGTTCCATCCTATGTCAATCTACTGAAGATTCAGATTCCCAGCAGAGAGTCTAGTTTGTGTAACTTGAATCATCATCCTACGCCTGGGCTGATGCACAGGTGCCTTGATTAATAGTTAACCAAGACTTGGGGAATGGAGGAAAGGTACTTTCCTAAAGGAAAAGTGAGACGTAACCAAAAGAAAGGAGGAGGAATGCTAAACAGGCAAAACCAACAGATGCCCATTCCAGAGTGTTCAGCTTAGGTAAGTGTTTCTTAGTAGGGGCATCAGTGTTTCAAGTAGAGGGCCTTTGGGGGAAGATCATTTTTGTTTGTGAGCTGCTGTCCCAGTGCATTGCAGTATGTTCAGCATCTCTGGCCCCTGGGCATTACATGCCAGCAGCACCCCCGCTGCTACCATCACAAGCAGGGCACCACCCTTTTCCCAACCACTACCATCTCCTCACTCCACCTCCCCCTCCCCAGATAGGCTATGGAATAGAGCATCCAGGACCACTGCACTGCATGATCCCTAAAACTTTTTCCATTTAAAACAATCAGATGCATTTCCATTGGTAAGCCTAAGGTTGTTTGTAATTTTGTTAAAATAATGTTTCTTGTCTCTTCTATCAAAAAGTTCTTCATTTTAGTGTCTCCAAATATCTAAACTGACCTGCGTCTGAAGCCATATGGAATATATGAGAAATTCGTCAATTTGTTTCTTCAGTTTATTTCTTTGTTTAAGGGCACAGACTTTAGAGCCAGACTCTCTGAATTCAAATGCCACAGTCGTAGCTGTGCTATTTACTAGCAGTTACTTCCTTTGGGCTTTTACATAATCTTACTTTAGGTAATTACATAATTTCTCTGTGCCTCTGTAAAATGAGGATAATAGTACCCATTTCATAGGGTTGCTGTGAGGATTAAATTAGCTAGTATGTATAAAGCATTTAATATATTGCCAAGAGCATAGTAATTATATGTATGTATAAGCTATTACTATATTTTTAAAATGGGATATTAATAATTGTTTCACATAGTTTTAAAATACCTTTAAAATTTTCTATTTTGGAGAGTTACCTTTTAAAAATTAAATTGCTCTACCTGGAAAAGCATTTTGTTATGACGTTTCGCTTAGAACTATACTTTGAAAAGTTTCAGTAAATTATTCATTTCTTCATTCAATATTTATGAGTATTTGCCAGGCATGTGCCACAGTCTAGGAAGATAGGGAATGTACATAACAGTGGAGGCAGCAGTAACTGAGTCAACAAGTGCGTGCCCAGGGTAATTACTGATGTGATGAGAGTTGTGGAGGAATCAGCAGAAAGACCTGGAAGCAGGGAAGGGTTTAGTGTGTTGGTAAAACAGATGACAGGCCTGGACTGGACTGTGATCAGCTGGGGAGAGGCAACATGGCAGGTAGAGGGTGTTCTGGAGCTACGTTTGGCAGGGCCTTGTAGACACTGGTAAGGAGCTGTTATCTTTTCTACACGGGTTTGGGATTTCTTTCCAAGGAAGCTATTGAAGAGGGGCTTTAAGCTGGAGTATTCTAGGTCTGATTTACATTTGGGGAAGTTGTTTTTGTCAACTGTGTGGAGAGTGAATTGCAGAGGTACAGGTGGGACCAGTAGAAGACTCTAGGAAAGAAATGGATGGGGAAGAGATTGGATGATGGCAGTGGAGTTTGAAAGAAGTGGATGAAGTTGAATCAAATCACACGTATTTATTTTGGAGGTAGAATTGGCAGGTATTTGTGATGGCTTGGATGAGAGAACAATGAGAGAAAGGGAGGAATCGGACAACGCCTAGATTTTTGGCTATTATGCCATTTGATAGTATGCATATATTCTCTTTATTAACCTTTTATTTTATTTTAACACGGTCCTTTTCAAAACTAAATTTTTAGTATCATTTTGAAACTTTCATCTTTCTGGTCTAGGTTTTTTTGCACTGCAGCCAAATTGTACAATCTTAAATTTTTTTTTGTTTTCCTGTTTCGTACTGAGAACTTCCTTTATTGATGTTTTTGGCATTTAGTTGGGACCATTTTATCTGTTAATTGTTGCTGCTGAAGATTTAAACTCATTTGTCACTTATAGAGTAGTCTTTTGAAGTTAGATAGCTAGTATCATCCCTGCCTCAGGAAAGTATGAGTCTGTAAAAGCCTGTGCCTGTGAGAAACAGCCCTCCCTTCTCTGTCTGGGTGCTTCCCATGGATGAGCATGGCTAGAAGCTGGGATGGTGGTGGGGCACCTGGAGTTTATTTACGTAGCTCTGCTTGAGGCACACGCTCACTGCATAGCTTCATTATTCTTTTCATCATGTGCTCTAGGTGTGGTAAGTCAGGTTTATGAGTTTTTATTTTCTTTCACTTAGGACTAGTACACCTCCTCAATAATTAGAGTTTATCGTGTTTTACTAAAATATGATTTCTTCTTGTGAATGGAGATCAAGCATATACAGCAGTCTTAAATTATGCAAAGTGTTCAAACTGATGCATGTGGAATGAATTATTTTACTTTTATCTAAGAAATGAAGAGAAACTAGGAAGAAAATTAAGTAAACAGTAATGCATAGAGATTTTTTCTTTTACATCTAAATGAGAAGCCAGAAATGCATGTAAAACATAAGAACTTCAAAAACATTTCTTAGACACAGACTATTATTAAACACTCATTGATGTTTTTGATTTCCCATTACATTAAAATACTCAAATGAACTTTGTATTCAGAACATTTAAAAATAGCTCAATCTTAAAAAGATATAAAGTATTATCAGCTGTGCTTTTTGTATGTAATTAGCATGTGCCTGTAGAGGTATAATGACTTTAGTGTAATGATATTACTCAAAAAGTTCAGATGGTAGAAATTGGAGCTACAGCTGGGTGACACATTTTAAAATAATTCAAAGATGACTCCTCAGAAGACATGCTATTTTAGTCCCTTGTAATTCCCCCCTCACTCATCAGTGGATCGTGAAGGCACTAATAAAAGACACTTGTTAAATGTTTCATTTTTCCCCTTATAGGTTTGATGCGTGCTTGCTGTTTCCCTCAGTGCTCCGCAGGCCACTGGGAAGGTACATCACCTTTTCCCTTTTTCTGAGATGGCTCAAAACTCAGCAGGCCTTTCTTCTGATTATCAGTTTTGGATGCAGAAGCTTTCTGTATGGGACCAGGCCTCCACTTTGGAAACCCAACAAGACACCTGTCTTCACCTCCCTCAGTTCCAGGAGTTCCTGAGGCAGATGTATGAAGCCTTGAAAGAGATGGTAAGTAGTGGACCAAAATAATGAAGTTATTTTGTGACATCAGGGACTCTTTACCAGATTTCACCAGGCCTGAATGCTATCCAGGGTCAAGGACTTGTGGTATTGACCTAATGTGTTGACGGATTAGAAAGACAAATTACCCCTAGGTTATGCAGACAGGAAGTGTTTTCCTAGTCTCTGATTTATTGTGACTTCAGTCTTTTCTTCTTGATTAGTTATATTGTCACATGAGACTTCCTGACCAATCAGATTGTTTTTAAATAAATAAAACTTGGACACTTGCTGTCAGGTAGTAATTGGGGTTCTTTTAAAGGCCTTTGCATCTCTTAAATATTGATAAGTTTGCTGAAATGCTTATTACCCTTTCCTCAACCCTATTCTAAAGTGGGCTCTACTAAGAGATGGTAAATATTAAGATCTTTTCTTATAAAAATTTTAAGTGGTCTTTTCTGGTGAATATTAAGCTTTTGAGTGTCTTCACTATTGTTAGATAAGATACTGTGTTCAAAATTTGATATATTTTTATTTTGACATGATTTCTTATTTTTATTACAATAGATTTTTTTATGAATTAACGTGTTTGCATATTATGAAAATATTATTTGTTTTGTACTTATTTTCTAATTTCAAAATGAAAAGCAGGGGCCAGCCCACTGGCATAGTGGTTAAGTTCACACCCTCCGCTTCGGCAGCCCAGGGTTCTCAGGTTCGGATCCTGGGCAAGGACCAATGCACCACTCATCAAGCCATGCTCTGGCGGCGTCCCACATACAAAATAGAGGAAGATGGGCACAGATGTTAGCTCAGGGCTAATCTTCCTCAGCAAAAAGAGGAGGATTGGCAATGGATGTTAGTTCAGAGCCAGTCTTCCTCACAATAAAAAAAGAAAAATGAAAAGCAAAATTGTCATTTAACCTAGGTGTTCTTGTGTTATACTTTTCTTCCTTTAATCAAAGAAGCAAGTAGGAAATTTGAAGAATAATTTATGATGATATCAGTTCACATGTCTTTAGAAACCAGAAGAAAAGAGAACAGTCTGTATGAATAAACAATGCTAACTTTTAAAATTGTTTTTTTGTAACAAAACTTTTGTAACTTGACCTTAAAGTGGTCCCAGAAAATCTAGGACTGGCCTTGATGCTCAGACAAATGTGAGGAATTTATTGTTGCAGCAGTAGGAAATGTCTGTTGTTTCAGCTTATGTGCACGTTATCTCAGTTTGGTCTTATTTTTGAACTTTCTTGAAAGGTAAAGAAGTGGGAAAAAGGCAAGTTGTACAACAGCATGTATATTTTTTAATGTTAAGCAGTTTTCTATTTGGTTCACCTTTTTTTATGTCAGGTTTTGGGTTGTTGTAGACTGAGTATAATGTCATTTAGCATATAGTAATCAAAATAGTAATAAACAGATATATATCTTTATGCTTTGGCTGCTTTTATTTCTTTTTACAAGTTTCAGAGTTCTTGTCCTCCTAAACCTTCTTTGAAATAGCTCTACTGGAGCTGAGTTAGGAACCTCTTTTATTATGTTAGAATAAAAAATCAGAATGAAGATATGGGATTATATAATATTAATCACCCATACTGTTTTTTTCACTATTTTGTAGTCTGTTATTTTTAAATGAAGTAGCCTTTCCTGACTGTTAAGTATGAGTAAAATAAAGTTAATTTTGTAACAAAAGTGATTTTACCTAAATGTAACCTAGTCTAAGGATGAAGTAAGGTGAATGCTTGTTAAACTTTATTTGAATTACTTACCTAAAGATCTTCTCTAATCCTTTTTTTCCTACTTTTCTAAAATACATACTAAACAAGAAGCATTCAAGCTCCCTCAACCTGTAGTGTCAGTTCAGTCTTTCTGAGTTGCATAGTGTCCCTTTACTGACCAAAACATAATTTTCTTTTACAGGATTCAAATACAGTTACTGAAAGATTCCCTACAATTGGTCAACTGTTGGCAAAAACTTGCTGGAATCCTTTTATCTTAGCATATGGTAAGAATCTATAGCAAGCCCTCTTGAAATACGAACTTCTAACAATAATTTTAATCTTTGTGTTGTTAACAAAATACAGAGCTTTAAATTATAAACTTTTCTCCTCTTTTTCATGGAACAACTAATCAAATTGTATTCATTGTTCCGTTACAAAAATGGCATCCTTTATTGTTGTCCATGTATGTTTGTGTATGTTTATGTAGATACACATGCACATGCACACACATGTAGATCTGTAGGAAAAGAGAACTCCTTGTATTAGAGGGCAGAAATTCCCAGGTGATTATCATAACCTCATTTTTAGTTCAGTGTAAAATGGTTATAATAATGAAATAATCTCTTGTTTCACAATTTCATATTAACTCACATACTGTTTTCCATGTGTAAAATCATTCTTCAGAATCTGAATCCTGCCATGGTTCTGCCATTATTTAGGGGTGACATTTTGGTTTTACCCATGGTTAAGAGGAATCTGGGAACACTCTGTGGGAGATGTTCCTTCACTGACCTCCTGCCTACCTGTCCAACCTCATTTCCTGTTTAATCCTCTACAGACACAACACATGCATTGAGCCAGGTCAAATTACTAACAGTGCCTGAAGGCATGTGATGTCAGGGCTTGTGACATGCAATTCTTTTTGCCTGGAAATCTGTTCTCATCTCTTCTCCTCTTAAACTTTCTTTAAAATAGCCTTGCTGGGGCTGAGTTAGAAACCTCTCTTAGTGTCTCTGTAGCTTAGTGTCTCTCTTAATTATAACAGTTACTACACTGTTTTATAATTGTTGGTTTGCCTATCTGATGCCCTTTAAGACTGAATGCCTCTCAAGGACAGGAACTGTGGTTTTAGTTCTCTTTCTTGTCCTAGGGCCTAGCATAGAGTGGAGCAGGCACATCCAAAGGTGCACAGTTTAGCTAATGTAATATTTATTTTTCATATTTTTTAAAGTCAAATACTAATTGCATAATATAATGATAGTAAAATAAAAAATAAAATGAATATTCCCCTTTGATATTTTAAAGAATTATACAATATCTCTTTCCTAGCCTGTCATAAGTCATTTTAAGAAGCATGAACTAGGTGGGGAAGTGACAACATCCACATTTGGTCTCATGAACATACATGCATGGGTGCACTGCACACACTCAAACTCACCTGCCCACCCTCATCTATTCCTCTTCCTCTCCACTTATGCTGCTTGCTTCCTCTTTCCCCTTGAGCTGACTCTTCCCCCCTCAACTCACTTAGCTTGTTCAAGTTCTTGATCTAAGATGGCAAAGCCATCACTGTATTTGCACACCAGGGCCGCACTTACCTGCCCTGAGTTTATATGTTTCAGCTAGGCCAGTGTTTATCAAACATCTTTGACCAGAAATACATTTTCTGTACATGTGTATATGTACATATACATTCATACACATACACTTATACACACAGGCGCATACACACACATTTCAGAAAAGTATGTTTATTTTTATTATGTGCAACCATATTCACTATCCTATTTTTTTTTTTTTTTTTTTTTTTTTTTGTGAGGAGATCAGCCCTGAGCTAACATCCGCCAATCCTCCTCTTTTTTTTTGCTGAGGAAGACGGCCCTGGGCTAACATCTGTGCCCATCTTCCTCCACTTTATATGGGACGCCGCCACAGCATGGCTTACCAAGCAGTGCGTCGGTGCGCTCCCGGGATCCGAACCAGCGAACCCCGGGCCGCCGCAGCGGAGCGCGCGCACTTAACCGCTTGCGCCACCGGGCCGGCCCCTTCACTATCCTATTTTAAAAATGGTCTTCATCACCCAAAACTGATTTCACAGCCTACTGATGGATCATGACCAAAAGTTTGAAAAACATTGAGCTGGGCCGATGATACTGATGGCGGGAGAAAGGAAGAGAAACTGTTGAATTTCCTCCATTTAAAGTCACCATCCATTGTTAGATACTTCATGGATTGAATAACTGCTTTTTAGAAAAAAGAAATACTATGCCCTTTAAGTGTATATGGTGGATGTAAGACACATCCCTAATTCAGAAATGTTAAAATGTGGGAAAGTTTGTGTTGTAGAATTGAAGAAGTAGATTGAGAGGCATTGCTCATTTTGTGCTGGGCCTGCTCTCTGTGGATTGTGTAATAGATCTGAGTTCTTGATGATAGTCTTGCAGAATAGGCAGTTATGAATTAGAGTAAATAAGTCACTTTCCAGAAACTATGAACCTTACGAAAACATGTTAATTCATAAAAATATCTATTGTAATAAAAATAAGAAATCACGTCACAATGAAAATATATCAAATTTTGAGCACAACAACTTATCTAACAATAGTGAAGACACTCAAAATCTTAACATTCACCAGAAAAGACCACTTAAAGTAATCAGAGCTGGGATCCCGCCCCTCTGAAGCCCATGTTGTTATAATGATCTGCCCCTGTGGATCACACTGTCATGGTTGAGTGTTCCAGTCCTGGCTTTACCACCAGCCAGCTTCACATGCATGTATATATTCACTGGACAGGTATTTACCAAGTTTTTTTTGCGTGTGCCAGGCTCTATGAAAACATGGCTCACAATTTCTGCCCCCCGGAAGCTTCCAGTCAGGGAGAAAGGAGACCTAACATGATCAGCTGAACTCAGCGTGATGGTTGGTGGTGTGGAGCTCTGAACGAGGAGCTAGGGGAAGGAAAGTTGCACAGTGGAGGTCGTGCTGGGGCTGACTCTTGGAGGATAGTAGGTAAAATGGGATTTTCTAAGACAAGCCACTGAACTCACTGGGTCTCAGATTCCTTATTTGTAAAAGAGAGGCTGGACTGATTTGTCCCTATGGCCTAAAATTTGTGTCTGTCTGTGATCTTTCCTTAGCACCTTATCACCATTACACTGGCCCCTTCTGACAACCAGAAACAAACTCTCCATCTCTTTCTGTTTCAATGCTTATGTTATGTTTTGAACTACCCATTAAATTTGTTTCCTGTTTGAGGTCCGCCTTTGGTTCTGGGATCACAGAGGAGACTGACAGGCACAGAACTCCATGAGTAATCAAGTCTTGCCTGTGTTGCCACCGTTGTTTTACTAGTTGGGCACTTTCTTCCAGAGAAGGATCTTTTCTTATGGTTATATAATATCAAAAGTACTTTTTAAATACGGTAACAGTAAACAATTTCCATCAAGGAAAGGAGTAAGTCTTCCATAAGGTTAAGTCAAAACAGGATCAGAAGTAAGGATAATAAAGAAGGAGGAAGAATTTGGAAATGAAAAAACACCACAAAGAGAAGAGAACAAATAGATAATAGGAAAGGAGAGAACACCTTTTATTCATTGCTGTTCTCTGCAAAATTACAGCCTTCACCTCCTTGGAGCTGTGGCTGCATGGTTCTAGGTCTGCCCTCATGATTAACGTAACAGCTAGTTCTCTTGTCCGGACTATTTGTTTTCTATGCTATGTAACAATTTGCCCCCAAACTTGGCAGCTTAAAACAACAAATATTTATTGTCTCAAAAAAAATGCTGCCTTCACACTTTTAAACATAGAATTAAAGTTTAAAGAATTAATTTGGCTTTCATTTGGAATTTCAGTTCAAGATATCAAAAAATAAAATATTAGGTGGCAAATGTATGTTGGTATATTTTTTTCCCTTCCATTCTTTTTTAGAATCCCAATTTGCACTAAGATCTGCTGTCAGTGACAGTCCCCATGATGAATCCTGGGCAGTGTCCCATCCACTTAACTGCCCTGCAGGATGCTCCAGCACCAGGGATGGGCCTGACAGATGCTGTTCCCTGTAGAGTGCTGGTGGCACTCATGAATAACAAGTGATGGCTTGCATCCTTAAATCCCTAAAGCAAAGTAAGCTCGTTAGCAATGCATTGCAGTGCATTGATTCTGGGTAAAGAAAGGCACCACCTGAAGGTTGGGTGAAAGTTTCTCTGGCTCTTTTTCTTTTTGAGAGAAAAATAAAAAATAATACACTTGTTGAATTAAATGTGCAGAATGACTCAACACCTGGGGAAAACGCCCATCTTTTGGATTCTTTTAGATTTAAACTCCATAAACTAACATTTTCTTTCTTCTTCGTTGTCTTTTTTCTTTTTAGTGGCAAGTGTCTGATTTTTGGTAATGCTCCTCATCAGGTTGTATTCTTTTTAACACGGGAAGCTGCTTGTGTAAGCATATCATTGGATGTGTCTGTCACGCTTGTGACATGAAGATAGTTAAAATTGCTTCTCATATTTAAAGCATAGGAAGTACAACAGTCACATTTTTAATCAGTGGCATTGGTTCAACCTGAAGAACCCTAGGATCTTCAGAGGTTAAATTATATGATTCTTGAAATAAGCTGATCTCAGGCAAGCCAATGATGTATTTGAGCTCATAAAAACTAGGAAAAAATGAATATCCCTCAGAATAACTCTTGATAAAGTTTATTCAGAGATGTTAGTTATTAGCAGAACATAAGCTTATGGATGTTAATGGGGAAAAATGGGTTTAAAATTACTATTAGCATCCTTTGGTATGTGGTTGAAAATGCCGGGGTAGCTTGCTGTAGTTTGTATTTTCCTTATTTCTTGTTAATTAAGCCCTTAGAAATGCTCTATTTATGAGACAGCAGAAGATAACAAGGTAAAAGGCATCAAGTGATTCTGCAGAAGAGTGAGTCCAGGTGCTGGGTTTCCTCAGGCTTACCTCCATGGCCTTGTGATCAAGTTCACAGAAAACTAGTGGCTCTAGCTTGGCTCTAGTACGGGTACTGACGTCTTCAGTTTTTAGCCTTCATTTTTGCTTCTCAGTTGTGTTATAAAATCTCCAACTTGAATGGACTCAGTTACCAAACAAGGAAAAAGAAAATGGCTCACCAAGCACATGTTCCCGCCAAATACAAGATTTCAGAGGTCAGCACTGACATCACATATTTAGTAAAGTTTTACATTTTAGAGTAAAGAATACGGAGCATGTAAAAAGCTTCTATTTTGTCCAAACTGTTTGGTATTAAAGAGAATATATTTTAAAACAATCCTTTGTGTTAAATTTATTTTTAACAAGTGAGGGTATTTTGGCAAATGAGAAAATTAAAGGATTAAATCAGAAGTATTGACTACTGCCTATAGCAGTTACGTTGCCTTAACAACGTTGAAATTACTAATGATTTGAAGTGTAAAATAAAGAACTGATCCTGAGAACAACCCAGTTCTTTTAGTTCTTTCCATCATTCTCTTTTGGCTTTAAAAATTGCTGCTGTAACAGAAAGGGGATTGACCGCACACGGCTAAGCATAAGTGATCCTGAACCCACAAGAAGAAAAAACTCCACAAAGTTAAGTTTCACACGTGGTCCTGGATGCTTGTTCTGTGAACTTAGCAGTTTTGGGTTTTCCTAAAATATAATAAATATATTTCCTTTAAATATAATGTTTACAAATTTTTTATATCGATTATCTTTTCTTTCTAATTGATACAACATACTCATTTTAGTTTTCCTTTTTGCAGATGAAAGCCAAAAAATTCTAATATGGTGTTTATGTTGTCTGATTAACAAGGAACCACGGAATTCTGGAGACTCGAAACTTAACTCCTGGACACGGGTAAGAATAAATCTTGCCCTGCACTGCTTTGAATTAAATTGTTTAAAGGTGCGGCTTTGACAGTCCAGTTCTATGATGGTTTAGAAACTTTTTCAAACACACCCTTCACTGTTACATTATCTTGCTGGGTGTAAAGTTATTCAAGAGATTTCGTTTTTGTTTGATTGTGAATTCCATAAGAGATCGATCCTTAGGGTGAACTTTCCCAAGCCTGCAAGACTTAATGTTGAGTGGTTTTAGAAAGTTACTTTCAGGTAATTGAAAGAATGTACTCTCTTTCCTTCTGGCAATTGCTGTCCTTCAAAAAATTGTTTCTCCCTACCAATCTGGTTTAAATAATTATATAATTCCTCTCCAGGTACTTCTCTGCCTCTCTCAGAATCTGTTCTGTAGTAAAACTAAAATTCAAAAGTGCCCTGGGAACAGCAGTCTCTCTTTTGTGTCCTAAAGTGGTGCCCGGGCCACTGTGCTCAGACTAGCACCTGCTGCTTACACCGTCAAATGGGTTACCTAGCTGTGCTAGTCCAGATAGTTGACAGCTTCCTGAATTCCCTGTCTGTTCCTTGCTTCCTCTTGAAGGGCGAGCACAAGTTGGAGAATGTTGTAAGGCTGGGCCGTGGCTGCCCTCGCCATCAGCAAGTTGGCTGTTCTTGTCTTACCCCCACTGTCCTGCTGCAGTAACCCCATGGGCTCGCTGATGCCTGTCATGCTCCATTTAGTGTGCATGTGGTTCAAGTTAGCTACTTAGTGTTATGAAATCACCGCCCAGATTAATGCATATGGTTTTGTCTATCAGTTTGACTGGTGATATCACTCCATTCGCTGCTTTTTACCTTTTCTTTGTTTAATACAAAATTGCTGACAGAAATGACAAAGACAGTATTAGTACTTTTCTGTTAGATTGGAAGAATTGAAGGCACGACAGAAGTGAAAAGGGTTGTGTGAGGGTAGGAAAGATTGCAAAATTTAATTAGAAGGAAGATTAATGTAAAGAGCTGAAGAAAGGAACTGATAAGTAAAATTAGGGAAGAAAAGGTATAAAAAACAAGGCTATAGAAATAGAATAACATATTTAGTCTTTAATTTTTTAAGTCATTTCATATCATAATCATCAATGATTATTTAGGATATATTTTTTATTGGCTAACTCATTAAGTCCTGAAATAGGCCATCTAATAAAGTATTTTTAGAGTGACTGGGTTAACTTTCTTCATTTAACTCATGACTTTATTAGCCTGTTTTTAAATTTTATTCTATGAGTTTCCCTTATTTAATACTGTGTCCCTTTTTCTCTAGGTACTTATTAAGTATAGCACAGGGCGGTAAAGTTAAAACACTCAATTCCTACCTTCAGGGAATTCACAGACTGGTAAGCAGATCATTCCAAGGCAGTGTGATTGGGTTATTGGTAAAGCTGTGTATAGGTGTGATAGTGACACAGAGGAGGGACACTTGTTCAGACTTGAGGGTTTGGAGACGTTTTCTGGGGGAGGTGATATATCAGCTGAGTTATGAAGGATGACTAGGAGAGCAGGTATAGAGTTTTAGGAAGGATATTTCTGTCGACAGAAAGAGCACGTGCAAAGCATAGTGGTAAGGAAGCAAATCTTGTATTCAGGGAACTGCAGGTGCTTAGATATTCCTGCGCTTGGGATTTTGTAGGGTTGATGATGAAGCATAAAGCCTTATGTATCATTATAAGAAGGTTTTATTTTATCTTGAAGGCAGTGGGGAAACCACCAAAGTGTTTTAAACAGAGAAATCATGTGGCCAGGTGTGAGTTGTAGAAACTTAATAGCAAAAGAAAGTTGATTTGGAAGGGGGCAAGGATAGCACTTTGGAAACTATTGTGATAAAAGTGAGAAATCGTGAGGGCCTGAATGAAATGGAGAAGAGGCGCCAGATTTATGATATTAATGAGGTAAATCTCCAGAAGATGTAATGACAGAGTGCAGATGTGCTTAGGTGTAGATGGAGTTGAACATCACGTTCTCAGGAGAGCGAGCGCGTTTGCACATAGAGGGTTGACAGTCCTCAGGGTATGGAACAGTGGAAGCCTTGGGTGAGGGTGAGATCCATCACCCAGGGATAGAACCTAGTGTGGGGAGGGGATGGGGCCTAGGGACAACGTTGGGAGACACTTGCATTTACGGAGTGAGTGGAAGAATGAGCTACACTGTAAACTAAAACGAGGGAGTCAAACAAGTAGAAGGAGAAAAGCAGCAGTGTTTTTAGAAGGAATGAGTAGTCATTCACATTTAATGCTGTAGCACTGCTCGGTCCAATAGAAATAAAATACATACGACATAGGTGATTTTAAGTTTTCTAGTAGCTGCTTTAAGAAATGTAAAAAGAAATAGGTGAAATTAAATTTAATAATATATTTATTTAACCCAATGTATCCAAAACACTTCTTTCAACATATAATCAATATAAAAATTAATGAGATTTTTATAATCTTTTTTTCATAGTAAGTCATTGAAATTCAGTGTGTATGTTACACTTACATCTACATGTTACACCTTAACTCAGATGCTAAATTTCAATGGAAATTGTTGATCTGTATTTAGATTTCATGAAATTTGCAGTTGAAAAAATAGGTTCACATACCCATATTATTCCAAAGAAACTTAAAATGAATCAAGTGTCAGTTTTTAAATTTAAATTTAATTAAATTTTTTTGATGGAGGAAGATTCACCCTGACCTAACATCTGTTGTCAATCTTCCTCTTTTTGCTTGAGGAAGATTAGCCCTGAGCTAACATCTGTGCCAGTCTGCCTCTATTTTGTATGTGGGTCACCACCACAGCATGGCCACCGACGAGTGGTGTAGGTCCATGCCCAGGAACTGAACCCGGGTTGCCAAAGCGGAGTGTGCCAAACTTACCCACTATGCCACAGAGCTGGCCTTAAATTTAATTCAAATGTAAAGAATTAAAAATTCACTTCCTGGGGGCTGGCCCCATGGCTTAGCGGTTAAGTGCGCGGGCTCCGCTGCTGGCGGCCCGGGTTCGGATCCTGGGCGTGCACCGATGCACTGCTTCTCCGGCTGTGCTGAGGCCGCGTCCCACATGCAGCAACTAGAAGGATGTGCAACTATGACATACAACTATCTACTGGGGCTCTGGGGGAAAAAATAAATTAAAAAAAAAAAAATTCACTTTCTGGGGCTGGCCTGGTGGTGCAAGTGCGGGTGCTCCACTGCGGCGGCCCGGGGTTTGCCAGTTAGGATCTCGGGCACACACCGACGCACCGCTTGGCAAGCCATGGTGTGGCGGCATCCCATATAAGTGGAGGAAGATGGGCATGGATGTTAGCCCAGGGCCAGTCTTCCTCAGCAAAAAGAGGAGGATTGGCAGATGTTAGCTCAGGGCTGATCCTCCTCACCAAAAAAAAAAAAAAAAAAAATTCACTTCCTTTGTTGTACTTACTACATTTGAAGTGCTCAGTAGCTACATGTGGCTAGTGGTCACTGTATTGGACAGAACAGCTGTAGAGCATAAAGCAAGATAAGGATTGAAAAGCACTACTTTGATTTAGCTACTAGGAGGAATCGCCTTGGTGAGAATAGGTTTAGTGGGAGGTAGAGGGAAGGAGCCAGATTGTCACAGGTTGAGGAAAGAATGGGGAGGTAAGGAAGCAGAGGTGATAAACTTTGGTTACTCTTTGAAGAAACTTGGCAGTGAAGGAAGGAGAGAGGAGGTGGAAGCCAGACTAGAGCATAGAGTTTAGTTGATTGAAATTAAGAAAGTCCTGGATATGCTTTACTCTGAGAAGAAAGTGCTGGTACAGAGGGGTTGAGGATATGGGAGATTTGGAAAGCAGTTTCCCTCCTTGTTGTCCTAGGCAAGCCTGGAATATTAACTGATAAAAAGATGTTTAGGGATAATATTATTTAACTTTTAGCAATCTAAAGCTAATAACATATACCTGTCACAAATCAGTACTTACATAATCGTATACCGTTAACCATAAATGCAGCAAGACAGAAGGTCGTTGTTGGTTTATGAGTCAGTTGCACATGCTTCCATTTGGATACCCCATTGTCCCAACACCTTTATTAAAAAGTCCTTTCCTCATTGATGTACAGTGCTACCTTCATCGTAAATCAGGTGTCTGTATGTGCGGTTATGATCCAAAATCTCTCCATTGATCTCGTTGTCTGTCTCTGATGCGTAATTTTACGTGTCAATTTGACAGCGTCATGAGGTGCCCAGATATTTGGTTAAACATTATTCTGGATGTTTCTGTGAGAGTGTTTTTGGATGAGATTAACATTTAAATCAAAGATCACCCTCCCTAATGTGTGTGGGGCTTATCCAATTAGTTGAAGTCTTGACTAGAACAAAGATGCTGAACCCTCCCAGTAGTAAGAGGGGATTCCTCCTGCCTAATAGCCTTTGCGCTAGGACGTCAGCTTTTTTCCTGCCTTTAGACTCAAACTGAGACATTGGATCCTCCTGGGTCTTGAGACTGCCAGCCTTCAGACGGGACCTACACCACTGGCTGTCCTTGTTTCAGGCCTTCCACTTTGGACTGGAACTGAACCATCAGCTCTCCTCGGTGTCCAGCTTGCCGACTCACTCTGAAGATCTTGGGATTTGCTCACCTCCATAATTGCGTGAGCCAATTCCTTATAATACATTTCTTTATATAGATAGATATAATCTCCTATTGGTTCTGTTTCTCTGGAGACCCCTGGTTAAAACACTGTCTTTATGCCAGTGCGACATTGTCTTCATTAATGTGGCCTTATAAGTGTCTTGCTATCCAGGAGGCAGTCTTTCCATCTTGTTCTTTATCAAGACAGTTTTGGCTGATAATGAAACTTTGTATTACCATTACCTAAATTTTAGAATCTGCTTGTCAGCTTTCACCAAAAAACAAAATAACTTGTTGGGATTTTGATTGGCATTATAATCAATTAATTTGGTGAGACTCTCAATGGCTGCTATACCCTAGGGGCAAAATTGATTTTTATCAGCTTTGTTTACTGTTAGCAAATTGAACAGTACCTGGCACAGTCAAATTTTGAATGAATGAATGATTGATGAGGTCTATAAATTTATTATTTCAAATGATCTTCCTGATAATTTTGAAAATTTTTTGCCAGCCTCTTTTGATCTTAACCTCTTAATGAGACTTACAGTGGGGGTAGACGTGTCAGCCATACCATTTCCTAGTTATTCACTTATGTTGCATTCATAGTATTTTCTTTAATCTCTGACTTCTTTGCAAGAATCTCTAAGCTTTGTGTCCATTTGATGGTTACTTTAATTAGGTAGTGTAATCAGTACATCTTCCTTGCTGGTCCCATAGAAACTGTAATGCATATATTGAAGTGAATGAAAGCCTGAGGGATCCCTGTGTGTAATGGAACCCCTACTCTTTCCTCAAGATATTGCTTGGACAATTTGTGACATGTGGCCATCTTACATGTAGACTGAGTGAGGCTGCAGCATTGATTCATTTATGAAATATCACTAAAGCTTAATTTCTTCTCATATATAAAAGTTGTAATATTTTCTTCACATCTCAATGGATTATCTTGTGCACAAGTTGGAGTGCACATTCCCAACTTTAGTAACTACTACTCTAATTGCTAAAATCCACAGCTACCTTGGTATATGAAGCTTCTCTCAACCTTTTCTCAATCCTCGTATCCTTCCATTTCCCAATCTCTGTACCCTACGTACCATGAAGGCTATCCCAGGATCTTACCACATTGGCTCTATATATGGCAAACATATTCATAGATGTGTACTTTGCACATTTCTTTTCCTCTGAATGGTTTTTTACCCTTGTTTTTCTAAAAAGCTCATATTTGAAAGATAATTTCAAAAATCTAGCTCATTTGTCCCTTTTCTTTCCCTAGTTCACCCTAAGTAGAATTGCTCTGTCTGCACATTATCTGTAGTTCTTAGTCTTTCATACTGAAGGGAATCATATTATAGGTATCTTTTACCTATATGGTCAAGAGTGGGGACAGTGTCATAGTCATCCTTGTAGCCGAAGTTTATCTTGCTTTATGTCTGTCCTATACCGTCAATGCATAGTAAATGTTTGTTGGATATATGAGTATTGTTGAATGACCAAATCGTATTTTGATTTTTACCAATATTAATTTTTACCAGTTTTTTTAGTTGGTATTCCTCATGCTACCCTGAATAGTAAATCGTGAGTACTCTCTTCAGTGAAAAAATATACCTATTGTTATTGTCAGTAAATTGCTGTTTTGAGCTGTACATCATTTCCTGTAGATTTGGCTGGTGTGAGTCAGTGTGTGAGAAGCTGCTCTGTCTGTGTTGAGTGTGCTGCCTCTCAGATTCCAGCCCTGCCTAGGAGCAGACCCAGGACTGCTGCACTAAGAGGTCTCTGGGGGGACTCGTGGGAGGATCTTCCTCTACCCTGGCTCTGTTTCACTCCTTTTAACAGTAGTAGAACTTATCATTTGTGTGTTTTTTTTTTTTTTTTTAATCTATTTCGGAATGCGATACCTGGGACTTGAAGATCTGTCCTTGTTTTTGCTTCTCCTTCTTATTGTCCTCTTACAGGCTTCCATCCACCAAAGACACACTTTTCGCTTGTCACTTGTTTTCTCCATCAGGACGTCTCTCCTCCTTCTCTTTATCTGCTTTATATATTGACCTCTTGATTTTTCTTTGCCCTTTGTGCACTTTGGTGGATGTATGCCCTATTAGATACTAAATATTTTACTTTTATATCATTAATTCTTTTTTAGTTTTTAGAATACTTTTTTTTCATAAATAGCCTTACTGGGATTTTAGTGTATCTCTTACATGTCTGCCAGTGCTGCACATGAAGAATCCAGTGAGGCGAAGGAGTGACCATTTCCTATGGGAAAGGCCCTGTACTAGGTACTTCTCATGGATGATCTCATATAAGCCTCATAGCAACCCTGAGGAGGAGATAATATTGGCCTCATTTTAATGGATGAGGAAATGGAAACATAGAGAGATTAAGTAGCTTGTTCAAAATTACACAGCTGGTAAGTGGTGGGGCTGCAGTTCAAACCCAGATCTGTGTGACTTCAAAGCTCAGGTTCTTTTGGACCATATCATGTCGGTGCATAGGTATAGAACTGAATGGCTCTGGTTTGGGGGAAAAGTTAAAATTTCAAACATTTTGTCTGGTAGATACACCATGCATACATTCACCATACACTCTGATTTTTGGTTTGGAGAAAAGAGGCATTGTATTATAACACTGTGTGTTAAACTTGCTGTCCCTGAGCCCAAGAAGGCCTTTCTGCCTCTAAATGCATATGATGGTCTTATCCCAATTTTCAGGCAAAGAAATGCAGAGATATAATTTCTTTTTCTTTTATTTTCCCCTACTTTTCACTGTATTAGAATCTAATAAACAATCAGTTTTGTTTTGTTTTTTCCTTAGCAGGCCATCTTCATGCTCTCCCTCTCCCACGCTCCACAGTGCCAGTATCTCCCAGAGGGAAGCTTGTACATATGTCTTGTGATCGTTTTTTTTTTGTTTGTTTTTTTTTTTTTTACATCTGGTGCCTCAGTTTCTGTGGCTGCAGCCTAGGGGACACCCCTTGATCTCCTGGCTCTGGAGACCAGGGGGCTTGTGTTCCTGGATCTCATGGGACTGTAAGAGAGACAGTTCTTGGCAGACTACTGCCCCCAGGGCATTCAGTGGACTGAAACACTCCCAGTCTTTCTGAGAAAGAAGCCTATTTGCGTATCCTGGAGCTTTGGCCTGAGGGGCAGCCTTGTGGTCTGGCATACACCTAGAGGCCTACAGAAGTGCTCTCAGGGAACAGAGGCTGGTGGCCGCAATCTTTGTGCTCTCCCTTCCCCTCACTCCAGCTCGTCAGTATCTCCCAGAAAGGAGCTTATGCCCTAGTCTGCTGCCTCGATTTTTGCAACTGCTGCCAGGGGATATCTCTGTATCACCTGGTGCTGGAGGCCATTAGGGCTTCCGCTTATGGTCCCACAGGACTATAACCTAGTGAAACAGCAGCTGCCACCCTCAGAACACAGCAAGATTCAACAGACCCAGGAGCTCACTCTTCTGTGAAAGAGGCCTATAAGCTTATTGTCATAGCTGCAGCCTGAGGGGCACACTTCTAAATAAACACACATCTCAGGGCTGACTGTAAACCTTTCCAGAGACCTCAGAAGGCAAGCACTATCTTCATACTCTTTCTCTACCACACTCCAGAGCACCAGTATCTCTCAGAGGGGAGCTCTTACACATGTCTGGTGCCCCCAGTTTTTACTTCTGGTGCCCCAGTGTTTGCGGTTGTCACATAGGGGACACCCGTTGATTGCCTGGCTCTGATGGCCAGGGGGCTTGCATTTTGGGTCCCATGGGACTGTAACGATCAGAGAGACAGTTCTTGGTGGGCTGCCACTTCCAGGGCAGTGCAGAGACAGCAGACTGAAACACACTCCCAGTCTTTCTGTGAAAGAGGCCTATTTTCTTGTCCTGGAGCTTTGGCCTGAGGGACGGGCTTCAGGTTTGCCACACATCTAGAGGCCTGTGGAGGTGCTCTCAGGGAACATAGGCTGGGGGTCACCATCTTTGTACATTCCCTCTGTCTTGCTATACAGCTCACTGGTATCTCCCAGAAAGGAACTTATACACTCATCTGGAGCCCCACGTTTTGCAACTGTCACCCAGGGGATATCTCCAGATCACCTGGTCTGGAGGCCAGCAGTGTTTACGATTGCAGTCCCACCTGACTGTATATATTTGCACACTTTATAAAAGCTGCTGCCTGAGGGTCTGGCCTCCAATCAGCCTGAAACTAGTGCTGACTGAGATTCTTCCCTTTGGGACACAGACAGGTCTTGGCACACCCGCAACAACTGGGAGCTATTAAAAGTAAAATAGACTGCTTCAGCAATCACAAAAGTCCCAGAGACAACCAAGAGCTACTGCAGGGTTGAAGATAAGGTTCATCTCCTACATGAGGCCATTCCTTCAAGACTGGGAGAGGTAGGTGTTTCATCTAATACATAAAAACAAACAGAGAGCAAAGCAAAATGAGGAAACAAAGGAATGTGTTTCAAACAAAAGAACAAGATAAAACCTTAGAAAAACACCTTAATGAAATGGAGATAAGTAATTAACCTGATAAAGAGTTCAAAATAATGGTCGTAAAGATGCTCACTGAACTCAGAAGAATAGATAAGCATAGTGAGAACTTCAACAAAGAGATAGAAAATATAAGAAAGTACCAAACGGAAGTCACAGAGCTGAAGAGTACAATAACTGAAATGAAAAATGCACCAGAGGGGTTCAACAGCAAGAACCCTTCTTAGATGAAGCAGAAGAAAGGATCAGTGATCTCAAAGGCAGGGCAGTAGAACTCACCCAAGCAGAGCAGCAAAAAGAAAAAAGAATTTACAAAAGTGAAAATAGCTTAAGGGACTTATGGGACAATGTCAAGTGGACTAATATTCACATTATAAGGGTCCCAGAAGGAGAAGAGAGAGAGAAAGAGGAAGAAAACTTATTTGAAGAAATAATGGCTGAAAACTTCCCTAACCTAGGGAAGGAAAAAGATATCCAGATCCAGGAAGCCCAGAGAGTTCCAAATAAGATGAACCCAAAGAGACCCACATCAAGACACATTATAATTGAAATGTCAAAAGTTAAAGAGAGAATCTTAAAACCAGCAAGAGAAAAACAACTTGTTACATACAAGGGAACTCCCATAAAATTATGAGCAGATTTGTCAGTAGAAACTTTGCAGGTCAGAAGGCAGTGGCAAGATATATTCAAAGTGCCGAAAGAAAAAAACTTCCAACCAAGAATACTGTATTTGGTAAAGTTATTATTCAGAATTGAAGGAGAGATAAAGAGCTTTCTAGACAAGCAAAGGTTAAAGGAGTTCATCACCACTAGACTGGCCTTCCAAGAAATATTGAAGGGACCACTTTAAGCTGAAAAGAAAGGGTGCTAATTAGTAATAGGAAAACATATGAAAGTATAAATCTCACTAGTAAAGGTAAATATATGGTAAAGGTAGTGGATTAACCACTTATAAAGCTAGTATGAAGGTTAAAAGACAAAGGTGGTAAAACTAACTATAACTACAATAATTAGTTAAGGGATACTCAAGATAAAAAGATGTAAAATGTGACATCAAAAACGTAAAACATGGGGGAGTGGGAGTAAAAGTGTAGAGTTTTAGAATGCATTCAAACTTAAGTTGTTATCAAAAAAAAAACTTATCAACTTAAAATAGAATGTTATAAATATAGGTTGTAATATGTAAGCCTCATGGTAAACCACAAAGCAAAAACCTATAGTAGATACACAAAAGATAATGAGAAAGGAATCTAAGGATACCACTAAAGAAAGTCATCAGATCACAAAGGAAGAGAGCAATAGAAGAAGAAAGGAACAGAGAAGAACTATAAAACAGGCAGAAAACAATTAACAAAATGGCAATAAGTACATACCAATCAATATTACTTTAAATGTAAATGGACTAAATTCTCCAATCAAAAGATGTAAAGTGGCTGAATGATTAAAAAAAACAAGACCCATCTATATGTTGCCTACAAGATACTCAATTCAGATGTAAGGACATGCACAGACTGAAAATGAAGAGATGGAAAAAGGTGTTCCTTGCAAATGGAAATCAAGAGAAAGCTGAGGTAGCTATACTTATTTCAGACAAAACTTTAAAACAAACAAGACTTTAAAACAAAGAATGTAATAAAAGACAAAGAAGGGCATTACATAATGATAAAGGGATCAGTACAACAAGAGGATATAACATTTATGCACCCAACATAGGAGTACCTAAATATACAAAGCAAATATTAACAAACCTAAAGGGAGAAATAGATAGCAATGCAGTAATAGTAGGGGACTTTAATACGGCAGTTACATCGATGGATAGATCATGCAGACAGAAAATCAGTAAGGAAACAGTGGCCTTAAACGACATGTTAAACCAGGTGGACGTGATAGATATATATGGAACATTCCATCCAAAAGTAGCAGAATATACATTCTTCTCAAGTGCACATGGAACATTCTCCGGGACAGATCATGTGTTAGGCCACAAAACAAGACTTAATAAATTTAAGGAGATTGGAATCAGATCAGTCATCTTTTCTGACCACAGTGGTATGAAACTAGAAATCAATTACAGGAAAAAACTGGAAAATTCACACATATGTAGTGATTAAACTGAATTCTACTGAACAACCAATGGGTCAATAAAAAAATCAATAGAGAAATAAAAAAATATGCTGTTGGTAATTTCCATTCTTATTTGTTTTTGTGCTGTTTGGGATTTTAAAATGCTAACCTGGCCCAGCTGGGATATCGAAACCTAGGGAAAGAATTATTGTCCAAGTTTGAAGGGTACTTTAAAAGGGAAAATAGCGTATTTTCTAAGGGTGATTAGTGAAAGACAGCAGAGACAAGGTGAAATTCAAGGGCAAGGCCGGGGATGAAGTCTTATTATTCAAACGATACTATGAATAAATAGTGAATTTGGGCTGGCCCCCGTGGCTTAGCGGTTAAGTGCGCGCGCTCCACTGCTGGCGGCCCGGGTTCGGATCCCGGGCGCGCACCGACGCACCACTTCTCTGGCCATGCTGAGGCCGTGTCCCACATACAGCAACTAGAAGGATGTGCAGCTATGACATACAACTATCTACTGAGGCTTTGGGGGAAAAAAATAAAGAAAATAAAAAAAAAAAGTTAAATGGGGCACACCTCATTTAAAAAAAATAGTGAATTTAACAAAATACTTATAGTTTCTTAAAAGTTGCTGTAATTCATACTTGATTCAGAGTTGATTTTTTCCTACCACCACTCATTATGGAAGATGTTTATTGAAGAGGGCATCCTTGGAGAGTGGCATAAGACATCCCTCGTTTTTGTCCCTCCTTAATGTCTATAATTTGACATTTATCTGTGAACAAAAGTGCTTCTGTGGAATCCAGCACCATATGCCAAGGGACCTGGGAGAAGTCTCATCGACCTGTGCATTGGGTAATATATTGGCAGAAAGACCCTGGCTCAGGCTGTGGAACCGGCAGGAGCCTGTGAATCAGTGCCAGCCCCTTTGCCAGGGTGCTTGGAAAATGTTGACTTGAGCAGATATCCACGGATGCAAGAGCCTTGTACAAGTCCAGGTTTCTAGAGGAGAAATTTCACTACTCCGTTGGAGTTGAAATGAATTTTCTTCCTTGTGGCCTTGAAAAAACATCTGCATTAAATTTTGAATTGAATATTTAAAAAGAATTTTTTTGGCTTAAATGATTAAAGGAGCAACTATTTAAGCAGTATTTGTCAGCTTACTAGACACTAAATTCCACAGAATTTAGTGGGGCGTGTCTGTTTTGTTCAGCATTATATTTCTAGCTCATAGCAGGCACAAAGTAAAACACTGCTGAATGGATAAAATTAATTAAATTTAATAATTCAGAATTTTGTCCAGTACAAGTGTGGATGCACTGAAATGGGACCCTGTTTCCTTTCTTGTCTTCTGTGAGAAAGAACAAGATGAGAGTGGAGCTCCAAGGCAAATGAAGCAGCTCCAGTCACCATGATGGCCTCTGATTTGATGTTGGTATGGACCATGATTTCAGACATTTGAAATTTGGAGTAATAGGAAATATGCCTGGATCTTCCATCAGTCAATTTGGCATGAGTGGTAGGACCAGGGCCTGCTGAACTTGTTGTAAGAGAACTGGACAAAAACGTTAAAACATACAGGTCATTTAGTTTTCCTTGAATATAAATTATATTATTTTTCTTATAAAAACTGGGAAACCTTTAGCATTCTTATTTAGAGATAAATTGAAATGTGTTTTCTTTGCATTATATATACCTCTAAGCATAATATTTAAAGACTTGAGAGAGAAAGAGACTAAATTTGACCTGGTTTATGTCCCCACTGTATCTATTAGCTTCATTGTCTTTTGCAAATTACTTATTTGAGCATTAATTACTTCACCTGAACATGCAGATTATTACAGTTTCTACCTCATAAATTTTTTGAACGATTAAATGAAATAATCCATGTAAAGCCCTTAAAAAAATAAAGAAAGAAAGAAGGGATCCTTCCCAGCCTTAGTCTAGTTCACTTTTTTGCACATTCTTGAAGTGAATTTATGTTTGTCACCTCACACTCATTTCCATAGTAGCACACTGAAATGGCATAAACCCAGTAATTGAACGTCACCGCAAGATCATGCCAAAAGAGAGACTGGCCTGCAAATGACACCGTTAGCCATGCTATAGCTTACCAAATAACAAAAGACTGGCCATATAAATTTTTTTTTGAAAAATATCCCTTTCTTTGATTTGCATCCTTATGAAAATTCCTCTTCAATTATGAGCTTTATTATCCAGATTTGGAGCTTTCAAATATAGTGTGACCTTGATTTGATGAATCACTATTTTTAGAAAGCTTCATTGCAACCACCTTTGAAAAACTGACATAACTTACATATTTTATGAACTTGGCTTTTACTTTTTCTGCAAATATTCTAGATAGACCATCTCAGAAAAATAAAGCACAAGATTAAACTAATGTTGTAAAAGTAGTATTTGTTCAGACTTGCAGGATTCAAAGGTACAAACTGAAATTGAATGTACTAAAATGTCCAATTGTTAAAATGGAGTGAAGTTACCCCCCAAAAAAATTTTTTTTAATAAAGTTAAACAGTTTTGCATTGGGAATGATGGTCCTTTATTTCATCCATGGGCTAAATGCAATGAAGAAATCAAGATAGGTGCTTCCCCAGACTTCTCACCCTTGAAACCAGCCTTGACCTGGTGAAACCACTGACTTGCAGGAAAAGCAATTAGATTCCATAGTAGGTGACATCTGGCCTGCTCCGACCAGGGGTCCAAAGCTCATGCAGTATGTGTGATGCACTGCGTCTGTGCTTTCTAAAACAGAGCACTGATGCTCTGTACGTTGCTCTTTCACTGTCCTCCATTGCTGGGGACAGTGGAGGGCCGAATTTTCTTCACTGTGACCTTGAAAAAAACACCTGCGTTGATTTTTGAATTGAATACTTAAAAAAGAACTTTTTTACTTAAATAATTAAGGAAGAAATTATTTCAGCAGTATTTGTCAGCTTACCTAAATTCCACAGAATTGGGCCGTGTATGTTTTGTTCAGCATTGTATTTCTAGCTCATAACAGGCACAAAATAAAAAACTGCTGAATGGATAAAATTAATTAAATTTAATAATTCAGAATTTTGTCCATTCTCTTTTTCCAAAAATATAGGTTACCCAGACTTTTATGTTTTATTTTGAGATAAATCTATTACAAGATCAAATATGGAAAGAGCCATGAAAGAGGTATAAATTACTGAGTATGTGGGTGTGAGAGAGTGTGTGTGTGTGCATGCGCAAGCGTGCGTGCATGCTGACAAGTCTTAAGCTTAAATCTCCAGGTCAAACCTCTCCCCTGAGCTCCAGACTCATAACTGCCTGTCTGATATCTCCACTTGGATGTCCATGAGCGTCTTAAATGTCCAAAATGAATTCCTATCTTTTCTCCAAAACTTATTCCTTCTACAGGTTTCCCTAACTTGGTTGCAAGTGTCCTTCATCCTTCCTGTATCTCAGGTTAAAAACCCTGGAATCATCTGTGGCTGCTCTTTTCCTCTTACATCACAAATCTGTCGATTCTATCTGTGAAATATATTCAGGATCTGACTATTTCTTACCAACTTCACTGCTTCTACCTCCATTCAAGCCACCATCACCTCTCATCAGGACCATTGCAGACCTCATCTGTATTCCTGCTTTCACCCTTGCTCTCCCCTGGTCTCAGTCTGAATGAGCTTTTAAAAGAAGCCTCTGCTCAGAACCTTCTGGTAGTTTTCCATATCACTGAGCGTGAAATGCAAAGTCTGTACTTGCCTTACGAGTCCCACCGTGACCGGGCCCCATGTGCCCTCGCTGATCTTCTCTCCCCTTTTCTCACCTCACTCCAGCCACACTGGCCTCCTTGCTGTTCCTCATATGTACCCAGCAACCTCCTCCCTAGAGTTGATACAACTGTTTCCACAGCTCTTCCCCAGAGAGCCACCTGGCTCCTTCTGGCACCTCTTTCAGGCCCCTACTCAAATATCACCTTATCTGAGAGGCCTTCCTCATCATGCTGTCTCAGGCACTCACTGTCCTTATTTTGACCTATTTTTCATCTTAATGTCACCACTGATTTTTTTTTTCTATCTCCTCATTACCTCCCAAGTAGGTTACAAGTTCCGTGAGAGCAAAGACTTTGTTCTAAAGCCTAGAACAGTGCCTGGCACATAGTAAGCATTCAGTGATTATTTTCTGAATGAGTAAATAACAGTTGATTTTAGGTGGCAGTAGGGTTTCCACTTGGAAAGAAGAAAATGAACAGACAGAAATTTGGGCATGGTCTAGAAAAA
The DNA here is from genome assembly GCF_020826845.1 of Diceros bicornis minor. NCBI lineage: Eukaryota > Metazoa > Chordata > Mammalia > Perissodactyla > Rhinocerotidae > Diceros > Diceros bicornis. The sequence continues at coordinate 5,116,204 of NC_080761.1, forward strand.
AGAATTACTCCAGTTAAGCTGGAAAATAAGGTACTTAGGGAGAGAAGTAGAAATTAAGATTAGAAAAATAGTTTGGGAGAAATTTTGGAGGGCCATGAATGCCAGGTTGAGAGTTTGTTCATCAAATTAGTAGTATAGGAGGATTGAAAGAGCTACTGAAAGTATTTAAATTGTAGCATTGGGGGGGGCATTTGTCGTGATTAGCGTGCCTCCCTACTTTCTCCTTCGCTCTCCTCTAGTCTTTTCTTAATCCTTCCTTCATTCACTTATTCCCTAAATATATCCTGAGTGCCTACTGTGTACCAGCAGATGTTAGGGGATATAAAGACCTTACCTTCAAGGATCAGGTAGTTTTATTGCAGTATAACAAGTGAAGGAGTAGAAGAAGAGCATATACAAGGTACTGTGGTGGCCCAGAGAGAAGGGGGAAAAGCTTTGTTGGGAGGCGGTTGACGGGTTTGCAGGGGTGGTCAGAAAGGCTTTCCGGAGATGACAATTGAGCTTGCATCGTGAAGTACAAGTTTCCAGGTAAGCAGAGGCCCAGGGCATGCGTGGAATTGGGAGGACCGAAAGTGATTTGAGGTGCATGTAGGAAAGTAGGCAGAGGAAAAGCTAGACAAGGCCTTCCTGCTAATGATAATAAGAATGGGCTGTCCCATTTATCATATACTAGCTATGCATGTGAGTTAGGCCACATCCTGATGGGCCAAATGGCCCATACTAAAGAATTTACTTCACGTGGAAGGCAAGGATTTTAATTGGAGGAGTTTAAATTGGGGTGGGGGGCACTTGTATTATATAAATATAAATGAAACAGTGGCTTCACTGTTGAAAATACATTTGAGAGTACAAGAGGGCAGGGCTTGTTACTGATTAGTTGTTAGGGAAAGGAGAGAGGAGCATTTAAGGATAAAGTTGAGGTTTTAGGGGACTAATAAATAACACCTCTGTCTTCTCCAGAGTTAGGAACCAGTTGAGATATAAGATATTGGAGATAGGTAGTTGGAAATCAAAACATCAATCCCTTAACTCTTAAACCAGATTCAAGAATGTAACTTATGTCTTAGTTCAGTTGGTCCCCTCTAGATTTGGTAGACAAATCAGCCAGTCACAGCTAAGCTGAACCACCATAGGCCTACCTGGCAGGGAATGAGCCTACCTGGCTAGTAAGCGTGTTGCAACAGTAGACCAGAACACATCCTTTCTGCAGGTAAGGCAAGTTGGAAAGACAGAGGGAGAGGAATGTATGATGCTGGGCATTTTTAGTTTCTTCTCCCAAATTGACCAAGTAGGTCAGTTCTTCTCCTCGAGAGGAGAGAGTGAGGGGATTGAGAGATGGTGTTAGAGGGCTCTCTGGAAATCTGACTTTGAGTTGGAGATTAGTGTGTAGGGAGTGCTTTGGAGGACAGCTGTGGAGGGGAAAGGAAGGAGGCAGGATTATACAGAGGGAGAAGTTTAACTGCAGTGCAGTGTAAACATAAGCCTCTGCTGTGCCTACAGGGACAGAGATGGGAGACAATTCAGAACTTCCCTGCTTTGGGACAGGAGGGCTGGGCCTTTCCACTTCTGCATCCATCAGTCATTCGAATGTGGCCACCCTGGGAAGGGGGTGTGATCTTGGGCAAGGCAGAGATAGCTGTGGATGATATGGTTGTAACATCACAACATCCTTCACAGATACCAAAACTATTCCTTCTCTTCTTTTCCCTCCTGGGGAGTGGGGTGGACATTCTGTCTTCTCTGGAAACATGAGGACTGGGCAATTTGTTTCCCTGTAAGAGAGAACTCCTAGCTTTTAAACTTGGGTGTCATGGTGGACGGTAGTACCATTCATTGAGAAATGTAAGGGGAAGAAGTGGCAGGATCCTTGAAATAAGCCAAGTAAGAATGTACCAGAGAGGAGGAGGAGATCAGACCATGCTAGCAGCTGTCCCATGTTCCTCTTCTGTGCCATATTCCAGGACAGAGGCATGTAGAGACCCTGTCTTCTGTCTGCCTTCCTTATTGCCTTTCAGTGTCCCTTTACATCCTTGGGACCATAGTTCAGGAAATACAATACAAATCGCGTCCTCTTCCTTTTCTCTTTCTGTCTGTTATTGAATAGAACTGGCCGGGAACAGGCAGCTGAGAAAGGGAAAGTGTGGAAAATTTAGTTTTGTACATGTATTTTCCCCAGGGCTTTGGAAACCACCAAAGCTGTCTGCCCTTACTGTGTTAGGGCAGTGGAGTCTGGTAGTAGGCTACCTAATTCAGGACTTAAGTAAATTCATGAAATGCCATCTGCCCTACTAAATATCATGTTTTTATTTAGTCTGATAAAGTTTTCTTAGCATTTTCTGGTTTTGCAGTATAAATATGGTATTTAGCATTTGCAGGGCTCTGGAAAATGTGAAAATCACTGCTATTCTCATTCCCAGGTATTTTAAGTCCATTTGATGTGATCAGCAGTTCATTCCACACATGAAGTCTAATTGTGAATGTTTTTTATGTCTTTATATGTGCATGTTTTGGGGGAGTGGTAAGTGTCTCCTGAGTCATTAATGTGAAGACACTGAACTTATTATTAAACTTCCCAGAATGAAAATTTGCTTCCTCTGAAGGGGCAAAATGACATACCATTTGTGTTGTTGGCTAGGTTTTTCTTTTTTTCATTTTATTTAGTTGGAGTTCTGCTTATTATAACTCTAAATTATATCAGATTGTTTTTTAATAAGTTGCTACTGCTCAAATAGGCCAGATCAAGACATTTATTGCCAATTAGGAACAGGATGTTTGAGATGTTTAGTGATGTTCTCCGGATGACCTGTTTTATGTTTTCTGTTTATTTTGTTTTATTTTTGTTTTATGATCATGTTGGCTTTTCCATTAAACTATAACTTTAATTGAGTTGGCTTAGTTAATAGAACATTGACCAGATCCCCTTCTCTAACTCCCAGCCCTCTCCTTATTCCACAACCCCCCTCCCCAGTTCTCCTATTGTGCCCCAACCCTAGTCTAGAGTGAAGGGAATTTTTAGATCTGTGCCTCACAGATATGTGCTTCTAAGACACAGGCTAACTTTATTTCCATCTAAATTACCTGGATAGTGCTCCTTGGGCTGTTCAGGGATAAATCCCTGTGAAAAGTAAATTTAAACAGTAATGTCTGTAGTGGAGGCAATTCTTAGTGAATAGCCCAGTGGCTATTCACTAATAGCCCAGTGGGGGCCGTGTGGATCTGCACTACATGCACAGCGTGATCTCTACATCTGTTTTGAGGTTGAGTTGTTTCCCAGAACACATGTGCATTTCTTTAGGGGGCTGACATCCATCCCTCCCAGGATGCAGGCACTGTAAGCTGGTAACTATAACTGGCTTACTCTTTTTGACCTAGAGATTGTTATACTTTGTCTTAGTTTGACTGTTGTTCCTATCAGCTCTGGTTTTGTTTAATATTGACAACATTGGAGTTTCTGTAAATTAGCAGCATGGCAAAAGAACCAACCATATTTAAATCCTTAAATCTTGATTTCCAGGTCTTTTAAAAGCTTTGTGGTTTAAATAATTCTTTACTCTCTGGTAGACATAAGCAGTACTTATAAAAATTCTGGCTATCAGTAGGCTTTCATAGTTCAACTAGAACTACAAAATAACCTCAGATGAGGCACTCTTCTAAGAATCAGAAAATCCAGATCTGTTCTGGCTTTGTTAGTGAGATCTTTTATGACTCACGTACTGTTATTTCCATATCTTAAAAAAAAAAGATAACGAATACTATATGATCGCACTTACATGAGATATCTAAGGTAGTTGACTTCACAGAAACAGAAAGTAGAGCAGGGACTGTAGGGGAGAGGGGAAATGGGATTTGCTTAATGGGTATAGACTTTTAGTTTTGAAAGAAGAAAAAGTTTTGGAGATCTCTTGCAAAACAACGTGAATATACTTAACATTACTGAACTGTATGCTTAAAAATGGTTGATGGTAAAATTTATATGTCTTTTTTATCACAATTTTTAAAATTAAAAAAATGGATAGTTACTGTAAATTGAGTGCTTAGTATGTGCTTTAGATGCATTATCTCTCATTAAGTACACACAGCTCCATGAAGGTGGGTATTACTACCCTGTTTTATAGATGAGAGAACTTAGATTTAGAGAAATAATTTATTAGCTAGTAAGTGGCAGACCACTTTGGACTTAGGAGTGACTCTAAACCCACTCAAAAAATATATTGCCACTGGTTAAACTTGAGCCAGGCTATCTCTAAGGCTCTTTCGCCTTGGAATCTGTGATTCTATGATTCTGAGATGTCCCAGGTACCCTGCAGAGACCCTTCAAGTGAGAAGAAAAGTTTAAATGTAGGTTTAGGGCCGGCCCCGTGGCTTAGTGGTTAAGTGCGCATGCTCTGCTACTGGCGGCCTTGGTTCGGATCCCGGGCGTGCACCGACGCACCGCTTCTCCGGCCATGCTGAGGCCGTGTCCCACATACAGCAACTAGAAGGATGGGCAACTATGACATGCAGCTACCTACTGGGGCTTTGGGGGAAAAAAAAAAAAAGGAGGAGGATTGGCAATAGATGTTAGCTCAGAGCCGGTCTTCCTCAGCAAAAAGAGGAGGATTAGCACGGATGTTAGCTCAGGGCTGATCTTTCTCACAAAAAAATAAATAAATCAATAAATGTAGGTTTAGTTTAGGTGTTCGGAGACTACCCCTCGACCATTTATAGTGACTAAAAATTGCCATACTAGATTTAGTCTGTCATACAGCAGCATCAGGTGCTGTTTATGGGAGGCCAAGTTGTTATTCAAAAGTTAGAAAAGTTAAGATGATGATAGTGATTCCTCCTGTAGAAAGGCTTGTTAGAGACTGAGAAGATCCTTGACCATTTCATTATGTTTCCTGCTTTTTGAGTTTTTAATAACAAGTAGAACTCCTGTTTGGGGTTGAATTGTGTTCCCCTAAATTCATATGTTAAATCCTAAACTTGCATACCTTAGAATGTGACCTTATTTGTAAATAGGGTCCTTGCAGATGTAATTAGTTAAGATGGGGTCAGCTGGAGTAGACTGGGCCCCTAATCCAATATGACTGTTGTCCTTATAAAAAGGGAAAATATGGACACGGGGAGAATACCTTGTGAAGATAAAAGTGGAGATTGGGGTGATACTTCTACAAGCCAAGGAATGCCAAAGATGACCAGGAAACCACTAGAAGGTAGGTGAGAGGCATGAAGCAGATTCTTCCTCACAGCCTCAGAAAGAACGAACCATGACGACACCTTGATCTCAGACTTCTAGCATCCAGAACCGTGAGACAATAAATTCCTGTGATTTAAGCCACTCAGTTTGTGGTACTTTGTTACCAGTGATACAACTTCTAAAATGAAAAGGAAAAAAAAAAGATTAGTCACGGTTCCTGGGAGCTGATCCCAAACAATATTCAAATTAAGAAAGGATCTTTATACATGATGTGAATTATAATAATTTTTATAATTGGAAAGAATGAGAAGCAACTCAACTGTCTAGGCCAAATTATAGCATATCTACTTGATGAAATATTATGTTGTCATTTTGTATATCTTATGAAATAATGTGAAAAAATGTGTATAATGTAAATAAAAAGTTGGATGCAAAATTGTTTATGCAAAATAATAACAACTGCAAAATATGTATGCATTTACTAAGGTTAGAAGGGAACACAGAAAATGAAAAAGCTTTGTTAGGATAGTGGGATTGGGGTGGATTTTTCCTTTTAATGTTTCTTTTAATTTGTTGATTTTGTTACATAGATTTAAGATAACATATTGTGGTTGTAATATTATCTTTTAAAAATCGACTTTATTGAGGCAAATTTCACATACAAAGAGGTACCCTTTTAAAGTGTACAATTTGATATTTTGACAAATGTATACATCCTTGTAACCACCACTACAATCAAGACATAAAACATTTCTGTCATCACAAAAAGTTCTCTGTTGCCCTTTTCCAGTCAATCACTCTCTCAACCCTGGCCTTAGTCAACTGCTGATCTGTTTTCTGTCACCATAGATTAGCTTTTTCTTTTCTATAATTTCGTATAAACAAAATAATATGGTATATAACTCTTGTCTGGCTTCTTTCATTTAGCATAATGTTTTTGAGATTTATCCACGTTGTAGCTTATCTGAATAGTTGATTCGTTTTTTTTGTTGAGGAGTATTTCCTTATATTGATAGACCAATTTGTTTATCCATTTACCTGTTGATAGCGATTTAGATTGTTTCTACTGTTCCAGTAGCTCCACATGTTTACCAACACTTAGTGCTGTCAGTCTGTTTTTGTTTTAGTCATTCTCATGGGTGTATACTGGTTTCCTTTTGTGGTTTTAATATGAATTTCCCTGATGATTTGATGTTAAAGCTTCTTTTCTTGTGCCTATATTTTCTTTTGTGAAGTGTCTATTCAAATATTTTGCGCATTTTAAAAAATTGCCTTCAGGGGCCGGCCTGGTGGCACAAGTGGTTAAGTGCACACACTCCGCTGCAGCGGCCCAGGGTTCACTGGTTTGGATCCCGAGCGCGCACCGACGCACAGCTTGTCAGGCCATGCTGTGGTGGCGTCCCATATAAAGTGGAGGAAGATGGGCACGAATGTTGGCCCTGGGCCAGTCTTCCTCAGCAAAAAGAGGAGGATTGGCAGATGTTAGCTCAGGGCCAATCTTCCTCACACACACACACACAAAATTGCCTTCTTATTTAGGTGTAAGAGTGCTTTTTTTATATTCCAAATACTGTTCCTTTGTCAGATATATATATTTAGGGAAAATATTCACTCCATTTATGGCTTGCCTTTTCATTTCTTAACAGTGTTCTTGAAAGTACATAAGTTTTAAATTTTGATGGAATCTATATTTGTCAGTTTTTTCTTTTACGATTCAAACTTTTTATGTCCTAGGAAATTTTTGCCTATACCAAATTTACAAAGATTTTCTCCTGTATTTTCTTTCAAAAGTTTTATATTGTTAGTTTTTACATTTAGATATACGATCTGTTTTGAGTTAATTTTTTTATATGGTTGTGAGGTAAGGGTAGAGGTTTGTTTTTTTCTAAATTGATATCCAGTTATTCCAGCCATATTTATTATCAGTTTCCTCAAAACTGCTTGAGAGGATTTTGATTGGAATCTATAGACCAGCTGGGGAGAACTGACATCTTACCAATATTGAGTGTTCCAATCCATAAGCGTAGTATATCTGTCCATTTAAGTCTTTCTTTCATTTCTCTCATCAGTATTTTGTAGTTTATAGTGTACCTATTTTGCGTATATTTTGTTAAATTTATGTCGAAGTGTTTTATGTCTTTGGATGCTAATTATTTATTTCATTTTCCAGTCTTTTGTAGCCAGTATATAGAAATACACTTTTGTTTATTGACTTAGTATCCTGGGACCTTGCTAAACTTATTAGCTTTAAACCTATTTTTTAGGATTTTGTACATAGATAGTCATGTTTTAATTTTTACTTCTCCGTCTGTACACCTCTAATTTTTTTTCTTACTTAATTGAACTGGCTAAAACCTTCAGTACAATGTTGAATACATGCTATGGAGAGCGGACGCCTGGACTGTTTCCTGATCTTAGGGGGAAAGCATTCAGCTTTTCGCCATTGAGCGTGATTTTATCAGTGGGTTTTTCATAGATGTTCTTTATAAAGTTGAGGAAACTCCCTTTTATTTATAATTTATTGAAAGTTCTTATAATAAATGAATATTGAATATTTTATTTTTTAAAATTGTGGTAAAGTATATGTAACATAGAATTTACCGTTTTAGCCATGTTTAAGTATACAGTTCAGTTGCATAAAAACATTCAGATTGTTGTGTAACCATCACCACCATCTGTCTTCAGAATCTTTTTCATCTTGCGAAACTGAAACTCTGTACCTGTTAAACAGTAACTTCACATCCCCCACCCACTAACCTAGCCCCAAGTAACCACTATTTTACTTTATGTCTCCATAAATTTGACTATTCTACATTTCTTATATAAGTGAAATCATACAAATTTGTCTTTTTGTGACTGGCTTATTCACTCAGCATAATGACTTCAAGGTTCATCTATGTTGTGATGTGTTAGAATTTCCTTCCTTTTTAAGGCTGAACAATATGCCATTATGTGTGTGTGTGTGTGTGTGTGTGTGTATATATATATATACACATTTTATTTATCCATTCATCTGTCAATAGTCACTTGAGTTGCTTCCACCTTTTGTCTATTGTGAATAATGCTGCTATGAACATGGGTGTGCAAATATCTTTGTGAATATCTGCTTGCAATTCTTTTGGGTATATATCTAGAAGTGGAATTTCTGAATTGTAGTTCTCTGTTTAATTTTTTTGAGGTTGTGCCATACTGTTTTCCATAGTGGCTAGGGCATTTTATATTCCCACCAGCAGTGCATGAGGGTTCTACTTTCTCCAAAACTGCCCCAATACTTTTTTTTTTTTTTTCAATAATAGCCAACCTTTGGGTATATGGGTGTAAAGTGGTTTCTCGTTGTGATTTTGATTTCCATTTCCCTAATGATTAGTGATGTTGAACATCTTTTCATGTACTTATTGGCCATTTATAAATCTTCTTTAGAGAAAAGTCTATTCAAGTTCTTTGCCCACTTTTTAACCAAGTTGTTTTGTTATTGTTGTTATTGAGTTGTAGAAATTCTTTATATATTCTGAATATTAACCTCTTATCAGATATATGATTCTCAAATATTTTCTTCCATTCTGTGGGTTGCCTTTTCACTATGTTGATAGTGTCCTTTTATATACAGAAGTTTTAAATTTTTATGAAGTCCAGATTATCTATTTTTTCTTTCGTTGCCTGTGCTTTTGATGTCATATTCAAGAAATCGTTGCTAAATCCAATGTCATGAGGCTTTTCCACTGTGTTTCCTTCTAAGAGTTTTATAGTTTTGAGTCTTATGTTTAGAACTTCGATTCATTTTGAGTTAATTTTTATATATATTTTAAGGTAAGAATCCAACCTCATTCTTTTGCACATGGGGTTATCCAGTTTTCTCAACACCATTTGTTGAAAAGACTGTCCTTTGCCCTTCAGATGGACTTCACATCCCTGTTGAAAATCATTTGAATATATATGTGAGGGTTTATTTCTGAGCTCTCTATTTGATTCCATTGGTCTCTGTATCTGCCTTTTATGCCACTACCACAGTGTTTTGATTACTGCAGAGTTGTATTAAGTTTTAAAATCTGCAAGTGTGAGACTGCCAACTTTATTCTTTGTTTTCAGATTGTGTTGGCTATTGGGAGTCCCTTGAGATTCCATTAGAATTTTAGGATAGATTTTCTATTTCCACAAAATACAGCATTGAGATTTTGATAGGGATTGCATCAAATTTGTAGGTGGCTTAAGGTAGTATTGACAATAATAAATATTAAGCCTTCCAATCCATGAATATGGGATGTCTTTTCATTTATTGGTGGCTTCTTTAATTTCTTTCAACATTGTATTGTAGTTTCAATTTATGTCTTTCTTCTCCTTGGTTAAGTTTATTTCTAAGTATTTTATTCTTTTTAATGCTATTGTAAATGGAATTGTTTTCTTAATTCCTTTTTGGATGATCATTGTTCATGTATAGAGACACTTGATTTTGTATCTTGCAATTTTGCTGAATTCATTTATTCGTTCTAACAGTTTTTTTGTGTGGAATCTTTAGGGTTTTTTTTATATATAAGATCATGTCACCTGTGAACAGAGGTAATTTTACTTCTTCCTTTCATATTTGGGTGCCTTTTATTTCTTTTTCCTACCTAACTGCTCTGGCTGGAACTTCCATTACTATATTGAATAGAAGTGGTGGGAGAAGGCATCCTTGCCTTGTTCCTGATGTTAGAGGGAAGACTTTAGTTTTTCATCATTGAGTATGATGTTAGCTATGGGCTTTTCACATATGGCCTTTATAATGTGAGGTAGCTTCCTTGTATTCCTAGTTTGTTGAGTGTTTTTATTATGAAAGGTTGTTGAATTTTGTCAGATGGTTTTTCTGCATCAATTCACATGATCATGTGTTGTTTTTTTTCTTTTCATTCTGTTAAGAAGGTTTATTTCGTTGATTGATTTTAGTATGATGAATCATCTTTGCATTTGAGGAATAAATCCTACTTAGTTGTGGTGTTTAATCTTTTTACTGTGTTGTTGAATTTGGTTTGCTAGGATTTTTTTGAGGATTTTTGCATCAATCTTCACCAGAGATATTGGTCTATAGTTTTCTTATAGTATCTTTATCTGGTTTGGTATCAGGGTGATCCTGGTCCTCACAAAATGTTTTAGTAAGTGTTCTCTCCTCTTCACTTTTTTGGAAAATTATTGAGAAGGATCAGTGTTAATTCCTTACATGTTTGGTAGAGTTCTTCAAAATGAAGCCATCTGGTCCTCAGCTTTTCTTTGTTGGGAGGTTTTTGATTACTTATTCAGAATATCTCCGTGTTAGTTATTGGTGTATTTAGATTTTTTCATTTCTTCATGATTCATTCTTGGTTGGTTGGGGTTTTCTAGGAATTTGTCCATTTCATCTACATCATCCAGTTTGTTGGTGTATAGTTGTTCATCTCTTTCATTTCTGATTGTGTTATATGAATCTTATCTCTTTTTTTTCCTTATTCAATCAAGGTAAAAGCTTGTCAATTTTTGTTCTTTGTTCTCTTCAAAGAACTAACTCTAGGTTTCATTGATTTTTGTCTATTTTTCTATTTTCTATTTTGTTTATTTCTACTGTAATGTTTATTATTTCCTTCTTTCTGGTAACTTTGTTAGTTTGTTCTTTTTCTAGTTTCTTAAGGTTTAAAATTAAGATCTTTTTTCTTTTTAATGTAAACATTTATAGCTGTAAATTTCCCTCTTACCACTTCTTTTGCTGCATCCCACAAGTTTTCACGTTTTGTTTTCCTTTTCATTTGTCTCAAGATATTTTCTAATTTTTCTTGTGATTTCTTCTTTGAACTGTTGGTTAAGAATGTGTTGTTTAATTTCCACATATTTGTGGATTTTTCAGGTTTTCTTCTATTATTAATTTCTAGTTTCATTCCATTGTGATTGGAAAAAATACTTTGTATGACTTCAGTCTTTTTAAATTTATTAAGACTTGTTTTCTAGCCTAACGTATGGTCCATTCTAGAGAAGGTTCCATGAGCATTTCAGAAAAATGTGTATTCTGTTATTGTTGGGTGGAGTGTTCTGTCTCTTAGGTCCAATTAGTCTATAGTGTTGTTCAGGTCCTTTGTTTCCTTAATGATGTTATGTCTGGTTATTCTATTATTGAAAGTGGGTTATTGGAGTCTCCTACTGTTATTGTAGAGCTATTTCTCCCTTCTATTTTGTCAATGTTTGCTTTCTTCATATATTTAGGAGCTCTGATGTTTAGTGCATGTATGTTTACAATTGTTATATGTTTTTGGTGAATTGGCCCTTTTATTATTATGTAATGTCTTTCTTTGTCTCTTGTACCTGTTTCTGACTTAAAATCTATATTGTCTAATATGGTATAACCACCTCTGCTCGCATGCTTGCATGACTAATCGTTTTCCATCCTTTTACTTTTAGCCTATACCTGTCCTTAGATCTAAAGTGAGTCCCTTGTAGACAGCATATAGTTGGATCCTGTTTTTTTCACTCATTCTACCAATCTGTGTTTTTTCATTGGGGAGTTTAATCCATTTACATTTATAGTAATGGCTCATAGGAGAGGACTTACTATTGTCATTATGTTTTTGTTTTCTATATGTCATATAGTTTTTTGTCCCTTATTTCCTCCCTTACTGCCTCCTTTGTGTTTAGTTGATTTTTTGTAGTGACATATTTTGATTCCTTTATCATTTCCATTTGTGTAGATTCTATAGTTATTTTCTTTATTGAATCTATTTTAAACTGATATAAATGGAATCTATTTTAAACTGATACCAACTTTCCTTCAATCACATACAAAAATTCCTTTGTAGCTCTGCCTCTCCACTTTATGTTATAGATGTCACAAATTACATCTTCATATATTGTGTACCCATTAACTTAGATTTATATTTACTTTTATATGCTTTTGTCTTTTGAATTCTATACAGAATTAAAATGGATTTGTGTACCTCAATTACAGTAATACAGGATTCTGTATTTGTCCATATATTGAACTTTACTGGGGAACTTTATATTTTCATATGGCTTTGAGTTTATGTCTATCATTCTTTCATTTCGACTTTAAAGACTCCCTTAAGCATTTCTTGTAGGGCAGGTGTAGTGGTGATGAATTCCTTCAGCTTTTGTTTATCTGGGAAGGTCTTAATTTCTCCTTCATTTCTGAAGAACATTTTTGCCAGATATAGTAATATTGGTTGGCAGGTTTTTTCTTTAGCACTTGGAGTATATTATCCACTTCCTTATGGCATGTTTTGTTTCTGCTGAGTAATGCACTGATAATCTTGTGGTAACTTGCTTATTTGTGATGAGTTGCTTTTTTTTTTTTTTTGTGAGGAAGATCAGCCCTGAGCTAACATCCATGCCAATCCTCCTCTTTTTTTTTTTTTGCTGAGGAGGACCAGCCCTGAGCTAACATCTATTGCCAATCCTCCTCCTTTTTTTTTTTTTCCCCCTCTTTTTTTCCCCAAAGCCCCAGTAGATAGTTGTATGTCATAGTTGCACATCCTTCTAGTTGCTGTATGTGGGACGCTGCCTCAGCATGGCTGGACAAGCGCTGCATTGGTATGCGCCCAGGATCCAAACCCGGGCCGCCAGTAGCGGAGCACTCACACTTAACTGCTAAACCACGGGGCGGGCCCCTGTGATGAGTTGCTTATTTCTTACTGGTTTCAAGATTCTTTCTTTGTATTTGGCTTCGACAGTTTGAGTGTTATATGTCTCGGTGTGGACTTCTTTTAGTTCATTCTAGTTGGACCTCTCTGAGCTTTTTGAATTTGAACGTCCAGTTCCTTCCTCAGATTTGGGAAGTTTTCAACTATTATTTCTTCAGATAAACTCTCTGCCCCTTTCTCTCATTCTTCTCCTTCTGGGATTCCCATAATGTATAATATATTGGTCTGCACTGTGGTATTCCAAAAGTCCCTAAGGCTTTCTTCACTTTTTTCATTCTTTTTGTTTTTGTTCCTCTGACTCAATAATTTCAAATGGCCTCTTTTCAAGTTCACTGATCTTTTCTTCTACTTGTTTGAGTCTGCTATTGAACCCCTCTAAGGAATTTTTCAATCCTGTTGTATTTTTCAGCTCCATAGTTTCTGTTTGGATGTGTGTTTTTTTTTTAAATAATTTCTCTCTCTCTCTTGATAGTCTCATTTGTTCATATGTGAATTGTCTGATTTCCTTTCGTTTGCAGTATGTATTTTTTCTTTAACTCCTTGAGCATCTTTAAGACAGTGGTTTTATCTCTTTGTCTATTAAGTCCAAAGCCTGTGTTTCCTTAGAGTTGACCTGGAGATTTATATTGTTCATTTGAATGAGCCATGGTTCCCTTTTTCATTGTATGCCTTGTTATATTTCTTGAAAATTTGTCACTTGAAAAACAGCCACCTCTCTCAGTCTTTACAGATTTGCTTCTTGTGGGGGAAGACCTTCGCTAGTTAGCCTGGCATGAATGCTTAAGATCTTCTCAGGCCTTTTCTGGGTGTGGTTTTCTTGGGCCTGTACATTTGCTTTTTCCAACTTCTCTGTATACACAGCTCCTTTAAAATGTTTTAATTTCCCTGTAAGTCTCGCTCTTGCTTTTTCGCAGGTCTTTGAATGTTTTATAGTTTTTTTTTTTCTGCCTATAATCTTATCCCCAAGCATCTGCAGGTCTTTATTGCCTGGTAGTTTTCACACACTGCAGCACTCATCACTCCTTCTGTGGCTTCCAACCTGAAATCCAGATTGTACCACCGTTTGCGTCTGAGCTCTAAGTCAGGCAATACAGAAATCAGTTCTTTGAGCAGCCTGCAGACATGCTAGAATATTGCAAACAAGTTTCACTCTTTTCCTACTGTTGTGATGAAGGGAACTAGAAATTGGGCCACTTCCTTCTGAGCTTTGCCAGTGAATGGGTGGGGCAACGGCAAGCAAAAATGCCGTGAAATTTCCTACTGTTTTGAATGTGGCTTTTTCTTGATTGGATAGTTGATTAGTTGGTGCAGATCCTTGACTACTTTTCAGAGCTCCCACAAAGCTGTTTTAGTCAGTTTGAGCTGTTTGCTTGATATTTTCAAGGGAGTGTCATTTTGCTAACATTACTCTATCAAATGTTGAATATTTTAAAATGCTTTTTATGAATCTGTTGAGATGATCACATGATTTTTCTCCTTTATACTATTAATGCTAGTATTGTGAATTACATTTAGTAATTCTGGATTGTTAAACCCTTCTCTCATTCCCGAGATAAACCACATTTAGTGATGTAGTATTATCCTTTTTATATATTGCTGCTTTCTACTTGCTAACATTTTTTTTTAAGGAATTTTGCCTCTACATTTATGAGGAATATTGGTCTAGAGTTATTTTATAAAGTCTTTGTTGATTTTGATATCAGAATAATTTACCTTTATTTTCTGAGTGTATGTAGGAATAGTATTTTTTCTTTCTTAAATGTTTGATTAATATCACTAATGAAACTATCTGGTCCTGAACTTTTCTTTCTGGTAAGTTTTTAAATTATGGGTTCATTTTCTTTAATAGGTAAGTTCTCTATTTCTTCCTGAGTCAGTTTTAGTAATTTTTGTCTTTTAAGGAATTTATCCATCCTATCTCTTTTTTATGTGTGTGAGGAAGATTAGCCCTGAGCTAACATCCGACACCAATCCTCCTCTTTTTGCTGAGGAAGACTGGCCCTGGGCTAACATCTATGCCCATCTTCCTCTACTTTATGTGGGACACCGCCATAGCATGGCTTGACAAGCAGCGCGTCAGTCCACACCTGGGATCCAAACCTGCAAACCCCAGGCTGCCAAAGCAGAGCGCACAAACTTAACCGCTACACCACCGGGCCAGCACCTATCCATCCTATCTTTAGTGACATAACATTCCTTTATAATCCTTTTAATATCTGTAGGATATGTAGTGATGTCCTTACTTTCATTTCTGACATTAGAACTTGTGTCTTCTCCCTTTATTTCCCCCATGAACTGAGCTAGAATTTAGCAAATGCACTAAGTTTTGTTTTGTTTTGGTTTTAAGAACAGGTTTTGGCCTCACTGATTTTTATCTAATGTTTTTATGTTTTTTATTTCTTTTATTTCTGCTCTTATATTTATTATTTTCTTTCTTCTGCTTACTTTGGATTTAATTGGATCTTTTTTTCCTAGCCCCTAAGCTGGAACTTAAATACTTGATCTGAGACCTTTCTTCATTTATAACATAAAACTTAAAGCTATAGATTTTCCTCTAATCACTGCTTTAGTTGCTTCTCCTGAATTTTGATACATTGTATTTTCATTTCCTCAAAATATTTCCTAATTTTCCTATGTAATTTTTTCTTTGACTCATTGTTTATTTAGAAATGTGTTGTTTAGTATCCAAATATGTGAGGATTTTCCAGATATCTTTCTGTTAGTGATATGTAATTTAATTCTGTAGATGTCCAAGAAAATATTTGTATTATTTCAGTCCTTTTCCGTTCTCTGAGACTTCTTTTATGGCCCTGAATTTGGTCTGTCTGGGTGACTGTTCCATGTAAACTTGAAAATAACATTGGATGGAGTATTCTCTAGATGTCGGTTGGGTCAAGGTGGTTGATAGTTGTTGAAGATTGTGAAGGATCTGAGATTTTTCCTCCTTACAGGCTAACGAGTTAGTTTGCCACTGTTTCATGCCTGCTGGCAGAAGACATGGAATTCTTGAGTCAAAGACAAAGGACATTATTACAGCACAGCAAACAGTATGACTTTGATGTTTGTGTCTATTCCCCATGTTCCCCATGTTCCATGGGGGAGATGCAGAGTCCCAGGTAAATACTGTTCATACATTGGTTTGAATCACAGCTGAGAAACCCGCAGCTTGGAGTACTCAAATCTTTTATAATAGGCTACAAACTTCCTTTTAGCTGGAGGGAGACATATTATATTGGACAGTAAACAAACCTGCTCTTTGCTTCTGATTGAGACCCTACCTCTCTTTTCTAAAACTGTTTGCTATAGAAACATCCTTGAAAAGATGTTCTGCCACAAAGGCAGTCAGTGTCTCTGCTTACAAAATGTACAGAAATGCAAGAGACTTATGGAGAATTGTCTCCCAATAATAGTGTTCTTCAAGTCTTCTATAGCCATATTGATGTTCTATTTTCTATTAGTTACTAAGAGATAATGTTGAAGTCTCCAATTATAATTGTGAGTTATCCATTTCTATTTTCAATTCTATCATTTTTTGTTTCATTTATTTTGAAGCTTTGTTATTGGGCGCAAGCACATTTAGAATTGTTACGTTTTCTTGATGAATCAGCTCTTTTTTTATTAGTGAAATGTTCTCTTTTTTTTTCCTGGTAATACTTTTGTTCTGAAGTTTACTTTGATATTAAAAAGAAAAGCAAAAAATAACCTTAATCTTTTGATTGGTGTTTGCGTGGTACATCCTGTTCCATCCTTTACTTTGAACATATTTGTGTCTTTATATTTATTTATTTATTCATTTATTTATATATTTTTTTGTGAGGAAGATCAGCCCTGAGCTAACATCTGCCAATCCTCCTCCTTTTTTGCTGAGGAAGACTGGCCCAGGGCTAACATCCATGCCCATCTTCCTCCACTTTACATGGGACGCCACCACAGCATGGCTTGACAAGCGGTGCGTCGGTGCGCGCCCGGGATCCGAACCTGCGAGCCCCCCAGGCTGCTGCAGCGGAACGCGCGCATTTAACCGCTTGCGCCACTGGGCCAGCCCTGTCTTTATATTTAAAGTGGGTTTCTTGAAAGTAGCATATAGTTGGTTCTTGGTTTTTATCCAATCTGACAACTGCTGCCTTTTCATACAGTGTTTAAACATTTCTACTTAATGTAATTATTGATGTGCTGGGTTAAATCTTTTGTACCAGTTGCTATTGCTAAGTAACAAGCCTTCTTAAAATTAGTGGCATAAAATCATAATCATTCTAATGCTCTTTTGGATTCTGTCAGTCAGAAACTCAGAAAGGACACATAGGGGATGGCTTACTCTGCTCCTCCATGTCGGAGGCCTCGGCTGGGAAAACGGAACACTGGTAGTGACTGAATGACTTGGAGCTGGAATCATCTCAAGGCTTACTCACTGCATTAATGGCAGTTGATGATGGCTGTAAGCTGCTACCTCAACTGGGGCTATCAGCTGGAACCTCACACACAGCCTCTGCATGGGACTTCTTGCCTTCCTCACAACATGGTGGCTGGATTGAAAGAAAATGTCTTCAAGAGAACCAGGGAGAAGCTACCTATCCTTTGTAACCTACTCTCAGAAATTACAGAGTGTCGTTTTCACTTCACTCTCTTAGTAGGAGCAGTCACAAGCCCTCACCCAGATGTAAGGGAAGAAGACAGAAACCCCACCTCTCAACGTGAAGAGTATCAAAGATTTTTAGGCCCGTGTTTTAAGGCTGCCACATCTAGCATCTTGCTTCTTATTTTCTATTTTTTTCATTTGTTCTTTTTTTTTCCTATATACCTAACTTCTTAAAAAATTATTTTTACTGTTCCATTTCATTTCCACTATTAGCTTAATAGCTATGCCTTTTTGTTTTATCTTGTAGTGGTTGCTGTAGCACAGCACTGTTCAGTAGAAATATAATGTGAACCATAACTGTATGCCCCATACCTAAATTTAATTTTCTGTTGGGCACATTAAAAAATTAAAAATAAAGAGGTGGAAGTAATTATAAAAATATTTTTTATTTAACACAATACAACCAAAATATTATTTCAACATGTAGTCAATATAAAAAAAATGAGATACTTCATTCTTTTTCTCCATACTAAGTCTTTGAAATTCAGTATATAACATATTTAAAGTAAACCTAAACTCAGACAAGTCAAGTTCATATTTGCCACATGTGGTTAGTGGCTACAGTATTGTGCAGCACACCTCTAGGATTGATAATATTCACATTTTGTATTATATAAGAATACCTACATTACTTGAAAGTATATAATATATGTGTATAATATTACAGCAGTTTCTATTCATTTCTCCTCTCCCAGCTATTGTTTATTGTTGTGGTACATTTTACTTCTAAAAGTTTTATAAACCTACAATACATTGTTAATAATTTTGCTTTAAACAGTCAGCTGTTTTTTTTAACAAAATTGAAAAGTAAGGAAAAAGCTTTTATATTCACGCCCATATTTGCCATTGTCACCCCTCTTCATTTCTTTGTGTAGATGCACATTTTTATTTGATATCATTTTCCTTCCTCTTGAAGAAGTTCTTTTAACATTGCTTTGCGTGCATGTCTGCCATTGAGAACTCGCTCAGCTTTTGTTTGTCTGAAAGAGGCTTCATTTCACTTCATTCCTGAACTACTTTTTCATTGGAGATAGAATTCTATTTTGACAGATTGTTTGTTCTTTAGTATTTTAAAGATGTAATTCCATTGATTTCTGTCTTGCATAGGTTCTGAGAAAGCTGTTGTCATTCTTATCTTTGTTCGTCTGTGTCTTTTCCACCCTGGCTACTTCTAAGATTTTTTTTTTCCTTTATCACAGATTTTTCAGAAAATTGATTATGATGTGTCATAGTGTGGTTTTCTTTGTGTTCATCCTAATAGGATCTT
The DNA here is from genome assembly GCF_020826845.1 of Diceros bicornis minor. Lineage (NCBI taxonomy): Eukaryota > Metazoa > Chordata > Mammalia > Perissodactyla > Rhinocerotidae > Diceros > Diceros bicornis. Next base: position 5,134,938 of record NC_080761.1, read on the forward strand.
TTGAGCTTCCTGTATTTGCATTCATAGTTAAATTTGGAAAAACCTCAGCCATCATTTCTTTAAATATTTATTCTGTTCTTCTCTCCTTTTCTAGGACTCCAGTTACATATATTTTAACCTACCTGATATTTTTCCAAGGTCGTTGAGGTTCTTGTCATATTTTTCCCCATCTTCTCTCTCTGTCTGCTTCATTTTGGATAGTTTCAGTTGCTATGTCTTTTAGTTCAATAACTTTTACAAAGTTTAATCTGCTTTAATTCCATTCAGTGTATTTTTCTGTTTAGATATTGTATTCGTTATCTCTAGAATTTCAATTTGGTTCTTTTTTTTACTATTTCTTTCCGTATTATATTCATGATTTTCTTTAAGTACTTGCAATATATACAAATAGCTTTTTGAGATCTTTATTTGTTAGTTTCATCATCTCTGTTATTTTCAGCCTCTTTCCTTAGACTGATTTTCTGTTTGGTTATGGGTCATACTTGGCTGCTTTGGGGTATATCTAGTAACTTTTAGTTTGATGCCCCATATTGTGGACATTACATTGTTGAATGTTTTGATTATGTTGTCTTCTTTTTAGTTTATTTTTATCTTGGCAGGCAGTTATGTTCCTTGAAGAGTAGGTCTACCTTTTCCAGGCTTGTTTTTAAGCTTTGTTGGGGCAAGTCTGTAGCAGCCTTTCTTCAGAGCTAACTTTGCCCCACTGCTAAGACGTCACCCTTTTTGAGTCTCTACTGATTGCCCAAACACAGAATCCCAATGGCTTCCCATCTTGTGTGATCTCTGGGAATTGTTTACCTTATTGCTCCCTGGCAATTCTTCCCTGTCTGACATTGTGGTGTTTCACCCTACATATACACAGATTGTTATTCAGCCAAAGACTCACAACCCCTGTGTTGATTTCTGGAGCTTTTTCTCTATCGGGCTCCTGTCTTTGCCCTCAAATTCCAGCTGGCTTTGTCTTTCCAAACTCTAGTCTTGGTCTCCTTAACTCAGTGAGAATTCAGTGCTCTGCTTGTGACGGCTCTCCCTGCTCTGTGGTTCAGAAACTGCATCCATGCAGAAAGCCAGGCTGATCATAGGACTCATCTCATTGGTTTTTCTACTTTCAGGGATCACAGTCTTGTGATCCTGCCTGTTGTCAAGAGTCTGAAAACTTGTTGTCTAGTTTTCTAGTTTTTGGTAGCAGGAGGGTGAATGCAATAGTTTGCTAGAATTAGAAATCCTGAAGACAACTGGAGTGCTTTAAAAACCTTTGAACAAATTAATAAAACATCAAGAAATTTCCAAGTCAGTTTTATAGATGAGCATATATATTATGCTCATATATATATATAGCATATATATATATATGCTACTTGTCCTCTGTATAAATAACATTTTCAGTTTACAAAGCTCTATTGTAACCTGTCCTATTAGCATATAAATTGTAAGAGTTTACAGAATGTACATGAAAGTAAACACACATGAATGTATATGTTTTAAGAGTGTTCTCTAATAATTGCCATTTGTTAAGACTGTTAAATTAAAAAAATTGTTGGGTATCTAGATCAGATGTAACAGGAATTATACCAATTTGAGACTGAGTGTTTTGAAACGGTTATGCACAGGCACTCTGCAATACAGTTGTCTGGGTTCAGATCCTGGGTCTGCCACTTATTAGCTTGGTGTTACCTTGGGCAAGTCACATAACTTCTCAGAATTACAATTTCCCGTTTGCAAAGGGAAAATAATTTTATCACCTCATAGGATTGTTGGGAGGATTAGATGATTATATATATGATGTATGTGTGTGTGTAAAGTTTTTAGAGCAATGCTTGACGTTAAGTGCTCAATGTTAGTTATTATTGTTATTGTGATTGTCATATCAGGGAGCTGAGTTTCTGATTAGATTAAGGTTTATTCCTCTAAATCTCAAATTTTTTGTACCATTTTAATCAAAACATCTCTTGTTTTTTTCAACTGTGGATATCATTGTGCAATTTAAAAGAATCATAACTAACACTCATGTCTACCATCCAGCATTAGCAATAGAATGTTATTATGTTCAAAGTCCTCCGTCTAACTCTCCCTCCTCACATATCCCATTCTCTTTCTTATCTTGAATTTTCTATTTATTTTTGCCTTCTTAAAAAGTATTTTGACCACATATTGATTTAGTCATAAACGATATATAATTTAATTTTTCATGTTTGTTGAATTTCATATAATGACATGTATTCTTCTGCTTCTTGCTTGTTTTGCTCAATGTTATATTTTTTTTGAGATTTATCTTTGTTGGTATATGTAGCTGTGGTGCATTCATTTTTACTACTATAAGAGTATTTTTCTTATTTCTAGGTTTTCTCTGTTACAAACGATATGGCTCTGAATATTTTTGTTCATGTCTCCTAGTTACAGGTGCTAGAATTTCTCTGGGTATGTCTAGAAACAGAAATTTCAGGTTGTAATCTTCAGCTAGCTACTGGTAGGAACAGACCAGAGTGGAAGTGAGTTGTTGCACTAGGCCAGGCAAGGGATTATGGGTGCTTGAACCAGAATGGTTACCAGGTGATGGAGCGAAGCAGATGTATTTCAGATTTTGTTTGGAAATATAATCAACAGGTGTTGACATTATATTTCATAAAAGAGGGGTGGCAGGTGAGGAAGAGGGACCATCAAGGATGACTCACAGGATTTTAAATGGAGATACCATTTACTGAAATGGGGACTGCTCCCAACAGATAAGACATTTTATTTTGTTTTAATTCATACACTGGTATTGCTTTCTTTTTTCTTTTTCTTTCTTTTTTTTTTTTTTCAGTTTTAATATCTCATTAGCTACCATTCTGAATGTCACTGTGCTTGCCTGTAAAATGCACTGTCTCTTTCCAGTATGCTGCTTTAGATCTGCTCTAGACATAAATAACTAAATGGTTTGCAATTATATGTAATGATGCCAAATAAGGACCCAATAGGCTCCCTTAGGAATGTACTGAGACTTGGACTTGATATCTCTCGTTGGTGGAGATTGTTAGCTAAGTTTCAGATAGATAAGGTATGATCCCATTAAGGTCTTTTGTCCATATTAAAGGGGTTTAAGTGCAATGACTTTTGGAGGTAAAAGATCGTAATTTATATGCCAAGGGACAGTGGAAAATAAGGGACATGGCAAATGATATGAAGTCTGAAGCTCTGGATTTGAATCTTGGCCCTGCCACTGGTGAGTTGTGTGTTAGTTTCCTATTGCTTCTTTAACAAATTACCACAAATTTTGTGGCTTAAACAATACAGCATTTTTATCCTGCTATTCTGGAAGTCAGAAGTCCAAACAGGTCTCATTGGGCTAAAATCAGGTGTCAGCATAGCTGCATTCCTTCTGGAGGCTCCAGGAGAAAATCTGTTTCCTTGCCTTTTCCAATTTCTAGAGGCCACCCTGCATTCCTTGGCACACGGCCCCCTCCTCCACGTTCAGAGCCAATAAGTCCTTCTCAGACTGTCATCTCTGGTTCTCCCTTTTCTGCCTTCCATTTCTAAGGACCCTTGTGATTACACTGAGCCCACCTGGATAATCCAGGATGAACTCCCTATCTTAAAGTCAGCTGATTAGCAGCTTTATTTTCATCTGCAATCACAATGTAAAGTAACGTATTTACAGGTTCCAGGGGCTAGGACATATTTGTGCGTGTGCACCTACCACAAAATTGATGCTCACAGGTTGGTCACATGGGCAACTTGAGCAGCTTTCTTATCTATGAAACAATGATAATATCTCCACCCACCTCCAGGTTTAGGTGAGCAGTGTTTTTTGGAGGACTTCAAAAAATATAAACAATTTGCAAATGTTACAGCTGTTATTTTTATTACAATTTATACTGAAGCTAGTGCATGATACAGGAAGACACTTAAAGGCTCACAATCCACTCTAACCTTTTATCTGTGTGTCCATAAATTAGGCACTTTAAAATTCAGGACATTTGTATGAATTTTAGTGCATTCTGTATAATTTGTATAAATGAGATGTTTAACGTATTACACAGACTCTAATCCTCATTTCATTTTTTAAGCTAACTATTGAGGACACTAACGTTACGGACCCAAAACCAGTGGCTCTATTGAAAACTTCTTAAACTTGAAATTGTGTCAGATTTGTAAAAAGAAAACAGCCTCAGGCTGGCCCCATGGCATAGCGGTTAAGTGTGCGCGCTCCGCTGCTGGTGGCCCGGGTTCGGATCCTGGGTGCGCACCGAGGCACCACTTGTCAAGCCATGCTGTGGCAGCGTCCCATATAGAGTGGAGGAAGATGGGCATGGATGTTAGCCCAGGGCCAGTCTTCCTCAGCAAAAAGAGGAGGTATTGGCATGGATGTTAGCTCAGGGCTGATCTTCCTCACAAAAAAAAAGAAAAAAGAAAACAGCCTCCATGTAAGATAGCAGTGATGTAGTAATGGATATATATGGGTGATTTTTCTCTTAAAGGCTTATGGATTAACAGAAGTCACCTAAAGAATTTAATACTTTCCTGTCCCTTGCCTGCTCCCTGAAAAGTTTATTAGAAGATGGAGATTAAGAGCCAGATCAAAATATTGCAATCAGAGCCATTTGTGTCATACTCATAAACTTAATCTAATCTGTATGAGTAAAATTTAAAAATAAACATCAAAAAAGGAACTCTGAAGCAACCTGAGGCCTTTAACTCAAGTGCATAACTTTATAACCTTAAATATATGTATATATATAGTTGTTGTTATTGTTTGTTTGTTTTCCCCTTCCTTAGAACAAAGTAAAATTTAAGTTAAATTAAGCCTCTGAACATACATTACTTTATAGCTGTAAGGTCAATTCATGGCTCACACAGATTTGTGTCATTTCTTATCTTTGTAGCTTTTTGCCACAGGTAAAGTATATAATGAAGTAGGTAGGGGTGGGTTGTGGGAAGTTTGTGACACTGTGAGAGAGAGAGAGAGAGAGAAAGAGAGAGACTTGGGATTGTCCCTTTCTCTCCTTGCCCCATCACTGAGTAGTGGAGCTGCCGCGATTCATAGGAGTGTACGTTCAGGAGAGAGATGGGAAACGTTAAGTCTCCTGGAGGCCAGCACAGTTCAAAGTTGATTTTCTCAGTCTCAGACTTGTGGTTTGGGGGATTTTATGGCTTTTTGAGGTATGTGTGGGAAAGAAAGATCCTCATTCCTTGCTTGACCTGTGCAAATAATCTTCAAGGACTTTGATCGCTGGGAAGAGGGAAACGAGACTGTCATCTGTCCTCCAGATGAAAGGCTCTTCTTGGCAGGAGCGTTACAGAGATGGGTCACGATTTTTGGTTGTTTTGGTTTTATGCTTCTAGAAAGAATCTTTTAAAAAATTCTTATGATTGCTTTGTTTTCTTTTATTCTTTTTGGTTTCTTTCCTTTTCAGTGATAGAAGCCATGGCCAGCTCTCTGTGTGAGTGAGCTCTGATGTAGAGGGGTTTAGGTGGAGGTTTGGAGGTCTTCCTTACTTGCTTTTGGGCCAGGTCTGCCTGCCAATTTCTGGTTGAGCTGACTTGTCCTTTTTTAAAAAGACTTTAAAAAAACCCTTTATGTTATCTTGGCTCCTGCAGAGAAGACCTGCCATGCCATGGTGACAGCTTCCTCGTGGGGGTGGGAGGATGGGGTCGGGGAAGTTGTTGAGCCAGGACTTGGTCGTGCTCCCATTCATTTAGTTCACATCCTTCCTGAATGCCTGTTCTCGGTGTCTTGACTGACATTTATGCACCATCTGGGATAATGCTCCTTGAAAAGTATGCCTTTAAAAGCCACATTCCTGTTTTGAAGAAAATTAGGTACAATGAAAAGCAAATTTTTGATAGAAAACAAAGTTTGGGGGTAAACAGACCTGCAGAATTTTACAACTGCAGTATTCATTGGTATTCTCCTATGTATTTAGTCACTGGACAGATGTAAGGGTGAATTGTTCCTTGATATATGTTTAACCTGCATCTTAGCTACTTATTAGGGGTTTAATTTGGGCTGTATATCTTCTTTAAGAGGATTGAAAGGGAATTTGGAGTGGCATTATCTGTTTTCAGTGTAGCGTTAGATGTATGGTAAGTTAAACCGTTTTTGTGAAAGTTGAAAGTGTAATATTAAAGGTATCCAGTTTTCCAACCATTTGTGCACATTAAAAATAACTTATATTCATGTTCAGTGGTTTTCTTGTTAGACACTGTAGGGGACTTGCCACAACACATACCGCAGATTATAAAAAGACTACAAATTTAATAATTACAACATGGCACAGACCACGCTGGCAGATAGTGGAGTACAGCACTCTCTTTAATCACAGTACTTCCCATAGTGTGGGTGGTCACGGTCCGCAGACGTTTCAGGCAGTCCAGTCCCCTTGTGAGAGGGATTGTGAAGCAGAGCACAAGTAAACAGCATTCCACAGGCTTTTCAGGATTTTCGTTTTGAGAAAGTATAGCATTTCTTTTAGGTTGCTTTTCCCCTTTCTCTCTTCTCCAGCCTCCTCCTTCAAATTTTTGTTGTTTAGATTGTTTACTTTTATTAGATGAAACCTTATTGCATATGCTTTTGCTTATTTTGTCCAGCTTTTTCTTTTTTGCAATAAAATAAAACATATTTAATACTTCAAAAGTCTACTTCAGCACAAAAGCTGAAAATGATCAATAGGATATTTTGATCATTAGAAGTTAGCAACTTCTCATAGCAAGCCCTGGTAAATTGAATTTAATTAATTAATTTCCTTATTTTGTTTTTTAAAACACTTAACTTCTGCCCCTTAATTGTTTCGTTTGATGTTTGTCTGATTGAATGAAAATTTGAATCATTTGCAGTTTTTTCTTCATCGTTCAAGAATGTTGGCCTTGCTAGCCTATTTTGTTCTTTAGTAATCTATTTTACCTTTTTATAAGCTTTTATTGTCCTAGTCCTTAATGTTTATGAAATTGATGAAAGAAACAAGTGATGGACTTGTGAAGTCACTGGTTTTTGTCCATTCACGTGATTTATGGAGTTTATTAAAGCTGTTGGTCAATTTCTCTAGGGAGGAATTATTTTAAATGGTAAATGTGTACAAATGATAATGTGTTATCTCAAGCTTTAACATTTTCTCCCTGCAAGAGTGATTTTTAAAAGAAAGACTTGGAAAAATATAGATATATTAATAAAAGAGCAGTTAATATTACAAATGTGTACTGTTACCCGCTTCTCACCCTTATTGATTTCCTTAGGGGGATACTGTCTTATTGCTTAAAATTATAGACAGGCTGTTCCTAATCTTCATATGTAAAATTATAGACAAACTGTTTCTAGTCATCAATATTTTTTTATAAAACATGATATTTTATATTAGCATATGTAATTAAGTAATATAAAGGAGATATGTTAAAAAAAGAAAATAGTTTGCAAACTTGTATATCATAAGAATAGTCCATAATAAAGTCGTATTATACTGTCCTTTTTTCCCATAAGCTGATTAAAAATGAACTACCTATAATTATAATTTATAATGACATTGTCAAAACCAGCTTAAAGAGAAAGTAGTCATTATACATTTTAGAATAACTTCCTTTTAAAATCATACCTATAAACTGTAAAAAAAATCCAGTGCTGTACATAGGTTTTTGGAGAATTTTATTAAACAATACTTTAGTCATTTCCATTTATGATAAAGCTAATCTAATTCTCTGTTCTGATACTACTTGCCAAGCTTTAGATCACAACGGCTTAATTTCAGAAAAAAATTGCTGGCTGATCTCCTTTGGTATTTTGAAGCTATTTTGGACACCTTTTGTTCTATGGTATGTTACAGTCTGTTTATGGGGAGCCATCGGGTGTTTGATGTGGGACCCTCTGGCAGTGGGGATTGGAACTTGAGAGTGTGGGTGCAACTGAGTCAAGTTAAGGATGCTGAATTTAACTTTCTTTCGGATTTGTCTTTCATTTATGAATTGAAGGATTACATTTAATTTTAAATGGAGTAGGGGTGAGGCAGGTTGGTTTTGGTTTTAGAAAGTACCATTTGGATTTTAGTAACCATATCAAAAGCAGGGATATTGACATTTTTAATTTTAATATTACTGGTTAACATATACTTATGACTGAGCGTTCAGTCTCCCTTTTCATGAGCTTCCTGGTGGGTCTCAGAATTTGCCTTAAGAAACCAAAGTTAACCCTCCTTCACAGAAAATGCGCCTTAGAGTCCTTAATGCCTCATTTCAAGCTCATCTTGCGGTTCCCACAGAGTGGGCTGCATGAGACCCAGTGGAGATTCAGCACATTTTTATTTACAGACATGCTTTCAGAACATTTCTCCAATTGTCAATGTCTAATTAAGCTGATAATGTCTTTATGAGGGAGATTCATGGGTTTTATATAGATGTAGTCCCTTGAACTCCTTTCATAAAAAAGATTCTGAGCAATATGAGAGACATACGTATGAAGACTAGAAGACTGAATGTTCTGTATATTATTTGTTTGGTGGTATCTAGAATGAAATTAAAGCATGAATATGTTACATGAATTTAGACTACTCTTCTTGAAGTTAATTTCCTTTCGTGGGCTTTGGTCTATAAAGAACACGTTAGTGTACACCAGCGTGGTGTTTATATGCTCCTGGTAATATTTACAGTCTTATATCCCCCTCACTCTACCCTAAGTGTAAATATTCATCATTGTTTTTTTGTGTTACTGATTAGCGACTCTCAGAGTGTGGTCCAAGGACCCTGGGGTTTCTAGGACCCTTTCAGAAGATCTGCCATATCCTTCCTTTTCCACCTATGTATCTTTGTGATGCTGGATTTTTTCATAAATTGAATCAAAGCAACATATCTGTTGTGATATGCAGCAACAGATATGAGAACGGTTATCTTCTATTAAGCCAAACATTAAACAGATTTGCAAAAAAATGTAAAACCATGCCACTCTTTAAATTTTTTTTGTTTTGGAAAATATAGGTTTTTTTCATTTTTTTTCATAAATAATATTTCTGTTAACATGTAAAGGGTTATTATTGCTAATGAATTAAGAGATAATATAAAATTTTCTGAGGTTTAATTACTAGTATAATAAATATTGATAGATAAAAACCATATAAGCAAAATCTCTTTGGGGTCCTAAGACCAGAAAATTTAAGAACTGCAATTATAATGTTGGAACTATTGCTGTGGTTCTCGAATCCATCTTCCGTTGGCTTCTCTGAAAGTCTGATCCAAGTGAGCCTATAAAACATATGAAATTAACCCACAGTCATGAGGTTTTAATTAATTGTCTACATTTTCAGGATGTTTTCAAGATTGCCTTTTTATAAATGAAGTATCTATCAAGCAAAGCTGCCAGTGTCCCCTTGTAAATTTAAGGAGGAGCCGTAGGTTACATATAGTAGGTTACATAACATATAGTTATGATCCCTTTTACTTATTTAATTTATATTTCTTTGTAGTTTGACATATGCTGCACCCATCTGCATTTGAATACATGGCTTTTAACAAACATTATAGATTGCCATCTTTCATATATGATTCCATGGCAATCAGAATCCATGACCATTTTAATAAGCATAGAATACATTGTTCTTATGTGTACTTGGGATGTTTCTAACCACATTTGCCTCAGTTACCTAATATTTTTTTTTTCCCAATTGATTTCTGGTTTGGGGATGAAGAAGATAAAGTAACCTGGCAAAATAATATTATTTTTGCTTTTATTCTTACTTTAAATCTTCTATTTTTAGTTTTATCTTGCTTTGCAACTAATCCTTTAGAATGTGGTTACTTCTGATTTGGAAGGGGCTAACTGCTCTATAGAGCAAACTTCTGTATTGGAAATGGAGTCATGTAAAATCTGATCCAGTTACTTTGCCTTTATTTAGAATTATCTTAAATCTTTAGAACAAGTGATTGTTTATCTTAAGTATCTCCAGAAACAGAGTATTCGTTGGCAACTGATGGCAGGGTTGATTCACTGATCTGTGTAGGAAGTTGTCGAACTTCTGACCCGTGCTGGGAGAGCTGGCTCTTTCTGGAGACGGGCCTCTATCCCATTGCACTCTGTCCTCTGCTTGGACATCACTGCCTCTGCTCAGGGAGGTTCCCCAGTTCTCCTCACGGCCAGCAGCACCCCTGGAGTCTTCCATTTAGTCTCCAGTCACATGGATGGGGAGGAAGTTTTCCTCCTTCTCTGAGCTTAATACAGCAGTTTTATATATTTGGCATTGTAGGCGATTTGCATGATAATGAGCTTATTATGCTGTTTGTTGAGTTCTGCCAAATACCTAATTGATGTTTTCAGTTTTCTTCCGAGGTTATAGTAGTCCAGAACCATCTGCCTTCTGTATTACATGGCTACTGCTACAAATGCTTCTTTAAGTAAGCAAAATGTAGATGTGTATCTTATTATAGAAAGTAATGAAACATCGCTAATCTGAGGTTTGGAGTATATTAAGGGACTTGGTTTCTGGAAGTCTTTTTAAACTTGGAAACCTTTTAAACCTGCTATTACCTATAATTTAAAAATAGATCTACAACTGGCTAAGTAGGTGGCCTTCTCTGTCTTGGCTAGTATTAAGAGTGTGGTGTTTCTTATGCATAAAAGAACAAATTTAAATCACTAGGTGCTAAACCAACAGATTTCAGTGTGGATTAGTTAGGAACTGTTGTAGTTCGTGTTATGTGGTGGCATAAATGGTTTTTTCCACATTTAGTTTACGCAGAAACTATCTCTATTCCTTCATCCTCTTCTTTAAAAAAGAAATAGCAATTTTGTTAGTGGATTGCTTTGAAGAAAATGCAGAGGGAAAGGAAGACCTGAACTGGACCTGTGGTTACTTTTCATGAGTGTGGAAAAGCATAGGCCTCAGGGCTTGCCAGGCCTTCAATTCTTTGGCTTGTTTCTTTTTTCTTAACATTTCCAAAGGTTTTGTTAGTGACTTTCAAATGGAACTTCACACCTTGGAAGAGTTCCATTAAAAAGTTGTGTGGTCTTAGCCACAGTAGCAGCATAGTTTATTTTTCCTGTACTAGTTTCACAGAGGTTAACTGAGCTGGAATTGATGAGGGGCTAACAGTACACGGGGTGTGTGTGTCTGTGTGTGTGTGTATGTTATGTGTAGGCTTTTCCCCTTTTGATTTATGTAAAAAAATGCTTTAGCAGAATTAACATTGCCTGTTGCTTAAAAAGGAAGCAATCAAATGATTCCAAAATGCTTAACACTATATTGTTAAAGCTTTCAAAAATTATCGGTCTTTTGTTAATTGTATTTTAATGCATAGTATGAGATTGCATTGTGTGGATTTGCTTTTCTGTTGGGAGAGGTACTACAGTTTACAGCTTGGCATAATCTTAGTTGACTTGTTCTAGAGTACATTTTGATTGTCAGAATCTAAAACAGCACTTGATTGTGTTCATGATTGAGACAGGTTTATTCTTAGTTCAAATAAGTATCTTGAAGTTAAAATAGATGCCTTTTATTCCTTAAATTATATTTTTTAAGAAAAAATAATCTGCTATTTATATATATGATTTGCTTATTATACGTGTAAGTTACTTGAGGAATAGTAAATTTCTAATGAAAATAACAATTATATTAATACTTCAGCTTTTATTGCTGTTTTATAGATTTCAAAGCAAATCCATATATCTCATTTAATTCTCACAACAATCTCATGATACCACACAGCAGGTATAATTATCTCCATGCCATAGATGAGATGAGACATGTAAGGAATTTGCCTGATATCTCTCATTTGGTAAGTGAAAGTACTCCACTAAATGCTTTACTGCTCTTCTATGAAGTGAAACAGCCACTCTGGCTTCCAGGTAGACCTCCTTTGTATTTTACACAGTGATATGTGGACGAGCAACAGCAGTAATATTGTTTATAGTGCACATTTATTGGTTACCTACAAAGTGTCACACACTTTGAGATAATGTCTTAGCTCATTTAATCTCTTCAACAACCTCACTGTTTTGTAAATGAGAAAACTAAAGTACAGAGAGATTAAGTAGCTTTCCTAAGGTTATATAACCAGTAAGTGGTGGGCACCAATATGAACCCCAGCAGTTTTGCTCCAAGATTCAGGATTCCTAACTGCTACAGTACATTAGCTCCCAAAAGTAGTTCATCTTTGATTTTCAAACACCAAATATTCACTGGTATTTCTAATAGCATTTATTTGCTTTTATCTGTAATCTTGAAGATTTGACAGTGAAAATTTAGAAATGAGAAGTTTTATCCTCTAGATTTATACCAAAAGAAAGACAGAGAAAACATTTTTGAATGTTAAATATCTGTTATTATCAGTAGCTATACTACATAAAGCAGATGGATGCCAACCAGTATAAATCATCCTAAAAATAAGACAGATGATTACTAAGAAAGAAAGAAGGCTCATATAAGCTGTGAAAACTTTTACCTGATAGATGTCTCCTCTCTTGTATAGGGAGTTCTTATAATATAAAACTTTGAGGGGAAGTGAAGTGTGGACGAGTCTCATCTAAACGAGAGGGTCGTTGTACCAAAGTGAATGTGCACCTTTCAAAACCCTAGAAAGTAGTCTTTGCTGTAAACGCTCATTCTTGGAATGGAAACCAGGGGCCTCTAATGGTGTTTTTTTTGTGTTTTTCCACTCCTTCATTCCCCAAATGGAATGCCTGTGTGCACCAGGCCCTACCTATGCTGTGCTGAACATACAGTGGTGCTCAAACTGACCCACACCCTGCCCTGTGGAACATATTGTCCAGGGGCAGACTGCCATTAGTCAGTGCTCACTCGGACCACGGGACCACGCTTGGGAGAAGAGTGGCCTGGCAAGATCATGGCAAATAGATGTGAAGTGTTCTTGGCTGGAGATGAAGGGATTCGGGGTTCAGCGGACGAGGAGCAGAAGGAAGGGGATACAGGAAGTAGGCAGCATGTGGGGGGGGAACGTGGTAAGTATGAGGGGCGGAGGGAGGCAATGAGGGCTGTGAGGTATAAGGTGGGGCTGCACAGGCTGACCCTAGGGAGGCTTATTTGTATCTGAGCGGCAGCAGGAGGGCATGGAAGGGATTTTAAGGAATGGGGGGACTTTGAAAGTGTGGCCTGAGTGCAGTGTGTGGAACAGATTGTTTTAAGGAATGGTATGTAGCCAGGTTATCAACCCTTTCAGACCCAACACCAATTTTTTAGAACAGATATTTTATAATACCCCCTTAGCTATCCTGGAGTGAAATTCATAAATACTCTTTCTAAAAAAAGTCAGTATATTGCCTTTACTACAATATAGAGAAAAAATAAAAGGAAAATAATATTGGTAAAATAATATACATTTCAAAATGTAAGTGCTTGGACATTACGACCCTAGAAGACATAATAAACAATCTGAGGTATGTCTCTACGCATAGGTTCTCTGAGAATGTGACCACCACAAATGCAGACTGACATAGGAGGGTGATGTGGTGGTGAGGCGAATACCATGAGCAACCTTGCCTTCTGGGAGGTGATCTTCCAAAATGATAGACAACTCTTGATAAAGCTCTGACTAAAATCCAATAAAATCTCCCCCAGCAGACATGGTAGTTACATTTTTTGAAAAGTTAGAGGATGTCAAAACATGCAAAAAATGCTTTGTGTATGTGTAAAGGAGATTTAGGCTCTAAGAGCAGGTTTCACATACATGAAGGTATAGAGGGACATCTGAAAATTGTGTATGGCACTTCATCATTGTAATATATATTTCTAGTCCTTCTTAACCACTAAACGCCAATAGAGTTACAAGTTAAAAAAAAAAGTGGATTCTGGTTGGCCTAGCCCCATTGAGAACCACTGTTATGCTCTACAGCCTTTTTCTGCCCAAATCTATAACCTTTATAGCCAGTCAAGTGTGGTAGCATTCTAGATATTCCATCGTCTGTAGCTGGTGCTGGGGCATGAAGCATGTCTCCCTCGTGAGTACTGGCTCTGAGTGCCTTTAGTACACCTCTAGGCCTGCTAAGCTATAGCCGTTGCCTCTGACATGGAGCCATGTGCCTATTCTAGGGGTCTGAGTCTCAAGCCTCTGATTATATTCTTGGTTGTAGGCCATCTCTCCTGCTGAGGTTGACCCCTCCCCGAGGGACTCCTGGAAATTGTCCACTATTGCCTGCTTGACTACAATTTTTCGGTTCTATGGGAACCTCTGCTGTTTTGCTTCACCTACCAGGGAGGTCCCTTTGGATGGCTCCATCAGTTCAAAACACGCCCAGATTTGAGGCAGTGTCCCTTGGCCTTCTGCCTAGTTACTCCTCAGGGTTCAGTGTCTCAGCAGCAGCAGTAGTAGAAAGTTCTCCTGGCTCCAGTACCACTGGTTTTCTCACAAGTCAGCCCAGCACTTTCTTCTTCTTCTTCTTCTTCTTCTTCTTCTTTTTTTTTTTGTGGTGAGGAAGATTAGCCCTGAGCTAACATCTGTTGCCAATCCTCCTCCTCTTTTTTTTTTTTTTTTTTTAATTTTATTTATTTATTTATTTTCCCCCAAAGCCCCAGTAGATAGTTGTATGTCATAGCTGCACATCCTTCTAGTTGCTGTATGTGGGACGCGGCCTCAGCATGGCCGGAGAAGCGGTGCGTCGGTGCGCGCCCGGGATCCGAACCCGGGCCGCCAGCAGTGGAGCGCGCGCACTTAACCGCTAAGCCACGGGGCCGGCCCAAATCCTCCTCCTTTTGCTGAGGAAGATTGGCCTTGGGCTAACATGCGTGTCCATCTTCCTCTGCTTTATGTGTGGGATGCCTGCCACAGCATGGCTTGATAAGCACTGCATAGGTCTGCACCTGGGATCCGAACCTGTGAACCCTGGGCCGCTGAAGCGGAGCACGTGAACTTAACCATTATGCCACCGGGTCGGCCCCAGCTCAGCACTTTCAATACCAACAAGCCGTGCTTCCTGCTGTGCGGGCTATATGCAAAAATAAGCATGATTATAGGGCTGTGCTATTAGTATGGTGCCTAACACAGAGGAAACTGTCAGTACATATGAGCTATGATTACTACACAGTTCTCTTTTCTTTTTACTATATTGGGCTTTTTAACTTGAGGACCTTGGACCCTGGAGTTCATAGATGGACATCAGAAGGTCAGCAAACTCCATGAAATTGTATTAAAATGTTATATGTATGCCTAGTTTTCCTAGAAGAAGGTTAACAACTTTCATCATATACTCAGAATAAGTCATGAGGGACTTGTGTTGCTAGCAATTGCAAACTCAAGAATCAGATGAACTTTCCTCCTGAGGATGAGAAAATCTGAACAATATATTAAAAACATGCTTTGAAAAGCTCATAAAATAGTAAAGACTTAGCGTGTCAGGATCCAAGTAAGGAGAGAGGCCAAAGGAGGTGAACCCACCGTTTGGGGCTAGGGGTGTGTACCAGTTCCAAAGTGGGCAATGTTATAAGAAGCAAGGTGCTTTTGACAGTACTGCAGGGTTAGGAGTATAGGAATTAGAATCTATGGCCTACCAATGAGGAAGTCCTGGTGAACCCTTCACTTTAGGTTGGGACCCTGAAAGGATATACCTTAAGAGTTAAGTGTAAACTGAAGTAGACAGGCCCACACAAGGAGTGCAGCTTATCTTAGCTTCAGATCATCTCAGTCACTGAAAGTGGATTAAGGTGATCCTGAATTGCTAGTGCTTCAGGTCTGGCAGAAGCCTCTTTGGAGGAAGCTAATATTACCTTGGTGCCTCAAATTATTGCTACCAACAGTTTTGCAAATGTAGTGTTTGGCACAAAATAAAAATAACTAGGC
Source organism: Diceros bicornis minor (assembly GCF_020826845.1). Classification (NCBI taxonomy): domain Eukaryota; kingdom Metazoa; phylum Chordata; class Mammalia; order Perissodactyla; family Rhinocerotidae; genus Diceros; species Diceros bicornis. The sequence continues at coordinate 5,150,676 of NC_080761.1, forward strand.
ATATAAAGAATGAAGACAGCAAAATTGAATCGGGAGAAACAACAGACAACAAAACTGACACATAAGGGCTCCTGATACTATGGCATTATAGGGCTCAAACTTTAAAATAGCTATACTAGGAGCCGGCCCCGTGGCTTAGCGGTTAAGTGCGCGCGCTCCGCTACTGGCGGCCCAGGTTCGGATCCCGGGCGTGCACTGACGCACTGCTTCTCTGGCCATGCTGAGGCGGCGTCCCACATACAGCAACTAGAAGGATGTGCAACTGTGACATACAGCTATTTACTGGGGCTTTGGGGAGAAAAAGGAGGAGGATTGACAATAGATGTTAGCCCAGGGCTGGTCTTCCTCAACAAAAAGAGGAGGATTGGCATGGATGTTAGCTCAGGGCCGGTCTTCCTCAGCAAAAAGAGGAGGATTGGCATGGATGTTAGCTCAGGGCTGATCTTCCTCACAAAAAAATAAATAAATAAAAAATAAAATAAAATAAAATAGCTATACTAAATCAATCACTGTAATCCACCATATTAACAATCAAAAGAAGAAAAATCATATTATCATATCATAACAAAAAGCACTTGATAAAATCCAGTACCCATTCATGACAAGAATCTCTCAATGAGTTAGGAATAGAGGGGAATTACCTTAACTTGATAAAGAGAAGCTATAGCTATCAACATCATACTTTATGGTGAAAGATTGAATGCTTTCCCTGTGCTCTCAGAAACAAGGCAAGAATGTCTGTTCTCAAAGCACTGGAAGTTCTAGCCACTATTATATGGCAAGAAAAAGAAATAAAAGCCTATATATTGGAAAGAAAGAAATAAAACTGTCTCTATTTGCAGATGATATAATTGTCTATGCAGAAAATCCCAAGAAATCTACCAAAAAAAAGAAAAAGAAAAAACAACTCTTAGAACTCATAAGTGCATTCATCAGAGTCACCAAATATAAGATCAGCACACAGAAGTCAACTACGTTTCCATATATTAACAATGAACATGTGGAAACCAAAATTAAAAACAGTGGCACTCCTAAGAACGTGAAATACTTAGGTATATATACGTAATAAAACATCTATATGCTAAAAATTATGAAATACTGATGAAACAAATTTAAAAAGACCTAAATAAGTGGAGAGACATAGTGTTCATGCATTGACTCAATATAGTAAGGATGTCAGTTCTCCACAAACTGATCTATAAGTTTAAAACATTTCCTGTCAAAATCCTTGCAAGGTTTTTTGTAGACATACACAGACTTATTCTAAAATTTATATGGAGAGGCACAGGTTCTAGAATAGGTATAACAATCTTGACAGAGAAGAATAACGTGGGAGGAATTACTCTACTCAATATCAGGTTCACTATACTGGCTGTAGTAGTAATAGTAGTTAGATCAGGTAATATTGGCAGAGGCGTAAACACGTAGGTGAGTGGAACAGAATAGAGAACCCAGAAACAGACCCACGCAAATAGGCTCAACTGGTTTTTGACAAAGCAGTTCAGTGGAAGAAGCTCAACAAATGGTGCTGGTGTAATTGGACATCAGCCCAAACCTTACAGCTTATGCCAAACTTAAAATGGATCAGGGACTTAAATGTAAAATGTAAAACTATAAAACTTTTGGAAAAAATATAGAAAATCTTTAGAACCTAGAGCTAGGCAAAGAGTTCTTAGACTTGATGCGAAAAGCATAGTACATAAAAGGAAAACTTGATCATTTGGACCTCGTCAAAATTAAAAACTTCTGTTCTGTGAAGGCCCATGTGAAGAGGATGAAAAGACTTGCTACAGACCAGGAAAAAATATTTGCAAACCACATATCTGACAAAGGACTAGTATCTAGACTATATAAAGTCTCAAAACTCAACAATAAAAACACAAACAATCGTATTAGAAAATGGGCAAAAGGCATAAACAGACATTTCACCAAAAAGAATATACAGATGGCAAATCAGCATGTGAAAAGATGTTCAGTCTCATTAGTCATCAGGGAAATGCAAAAAATAAAACCAATATGAGATATCACTACACACCTCTCTGACTGCCTAAAATAAAAAATAGAACATTAAATGCTCGTGCGGATGTGGAGGAACTGTATCACTCCTGTCTTTCTGGTAGGAATGTGAGACGGATGCAGTTTTGCACTCAAGACAAGTGCCTTACCTGCATCACTCTAGGACCAGCTCTGAAAAGTAGGCTGACGGCCGACTTCTCACAGAAGTAATGAAAGCTAAATGACAGTGTCATGATATCTTCAAATGCTTGGGGGAAAAAGACACATTCTTTTAAGAATGAGACGTTTTAAGACGAACAAAAAGTGGGAGAATTTATCACCAGCAGTCCCACAGTAAGAAAAATACTAAAGTTGTTCTTCAGGCAGAAGGACAATAACCAAAATGATTGTCCACCCAAAAAGTGTTAAGATATCAATGCTGTTTTCATATTCTGCTTGGGCCAGTGAGTTTCAGTCCTAGCTGTACAGGAGAATTACCAATGGAATTTTTAAAAAGTAACCTCCATGTCCTTCTTCAGTAGGTTTGGTGTGTGGCTTGGGTCTGATGATACTGGTGCCCAGCCTTGGATGAGAAACAGCTCGAATGCTGGATTGGAATAATGCAGTGCGGTAGCAGGGTGGTAACTGCAGAATGAGGAGAAAGTGGTATTGTGGCTAAAATGGAATGCATTATCTTCCCTTTACTTGGGCCTCTGCCTTTATACTTGGTGTGTCTTCCTTAGAGCAGCATTCATTTAGTCTCCAGCTTGAAACCCCTCCACAATTCTGACTCCTCCTTTTTTGCTCCAGTCAAACCAAGTCCTGTCCGTTCTGCCTGTGTGATATACCTCTCTATCATCCCTTCTTTTTCAGTCCTTTGCTATCATTGCAATTCAGGCACTCAATGCGTTTTGACTCTACATAATAGCTGGCTATTAGTCTCTCAACCTCCAGTATCTCCTTGTCTTTCAGTTTATCTTGCATAGTGTTGCTAACCCAGTCTTCATAAAGCATAGCTCATGCTGCTGCCCTCCTCAGAAATATCTTCATTGCTCCTCACTATTTATAACATAAAGCTCAAAATTAATACTTCTGAAAATATGAATCAAATCAAGTTATTTTCCTACTAAATACCCTTTAGTTTTGTCCTAAATTCATTCATTTCTGTTGCACTTGAAGTAACATCCATGGTCCCTATTACCACAGCCTATAAGATGGTACGTGATTGGAACCCTGTTTCCTCTCCATCCCCATCTCATACCGTTCTTCTCTCTGCTCACCATGGCCTAGCTACAGTGGCCTTCCTGGGGTTTCTTCAGCAGCACTTTCGTTCTTGCCTTTGATCTGAACTTGCTGATTACTTGGCCTGGCATGCTGTTCCTTCTACAAGCTCTTGATCCTATGCTTGGTCTTCAGAGTTGCCTTCCCTTACTTATCTAAAGTAAACCCATTCTTTCTTCCCTGTTTTTCTCTAATCACAGCATCCTGATTATTTCCACTTATCAATCTCAATATCTTGTTTACTTCGTTATTTCTTCATTCCTCTTCCCCCTCCCCTCTCCGGAACGTAAACCCTGTGAGTACTGCACCCTAAACTGTCTTGTTAACTGCTGTATCTCCAAAGCAAGGTGCAAAGTAGGTGCTCAATAAATATCCTCTAATTTATTTTAATATAGATACATTGTGGTAAAGTTTTTATAGTAAAGCAACTCTCTGACAAGAGAATCTTGTTTTTCTATTGATTTTAACAGTCTATTAATTTATGGTTGTTTTAATGAAATTCTACCTATTCCCATTCTCACCTGTAACGTTTGGATGAATGGAGGTCAGAGAATGTGGTGGAAAATGAAACTGTAGGAAAAGACTGATATCTGGGGGAAAACAAGCTGGAAATAGAATTCTGTAATTACTGCAAGATCCAGGAATCTTTACCTTTGAGTATAGCACTATATCTCTGAAATTTCGTAATGACTTTATGCTGTGTTCTATAATAATTAGTGAAAAAAAATACCTCAGTCAAATTAAAAGTACTTTTTGTTTAAAGGGCATGTCAAAGGAGGTTATATATTTTAACAATTTATGTTTGCATGGTGGTCTATACTTTATTCATACATAAATGCATTTAACAACACCCCGTGAAAAATATGTCTTCACTTTGAAAATAAGAAAATTGAGGTTCTGAATGTTAAGAAACTTTTAGAAAGCTGGCTAACTTGGCAAACTAGGACTTAGGTCTTTGAACTTGCGGTCCGGTTTCTGTTCACTGCTGGGTTTTCCATCACTGGGGTGTCAGGTTTCAACAGAAAGTATCTATGGCAGGAACTCAGCAGTGAACAGTCTTGCTTGTCCTTGAATCTGGAAGTACGTGAAGGTGACTGCTGCCAGGTCAATAGTCTGAACTACGTGGTATCTACCTACCGATTTCCTTGATCTTCTCTGCCTCTCCTGTTGTTAGCTTCAGGAAGTGTACTTGTCCAGTTGGGTTTACCTGAACCACAGTGGTAACTGAGCTTCAGATTTTCACATCCTAGGTGCTCATCCTGTTGTTGTCTGGATCTCTGTTATTGAGTGGGAAACCAGTCTCATCGAAGGTATTACTATATTCAAACTCACAGAATTCCTCACCCATACAAATTGTTCTGCCTCTGAGAGAGCTACATTCTGACACTCCTTCCTCTTGCTGCTTTATGGAAGGTGGACCTAGAGGGAAGAGGCAAGAATAAAAAGAGGAAAACCAGATAGGAGGCTGTGACAGCATCTAGGTGAGAGGTAATAGTGGCTGGGATCACAGTGAAAGCAGTGGCACTGTAGAGAAGTACACTAGTGCCGAGTACCTCTCCTCTGGCAGGATAGGAGACTAGATCGGCTTTTATGGTGGTCAGAGGACGGGACTTGGGGCAAGAGTTGCCCTGTGTAGGCCTTGCGAGGTTTGAACTTCTTCCTGGTGCCACAGGAAGGAGCACCTAGACCTTCTTATCAGCTGCCTTATCAGCTTGCCCAGATGTGGGACAGTGGGGAAAGGGGAACAGTGGGATTTGAAAGCTGTCAGCAGTCAGTCATCAAAAGTAGGTTTAGACTCTCTATGATGGGAGACATCAGTAATAAACGACATCTAAAATCATGGAATTAGATGAGATCTCCTGGGAGATCACTGAGCTCTGAGGACTCCAGTGTTTCAAAATCAGGTTGAGGAGGAAGTACCAGCAAATTAGACTGGGTGGGGAGAGAAACCTGTCAAGTGTAGTGTGCCACCAGCTAAGACAAAAGTGTTTCAAGCAGGCAGAAGCCGGGGATACCATGTGTATCTACACTGGTTGTGTGCCACACCGTGCCATGGTGTGCGGTGCACGTGCACGCTGGAGGCATGCAAGCTGGTGGCCCTGGGAGAAGAGTGAACACTGGGATACTGCTGAGGAGTGAGTGGGGGTGAGGCAGAGGTGGATCCATTGGTTTGCATCATGGATTCTGATGAGTGAATTGGTATGGATAGAAGCCAGAGTAGAGAAGACTGAAGAATGAATGGGAGGTGGATAAGTAGAGAAGGCAAGTTTAGATCACTTTCTCAGGAAACTTTGCTAAACGGAGAGCAAGGAAATAGGCAGTAAGTAGAAGGAGGGAGATGTAGGATCAAGGAAAACCTTTTTTTTTTTTTTTGAAGTTAGGGAGATCTTAGAGCATGTTTGTAAACGGACATGAGTAATCCAGTGATGATGCCGGAGAGAGTGGGAATCAGTGCTGTAGAGAGTCCTGGCGAAGAGGGGAGGAGAAGGGTCAGAGCCCAAGTGGACAACTCCACTTTGTAGGAGCGGAGACACTTCTTACGTCAGAATAGGAGGGAAGACAGAAAACGGGTGTGCAGGTAGGTGAGTTTGTAAACTGGTTGATGATGAGATGAAAGTTTCTTGTTAATTGCTGTTTTCTCAACTATTATATGAGGCAAGGTCCTCAGCCAGTAGTTGCAAGGAAGGGGCAGTGGTGTGGTGAGAGAGAAGACATGAAATAATTGCTCAGGATGTTGCCAAGCAAATTGAGTAGAGAAGCTTAAGCGAGTTGCAAGGCAGTGCTGAGCCCATTCAAGGATTATGATCATGAAATCAGAGCCAAAGCAGTCGGCTCAGGTCTCTGATGTTCTCAACAGTATCAGCTGTGTGGGCCCTGGTAAAGAGAAGATACAGGGTTGGATTCACAAGGGTTGGGGGTTTACAAGGCTAGTACCACAGTACTTTAGAAAGTGAGGGAGGGAGTAAGCAGGGAGTTGAGGGTGCTTGCAAAGGGAAGATCATTTAAGCTTGGCAAAGAATTTATCAAACACCTGACCTGCTTATAGTAAGTATATTTAGTAAAGCATACATTTCTATGTCTTTCTAGGTTATATGATTATAGATATGTTTTAATGCCATTGTTTGAATCATTCATACTGCTATTTAGTTCAGGCTTATTTTCTAACCTTTTGATTTTGGATTTTGGAAAACCAACTCTATTTCCCCCCGTGGAACTAATGAGTGAGCAAGGAAGAGGTTCTGTAAGCAAAACTAAAAATTGCAGACTTTGTTATGGTTGGACCTGTGTTTGGAAATTCTGTGAATTGTGTTATGTCAGCATCCTGCTCGTGGAATAGGCTATGTAAACAATGGGTGTTGGGTGGTTCTATGAATGAGCAGCCTTCCTTCTCGCCTACAGGCTTAACCACTGCAATTCTCCAGATTTATGAGTGTTTATTTCATAGTAAAAAGGGCTCTAAAAATACCAGGCCAGTTATATTTTTATTGTAGATCATTTCATTTAAACTGTAATGGGACATATACATTTTAAAAAGAAAAAAAAAAACATTGAAAGCAGGATTTTGAAGGAAAAGCTAGGGAAATCTGTCTGCAGTAATTTATTTTGACTATGTATGTGAAAGTGCAAGCAGAATGGGAATAACTTTGTTTCATCTTTTAAGTGAGAGCAACTGGTAGAAATATTATGCCATCGTGAGAATATTACAGATATCAAGTTTTTTAAAAGAAATTATTTTTGAATTTGATTTTAAGTATCATTCATAATATTTATTAGTAGTATTATTTTTAAAAATGTTAGACGCATTACACCATAATTTTGAGTTTCCAGAGTGCAATGAGAAAAGGATTAGGGTGGATTAGGCTTTAGGACAAGAAATAAGGGCCCACAAGACATACAGGGAAGGATTATTAGTTGGGGGATGCAAGGTGGACATAAAAATACAAGAGAACGGGAAACTGTAGGGAGTAGAAATTAGTAGGAAACAAAGAGATAGAGAAAACGAACCCAAACACTCAGTTGTTTCAGACTGCCAGATAACAACGCCTTTAGGGATATAAGTTTTATTGATTATAAAGATTTAGAAGTATGACAGGAACAATAAGTACAAAGACACACTAATGTCTTGCCTTTCACTGGGCAGGAATTTCTGCTCTCCAGGAATCCCTGACCTTCCTGATGGGACTGAGCAGTGAGAGTTCTGGGCCTAGTTTCTTCCTAACGATGTCCTCTCCCCAGAAGCAGAGACAGTGTGGGGGGTGGTATTTTGAATCTGAAGTCATGATAGGAGGCAGGGGCAAGAGCCAAGAGGAGTTTTTTTTTTGGAGAGGACTGCATGAAAAATACCAGCGTACGTGCATCCTGAAGTCGTGGCTACAGTGACGCAACAGCTGACTTCCTGGGAACCCTGGAAGTTGGACCTTGGGGAGAGAAAGTGGAGAGCGTATCTCTAAATTGGAGAAATTGAAAATATTTAAGTTTGGTGTAAGCAATTGCTAATGTTTGATTTGTAGGCAAACAGAATTATGAAACAGAATGCATGAAAGACCTCCCTGCTCCTAATAAGGGTAGCTTCTAAACATTGGGCCTGTCTCAAAGAAATTGGGTCAGCCCTGGCACTGAACTGTGGGAATGAACATTTATTTAGCACCTGCTATGAGCCAGATCTCTAGCTGGGTGGTTTACATACATGGTTTCTTTTAGTCCTCCTAACCTTAAGAGGTATTATTTTCTCCATTTCAAAGATAATTTGGAAACTGAAGCTTAGTGACAGTGTAAGTGATTTTCTCCACTTAGCATCAGAGCTGCTAGTTGAACTTAAGTATGTCTGACTCCAAGTCCTGGGATGTTTCCATTCTGAAAGTATTCTAATTCAAGTGCTCGAGTGGTCTTGCTACACAGAATGGTCTAAGGCTTGTCTGGACTGCTGTTATAGTAGATTTTAGACCAGAGGAAGGGTTAGCTCCAGCAAAGGTAGGGAGATGATAGGATGATCTGGGCTTCTCTTTAGTCTGTCTTTTTCCCCCCAGTGCGTAGAGGATAAATATACATCGTTTTTGGGCTGTGGTCAGGTGCTAGGGTGGTGATCCTCAAACTTTACAATGCAGTAAGGTGAGTGGTGGTTCTGTTGGAAAAGCAGATTCTACAGCCCCACACCCAGAGGTTTTGACTCAGTGGACTGTCTGCATGGTAATAAGAAGCCAGATGATTCAGATTGAGGTATCTCTACATCACACCAGGAGAAACACTGAGGTAGGTGACCCAGCTTTCATGCATGGCTCCCCCTCGGTCTCTTCATACATTTCTTATTTGATTATGGCAAACCTAGAGATGATACCCTCACTGTCAGGTAAGTGAATGCGAGACCAGGCATTTGTGATGATTCAGAGGGCAAGAGGTGGACCTTGACCATGATAATGAGGAGAGGGAAGTTTAAGGATACCCAGGACTCAGGAACGGGGTTACCTGGCTGTCAGATTATATTCCATTCTTACCCAAACTGAAGTTTTAAAACATAACAGCTACCACTGATCAAGGATGTGCTGTGAGCCGACACCCCATGCTGGCTACTTCCCACGCGTGTGCCTTACTTAATTTTGTAACAAACCTATAAAATAAATTTTATCATCTACATTTTATTGAAGGGGGAACTGGGGAGGCCTAACACTTTAAACAAGTTACCCCAAAGTCATGTAGCTAGGACTGAAATCAAAGTCCGTTTAAAGTCTCATGACCTTTTTTCTTTCTATTCCTTTATTTTTTAAATTACACAAATAATACATTAATGTAGTCTCACATACACAAAAAATCAAACAATCCAAACATAGCAGGCTTCCCCCAATGTCATACCCCTCCACAGAAGGAATCTCTGATATCACTTGACTGTGGATCCTGCTAGTCTTCTTTGCATTTATATATGAAAATACATTAATTTGTTTTGTATTTCTTTTCACATAAATGGAATGATGCTGGATGTATTATTCTGCAACTTACTTTCTTCACATAATATTAACTCCTGGAGTTATTTCCATGTCAGTCACAAAAGTCTCCTTTGTATTACCAATATTCATCTTTATACCAGAGATGAGAGGAATATTTAAAAACTATAATCCAAACTATTTTAAAAAGCAATATGTGTTTAAACCAGAGCTTCTTAGCTGGGACTCTTTTGCTCTTGAGGAGATTTGGCAATGTCTGGAGACACTTTTAGTTGTCACCACTTGGAGAGGGGTGTTGCTAGTGGCATCTAGTGAGTGGAGGCCAGGAATGCATTGGACAGCTCCCTGCAACAAAGAATTATCAGGCCCAAAATGTCAATAGTGCCGAGATTGAGAAAACCTGCTCATCTTAAGGGTTTTTTAGCAGCCCTGTGAAGGGGGCTTGATGAGTACATAGTTTCTCAGAACTAACCTTAAAAGATTGCTGAGTAATAAATCCATTTGTTTTAAATGGTAGGATTTCAAGTTTTCTGAGGAAAAAGTCAATTACACTCTGGCTTTTTCTCTGATTTGAAATCATATTTGAACTTTTATACATCTCAGAGTATGGCTTATGAAAGCGGCAAAATAATCAATGACTAACTACTTATTGAATCTTGCTTCCCAGCCATGTAATGGGGAAAAGTGTTTCTCAGAGCACGTTTTATATGGTTAGTTTTCCTTCAGTAGCAAATTGTTCACTGAATTAAACTTTGTCCACTTAGGCTCAAGTAGATACAGATTCTGGAAACTTGGAAATCACTTAGCAGTTTAAATACTGGATTGAAATAAAAAGGCGCTATGGTCCTTGCAGATCTATCAGAATGAACTGTTATGCCCTAATAAGACTGATAAGCAAGACTGTTAACTGTTGGATTCCAGGTTGGGAATTGGGCATTGTTTGTTTTCTGTGGCATCATTTAGGTTAATTTATTCAGACTACCATTTTGTGTTTGAAGGAAGTATTGTATAAGTTCTAAGCATAGTCTGTTTTCATTCTTTAAAAAGGCTAACCATTTATTACAACTTTGCTAAGGGATGCATTATCACAATATTTGTAATGAAAATGATGAGGGCTCTTTTCTCAAAATGATTTTAAATTAATTTAAACATGTCTGATTTTCAGAAGGGACATAAAAATAAACCCATCCCTTTAATTTATGACTCATTTCTTCTCAATTTGGATTATTCTAGTATCAAGTGTGCCAGTTACATGTTGAAATATATTTTAATTCTTAATTTATAGAAATAAATACCATGGAAGCTCAAAAATTTTTTTAACTTACAGAATTCTAAATAACTTTTCAAATAATTTGTATCTTATTTCTTTTATAGTTTTATCAACAGCAGTGGATATGTATTTTGTCTCATAATATGGAAACAGTTTTCCTTATAATTTCAGGTATTAAGGATTTCAGATTTTAGAAGTGTTAGCAGTGAAACTACATCTCAATAATGATATTTCCTTCCTGAGAAATCTCAGTATTATGGATGCTTCAGGCTAACAGGCACAGAATAATTACTGTGAAGGTGTGGAATATTTAATTTGCTTTATTCTACTTTGTCACTTAGAACTTTCATCCAGAAGTAACTTGAGGAATTTGTAGTTCTGCCCTGAACAACACGTTGTTTAGTGTGTCTGCTTTTGAACTTCATAGAAATGGAGTCTCGCTGTAGATTTACTTCTGTAATTTCCTTCTTTCCCTCAGCATGTGCTGTGCTTGGCCCCTTGCTTTTCTGTGTAAATTTTAGAAAAGCTTTTGAAGTTCCACCAAAAAATCTGTTTAGGATTGTTAATGGTACTGCTTTGAGTCTATGACAGAGAATTGACATCTTTATGACATTGACTTTTTCTTGCTAAGACCATAGGATAGCTCTCCATTATGCAGGCCTTTAATATATGCTTTTTAAAGTTTTGTAACACTTAATCTTCCTTGTTGTTTGTTTTGTCATGTAGTGCTGTGGGCAGAGCATTGCTAGTCCATTTTACTTTATAGAGAATGACTTTTCTTTTTTTTCAGTGAAGTAATATATTTAGGTGGTGCTTATATATTGGTCTAGTTTCTAGATTGTCTTTCTTGGCAGGGGGAAACGATAACTTAAGATTGTGTTATTAAGAAAATCAGCCAGTTTTCACTATGGTATCTGATTTAGAAAAATATGTGTCACTTGCTTGTGATTTCATTAATTTGGGGATTTTAATATTACTCATGTAAACAAACAATTCCAGGATAATAACACAAGTGTTCTACTAGATATTTACATAAAATGCCATGGGAACATAAAAAAAGAAGTGACTAATTCAGTGTTCGGGTTCAGGTATTTTATATGGGAAAAGAACCTGCCAAGTACTCAAAATAGCAGCATTTCTGCTGGCCAAGGACTGAATAGACCAGATGCTTCTGTAAAGGCTTAAGAGAAGAGAAGATTAACATGTTGTGCTATACCTTGAAGATTAAATTTTTTAGCCAAAAATAATTGAATAAATTGGATTGAACTAACAGAAGCTTTGTTTTGCTATTCAGGTTTGCAGGAAAAAAATTTTTTTAAATGTGTAGATATGCATTATAATTTTTATGTAAGTGTAGCCGAGATGGATTTGTAATTTTCCAATGCTCCTTTCAACAAAGATGGTCCTTGCTGCAGCTTCTCCTGTCTCTTCTCGGTGCTCTAATACTGTGATGTACCCATAGATTGCCACAAGCTTAGTAACACCAATGCAGCATATTATTCAATGAAATTACATCTACATCAGTGTGCCAGGTTCCAGTCAGTTTACCAAATTAAGTAAAACTCTTTCAAGTAAAAGTATAGTAATGTCATGTTTTTTCCAGTATTCTGTGGGTATTTTCTGGACTGAAATTTAGGAAAGCAAATTGTGAAGAGGAAAATTTATCATTTTATACTGTAATGAGGTCACAAAGGAATCCTGCAGTAATTATATTATTCAGTAACTATAAATGAGCAATCCATTCTATTGAGTTTGATTCAGCTAGTGTTTATTGAACACCTATTGTGTGAAATGCTGAGGGCTAGTTAACAGTTGCTCTAAGGAATATAAAGAGTAATAAGACAATCCCTTCCTTGGAGAGCCTGTGGGCTAATGAACAGAATGAGGACTCTCATAACTACAGTGCAAGGTAGAACATGGAAGGCACTGTGAGAGAAATAGAAATAGGATACCATGGAGATTTCAGGAGAACACAGTCTCATCCAGTTGGGAACTGGAACAGGAATCTTGGAGAAAGATGTATTTTGAAACATAGGTGTAATTATGGCAGCTAGAGATGGGTGGGGATTGTTGGGTTTCTCGAGAGAAAAAAAAATGTTACGGAGGTGGGAAAGGAATGGATGAATTTGGTGACCAGCAGGGAGTTTGATGTCATCAAATCACAGGTCTCAAAAAGAAAGATTGGGAGGTAAGTTTGATCAGGTGGGCTGAGGCCCTGTAGGGGCAGGCTGTGCTTAGGAATCCAGCGCAGGCTTGGAGCAGTAGGAGTGACCGGAGCATTTTCCTTGTCTTTGATGGACCACATGACCCCTTTCCTCCCATCTCGCTCTACTCCCTCTCTAATCGTTTCTCTTTCTGTCCCAGCCAACATCACACACACTCTCTTTCCTGTACCTCCTTCCCTTCGCTCTTGCTCTCCTTCCCCAGCTGTCAGAGTCAGCTCAGAAGTCATCATCTCTGGGAGCACTCTGAAACCCTACAGTTGGAATTGATCTTTACTTCCTCTGTTCCCACAGTGATTGTCTTACCCCTTGTTACAGCACATACTGCATTCTGTCTTATATTATGGCTGTTTCCATCTCTGTCTCCCTTCATCAGATTGTAGGGACTTCTTATTCCAACAGCCTTAGTAGAGTGGCTTGAATACAGATCACACTCGATATTATGTTTGTTGAATGAAGGAATAAGGGATCCCTGTTTACGAACAGTTTTTATTTATATTCTATATAAAGAGATAGATGTAATAGAGGACCAAGGTGGGGGAAATTCTAAAAGACTTTAATGATCAGATGAAGAAATTGTTTGGAGAAGCATAAAATATGTGCTCTGTCTCAGTTCAAGAATATTGACCACAGTTTGGCTCTCCTAGCCCTTTGCCTGAGCAAAACCCACAGCCCTTCTTCCATACCCGGACCCTGAGCCAAACCACAGCCTCATAGCTCCAGCTTTCCTAACCCGCCTGTGAATGTGCTGTCTGTTACAAGATGGAGCAGATACAATGAGGCGAGGACAAAAAAGAACACCTGAAAACAAGAGCAGTGGATTTCCCCCGGGGTTTATTTAAAACTTTTCTCCTTGAAAGTTCACCTTCATGGTATAAGCGTTTTTTAAATGGCTTTTCAAACATTAACAGAATTCTTAAAACTCCTACATGAATCAAAATTGGGCTTAAAATGTTTTATGCACAGCTGTGTTGGATCCTGCACTTTCCACCCTTGAAGGATTTTAGATCACTAGTAAGGGTGATGTATTTGCATGTTTTCTTTATGCCTTTCAAATCACAACCTGTTCATTTACATCCATATCCTTTTTGTAGATGTTGATTTCGTGTATTCAGAAACCCCGTTCCTCATCAGCAGAATGAGGGGGTTGGAGGAGAGGGTCTCCAAGGTGGCTCCATAAGCATTTTAAAAAGAATCTATTATCATATGGCTGTAGGAAATAATTTTTGTCCAAGGGCCAATGCCTACAGAATCTTGAATGGTTTTGTGTATAGACTGTTTGCCACTAGGTTATTCTTAGCCATAAGAAATTATTCTTAGCAATAAGAAGTCCTTATCGGTTTTCAAATTTATTTTAAAAGGGTGATTTGGTGGTCTAAAGTTTGAGGTGTCTGTTTTGAAGTTATGTAACCATAGCCAGGCCTTCATATATTGTTTCTTAGGACCTATGCTTATTTTATCCAGGGATAAAACTCTTGTGGCCCTTCGCAAAAATTCGTATTGGGGAATTATGGAAAAAACAGACATAAGGTAAAGCATATAATTTCATTTTACAAAACATCTTCTGTGATAAAAAGTAAGATATGGTAATTGTAGAAACTTTGAAAATACAAGTAGTTTAAAGAAGAAATGTTAAATACTCCTAGAAACAGTCTATGTTAACTATTTGTTAGGTTACAAAATTAATATCACGTTGAGCATACAGTTTCACACCTTGCTTTTCAAATTAGTGTCACATTATCTTTTCTTATGTCATTAAATATCTTTTTACAACATGGTTCACGCTGTTGGATACACCATAATGAATTCAACCAATCCAGTGTTACTGGGTACTCTGGTTGCTTCTAGTTTTTCACTGTTATAAGTAATTTTGCCATGAACCTAAACCTTTCCTTAGGATATATTCTTGGAAAATAAATTACTGGGTAAAAAGATATGAATTTTAATGCTTTGGGCTACACATCATCAAGTGACTTTCCAGAAGACTTTACAAATTTGTGCTCCCAATAGCAGTGGAGTGCCGCTCTCACCACATCCTTGCCAACACTGAATATTATGGTATGGAATTTTTTTTTTTTTTTTTTTTAACAGAGTGGAAGATAGGATGAGGAACTAATCTTTAGGGGCTGGCCCCGTGGTGTAGCAGTTAAGTGCACGTGCTCCGCTGCTGGCGGCCTGGGTTCGGCTCCCGGGCACCCACCGGCGCACCGCTTGTCAGGCCATGCTGTGGCAGCATCCCACATAAAGTGGAGGAAGATGGGCACGGATGTTAGCTCAGGGCTGATCTTCCTCACAAAAAAAAAAGAAAAAAAGGAACTAATCTTTATAGCATTCGATTTAAAAAAAATCAATTTCTAACTATATCATTTTGGGAATTTAGGCCAGGACAGGCCTGCCAATTAAGTTATTTTTATGTTTCCAAGGCCTTAAGTGTAACAGTCAGCTTGTATAATGCAGACATTGTGAATATTATCTAGGGAACTGTTTATGGCTATATATATATTTTTTTTGCTGAGGAAGACTGGCCCTGAGTTAACATCTGTGCCCATCTTCCTCCACTTTATACGGGATGCCGCCACAGCATGGCCTGACAAGCGGTGCATCGGGTGCGCGCCTGGGATCCGAACCCCGGCCGCCAGCAACGGAGTGCACGCACTTAACCACTACGCCACAGGGCCGGCCCTGTTTACGGCTATTTTAAACATTACTCAGGAGTTATTTACAATCCCTGTTCGCACCCTCTGAATCTACTGAATGTCCTAGATTTTTTTTTTTTTTTTTTGGCTTTCATTGGCTCAGCTACCAAAGTAACTCATGCAGTTTTGGGAAGCTACCCTCCATGCACTGATCCAAGGCCCAGGATGTGAGTGCTTCTGGGAGGCACTGGATTACAAGGGGAAAGCCTTGGCGTGGTTTTTCTTAAGACCTACAATCTTAACTGACCCTTAACTGCTACTGCCTTGAAACACATTTGCTTCTTTTCTACATACATTACATTACTTTTTATCTCCACTGGGTCTGTAATACTTTGTGCTTTAATTTTTTAAGGGTCAATCCTGTGAATTATAATGATAGAAGCCACCTGTTTATAGGTGGCTTGATTGAAACTTTGTGTAATTGAATTTTATTAAAAACTGAATTCATGGGATTTTAAGTGAGATGCCATACTTAGAGAACTTAGCAAAGTTGCTCCACACATCGTAAGCACTCTGTAAACTTTAGTTGTCATAATTGTTAGAATTCCCTCACTTAACCTGGTGAAGTGGCTAGAAGAGCCCTCCTGGCAGAGGGACTAGAACGTACTAAAGTCCTGAGGGACCCTCTAGGTCCCCAGACAATCTAGTGAGGGAAAGTTAGCCCCAGGCAGGGGCTGCAAAACTGGTGGGGCCAGGCTTCCTTACTTTGGGAAGAAGTTTGGGCTTCACCATAAGAGTAATTGGGAGCCATAAAGGGTCTTAAGCTGAGGACCAATCAGATTTGCACTGTTATGTTAAAAAACTATTCCAGCTGCCTCATGGAGAAAGGATACAGGGGGGTTCCTCATAAGATTTGGCCATAGAGTAGGTAACCAGCCTTGGGCATGTTACATAAATTCTGTGTGTCTCATTTTCTTCATCTATAACACAGATTCAGTAATAGCACTTACCCTATAGGCTTTGGGGATTCAATGAATTGCTATTTGTAAAGCACTTAGATCAGCTGCCAGTATATAAGCGCTTTAACAAGCCTGGTGGCAGAAAGTTAAGCCCCTCTAGTACTGGCCTCCCTCCATCTGGCATCAGCCTGACCTCCTCCATGAAAAACTGCCCCTGACTCTGAGTCCTTGGATGTCTAGTTTCCAAACCAACCCGGCCTCCTCCTTCCCCCTGCCTGGTCTAGTGTGGGCACTTACACATGGATGTGGCATATGGCTGGCCAGGCTTGGCTGGGCTTTCCTTCACCAGAACACCTGCATTGTACCTCACACAGAGTGTCAGGTCCCACTCTGCCTGCTGAGAGCACCACGTATGCTCTTGGTTGTGGTGAACTAAGTAGAATCTGCCAGTAAACACCACCCCCAAGGGATGGTACATTGGCTGTGATTTACTTCCCCTGGCTTTGCCAACCTGACCACGACTGCTTGCTCTCACCCAGATTGCACTTGGTGTTTGAAAATACCAGGTGAACTCACCTGGGCCTGTTATCAGCTCCTCTTGGCTTTCTATATTTATAAAGACAGCTTTGAACTGAAAGGAAAAAACGTCAAATGATATGCAAGTGGCTTCTATCCAGCCTTTTCTTCACTCTAGTAAGAAGCCTTTTGATTGTGGTATACCTTGCAAAGGGTTCATTTTAACTCGGTAAATTTCCTGCCCCCCCCCCCAAAAGATTCATTTTTGTAAATCATGTTATACATGTTGCTGGGATTTTTTTAAATCATGAATGTCTTCTACTTAGTGTTTCAAAGTTACTTTGTTAACTTGCTATGAACTTTTCTAATTTGAAACAGTAGTTGAGATGTCATGTAGGGACAGCAGGTTTCAACCTATATGACTTAGTAGAGTTCTGTTTTGAGGATACTGAGGCATGTTTGAGCTCACAGAGAAAAAACACCATGGTCTACACAAAAGGGTGCACACCAGATCTGGTTACAATCTTCCCTGGTAGGGAGGGACTGCTATAGAGTTGTGGTGGGAAGAGGAGAGATGGCGCAGAAGGCTTCCTTGGTGTTTCTAATGCTTTATCAAGTTCGATGGTGGGTAAAATTTGTCATTTTATTTTATATATTTTTGAACATGTAAACTAGTTTATGATAAAATTGAAACGAGTGCCATGATGAATTAATAAATATCTACTCTGGGCGTTACTGGTAGTATGTGTTTGCTGTCCTGGTCTGGTAGGGCCTGTCCTTGACCGAGGTGATACAGCCTCTTCCCTAGGTTAGACTGTCCTCTCAGAGTATTTGTATGTGAGCTCACATACACATTTATATGCACATAGACATGTTCATTTTATGTCTAATGTGTATTCACAAAGTGCAGTGTAGGACTTTTTTAAAAAATGTAAAATGACTATTTCTCTGTGAATATACTAAAAACCACTGAGTTTTTAGTGAATTTTATGTTATATAAATTATATCTCAATAAAGCTGTTGTTAAAAAATAAAATATTTCCAAATACGATACTTTTTCAAAAAGTAAATATTTTTTCCTGATTATAAAAGTAGTACATACACATATAGGAAACTGGAAAATGTACTAAAGCAGAAAGAAGAAAAAATATATATACTTATAATAGCACCACCCTACACACACACAATTGATGATATTTTCTTCTATTATTTTTTCATTTCCATGTATAGATTATTTTTATGTTGATGAGATTGTTTCTGTGTATAAAATTTTGCATCTTCCTTTCTTCATTTAACATTTTAATATAACCATTTAAAATGCTATCATAAATTGTTTATAAACATTTTAATGTTGTACAATGAGCCACTGTATGAGGGTATTATAAATTAATCATTCCCTGCTGTTAGACATTTTTCACTATGAGAAATAACACTGTAGTGAACATCTTTGAGTGTAATTCCCATCGTCATATTTGGATTTATTTCCTTAAATGTATTCCAGATAGATTAAAAGTTCTGAATGCTTTTAAAACCTTTGCTATATGTTCTCAAATTGCTTTCTATAAGGCAGGCCTTTATCCACCCTATAAGGCATCTTTGTTCAGGTTGCAAACCTCTGGGTAGATGTAGCCTTGGCAGTCCAAGCTTGGGGGTGGGTTATGGGCTGTGTTACACCCACTCACACTCTCTCTTGGTGCCTTTGTGCAGGTCACAACAGCATTGATGTACACATCCCCATTTATATTCTTTCAGTAGTTCACACAGAGTACCTGTTTCAGAGAACCTGGACTAGCATTAGGTATTCTCCTGTCTGTAAAAATCTTTAATTCACGAAATGAAAAGTGGTATGTTGATGTTTAAATCTACCCTTTTTGTTTATGAGGATGAACATTTATCCATGCATTTCTTGAGAAAATATGTATTTTCTCTTACAAATTATCTGTTCATACTCATTTTTTATGTTCTTAGTGTTTGTCATGTGATATTTTGCACACTTATTTGATTACATATGATCTGTATTATTTGTTGTTAATATTATTCCTAGTTCGTGCATATATTATTTTCTGAAAAACACAAGGTTTTATTTTTATTTAGAAGAACTAATGATTTGTTTCCTTGATTTTCAGTTTACAAAGTTCTTCCCCATTCAGACACATGAAAAGTACTTATATTTTCTTCTTGTTTATTATTTCATTTCATTTTTTACATTGCTCTCTTTAACTTACATTAAATTCAAGTATATTTTGGTGAATAACATAAGGTGAGAATCTAATCTTTTTTCATATAGTTTTCCCAGCACCACTTATTGCATAATATTTCCTTTCTCTAGTGATTTGTGGTGCATTCTTTGTCATGTATTAAATTGTTGTATCTACTCAGATAAAATATTTTGCTGAGTTTAAAAATGATAAAGATCACATTCTTAATATGGTTAAAGCACTGTTCATTCGTTATGTATTTGTGTTTCACTGTTAACATTTATTTAAATGGAATTATTTTTAATGTAATAATTTTAATGCCAACTTATTTCTTCTTTATATCTTGAATCAAAGTGAACTGGGTACTTGGATAAAGTAAGATTATTTGTTTCATAAAGACCACCCCATTTACAAATGACCCAGATTCTAGGCATTATATGTAATAGGCACTTGCATTCACTTTTAAGAACTTTTTCTCTTTGTGTTTTTTAGGGGTTGTTATCTCATATACTTTCGGCATTCAGATTTGATATGAAAGAAGTTGGTCTTTTTACTCAAGGTCTTGGGTATGCACCTGCAGATTACTATCCTGGTTTGCTTAAAAATGTGAGTATTTTTAATTTATTAGTATTGAAATTTTCATTACTCTTTTTGCTGATGGTACATTAAGTAAATGGAAATATTTCACTCCTCCAGGAGAGATGTTTAACTTTTCTATGTTTATCTCTTTTTACCTTGGGCTGACTTATGGCCATGTAAGGAAGAAATGTGAGATGAGAGATTACGAGAAAGAAGAAGGAAACCAGGAGAGGTTATTCTAAATCAACCAACCTCTCTGTCTCTTAACACATCTCATTTATTCTCTCAAAGATTTTTGGGAGAAGAGATTTCCTTAACCAATGTAAACACAGCCTTTTACTGTTGGAGAAATTTTGTATTTAAAATAACCTGATAGGAATTTTATGTTGAAGTAAAAAAATTCAATAAATAACAACCTTGTAAATAGTATTATATCTTTATATCTTAGTGTTAAACCTGTGTTTACTTGTGCCTTAAATTTTAGCCAAATTCAAGAAATTTTAATTTATGATCTTAACATGGCTCTTCTAAGAAACGTTATGAGATTTTTAATGTTTATTAACTATTCTTGTCTTTTGGAAGCTTTATGTATGAATGGCATTTTTAAAAATAAAGAACTAAATTAAGAAAGAAAAAATAATCTAGCTCTAATGTGGTTTTATTTTTAATGGGTTTGGTTTTAATTCTTAGAAAATTAATTATCTATTGCTCATTTGCTTAAATAGGAATATGGAATAGCAGACATTAAACATAAAATCCAACTTATTAGTAAATGTAACTTGGCTGCTTTGTTTTCATTTAGACAATGTGAAACAAGGAGAAGACAGGTGGGGGCGGGTTGGGAATCGCAACGGAAATATCACACCAAGAGAAACAAAACTGATGTAATCCTGTTTGCAGTGTGAGTTAACCTGCAACTGATTTTGTTTTACAGATGGTTTTATCGTTAGTGTCTGAACTCAGAGAGAATCACCTTAACGGATTTAACACTCAAAGGCGGTAGGTGTTAAACTAAACATCCCTCTTCTCAAGTTTCAAAATATATCAGCTCAGTTATGAGAGAAAAATTTTATAATTTTCAAGAAATGCATATTCACAGTTATAGTTATGTTCTATGTGGAGAGGTTATTTTAATGGAATACATGGCAAATTGGTGAGTTTTATCAAACTTTCTCTTTTACTCACTATTCTCTCAACTCTCATAGGGCAGTAAATCATGTAATGTCTCTTGAGCATCCATTGAGTAAAAAGCCCTGCATATACAGTAGGGAACACAGAAGAAAGAAGTGCTCAGCTCATTGTGTGTGCGCATCAGTCACAGAATCAGAATATTTACAAGGCAACAGATATTTGATGTGATTGACCTATTTTAAGAAACATAATATTCCAAAATGTAGACGAAACAAATTAAATAGATTCAGACAAATTAAAAGGCAATTAATCAAATTTCAAAATGTTTCTTCAGTATGTGAAAGAGTTCAAATTGTTTTCATTGGTGAGCATTTCATTTTTAACAAAGCATTAACTAAGAGAATCTGGGGATTGAGGCACCTTGTGCTTTTATTTGTAAAGCTGTTGCCAATTAAAGCTCTATCAGAAATGGTCTTTGCCCTCAGCCTTTAGGAATCCTTTGCATCTAACCCTTAAAGTAAACTATAAAACTCTTAAATGAAAACACTGGAGAAGATCTTCATGACATTGGATTTGGCAGTGATTATTTGGATATGACACCAATAGCACAAGCAACAAAGAAAAAGTAGATAAATTGGACTTTGTTAAAATTAAAAACTTTTACAAACCATAGGATACTCTCAGGAAAGTGAAAAGACAACCTATTGAATGAGTAAAAACATTTGGAAATCATATATCTGGTAAGGGTTTAATATCCAAAATATATAAAGAACTCCTAAAACTCAACAACAAAAAACTCAATTCAGAAATGGGCAAGAGAATTGACTACACATTTCTCTAAAGAAGTGATATAACTGGCCAATAAGTACATGAAAACATGCTCAACATCACTAATTATTAGGGAAATGCAAATCAAAACCACAGTGGGATACCACATCACACCTACTAGGATGGCTATAATTTAAAAAACAAACAAACAAAAATGGAAAATAAGAAATGTTGACGAGGATTTGGAGAAAATAGAAACTTTGTGCGTTGTTGGTGAGAATATAAAATGATGCAGCCAGTGTGGAAAACTGTTTGGCAGTTCCTCAAAAAGTTAAACACAGAATTACCATAAGACCCAGCAATTCCACTCCTAGGTGTATATTCAAAAAAACTGAAAGCAGGGACTTGAACAGATAATCTGTACACCAATGTTCCTAGCAGCATTATTCACAATAGCCAAAAGGTAGAAAACAATCCAAGTGCCCATCAAGCAGATGAGTGGATAAACAAAATGTGGTATGTAAATACAATAGAATAACATTCAGCCATAAAAAGGAATAAAATTTTTATATATGCAAGAACATGCATGGACCTTGAAAACATTATGCTTAGTGAAATAAGTCAGCCAGAGAAGGACAAATGTTGTATGATTCCACTTATACGAGGTACCTAAAATAGGCAAATTCATAGAGACAGAAAGCAGAATAGGGGTTATCAGGGACTGGTGGGAATGGAGTTGTTGTTTAATGGGCACATAGTTTGTGTTGGGGATGAGAAAGTTTGGGGTATAGATTGTGGTGATGGGCACACAGCATGTGAATGTATTTAATGCTGCTGAATGATTACCACTTACAAATGGTTAAAATGATAACTATTATATATGTTTTACCACAATAAAAAAAATAAAACAAGAAAAAGACCAATGTGATACCACTGTACACTCTCCCTCAAATGGCTAAAATTTGAAGCACTTACATTACCTTGTATTGGAGAGGATATGGAACTACTGGCTCTTTCATCCACTGTGTGCTAGAATGTGACATGGTATAACCACTTTGGTAAACAATGTGGCAGTTTATTGGAAAGTTAAATGTACTCTCATTATATGACCCACCATTTCCACTCTTGAGTATTTACTCATGACAAATGAAAACATGTGTATTCACAAATATTCTATACAAATATTCATAGCTGCTTTATTTGTAATAGTTCAAAACCAGAAATAATCCAAAGGACCATGAACAAGTGAATGGATGAACAAATAAAAAGTTATGTTACCACCATTTAAAAAATGAAAGGACAAGTCATAGGCTGTGAGAAAATATTTTCAAATCATACATCTGATAAAAGGCTCACATCCAGAATATATAAAGAACTCAGTAATTAGAAGACAAATAACCCAGTTAAAAAAATAGGCAAACGATTGGAATACATATCACCAAAAAATATATACAAGTGGCTTATAAGCACACAAGTACTTGTATACAAATGTTCATAGCAGCAGTATTCGTAATAGACAAAAAGTGGAAGCAACCCAAGTATCTGTCAACTCATGAGTGGATAAACAAAATATGGTATGTTGTACAGTAGAATGCTATTCCTCAGTAAAAAAGGAACAATCTACTGATTCATGCTGCAACATGCACGAACCTCAGAAACATTATGCTTAGTGAAAGAAGCCAGCCACAAAAGACCACATAGTGTATGATTCCATTTTTTTTTTTTTTTTTTGGTGAGGAAGATTAGCCCTGAGCTAACATCTGTTGCTGATCCTCCTCGTTTTGCTGAGGGAGATTGGCCCTGGGCTAACATGTGTGCCCACCTTCCTCTACCCTACATGACGGACGCTTGCCACAGCATGGCTTGATAAGCGGTGTGCAGTTCCATGCCCAGGATCCGAACCTGCGAGCCCCAGGCCACCGAAGCGGAGCACATGAACTTAAACGCTATGCTACCAGGCCGGCCCCTGTATGATTCCATTTTTATAAAATGTCTAGAATAGGCAAATCTATAGAGACAGAAAGTAAATTAGTTGTTGCCTGGGGCTAGAGGTGGGAACAGGGATTTCCTACAATTGAGCACAGAAGATCTTGAGATGATGGAAATGTCCTAAAAGTGGATGATGATGGTTGTTCAACTCAGTAATTTATTAAAAATCTTTGAATTGTACATTTCAAATAGCTGCATTTGTGATATATAAAATACACCTAAAAAGTAATAAGAATCCGTAGAGTGCATGGAAAGCATTTACAGTCGTTTATTTACACGTCAGGTAAAGACTTTGATTTAGACTTGAGGTTAATGTTGAATAATAGATCTTTTTTTATTTTTTGAGGAGGTTTGGCTCTGAGCTAACATCTGTTGCCAATCTTTCTTTTTCTCCCCAAAGCCCCAGTACATAGTTGTATATCCTAGTTGTAGGTCCTTCTGGTTCTTCTACGTGGGACGCTGCCTCAGCATGGCTTGATGAGCGGTGAGTAGGTCCGTGCCCAGGATCCGAACCGGCGAATCCCAGGCCACTGAAGCAGAACACGCGAACCTAACCACTGTGCCACCGGGCCGGCCCCTGTAATGGATCTTTTGAATAATAGAATTAAAAATTTATTAAAGGGGACTTAAAATATCAATAGGATGCATTGTGTATGTATGGTCTATGCCAAACTCCCAAAATGTCAAGTTGATATGTTTTTAAAACTCAGCTGAGAATAAACAAAAACAAACTAAAAACAAACAAAAAATACAAACAAAATATTAACAGATGGAAAAGACGAGCCACAGACTTAGAAGATATTTGCAGCCTATAAAACAGACAAAGGATTAGTATGCAAAACATAGAAATGCCTACTACAAATCAGTTTTAAAGAGGCAAACATTCCAGTATGGAAATAGACAAGAAATACAAGCAGATCATTACCAAAAGAGGAAAATTGAATACATAATAAACATTTAAAAAATTCTTCAGGAGTGACATCAGCAAGATAGCAGAATAGGAAGCCCCAGTCCTTGTTTCCCCACAGAGAAATTGACTTAATGATAGTATATGGCCCCAAGAGCCTTTATGAGAACTCCAGAAACCAATTAAGAAGTCAAGCTCAAAGTCAAGAACAGCCATATTGAAACGGATAAGAAAGCCATTTTATATCAACCACAGTAGCCCTTCCCCTAAGCCAATCCAGCTTGCGGTTTCTCCCCAGGGAGATAAAGAAAAGAGTGGAATGTGTCCAATGTTCTGGCTTTGTGGGGGCTGCCTGTGGGACTGGTGTCTGTGTTGCCTAACTCTGACCACTGCTGGGGAGCCAGCATACTTTCAATGCCTGGGGACTATGGAGAGTTAAAGAGAGTTCCGCTGCTTTTTGCAGCACCAGAGAATTGACTGCTGCAGATGGAGGTTGGCTCAGGTCAGCATGATTAGGAGAAAGCACTCAACTCTCAGCTTCTCTCTTGGGTGGGAGGCGGGGGGAGAGAAGAGTGGAATGTGCATCCAATGTTTCAGCTTTTGAAGGGGCTACCCTAGGGATTGGTTTCTGTCTTCCTTGACTTGAAGCAGTAACAGAACCAGCATAGTTTGGATGCCTGGGGAGCTGCAGAAAGCAAAAGATCTTAGTGGCTTGTTGCAGCACTAGAGAACCTGCAATACCACAGACAAACACAGAGAGAGGAAGAGATTACAAACTCCTGAAAAAGAAACTGGCAAAGCTCCCTAATTGGGAAATTATGTGCACAAACCCAGAGAAGATGCATTCCCCCCAAAAAGTTTGAAGGACCTCCAGACTCTCTAGCCAGATTGATTAGTGAAAGTCTTCCACTACACAAATCCAGTCCATTAAGACTGGGAGAGGTGACTGTTTCTTCAAATGCATGAAACATAACAAAAAATAACAAGACACACAAACAGGAAAACATGGCCCAATCAAAGGAACAAAATTAATCTACAAACCTACCCTAATAAAGAAATGGAAACTTATGAATTACCTGACAAATAACTCAAATAGTCCTAAAGGAGCTCAGTGCACTATAGTAGAATACAGAAAAACAACTGAACGAAATCAGAAAGATGATATGTGAACAAAATGAGAATATCAACAAAGAGATAGAAATTATAAAAAGACAACCAAACAGTTATTCTGGAGCTGAAGAATATGATAACTGAATTGAAAAATTCACTAGAGGGTTCAACGGTAGACTTGATCAAGGAGTTAACTCAAAGATATATCCTTTGAAATTAGCAAATCAGGAGAATAAAAAGAAAAAAGAATGAAGAAAAGTTAATTAAACCTAAGGGCCTATGGGACACCATGAAGTGGATCAATTAAATGCATTGTTGGAGTCCCAAAAGAGGGAGAGAGAGAGAAAAGGGCAGAGAGCTTATCAAATCTGAGGAAGGAATTCAACATCCAAATTTAAGAAGCTCAAAGAACTCCAACTAGGATGAACTTAAAAAGGCCCACACCAAGACATGTTGTAATGAAACTGTCAAAAATCAAAGACAGAGAATGTTGACAGCAGCAAGAAAACAACTTATCACATACAAGGAAGCTCCCATAAGATTATCAGTGGATTACTCACTAGAAACATTAAGGCCAGAAGGGAGTGGGGTGACATATTCTAAGTGCTAAAAGTAAAAACGTGCCCACCAAGATTGTTATATTCTGCAAACTGTCCTTCAAAAATGAAGGAGAAATTAAGACACTTCCAGATAAACAAAAGCTGAGGGAGTTCATCACCATTAGACCTGCCTTATAAGAATTGTTAAAGAGAGTTTTTCAAGGTGAAACAAAAAGACTCTACACAGCAACATGAGAGCATACCAAAATATAAAACTCACTGGTAAGGCTAAATATATAAACAAATACAAAATTCTGTAGTACTGTAATGGTGGTGCATAAATTACTTTTAATTCTGGTATAAAACTTAAAAGCATAAAAATAACTATAACTATAAAGCTATGTTAATGGATACAAAATGTAAAAAGATATAATTTATGACATCAATAATATAAAACATGGAGAGGGTATATAAAGGAGTAAAGTTTTTGTATGCAACTGAAGTTATCAGTTTAAAATAGATTGTTAGAACCATAAGATGTTTTATCTAATTCCCATGCTGACAACAAAGCAAATACCTATAAAAGTTACACAAAGGAAAAGGAGAAGGGAATCAAAGCATATCACTACAAAAAAAAAAAAATCAATGAAACACAAAAGAAGACAATAAAAGAAAAAAAGACAGAATAACCAGAAGACAGTGAAATGGTAGTAGTAAGTCCTTCTCTATCAGTAATTACTTTAAACATAAATGGATTAAACTCTCCAATCAAAATACATAGAGTGGCTTAATGGATAAAAAACAAGGTCCAACTATATGCTGTCTACAAGAGACTCGTTTTAGATGTAAGGATATACATAAGCTGCAAGTGTAAGGATGGAAAAAGATATTCAATGTGAATGGTAAGCACAAGAGAGCAGGGGTGGCCATACATATATTAGACAAAATATACTTTAGGTCAAAAACTGTTACAAGAGACAAAGAAGGACATTATATAATGATAAAAGGATCAATTTACTAGGAATATATAACAATTGTATATGCACCTAAGAGCAGAGAAACAAAATATATGAAGCAAACACTGACAAGATTAAAGGGAGAAGTAGAAAGTAACACAATAATTGTAAGAGATTTTAATACCCCACTTTCAGTAATGTATAGATCAACCAGAGCAAAGATCAATAAGGAAACAGAGTACTTGAAAAAAATGATAGACCAGTTGAACCTTATAGATATGTACAGAACACTCTACCTAATAGCAGCAGAATACACATTCTTCTCAAGCATACCCAGAACGTTCTCCAGGATAGATCACATGTTAGGCCATAAAACAAGTCCTAACAAATTTAAGATTGAAATCATACCATGTATATTTTCCAACCACAATAGTATGAAACTAGACATCAATAATAGGAGGAAAACTGGAAAATTCACAAATATGTGCAAATTAAACAATGTGCTCTTTTTTTTTTTTTTGTGAAGAAGATCAGTCCTGAGCTAACATCCATGCCAATTCTTCTCTTTTTTGCTGAGGAAGACTGGCCCTGGGCTAACATCCATGCCCATCCTCCTCCACTTTATATGGGACGCCGCCACAGCATGGCCCAACAAGCGGTGCATCGGTGCATGCCTGGGATCCGAACCCGGGCCGCCAGCAGCAGAGCACGGGCACCTAGCCGCTATGCCACAGGGCCGGCCCGCAATACACTCTTAAACCTGAAGAAGAAATCACAAGGGAAGTTAGAAAATATCTTTAGGCAAGTGAAAACAAAAATAGAATATACCAAAAACTATAAGATGCAGGAAAAGCAGTACTAAGAGAAAAGTGTATAATGGTAAACACCTTCATTAAAAAAGAAGAAATATCTCAAATCAACAAGCTTACTTTATACATCAAGGAACTAGAAAAAGAAGAACAAACTACACCCAAAGATACATGAGGAATGAAATAATGAAGATTAGAGCAGAAATAAACTAAATAGAGAATATTAAAACAATAGGAAAAAATCAAAGACACTAAGAGTTGGTTTTTAAAAAAGATCAACAAAATTGACAAACCCTTAGCTAGACTAAGAAAAACAGAGAGAAGATTCAAATAACAAATATCAGAAATGAAAGAGGAGACACTACAACTGTTGCCACAGAAATAAAAATAATCATAAGACACTACTATGAACAATTTATATTGCAACAAATTGCATAACCTAGAAGAAATGGATAGATTTTTTTTATTGATGTCATAATAGTTTATAACATTGTGAGATTCCACTTGTACATTATTATTTGTCAGTCACCATATAAATGCACCCCTCACCCCTTATGCCCACCCCTAACCCCTGCCTCCTGGTAACCACCAAACTGTTCTCTCTGTCCATGTGTTAGTTTATATTCCACATATGAGTGAAGTCATTCAGTGTTTGTCTTTCTCTGTCTGGCTTATTTCACTTAACATAATACCCTCCAGGTCCATCCATGTTTTTGCAAATGGGACAATTTTGTCTTTTTTTATGGCTGAGTAGTATTCCATTGTGTGTGTATATATATGTATCACATCTTCTTTAGAAATAGATTTTTATAAACATACAACCTACCAAGACTGAATCGTAAATTAAAAAATCTGAACAGGACCGGCCCCGTGGCTTAGCGCACTCCGCAACTGGCGGTCCAGGTTCGGATCCCGGGCGCGCACCAACACACTGCTTCTCCGGCCGTGCTGCGGCTGCATCCCACATACAGCAACTAGAAGGATGTGCAACTATGACATACAACTATCTACTGGGGCTTTGGGGGTGGGGGGAAAAAGGAGGAGGATTGGCAATAGCTGTTAGGTCAGAGCTGGTCTTCCTCAGCAAAAAGAGGAGGATCAGCACGGATGTTAGCTCAGGGCTGATCTTCCTCACACACACACACACAAAAATTAAATATCTGAACAGATCTATAACTAGTAAAGAGATTGAATCAGTAATCAAAAACCTCCGAACAAAAAAAATCCCAAGACTATATGGCTTCACTGGAGCATTCTACCAAACATTTAAAGAAAAGTTAACACCAATCCTTCTCAAACTCTTTAAAAAAATTGAAGAGGAGGGAATACTTCAAAACTTATTGTATGAGGCCAGCATTGCCCTGATACCAAAATCAGGTAAAGATACTACAAGAAAACTATAGACCAATATCCCTGATGAATATTGATGCAAAAATCCTCCACAAAATACTAGCAAACCAAACTCAACAACACATTAAAAAGATTATGCAGTATGACCAAGTAGAATTTATTCCTGGCATGCAAGGATGGTTCAACATGAAAATTAGTCAATGTAATACACCTATTAACAGAATGATGGACAAAACCACATGATAATTTCAATTAGTGCAGAAAAACTATTTGATAAAATTCAACACTGTTTCATGATAAGAACATTCAACAAACTAGGAATACAAGGGAACTACTTCAACATAGTAATGACCATATGTGAAGAACCCACAGGTAATATCATACTCAATGGTGAAAGACTGAAAGCTTTCCTTCTAAAATCAGAAACAAAGCATAGATATCCTCTCTCCCCGCTTCTTTTCAACATAGTACTGGAAATCTTAGCCAGAACAATTAGGCAAGACAACGAAATAAAAGACATCCAAATCTAAAAGGAAGAAGTAAAGTTATCTCTGTTCATAAATGACATGATCTTATATGTAGAAAACCCTAAACATTCCACAGAAGACTGTTGGAAGTGATAAATGAATTCAGTAAAGTTGCAGGAAAAAATTAAGACTCAAAAATCAGTTGCATTTATATAAAATAACAATTAGCAATCCAAAAAGGAAATTTAAAGAAAGTCTCATTTACAATAGCATTAAAAAGAACAAAATACTTAGGGATGGACTTAATCAAGGAGGTGAAAGACTGGTACACAGCAAACTACAAAACATTGGTGAAAGAAGTTAAATATGACACAAATAAATGGAAAGGCATCCTGTGTTCACAGCTTGGAAGACTTAATATTGTTAAAAGTCCATACAACCCGAAGCAGTCTATAGATACGATGCAATCCTATCAAAATCCAAATGGCATTTTTCTTTTGCAGAAATAGAAGAAAAATCTTAAAATTCGTATAGACTCTCAAAGGACCCCAAATAGCCAAAACAGTCTTGAAAGAAAAAAACAAAACCTGAGGCCTCACAGTTCCTGATTTTAAAACACATTACCAAGTTACATTCATCAAAACAATTTGGTATTGACATAAAGCTAGACACATCTTAGACCATGGAACAGAATAGCAAGGAAGTTGCAAAAAGATATCCATAATAATGTCATTACTTATATAAAATTTTAAAACACTCAAAACAATGTATGCATATAAAGTTAAAGTGTTAAACTAGACAGAAAGGACCTACACCAGCTTCAGGGGAGTGCTAACTCCTGGGAAAGGGAAGAGCAAGTGGGATGGGAGAAGGGTGTTTCAACTGTAATTGAAACATCTTACTTCTTTAAAATATCAAATAGAAATATTAATAAAAGGTTAGCATTGTAAAATCTGGGCAATGGGTACACAGGATGTTATAATAATTATGTTTTCCATGTCATAAGTATTTTATAATAAAACTTTAAAAACTAAAATAGTGTTACCTAGTAAAATACTAAAAAAGAAAAGATATTAGCCATAATAAAGAAATTATTTCCTGCCTCAGGGTCTTGTTTCCAAATTAGCAGGTGTAGTTCATGAAAAAAATAATCATCTTTAATCAGCCTTAGATTGCTTCGTATTTATTCCTTTTTGCAGTATTTTTTCCCTTTGTTTACGTCTTTTTGCACTCTACTCATATTTGCTTATACTGGTCTTTCCAGACTCTTTCCTCAGAATTATTTGTGCTTTTCATTTGCTCATCCTTGGACAGGAGAAGACAGCAGTTCAGAAAGGCATCTAAACTCTGCTGACCACAAATAGGAGAGCGTGCTGGAAGGTATTAGCTGATATGCTCTTTATAGCTGAAAAACTTCCATTTGTGTCAAGTGGGACCATTTTCTGTGGCAGGTTCATTCCCAAATTCATGACTGTTTCTTTACGAATGATGTTTGTTTTTCAAAAACAACATGAAGGGGCCGGCCCAGTGGCTAGTGGTTGGGTTCGCGCGCTCTGCTTCGGCAGCCCAGGGTTTGTGGGTTCAGGTCCTGGGCGCAGACCGGCGCGCCGATTGTCAGGCCATGTTGTGGCGGCGTCCCATGTCAAGTAGACGAAGGTGGGCAAGAACATTGGCCCGGGGCCAGTCTTCCTCAGCAAAAAGAGGAGGATTGGCAACGGATGTTGGCTGAGGGCTAATCTTCCTCACACACACACAAAAAACAATATGGAAAAATTCCCTGGTGAAAAGCAAAGTCCACTGAAGCATGTCCATGCTGGTGCCCTGGCTGGCAGTAGCAGCAAGGATAAAATGGTGATTAATTTGGTTATTAGTTTAGGGCATTCTTAGTCAAAGCAAATGTATGATGTAATTAGTAAAATTCTTTACTGAATTTACCAAGAATATGAGATGCCTGTGCTAGTAGAATGTCCTGTGGACACTGACGCATCTGATACATTCCTAATTTGCTCTATTGAATGATGTTTACTGTGGAGTGTTTTTTTTTTTAAAGAATTTTAGAATTCAACAAGATAAATTTCTTGCAGGTATTTTTCTGAATGTGTTGAGTTTTTAGGGAAATTCAATCTCTTGGATTAAGTTCACTTGTCCTTATCAGAAGATTGAATTTAAAAAGCAGTTTGATGCCCAACATAATTTTTAAGTCTCTTCATGAGGTTTTAAGGTCCTGCTTTTAAGATCTAAAACCAGGAACTTCTGTTCTCCATTCATAAAAGAACCTGGATCCTAAAAGCTTGTGTGAGACTCAGAACTCTAAGTCTACAATTCCCTAGTGAATTATAAATTCAACCAAGTGTGCTCTCTTGTCTTGACTAGAAACTGATTTCATGAAATCAGGTAGAGAAATGGCATCACGATAACATTTGAAAGAGCTGCCGAATATGCTGGAGCTATTGTAGTTGTTGCCGTCATAAGTTATAATAATGATTAACATATGTATCATAATAATATATAAATTTTCTTTATTGTATATCTGAAGTTTTCTGTACATTTTTAAGATTTAAAAATCAAAGAAGAATCAGAATACAGCATAGTGGGCAAACTACTTTCTACAATCTTGAATCCAGATATTCGCATTATTTATGAAATGTGAGTTTTATCATTACTTTCCTTCCACTAGTTATGACTTCAGATGTTCAACCAGCCAAAAGCCTCTCAAACTTAAACACCATGTAAACAGTGCTATATTGGTTTTCTCTGTGGTTTGTTTGGTTTGTTTGGGGTTTTTTTTTTGTTGAGGAAGATTAGCTCTGAGCTAACATCTGTTGCCAATCCTCCTCCTTTTGCTGAGGAAGATTGGCCCTGAGCTAACATCCATGCCCATCTTCCTCCACTTTATATGTGGGACGCCTGCCACAGCATGGCTTGACAAGCAGTGTGTAGGTCCGCACCCGAGATCTGAACCCGAGAACAGTGGGCCGGCCCCTGTTTCTTTTTTTATAGAGAGCACCTACGCATTCTTTTCACTTTTCACCATTTGAATGTTTAAAGTTCATTTCAAAAGATTCAAAAGACTTGTAGAAGATCTAGAAATTAATCTAATAACTTTGATGCATAAATTGTCAGAGGAACAACAAAAAAAGGAAAATCTGCTTAGTTTCCTTTTGCCTTATTTTTAGAGATATGATAAATGGTCTTGTCACAGCATTTTAAATAGAGTTTCACTTGCCACCAAGTAAAATCAACAATTCAGTGACAGAATGTTTAAATTCTCTCTTCTTCTTTGCTACAAACCATCTAGACAGAGCGACGTTGTGGACTTTCTGAGCATCATCAGGTTATCTGGTAGTTCTGTAGTTTGCTGAAGATGGTTTGGAAGCTTCAGTACAACCACATGGGAAGGATGTTTCCAGCAGTATATGGTTGCCGTTGAGCATTCTGCAGTTGAATTCCTGTGCAAAAATAATTTGGAAGTGCTGCTCTGGCAATCAATCAAGACCTCATGCTTCGTGTAATACAGTCTGGCAAGTATGCATCACTCCAGTTGAAGTTGGATCTCCATGTTCTGGCAAGCTTCAGATCAAAAGA
This sequence comes from Diceros bicornis minor, assembly GCF_020826845.1. NCBI lineage: Eukaryota > Metazoa > Chordata > Mammalia > Perissodactyla > Rhinocerotidae > Diceros > Diceros bicornis. The sequence goes on from NC_080761.1 coordinate 5,183,879, forward strand.
AGGAGCTGTGAAGGCCATGAGCACTTTGAAGCCCTTCAGAAGATTATCAGTTGATGGGCCGGCCCCATGGCTTAGCGGTTAAGTGCATGCGCTCCGCTGCTGGCGGCCCAGGTTCGGATCCCGGGTGCGCACTGACGCACCGCTTCTCTGGCCATGCTGATGCCACGTCCCACATACAGCAACTAGAAGGCTGTGCAACTATGACATACAACTATCTACTGGGGCTTTGGGGGGGAACAATAAATAAATAAAAAATAAATAAATAAATAAATAAATAAATAAATAAATAAAAGAAGATTATCAGTTGGCCTGTTTGCGTTTTGGTAGAACCAAGAGCTACCTGTGTTTACGTGAAAATTGAGAACTTTTCATGAAAATTATTTTTGGACCTTTTTCAGCCTATTTGGGAGATACAATCTGCAGCCTGTAAGCTTCAGTGCTTGCTAAATGCCATTGGTGCCCAGGTCGTCTTTTCCACTCACCCAGTCACCAGTGATAGTCTCTGACTCTCCTTCTTTCTTAAAGATAATGAGAGAAAAGTTGCACTTATAGGTATTTTAGAGAGGAAGATTGATAAAACAAGGCTAGAGGGAAAGATCACCACCTCCCTGCTTCTTTGTTTCAGAGTTTTGGATTTATTATGAGTACATGTAACTCGCAGGCATATTTTTCAGTTTCTCAAACGTTCATAGAGCCCTTACTGTATGCAAAATATTCTGCTAGATTCTGTGCAAAATATACATACGAAAAAGTGTTCTACATCTCACACACACACATATATACAACAACTTTCCTCCTCTCTTATTCCATCTAGTAAGCTCATATATGCCAGAAGCTTAAGGTTTTTACAACTCAAGCTAAATATGTCTTTTTGTTAACAACTTAGATGTTGGACTCAAAAACATATTAATTTTAGGTCTAAAACCACTTTGATGGTGAGTTTGAGAAAGATGTTAGAGCACTACGGAAGACAAATGTTGTTGAAGTGACCTCAGTCATTTAGGAAAGTGGTAAAGAACAAGAAGTGAATTTTAGAAAAGATAAATATTTGAGGAGAAAAGACAAACTGTTCACACATGAGAAGAAATCATTGTGTAGTTTGACAAAAAATTGTCTTTGAGAATTTTACTGTTGATTATCAAGAAAATAATACAGCTAAACTAATAATTTATAGGAATCAGTAAAAATATAAACCTTAAATACAATTCTGTCATATTTCCTTAAAGTATTCAGATTATTACTAGAGATTGATATCTAGTTCTGGGGACTGCTACTAAAGAGGGCATATAGAGCAGCCTTTCTCAAACTTCAGTGTGCATAAGAATCCCCTGGAAAAATGTAAACAGATTTCTTGGCCTCACTCCTGGGGATGCTGATGCTGCTGATTTGAGGACCATACTTTGTGTAGCTCTGATGTAGAGAAGTTGGACAGATCCTAAAGACTAAAGTGCAAGACCTATGAGGAATAGCAACTCTCATAGTCTAGTCAGGAGAGAATAAGATGAAAATGTACTGTAAGAAACTAAATCAAGTGATGAGCTAAGCACATGAATGTCCTAGCATTCACTTTATACTTCCGACTCCTAGAAATGATGGGGGAATTTTAACAATTAAATATATAATGCTATAAAACAAGGGAGGCTTTTGCTGAACCACGAATTATGAGAAAGGCTTACAATCGTAGATAGTGAGATATTTTTGAAGGAAAATACCACAGCCCAAAAAGCTTGGGAGAGAGGACTACTGCAAAAGGTAAACGTTACTTTGGGGATGGATTCAAGGAGTAGGAGGGTTCCTGGCAGCCAACGAGATAACTTGTTGGACTACTGCAGTAATAGCAGCCAGCCGGCCAGGCCCTCATACACTTCTCCTTATCCACTGTCCCCAAATAAGAGACAATAGAGATGTCCTGTTCCAACAAGAAGGAGGGAGGAAGCTTTGGAGGAGAAACAAGCACCAAATGGCTATCAACTCCCAGCAAGTTTGGGAGTGGTCTAATACCCAGAATACAATTTATTGGCAACCCCAACCAGCACTACATCCTATCCCTCCCCAGAAGTACTGGAGGCAGGCTACATTAAACAGAGCATTCATGGAGAGGCTAATGTGGAATCCCAAATTCCAGAAAGAGCGAAGAAACAAAAATCACTAGATATTCATGGAAAACCACCACCATAAGGAAAAATGAACCAAATTCAACAAATAGAAGATGCAAATGCAACAATTAAATGCATTCCCTAGGACGAGCAAGTGGATTTTTTTTAAAAAAGTGTAATTGTCCTAAGAATAGTAAGACAAACTATCAAATGCTTGAAATAGGAATAAGTTTTTTTTTTTTTAAGAGGGAACTTAAGGGAAAAGAAGAAAAACCAATAAACAGGCTAAATAGGAGATACAGTTGAATAGTAAATAATGACTTAAAAGATTGAACCAAGTAGTTCTCCTAGGGTGTAATACAAAAGGACAAAGAGATGGAAAGTAAGAAAAGCTTTTTTGTTTTTTCCTTTTTTGGATAAGAGATCAAAAGGGGATGTCAGGGAAGATGGTGGAGTAGGAAGTGCCAGGAATCCATCTCTTCACCTAGACAAAAATTTTATTGACAGAATCTGTCTGATGTAACTATTTTGGAATTCTGCAGTCTATTTGAAGACTTGGAGCTTTCAGGTGAAGGCTTGGCCAGTAAGTTGTGGTTAATTTCAGCGGTTGTTATGGTAGAGACTACCCATCACCAACCCCCTAGACCTGTGGCAGGCAGCCATACCTATGTTCCTAAACAGGCTTGCAGGAACCAGAGTGGGCAATGCTTGATGAGTTTTGGTATAGTATCGAAGGAGAATATGCACAATTATATGAAGAGGCTATTAAAATACTCCTGCCTTCTTAAATTACATATCTTTGTAGGGCTAGACTGTCTTCATATACTTCAACCAAACAACATATTGCAACAGATTGAATGCAGAAGTAAATATAAGAATCCAACTGTCCTCTTCCAGGCCATATAGTGAAGAGATTTGCAAACATGTAAAAGAGTGCCACTCTTCTCACTAAATATTTTTTTGTTTTGTAAAATATAGTTAGTGTTTAATAAAACGTGATTCATGTTAACATCTCATGGGTGTATTATTGTTACTTTTAGTAAATTAATATTTTAGGTGTCTCTGTTTTAATTTCAAACATGGTAAATATTGGTAGTCTGAACCTCAGAAACAAAAGCTCTTTGGTGTTCTCAGTAATTTTTAAGAGTGCAACAGTGTTTTGAAACCAAAAAAGTCTAAAAACTGCTGTTCTACAGTGTCACAATCAACTTGCACCACCCATGCACATATAACTTCCTACTAGCTTTTTAGTTCCTGACTCTTAAATATAAGCTGACAGGCAATGGTCACCAGTTATTTAAGGAAATAATTTTAACCATATAATATGAAAAAGTAGGAACCATTGAAAATAAAGAAAAAAGATTATTCAAAGAAAAGAACATCTCAAATAAATTAATATCAATTTCTCCATAAAAATAAAAGGTAACATTCATTAAATAAAAACAAGATGCTATTTAAAAAGAAAGGAACCTCCAGAGGATGAGACAAATAGTTCTTGGAAATTAATAATGAGAGAATGGTAATGGAAAACATAATAAAAGGATTAGTAGGTAAAGTTGAACAGTTCTTTCAAAATCTAAAGCAAAAAGACCAAGTGATGAAAAATAACAAAGAAAAGATAGAGAACTGCCCAGGAAGTTTAGTATCCAAAAAATTGGAGTTCCCAGAAAGAACAGAGAAAAGAATGGGTAGGAAATTATCAAAGAAATAATCCAAGAGAACTTTCCTTATTTAAGATTCACTGAGTGCTTAGCACAGTGAATAAAAATAAATCCATACCAAGACACATCACTGAAAATTTCAAAGAGGATATCCAAGAGCCTCCAAGGAGTAAAAACAGGGCTTATGTAAAAGATCAGGATTCATAATAGCATAGGACTTCTGAAGAACATGACTGGAAGCTAAAAGACAGTAGAACCACGCTTTAACAATTCTGTAGGAAAATGACCAGAACTCTATACTCAGCCAAAGTATCAATCAAATGTGAGAGAGTAAAATAAAGATATTTTTAAACTTGCAAGGTCTCAAATACTTTATCTCTGATGTACCTTTTCCCACATAAGAAGAATAAATCAAGAAAGAAAATATGGGATCCAAGAGAGAAGTGAAGGAAATCCCCAGGATGGAGATCCCAAGATAATAAGTGTACAGAGGGAATAGAAAGCAACCTGTCCAGATTGGAACAGGTCAGGAGGTTCTAAGAGAAATTTCTTGAAGATTAAAGTGGTAGAATGTCAGATATGTTTGAAGGTATTACAAGGAGATTACACACTTCAATGGGAGTTTGGGGTTAAAATAATAATCAGTGCAAACAAGCAAACCAAGTAACAGTCATTAAACCCAGGGAAAAACAACATATTGAATATCTAAAATATGAGTTAGGCTTGAAAATGGTTGCCTCTGAGATCAGAAAATGGGAATGGGAGTGCTCTTTTAAAAGCTACTGTTTTTCATAAGCTTTGAAGAGTTATTTGATTATTTATGGTAGTTGTATCTATAAGTTTGATAAAAATAAGTTAAAAAAAATATCCCAGGCTCTTACAATGGTCTACAAAAGCCTGACTTCTCTTCCCCTCCCACATTCACCGCGGTCTCGCCACCTTGGCCTCCTTGCTGTATTCGGATACTCAGAGACTTTGCATTTGCTTTGTGTCTGCTTGCAACATTTTTCTCCCAGATGTGTACATGGTTTGTTCATATACTTCCTTTACATCTCTGCTCAAATGTTCCCCTCAGTCAGTTCTCGCCCTCCTTAACCTGTCAGTGTGCTTTACTTTTCAGCGTGGTGCTTGATATCATCCTGGCATTTCATTCTCTCCATTACTAGGCTGTGTCTTTGCCTTTGTATCGTGAACACCACAGGCAGCCTTGAATATAGTGAGGGTTCAAAAAATATTTATTAAACGAATAAAAATACATTCACTGAAGAGGACATACAGTGGATAACAAACAAACATACTCAATCTCGAAAGTTATCAGGAAAATGCAAGTGAAAGCAATGGGATAATTTTTGTCCAGATTAGCAAGAAATAAAAATAACGAGAATAATATCACTGGCAAGAGTGGAAAGGTAAATTGGTAGTCTTTTGGAATGCAATTTAATATGCAAATATTCACTGACGCACAGTCGGGCCTGTGCAGGGACACCACTGCGGCAGAGTTTGTAATAGTGAAAAATTAGGAGAAACCTAAATGCTTGTAAATAGAGGCACTGTTAAATTATAGGACACATACTTTTTAATAATAGCAAGTCCAAAAATTGAGGGACTGTATGTTCTATATCGTGGTTCCATTTGTGTTTCACAAAACACAACACTAAGTTTCTAGATTTATGATTATATATGAAAATACCTAGAAAAAGATCTAATAGCATACATCCCAAACTTTCATTTTATTGATCTCTAGTTGTTCATTTCTTCATTTAACATCTATTTCTTGAGCATGTAGTATGTGTAAGGAGTTGTCCTCACGTGCTAGGAATAGAGCAGTGAACAGAATAGAGAAAAACGCCTGCGCTCCTGGAGCTGATATCCTAGCAGGGAGAAGCAGACCAGGAACAGTAAACAAGTAAATACATTATAGGTCAGTGATGAAAGGACCCTGGAGGAAAGTGAATCAGGGTGAGAGAGAGAGAAAGTACACAGAGGGGTAGGAGGGCACTCGCTGTGTTAAGCTCTGCTGTCCAGCGGAGCTTTCTGCGGTAACAGACAGGTCCTGTAAATATGCGTCATCCAATACTGTGAGCCGCTAGCCTCATGTAGCTGTTGAACACTTGATATGTGGCCAGTGCAACTGAAAAATGGAATTTTAAATTTTATTTCATTTAAATTAATGTAAATTTAAATTGCCACGTGTAGCTTGTTGCCACAGTATTGTCAGTGCGTTTATATGGGATGGTCAGGGAAGCCCTCACGTAAAGCAACATTTGAGCTGAGACCTATAAGAAATGAGGCTAGCCATGTGTTCCAGGCAGAATGAACAAGAGGGCCTTATCTGGAGTAGTTGGAGGCCTGTAAGGCCGGAGCAGAATGAGCAGGGGTAAGAGTGGAAGGAGATGAAGCCAGAGAAACAGAGGGGGCCCCATCATGGAAGGCCTCCGCGGCTAGTGTAAGACTGTGTGTGTGCTCTGTGTGAGAAGTGAAGCCATTGCAAAGCTTTGAGCAGACCAGTGAAGTGATCTGATTTTTTTAAAAGGTTGCTGGAACTGTTCTGATGGTAAACGATGAGGGTGAGGGCAGAAGCAGGGAAAAACTTAGGAGGCTCGTACAGTAACCCAGGCTGAATGTGAGGTTGAATTAGGGGGCAGTGATGAAAGTGTAGAGAAGTAGTCAAATTAATTGGCAGTAATTACCGCTGGATCAGATAAGGGGCATGAGAGAAAGTGAAGAGTTGAGGATGAACTTCAAAGGCTTTGGCCTGAGCTCATGAGATTGGGAGCACTGGGGGAAGACAATATTTGGGGAACAAATTCCAGAGCTCTGTTTTGGGCATGGTAAGTTGAAGGTGCCTATAGATAGTTATGCCCAAGTCCTGACAACGAGTGACTTTAAAATGGGAGCTTCAGCTGAAGAGTTTCTTCCTAGAGAATTGAGTAAGAGAAGAGAGTTCATAGATGGGTTCAGGTAGCCCTCTTTGTGTGCGAGGCAAAGCAAGTGACCTGTCATCAGCCTTTTCAGCATGAAGATTTTATGTCTCTAAACGTGGCTCTAATATTTGGGTAATTATTTCTTATTTTATTTAATCCATAGAATGGCTCCTGAACGAGTAAGGTCCCTGTCACGAGTTTGTGTCCCACTTGTTACTCTGCCAGATTTTGAACCACTGGTGTTGGCTCTGCTCACCTGCCATGGACATGAACCTCAGGAGGTGCTGTGGCCTGAGTTCTTCGGTGCTGTGAATGAGGCCTTTTTGCTGTAAGTGATGTCTATTTACCCTATCATCCAACTTTGTTTTTCCTTTTCTTAGAATACTTCAGTATGTTGGAAATGCAGTTTTCAAACGTTTTGGTCTCAGTGCTACTTTACCCTTTTAAAGATTATTGAGGATCTCAATGAGCTTTTTTTTTAAACGTGGGTCATATTAATATTTATCATACTTGAAATTAAAACAAATTTTTTAAATATTTATTACTTCATTTTAAAATAACAATAAATTGATTACACGTTAACACAAATAGCATATTTTTATGAAAAACAATGATCTTTTCCAAGAAAAAAAATGTTTAACAGGAATGGCATTGTTTTACATTTTTGCAAATCTCTTTATTGTCTGATGTAGAAGACAGCTTTGTTTGCCTACATGTTCTGCATTCAGTCTGGTGTGATGTGTTGTTTTAGTTGAAGCATATGAAGGAAAATCCAGCCTTACACAGATATGTAGTTGGAAAAGAGGAATATTTTAATAATATTTTAAATATTTAGATATTAAATATTTTAAATAATTTAGAATATTTTAAATTCTTCAGTAGAATAATTGTAAATATTCTCCTTGGATACCCTACCAAAATTTGAAAATGGTAGTTTTTTAAAGGTTAGCTGCAATGTGGAATCTGAAATTATATGAATGAGCTTTTCATACTGTTAAATTAAAATGCATTGATCTGTCTTGCGCTTTCACTGGATCTTTTGCCCAGGCAGGATTGTGTAGCCTTGTGCATGGTGCATTTGGAAATATTGGTTCATTAAGTTATGCAGATCTTCTAAACATTTGACACATTTCATTTTACAGTATCAAAACTGACATTCATTCCCATCACCACTAATCTCATCAGAAATGTCTTTAAGTATTGGGGAGCTGTCAAGCTCATGTTGGCGGAAACAAATTTTCCAAGATTCTAATTTCTGCTTAAGAATTCAAATTTAGCATTGGCTACAAATACTGTCAGTTGTTTTCCTTGAGGTACTAGGGTCACTTTGCTAATTTTTGAGAAAGTATGTGCCAAACACTCAAGTGTGAGTAACCATTGTTTGTCTGCCAGTCATTCTTTCAAGTCAATTTCCATGAAAAAAAAATGTCGCTAGTTGATCTGGCAGCTCAAACAGTCAGACAGGTATTTTTCTTCTAGACAACCATAGTTTTTATGTCACAGAGGTGCTTTATGCATACTTTCCTTCTCACCACACAGAATTTTTTTTAATAAAAAGTATTCTCAAGGGTAAAATTTAATAAGGTTAATATTTTATACTGCTTCACCAAACACATTTTTATGTGAAACTGGCAGTGTCTTTACTGTGAGTATGGAGTGGTGAAGAACACACTGACTGCCATCCCTGCTCTGATTTGTGCCCGGCACTGCAGTTTTACCCACAATTGCTTCTGCACTGTGAGTGCAAACATCAGCACAGTTGTTCAGGAAAAACCATGAGACTCAAAATGATTATTCAACACTTTAAGTATTTCTATACCACGTGTATATATTGCTAGTTTCACCTAAAAGAGCTCCTGTCCTTAGTTGGTGCTGATACCATATGAATACAAGCAACACAGCTAGTCCAGCCATATCTAGAGATTCCATTTTAAGGCAGAAATACAGTTCTGTTGATGAAATGTTGACTTATCACATCTACGTTTGAATTATTTAATTCCTTTTTGTTTGGACTCTGAATGATTGGGCTCAAATTGATGCCGCAGTTAACTAGCACTATAATGGTATTTGAAAACATTTTATTGAATGAGACACAATCAGGTAAATTATTAACATCTATAAAGCCAAGGAAAGAATAACTTTGCTCATATTTGCTTTTCATTTATAGTTTAGCCCACTTCCTTTGCAGTAGATGTCTCCCTCCCATGAGTCAGAGAAATCTCTGATGTATTGGTTTCATCTTTTCCCAGTGAAACAGCTGTGGAATGAGAAAGTGAATCTTTTAATTCCCTTTGTAAAGCCAATGGTCCATTCTCAAATATAATAAAATTTATAAATAAATTTTATTTTTGAATAAAATATCATTAAATTCTGTTTAAAAATCGAAAAATATGTTATATTTATATATAAATAAAAATATAAATACATATAAATATATTTATATCTAAAATAATTTGTATAAAATTACAAAAGTTTTCAAAAAATTTTAAAATAGTGTTCCATGTTCTTGTTTCCCTTTCTTGTGCCTACAAGAGCAAGTATCAGAATATTTATTTATTTTTTTTTACATTTTTTTCCAGCTTTATTGAGATATAGTTGACATATAACATTGTGTAAGTTTAAGAAGTGCAATGAGTTAATTTGACACAGTTTCATGTTGCAAAATGATTACCACCATAGGGTTAGCTAACAGCTTGATCATGTCACATAATTACCATGTCTTTTTTGTGATGAGAACATTTAAGATTTACTCTCTTAGCAGTTATTTCACTTAGCATAATGCCCTCAAGGTCCATTCATGTTGTCACAAATGGCAGGATTTCCTTCTTTCTCATGACTGAGTAATATTCCATTATATATGTATGTATATGTATATACATATATATATGCCACATTTTCTTTATCCACTCATCTGTTAATGGACACTTAGGTTGTTTCCATACCTTGACTATTATGATTAATGCTGTAATAAACATGAGAGTCAGATATCTTTTTGATATCCTGTTTTCATTTACTTTGGATATATACCCAGAAGTGGGATTGCTGGATCATGTGGTAGTTCTAGTTTTAATTTTTTGAGGAACCTCCATTCTGTTTTCCATAGTGGCTACACCAATTTACATTCCCACCAACAGTGCACAAGGGTTCCCTTTTCTCCATGTCCTCGCCAAGACTTATCGCTTCTCTTTTTGATGATAGCTATTCTAATCAGTGTGAGGGGATATTCATTGTGGTTTTGATTGACATTTCCCTGATGATTAGTGATGTTTAGCACCTTTTTGTGTACCTGTTGGACATTTGTATGTCTTCTTTGGAAAAATGTCTATTCAGTTCCTCTGCCCATTTTCTAATTGGATTGTTTGGGGTTTTTTGCCATTGAGTTATAGGATTCTTTATATTTTTTGGATATTAACCCCTTATCAGATATATGATTTGCAAATATTTTCTGTCATTCTCTAGGTTGCCTTTTCATTGTGTTGATGATGTAGAAGCTTTTCGCAGTGTAGAAGCTTTTTAGTTTGATGGAGTCCACTTTTTATTTTTACTTATGTTGCCTTTGCTTTTGGTATCAAATCCGAAAAATCGTTACCAAGACCAGTGTCATAGGAGATAACTATGTTTTCTTCTAGGAGTTTTATGGGGTCAGGTCTTAAACATTCAATTCTTTAGTCTATTTTGAGTTGATTTTTGTGTGGTGTAAGATAGGGGTCCAGTTTCATTCTTCTGCATGTGGCTATCCAATTTTCCCAACATCATTTATTGAAGCAACTGTCTTTTCCCCATTGTGTATTCTTGACTCCTTTGTAGTAATTTGACCATATATGCGTGGGTTTATTTCTGGATTCTCTATTCTGTTTCGTTGATCTATGTGTCTGTTTTTATGCCAATGCCATAATGTTTTGTTACTACAGGTTTGTAATACAGTTTAAAATCAGGGAGTGTGATGCGTCTAGCTTTGTTCTTCTTTCTAAAGATTGCTTTGGCTATTTGGGGTCTTTTGTGGTTCCATACAAATTTTAGGATTTTTTTTTTTCTGTTTCTGTGAAAAATGCCTTTAGAACTTTGATAGGAATGGCATTGAATCTGTAGATCACTTTGGTTTCTCTGAACATTTTAACAATATTAATTCTTCCAATCCATGAGCACGGAATATCTTTCCATTTATTTGTGTCTTCTTCAGTTTCTTTCATCAATATCTTATAGTTTTCAGTGAACAGATCTTTCACCTCCTTGGTTAAATTTATTCCTAGGTATTTTATTCTTTTTGATGCAATTGTAAATGGGTTTTTTTTTAGACAAACTGTTGTTAATATATAGAAACACAACTGATTTCTGTATATTGATTTTGTATCCTACAGTTTACTGAATTTGTTCATTAGTTGTAACAGTTTTTTGGTGGAGTCCTTTAGGGTTTTATATATACATCATGTCATCTACAAATAGAGACAGTTTTACTTCTCCCTGTCAGATTTGAATGCATTTTACTTTTGTTTCTTGCTTAATTGCTCTGACTAGGACTTCCAGCACTATGTTGAATAAAAGTGGTGAGAGTGGGCGTCCTTGTCTTGTTCCTGATCTTAGAGGAAGAGCTTTCAATTTTTCACCATTGAGTATGATGTCAGCTGTGGGCTTATCATATATGCCTTTTATTGTGTTGAGGTACATTCCCTCTATACTCACTTTGTTGAATGTTTTTATCATGAATGGATGTTGAATGTTGTCAAATGCTTTTCTACATCTATTGAGATGATATGATTTTTATTATCCTTCACTTTGTTAATGTGGTGTATCACTTTGATTTGCAGATGTTGAACCATCCTTGCATGCTAGGTCATTGTGTATCATCCTTTAATGTATTATTGAATTTTGTTTGCTAATATTTTGTTGAGGATTTTTGCATCAATATTCGTCATGGATATTGGCCTGTAATTTTCTTTCCTTATAGTTACCTTATATGGTTTTGGTATCTGAGTAATGCTGGCCTTGTAAAATGAGTTTGGAAGTGTTCCCTCCTCTTCTGTTTTTGGGAAGACTTTGAGAAGGATTGGTATTAATTCTTCTTTAAATGATTGGTAGAATTCACCAGTGCAGCCATCTACCTGGACTTTGTTCGGAATTTTTGATTGCTGATTCAATGTCCTTATTAGTGATTGGTCTGTTCAGATTTTCTATTTCCTCACAATTCAGTCTTGGTAGGATATATGGTTGTAGGAATTTATCCATTTCTTCTAGGTTGTACAATTTATTGGTCTATAATTGTTCATAGCAGTCTCTTATGATCATTTGTATTTATGTGGTATCAGTTTTAATGTCTCCCCTTTCATTTATGATTTTATTTATTTGAATTCTCTTCTTTTTTTCTTGGTTAGTCTAGCTTATCAATTCTTTCTTTCATGGATTGTGCCTTTGGTTTTGTATATAAAAGTCATCACCAAACTCAGGGTCATCTAAGTTTTCTCCTATGTTATCTTCTAGGCATTTTATAATTTTGCATTTTAAATTTCAGTCTAGGATCCATTTTGAGTTAATTTTTATGAAGCGTGTAAAGTCTGTGTCTAGATTCATTTTTTTGCATGTGGATGTCCAGTTGTTCCAGCATCATGTGTTGAAAATACAATCTTTACTCCATTGTACTGCCTTTGCTCCTTTTTCGAAAATCAGTTGACTGTATTTATTTAGGTCTATTTCTGAGCTCTCTGTGTTCTTTTCCATTGACCTAGTCATCACTGCCACACTGCTTTGAGTACCATACCTTTATAGTAAATCTTCAAGGTAGTATCAGTCCTCCAACTTTGTTCTTCTCCTTCAATATTGTGTTGACTGTTTGGATCTTTTGCTTCTCCATATAAACTTTAGAATCAGTTTGTTGATATCCACAAAACACTTTGCTGAGATTTTGATTGAGATTACGTTGAATCTATAGATCAAGTTGGGAAGAACTGGCATCTTGACAATATTGATCTTTCTATCCATGAATATCTCTCCATTTGTTTACTACTTCTTTGATTTTGTTCATCAGAGTTTTTTAGTTTTCCTCATATAGGTCTTCTACATATTTTGTTAGATTTATACCTGTGTATTTTGTTTTTGGGGTTATTAATGTAAATGGTAATTTCTTTGTAATTTCAAATTCCACTGGTTCATTGCTGGTATATAAGAAAGTGATTGACTTTTGTATTTTAACCTTATATCCTGCAGTTTTGCTATAATCGTGTGTTAGTTCCAGGAGTTTCTTTGTCAGTTCTTTTGGATTTTCTACGTAGATGATCATGTCATCTGTGAACAAAGTTTTATTTCTCTCTTCCCAATCAGATACCTTTTGTTTCCTTTTCTGTTCTTACTGCTTTAGCTAGAATTTCTAGTATGAGGTGGAAAAAGCATGGTGCCTGGGGACATCTTTGCCTTGTACCTGATCTTAGTGGGCAAGATTCAAGTTTCTCACCATGAAGTATGATGTTAGCTGTAGGTTTTGTAGATATTATTTATCAATTTGAGAAAGTTCTCCTCTATACCTAGTTTACTGAGAGTTTTTCTGTTGAATGGGTTTGGATTTTATCAAATGCTTTTTCTGCATCTATTGATATGATCATGTGATTTTTTTTCTTTTTTAGCCTGTTGATGTGATGGATTACATTAATTAATTTTCAGAAGTTGAACCAGCTATGCATACCTGGAACAAATTCCACTTGGTCATGATGTATAATTCTTTTTATACATTGCTGGATTCAATTTGCTAAGAAAATTGTCCCTCGGTATCCGTGGGGGCTTCCAGGACCCCCTGTGGGTACCAAAATCCACAGGTGCTCAAGTCCCTTACATAAAATGGTGTAGTATTTGCATATCACTTACACACATCCTCCCATGTACTTTAACTCATCTCTAGATTACGTATAATACCTAATACAATGTAAATGCTATGTAAATAGTTGTTATATTATATTGTTTAGGGCATAATGACAATAAAAAAGTCTGTACATGTTCAGTACAGATGCAGCCATTTTAGGCCTTTTGATCCATGATTGATTGAATCCGTGGATACAGAACTCGCAGATATGGAGAGTCAGCTATATTTTGTTGAGGACTTTTGTACCTATGTTTGTGAGAGATATTGATCTCTAAGTTTGCTTATAATGTCTTTGTCTGCTTTTGGTATTAGTGTAATCCTGGCCTCATAGAATGAGTTAGAAAGTATTCTCTCTGCTTCTATCCTCTGTAAGAAATTGTAGAGAATTGGTATCATTTCCTCCTTAAATGTTTAGTGAAACTCAGCAGTGAATCTCTCTGGGCCTGGTGCTTTCTGTTTTGAAAGGTTATTAATTGTTCATTCAATTTCTATAATAGATATAGGCCTACTCATTCTGTTTCTTCTTGTGTGAGTTTTGGCAGATTGTATCTTTCAAGGAATTGGCCCATTTCATTTAGGTTATCAAATTGGTTGGCATAGAGTTGTTTATAGTGTTCCTTTATTATCCTTTTAATGCCCATAGGATCTGTAGTGATGTCTTCTCTTTCATTTCTGACATTAGTAATTTGTGTCCTCTCTTTTTTCTTAGTTAGCCTGGCTAGAGGCTTGTTGATTACACTGATCTATTCCAAGAACCAAATTTGGTTTCATTGATTTTTCTCTATTGATTTCTTGTTTCCAATTTCATTGATTTCTGTTCTAATTATTATTTCTTTTCTTTTGCTTACTTTGCATTCAATTTGCTCTTTTTTTTCTAGTTACCTAAGGTAGAAACTTAGATTATTGATTTTAGATCTTTGTTCTTTTCTGAATATGTGTTCAGTGCTATAAATTTCCCTCTAAGCACTGCTTTTGCTGCATACTACAAATTTTAATAAGTTGTGTTTAATTTTCATTTAGTTCAAAATAATTTTATATTTCTTTTGAGGTTTCTTCTTTGATCTATGTATTACTTAAAAGTGTGTTGTTGAATCTCCATGTAATTTGGAATTTTCAAGTTATCTTTCTGTTATTGATTTCTAGTTTAATTCCATTGTGGTCTAAGAGCAGACATTGTATGATTTCTATTCTTTTAATTTTGTTAAGGTATGTTTTATAGCCCAGAATGTGGTCTATTTTGGTGAATGTTCTATGTGAGCTTAAGAAGAATGTTTAATCTGCTGTGGTTGGGTGGAGTAGTCTATCAATGGCAGTTATATCCAGTTGATTGATGGTTCTGTTGAGTTCAACTATGTCCTTACAGATTTTCTGCCTGCTGAATCAGTTCGCTTCTGATAGAGGGATGTTGAAGTCTCCAACTACAGTAGTGGATTCATCTATTTCTCTTTGCAAGTCTATTATTTTTTTTCCTCACATAATTTGACACTCTGTTGATAGTCACATGCAAGTTAAGGATTGTCATGTCTTCTTGGAGAGTTGACCTCTTTATCATTGTATAATGAGCTTTTTTATTCCTAATAACTTTCCTTGCTTTGAAGTCTGCTCTATCTGAAATTAGTATAGCTATTCCTGCTTTCTTTTGATTAGTGTTAGTGTGGTATATTTTTCTTCATCCATTTAGTATTAATCTATATGTGTCTTTATATTTAAAGTGGGTTTCTTGTAGACAAGGTGTAGTTGGGCCTTTATTTTGATTCACTTTGTCAATCTCTGTCTTTTAATTGGTGCGTTTAGACCACTGAGGTTCAAAGTGATTGTTGATATAGTTGGATTAATATCTATTATATTTGTTACTGTTTTATGTTCATTGCCCCTGTTATTTGGTCCTCTTTTTGTCTTTCACTCTTCTTTGTTGCCTTTTGTGGTTTTAATTGAGCACTTTATATGATTCCACTTTATATCCTTTTTTAGCATATTTGTTACACTTTTTTTTCAACCTTTTTTAGTGACGGCCCTCAAGTTTGCAATATACGTTTATAGCTAATCCAAGTCACTGTAACACTATACCACTTCACAGATAGTGTAAGTACCTTATAATAACAAAACAATCCTAATTCCTCCCTTCTGTCCCTTGTATCATTGCTGTCATTCATTTCACTTATATATAAGCATAAATTAACATATATATACATAAACATATATAATTGAATACTTTGTTCCTATTATTATTTTGAACAAACTGTTATCTATTACATCAATTAAAAATAGGAAAAATAAAAATTTTTATTTTGCCTTCAGTTTCATTGCTCTTTATGTAGGTCTGAGTTTCTGACCTATATTATTTTCTTTCTCTCTAAAGAAGTTTTTTACAACATATCCAGCAAGACAGATCTACTGGCAACAAATCCCCTCAATTTTTGTTTGTCTAAGAAAGTCTTTATTTCTCCTTCACTTTTGAAGGATAATTTCATGGGGTACAGAATTCTAGATGGTGGTTTTTTTCTCTCAACACTTTAAATATTTCACTCCACTCTCTTCTTGCTTGTGTGGTTTATGAGAAGTTGGTTGTAATCTTATCTTTGTTGCTCTATAGGTAAAATTTTTCTCTCTCTGGCTTCTTTCACGATTTTTTTCTTTATCTTTGATTTTGTTATACTTTCAAAATGATATGGCTAGGTATAGTGTTTTGGAATTTATCCTGCTTGGTGTTCTCTGAGCGTTCTGGATCTGTGATTTGGTGTCTGACATTAATTTGGGAAAATTTGTTGTCATTATTGTTTCAAATATTTCCTCTGTTCCTTTCTCTCTTGTCCTTCTGGTATACCCATTACACATATGTTACATCTTTTGTAGTTGTTCTACATTCCTTAGATATTTTGTTCTGTTTTTTTCAGTCTTCGTTCTTTGTGCTCTTCAGTTTTCAGGGTTTCTGTTGATATATCTTCTAGCTTAGAGATTCTTTCTTCAGCCAGTCTATTAATAAGCCTATCAGAGGCATTCTTCATTTCTGTTACAGTATTTTTTATCTTTAGCATTTCTTTTTGGTTCTTTCTCAGGATTTCCATCTGTCTGCTTACATTGTCCATCTATTCTTGCATTTTGTCTACTTTACCTATTGGAGCCTTTAGCCTATTAATCATAATTGTTTTAAATTTCCACACTGATAATTCCAACATCCTTACCACGTCTGGTTCTGATGCTTGCTCTGTCTCTTCAAATTGTGTTTTTTTCCTTTTGGTGTGCCTTGTAATTTTTTTCTTGATAGCCAGAAATGATGTACTAGGTAAAAGGAACTGCAGTAATGTGGCTTTTTGTAATGTGATGGTGAGGTGTGAGGGGAGGAGAAGAGTTCTATAGCCTTATGATTAGTGAGCTTATGCCTGTGGACTGTGAGCTTCACAAGAATTTCTCAGTTTTTTTCTACCCCCTTAGGTGGGACAGGATGGCTAGAGCCGGGTGGGAATTGGTTACATGCCTTCCCCCAGTACGTCAGGCTCTGGTTAACTGGTTTCCCCTGAGGGCTGGCTTTGTTAAGAACAGAGGGCTCTGTTGTATTTAAAAATGGTTCCTTTTCCCCTCTTCCTGCCTAAAGCAGGAGTGGATTTTTCTCCAACGTTTACTCTGAGAACCAGTTCGAGCTCTTGGAGCTTACAATATTATGTCACAATATTTTGGGGGCCCCTCTAGGACCGGGTTCCCCTTGAGTTTTTAACTCTCAGAGCCTCAGTCCACACTGAGCCTCCAGTCCTTTGCTAATTACAGTTCATGTTTTCCTACCCAGCACTGTTTCCCGTGATGGCTTCTACTTGTAGATCTCTGCTCCAGTAAGCCATGATTCCCTGTATTCACTTACCTGTCTCTCTAATCTTGGGGGCGAAGGTTTGCCCTGTGTCCTCTCCTCTCTTAAGGATGCAAGAAGAGTTGTTGATTTTTCAGCCTCTTCTGCTTTTTACTTGTTGTTAGGGCAGAGTGGTGACTTCCAGGCTCCTTACACGTAGAACAGGAAACCAAAGTTTCTATATTGTGCATTTTAAAAAATATAACTACAATACCATTAATATATCTAAAAATTGAAACTAATTTCTTATCATCACATATTTAGTCAGAGAGTAAATTCTCCTGATTCTCTCAATTTTTTTTCCAGTTGGTTTGTTGGAATCAGAGTCCAAAGTCCACACATTGCATTTGGTGGATAGGTTCAGAAGTCTCTTTCAATTTGTAGGTTCCCAATCCCTCTTTGTTTTTGTTTTGCAAATTATTTGTTGAAGTAATATAGTTGCTTTTCCCCACTCTTTAGGTTATAGAGCATTCTACCATCTTGAATGTGATAAAGGGTGCAACCAACCCCACACCAGCTTCAGATGCTCCCTCGGTTTCTGTATACAGCTGGGCCTATTTTATTATTTTTTGTTTCTTTGGCCTGTTGTATTTTCCTGCACCAGGACCACTTTGTTTTAATGGTAGAGTCTTTCTAATATGCTTAATATAAAATAGGGCTAGTACCCCCTCACTTCTCTCCTTTTCAATGTTTTTCTGGCAATTCTTGCTTGTTTTATCTTTTAAATAAACTTTGAAATCAATTTGTCTGGCTCCAGGAAAGATAGCTAGTGTTATTTGGGGGGAGGCTCATGTTAAATATATAGATTAACTGAGGGAAAACTAGCGTGTTTATGATGTTAAGGCTTTCTGTCCACCTGTGCAAGAACACTTATGTCTTTCCATTTGTTCAGGTTTACTTTTGTGATCTTAAGGCAGTGTTTTATATATTTTCCATATATAAGTTTTAGACATTTCTTATTCCTAAAGTTTTTTGTTTGTTTTTTTTTAAAGTTTTATTGTGTTATTCGTTTTGTTTTGGATTTTCTGGCGGTAATAAGTATATCTTCTCCCCATATTCAAATTGATTTTTACTATATTGTTGCATCTAGAAAATGAACAACGTCAAAACCTCAAAAACTTTTGTTCAGAGGATGTAGTTACCAGTAGAATATTTGCCATTTTTTCATGTATAATTCGTAAAAGTTAGAATGTATTTTAATTTCATTTTATATAAATGTTATAATCCAGAAATTTGTTAAGCTAAGATTTAGAAAGAGAAATGGAAGGTTAAATCATTTGATGTTTAAAAAAAGGTCAGAACATAATTTTTATGGTTAAAAAATATATAAAGTCTTTTTTTCTACCTACTCTAAACCTCTGTCAAAATTTACCCAATAAGTCTGAATTTCCTGAGGAGTCTGATCAGTTTTCTTTGCTATTCACATAAGATACTGAGTGATAATCAATTTGAAAGTTAGTGTAATATGATAAGTATGCTTCACATGCATATGGCCCTTCACATCAGGTTCTAATGGCTTACCCCACCAATTTTCATTTTTCACACTCCAAAGCAGTTTTTTAAAGTATTTACTTTTAAGTAAAATGTTCTTTGTCTTTCACCTTGGTAGCTCTATTTCTGATTTATTTAGTAATACATTTCGTCAAAGAATATGGTCTTAGCAACCTGTATTTCCAGTCTTACTTTTTCAACAAGAGTTGAGTTAAAGGGAAATGGGAGGAGAAGACCCGTCGGCATCCACTGTGAAACCCCACAAAGCTGTTTCAGAAATTACTGGCAGCGAGGAGGAGATGTGCTTAGAGAATAGCCACTCTTACTCCACCCGCAGTGCTCAGATGGAAAGCTGAGGGCAGCGGCTCCGTGAGTAGCCCGAATTCCTTTGCTGTTTATTTTACTTGTGATAGCATTTTCTCCCTCAGGAACTAATAAGATTTATTTGATTTGGAAAATTATGTGTGCTAATCCATAGGGAACAGACTGTCCAGAAATGCTGGGTGGTCTTCAACTTGTCCAATTCCTATGGCTTCAGCTCAACAAGTTCCCCAAGCAGTGGCGTAAGGGCTGGAGCCTTTCCATGGACACTTTCCCATAGACGGAGTGTCCCAGCCACATGTTGACACGGGGAGGCTGATTGAATCAGTCAGTGAAAGTTACCACCCCCATCCCCGTCACCCCTCTTCCTCCAGCCCCTTGAACATGTGCTGTGTGGTCATTTAGAAACCACATGCTTTCTTTGACTGATGTGCCCTGCCCTGTGTTTAGCCTTCCAACTATTTGCTTACCCAGTACATGAGTGGAATTTCATCTGTTATACAATTGGCTGGGTGTCTTTGGCCTTGGCTTCCAAATACAGTCATATATTTTCAGAAATGGGCTGCCTGTCTTCTTTTAAACAGCAGATGCTTGCCCCTCTCTGCAGTGTAGCTAACCTAGAGGAATTTTTTCATGTCTTCGCCGAAATGTTAAACGTAACTTCTCAAGTCTGTCCGTGGGGTTGCCATCATAGCTACCTGCAGGCTGCAGATTGTATAAAACCTTTCTGGGAGGGCTCCTGAAATCCTTTCATAAGTCTGTGGAGTACAAGTAATTCATCATGACATGCCCTCTAAGGTAAATCTAAATCCATTGCTTCAAAAATATTGAGAAGTTTGATGATTGGATACAGAATTTTTTCTACATACCAGAATGAATGAGTCAGTGAACAAATGGAAGAAAAAATGGATGTATGACTGATCAACCAACTGACCTCATAGGGTCACTGTGAGCGTGAAATAGTGTGACCTTATAATTTATAATCTAGACTATAACACTTTTGAGAGTTAAAAGGGGTGCCTTTTATAATTATGGTCGGATAACAGACATAAACCTGTCCCCAGCACACCGGGACATGTTTAAATGGGTCCGGTGCCTGTAGTGTGCTTAGCATAATGTCTGGCACCCAGAGTAAAAACTCAATAACTGTTAGCCTGTTGCTATTATTATTATTGACTTTAATAATAATTATATTATTTTTGATAGTGTTTTCTTGGGTTTTCTCAAGCTTATATCTTTTCCTTCTAATGAAAATATCATTGAACTAAGGCCAGATGTAAGCTATGCCCAATGCTGTGACAGAGCTAATACAGCTTCCAAAGATGCTTAATAAGAAAAGAAAATAGGGGTTGGCCTGGTGGCATAGTGGTTAAGTTCGCGGTGGCGGCATCCCATCTACAAAATAGAGGAAAGATGGGCACGGATGTTAGCTCAGGGCCAGTCTTCCTCAGCAAAAAGAGGAAGATTGGCAACAGACCTTAGCTCAGGGCCAATCTTCCTCACAAAAAAAAAAAAAGAAAGAAAGAAAGAAAGAAAATAAATTATAAGAAAAGGCTGACTTTCAGCCAGGCTTCTAGTTTTGTGTTTTTTCAGCTCAGATAAGAAAAATCAGGCTTTAAATGTTGTCAAATAATATAGGTAAATGTCTAAACGAAGAAAAGCTAGTGTAATATCAAAGACAGAAAGTTAGCAAAGAATCAGTAGTAACTAAAACTCCATTTTTATTTATCCATTTATTGAGACTGCTTGACATCCTCTTTTTTTTTTTTTTTTACCTTAATATGATTTGATTACAAAGTTAGTCATTGAAAAAGTTTACTTTTCAAATAAAAATTTGCTGATATTGATTTGTAATAGACATTCCAGTAGGTTTGGGTTTGGGCATTTCCTTTGCTTCATATTGCTGCTCTTTGCGTTGAGAAGTGATTTCTCTGCACATATAAGTATTAATAATGGCTCGCTTTCCTCAAATTTGATATACTTCTTAGATCGAGTTTTCATGGAAATACCCCTTTAGGATGTAATAGAGATATTCTTTCCAGTTGCTTGGAATTAGGTAGTTCTGAGAAAAGTTGATCCCAAGTTTTGTGGGCTTCTCTGGCAGCCCAAACAGCCCTGATCTCTGTCTGGTTTGAAAAGGTAGATACTGTGTGCATTTGTCTTGAGTGGGGAACCTCTTTCCGCTCCTCCTCCTTTACCTTCCCTACCAATGGGCACTGCCCTCAGGAGGAACCTTTCTTGCAAAGAATTAATTCCACATAAAACATTTAGAGCCTAAATTATTTAATAAGCAGCTAGACCAATTTCTTTACTTACTACCTGTCTTTGGAGAGGATGGCAAACAACTACCTCAATAAATTGAGTACTTTGGAGGAATTAAGTACAGTTTTCTGAATGTCAAGGAGGCATCTGTCTAGAAGAGTCTAAGAGCAGGAGAGGTTGGACAGGGCAAAGTGTCTTGTCCAGGCTCCTCTGCTTTGTGTCAGAAATTGTTACTAAAACTCAGATGTTCTAAATAAAAGCACTGACTGGGAGCCTATTCCTGAATGTTTTAAAGGAGAAAATTATAATGTATTACACGTAAGCCTCAAACGCCATATCATTTTCCTAAAACATAGCTATAAGGCAGAAAACTTCCCGTGATTATTAGGTAGGAATTTTGGAGAGCCAAGTTTTTATCTTATCCTGTTTTTCTTGAATTTGCCATTTTCATCAGTATCCAGACTAGATGGATGGAACAAGCATAGTTAGATGAGAAAAAGGACAGCCTTAGAGTTTCTATGACTAATACATGTTGAATAGAATGAAATTTTTCATTGTCCCTAAAAACATTTTTTTCTTTTTTTTTCTTTATTGGCTCTTTAAAATTTCCTCAGAAATATATATTCATTTTACCAGGTCAAACAATACAATACAGAAGTATGTGCAGAGGATGTTAATTATCCCTTCCTTATCACCCGCCAGTACTTCAGGTAACCATACCTTATACCCTTGCAGACATATAGAAATCTATATGAAATAATTCTCTCTCTTTTTTTAAGTAGCTTTTTTTTTACCAACATATCTTGGATATCCCTCAAGGAATATAGATCCAGCTCATTTTTATAAAATAGGAGCATATTCCCTGATATGAATAGACCTTAATTTATTCAGTTATTTGCCAATAGATGCATTCAAGTTTTTTGTCTGTATAATATTGTTGCAGTAAATATCCTCCAACTGATGCTTTTATTCCTGCCAAGCAGATTCACAAAAACATGGTGATGAAGGCCAAGGATATGTGCATTTTAGTTTATTAGGTAGTACCACATGACTTAACCAAAAAGGCAAAGCCATTCCCTGTCCTACCTCTGAGAATACCCGTCCCCTATACCTCCTCCAGCACTGGATGTTCTCGTTCTTTCAAACTTTTGCTGATGTGAGGGTGAAAATGATATCTCCTTGATGTGTTAGTTTACCTTTCTTTACTATTAATAAGGTTGAAAATATGCATTTTTTATTGGCCATTTGCATTTCTTCTTTTGTAATTTGCCTTTTTTCCCCCGAGTTTTATTGAGATATAATTGACATATATTGTAATTTGCCTTTTGTATTTCAAAACCAATCCGGAACACATTTAGAACATTGTATATAATACGAATGTATTGGTCCAACCAAATTCTGTTATGCAAGTGTATTAAGATCATATTGCTTTGGTGATTTCTTCATCCAAGATTGATTATAAAGAGTTAATTCCTTGATGTTTTAGAGCAAAATAGATTTTTTTTGTTAATAGATGATTCAGATATTAAAGATGCATCCATAAATTTAATCATTCACAGCAATTATAGAGTGTGCTCTGAATCAAGGGTAATAAAAAGATGATTCTTAACATACACAGTTTTCAAACTGTGTATGAGAACAGAACAAAAATATTATGTACTTCTAACTTGAGTATAGAACTTATGCAACTCCTATGTAATTTGTAACTAAGCACTATCTTTTAATTTAGATAGTCGATGGAACTACCATTTTACAGTAGCTTCCTTTTTACATTTGTTCACATTTACCTACTGCTTATTCTCAACAGCTCGTACCTTTGTGCTGCCGGGCATTGCTCAGCCGCTGTGACCTGGTGGTAGAAATCACGCTTAAGGCACATGGCTGCTCAGAGAGCTTAGCAACGGTGCCGCCTCTGAAGAACTTACTGAAGTGAGAAACTTTTCTAATGATGTACATATTTATTTCATATGGATCCTGAAAAAGATAAGGTGTGATGAGAGCAGGTCAAATGACATCCCTGCTATTTGGGAAGGGAAAAGCCACTGAGCAGCCAAGTTCTCCCCTCTGCACCTCAGAGCTTCCCTGTCCCTTAGGCTTTCTGGCTCCATGACAGAGGCTACAGGCACCCTCCCTCCACTCCCAAGGGGTGTCCTGCTTCTTCTAGAAAGCTGGACAGAAACCTTTTTCCAGGAGTTTAACGTGGCTAAAATCGGCTGACAACCTGAACTTTGAAAAGACTTCCCTAAACACCAAACGGAGTGAACACAGGGTCCAGACATCTGGCTTACCCGGGAATGCTTGCTATACACTCCCCAGGGCCCACGCCCCATTTTCTGAGCAGCACCCTCCACTCTCCTGACTGCAGAGGTAGAGAGGCTTATATATAACCTGAGGCTGAGGACCAGCTTCAGCATCAGACTTTCTGGGTTTGAATAGTAGCTGTGAGACCTCGGTCCCTCTCTGACCTCAATTGCCTTGTCTATAAAATAAGGATCATAATGGGACCTGTTTTGTAGAGTTGTTAGGAGGATTGAAATACGAGTAAAATGCTTAGCGTCATTCCAAGTAAGCCCTTAATAAATGGCAGCTACTGGTTCTTCAGCCTGTCCCTCTCCTCTGCGTCTGGCCCATCTGCAGTCAGCCTTGCTGTCCTGAAACACCACCTTCCAGGAGCACACAAGGCTACCACTCCTGTGGGCCTCCTGGTGTTGCTCCCATCACAACCGTCCCTCTGAAGACCTGTCTGCAATACTGGCTGTACTTCCACCTCCTCTCCTCATTGATTCTGCTTTTGTCTTCCATCACTCCATCAAAACAGTATTCTTGGGGAGGCCACAAAGGGCCTGAGCAAAGCAGTGCTCGTGGTTCCCTCCGCGTGTCCTCAGTCTCTCAGCAGTGTTGGTCTCTGCTGGGCCTGCCTTCTCTTCCTTGGTGACATGTTCTCTGCTTGTGTGTCTTCTGCCTGTCTGGCGCTCCTCCTTCTTCTGACTGCAACTCCTCTTTCTCCTCTACCTGTTGGCATTCCTCAGGGCACAGACCCAGGCCCTCTTCTCTCCCCACTCAGACTTCTCTCCCTTGGGCTTCTCCTCCATTCTCGTCCTGTTCCATACCAGCTGACAGCTCCCTAATGTATATATCTTCAGCCCAGACCAATCCCAGGAACTTTCAACTTATTTATTCAAGGATGTATTTTAATATCTCTTTTTGTGCCTCAGACATTCTAAATTCACATACCTCGAACTGAGCTCTTAGTAAATCCTTTGCAAATCTTATCTTTCTTTCTTTCTTTCCATGTGAGTAAATGGTATGTCCATCCATCTTGTTGCTCAAGAAACCTGGGGCAACCTTGATTCCTGCCTCACCTTTACCATCTCTCATCAAATTCATTGCTAGTTTCTCTTGATTACTGCTAAAATACATTTCAGGTACTCTTCACTCCTTCTCTGCTGCCACCCGGGTCAAGCCAGCACCAGCTCCCCCTGGACTTCTGTTCTCCCTGCGTCCATCCAACCCTGGTCCCTGCGCTCAGTTCTCCAGACAGTAGTCAGAGTGATCTTTGAAATGTCAGTTGGATCCTAGCACTCCTCTGTTTAAAACCTTCTGGCCAGAATCATCAGAGAATAGAATCCCAAACCCTTCCCTTCCCATGGTACCCCACAGCCTCATCACAAATACCGCACCTTTGCTCGCTGGGGCTTTTCTCTTCTCCTGACCTTGCTCTTCCTGTCTCATGGCCATCATGGCTGCCATTCCCTCTGCTAGAATCCCCTTCCTGCTACTATTCACCTACTAATCCCAGCTCAGCTGGAGAGGCTCTTCCTGACCCCCAGATCTAAATTGGGCCCCTCCTGTTCTTCTCTCTTACCTCAGCCTGTCTTTTGTTCCTTTATCACAATTTGGTGTATGTATGTATGCCTCCCACTGGGCCCTGAACTGCTAAGGGTCTGTTTTGTTCCCAATTGTTTGGCCTGCACCTGGCACATTGAGTGCCACACAGGAAGTACTCAGTCATCTTCCTTGAATGAACGACCACCAGCTCCTTGCCATTGAGTGTAATAGGGGAGGTTGCAGGGGTCCTGGTGGTCTAGTGGTTAAGATTCGGCACTCTCACCACCACGGCCTGGATTCGTTTCCCAGTCAGGGAACCACATCACCCATCTGTCAGTTGTCACACTGTGGCGGCTGCATGTTGCTGTGATGCTGAAAGCTCTCCCACCAGTATTTCAAGTACCAGCAGGGTCACCCATAGTGGACAAGTTTCAGTGGAACTTCCAGACTAAGACAGACTAGGAAGAAAGACCTGGCCACCCACTTGCAAAAATATTGGCCATGAAAACTCTTGAATAGCAGCAGAGCATTGTCTGGTACAACACCAGAAGATGAGAGGATGGCACAAAAAGACGGGGCAGGGTTCCACTCTGAGGGACACAGGGTCACTAGGAGTTGGAATCCACTCGATGGCACTAACACCAAGGCATGGGAATGGCAGCCCAAAGCACTGATGCCACAATAGAGGACATCTAGAGTGTGCACCCAAAATGTGTCAGGTGATGGAGGGTTGCCAGGTTTGGAGAGGTGAGGGAAAGGGATCCTGCAAGACTTCCCAGAAGAACTGAAGCTCAGGGTGAGAATGTGAGATCAGAAAGAGAGTCAGAGGAGGGCCGGCTCTCCATCCCTTTCTCCTGCCCTTCTGCCTGCTCCTGTGACAGTCTCTCCAACTCTTCAGCTTTTTCTAGTCTTGCCCCAGAGTTAATCCAGAACAAGGTCTACAGGAGTTATGCTGAAGAAGAAGAAAAATAGAAACCACTAGTAATTGCTACCCTGTGTCTCCCACCTAGTCATTTCCTGCCCCTGTACCCATTCCCTGGGCTTCACGCCAGCTCCTGCAGAGAAATGGTCCAGAAGTGATGGTGAAGGGAAAGACATTGAAGGGGTTGTTGGGTAATGGGGAACCTTTGTGCCCCTAGCTTTTTTTTTTTTTTTTTTACTTGTGAGGAAGATCAGCCCTGAGCTAACATCCATGCCAATCCTCCTCTTTTTGCTGAGGAAGACTGGCCCTGAGCTGACATCTGTGCCCATCTTCCTCCACTTTATATGGGATGCCGCCACAGCATGGCTTGCCAAGCGGTGCGTCGGTGCGCATCCGGGATCCGAACTTGGGCCGCCAGCAGCAGAGTGCGCACACTTAACCGCTACGCCACGGGGCCGGCCCCAGTGCCCCCAGCTTTTGTTTTTCTTATTAAAAGCAGTAAACATCTTTGGCAGAACCTGAAAGCATTCGGCTGTCTGTGATGCTGCATTTGAAAGGGCAGGAGGCCCTGGAAGAGCAGGGCTAAAAGAAGAAAGGTCAGTCCCAGCAGGCCAGGACAGGCCCAGTCTTCACAAGAGGGCCTGTGGGGCAGCCATGCTGCTGTCCCAGAGCCACTGCCAGTGGTTCAGTTCGCATAGATGTCTCCCTCACGCTCCTTCCTAGGAGGGGAAGTAGATCCCCTGATTCACTGATCTGACACAGGAGGAACTTCCAAATACATTTTCTTGTGGAAATGTAGCTACACAAAATGGTTGGGGTCTGTAGAGTATCATGGTGTTAACAGATCAACTATGGATCAACCAGGCCATAACCACCATTCATGAAATTGTTACTAAAGAAAAACATATTGTAACTTTCAAGCAACAGATTTACAATACAGTTATTGAGCATTTGCTAGGTATCAAGCACTGTGATAATCACTGTACGTGTGTTATCATTGCATTTGATCCTTCTGACAACACTATGAGGAAGATACGGCCATTTTACAGATGAGTAAACTGAGATTTGGAGGTTAAGTAACTTTCCCAAGGTCATACAGTTAGTAAGTAGTGGCTCTAGGACTCAAACCCTGGTCTGATTCCACATCTTCACCATTGTGATGCACTTTCAAACATAACTGTTGCTTAAATTAGGTACTGCATTCACCTGAATATCTCAAGGCTTTTTTCCATCTGACTTTCTATCATTCTCTTTCTTCCATCACTATATATTTATCCTTTTTGAAAGCATTTTTTTCCTTTGAGCATTTCTCTAATTTCTTGAGTTGAAGTGGAAGCATATTCATGTTATTTTGCAAATGAATACTTGGTAAATATTCATTGATACTGTAAATATTAACTATGACCATGAGGAAAAGAAAATTCACAAATTGGATTTGTGATTGCATTTTGAACTCTCTTAATCTTCTTTTTTCAGTAACCCATTTCTATTTAAAATTTTGTTTATTTCTTGCTTAAAGGAAGAAGATTTCTCTCCCCACGTCAGCAATAGTCTGCCTCTGGCTTCGGCACCTTCCCAGCCTTGAAAAAGCAATGCTGCATCTTTTTGAAAAGCTGATCTCCAGTGAGAGAAATTTTCTGAGAAGGATCGAATGCTTTATGAAAGATTCATTGCTGGTACGTGCTGGGCTTTGATGAGGAGAAAAATCTTTAAAGAGGATGCTGGGTATCATCTCTTTTAGTCAAAGCAAGGGAAAGTATAAACAAGAGACAATTGGCAGCTTTTAAAATAATCATGTATCTACATTTTATTTTAAAAATACCTAATGTAGGGGCTTTTCTGCATCCTTGGAGCTTGTATTGGAAACAGGGAGAGATTCAAGGTTTCCTTGATTGTTGTACCTTATACTGCGTATTCCCCAGAATTGACATGAGGACAGACTTTGTTAAAACAATATTTATTTCCACATGAAAAGTAAGTTTTAAAAAATGAAAATCTTATTAGCAAGAAGGGGAATAAATTAACAAACAAAAGCATTCAAAAAGTAAACTTCTGGCTCTTCACTACAGGAAAAATAAAGTACTCAAGAGAAACAAAACAAAACCCTAGAAATATGGTTAAAACAACAAAAACAACTAAGAATTCTGTAAGTTCTCTTTTGATGTAAGCCTGTCGGCCTTGAACCCTCGCTCAGTGCAGTTGCTCCCTCCCTGTCTCCCCTCATACTTGTGACTTCTCAGGCCTGGGAAGTCTGGGGCTCAGTGGGCCGAATGGGCCCCATTTTCTAATCCAGCGTCAGGTGGGTCAGCTCACAGGCAGTCTCAGAACCTGACCAGTCGGGGTGTTTTCCCTCTGTGGGAGGCAGCTCTTGAATTTATATACACTTTTGTAAGAACGGGAATAATGACCAATGTGCCCTGAAAAAACAATTCAAAACCTGCAAGTACCGTGCTCCTGGGGCATCTGTCTCCCAGGAACCTCAGTGGACTCACTCAGTTTCCTCATTAGCTTTTGTAACCTGGGAGAGATCTGGCACAGAGATTTTCTTCCTGTTGTACAGATGGAGAAAATTAGTTCAGAGGGAGATGTTGGACAGTCAGATCTTAAGTTGGTGGCTAGGAAATGGTAGGAGAGAGTGTTCACCTTCCCCACTGAGCTGAGACTGGGGCAGCTGAAGCCCTGTGCATGGAGTGCTCTGAGGTTGGCCGAGTTTACATAACCCCCACCTCCCAGACACCTTCTGTTTATTTAATTCAGTTCGAACTTCCTGTTTTCTTTCTTTCTCTTTCAATTTGGACACTTGTAAGGGAATCATAATTTAATCAGTTGCCTTCTTCCTATATCCTATTTCTCTTTATAGGTCTCAAACATTCTCCACCAGCTCACACGTGTGATTGTGTTTGCCTTCTCCCTTACTTCCTGGGCTCCTCTCTGCCTTCCCGTTCTGGGGCCTCCCAGGTGACTATGGAGAGTGTTGGAGGCGCCAGTGGCCATGCTGCTTTCACCTGAAAGTTAGGTGAAGCCAATTGATTTGAAGTTTACAGTGTTTGATAGGAAAAAAAGAAAGGAAGGAAGGAAGATAGATATAAAGAGTGAGAGAGCCCAAAGAGAGTGTTTTTAAGGAAAATTACTACTTGACCTCACCATTCAAAAGAGTTGCATATTAAGTCAAGAAATAAGAATGCACCTTTTATGAAAATAATTGCAATATGGGCTGGCCCAGTGGCGTAGTGGTTAACTTCACGTGCTCTGGCGGCCCAAGGTTCAGGGGTTTGGATCCCGGGTGTGGACCTACACACTGCTCATCAAGCCATGCTGTGCTGACATCCCACATACAACATAGAGGAAGATGGGCACAGATGTTAGCTCAGGGCCACTCCTCCTCACCAAAAAAAAAATAAATAAATAATTGCAATAAAATTTAAAATAAAGGCTGTGAGAAGCCCCCTAGGAGCCCATTCCAAGTATTACCTTTATTATCAGGTAAATCTCTTTATTTCTAACTTAAATGTACATGCTATAATTGAATTTTCTCTGGTCCTTTTTCGGTGGCAAAATATAGTAACTAAGCTATTTCTTTGCTTTCAAGGTCCTGATTAAATTTTCTTTAAGTCTTTTCCATATAGAAAAATTTCAGTTCCATCAACTTTTCTAAGTTGGTTTGATTTCACAACCTTGTGGTTCTTTTCTGAACCTTCTCCACGTCCTCTTTAACTTGTGGCCCTCAGGCCTGAGCAGCACTTCAGCAAACACAGGACATCGCGGCATCGCGGCGAGGCGAGTGAGAGAGAGAGAAAGCACTGTTAAACATTGCAGTGTATAACCTTCAGTTTCCAGTGTATAGTTTAGAATACTCTCCCCCAGTCAAACTGCTTCGAAGTCAGTTGATTTACAAAAGTGTTTATCAGGATCATGTGTGTAAGGGTTCAGAGCTTCCATGATGGTTAAAGGGGGATTCCAGAGGGTGTTATTTGGTTTAATTTATTGTGGCACTGGCAGGATGTGACCTCTCTGTGCCTTATGGTTCAAGAAGGTAATTACAATACAGAGCTAGAAGTCCCTGATTGGCGTGGGCTGTCCTGTTTAGGCATCTGGGCCTGCAGTGTCAGAAAACCAAGCGGGCTGGAATAGGCCTGTGACGTGACTGAGTGATTAGAAGGGTAACCTGAAGAACCTGCTTCCTAATTGCATCATCTGATTCATTTATCTCAGCACAGTATCTTGGGGCAGTGACAGGCCCATGCAGAAGTATCAGAGAGATCTTGAAGACTCAGCACGGGACTGCTGTGCTTTCCTCCAGAAGAAACTTGATGCCTGTTACATTAGAGTTGGATTCTGAGAGTAATTAAAGTGTGATGGTCTATGTAACTTGTATTTTATATGGAGCACTGTTAATTATGTTTCCATCTCTTGGGACTATCCAGAATTAGCCCTGGAAATTCTATAGTTACCAAAATGTTACAAAAACAAAAGATAAAAGTGTGGTACAGGTTGTACAAAGTGAAATGATCTCCCCAAATGTTCCTCAGCCTCTCAGGGACTCAGAGGCCTGGCATTTTCCATTAAGACTTGTGGATAATAAGGTGCTAATCTAATATCACTTGAGTTCTAAATGCATATATGTTTTTGACTTCTAAAATAAAGTTTTTAAAACTTGTTTACTTTTGAGACTCACCCTTTGGCTTCCATGGGCTGGACTGCCCCCAAGTGCATGGCCACCTGCTGCATTTGGTGGCTCCTAAATAAATTGTGTTATTCACCCCAGTTTGTCATTTACTGTGCAGACTGACAATTTTCAAAAGCAGATAGTCTTGTGTTTCCCTTGACAGAGCAGGCACTGGAAGACCATAGTCCATAGCTTCAGACCTGACCTTAAAAACTGATTTCACCAAAAGCAATGAAAGCCACTTGCTAATTATGCAGCTTTCTTGGCGCTGTTTGGCTCGCCCTGAATCAGAAGGATGTTATGTTTTCCAGTTACAATTGTGTTTGTGGAGCCCGGAAAGCTATTGTTTATATTCTACATTTGAATGAAAAGTGCTGGCTGGGTGGCAGGGTGGCAATGTGCTTGGCTGCCCTGCGGCATGCCAGGACTGGGATGTGTCCTGGTTCCCATGCCCTCTCATTCGCTCCTTCGTCGGCTGACCCCACGTGCCGCCTGCCCCTCAAGCTGAGTCCAGAGGAGCTGCTCCCTTGCCTTTACAGACAGATTTGCCCACAAAAGAGCAGGGAGCAGAGGAGGGAGCAGGGAGAGGGGAAGGGATGCCAGGTTGGTTTTTGTTTTTGTTTATTCAGATTTTAAGTGAGAAAACACTCCTCGTTCTCTCGTACTGAAAGTTTCATAACTCAATTAAAATTAGTTCTTTTATCTTGTCAAGTATACCTCAGTAAAGCTGGGGGGAAATTATTCTTGATCTAATAAAAGCTTAAGAATAAAAAACAGGCAGGTATCTCAGTGTCCTCCATGACCGCCTTGATATGAGATTGGATGGGTCGTCGTCTTCATTCTCCACACAGCAATCGTAGCCCCTTCAAAAAGAAAAAGAAACATCCTTTACACAAAATTCCAAACACAATTCCCCTTTAGTAAAAGATTATACTGAAGAATTAACTCCACATCCTGGATGATGTCAGTTTTCTGTGCTTGAATAACTTCTTACTAATCTTCTAGGGTTTTCTTTTCCTGCTTTTTCATTAGTGGCCTTTTAAGCATTTCTTTTTTGAGCTCTTTAATGTGATGCATGTAATTTAACAAAAGCTGAAATAGATAATTTAGCAGTGGTCAAATAGGAAAGTGTGATGGTGGCTTTTGCTTGTGGCTGAGAGGTGAAGAATCTGCGTCTCTGACAGGAGTTGCACTTTCCAGTATCGACCTCAGGGAGGCACCAGATCCCCCAGCATTGTCTCTGTAAGGAGAGAGGCCCAGATGGCAAGTTCTGTTTTCACCGTTGGGGATGCAGCACTTTGCAACCAGTCAGAGATGAAGGGAGAGAGGGGGAAAAAAAAAACAAACAAAAACAGGGCAGTGGTCGCCCTGGGAGGTTACCGGGAGGCTGAGCCTAGAGGCAGCAGCGGTTGAGGAGCTGTCTTCCTGTTCAGGCTGCACAAGCTAACTGGAGGGAGGCCACTGGGGGAGGCTAGAAAGAGGACCTTCAGACTGGGGGGAGTTTGCTCAGCACCCGGAGCCAGCGTCCTGCGTCAGTGCCCTCAGAGAGCGCGCGTAAATTTAAAACACAAAAGTACATTTGGTACTTGTTAAGTTTTTTTTTTTTTAAAGCCCAGAAATGACAGATTTATCACTAATTAAACAATAATTACATTATGGAGTACTGAAAAAAATTGCATGTAGTATAAACAACGTCTGGTAAAGATTAAAAAGAATGATTTTTCCAAGCTCAAATTTGTTGAAGGAAATTTGAATGTTTTGAGACAAAATAGATTCTAAAATGTAAAAGGGATATTTATAGTCTTATGTTTAGTATTTTGAAAGTAGAAGAGAAGAAAATGACATAATAAAAAATACATATTTATAAAGGTGCCTTATTTTACATGATAGACGTAAAGGTTTTTTATACAAGTAGATTTTGTTAAAAACTAAATTGCTTTTGAACTCAATAAAGGAGTTGACTGTTAAAATGAATCTTATGAAGAATCGACTTTAAGAACAAAATTTTTTTTTGATGAATATAGTCACCCTTTAATTTATATACATATGTTAACACAGGGCTCCTCATGTCAGGCGCGCAGTGGTTTGGAAGAGTTGGCTACACAGTGGGATGGGATTGCCAGCTGGTGGGTAAACTGGAGGGAAAGCTTCTCATCAGCCATTTCTTTTAAACAAATGACCATTCCTGAGTAAAATATTGAAGCTACGTTAAAGTAGACTATGAAGGAGAATCTGTTCCAGGCTTACTGAACTTCAGCTTCTTATTTCTCACTGCAGTCTCCCTCTTTATTTCCTAGGAAAAAATAACTAGGAAGGGTGATAAGTGAAAAAGACTTGAGAAGTTTTTTTTCTGTTTCTTTACTCCTTTTTATTTTTTATAAGAGGCATTCACTTTTGTCTGTGAATTGCCTCAAATCACAGTATAATTTCCCTTTCTAGTTTACATTTTCTCTCTTTCTCCGCCTCTCATATTCTCTCTCTCTCTCTCGCACACACACAGAATCAGAAAATGATAAAAAATAAAAGGAAAGATTTCTTCCTCAGAATTCTGTTCTTCCCTGTTCTCAGGCCTCTTTCAAGTGGCATGTGCCTTGTAATAATCATTGATGAATCAGGATGAAAATAACAGATTAGCCATCAAGGGCAGAGAGCGAGCATCAGTGTTATTTGTACAGTTCCTGGTACAGAGTGACAAGCTGGCCTCTCCCTCGCCTCTCCCACAATGCAGGCCTAGAGAACATGGCCACTGCACATTTCTTCTGTGTTGACTTTCTCTTTTCTTGTTTTGTTGAGGGATAGGAATGAGCTGTCCTTCTAGGCAGAGAGGAGATCAACAATGCAGTTCTGGGTAGTTATGGGATATGGGGAGGAGATGCACACCCAACAGAACAATCTGGGCCATGAGAAAAGGAGGCCAGAGTCTGGAGCGCTCCATCATCATCTCCGTTCTCCTCTGACATTCAGTAAAGGGACTGGGGCAGCGTGAGGGGAGACAAGGAGGGCACAACTCATGTTATTGATGGCCTCCTGATGACATAGTTTCCCTAGACTTGAAATAACCTGTACATGGACATCGCTGGGCCAGATGGAGAAGAGAAGAGCTTGAGAAGGAACAGATTTTAGTAGGATGGAGAAAAACAGACAAACAGATGGAACCCAAGACAGATTTCCTTTTCTTTCCTCGTTTTTATAGAAAAGATAATTGCCCAGATTGTGGGGCTTCAGAGCTGGGTCCGGAGCTCTGGTTGCATAGTAGCCTGTGGTGTGTGACTGTAGGGTCCCATTTTACAAATAAAACAGGACACAGAGGAGTCAAATGTTTGCCTCTTCTTTAGGGGGAAAATTTATGGCTTCCAAAGAAGCATAAATTAAGACGTTAATTCTTTTGGGAGGATTCCCTTGATAAGAAAAGCAGCTTAAATTTGCTTTTGTGATTCAATGTCACTTGGACGCATGCCTGGCCTGTGAGCACTCCCAGCTTCACCAGGGGACTCACTGACCCTGAAATTATGTGCTCGGGCAGTGTAAAGAGGCTCATTTTAAAAACCATCAGTAAAGGCTGTGAGTGAGAAAGAGCTGTTCACAGCTCTGGGATGGCCAGGGAGACCAGCTTTAAAACCAAAACCTCTGCCATTGCTGTTTCAGCAGGGTTCCCTGGCTCCTGCCATCTTACCTGTTTTAAGAGATAAAACGCGTTGTGAAAGCAGGTTGAGAGCAACCAGAGGTGTGAGCGTTTGGACAGAAAAAAGTCTGAGAGTCCATCAACATTGAGGGGCAGATTCCACACAGTGTGGAGACATTTAAAATATTGGATTGAGCTGTTCTGAGCATGTTTCTGCATGAAAGAAAAGTATGTCCAAGCTCTAGTCGACTCTTTTAACAAATTGAGTTAGACTTTCTTGCTTCCCCCCTTGATGTTCATGGTAGCTCTGTTCTACACAATGGGTCATCCTTTTCTTTGGTATTCAGAAATCCCTGTAATTAGTATTGAATGATTTTCTAATGGTTTCTAATTGATAGAGTGTCTCTGGGGTAGTTAGGCCATTTAGAACAAAAGGAATGGTTCTGTTTACCGTTTTCAGTTTTGGTTTTCTACCAGTACATTTTCAGGCTCTGTGTGTCTGCCCGTGGGCATGTGGCAGTGTTGTTTGGTCTTAAATACTCTTATTCAAGAGGCATATTGTCTATATATGAAACTTGGGAAGACTGTTCTGGCAAATTTGATGAATCACATTTCTTCAAGACATGCAGTTTGCTTTTCCCTTCTT
The DNA here is from genome assembly GCF_020826845.1 of Diceros bicornis minor. Classification (NCBI taxonomy): domain Eukaryota; kingdom Metazoa; phylum Chordata; class Mammalia; order Perissodactyla; family Rhinocerotidae; genus Diceros; species Diceros bicornis. Next base: position 5,219,000 of record NC_080761.1, read on the forward strand.
GTTGGATTTTTCTATTATAAATGCATAGAAACTTTTATGATATTTTTCTGGGCATATATCCAGTGACCTCTTAAAAACTGTTATTATTTACAGTGAGGCTGAGAAGCAGGGAGGTTAACTGACTTGACTGAGATCAAAGCCAAGAAATACCCTGCCTCTCTTCTGTTGAACTGTGATTCTGCCCAGTTACTTTCTTGAGTGCATAATGAAGTTATTGATGAGAATTTTTAGTTGGTTTCTTTTGGATAAAAATGCACATCAGTGAAGGATTAGGGAGTGTGGATCACTCTACTTAAAGAGTAGAGATTTGTTAACTTCCAAGTCACAAATCTGTCTCTTCAAATAGTTAAAAGGAAATCATCCCACCACTTTAACAAGTGGTAATGCTCTCGCCACAGCCTTCTGTGACAGTCTCTCATGGCAGCCTGTGAACGCTAGATGGCACACGTTCAATGTTAAACTCAGAACGCCAGCGCAGACCCAGTGTGGAAAAGCAAGTCCGTTGAGATAGGCGCCATTCTTTCTTCAGCGTGGTCCGGAAAACCTCAGAGGCAAAGCCTAACCTTTTCTCTTTTTTCTTATTGAGAGTGCTATGACAAAATGTTTCCCAAAGCTAATCCTATCAAGCGCAATATGACTAGAAGAAATTCTCTATAGAGCCTAATCCACTAACATTTGGATGTTACTGTAAAATATCTGTTTTAGAAACAAATGGCATTTTCCTCTGGCTTTACGTTCTGGCCAAAAAGATGTGGAGCCTGGGTCAGGCCCACTGAAGCCCCACACAGGCCACAGTAGGTCAGCTTATGCAGATTTAAACCATCAAAAACTCTCAAAAAAATATTCTCAGAATAAATCAGATGGCTTTCATTATTCAAGATGACAGTGTCTTTATTTTTTTTCATTAACCTTCTTTTCATCTTAAATAATTTAAGCTGCTAAATTCATAGTGCACTAAGGTATGGTATTTAGTCCAGCGTGGTAGTGGTCACTGCCTTCTTCAGTAATAATTCTAAATTATTATGTACTCCTTACCTAGTAATCAGGAATGAAAAGAGAGCGGCCCAGATCTGACCTTGAGACACTTCTAGGCCATGTGAGGAGGTCAGGCACGTGAGCATATTACGTCAAACTAGCAACGCAGGCAGACTGTGTCCTCACTACAGCGTGCTGGTAGAAGGTGTTTTTTAAATTTTCCATGACACTTATTGACCCTTTTTTCTGGATCATATGGGCTTATTATAGAAAATGTGGAACATACAGGAGTATAAAGAGGAAATAAAGTTTGTCCATAATCCCTTTGCCCCAAGAGAACCACTGTTTGCGTTTGTATGCAGGGTTTTTTCCATGCACTGGTGGTACTTTTTTCTAACCCAAAGGAATATGCCCATTTTCTAGACACCAGCACTTCTGGACAACTCATTTGCCTGATAGCAGCAAGTTGTTACTGAAGAAATGCTTCTGATATTTTACTTTCTCATGGTCTTTTTCTTTACAGCCTGAAGCAGCCTGCCACCCTGCCATATTCAGAATTGTGGATGAAATGTTCAGGTAAAAGTTGTGCTGTTTCTGCTAGTTATTGATCTAAAAATGCTCAATTTCCAAATATGAAGAAAAAATTTTGTGGTAGTCTCTGGCTGTACCATGAAGAAATTAGTTTCTGATTCTATTCTTACCCCTCTGAGCTTTTTGGTAAAACCCAAATGTTAGTATATATTTAAAAGCCAATGCCTAAGATTAAGATAGCTTCTTTTTTTAACCTTTTAAAATTCTATTAATAATGGTAGAAAAGCAGAATTGAATTAGATATTAAATCATTAAATATTCATGTAGGATTTTTCTCAGTTCAAAATAAAGGGTAGCAGTGTACTCCCTTCACCACATGAGGGCTGACCAATCTTTTTAAAGGATTTGAAAGCTAAGGAAAACGGAGAAAAATAAATAAATAATGCCATTCTGAAAGAGCTCTTCTGAAAGGCACAATCAACTATGTTGTGTTATCTTACAACACATTAATTTTTATTTTGCAAATACGAGTACTCCTTGGGAAATGCATTGGATTTACAGATGGTAAGAGAAGAGGAGACCACTGGACACCAGGTTGGGTTATGGCTGGCAGTTAGTGGGAGACTGAACCACTCTTGGGGAGCTCGTCACCTGGGGAAGGTTTCTAGCCTCTTTCCTGGGTGCTGGTTCAGCCAGGGTATCCACCCTCTCTCTACCTCCAGCCCCCTCACACTCAGAGTAGAGGCCCCTGGGCAGACAGCAGACACTGGGGAAAGGAATTTTTACAACAGCAAATAACCTAGCACTTGGGTTGGTCTTGAAACATACCAACTTTAAACTACATCAGCACAGAAATAAGAAATCAGAATGCTGTTTTTAGTTGGAGCTAGCAAAATTTGAGTTGATTTTTTTGTTTAAACATAAAGAAAAGTTAGTTGTATGAAAATGCATGGAAACCAAACCAGGTACACGCAGATTCTTCCACCACTTTGCTGGGTGGATTTGGCTGAGCCATTTTACCCCCTTGGGCAGCTCTTTCTCCATTTGAAAAAGCAAAAGGTCTGTTGATGTTGCACGTCCAAGCATACAGTGTGCAAATATTTGTAAAGAGCATTCGGGCCTATGTGGAAGGGATCTGCAGTGGTTAATAATTTAAAAACCAAGGAAGGGTGCTCTGCACATTGCAACTGTAGAAAGTATTTGAAAAGGAGTGACAAATTTCTAGTGCTTTCACACAAGGACTGAAATCTGATGAGCTGAGATACTGCTGAAGCTTATAGCACAAAATGCATGTTTCCACTCTTCCCTTTTACAATTCAGGTTCACGTTTGCAGATAATCATTAAATATGTTATGATCTGGCTTTGCATTGCTCAGGTACGCACTCCTGGAAACCGACGGAGCCCCAGAAGTACTGGCCACCATTCAGGTGTTTACATGGTGCTTCTTAGAAGCTCTGGGAAAAGAGAAGAAACAGGTTTGTTATATTGCATATATTATTCATTCCCCAGAGAAAAAAATGCTGTTAAGAGTATTTGGCTAATCACCAGAAAGGAGCACTTTATTTTCAGTGATTTTGATAGACTGTTTAGCTCATGAAGAAAGCTTCCAAATGAATGCCCCAGCAAAGGTAAAACCATTTTATTTTATTTTATTTTATTTATTTTATTATTTTATTTTATTTATTTTTTATTTTATTTTATTTTACTTTATTTATTTTATTTTATTTCATTTTATTTTATTTATTTAATTTTATATGAGAAAGATTAGCCCTGAACTAACATCTGTTGCCGATCCTCCTCTTTTTGCTGAGGAAGATTGGCCCTGGGCTAACATCCATGCGTATCGTCCTCTACTCGATATGTGGGACGCCTGCCACAGCGTGGCTTGATAAGTGGTGCATAGGTCCACACCCGGGATCCGAACCTGCGAACCCCAGGCCGCTGAAGCGGAGCACGCGAACTTAACCACTATGCCACTGGGCCAGAAAACCATTTTAATTGGAAATAAGTCAGGATAGTTCTTGTCTGCCCTCTGCCCTGGTACCCAGAAGCATTTATCTACTGTTGTGTCAGCGAACTCTGTCAGGCCAGCATGTGCTGCCCTGGAGGATGAGTTTTCCAGGCCTTTGTTGTATGCTGTCTGTTGAACAGGACTCTGCTCCTCCTAAGTCAGCCATAGGTATTCTGGAGTCTGTGTGGCATGTGCTAAGAAGGAAATGCCACTTCTTACAAAATAATACTGCACATTCTTAATTATTAGAGTTTCCATTCCTTATCAGAGACCCCAATGTGAATTGGATTCCAAGAGAGAAAGGAGGTAGTGAGAGCAACAAGGAGAGATTTGAATAATTGTAGAAGAGGAGCTGGGAATGGCAGTGACCAAGAGGTGCGAGTTGGACGCAATCAGTAAGCAAGAAGCCGGGCCTGGGGGCCTGCGGGAAGACTTGCACTGCGGGGCCCCATCGGCAGAGGCACCGTGTGCAACAGGAACCTTTCTACCAGAGAGCTTTCGCCTTCAGGCATTTTAACTGGCCTGTACTTCTAATGGCCACAGACCTAACATTTCTGTGGTGCTTTGCCTGGTCTAGTGCCTGGGTCTCCTGCAGCTTCCTGTGAGGTGCCTCATGGTCCCTGTGATGCTTTCTGCAGTTTGACTGAGGAGAGCAGGGCTGTGATGCTCGGCTCTACTAAAATCCCATACCCCTACGCCAAAGAAACCCTCAGGTTTTAGCAAATGTTTCTGCTTTTTGAGGCAATGATAAATATTTATGAAGTATTTTTTCCCATCCTCTCTTTCCCTAGGGAAGTTAGCTAGACTGTAGGCAAACAACATTATCAATGGTACCCTGCCTGGAATTTGGGAGGAGAGCTCTGCTGAAAGGCACTGGCTGGCCCTCACACTTATTTTGAGGCATAATTATAAATATCTTTTATCTCCCCTGTACATTCGTTATATTCTAAATACATTCTAAATACAATTTAGATTCTAAATTCTAAATCCTTACATTCTAAATACAGTTAGGAGCCAACCTCTAGAAACGCCCCCTTTGGCTCCTGGAACACACCTGCGTTGGGGTGGAGGACACTGGTGAAAGAAGTACTGCTCTGCAGCGTTAGCTTGAGTCTGTTTTTCTTAATCCGCTGTGCTCCTGAGTTGCTGTGTTGGCCTTGGGCACTATGGATTTGGACTGGAGTTGTAGTTGCTTTTAATTTAGAATAGTACCCTGCCCAGGCTACATGTGTCTGGTGGTGTGGAGAGCATACGCTGGGTCCTGGTGGAAGGCAGGGCAGGGCTCCAAAAAGAAACGAACTCATTGCCCCTCACCTTGGGCCCAAAATACGAGAGGAATAACCTCTTCCCTTTGCAGATACCTTCATAGACATGTATGTCATTGCTCTTCCCAAGCTGTTCCTGATTGCCTGCCTTTCTAACTGCTGGCCATTCTCATCATTGATCCCCTGCCTTCCTGAGGGCCCATGTTTAGATTAATCATAATTCTTGATGCATGACGCCCTGTGTCCTATTTGGTCCGTGCATGACCTTCTTTTCTTTCTGTGTTTTATTCATTCATTCATATATTCATTCTTAATAAAATGAATATCTATGAACCTACATCCAAACAAGACCTGGCGCACTAGTAATAACTTACATGTATCCATGTGCTCCTCCTCTATCCTATAGCCCTGGCTTTCAGCCCCCCGGGAACCACCGTCTTGAATTTATGTTTATCATTCCTTTGCTTTTTCTGAAAACAGTTTGATCGTATACATATGATTTCCTAAACCATGTTTTCTTTACTTTGTGGTTGTTTTATAAAATAAACAACAAACGAGAGGAGCATACCATATGCAGTCTTTGAGCCTTGCTTTTCCACTCAGTATGTTATCAAGATTTCACTATGTCGTGTGTGGCATTTTGGGGTGTTGCTGTGTAGTGCTCCATTGGGAAAGTGTGCCACAATGTAGCCATTTTCCTGGTGGTGAGCACTGGGGCTGTTTCCTGATTTTATTTTCTTTTACAAACATTTCTGAACATTCTGGGAGATATACTTAGGGTGGTTATTAGGTATGCAAAAGTTCACCTTCGGTAGTTACTGCCAAAGTGTTTTCATACGTGTTTGTGCCAATTTATATTCCCTCCAGCAGTTTATGAGAAATCCCATTAATCCACATTCTTTCCCATTGTCAGAAATGTTTATCTTCAGTGCTTCTCATTCTCCTTTTGTCCTTTCCTCTCACCCTTGTTTTATTTGGAGAGCACAGTGCCACTCCATCAGTGTGCCCATTCGGACTAGTAAGCAAAAACTTAAGGTTGTCGTGACAAGCCACTTTTTCTGAACTTGCATAATGGCTCAGTACAAACAGCAAATCAGCTCAGGTTCTAGTGGCAGAGTTTGATAATGTACTAGACTAAATCTCCCACAGATAAAAATTGTAAACTCTGAGCAAAATATTTTTTAAAAACTATTTGAAGGTACTATAGAGCAACCAAAAAAGCAGATAGTAACTGGAAGGGATTCAAGCCTTGAAAAAGGAAACCACATTGGGTATTCTTCTAACTTTCCCCCGCAGGCTCTCATGTGATGGGAGGGGGTTGAGTAGGGTCATGGGGTGGCCAGAACTCAAGGCACAATCTGATTAATTTGAGGTGTCAAAAGACTGAGCTGTGGGCTGTCAGAGGAACAAAAAACAGATGGGACAAAAGAAAACATATCAAAAGATAGACCTAAACCCAAACATACCAACAAGTAGATTAATTACAAAAATTAAATGAAAATTAACTAAATATACTAGTAAAAAGGCAAAAATGTCAGACTAGATAAAAAACCAAGACCCAACTATATGTTGTTTTCAAGAGACCCTTTCTAATTATAAAGACACAGATCAATTAAAGTACAAGGAAGGAAAGAGATATGCTATGCAAAGAGTCAGCACCAGAAGGCTGGGATGGCTCTGCTAGCAGCACATGGAACAGACTTCAAGACAAAACGTCTGACCAGAGACACAAAGGGACATTCCATAATGATAAAATGGTCAGATCACCAAGAGAAATACCAATTGTAAATGGATGTGTGCCTAATAACAGAGTTGCGAAATACATGAAGCAAAAACTGACAGAAGTAAAAAGAGAAGTAGACAAATTCCCAGTCACATATAAAATACTAAGAGTGAATTTAACAAAAGGTGTATAAGTCCTCTACACTGAAAACTACGCAACATTGCTGAACAAAACTAAAGAAAAGTCTGGGCTGGCCCCGTGGTTAAGTTTGGCGTGCTCCACTTCAGCGGCCCGGGTTCACGGGTTTGGATCCCGGGCACAGACCTACACCACTTGTCAGCCATGCTGTGGCAGCGACCCACATAGAAAATAGAGGAAGATGGGCACAGATGTTAGCTCAGGGCAAATGTTCCTCAAGCAAAAAACAAGAAGATTGGCATCAGATGTTAGCTCAGGGCAAATGTTCCTCAGCAAAAAAAAAAAAAAACCTAAAGAAAACTTAAATATGAAGAGAGAAACCATATTTATGAATAGTTAAGATGCCTGTTCTCCCCAAATTGACCTATTGATCCCAGTCAAAATCCCAGCAGACTTTTCAAAGCAGAAATTGACAAGCTGATTCTAAAACTTATGTTGAAATGCAAAGGACCTACAATAGCCAGAACAATTTTGAAAAACAAAAGCAAAAAGAAAAAAATCAGAGGACTCACGCTACCTGATTTCAAGACTTTAAGCTACAGTAATCACGACAGTGAGGTATTGGCAAAAAGATAGACATAGATCAGTGGAACAGAGTAGAGTCCAGAAGTATATCTTTAGTGATATCTAGATATCCATATATAGTCCGTCCATATATATATATGGTCAGTTGCTTTTTGACAGAGATGCCAAGGCAATTCAGTGGGGAAAGGAAATTTTTCAACGTAAGGTGCTGAAACAACTGGATATCCATACGGGAAGAAAATGAACCTCTACCTCACAAAACACAAAAATTAATTTGAGATGGATCATAGATTTCAACATAAATGCTAAAACTATAAAGCTCCTAGAAGAAAACGTAGGAGAATATCTTTTTTTTTATTGATGTCTTAATAGTTGACGTGAAATTTTGGTTGTACATTTTTGTATATCTTTTTTGACATTAGTATAATCTAAGATGTCTTAGAAAGGATGCAAAAAAGCACTAACTATAGGAGAAAAATGGATAAATTAGACTTCATCAAAATTAAAAACTTCTGTTCTTTGATAGACATAGTTGAGAAAATGAAAAAGCAAGCCACCAGCTGGGAAAGAATATTTTCAATACATTTATCTGACAGAGAACTTGTGTCCAGAATATGTAAAAATCTCTTACAATTCCCCAAGAAACAACTCAGTTTTAAAAAGTGGACAAAAAAGACTTGAATACACACTTCAAAAAAGATATATAAGTTGGCAATAAACACATGAAAATTGTTCAACATATTTGCCATCAGGAAAATGCATAGTAAAGCCATAACGAGGTAACATTTCACACCCACTAGAAACTAGGCTAAAATTAATAAGATTGACAATACCAAATGTTTGTATGTGGAGCAACTGGAATTCTCATAAATTGCTAGTAGGAGTGTGAAATGGTACAACCACTTTGGAAAACTGTATGGCAGTTTCTTATATAGTTAAACAAGCATCTACTCCATGACCCAGTAATTCCATTTTTATGGTATTTACCCAAGAAAATTAAAAGCACATGTCCACAAAAAGACATAAATATGAATGTTAATTGCAGCATTATTCAAAATAGCCTCAAAATGGAAACAACCCAAATGTCCATCAATAGGAGAATGAATAAACAGATTATGGTATATTCACACAATGACTATTTCTAAGCAATAAAAAAAGAGTGAACTACTTATACATAATAACATGGATGAATCTCAGAAACAAAAACAAAGAAGCCAGACAAAAAAGAATACATACTCTTTGATTCTATTTATATGAAATTCAAGAATAAGCAAAGCTAATCTCTCCTGTTGAAATCAATATATTGGTTGCCAGGGTAGGGTGGAGCCACAAGGGAACTTTTTAGGGTAATAGAAATGTTCTGTGTCTTGACTGGGGTGGTCATAGATTTACGTATTTACCAAAACTCATCAAGTTGTACACTTAAAGCCCATGCACTTAACTTTTTCTAGATTTTACCTCAATTTTTTACAAAAGTATTTCAAAGCTTCTGTGCCTTCGTAGGCATAGATCACTATAGCACTTTGGCTCTCAAAGTATTGTGAGCACCATTGTTGTTTTCTGCTTTTTTTGTTGTTAAAAAACCATGCTGGGAGCCTGGTGGTGTAATGGTTAAGTTCGCGTGCTCTGCTTCGGTGGCCCGGGGTTTGCTGGTTCGGATCCCGGGTGCCAACCTATGCACTGCTCATCAAGCCGTGTTTTGGTAGCATCCCACATATAAAATAGAGGAAGAAGGGCACAGATGTTAGCTCAGGGCTAATCTTCCTCAGCAAAAAGAGGAAGATTGTCAATGGATGTTAGCTCAGGGTCAATCTTCCTCACCAAAAAACCGTGCTGGAATACTTAACATCTCACAACTGCCTTGGAAACTCTCACTTCACTAGAAGATTTATGTGTATAATTGGGTTCATGTGAGGTAAAGAATTGATATAAGGACATCAAGAGCATAACTTTATTTTTCTGAAGTTCCAGAAGGTGATTTTAAAAGGTTCTTTTTTCTGGAATGTATTTACAAAGTTATTGAAAACATGTTTTTTTAAAACAAATGTTTAAGAAAAGACTCTGACCATGTTAGTACTAGTGGGTCTTTTTTGGGCAGATGATGCAAGATTTTATGTTTGCTTAACACCCTTTCTAATCCTAATGTCCATGCCATTTTGAATTTTTTATTCTATTGTAGCTAAAGTTTGCACTCAAGACCTACTTTCCTTATGCTTCTCCATCTCTTGTCATGGTGCTACTCCAACACCCAAAAGGTACGTGAAGGTTGATTCTGCCTGTATTAAATAATTTCTGGGAAAAAGCACTGACAAATCATACCCTTTCCCTCCCAGTTCCAGATCTATAACCAGGGGAGATGGAATGGTCATCACTAATATCCCTTTAGCTCTCAGGGTCTCACATCCTGTGGATTTTGATATGAGAATTTGCTTGACTTCCCAGTTATAATCACTTACCAAAAGAAAGGAAAAAGAAAAAAAATGCCTCTAGTTAGGTTTTGATAGTCTGTTCCAGATGATACAAGGCCTCTGTTGTTGCCAGCGGATCTGCCTGGGTGCCAGGAACAGGCTAAGACTTGGGTGAGTTAGAATAAAACAGTACAATTATTTGTATTTCATTCTTTCTACTCTGTGCCCCTTGTTGCAGAAGAAAAGATAAAATGATGGATGAAGGCAAAGAAATTTAGGGGAAGTTTCTCCCAACCAAGCCAAGGGAAGGCTTTTGAAAGAATTCAGTGAGTGTGTTAGACCATGGCCTTCTCTGATTTCATCTGCCAGCCTCCCAAAGGCCATATCCAGTCAGGGAAGTGATGATTCCATCCTTCATTCAACTGGTGCTGACCGTTAACATGCCTGCGAACTTGTGTTTAGGGAACATTTCAGAAATAGAGAATAAAGACATCCTTCTCCTGAAAGCCTGAAATCTGAAAAAGGGCACACTGACACAAGCACAGACTCTGCTGTAGAAGAAGGCATCTTATCTGACATGGAAGGAAAGAGAAGAGGAAAGAGGAAAATGACAGTAACAATAATAATAATATTTCCTTTTTATGCCATGTTTTGCCTGCCTTTTTCATGAGACTTGAGTAAGTAGATTAATTTGAGAAAAGCAGATGATTCAAAGTTTCAGAGTATTTTACAAAATCCAAATTCCTATTCCTTTTTCCAAAAGACGTAGGTTCTCACCCAGAGGGACCCATCTGACACTGTCCTCTCAGATGCTGGAGGTGGAGGGGCTGATGGGCCTGGTGGGAGCTCTGCTCAACAGTGTTGCAAAACTTACCCTGTGGGAACACAACAGGAAAACTTTAATCAGACAGAAAAGTTAGTGATTCTTTCTAGGGGTGCACCTCACAGCTGAAGTCAGATCAACAAAGACTAAGGTCAGCCCACGTGAGAAGCTGAGTGAGCTCCAGAAAAAGTATCGGAGTTGTTCTTTTTTAAGTTTGGAAATCCATAAACAGAAGACGAAGGTGGTCTATGGGCATGAACCCAGCCTGTTTACCTTTTCCTCTGTGTGATTGCCCTAGATTTATGTCCAAAAATAAATAAGTAAATTCAAGCAGAAGTACAAGAACCTCCTATGGTAGTTCCTAGAACAGTTTTCTGCATATTACTTTTGGAAAAAATGAATGTTATATTCACAAATTGCAGTGTTTTTTTAATAGTAGAATCTTCTATGCATCAGAAATAGATTTTGTGCTCACTGTAAAGTCCTGTGGGGTATAAAAGATGGATCATTTATGAGCCCTGACTATCCAGGAGCTACAAGGAGGGGGACATAAGTATCTAAACAGCTCGTACAAAGAAGAAAACGAAAATGCCCTCACAGGCTGCAGATCAAGAGTTCTGGGATTCCGGGGAGGGAGAGAGAAGACATGCTCTTTAATCTGTAACATTTGTGGAGCAGTAGTAGCCACTCTATCGCTTGCATTGTCTTCCTTATGTGTTTAATTATAGAATCTATCACTACATGGACATGTGGTAACCTTTTTCAGACGTTGTTCAGAACTGCAGATATATACATGCTCAGATATGTTTAAGACCACAGGATAATTGTGAAGCCAGAAAAACTAATTCCAGAAAAGACATTTGTTTGTATGATACCCATGTATTTTTATTTTTCTGGCCTTTTCTTTACTATATACCGGAAATCATATTCTGAATTCATAACAATCAGAAAAACAGTTGGGTAGGCCATTCCTAATTCCTTGTTGACTGTTTTATTACAGTGTCCATGTATTTTGAAATCACAAATTATTAGTGATGGGGTAGGTAGGTAGCAAAGAAAAAAACCCAGGGCTTCTGCAACACAGCATTTCTAAATCCTCTGGGGGGCTGCCTGCGCAGTCTGTCTACTTCCATGGATCGGAGTCAAAGAGCCCTTGAAGTTAGTTCTGTGTAACACTGACAGATCCTTCTTCTCAGGCCTATGAGATGGATACTGGCTGGGAACAGCATGAGAGCAATGGTATGGGTTCCATGGACCAGGAAAGGAAGGCCTTTTCCCCAAATCTCTTCTGGTCTTAGCTGCAGACGATTCCTGATAGGTTTGACTTTTCTTCAGCTCCCTCTGCTTTCTCTCTCCACCAACAGATATCCCACAGGGACTGTGGCACCAGTCACTGAAACATATTTCAGAAAAGCTCAGAGAGATAGTTGAAGACCAGACTGACGGGTAAGCAAACACTGGCGACTCTTAGGTCTGCTTCTCACGTGGTTTCTCTGGATCCCTGTCTTCCCTTTGAGCAAGGCTGACAGGAGAGGCATTGTTGGTCTGTGACCATCCCTAAATAGGTAAGCACATTGCTGAGTGAGAAGTGGAGGAAGCACACGGCCACGCACATCCCTTTGAGCAGCTCAGAATAAATAGCCGTGCATCTGTAAATACCTCATACAGATGTATTTACAGGAGGAAGGGCTGGTATTAGGTTTTGAAATATACAAGCATAACAGTGAAAAGAACAGACCCTAGAAAAAGAGCAGTGCCCACATGCTGCAAACCCCCAGCCATGCAGGAGAAAGGTGCCTCTCTGGTCCTTTGGTTTTCTCTCTACTTCTCTACTCTCTAGGGAAGGAAATTCTAAACTTCTGCACAGTAGGATGAAATGTTTCTTTTTCCATCTCTTTTTAATAAATATTTATCTAAAACTGAAAATCCATTCTAACATAAATTAATTTCTAACATATGGTATTAGGTACCCTCTTGTATGTGTTATTTTCCCAAAAGCATTGACATTTAGGCTCTGCTAAGTTCTGTGTAACATAACACCCTTTGGCTTCCTCTTAACTTGCTTGCTTTTAGTGTTTAAGTATTTTATTCATTGTCTGTACTAGCCTACTAAGACTGTCTTTATATGTTCCTTTTGCCACTCTTCCCTCTTGAAATTCTTTGTAATCTCATCACTGAGCCATCACAGATTATGGTTGGTGCTCTTATGTTTATGATCACTGATGTAGGTTTGGGTGCCAGTTACTCACTCCTACCCCCCCTCCCCTAAGATGCTTACCAATAGAAGAGACAAAAAGAACTGGCGGCCAAGTGGGAATCAGAATACTGGCCATATTAATGACTTTCCACACCTTGGCAGCTCCATGTGCACCTTTTCTGGTTGTCTGTGTTGAAGAGCAGGACCTAGACCCAAAACTTCACGGGAGTCCTACCTAACCTAGATCTGCCTGAACTAGACCTCGGGGTCTATCGGCAGGGAGAGTCTGGGAGCAGGTTTAGGCATTTTCTCAGCCAGCCACATGGGGCTGCCTTGCACACTCAGTTATTGGTAGAAAAGAAGGAGAATGGCCAGGCCCGTCTCTGCCAGGCAGACCATGAGCTGTGATCCAGGGGTGATGCCCACTCAGGAGCAGGAAGCACAAGAGAGCCCTGCTGCTCAGCTGACTCATCCCTGAGGTCTGCAAGGAAGAGACGCCATGGAACCTGTTCCTTGCTTTTGGGACAAACCCAGCCCAACATCAACGTGGCCCGTGGAGCATTAGCTCTCCCTCTTTGGGGACAAATGAGTAAGATTAATACTCCCCTTCCTTCCTTTTTTCTCCCTTGTTCTGCAAGCTAGATTTCAGAACATTCCTTACATGTTCTCAGGGAGGGCCTGGACAGGAGGAAGCAGTGACCAGGGGAGGTGAGCACAGTGCTCAAGGGGATTCCATGGGCCACGCAGAGGAATACACACCCAGATCCAACAAAGACAGAGCACTGTAGAAGGGGCCCAGAACTTTGCTGTTCTGGGAGCTTTCCCAGTTCAGAAGGAAGGTTCTGATCTAGCTTGATCTCCGGCCAGTCGTCCATTTTCTCCAGGGGAGATTTTAAACTGCTGAGATTGTTACTGTGCGAAATTAATGGGTCTACTCTTTAAACAACTATTGGAACTCCCAGTTCCCAGTGTGACAAAAGGATGGCTTCACAAAAGCTTTAACTTTTCCGCATTGATGTATGCGTGAAACGGAAAGAATACAATATACAGCTCATTAAAAATTCATAATTGCTAAAATACCAACCAGAACCTTGTGTTTTGTCAGAAAGGAAATAGCACATGTTTCTGCCTGCGTCCCCATGTCCCTTCTCTGGTTTCTGTCTGGACCCCAGGGAGTCCCCTCATTTCTTGCTCTGGAGCTACCTGGGTGGCTGCCTTGTGGCCAGGAGGCCCCACTCTGCACGGCAGCCCAGCTGTGCGTGCCACGCACAAGGCAGAGAGGCACGCCTGCCAGTTCTCATCTTGCATCATTCCTGTTGGTCGTGGGCCAAAATCTTCCCTTCTCAAAGTCCTGTACTCACTCAGGGTCCCTGGATATAAAGATTTAAATGTCTGAAGACCTTAGGCACATGGGCTTTTAAGAGGCATGCTTTTGAAGGTCCTATAATGGGTTCAGAGTGGCATTGTGAGCTATTTTTCTGAGTCTAACTTGTATTCCTTGCAAGTTGTACTTCAGTGGATAAGAACAATTTAGCCAACCGTTCACAAAATTACAGTTGCTTTAAGAACCAAAAGGAAAAAGAAATCAGTTGCCCAGCTGCCATGTGTTTTGATTCTGTTCCAGGTCCTACGGAGGCCCCTTTGAGTGCTGGTTTTTGTTCATCCACTTTGGAGGATGGGCTGATATTGCGGCTGAGCAGTTACTGATGTCAGAAGCTGAACCCCCTGAGGCCGTGCTGTGGCTCTTGGCCTTCAGCTACAGACCACGTGATGGGAGTCAGCAGAGAGCACAGACCATGGTGGGTGGCAGGACCCACTGCGTGTGGCGTTCAGCGTTGGTTTCGCTGGAGCTGAAAGGATCCTGCAGGAAGGGGCCCTGTAGTGGGTTTGGCTTTCACTAACCCCCCAGGCACCTAAGCACTGAGTGCTCCCAACCCTTGTTGTGGTAGTATGTAGGTGTCCCGCTGGATGAGTGAATGTGTCCTGGGCTTATGGTCGGAGGCGTTTTCCTGCCTTCACTGAGTTCACTGCAGACCAGACCCTGCCACTCAGCTCTCCTGGGAAGCACCGAGGAGACGAGGCACCTCTCTTCTGTCCCCTAGGTCGTTTTATCTGTTCTTACTCAGCTGCCACGTCTGCCCTCCTTTGCAGACACCGCTGGCCCAGGGGCCGCGTCCTCCAGGGAGTGCCATGCAGGGTCTGACGCTCTTCCGAGGAGCTTGTCCTCTCTCTCTGATCAGCGGCCGGGCCATGTCTGCTTCCATCTTGACTTACTGCTTTCTTGGATCAGTCAACAGATCCTCACATTACTGGCTTTGTTTAGAACTCTTACTAAAGTAATCACATGATATTAACCACTTAGCTTCTGAAAAAGCACTTGGTCATTTCCTAAATGACAGAGCAGCTAAGTACAGGACTGGCTAACTATCTGTGGCAAAGACAGTTGTTATTTTATGTGGCATATAATAATTACAGGAAGCAATGCTTTGATTAAAAGCATTGGCACCTCCCTTGCAAACATTTATTTGCTGGTTTTTAAAACCTCAAGTGCCAGTGCTTTTTGCTGATTTTAATAATTAAAGGCAGCAGGTTTCTTTATGTAGAGAGCAGTCCTCCTATTTGCTTGATGTTTTCTGTTGTTGGAAAAAAGCAGAGACCAGTACAGATATGTCTGTATATCTTACTTGTTTGAAGGCTTGCATGGCAGGGGGAAGAAAAAGACTTTTGGATTTAAAAAGTTGAAATTTGGTGATAATTTATTTTGGATCAAAAAATAGAACATTTTTTAGAAATTATCATACTCTACACATGTATTTGAGGATTGCTATCTGATTAAAAAGAAAGCTTTCTATTTCCCTTTTAAAATATCACATTAAACTAATTAAGGAAAATCCTAATTTATGTTTTCATCATCTTATTTTTTTTTTGTAAAACATTTTTTAATTTTATTGATGTCATAATAGTTTATAACATTGTGAAATTTTAGTTGTACATTATTGTTTGTCAGTCACCACATAAATGCATCCCTTCACCCCTTGTACGCATCTCCCACCCCTCCTTGCCCCTGGTAACCACCAAACTGTTCTCTCTGTCCGTGTGTAGGTTCATCTTCCACATATGACTGAAGTCATACCGTGTTTGTCTTTCTCTGTCTGGCTTATTTCGCTTAAGATAATACCCTCCAGGTCCATCCATGTTGTTGCAAATGGAACGATTTTGTATTTTTTTATGGCTGAGTAGTATTCCATTGTATATATATACCACATCTTCTTTCTCCAATCATCTGTTGAGGGACACTTGGTTGCTTCCACGTCTTGGCTATAGTGAATAATGCTGCAATGAACATAGGGGTGCATAACCTGCTTTGGATTGTTGATTTCAGATTCTTTGGATAAATATCCAGTAGTGGGATAGCTGGATCATAATGTATTTCTATTTTTAATTTTTTGAGGAATCTCCATACTGTTTTCCGTAGAAGCTACACCAGTTTGCATTCCCACCAGCAGTGAATTAGGGTTCCCATTTCTCCACAACCTCGCCAGCATTTGTTATTTATTTTTTGTCTTGGTGATTATAGCCATTCTAACAGGTGTAAGGTGATATCTTAGTGTAGTTTTGATTTGCATTTCCCTGGTGATTAGTGATGTTGAACATCTTTTTATGTGCCTGTTGACCGTCTGTATATCTCTGGAAAAAAGTCTGTTCATATCCTCTGCCCATTTTTTGATCAGGTTGTTTGTTTTTTTCTTGTTCAGTTGTGTGAGTTCTTTATATAAGTAACCCCTTGTCAGATATATGATTTGCAAATATTTTCGCCAAGCTGGTGGGTTGTCTTTTCATTTTAATCCGGGTTTCATTTGCCTTGCAGAAGCTCTTTAATCTGATGAAGTCCCACTTATTTATTTTTTCTTTTGTTTCCCTTGTCCGAATAGACACGGAATTCAAAAAGATCCCTCTGAGACCGATGTCAAAGAGTGTACTGCCCATGTTTTCTTCCAGGAGTTTTATAGTTTCAGGTCTTACCTTCAAATCTTTAGTCCATTTTGAGTTCATTTTTGTGTATGGTGAAAGAAGAGAGTCTACTTTCATTCTTTTGTATGTGGCTGTCCAGTTTTCCCAGCACCATTTATTGAAGAGATTTTCCTTTCTCCATTGTATGTTCTTAGCTCCTTTGTCAAAGATTAGCTGTCCGTAGATGTTTGGTTTTATTTCTGGCCTTTGAATTCTGTTCCATTGATCTGTGTGTCTGTTTTTGTACCAGTGCCATGCTGTTTTAATTATTATAGCTTTGTAGGATATTTTGAAGTCAGGGATTGTGATGCCTCCATCACATGTTCTTCTTTTTCAGGATTGCTTTAGCTATTCAGGGCCTTTTGTTGCCCCATATGAATTTTAGTATTCTTTGTTCTATTTCTGTGAAGAATGTCGTTGGGATTCTGATTGGGATTGCACTGAATCTGTAGATTGCTTTAGGTAGTATGGACATTTTAACTATGTTTATTCTTCCAGTCTATGTGCATAGGATATCTTTCCATTTCTTTATGTCATCATCAATTTCTTTCATTAATGTCTTCTAGTTTTCATTGTATAGGTCTGTCACCTACTTGGTTAACTTTATTCCTAGATATATTATTCTTTTTGTTGCAATTGTAAATGGATTGTATTCTTGACTTCTTTGTGAGTTCGTTATTAGAGTATAGAAATGCAACTGATTTTTTTAAGTTGATTTTGTACCCTGCAACTTTGCTGTAGTAGTTTTCCAATGGATTCTGTAGGGTTTTCTATATATAAAATCATGTCGTCTGCAAACAGTGCGAGTTTCACTTCTTTGTTGCCTATTTGGATTCCTTTTATTCCTTTTTCTTGCCTAATTGCTCTGGCCAAAACCTCCAGTACTATGTTGAATAAGAGTTGAGAGAGTGGGCACCCTTGTCTTATTCCTGTTCTCAGAGGAATGGCTTTCAAACTTTCCTCGTTGAGTATGATGTTGGCTGTGGGTTTGTCATAAATGGCCTTTATTATGTTGAGGAACTTTCCTTCTATGCCCATTTTGTTGAGAGTTTTTATCATAAATGGATGTTGGACCTTGTCAAATGCTTTCTTTGCATCTATTGAGATGATCATGTGGGTTTTTTTCCTCATTCTGTTAACGTGGTGTATCACATTGATTAATTTGCAGATGTTGAACCATCCCTGTGTCCCTGGTATAAATCCCACTTGATCATGGTGTATGATCTTTTTAATGTATTGCTGTATTTGGTTTGCCAATATTTTGTTGAGGATTTTTGCATCTATGTTCATCAGCGATATTGGCCTGTAATTTTCCTTCTTTGTGTTGTCCTCGTCTGGCTTTGGGATCAGGGTGATGTTGGCCTCGTAGAGTGTGGTAGGAAGTGTTCCATCTTCCTCTCTTTTTTGGAATAGTTTGAGAAGGATAGGTATTAGATCTTCTTTGAATGTCTGGTAAAATTCTCCAGAGAAGCCATCTGGTCCTGGACTTTTATTTTTTGGGAGGTTTTTGAGTACTGTTTCAATCTCTTTACTTGTGATTGTTCTATTCCAATTCTCTATTTCTTCTTGATTCAGTTTTGGGAGGTTGTGTAAGTCTAAGAATTTATCCATTTCTTGTAGGTTGTCCAATATATGTTGGCATATAGTTTTTCATAGTATTCTCTTATAATCCTTTGTATTTCTGTGGTATCCATTGTAATTTCTCCTCTTTCATTTCTAATTTTATTTATTTCAGCCTTCTCTCTTTTTTTGTTAGTGAGTCTGGCTAAGGGTTTGTCATTTTGTTTATCTTCTCAAAGAACCAGCTCTTTGTTTTATTGATCCTTTCTACTGTTTTTTTGGTTTCAATTTCATTTATTTCTGATCTAATTTTTATTATTTCTCTCCTTCTGCTGACTT
This sequence comes from Diceros bicornis minor, assembly GCF_020826845.1. NCBI lineage: Eukaryota > Metazoa > Chordata > Mammalia > Perissodactyla > Rhinocerotidae > Diceros > Diceros bicornis. The sequence continues at coordinate 5,237,567 of NC_080761.1, forward strand.
TGGGCTTTGTTCTTCTTTTTCTAATTCTGTTAGGTGTAGTTTAAAGTTGCTTATTTGGGATTTTTCTTGTTTGTTAAGGTGGTCCTGTATTGCTAGTAGTTTCCCTCTCAGGACTGCTTATATCTGTATCCCATATGAGTTGGTATGTTGTATTTTCATTTTCATTTGTCTCCAGATATTTTTTTATTTCTCCTTTTATTTCTTCAATGATCCATTTGTTGTTCAGTAGTATGTTGTTTAGTCTCCACATCTTTGTCACTTTCCCAGTTTTTTTCTTGTAGTTGATTTCTAGTTTCATAGTGTTATGGTCAGAAAAGATGCTTGTTACAATTTCAATCTTCTTAAATTTATAGAGGCTTGCCTTGTTTCCCAACATGTGGTCTATCCTTGAGAATGTTCCGTGCGCGCTTGAGAAGAATGTGTAATCTGCTATGTTTAGATGGACTGCTCTTTACATATCTATTAAGACCATCTCGTCTAGTTTTTCATTTAAGTCCACTATTTTCTTATTTACTTTCTTATTATTTCTTATTTATTTTCTTATTTACTTTCTATCCATTGATGTAAGTGGGGTGTTAAGACCCCCTACTATTATGTGTTATTGATATTATCTCCTTTTAGATTTGTTAATAGTTGCTTTATGTACTTTGGTGCTCCTGTGTTGGGTGCATATGTATTTAAAAGTGATAGGTCTTGTTGGTGGAGTGTCCTTTTTATCATTATATATTGCCCCACTTTGTCTCTCATTACCTGTTTTATCTTAAAGTCTACTTTGTTTGATATAAGTATGGCAACACCTGCTTTCTTTTGTTTGCCATTAGCTTGGAGTATTGTCTTTCATCCTTTCACTCTGAGCCTGCGTTTTGTCTTTGGAGCTGAGATATGTTTCCTGGAGGCAGCATATTTTTGGGTCTTGTTTTTTAATCCACCCCGCAGCTCTGTGTCTTTTGATTGGAGAGTTCAGTCCGTTTAGATTTAGAGTGGTTATTGATACATGAGGGCTTACTGTTGTTATTTTATTGCTCATTTTCCGGTTCTTTTTCATTTCCTTTGTTTCTCGTCCCATGTGTTTCAGAGTACCAATTCAGTTTGGTAGTTTTGTATGATGGTTTTCTTAGTTTTCTCTTTATTTATCGTACGTGTCTGTTCTGATTATTTCTTTAGTGGTTACCATGAGGTTTGTATAAAAAATCTCATAGATGAGATAGTCCATTTTCTGATGGCCTCTTATTTCCTTAGACTAAGTCGATTCCATGCCTTGCCTCTTCCCCTTCTAGGTTACTATTGTCACAACTTACTCCATCTTGTGTTGTGAGTTTGTGTTTAAAGTGATGAGGTTATATTTATTTTTGGTGTTTTCCTTCCCTTAATCTTTGATGTTATATTAAGTGTTTGCTAACCTATTCTGATAGAGAGCTGCAATTTTTCTGATTTTGGTTACCTATTTTTCTCCTTGCTCAAAGCTTTGTATCCCCTTTCTCTTTTTTTTTCAGGCCTGAGGGCCTTCTTGAGCATGTCTTGTAGTGGGGTTCTTGTGGCAATGAACTCCCTTAGCTTTTGTTTATCTGGGATAGTTATTATTTCTCCCTCATATCTGAAGGATATTCTCGCTGGATAGAGTATTCTTGGCTGAAAGTGTCTTTCAGAATTTTGAATATATGATTCCACTCTCTCCTAGCCTGTACAGTTTCTGCCAAGAAATTGGCTGAGAGCCTGATAGGAATTCCTTTGTATGTTTTTTTTTTTTATCTTGCTGCCCTCGATATTTTTTCTTTATCATTGACTTTGGCCTGCTTTACTACGATATGCCTTGGAAAGGGTCTTTTCATATTGATATATTTAGATCTGTTGACTCCATTCACTTGTATTTCCAGCTCCTTCCCAAGGTTTGGGAAGTTCTCAGCTATTATTTCTTTGAACAAGCTGTCTGCTCCTTTTTCCCTCTCTTCTCCCTCTGGAATACCTATAATCCTTACGTTACATTTCCTAATTGAGTGAGATATTTCTCAGAGAATTTCTTAATTTCTTTTTAATCTTAGTTCTGTTTCCTCCTCCATCTGGAGCATTTCTGCATTCCTATCCTCAGTGTTGCTAATTCTTTCCTCCATATTGTCAGCTCTGTTCTTTAAAGATTCCAGATTTTTCTTTATCTCCTCCATTGTGTTTTTCATCTCCAACATTTTTGGTTGGTTTTTCTTTATAGTTTCAATCTCTTTTGTGAAGAAGTTCCTGATTTCACTGAATTGTCTATCGGTATTTTCTTGTAATTCGTCGGGCTTTTTTATGTTAGCTGTTTTGAATTCTCTGTCGTTTAAGTTATAAATTTCTGTGCCTTCAGGATTGATTTCTGGATGCTTGTCATTTTCCTTCTGGTCTGGAGATTTAGTATATTTTTGCATACTGCTTGAGGTCGTTGGCTTATTTTTCCTCATTCTGAAAATATCTGATTGCAGCCCCCACATGCCAGCACTGGGTGGGAGGTCAGGAGCTGTGTATTCTGAGCCTGCTGTGCTCCCTGGGTGCTCTGGCCGACCAGCTGTGCTGGTGTTCTGGGTGGGGGAAGGGATTTCTTTCGCCTGCCCAATCCTGGGGGCTTCTCATTCTTCCTTCGCTATCTGCTCTCCTGGGGTGCTAGCTTGATGAAGACACCCCTGCCACAGTTCAGTCCCCTCCATATGGGAATTTCCCACAGACTGTGAGAGAACTTGGAGAACAGTGGTTTTCCTGTGGAGGGCCATCCCTCCCCCCTCTCTCTCAGAGAGCCACGTGGTCCTGATCCCAGGGTCGCTGTCATTGGGGAAGGAGAGGAGTTCTCCTCACCTCCTTCCACTTCCTCCTGGGGTACCAGCACCTCCACCTTCAGACCTGAGGCTGTATAGGTCTCTCAGACGTCTTTTGGGTTGTGTGAATGTCCTTTGTTGGTATTTGAATGTCCTTTTTGTTGTATCTTAGCAGGGGAGAGTCTAAGGGGGAAAACTCACTCTGCCTTGATGCTGACATCACTCCCCTCATCATCTCATTTTTAATAATAATTAAAATATATGAAGCACTAATGATTTATAAAGCCCTTCTATAGATACCTTATATTTGATTCTGCATAAGCTAAGTTGATAGGTTATGTATTAAATTCCATTTTGATCATAGAAATTGACACATACTCACTTTTGAAGAATAGAAAAATATATTGTCCAATAAAATTTAATTTCTAGAAAGTTCTGCATTGGCACATCGTTCTAATAGTTAACCTGGTCTATTTTTTTTTTTTTTTAATGAAACCTATGCATAGTTCTTACTCTGGGGATGATTCAGCATCCTGGATAAAAGTGGATGAGCTCACTCAGAGTGGTTTAGTGCCCTATGTCATTTCCTTCCTGGATATTCTGTCAGAGGTAGCCAGCAGCCTTGTGATTGGAGCCGTGCTTCATATTTGTCATTCCAAAGCTTCTTCCTCCTCCTTGGTGCCCAACCCGAAGCACTGGTATGTGTGCCGTCCCAGGGAGCGAGTGTGGCCCAGGGTGCCTAGTTTAACTAGTAGTACATACCTCTTGCTCTCCTGAGTTTTGTGAGCTTTAATCCCTTTGATGGTCTGTTGGGTGATTCAGAAACAAACTGTGAACTGCCTTTGAAAGCATGATTATGGTAAAATTTGATTGAACTTGACAATATCTGTACCTTTGCCTTAAAAGGTGTAATTAAATCACAGTTACTTGCTTAGCCCCAACAGTGTACCGTGGCTGGAACTGTCATCTCTGCTGGCCATCCTTGAGGTTCAAGAATGGGGAGCAAAGAGTAACTGTCCCTGCCTGGTATGGGTACCACCACACAAAGACCTGCCTTCTCTCTGCAAGCCATGTTCGATGCCAGCCAGTGTCCATCTTCTTTTGCTAGCTTTGAATTGGATCATGATAAAAATAAAAAATATCTGTTTTTATCCCTTAAGAATTAGGCAAGGGTTCATACTCTTTAACACTGTTGTTCCACTTCTAGGAATTATCCTAAGGAAGTAATGAGAGATCCATGCAGAGATTTATGTACAAGAATATCATCACAGCATTGTTTGTAATTGCAAAAATTGGAAATGCCCTAAACTTTCAACAGTAAGGATGTTGGCTAAATAAATTGTGGTATATTCTAACCATGGGATAGCATTCTACCATGAAAAATCATGTTCTCAAAGAATATGTGTTCTAGATATGGTAAATTTCTTGTAGTGCATTGTGAAAAGAAAACTGTAAGATAACAAAACATTGTGTAGTGAGTGCTGAGTTCACAATGCATAGGAAAAAGACAAGAAGAATCTAAACCTAGTTATTAACAATGAGTCTCTTTGGATGGTGGAGTTATAGGTCATTTTTTTTTCTTTTTACTTTTTTGTTCAAATTTTCTACAGTGAGCATATATAAATTTTCATGATGCAGGATAAAAAGTAATACTTAGAAGAGAGAGCTTATATCTTTCTCCTGAAAAAATCAGAAAGCATTTACAGTTATTGGCATTTCAGCTAAAAGCTTGGTGGACATGGAAGGCATTTGAAGGGATGAAATAGAGAGGAAGAAGACCAAGTCTTAGGGAATATTGGACAAAGGTAGAAAATCAATGCCAGTTAAGAGGAAAATGGACATGAAGGCATAGCTTCCTAAGCCCTCACATTTTTGAAGACCCATTTAGATGGCAAGATGGTCTTGGGCTCCCATAGATGCTGTCAGACAAGGAAAGGCTCAGGCTCCGAAGGAAGAGAGGTGGTGAGAGAGTGGCCTTCTCCTGTTGGAAGGCTGCCATTCTCCATGGAAGAGTCCCATGGTGCAGTTTCTCACGGTCTTGTATTGTGGTTAGAATAGCTCACACAGCACTCCTAGTGTACTGGAGTTTATGACAGACTTCATTGAATGTGGCCTTAACTTCCAGGAAAAAAAACGACTCACACAAAATCCATAAAATTGGTCATGGGAATTCTCAGAATAGACCTAAGTCTTCTTTCGAAAATGATGGAACATAGCTATTCATGAGTTCCATGTGGCATTTTGGATCTATGGCTTTCAGTTTTTGCTTTGTTTTCCAAGTCAACTTGACATACCATTGTTACAGCAAGGAGGAATCTCAGCATGAAATAAATATTTTTTATGCAGAAACAATCCACAGACCTATAACAATCACCATTATTATGTGGATTCCACAGACTTGTGACCTCTGCTTGAGCTTTAAACATGTATGCACAGACTGCCCCAGTGTCTAAAACAAAAGGGGTGTGTGTGTGTGTGTGTTTCCTCCCTGCAAAGATAGCAAAAGGCAAACCTCATTCTTATCAGAACATTGGCTCAGCAGAGGTCTGATTGCATGGGGCTTTAATTGATTTGTGGCTGTGATAGTGAGCAAGTCTTCAAGGAGCCTTTTGTTCTTTTCTCCACAATATAAAAATCTGACTACATTCTGCCGAAGACTTTTCTCCATTTCCTTTCATACAAAAAAGGTCAATTCCTGGCATGGTGCCCTGGCTGCTTAGTGAGAAAGACAAAAGAAAGTCAAGAAATTTCCATTACGCCCATTTGTGTTTGTGTGGAGCAGTGTGTAAACTCAAACATGGGCCGCCTCTGTCTGCCCTCCCTCATGCGCCAGTCCTCGCCTCTTTCTGGGGCTTGCTTCAAAGTACCAAATAAGTCCTAGAGCCATGCACGTCCTGAGACTCTTCTCTAATCTCTTACCTTTGTAATTATACTCCCCAGGTGGAGGTGAAGGCCGTGCACGGCCGCCTCATGAAGCTGCTCAGAAGTCCGGCCCTCTCAGCTAGGGATCTGCAGGCTGCAGCTGGGGAGAGCCAAGCCGCAGCCCCCAGACCATCTGCGTGTGGACAGCTGATCAGGCATCTCCTCCTGAACTTCCTGCTCTGGGCTCCTGGAGGCCACGCAATTGCCCGGGAAGTCATCACCCTTGTAAGTCTCCCGTTTTCTAGTACTCTTGTTCTCATTCACATTCCAGGTAAAAGGTGAGTGATCCACCTGAGGGCCCGGCCCTTGAAGAGTGTGTGTACCAGGATGCTATCCAAACGTGGATGGATAGACAGTGAGACCGACAGCTGGGATGGACCCCAGAGCCTGCCCTTTATAACACCTTCATGTCACAGAAGAGAAAATGGAGGCTCCACGAAAAGAGGTGACTTTTTCTAGGTCACATCTTGCTACCAGAGCTCATAGTAAAAGCTAGGTCTCCTGTCTCCCCATGTACTATTCTTTCAGTGACAGTGTACGACTCTCTTGCTCCTCATAAAGAGAAATAAGACTTCAATGAGAATGTGCTCACTGCAGCAGTTCAAAGAATTTTGTTTGTTAATTTAAAAAAGTGTTTGCTAATTACAAAGAATTCCTTCCTGAAGCCCAGCTGACATGAGGGGTAAAGAACGTCCAAGTCAAAAGTGAGCACCGTTCATGACATTGGATTAGGGGATGATTTCTTGAATAATGTCATCAAAGGCTCAGGCAACAAAAGGAAAAAATAGATAAACTGGACTTCATCAAAATTAAAAACTTTTGTACATCAAAGGACACTATCAAGAGAGTGAAAAGACAACTCACAGAATGAGAGGAAAATATTTGAAAACCATTTATCTGATAAGGGTTTAGTATCCAGAATATATAGGGAACTCTTACAACTCAACAACAACAAAAACCCAATTCAAAAATAGGCAACGGATTTGAATAGACATTTCTCCAAAGGAGAAGTACAAATGGCCAAAAAGCACATGAACAAATGCCCAGTACATCAGCCATCAGGAAAACGCTAATCAAAACTACAATGAGGTACCACTCCACACTCACTAGGATGGTGTTATAAAGAAAACAAAACAAAATGGAAAATAATAAGTGTTGGTGAGGATGTGGAGAAACTGGAACACTCATATATTTCTAGTTGGGAATATTAACATGGTGCAGCCACTGTGTAAAGGAGCTTACTGGTTCCTCAAAAAGTTAAACATAGGGGCTGGCCTGGTGGTGTAGTGGTTAAGTTCATGTGCTCCACTTCAGCGGCCTGGAGTTTGCAGGTTCAGATCCTGGGTGCGGACCTATGCACCACTCATCAAGCCATGCTGTGGTGGCATCCCATATACAAAATAGAGGAAGATGGGCACAGATGTTAGCTCAGGGCCAATCTTCCTCAGCAAAAAGAGGACGATTGGCAAAATGGACGTTAGCTCAGGGCCTATCTTCCTCACCAAAAAAAAAAAAAGTTAAACACAGAATTACTATATGATCCAGGAATTCTACTTCTGTGTATACCCCTAAAGAATTAAAAGCAGGGACTCAAACAGATACTTGTCCACCTCTGTTCATAGCAGCATTATTCACAACAGCCAAAAGGTGGAAACAACCCAGATGTCCATCAACGAATGGATAAACAAAATGGGGTCTATATATATAACGGAATATTTTTCAGCCTTAAAAATGAATTAAGTTCTACAACATGGATGAACCTAGAGGACATTATGCTAAGTGAAATAAGCTAGACACAAAAGGACATACATTATATGATTCCACTTATATGAGGTACCTAGAATGGGCAAATTTATCGAGACAGAAATTAGAATAGAAGTTTACCTGGGGCTGGGGAGTGGAGAGAGGGATGAAGAGTTAGTGTTTAATGGGTACAGAGTTTCTGTTGGGATAATGAGAAAGTTCTAGAAACAGATGGTGGTGATGGTTGTAAAACATTGTGAATTTACTTCATGCCAGTGAATTGTACACTTAAAAATGGTTAACACTGCAAATTTTATATTATGTGTATTTTACTACAATAAAAAGAATGCTCATCTCAAAAAAAAAAAAAACTATCAACTTCTTAGAGTTTTTATTTCTGTTTTGGTTTACTTTTTATTGACATATACCTACAACAACTGTACAGCTTGATGAATTTCCACAAACCAGAAATATCTATGAAACCAGCAACCAAATCAAGAAAAGAATGTTCCCAGCACCCAGAGGGCCCCCTCCTCTTCCTTTCCAGGGCAGGTTCTGTTTGAATGTGAATATGAGGCAAGTCCCAGTGACACATGGGACTGCCAAGAACCTCAGAAGCCAGCGCCCAGGAGGTTCTCCTCAGTCCTGGCAGAGCAGTCGATGTGGGGCAGGCAGGCCACAGCAGCCGCCTGTCAGTCCCGCCCCTCACACTCAGACAAGACCTCACAAGAGCCTGCACGTGGCCACAAGCAGAAAAGGACTCCTGTCATGTGCTGGGTGCCATCTCCTCAGGATCCACCCAGCACAGTGATCTATTGTATACTTTTGTAAAATACACTCCTCACTTACTTCCCAGTCCATTTGGGTGGGAGAACTCCACAGGTGAGAGCTAAAAGATGTCCATAGAACTTGGTATCAACGAACTTTCTCTCTGGCCAAGTCTAAGTTATAATAGTTGCTTTTCAGCCACTACCTCAGGCAGGTGATCAAGGTCAACATCAACAGGGGTAAGTCACGTTGACAGTATGTGCCCTTGATGTGATGTGAGGAAAAGGCACTTCACCTCTGTGGTCTTCCTCCTCAGAACCTACAGCCCCAGTCTGATAATGCAAAAACAATTGACAAACCCCAGTTGAGGGACACTTGACAAAATACCTGACCAGCACTCCTCAGAACTGTCCAGGTCATCAAAACAAGGAAAGTCTGAGAAACTGTCACAGCCAAGAGGAGCCTAAGGAGACACAGCCACTAAATGTAATGTGGTCCCAGATGGGTTCCTGAAGCAGAAAAAGGACATGAGGGAAAAACTGAGGAGATCAAAATAAAGTCTGGCCTTGAGTTAATAAAAATGTATCAATATTGGCTCATTAATTGTGACCAATGTACCATGCTAACGTAAGGGGTTAATAATGGGAAAACTGGGGGGGATATATGGGATCTCGCTGTATTATCTTTTTGGTAAAACTATAAATCTAAAACTGTTCCAAAATTAAAAGTTACTTTAAAAAGTCAACAGTAGGCACTTTTGAATCATGAAAGTGTTGGCGGCATTTTTGTCACCTGACCTCCGACCTCCTGCCCATGCCCTGGTCACCTGTGAGTGGAGCTTCAGCCCCAGGGGAGCCCGCGCTCTCTTTCTCCCCCGTGAGCTCTCATCCTGCTCCTCTCCCATCCTGTCACCCTGGGAGTGGGAAGCAGGCCCATGGCTGGAGCTCACCTTGCTCAGGGGTCAGGGAGATCGTGTCCTGGCCCTGCCCAGGGGGAGTGAGAGAACATAACCCAGAGAAACCTCCTCGGAGACACCCAGATCTCTGCTTCAGTTATTCCAACAACCTTTCCGTCCATTCCAGGAATACAGTCCACATTCAAAATGGACTGCCCTCAAGTCTCACACACAGAGAAGCTGCTGTTAATAAGGAGCTAGATCATGTCACAAAGTTCAGGTTTGCCGCCCATGCCAGGCACCCCATTCCCACAAGATCGTTCAATCCCAGCCATACATCAGAGGGAACATGGAAAACTCCCATTCAATTTCTAAGTCAGCTAAGCTGCAAAAAAATTCATTAAAGGATAAAACACCAACGTTTCTCTTCATGCGCTGCCTTCTTAGCAGGTGCTAGCCATCTGGGCACTTCGGAGCCCACTGGGGCCGAGAAGCCTCCTGGATGGTGTCCTTGCAGATGTTCTGAAACAGTTTTTACTAATGTACCAGCCTTCTGACTCGAAGGCTTCCTGCAGTGGCCACAGGACAGGCTGAAGGCAACTCGGCCAACGCAGCTACACACAGGACAGACAGGAGTCCTCTGCACAGTGCCAGTCTCTTGTGGACTTCTGCTCGCCTCCCACCGTCTCATCAGCTTCTCGCTCTGCAAGCACCCTGCAAGAGCTCCAGGCTAGGTCTCCTTGGCCTGGGAGCAGCTGGCGGCCAGACAGTGGACGTGTTGGCTTTGGTGGGACAGCCTTTCTCTTCCAGCAGCTTTGGCTTCACCCCCTCAGGACCCTAGCCCTGGCCAAGCTTTGATGTGAACTCAGAGAGGCCCAAGCAAAGCCAGCTCCCAGGCATGGGTGCTAGCCTTGTCCTTCTTGTGTTGGCATCAGCTTTGGAGAGCTGTGCACGCTGGGCCTGTGTGTGCAAGCCTGTCTCTTCACAGCCTTTCTCCAAGCGGACCCCTAGTGCCATCGGCCCGCCTTCCTGAGTAGCTCCATTTCAACTTAAAAGTGTTCATCCCTCCAGCCTCTGCTGTAGGACACTCTCAATGGACTTTCCTCTAGCTCAGTGTACAGGCCCTAGGAATCAGCTTCTGCCGCATTGGGCTTCCGAGAGTTTGCACTGAACTCCTTCCTCAGAACCCCTGCCCCTTCCCACCCATTGTTCTTCTGCTTCTCTGGCTGCTGGTTCTCTTGCCCACTCCCTGCTCCTTGTTGACCGTCTTCCCGTGTGGCTCTTGGATGAGAATGAGGCGCGAGCCGCCCGGCTGGGGTTTGGATTCCTCCCGCCCCTGCAGCTCATCCTCTCCTGCCTCCTGTCCTTTCCTGAGTTCTTGTGTCCCATCCCCCTCCCCCCCGTCTTCTGTTGCTGGACCACAGCAATAACAGCCAGAAGTTAGCAAGAATCTGAAATACAGCGTTCAGTTCATAGTTGCTGAACTCAAAATGAATTGAACCCCTGACATGACTCAGCCAAACCTGTAAGGCTGCAGCTTCCCTCCCTCAGCTGCAGTGAAGCGGGTCTGTGTATGTGACTAGAGACCTTGAATGGGACAGTATGGGAGTGGAGTTAGCCTGTAGAGAAGATGTGAGGTTAGATCAGGTGACCTCCAGTCGTCTCTAATGGCTACTCCGCCCTGCTTCTGGCTCGGTGGGGTCCCTGGGGTCCCTGGGCATTGCCAGACCCAACCCACGAGCAGGAGGCAGTCATCCCCCACTTGCATTCTAGGTGTTAAGTTAACTCTCATAAGGCGTCCCAGAGAGGCTCACATTGTTTCATTCATGAAGGACAGAGGCTGCATCTGACAAAGGTCATCTACAGCATCTGTGATTTCTGAGTAAAAACCAAGCAATGATAATACAGACGCCAAGAGCCACAATGAACCCCCATCCCCTAGCAGAGCCCAGCTCAGCTTGGGCCAAAGAGCTGATGCTGGTCGAGGTGTGCCCCCCTCCCGCACTGCCACCCATAGTGCACGTGCTGTGTCTGCCTTGACTGCTGGTCAGGAGGTAAGTGGCCTGGGATCAAAGCATTTCCTGGGCTGTGGGACAGTCCCGGGTAAACAGGGCAGTTGCTCACCCCACCAGAAAGGCCCAGTGTGGAGATGGGGAGGAAGCTGACCTTGGGCTGCTGTGACCAAACATTCGACTGAGGATTCTGCATAAACAGACACACAAAACAGATAATATAAATTACTCTCAAAAACATAGGCCTTCTTAATGCGCTGGTGTCTACAAAATCACAGTAAATTCTTTACTAAAGAATTTTAAGCAGCTAAATTTTGAGATTCTTTCTGTTCTCTTTTTGCTCAACTGAAATTCTTAGGAAAATACTTCCTGACACCAACAACTATGAATGCCTTGGGGCCGTGTTTAGAGGAACTAACAATTCCTGTGTTTCCTGCTTCCCTGGAGAGTTCGGTGTTAAAACCTTAGATGCCTATTAAAAAACAAGCGGGCCCAGGTTGCTAGCCCGGGAACGCCATCTATAAAGCTGTCTGTGTGAGAACAGGTGGCATTTTTCCTTTCAGCATTTTACAGTTCGCACATGAGTGCGAGCCTCTTGCAGAAAGTGAAGCCACAGCATGTTCACTTGCCTTTGCTCCCCACAGCAAATAATCCCAAAGCTGGTGACTGGCGTTCCAGGAAACGTAGCGCTTGTCTGTAGCCTTCGTGAGTCTGAGGCCATTCTGTCAGGAGAGGGTGATCATTAGGAAATGACTCTGCTCACTGGGTGGCCAGCCTTTGAGAAGAGCCTGGCTGTGCTATCACCTTGAAAACAGAACAAGAGCCCTTTGGAGCTAACAGGAATGCATCTGCTTTTCCGGGGCAGGGTGGTCACAGTGGGGCCACTGGATGGAAAGCTGTGTCTGTCTGGAGAGTGTTTTAATTTGCCTTCTCTCCTGTCCCCCTTGCAGATGGCGCACACGGATGAGATAACCCACGAGATCGCTAGCTTTCTTGACCAGACCTTGTACAGATGGGATCGTCTCTGCATGGAAGCCCCTGCATCGAGAAAACTGGCCAGAGAGCTCCTTGCAGAGCTGCGGGGTCAAGTCTAGCACAGGCCTGTTGAAGATGTCGCTGCCACGCAGGGGCCCAGGCTCGTCGGGGCCACGCAACAAAATGATGAGACCGCTTCTTATGGCTCCAAGTTTGTATGTAGGAGGAGTACCCTCTCTGAGCCATGAGAACGAGCCAAAAACATCTTGGCAAGTTCCAGTGGTACATATCTTCCCTCCAGTGGTACAAAGCTTCCCTCCACTCGCAAATTATAGAAGCTTCAGGCTGCCCAAAACCTAACAAGTGCTTTAGGCCCAGACCCAGATTTCGCACTAATGGCTGGATTATGCCTCCCGCATTCCCTGTACCTGCCCAGCCCAGGACGTCCATTAGAGATTCACTGAAGAAAGGCTGGATGAAGAACAGAGGCTCATTTCCTTTTTTTCCCATATCAACCAAGATGCACAACATTATTTGAATGTTTCAGAGTCTTTGGACTGAGAGTTTGGTCATGAGCTACTGATCAGTTTAGAAAGTAACTTAGCCCTTTTCCATAGACCTCTTTTTTTTTTTAGAACTCAGGTAATTGTTATTGTATTTCTTTTAATCCATAGGGATTTAAGATAAAGCCACACTCTCTTGCTTCCCTAAGAAATTCTTCATTCAGGAGGGTCAGGATCCCTCAAGCTTCCCTTGGCACCCCCTGAGCAGGTCAAGGAGAAGCAGAGCCCACCAAGCCCAGTGGCAAGGAGTGGTGAGGGGCCGCCGGGCACCGTGGGTGCCTGTGCCGGCCCTGCTGTGGAGAGCACCACTGCTGAGCAGTGAAATCAAGCCAGCCTGCTGCTAGCTTGTTTTGCTTTCTGCCTGCTGAACACTGACTGCTACCGAAAGAGTTCATATTACCTCAAAGATGGCTGGGGGCCGGGGTACAGGATGTGTTCCAGAAACGTCAGATTATGCAACAGTTGTCTTGTGAAAGGAAATGGGAATTGGAAATTTATAATAAAGAATTGGTAGCCCCAGGGTTAATGTTTCTTTCACGTCAGTTGAAGATACTTTTTCCTTTCTGGTTTATTCTTCACTTGCATTGATTTTATGCTCTTTGGTGTATATTCTGTTTGTCAAGGGAGTCAAGACTTTATGTCCACTTTGATTTATGTATTAGTAATCTCCGAATCGCCTTCAGTCCCAGCTGCTGTTTGAGGTATGAGTCAAGTTTTGTTGTATTAGAGGTTGCACTTTCAGGAGAATTATTTGTTTTGGTTATGGATCAGCAAAATTCCAAGTACTTTTGACCTGAGCCTTCCTTTTGAGAAATGTTACACTATGAAATGTGTACTGTTAAAGTACTTTTATCACAACTGCCATCATTCTTACTTTCCTATGCTTCACTTGGAGTTGAGGACCTCTCTCCTATGTTGATTTTTGCTGTGGAAGCTGTGGTCAACCTCTGCGGAGATGAAGAAGGGGCTCAGTTTGGTGGTGGTGAGTAATGCTTAAAGTGAGCGCCTGCCTGGAATCAGACCTCCCCGGGGGGTTGTGCTTCCCTGTGGACTTCCATTCACGCTGTATTTCCCAGCCAACAGTAAAAACAAGACGGTTATCCACCTCACACTGTGTAAGCTACGTTTCTGGAAGATTCCTTCCTGTCCTGACCTTGCCTCAGCCTGTTTGTAGTATCTCCCCATTTCTTTACAAAGCCTCTGCGTTCTCCTGAGCCGTGGACTGGGATCAGAGAACAGAGCCCAAAATGAGAGGGAGAAAAGGCTTTCCTGACCACCTGTTAATACAAAGGTTATGTTTTTCACTGGGACTTGGAGATGTCAATGGAATTTGTTAGCTTTTTAAAATTTGTAATTTGTCTTATATTTTTTCCTTCTAAATAAAAAGTCACACTGCACCTAATTTTGTACTCTATTATTTTTTTTATTTTTTTATTTTTTGGTGATGAAGATCAGCCCTGAGCTAACATCCATGCCAATCCTCCTCTTTTTCCTGAGGAAGACTGGCCCTGGACTAACCTCTGTGCCCATCTTCCTCTACTTTATATGGGACGCCACCACAGCATGGCCTCACAAGCAGTGAGTCGGTGCGCGCCCGGGATCCGAACCCAGGCCGCCAGCAGCAGAGCGCACGCACTTAACCGCTACACTACGCCATGGGGCTGGCCCCGGTATTCTTTAAATATTATAATCTTAGAAAAAGCTTCCCTCCACTCACAAGTGGACAGAACCTCTCAGGCTGCACAAAACCTAGATAGATAGATCTGCCCCTGGAAAAGACCAATTATGGTTTATCCTTTGGGCCTGGGAATCTTGCCACCAGACATCTACAAACTGGGGTCCCATTGGCCAGGAAGAAGGGAGAGTGACTGTAGGGTGGGCAGGCAGCAGGGGCTGCTGAGACCAAATGAAATGCATCAGACATATACATTTTTTTTTTTCTGTAAGTCAGACTTAAATAGTACCATTTAGTGTAAATTGGATTGTTCTATACGTTGTTCTTCCCCCATTTCTGAAAATAGAACTTGTCCAACAAAGCACAGCCCACACCCTCTTGCTTGCTCTGGTCTTTCAGAAACTCACTCATGGCCCTTGTGCTCCAGCCTTCACACGCTCCCCGAGGAGTCGTCGTGCAAGACGCACCCCACCGGTTCCACCTGGTGGGGCACGCGTCACTGTGGCTCCCTGCAGGACCCCAGCCCCTGGTTTCACTGCAGCCAAGCAGTGTACACGGGCTTTCTGGATGGTCACTCTGCTTCCCGACACAGGACACTGGGCACCTCTCGTCATGTCCAGAAGGCATCTGAGAGAGTGGATGGCAAGTGGGTAAGACTCGTTTCTGAAGAAACCCCTTGCCTGGGCAGGCCCAGGCTGGCTCTATGTTTGTGTGTGTTCTTAGCCCTTCTCCACTCAGCCTTATTTCTCACTGGTGGGTCAAGGATGCTGGGACAAAAATGAGATAGCATCCAGGGGACAGGAGAAAGACAGGCTTTTTGTCGAAGTGGAGGAGTCAAGAACAGGGACTTGCAGGGGGACGCTGGGGAAGCCTAGAACCAGGGCAGGCGGCTGGCAGTGCCGTCATTTCAGGACGGGCCAGCCTGGGGGCGGAGGGTGGGCACGGAAGTGTCTGCATAGTGAGGGCAAGGGTGAGGATGCTCGTCCTTCTTCCACAAGGAAGCAGCGAGATGCAGGCTCCAGGCGCACCTCTCCTGGCCTCTTCTCCTCTCTCTCAACTCCTTACCGCCCCACCCACCAGCAGCGGTACTGGAAATGGGCTTCTTCCCTCTACTTGACACTGGATTTAACATGGATTTCATGGACTTCGTCAAACAATTCTAAGTTATCATCACCTTTTATTACTCCTAAAGAAAGAACCCAAATTAGGCAAAATAAATGTGTGTGTGTCTTAAAGCTGCCTTCTAAAATCCAGTTCCACAATTTGTTTATACTGTGAGTCCAAATCATAACCCTCATATACAGACTGGTAACAATGAAGCTTATAACGTAGGACTTTCCTTTTCCCCAGTCCTGACATAATCATGTCTTAGTGTACCTGGTGTTTTAGGTAGGAAATTTCTATACTTTGATACTGAGAGTTTCACACCTCTTAACTTTTCTGTAGAAGTAGTCTCATAAATCAGTGTTGGAAATCTTATTGGCCTCTGATGTTCCTCACATTACGATGAATCCACATGTATCAGCCAGGATTCTTGGTTGCAAGCAACAGAAATGGACACAGTGTTGAAAGTAAAAGGGAACTGGTCAAAAGGGTATTTAAAAGGCCACACATTGTCACGCAGGCAAGGCTTAGTGCTAGTCGGTTGGCAGCGGTGCCCACACCCCGGCTTCAGAACGGTCTGGGGAGGACACTCCCGTGCCGCCTCTGAACCCTGCGGCTCAGCACCCCTGTAGCTCTCTCCTGCATCATCTGCAACCTCCGGCAGTGGGACAGGCCCCTGTGCCCCATTCTTTGAAGCACCGGTCAGAGTCCCGGCTGGCACATCTGACTCGGGGAGCCCAGGTCCCCTGCCTGCACCTAAGCTGTAAGGGGAGCTGGAAAAGCAAGTGTGTGGCTTGTTTTGCTTCTGTGACGTTATTGGATACCTTGAACACCACCAGCGCTACCACCCTCCTACAGGAAGGCGTCAGAGCGCAGGCAGCTGAAGAAAATAAAAAACATCCACAGCACTATATATCGTCTATTTGTTAAGACTCTTCTAGAGCAGCTGAGAAGGTTGCGTCCCATGAAAACAGCCCAACACTCAGCAATAGAGCAAGAAAAGTAGAGGAGGGCCCATGGCAGAAGACCAGTTTGTAGTCACTAGACTGGGTTTCTCCAGTGCAGACCACGTAAGGCTCTGTGGGGCTGTCATGTGCTTCCTAGGGTAGTGAGCACCGTCCTGGCGTCTCCGCACTAGAGGCCAGCCCAGTAGTGACAATCCAAGTTTTCTCCAGACACTGCCAAGTGTCTCCCAGAGGAAACGCCCCACCCCGTTGAGATCCACTGCTCTAACTGGTGGTTCTTCCCTTCCTTCCGGAAAGACACCCTGGATAGAAACACTAACTGCTACAGAGATATAAATTAGACTTAATAGGATCCTAATGAGAACTAGATAATCCAATTCCAAAATTCATATGGAAAAATAAACATTTAAGAACAGCCAGGAAAATTCTGGAAGTGGAGTGGAATATAATGAAATATGCCACGTGTTGGCACATATTCTAAAGCTCAAGTCATTACAGTGGTTTGGGACTTGAAAGAGGGAGCACGAGGAGACTGCTCCTGTCAGGGACACGAGTACCCTTATGACACCAGCCGACAGTTCTCAGGCCTCCTCTGGTCTGGGCAGCACCTAACCCGTCACTCTCCCCTCCTCCCTGACCTTGGCTGGTGAAACATTCTGGGTCTTCTCAGCCTGAGAACTAGTCCCTGCTCGACCCCTGACCGCTTCCTGGTGGGTGCCTCGCCCTGTGAACCCTCACTGTGATATGGGCTCAAGACAAAGTTGACATAAGGGAAGCCATATTGTAGAAAAGAAAAACTGTGTTGTAACTTAGAATGACCTCCCTCAAACTAACCCAGCTGGAGCTGCTCCCTCCAGGAGATCTAACTGCTCTGTGGATTTCACGACCCCTGCTTGTGCATGTACTTCCCAGCTGCGATAAGATGATGACTTTGTTCTTTTAGTTCCTTACAAATGTGATGACCCCCGAACAGAGAGTCTATGCTGATAGCCATCATCAATGACAACTGAAAGATCTGGTGTGGCAACTCCTAGTCTGTAACACCCGAGGGTCAACATTCCGGACCCCCTCCCCTATAACCCACCGGCCTATATAACTGCTATAAGATTTTGTGCCTCCTTAAGGTGGCTCTTTGAGACATTAGTCAGCCATCTTCCCCCTTGCTAGCAAGCTGTAATAAACTGCCCTTTCTCTGCCACCATCTTGCCTCTTGACGATTGGCTTTTGTCTCACAGCAAGCAGATCATGCCCTTGTGTGGTAACAACGGCACTGGGCTTTCACATGCCATCTCTGTGCAGAGGGCCACACCTCTCTCCTGGACCACAGACCTGAGCATCCCACTGCCTGTTAGGCATCTCCATGACCATCTCAGGTTAACACGTGCAGAGCTCCTCCCACCAGCCCCACCCCCACCCCCCGAAACCACAGTCTCGCATGTCAGTTGCTGGTAACTCTGGCCCAACTCTTTAGTTATTCTTGATGCCTTTCTTTCTCTCACTCCCATGTCAAATCCATCAGGACTTTCTTGAATCTGACCATTTCCTGCCCTCCACTCTCAGACGCCATCATCTGCCTGGTCTCCCTGCTCCCTGCCCCGCAGCGAGCAGGGTCTCGGCAATCCCTTTCCAGTGCCATCATCTCACACCACTGTTCAAAGCACTCCAAAAGCTCCCCTCTTCACTGAGGAAAACCCAGCATTCTTAAAATGGCTTTCAAGGCCCTACACAATCTGGACCCCCTTTTGTTCTCTGACTTTATCTCCTAATATTCCCTATGATCCCTTCACCCCCCCCCCACCTGCTCCCCTGGCAGTTACTCACGCTCCAACCCCAGGGCCTTTGCATGGGCTGTCCTGAACCCCCCTAGACATGCAGGTCAGCTCTCTCACTTACTACATGTCACTGCCTCCATGCGGCCTCCCTGACCACCCCAACGACAATGGCACCACACACTCTCCACCCTTACCCTGCACTACCTCGACTTTCGTCCCCAACACCATCTAGACACCAGCTAATCTACTTACATTTACTCTCCACTGACTGGCTCTACCACAAGTGCCTGCAGTAGCTCCTGGCATACAGTAGGCACCCCGCAGACACCTGCTGAGGTCATCTGTATAGGAGTCTAGTCTACGGTAAAGGCCTTTCCATCAACAGGGCTTCTGGAGCACCCCCAGACGGAGCAGTCTGTGGGCCATGACCCAACTTTCTGGATGGCAATCTGTTCATGTGCCCAGCCTCTGGGATTACTAACAAACACTCACTTCCCTGCTCTGCAAAACAGCCTTCTCCCCTCCAGGTGCACTGAAGCCACAATTTCTGCAGTTCTCTCTTCCTTGACATATTATTTAATTTGTTAAAGCAGATAAAATCATAAAGCTACAATTTCTTTCCCTTAAATTATGTCTTTTCTTTACAACCCAACCTAAATGTACACTTGTAGTGTGCCATTAGCAAACACTATAATTGCCTATCTATCTAATCAGTTATCCCCATAATTCTTTTTTTTCTCAAGGCTCCCTCAGACGTAACTGATGTAAGATCTGGGGAGACTTAAATCATGCAGTCAGAACGTGGACGCTGAGGCTCGGGGTGCAGCCTGCGGGAGTCTCCACCGGGGAGGGCTCCTTGACTGCTGCCTTGCAAATCCTGCCAGGAGTGTCCTGGCCAATCTCAGGACACACACTTCTGCTTTCAAGGCCTATTCTGCCAGACCTCTTGCGACAAGGGAGAACTATTAGAGCAGAAAAGAACTTTCTGGAACTCAGAACTCTTGGCAGTGCAGCGAGGGCCCAAGTGCGGGCAGTTCCAGCCCCTCCCGCTTCACCCCACAGGCAAGAACACCTCCTGGGCTGGGCACTACAGGGGCACAGCCATCCCCCAAGGTCCGAGCTGAAGGAAAGTACAGGCATAAGAAGGCTGAAGAGCACAGAAACCACAACGTGCACCCCACTGCCCTGCTTCCCAGGCAAAGCCACCGAGGACCTGGCGGCAAGGCAGCTGTGCGATAAATGAATTAAGACAGAACGTGCTCACTCCATACAATGGAGTAATATTTGGCCATAGAAAGGAAGCAGGGCCTTGGGCTCTGCTCAGCGGGGTGGGCATCTTGCTGAGGGCTGTGCCTGCAGGGGTTAGGGGGAAGCAAGGGCTGAGAGCCATGAAGGCGGGTGCGCTGGGCAGGGAAGGGCGGGGCCTGGACAAGTCTTTGCAGCAGTTGTCCTGTCTCCCAACCCAGGCCTGGGGGCTGAGAAGTTAAACCCCTGAACTTGTTTTATCTCAAAACAGCACTTGGCAGGGATCAGATTAGTGTTTTGTGAGCTGTCTGGAGTGGAAGGAAATGTGTGGTCATGGTCAGAGAGGCCTTTATCTGCCCCCCACACACCCACCACCAACCCACACACCCACCAACACACACACCCATACCCACACCCACACACACGGGTTCCGGTGCCATCAGCAGCCCCTTTCCCAGGCCCCGCCCCTAGTGGGCTCCTTTGGCTGGTCCTCTCACGAGGGCCGGGTTTGCCTCTGCTCCGACGTGCTGATGCCAGGGTGCCCGGATGCCCGACCACCATCCAAGCAGGAGGTGATCCGCAGCCCGTGCTGGTCCTGGGAATGTTCATAGTTTTACGGTAGCTTCCTTCCGCCCCCAGCCATGGCTGATGGCCTCCTCCCTCTTTTTTCATACTCTCTCTAGTCATCAAACTGCAACAGAAATGCCTTATTAGCTGATCAATCTCCCGGATGGCAGCACAGGATGGGAAAAGATCTATAAAACCTCCTCCTTGAATAGTCTCAACTGGCTTCTCCTGCCTTCCACCTTGTAAACCCCCAGGGCCCAGCCAGGGAGGGCCGCGTCACTGTCCTCGGGGCAGTGGCCTGGGGATTGCATTCACGGCCTCCTTATTGAGCCTCACCTCTGGGCACTGCCCTGGGCAGTCCAGGCGGCCTTTACACCCCCAGGCCTTCCGGCTTCAGACCCCACTCCCCAGCCCCGACCTTGGACTGAGGAGGCTCCAGGAAGTCTAGGCTTGGGTTTGCCACCGTCCTGGCACCCCTGTATGGCGTCTTCGCCATGGCTGGGCCCTGCCCAGAGGGCCCCCACCCGCTCTGTGCACCCTCAGGTGGTTCATGGCCCAAGGCGCCCTCGGGGGGGGTGGCGCTCCCAACGACCGGTGAAGCCCAAAGTCACTGCACTTTTCACCCGCTGGCGAAGTGCCAGGGGCAGCACCCCCACCCTGCCTTCTCTGGAGCCGGGTGTGGCAGGCACTGCTACCCCAGGGAGGCCGGCGGCGGAGGCCACAGGCCTGGGACCACGGCTGTCTGGCAGGAGATGTGCCAGGCCGGCCCGGCTCACTTCACAGGGCAGGTCTGTGCAGTGCTATGCTGGCAGACCCCCTCTCACAGTGCTCCTCCCCCGGCAGCTCCATCTAGAGAGCGAGGAGGTGGCGGGCCCGGAACGTAAAGCTCTGAAAACACTGGCCCTTGAGCATAAATCACGCAGCGTTTGCTGTTAGCCGCCCAGGGGGGGTTAGTCGCCTTTGGTGAAGCTGACGGCGGAGGACTGCTGTGTGAGAGCACACCCCACAAGGCTCCTGGCCTCCTCAGGCTTCCACACGGAGTCAAGCAGGTCACAGGAGAGAGCCAGACGCACCAGAAACATCTGCCTGAAACTCTTCTTTGAAAGCTCTGCTCTTTGTATTAAAGGGACGGGTTACTATTTCCGGGTCCTATACTTGGGGCACCAGGTTCTGCCTGCTAATGTGACATCTCTGTACTTCGTTTGGCATGGAGACTATCATTTCAATGTTTTGATTTGAAATTCCAATAAAAATAAGTGCTTTAAAGCCCTATAATCCTAAACTAGAGACCAAGAGGGAGAGGAAGACGTCTCCCCTTGTCCTTCTTCCCTGTCCCCCCCACACTTCCCACCGAGGCCAGCAGTGCTCCGGGCACTGCTCCTGCGCTGGCTGCTGCCCAGAGCCAAGGCCGGGGGGTGGGAGCAGGAGGGGCAGTGAGGCCTCCTGGGGCGCTCCTGCACCCCCTCCTCCGGAAGCTCAGCCCAACTTGGGTGGGAGGGAACAGGGGCTGCCTCAGGCCGACCAGGGGTGACAGCCAGGCCCCGGGCAGGCCAAGTGCAGGATGGGGTACTTGGGGGACATCAGAGGCCTGGCCGCCCGAGGTCTGACTGCAGGTTGACCTGGCCTGTTCCCATACATGCTGGAAGCCGAAGTGGCCTCGGGAAAAGCGTACCCTTGTCCCCAACCCGACCTGCTGTGCGAAGGCACAGGGGTCTACTTACTAAGGGGCAGAGGAGGCTTCCATTTCCGGAGCCTTTGTTCTCTGAGGACAGTGCTTGGCAATTAACCACTTGACTCACTCAGAGGACAAGGCTGCCTCTTCCCGCTCTGTAATAAGCCTGTAGAAAAGCCCGAATTAAAACATTCCTGGTTTTGTGCTGACCACCCGGTTGGGGTGGCGGGGTCCTGCCATCTGCCCAGCTCCTTGGTGCCCCCATGTCCTGGAAGGCTCCTCAACCCTGAGGCCTGGCCTGGGGTGCCTCACAAGGGGCTGACCTGTCGTGGGAGCCCACATGGCCCCCTGTGGCATGACTGATCCAGACGGCAAGCAAATGCTGCCAGTGTGTCAGGGTCAAGTTCACACGCAGCTTAGGAAGGCATACATGACAGACAGAAGGGGCTGGGGTTTCATTGCTTTCACTCGACCAGGGGACCGATGGTGACTTGTGGGATCCTCCTCTGTCCTGGTCCCTCTGCTGGGTGGAGGCATTACCTTGTTGGTAAACAGGCTCGTTCCTATCAGTGTACAGTCAAGTCGCATAACGACGTTTCAGTCAATGATGGACTCTATATAAGAAGGTGGTCCCATAAGACTAGTACCATGTAGCCTAGGTGTGTAATAGACTATACCATCCAGGTCTATGCAAGCACACTATGATGTTCACACGACAAAATCACCTAACAACGCATTTCTTAGAACGTATCCCCGTCATTAAGTGACACGAGTGTATTTCTTACGCTCAGCCTGGAGGGCAGCTCATACCTTCACTTCCACTCAACCTGGGACAGTGACAGGGGTTGGGGGGACTGCTGAAGCCAGAAAAGTGTTTCTCCAGGGGCAGCGGGGATCAGAAATGGTGCCACTAAGAAAGTGTGCCAGACTCCCATGCGGACAGGTCTTTGTGCTGTCCCCATGGTGAGTTAACTGTAGCAGATTCAAGTTCAAGTTTCCATGCTTTACAAAGCAGGTGTCACCTGGCCCTACCCCCACGGAGGCCCATCCTTACAGCAAACTGGGTAGGCCTGCAGGCCTCTCAAATCTCGGCTTGCTGAGTGACGAGACGGGGTGTCCCTGAGAAGTTTATTACTGAACCAACGGTCCACATCCTGAGAGGTACTGTGGTGGTGAGGAAAATCCCCAGCCACGTGGACCCACATTCAAATCCTGCCTGTCACTTGGTATGTGACCTTGGAGACAGAATTAAATCTGTTCAGGCCTCACCCACACTGGGAACTTGGAAAGGGCAGGCTCCCTCCTTCCCTGGCACACCCATATCCTGGGGAGACGGATCATCTTCTGTCCGCCAGGGCTCCTGGGTCCTCTGCAAATACTCCCTCCTGGACTGAGGCAGCTCTCGGAAGGTGCTCCGGTCACGTTGAGAAAGCAACCAGAGCAGGCCACACTGTGCTTTCCAACTCAAATCCCGTTACACGCCCCAGGTGGCCCGCCACAGTTACCAACATGAAGCTTTTTAAAGAAAAAACCAGATGAATCATTTAAAAAATATTGAGTTTTACTCTTAGATAATGTCTCGAAATTGGCTGGAGGCCACTCTGGAATCCAGTGGCCTCTACCAGGCCCTGGCCACAGGTTCCTCTACCGCACACTCTCTCAAGTCCTCCTAGACTCAAGAGGGGCAAGCCAGGAACATCCACAGGATCCCTCGAAACTCCAATGAAGTGGGTAACTGAGTGTGGCTGGAGGGCAGACAGGAGTCCCCACAGAGGCCTGCTTGCCCTTCCGCCCCCGCCACCCCCAGGGGACAACACCCGGCACAGGAAAGGTGGTGATTCAGGGCTTCAGTGTTGATGACCCTTCCGTGAGTGACCACCGCCTGCTGGCCATAACCAGTGGTCAGAGCCAGTTGCAGGACTTAGTGGATCACAGGAGCAAGGTGTCTTTGTGCAAAATCCCATGCGTGTGGCCACTCAGCTCTACCTCAGTGGTTCCTAAAGATGACAAAGTATGGCTGTAACTTTTTGTAAAATACAAGACCAAACCAAACCACGGGGCCAGCTGGACGTCACAAAGACTTGTCCGCATGGGAGTCTAGCACACTTTTTTTTTTTTCTTTTTGTTGTGAGGAAGATCAACTCTGAGCTAACATCCACTCCAATCCTCCTCTTTTTGCTGAGGAAGACTGCTCATGAGCTAACATCCGTGCCCATCTTCCACCACTTTAGTGGGACGCCGCCACAGCATGGCCTGACAAGAAGTGCGTCAGTGCGCGCCCAGGATCCAAACCTGGGCTGCCAGCAGCAGAACACGTGCACTTAACCGCTACGCCATGGGGCCGGCCCCCCAGCACACTTTCTTAGTGGCACCATTTCTGATCCCCGCTGCCCCTGGAGGAACACATTTTTGGCTTCAGCAGTCCCCCCAACCCCTGTCACTGTCCCAGGTTGAGTGGAAGTGAAGCTATGAGCTGCCCTCCAGGCTGAGCATAAGAAATACACTCATGTGGCACTTAACGATGGGGAGATGTTCTGATAAATGAGTCGTTAGGCGATTTTGTCGTGTGAACATCATAGAGTGTGCTTGCACAGACCTGGATGGTACACAAGGGAGTGCTGAGGGCTGTCTGCACGCAGGTGGGCAGGCGGGTGGGCACTGTCTGGGCCCCTGGGCCCTTTCCTGCCCTGCCTGCCTCACAGAAGGCCAAACACACTCACGCCGACCAGAAGGTAAAAGCATTTATTCCAAGTCTTCACAGAAAGCAGCATTCTTATATTTATTCAAATTTAAAAATCAAATTTTGATTTTTCTACCAATATGGTAAACAAAGTACATACCATCATATGCAGAGCACACATAACAGCAAATAGCAAATGCCTAGGAAACCTTCTAGAATGACAGTCACTGCCAAATCATACTGAAGACCAAGTGCTTCTGAAGGAGGCAGGTGTTAAAGCCGCGCTTCACCTCTAACAGCCCAGATGAGCTGGCGGACAGACGCAGCCCCAGAGCCAGGCGGGAGGAGGAGCCGCGTCTGGGCTCATCCCCACTCAGCTCGGCCCCTGGCGCCATCACGCCAACCAACCACGTGGCTGCACCAACCACTGAGACTTCTGCTGGCATTTCAAACCATCGTCCCCTTTGGACAGTACTGGAAGCTCAGTTGCTCTCTTTATTTAACTTCAAACACTTGTGGGAAAGAAAGGCGACATCACCACAGACTCCCACGGTGCTGACTGTGCCTCAGTTAGGGCAAGAGCACCCTAATACCCGGGCCGCCTCCCAGGACATCAACACTCCATTGAAACTGGAAAGGAACTCTCGGGGTGGGAAAGGTGCAACACCAGGGTGCGGAGAATGTCCTCTTCTTACACAATTTTTTTCCTTTTTTTAAACAGTATTAAATTCAGAAGCAAACAGGAATACAAAAATTTTAATCCACTATATTTTATTGTTAACACACCTTAGATTTTTATCCTGCACCTTTACAAAAAGGTACTAAAATTTTCGAAAAATCTAAATAATGAACATATCAATCAAAATAATTCTGCAGAATCCTTCCGAAATGGCCCAGGGGAAGACATCCAACGGTGGTGTTCACTGGTCCCAGTGTAGACAAACCCCGTGACTTTTTGGAATTATAGAAATACCACTGCAGCCACATGCTGGGGGTATCAATGCAAAATGGTCAGCAGGGTTTTTAACGTGTCTCCTATCTTCAATCATTTGCGTGAAAGAACTGCCTTAAACTCACAGCAGAGCTACAATTCAGACTCAGTATCCTGAGGGGGCGAGGCCAGGGCAGGAGACAAAGGCAGCACACAGCCGCAGAGACCATTTACGAGGACCGCCTCTTTCATGAGCCCCTAGAAAGAGAAGCATCAAGACGTGGACCCTGCTGTCGGCTGATGGCTTTAGCAGCCCCGTAATCCTTCCTTTGATGTTCAGGGTCAATGGATTCTGCTCCCACCAGGGCTAGGAGGAGACGCATGAGAAAGAATCTCGCTGTGATCTTTCCTGCAAAGGAAACAGCAATAAAATTTACTGCCGGGTCACAACGAAGGAATTCTTGTAAACGAGTCCCATTGTGACCCGTGCTGTCTGCTTTGGAGAGAGGGCTCTGAGTGGAGGACGAGATGAGGCCTGGCCACATCTCCCAACCCCGAGTGGGGTTTACCGTGGAACCATGTGCCACTAGCTTGGCTCACACACGGCTCTGAAAGCCAGCAGCTGTGACCGAGGTTTCAGTCACAAAACAGAGCCCAGAAAGGGCCCCTGTGAGACCCGCACTCACTCCAACTGCGCTGGGAGAGTGTGAAGGACACCATGAGGGAGGTGCTCGAGCCTGCGCCACACGTGCGGTGCTAACTACCCTCTGCTGCAGGGAGGCAGCTCACTGTGTGCAGAGCTTCAGGCCTCTGGGACAGCCACGCCGCCGGTCTGTCTTCAGGGAGGGGAGTCCCAGCTCCCGGCCTCCAGGCACTTACAGACAGGAAGGCTTTTCGCTCTAGGGCTCGACTCCTGTTCCTGCTGAACTGAGCCAGTGTGTAAAATGAGAACTGATATCAGCTCAGTAGGCACCGGAGGGCGGGTCCAATCGACAGCCCGAAGAAGCAGCGCCTTGGCGAGGCGCTCGGCTCGTTCCGCGCGGCTACAGCACACCTAGACTGCAAATACATGAGAGAGTTCACCATGCTTGGGAAGGGACACCAAGGGTCTCCTGTGGAGCGCCCAGCCCTCCTCACACCAACCAACGGCAGACATGGTTCTATTTGACTTTCGTTTTAGTTTTTTATAATAATTTTTGCAGCTTTCAATACATTTGACCTTTCAGACAGATACCTAATTAGTGGATTTATATTTCCGTAGACTTTTGCTGAGTTCGTCGCATTCACGACAGGAGAAAGCGCATCCTTGTGGCTGAGCGGGTCTCTCATCCTCCAGAATCGTGCTTGGCACCCGAGCTGCCCGCTCAGCTGTGGCCTCTGCCCCAGCAGCTCCAACTTAACTGTCCCCATCTCACCTTCTCTTCAGGTGCAGAACTTAGCCACTGTGAACAAAGCGGAAACCAGTCACTGTTCACCAATCAGCTAAGCTCTGCACCTCATCAGAGAGGTCGTCGGCTGGGCAAAATGAAAGGGCCGGCGAGCATCTTCCACGGCTGTTGGCTTCTTGTTTCCAGAGAAGAGCTATGAGATGCATCTGTTCTCCAAACTGCAGAGAGAGAACTATGGCTTCTGGAGGAGCAGCCAAGGTCGTGGTTGCGTGGTAATCCCTGGCAATGTGATTTTAATCTTAAGTCACAAATCAGCATGCCAGGAACCCAAGCAGCCAGAGCACTCTGGGGCAGCGCCGTGCCTGCCGGGTCACAGCCCACATCGCACGCACCGGGTTCCTCAGACATGAGGCGACGACACCACCTCCAGGCCTGCTACGCTACCAAAGGGGTTTTATTTCTGTCTGTTGCTCATTTACTTGGGAGTCCTAGAGGTATATTTTTTAAATCAAAAGGACTCAGAGACCACTATGCAAATGCCAGTGCAGCTTTGGGACGTGAAATGAAAACCGCACGGCCTGGCCATCCTGTGGCGGCCCTTGCTCAGTCGGTGCACTGCCTCGCACCCCGGGACACGCAGTCTAAGTGGTCTGGGACGTCTGTGCCCCCCGCCCCCAGGTTGGGAAGGACTCCCGACAGCTGGAAGGAGCCACTCAGAGTGGCCTTCGCCACTGCTCTTCACGGAGAAGGCGGGGGTGGGGGCGAAGGGGTGCGCGTGACCCATGTTTGTCTAGAAGGGCGACAACAGGAGGGAAGGTGAGAAAACAGCAGACTCGGGACCAGGCTACTCCTTTGCCTGCTTGGGGCAAAAAATCACAAGGAAGACCCGCCAGCGCTGTGTGGCCTCCACCCCATGGAGGATGGGGACCCGTCAAAGGACAGATGCCCTAGTGCAGCCACACACACTTCCAGAAACACACCCCCTCCATGAAACTGAACGTCCAAAGAGAAATCTGACATCTACCAATGACTGTAGAAGGCTGGCAGCAAGCTAACTGTGTGACTGCTCTGGTTTCACACGGGTCGTCCGTCTTGAACAGGGCCTGAGGCTGCTCGCGGGTCTGTGAGCCGCACGCGGCGGCTCTACTACAAGAGGGCCAGCTGCTGCCATGGCCTCCACTGTCCCCGTTCCCGCACACAGTCCCCTGACTCTTCTGGAGAGCAGGACCATACTCGAGAAACACTTTTTCGCTCTCCTCAGTATTAGAGTTCTTTCAAATAAATAAGACAAACATATTAGACAGAAATGGTTTTTATAAGAGCAAAACATTACAAGCAAACTAAACGTCTAACAATGGGTTAAGAATATCAACATAAAATATTTAATATCCATTAAAATTATATCTATAGAGAAGCTATATACATGAAAAATGCTTGAGATTTGACACTAAATTAAAAAAAGATATAAAATTAGATACACCCTATTATATCATGTAAAACCTTGAAGAAAAACTGAGAAGACACATAAACGATAATGATTGTCAGAGGAAAAAATACACTTATAATCTCACAGTTCTACTTATAAAACTTTATGTACCACTGCTAAATACTTTTAAAATGCAGAAACCCACAGTTAGAAAAACTGACTGCTAGGACGTCAACCTAACAGATAAATTCTAAGCACAATTAACAAAGGAAGTCGTTTAAGTAATTTAGGACTCCCAGTCCAGCATACACTGGGGAGAAATTCTGCTCCAACGCAACCAGGTAAGTTGTGCCTGAAGACACACGGGGTGATGGAGAAGCGAGCGGCACCCTTTGGCCGAGGGCCTCCTGCCAGCCTCATGGGTCAGGCGGGGACAGCCTGAGGAACCTCAAGTTCTCTCACAGCCTGGGAGGAGAAGACATCTGCATGCAACTCAGGATCTGGGATCACCCGGCAGCACACTCCCCCGTCAGACTTCCCCGTGAAGACTGGGGAGCAGTGCTTCTGCTGGGCTCCCCGGCCCACCTCCTGAACCCACTCAAGATGTTCTCCCATGACTTGTGTTCCTACAAATAACAAAACCTGAAGTGGCCATAACAGTGCCAAGAGAGCCGCTCCGCTTGGGTGGACGGCCTCTGCCTTCCAGTGACCACTCGCCCGGGGGGACGAGGTGCCTCGGGGCCTCTGGGCCTCGCGCTCCAGCAGGCATCCCACTGGGCCTGCTCTCCAAGGCCACTCATCACTCAGGTGGGAGCAGAGGGCAGAGGCTGCCGGTGCTTGAGGCTCACCAGTTGGCTACTGACTTATTTGGCTCCTAAGAGGAATCTCTGGTTAGAAGGGAACAACAGAAAAAGGAAAGGGAGAGAATCACCTCTTTAAAATAACATCTCGGCCACCACCTCTGCTGAGGATCTATCCATCTGCTCCCTGGTCAGCTTGAAGCACCTGCGGGCGACCTGCTGCTGCCCAGCGTCCTCACTCAGCATCAGCTCCCCGTAAAGGTATATGCCCATGGCCTGTGGGGGCACAGAGGCCAGAGAGTGTGAGAAGAAGACAGGATGCGTCCACCCCTACACAGAGTCTGTGCTCGTTTCACACGAACTTGCTGTCTAGAAATGACAAAGACCCTAGAAAAGATACACAGTTGAGGAGCTGTACTTCTAGAATGTGCGGTTCAACCTCCGCTTTCTTGTTCTCACTGAAACCCCAAGGAATTCTTAGCTATCAGTCCCATCAACAGAACCCTGGTGATTTAACTGGCGACACGGTGACAAGTGAGCATTTCTCTCGTGATGCCTGTGTCAGAACTGCTCTGGACAGGGACGGGGAGCTTCCCATAAGGAACACCAGGGAACTAGAGCTAGAGGGAGCACATGGCGCCATGTGTGTCACACTGACACAGCACTTCCTCCCAGGAAAGCGTGTCCCTAGGCAGAGCTAGGAAATGAAGACCACCATGTCACATGGCAGCCACGGGCAGGAAGAGTCACCGTGCCGTCCAGGGAAAGACGCCATCGCTGCAGCCCAGCCTGATGGCATTCCCTCAACAGCGCCCACCACCAGCAGACACTGGCCCTTCTGTCTCAGAAACATTGCTGCACAGACTCACATCTGCATTTTCCCTACAGTTTTAAAATCAGCCAGTTATGTTCTGGAAGACCAAAAGATCCCTTTGGTTCCGCCTTCTCTCTTGTTCCAAGCTCAGTTATGCTGGATCACATTCTGCCGGAACAAATTAAAAGGAGGAGCTCAAAGATAGCACAAAATAAAAAGTGGGTAGTGAACATGAGTTCAAAAATGCTTTCCTCAAAAAGCTGAGAGATGGTGATTCTTATCTGGCAGAGATCATGGTTCTAAATATATTGCAGTTAATTTTGGTTTTCAGAACATACTTTATTTAAGTTGCACTTCCATTTTGTCCTTCTTATACCCACCTCTGTGTTTCCAAACACCTCTTGCTCCACTGTGCAAATGTGACATTTCTTCTCATACAAAATCATGTAACTTTCTTTGTGGGAAGACTGAGCCCTTACTTGCGGGCTGCCCCCATACTCAGGCCCTATCAAGAGTCCTTTTGTTTGCCCCACCCCCACCTCCACCCCCAGCTGGAACATAGCCTCATTCGCTCAGCCCACGGTGCTCCACAGACAGCTCGCTCAGAGGCCCACTGGTCACGCCAACAGGAACGAGCTGCAGGCTGACTTACGGCAGCAGACAGAACCTGCGGCATATGCACCACCATAGATGGCCATGCTGGGGACACGTGGCTGGGTGCAGAGGTGGCAAGGAGAACGTCCCCAAACACGTTCAGGCAGGGACATGCATCCGTGGGTTCCTTGGACTACTTTCCCCTGGTGAACAGTGAGGCGAGTTCTTACAGGAAGGAAACTCAGCACAGGGGCCTGGCCCGGCGTGGCAGGTGTGGATCCAGACTGCCCCAGCCAGTCAGAGCTCTCTGAGTGTCATCTGCACACCCACTTTAAATGAGCACGACTGGAAACAGACACACACCATGGCATCACAAGGCCACAACCCGACCTGGGACTCGGAGACGCTGTAAAGTGTGTGCGCTTCACAGCCAGGCAAACCCGGGGGCTCCCGAGGGGGAGCAGTCAACGGGATACCCAGACAGAGGGCCCATCACCGCAGCTCAGAAGTGTGTTAGGTAAGCTCCTACCTACTTCTTAAAAATCTCTGGGAAATGTTTAAATATTTGTATGAAAGAGATGTTCACAACTTAGGTCCCTGTGTTAAGTGCACCAGACAGGGGACAGCATTTAACGTGTCTGCTGCCAAATGAAACTTACCTGATCCTCCTGAAGGAATCTCTCCACATCTTTGTAAGCTTTTGTGTATCTGTGCTTAACAATGAGTTCACACCACCGATGGCGAACCTAAGAAATGAGAGAAAATCCAATAAGCAACAAACTGGTAGGTTTCCTTAGCCTAACAGGTTTAATGACAGAATTGGAGTTAGAAAAAGTTCCTCTCTGAAGTACATTAATGCTGTTGACACTTTTAGTTTTCATATTTCATTTTAGTTTAATTTCTTTTACAAAGAAAGGCATCATGTTCCTGATTGACAGGGCTGTTAGTCAACTTCAGGGGAGGAAAGTGCAGTTTTCAGTTAGGTGTCTTTTGATGTTTTTAAACACAATTTTGCAAGATAACAGATAAAGGCAAAACGTAACTAGAAAATTAAGAGCGCATTCCAGCCAGGCAGCTGGTGCACCATCCTGTCGTATGCTGTCAGTGAAGGTTTCCTTTAGAACCACAACTACTTCATTTCCTGCAATACGCGATCTGGTCCAATGCTGCTGTCTGTAACAATAAACGCAGCACAAGGAGGAAGACACTGCTCTCCACATTCCTGAGGAGGCAAAGCCTGCCTGCTGTGGAGCACGGGGTGTCTGCCCGAGGGAAAAGGAAGGAGAGCAGACCACCTGGACACAAGCAGCTCCTGCTGCACAAGGCACTGAAAACAGACAAGCCAGATGTGGATGCCACTGAGTACAGACAGACTGTACTAAATGTTTACCAGCAGGACTTTGCCAGGACCCCACCCCCTAAACCCGACACACAACAAGGCAGTCTGACCCCGGCACCGGCTGCCTCTGCTAACAGAGCAGAGCCCATGGCCACTCTCGGCGCTTCAGGCACATTCTTTACGGGGAGACTCTACCTGAATTTGGTTTTCAGAACCCAGTCTCAGGCCATTTTCTACCGCATCAAAGCCTTCTCAACTACACCCAGCCAGCAGCCTACCATTTCATATTCCATTATCAGTTCAACATTAACCATACACGGAAGTGATTAAGTGCATTTAAAAAAATCCCCCTTCCATCACTCTTTGTTTTTATTGCCTTTGAAAGAGGGAGACCCTTTATAGTAATCCTTCTGTGGCAAGAGTAAAATGTAAGCAATCTCAACATTTTGGCTGGGGCCCCTGTAAATTATACCATTACCCACTGCTGGCCGGATCTCTCCTTTAATTTACTATAAATAGATTTATACACAAACAATTAGGAAAAAACTAAAGAAACCA
This sequence comes from Diceros bicornis minor, assembly GCF_020826845.1. Lineage (NCBI taxonomy): Eukaryota > Metazoa > Chordata > Mammalia > Perissodactyla > Rhinocerotidae > Diceros > Diceros bicornis. The sequence continues at coordinate 5,269,755 of NC_080761.1, forward strand.
ATTTTTTGGAAAGAATCCTTGCCCTAGGCCACAGTGCACTCCGGGACAGGGTGTTAACTCGAGGACTCTGGTGGCGATGCCCGTTACTTGCAGGCAGCCAGGCCATCTGCACTTCTAAGGACAGGATGCCAACGAACTTTACATCCAGGAGGGAATTTCAGAGATGCACGGAAATGAGGTAGGAGCCTCGGACCATCACAACAAAAGGGAAGCAGGTTGGATTCGATGGGTCTCGGAATCTTTCCATCTTCAACAAAATGTTCTTTCTTATACAGCCGATAGAAATTAACAGACCATAAAAGGGAAGGGCAGCCCCTAAAATATTCTGAGCAGAAAGAACAAGTGAACAGAGCTCAGAGATGCCAGCTTATCCTGCTCCACCACTCAGAGGAAGCCATCGGAACAATGGGATCTGCTGCCGTGCAAGCACTGAAGGCCAAGCACTGGGAAGGACTCAGCAGCCCCCGCGGACGCCTCGGTATCTAAAAGCCTCAGACACCACCAGCCCTGTCCACACACCAGCAGTGTCTTTATTGGTGAGCTTTATGAACATGGGCGCCAGCTCCCCACAGCAGCCGAGTGTGGCCTGGTGGGATGGACCCACACGGCACAGTCAGAAGACCCGGGACCGCTGCTCTGCCGCCTGCTCTGGGACTTCCAGAAACAGCCTCACTTCTCACAACTGCAAAATGGGGATACTTGCCCTACCTTTTAGTGGGATCATGTATGGAGAACTCCCTCAGCTTCAAAGTGTTCTAATGACTTAGATTTACGTGACCTGCTCACACCACGCCCTTGACGACTGTTCTCTGTCATTCCAAGACTTGGGGACATTATATATTTTTAGACCTAATTTTGAGAATGGAAGGTTTGGCCTCTCATTTTTTCTTCCTGTGCTCTACTTCATCTTATTCACACATACAGAAATAACAAAGCATAAATTAGGGCCTATTTCCTAGTACCCCAGGCAGGCGGGAGGCAGGGGCAATCCCACCACAACTGGACGAAGGTCCAGGAGATGGGCCGAGTGAAAGAGCTCTTTGACAACCAATATGAAGTCAGTATTTCCACTTCTCTTACTATTAAAAATAGTTTATTGTCACGATTAATAATCGATCTAGTCTTCTGACCCCTGGAGGCTAACATGGCAATCCAGGAAGCACAGACCAACTCCCCCAGCCCACTCCACAAAGAGCAGAAAAAACAACAAGCCTTTTCATTACAAAGGAGCTAAACCTATTTTAGTAGTCAACGACAGGATGTTCCAAAGACAGCACAGGGATGCTGTGTGAGGCTGAGGGCCCAACACACAGTTCTTGCTTGTGAGCAGGGTGGTTACTTCTCTTCATATTTCTTTGAGAAACAGAGAAAATCCTTATTTTTTTATCCCCTAAACTCGCAAGGACCCACAATTTTCACGGTCACTTGTCACCATGTGAACGGGGATTTCCCAAAAAGCTGGCAGCAAAGTGACATCTGTCTCCATTTCTCCCAGCAATGTTTCCACGGTGGACACTGACGAAACATCTCCTTTCTCCAGATCCCTGAGAAGCCGAAATCACCCTTGACAGAGGCCCTCACGTACTTGTATCAAGTTCCTTCCTCCAGTGCTAACGGAGGAGACTGAAGTTCTCAGTGCTGGGGCGCCTGAGCCAGAGAATTCAGAAGCAGGTCTCTAAGAAGAAATCTGTCATTCTGTAGATTTGCTCACCTTTATTTTCTAATGAATTAATTAACAGGGGTAGTAGTCACTCCGTCTTTTACCTTCCTCAGGGAGATTAAAAATCAACACTGCACGCGCTCCTGACAGCGCCTGGCGCCCAGGAGGCCCTCCACAGCATCCGCCGCTTCTTGCTTCTGTTCACTTAATTTCAGTGTTTCCTGAGTGCATCCATACGCCAAAACTGATCAAATGACACTTTAAATACTGGCATTTCATTATACTTCAATTATGTCTCAGAGTTGAAAAAATGTAATGACTTCTTAAATTATGACTCAAATTCATACAGTCACTCCAAACTCACGCTAGAAATCACCTGAAAGCCTCCAGTCCACAGACACCTCAGCCCTGAACACCATCAGGCAGTCAGGCAGGCCCAGAAGTAAGGAGCAAGGACGAGCAAGGGGAAGGAGGCAGGGAGGGACGGAGAGCAGGACAAGAAGAAGAAAGCTGAAGAAAATCAGAAAAGGGCACTGTGGAAGGGAGGAGAGGAGAGCTGCCCATGGCGGTGAAGGGCAGAGCCCTCACTCCAGCTGCTCTGTGGCAGGGCGCCACGAGGGGCACTCGAAGTCTTGTTCCCAAGGACGGGCCCATCTTTTCCTCAGTCTTCAGTGCAGAGAGCAGCTGGACCCAGGAAGGGGGAGGTGGGCAGACCCAGAGCCTGGCTGGTCCGGCCCCACCTCCTGCCTGGCACACCAGTGCCAGCACAAGAGTGTACCCACCACAAACGCTGTGCTGAGGGTCCCACAATACATACGGACCATTTAGCACAGTGCCTGGCACACGAATGAGGAAGGATGAAGAAAGGGAACTTAGGTCCCTGATTCTTCCCACGAAGTCACAACAAGGTTGTGATACACAGTAGTGCATATATAGCTGTGCACCCATGAATACTTCAGTCTAATAAAAATTAGTTTGAAAATCTGCTTTTCAAAGTGTTCTGCTCAAGGGACACTCTGAACAGAAAATGATGTGGCCCTCAGTGCACAGGTGAGTTTTAACACAGTGGTGCTAATTTACACCATTGGAAATGGATTCTAGAAGTTTCCAGGTTTCTATAGTCTCCATGAACAAAGGGTGATGAGTGCATAAACATCAGTGCTCTCCGAGGAGTACTCAACAATGTGACTGGTTCTCTGGGTTGAGTGCAGATGGGAGGGTCTTAGATTTGGAGTGCGAGGCTTTAAAAGGTAGGTATGCAAAAGCTGGTTCATGTCAGATCCACATGTGGTGATAGAGCATTAAAACCCTCCAATGATCCATAACTTTTCCAGGATGGTGGACCCCAAACCACAGCAAGGACTCCCACCAGAAGATGGGTATGTCTGTGGTAACAGGCCTGACCCATTGGGAGATCTGAGCAGACAGGTGGCTTGGGTGTCCAGAAAGTATTTTGTAGGAAACACACACACACACAGGGCTCTGGCTATGAGGCTGGTGGCTCATTCATTCCAAACATATTCAGGGCAGCCAACTATGTGCCCTGCATGGAGGAAATGGCATGGGACACAGTGACCGCCAATACAAGCACACACTTACATACAGATGCGTGTGCGCCATCATATATATGCATATAACGTATACATGTGTACACACACACACGTTTCATTTTTTTATACCTCCCCTCTCTATATGCAACACGCTGATATTTTCTGTTGTTTTCTTTACGCTGGTTGGCCATCTACTAAGTTGATTCCATGACCCACTGTGTCCTGACTCACGGTGAGAACACCCAGGCTGGAGGCCGGGCTCTGTCACTCACCAGCCCTGTCAGCTCGGCCAGCTGCTCTAACCACACCAGCGCGGCTCCCTGATGCGGGGGTTAGAAGGGCATCGGCCCCTCTGGGCTGCGGTGGGAACTGATCGAGTTTGCCCATGGCAAGTGTTAGGACAGCAGCTGCTCCCACACAGGAAGGGCTTGTCATCTTAGCAGGAGCATGTTTCTGGCTTTCTTTTCTACTTCAAAGTTCTATTATTTATTGAATTTATAAAAACTTGGGAGCATTAAATCCAAGGAAGCGTTTGTTAACTGGCGAAATGACGGAGGAGAGCGCTTGTCAGATGCTGCTGCTCACTGAGAGGGCGGCCCGGATGGTGTGTGGAGCGAGGGCCCTGACAGGGCTGGGCCCGGGGCGGGACGGGGGGTGGGGGGGTGGGGGGGGGCGGACAACGCAGCCCAGGAAGAAGAGCGAGGCCCTGCCTGCGACTGGACTAGAGCTATTGGGTGAGAGGGTGGGCTGAGTCTGAGACAAGAGCAGAGCAGAGGAGGCAGGGGCCCCGCCCAGGAGGGGCCTGTAGGCCTGGGCAGCTGCCACTTCTCATGCCACCCAGGAAGTGCACCCAGGGGCCCGGCACCCGGGGATTTTCCAAACCATTTGTGAAGACAGATGGTTCAGCCTTGCCCCAGCATCGGCTCCAGTCACGTGGCACTTCTGCCTTTTAAAGACAGTTATCACTGGGGCTTGGCTGAGCTGAACTACTTCTGGCTCAGAAATATGGTACAGGGTGAAGGAAGCCTGCTCCTTTGATTTCCAGCAGTGCTCAAGAAATGACACCTGCCTTGTAGGGTCATTTATATTCCCAAACCACATCTCAGATTCCAGGGACAAGTCCCATGAACCCACGGGTCTCTCTAAGATATAACCAGGACCTTATTAGGACATGCTGAGGCTCCCTCTCATTTAATTGTTCTCTCCTGGAAATAGGAGAGAAAAACTGCCTTTAGCAGACGACGCCCCTCCCCACTCCAATCTCTTCTCAACCTCAGAATTTAATGCATCCACAACCAGTTTCCTACTAAACTCTAAAACAGGGGTTGGCAAATTTTTCCTGTCAAGGGCCAGATTGTGAGCATTTTTAGCTTTCTGGCCTATTTGCCATTATATCACAAAAGCAGCCCTAGACAATAGGTAAAGATGAAACTTCAGATGAAACTTTATTTACAAAAATAGACGGTAGGCTGGATCGGCCTGGCTGTAGTTTGCTGACTCCTGCTCTAGAGCAGAAGCCCAGGCTCTAGGCTCCTGGAGGGAGGCACAGGCGGTGGTGTGGACCCCCAAAATTTACCCACATGACATCACAGAACACAGAGCCGGGTGGAAACACACAGCTGGCCCTGGTGAGCTGGCTACAGCCAGCGTCAGCCCGGTCCTCCAGGAATTCTAGGGTGTCCTGGAACGTGGGGCCTTCCAGTCCTGTTCCTCTCTCTACAGATTGCACTCCTTCTGCATAAGCAAACACGCTCCAGTGTTCCTTCTGAAACAGAGCATCTCTCTGGCCTACGGGCCCAGCACAAACGCAGATGTGAGGTGCCACGTGTGGGTGGGTGCTCCGAGCCTGAGGAAATGCAGCTTCAGAAGAGTGACCCCCAAACCAGCTCACATCCAGTCTCCCCACGCTGCTGAGATGCTCCCCTCTATCAGCCCATTCAGGATGAGGATGCCTCACCACATCCCAGAGCCCATGCTTACTAACACTTCACAATTCTCAGTGCTCTTTTATAGCTTTTATCACAAGTTTTATCTTCAAGTTTTAACAACTTTACTTTCCCTGAAGCCACTTCAAAGAAATAAAAATTCTTATATAGGAATGCTCCCCATGGCCTGCTTATTATCTAATAGACTAATTTTCCAAAGTGGTTTTGAAACTTTTCTTAAATGTAATTCTTCCAACTTTTAATAAAAATGTAATCTGGAACCCCAGTATATAAAGACAGATTAAGGAGAAGAATATAAATGGGTTCTTCAAGCAGTTTAAATCTTCACATCAGGTAGGAAACACCCTAAAATTAAACAGTGAACTCCTTTGTGGGGCCCTGGGTTAACTGAAGGTGGAGACTGAAAACCAGTGTCTTACACAGAAGAGTTACTGTGCCCAAAGAATAAATGGACTCACAGCAGCTGAGGAGACGATACTGCAGGTGGAAGACAATAGATTAGTTCTAATAACTTGGCTAATACCCCCCAACTTGGTTCTGGTAGCCTCCGTGACATCAACAAGGCACATCAGACAGTTGCGTCACAGACAGGATGCCAACCGTGTTGTTCCGTCGCTGTGATCCTGGAGCCAGGGTCTGGTTTGCTGCACACTCACCACCATGCTTGAAACAACACCTAGGGCTCCGAGACACAGCTGCTTCCCTTGCTTTATTTTCAAATGCTTAAAAATTATAAACAGGTAACTTTACACAAATAGAGAACCCAATGAACATGAAACTCTAGCCATTCAACTTTTTTTTTTTTTGTGAGGAAGATCAGCCCTGAGCTAACATCCGTGCTAATCTTCCTCTCTTTTTTTTGCTGAGGAAGACTGGCTCTGAGGTAACATCTATTGCCAATCCTCCTCCTTTTTTTTTTTTCCCCCAAAGCCCCAGTAGATAGCTGTATGTCATAGCTGCACATCCTTCTAGTTGCTGTATGTGGGACGCAGCCTCAGCATGGCCGGAGAAGCGGTGCGTTGGTGCGCGCCCGGGATCCGAACCCGGGCCACCAGTAGCGGAGCGCGCGCACTTAACCGCTAAGCCACGGGGCCGGCCCTAGCCATTCACTTCTGATCTTTACAATAGCAGCAATCAATATGGATATACTATTTTATGTTTTTCCTGTTCTCCACTTGCCACTGTTGGATTTACTAGCTTAGTGTGAGCTACCTACTTTCACTTAAAAACGACTTCAGCATGTCCCCTTCTGTTAATATACTACAGTTTTATTAGTTTTTCAATTCTCTGATGACGCCAGAAACTCAGTCTCCAGTGTGTCCCCAAAAGTCCCAAAGTGTATTAACACAGCCTTTAGCTTTTTAACAAGGCTGTGAGGGGCCAGCACATAGAGGGCACAAGGACATCTGCTGAGACATAGATGGCACGGCTTGGGCCCTGCCCCATCCGGCACACCCACATCTGCTCGCATGATCTGCTATGTCCACACCCCTGAACTCGCCTCGTGGGCCCAGAGTTCATCAGCCCTGGCCTTCATCAGTCGGTCACTTAGAGAAGTGTCTTACATCCTCTCCCGCTCATCCTGCTCTGTGAAACCATCCTGTTTCCCTGTCTGCTTGTTTTCGTATTTTACTTACAGTAAAATGAAAGCTCGGGGAGAACAGGGGCCTGGCACCTTCAGGCCAGTTCCGGGCCCTATCTCAACACCTGGCACACAGTATGCGCTTTTATAAATGTTTCTGAATGAATGTACCACTTTTAAAAACTGAGAATGCTTTTCAGCTACTTGGAAATTATAATGCACGGTTGGAAGCTGTAAAATGCTTTGAAGAATGCCGCCCATCCTCTTTATGACAGGAAGTGCTCCCCTTTCTTTCTAGTCCTTTTGATTTCAAAATTTACTGTTGAAAGGAAAAAAATCTGTCCAGGGAACATGATCTGGGAAGCCCATTAAACCTCATTTAGAATTCCATTTTATATCTGTAAACAGAAAGACCAAGGCTCATGGCTTTTGTGAGTTAATAAGTCTAACACTGCAATAAACAAACCTGCTTTTTCAATTTGTGTCCTTAAATTAGATTTAACTCTGCTTTAAAGTGGGTTTACTGCTGGTGAGAGAAGCCTGCCTGGCAGCCCAGGAGCGGGAAGGCCTTTGCAGAACAGCTCCAGGACAGACAGCACTGCCAACACGTATTCTGTTTAGAGGCATCTACAGTGGTCCAGCATGTCTAATCTGCTCACTCTCACGAGAAAAGACAGAAGAATGGCCAGCTGTATAGCTGTCACGTAGAGATCGCCAACATTTGTATTTGGAGTCTAGCACTTCACCTTTACTGCTCCTTACTCTCAAAGGGCTGCAATCTTAATGTTATTTTTTTAAACTAAAGGGAATTAAAGTTATCCTATTTGTCATCACAAAGCCAGGTGAGTAAATCCCTTGGCCCGGGTTTAAGACAACAAACGAGGTATCGGAGGCTCTCAGCTTTTTTTCAAGGGCTGTTACTAACCTTGCTTGAGTCAGTCCCTAAAGCTCTCATCTGTATGTTAACTAGTTATAACCAGTTATAACTGCAGCTGTGGCAACGTGCAAAACATGGATCATCACACTTGACATGCACACGGAGAGTGACTGTGAGGACTGGACGTGAAGACAAACGCCAAGCATTATAAAAGAGGCAGCCTTACTCACGGATGTTCTCTCGGGCAAATTCTAGCCTTTCTCCCTTTCCTATGGATATGTTATTTTATTTAATGATGTTAATGCTATTAAAGGCAACTGGCACCAAAAAGTAGAAATGGGGAGCTCATGTTGGGTCTACCTTGAAATACGGCACAGCTTGCCTTTCTTTCCTAACAAAGCTGTGTGCTAAAAGGCAATACGTTCCAATATATAATTCTACGATTAGGAAAAACACACTCCATCTTCTTTCTTCATTTCCTTAACATGTGACACATGGTCTTTGCTGAAAAAAGGACTTTCACTTTTGGCAGAGACAGTGACCACGGGTTACCTCCTCTGATAAGCTCAGAAGGGACACCCACGCCTTCTCTTGCTTTCCTCGGGGCAGGCTCGACTCCAGACGGCCTCACCAAGTGTGCTGGAAAGGCTCGCTCTCTCCCGAAGGCATTTCCCTATGTTACTCCAATCACCTTGTCATGTCAGATACTAGTAGCTGATATTCCAGAATACCTGGACATCCAGGAAAAGTCATGCTCCAAAAAATAAGTATTGGACACTGGGAGTAAAAGTGGTAAATAAAACAGATAAGCCCCTGTCCTCCTGGAGCTTATAGTTCAATAGCAAGTCTAAGAAAAATCCAGTGAACCAGCAAGTATAGACCCATACGTTGGTGATAAATGCCATGAGAAGACATAACAGGATGCAAAAGGGGTGAGGGGTGGTCCAGGGCGGTGGTCAGGAGCCTTCCTAAGAAGGGGCCATACAAATTGAGAGCTGAAGGAGGAAAACACCAGTTACTGAATGGGGGCATCGTAGGTCCAGTCAATTTCTAGCCATGACGTGTTCCATGAAAATTTCAACCCTCCCTCCCCCTCTCTTCCTAATGGCTATTTCTTCCAATACTCTTCCCTACAGGAGCTAGAAAAAGGGACTTTAAAAAATAAACCCCAAGACATAAATGTAAGAGCTAAAACTATAAAACTCTTAGAAGAAAACATAGGTATAAATCTTCCAGACCTTCGATTAGGCAATGGATTCTTAGATTTGACACCAAAAGTATAAGCAACAAAAGAAAAAATAGATAAATTGGATTTCATCAAAATTAAACCTTTTGTGCTTCAAAGGACACCATCAAGAAAGTGAAAAGACAACCCAAAGAATGAGAGAAATATTTCTGCAAATCATAAACTAATAAGGGACTTGTATCTAAAATATATAAAGAACAATATATAGCTCAATAAAAAGACAAACCAATTTAAATATGAGCAAAAGATCTGACTAGACATTTCTTCAAAGATGTACGAATGGACAATAAGCACATGAAAAGATGCTCAACATGATTAGTTATTAGGGAAATGAAAATCAAAACCACAATGAGGTACCCCTTTCACACCCAATAGGATGGCTAAAATAAAAGACAGACAGTAACAAGTGTTGACGAGGATGAAGAAAAATCGAAACTCTCATACACTGCTGGGGAGAATGTAAAATGGTACAGTCACTTTGGAAAACAGACTGGCAGTTCCTCAAAAGGTTAAACAGAGTTACCATAGGACCCAGCAATTCCACTCCTAGGTATAGACACAAGAGAAGCCAAAACACATGTCCACACAAAAACTTTTACACAAATGTTCACAGCAGCATTAATCAAATAGCCAGAAAGTGAAAACAACTCAAATATCCATCAACCACTGAATGAACAAACAAATGTGGTATACATCCATACAATCAAAAATATTTGGCAATAAAAAGGAATGAAGTACTGATATGTGCTAAAACATGGATGACTCCTGAAAACAGTACGCTAAGTAAAAAGAAGCCAGTTACAAAAGATCACATATTGTATGTGATTCGATTTATATGTAAGTACAGAATACGCAAATCTGTGGAGGCAGAAAGATTAGTGTGGTTGCCATGGACTGGAGGGTGGGCCTGGGGGAGATAGGAATGACAGCTTAAGGGTACAGAGTTTCTTTTCAGGATAATGAACATATTCTACAATTGATTATGGTGATGGTTGCACAACTCTGTGAATATACTAAAAAACATTAAATTGTACATTTTAAATGGGTGAATTGTATGGTATATTAAGAACTGTTTCTCAAAAAAGCTGTTATTAAGAACAACCCAAGCATCAAGTTGGGAAAGCTTCTTGCAGCAAAGGGTACTGTTCTATGCGGTCCATTTCTGAGAAAACTACCTGGTGTCCTGACAGCTAGGCCAGCTCTGGGCTGCTGCATTCTGGCTGGCTGGTTCCCCCAATGCCTGCAGACTTCCTGTGCTCAGCCTGGGCATCTGCTTCTACCCACAGATGGGCAAGACCACCTGGTCTATGGAATAAAGTTCCACGTGGTTTAAGGATGCATTGAAGCAACACACAGACCAAGTAGCTTAAGAAATCATTTTAGTGCCACTCCATAAAGTTTAGTTGATCTTTAAATTTCGTACTCTGACATACACACAAAATACCATCATTTGTACATAAATGAGGGGCCTTTCATTTTTAAACAATCTGAAATCCAAGAGAACTGTCTTCTCTTTGCTATCATGTACCAACACAAACGTTCACATGATGAGGCATAAGCTGCAGGAAACCACGTAGGCTCTACAGAGCACTGCCTCCTGCAGGGCTCATGTGCTATCTGCAGCATGTGGGTTCCACAGCTTGGAGGCCAGACAAACCTCTATTCTCAAATCCTGGTGTGCCATGGAACTAGAGAGCAAAGAACCGTGTCCAGGAAAGGCACTAGAGGGAATAAAAGCAATCTGGAAAGACATTTGAGCATTTAGGCAAAAGCGAGCCCTCCATTTTAGGGCATTTAAGGCCACTTTACATGTGAATATGGTTTACAGTTGTGAAACAAAATGGCAGTGTTCACAGACAACTGTGTGCTGTTTTGGTGTAGATTTTAGTACAGAAATCTAACAACATATTTTTATAACTATTGAGGGAAGCATAAAGAACCCAGAAGCACCAATAAAACCCCACATGTTGATTTCATTCTCAAGACCTTTAAAGACAAAATGAACATGAGATGTAGCCGGGTTTTGGCCTATACCAAGAGAAGAGCATCAGGGCAATGTTATCTATAAGCCAGAAAATGTATACATCTCTGCATCTTTCTGAGAAAATCTGTACTGACTGGGGGGGACATGTACAGCAAGAGTCGATAATGCCCCTAAAACTTCTATACAACAGAATCTGCTGCTAAGTGCAGTGCAGGAAGCACACAGAAAAGAACAAGAAGTGACCAGGAACTTTTCTAATAAAGTCTCGCTGAACCTGTAGCTAAAAGCATGCCTATTAAACGCTCTTTTTCTTTTTATTTACAGACAAACGTTAAATATTATGAATTGATTATAATTGTTTATTTAAAAGGTCCTTCAAGAAAAATTAGGCAGATTATGCCATCAGTGGCTCATTTTTTTCTTTACCTTCATTAATTATAGATCAGTTTTTGAAAAATCCCTTTATCACAGTACAGCAGGGGAAACTTTATTTGCTGCATAGTTTCCACAGAAAAGTTCCATGGGCACTGAACTGAAAAACAAAGAAAACTCTAAGAAAAAAATGCCTAGATATATCCTCCTGACTTGGAAGGAATGTTCTAAAACATTAAATGTTTCATAAACCAAATACAAAATATACACAAATATAACTAAAGAATTATATAAGAATTCTGTTCTTTCCCATATCATAAAAGGCATGTGGTTTAAAAAGACAGATACATCGAAAGCAACTAAATTACCCCAACTCCTTTTTTCAATCTATGTCCCACCCAGCTGTCAAAATCCTAGAAAGTGAATTACAATGCCGTGTCAAAGGGACAGCTACGCACCTCACAATTGCTGTCTTGGCTTTTTAAAAACTGGATATTAAGTCATGCTATTTATAGGTCACACCCTAAAGTTCAAGGTCATCAGCATTTGACCTTATTTGCAACCTGAGCTTGATCACAACAAGGGGCCAACGAGCCAGACTCCTTACTCCTGTGAAGAAACTGTGACAAACGGCCCAATGCTGGATACGGCAGGTGTCAACCTGCTTTTCTGGAAGCTCCCGGGTGATCTGGCCCCTCATACCTTACCCTGGAAAACCACTTCGCTTTTGCCACACATCATTCTGACCCTCCACAATGGTCTCTTTTATATGTTCAACCTGAAAATCTGCCTCATGGAGCTCTGTTCCACAATGGTGCCTCCTGACAATGCGGGGTAGCGACCAGCCCGGATATGTGTGCACCCAGGGCAGCCTCCAGGAGGGAGGGAGCGAGGGAGGGAGGAGAGGAAGCTGCGCCAGTGGGGGCCTGGAGCGTCACTGAGATGAGGCCAGAGCTCTGGCACTGTTCCTCTGCTTGGGTCTTGGCATCCTTGCACAGTCCTGTGGTCAGTGTAGGGGCCTTGGCGCCAGCCCTGCAGGCTGCCTTCACACATCGTGATTACGGGACCTGCCGTAAGCAAGGCCACAGTTCCTGCATTTATGCTACTGAGATTCTGCACCGAGGCGGACCAAGGAGGAAGGAGGCAGCAAGTGCAGTACACTCACTGCATTTTAATAAATATCAACTGTTGAGCATCTGAAGTGGCAACAAAGCCCAAAGAGATTACATAGAACCTCTCCTCTAAACTGTTCTATGAGGAAAACAAAACAGAAATGTTGTATTTATTTTATAGTAGCCAGAATACTATGGAGAAGCCGCCAGGGGAGAAAAGGGGAACAAGGAGCTCCGTGTGGCAGAGAATGGACCCTTGAACACTCTGCAGAAGACAGTCCCCCTGAATGAAAGGAGTTTTAGCATTAGAGGCAATGGGCAGAATCACAGCTGCTGATCAATTTTAGAATTTAGAGATATGACACCTGGCTAATCCTCTGCTCTCTGCCCTTTCAATATGCCTCTCTAGAGGTCTGTTAATCACGAAATGCTCTCCATTCACTGAAACTATGCTTTTGGCCCAAATGAAACTCAAAAATGAGCATCAGTGTTGTTAGACCATTGTGTTCCTGGAAACACACCTTCCATCTCTGGACTTCAAACAAATGGTGTGGTGTTTTCTTTTCAAGCAAGCAATGAGTTCTGTTACTAAGAACGTATTAGTATCCACGCCCTCCCTGCGTATGTAAAACCCACCAGGGAGGTGGTCATTTTACGTGGTTTTCAAGGGCTCTTGAGGGACACGCAATGATATGAGAAAAGGCCTGCAAGGTTGGATGTTTTTCCTTTTGCAATCAACCTTGAAAGTGTCCTTTTCAGAGCAGAATGCAGAGAGATGCTGGCGTGGCTTTCTCCATGTACTAGTGGTAAAACAGGTTTGTCTGTCCTTACTAATCTGTTTCCTTAGATTTACTCACTACTGCAACTTCAGTTTGCAAATCTTTTTCTTCCCCGTGGAAGATTTTTTTCACTTCTCTCAAGGTTACATTCCTTGGAGCCTTGGGAGAGTACACCTGGGCTTCGGGTGGCCCCTAAATGTTGTCAACCATCGTTCTAGCTGCTCCACTCTGTGCTGTAACCAACTGTTAGGGACTTCATTAGAAGAGAGGAAAAAAACTGCCTTTTGTGAATCAGCTGCTGCTTTAGAGCGATGGTTCTTAAGAAGGGTGACCCTGCCCTCAGGAGACATTTGGCAAGGTCTGGAAACATTTTTGATTGCCAGAACTGGGGGTGGGGTGGGGGCTGCTACTGGCATCTCACGGGTAAAGGCCAGGATGCTCCACATCCTACAGCACACACCAGAGGGTTACCCCGTCCAAACATCTGCAGGGCTAGGGCCCCCCCACCCCAAAAAACCCACCAAGTGCCCAGATCAAGAATTCTGTGACCAGATGCTAAGGGGCTCCCAATAACTGGGTAGCTTACACTCCTTTTCTTTCTCTCTGCCAGTCCTGACAGATTAAAAGAGAAAATATAAAGGTTGTTTCAGCCAAATAACAAAACTTGACCATTTCAGACCAAATGAGAGATGGTCAATCTTACATGAAGAGAAACTATGTTAAAACCACAGGCGCTCACAGATGTTCTCTCACGTCATGTGGTTATAAGCCTGTGAAGGGGTTTACGGCTCCATTTTAATCCTGAGGAGATGGGAGGGAACCTTGGCCAGAATCCACAGGGAGGAAGCAGGAGAGCTGGGGAGGACCTTGACATCATCCAGTACAGCATTTTTCAAACTGTGGGCTGGGATCCATCAGTGGGTCATAAAATCAATCTACTGCAGGCATGTTTTTAAAGAAAATGAAATAGGAAATAATAGAAACTGTAAGAGTAAAGATAGTTTCATGAAGCTCTCTTTACCAGTTGGCTGTGGTCAAAAAAACTAAAAGCCAGCAGTCTAGTCCAGGGACTGCTGTGCAGACAAGGAAAATGGGGTTCCGGAAGGGTGGGCGACTTGTCTGTGGTCACCAGCTATTTGGGGCCTGGAACCTGAGTCCAGCTCACTACTAAGTCAACAGCTCCACTGGTACCAGGTGCTCAGCCTGGGTGTTGAGATGCGCTCAAGACATGGAGAGTTGCTCATATGCACACGAGCAGGTACCATCCTTCTCTTCACGGGAGGCCAGCCACGAGGGTGGTGCCCCTCAAGGGAGAAGGGAGAGGCGGTGCCGAGGGGATGACAAAGACATGACACCCACACTTTCCCACTCCAATCTAGCCCAGGAGGACTCTTCCTTTAAACCAACTGTATTTCCAAAACACAGTAAGGGCATAAACTGATGCTGGTAATGGCCTCTCCCAAAAAATTAATTTTCTGGTTCAACCTATCAACTGTTTCAGAGCAGAGCATGCTACCGTGGGGACCTATCTGACTAATGCCCATCACTCTCATCCATGCCAGATAAGTCAGTGAGTTGCTCTTTCTGCATTTTCCGAAAATTCACCTGAGGCATGTCCCCAATTTTGAAGTGCTCAACTGTAGTCTGTAGAAATAAAGCTGGTTCAAGGTCAGCTGTGGGGCTCTTGGGGAAAGAGGTCACAGAGCCAAGTTCATGGGTCCTCACCTCACTACTATGGGGCAGCTGTTTTTACAGCTTAAGAGACCTAATACAGAGGGCAGGAACTACATTATTTAAAAATGGTAAAAAAGGATCTTAGAAAGTATCTTTTGTTCCAAGAATCAGTTATCCAATATATTTTTACACTTTTATGCTTCTTTATTTGAGCCAATATGCTCAAAACCCGTAGATAACATATTTCTATGAACTTAGTTTTCCTTCAGCTCATTTTCCATCCTGGTTAAAGTAGGCTGGCATGTGGTTAGTAGTTTCTTTGGCTCAGAATATAAAAGATGGTTGACTCCCGTAGTTAGCTTTATTTCCCAGGATAAGGAATGCGAACGTGCCCCCACCAGTGCTCCCACTTTTCCGATAGTGGCAATGAGAGTGGGAAAGCAAGGCACGAAATGGCTGGGATTTGTCCTCCTGCACTTTCCCTTTCAGATCCTGAACATGTGGCATCCCCTCCCTGAGAGCAGACCTGTGTATCCACACCACATGTGATGTGGCACATGGCGGACAGGGGAACGGTGGTACATGCAAACACAACTGGCAAGCAACAGCAGACTAGGCGGCACACTCAGAAATCCAGACTAACACACTAGACAATCTGAACACAACCAAACACAGAAGCAACACAACTACTACAAATATTGAGCTACATAAAGAGAAGAATTCAAAGTAAACTTCCCAGTGGGATTGCACGGGCCCACCCACAGACAGAGGAGGAAGGAAGGAAGGGACAAGGGGGACAAGGGCAAGAAAGCTAAAGCAGTTACTGA
This sequence comes from Diceros bicornis minor, assembly GCF_020826845.1. NCBI lineage: Eukaryota > Metazoa > Chordata > Mammalia > Perissodactyla > Rhinocerotidae > Diceros > Diceros bicornis. Next base: position 5,285,364 of record NC_080761.1, read on the forward strand.
CCGGAGGGCCCCCGACTCATGGCAGGATCGGCTTCTCACACAGCTGAGACCTTTGGGGATGAGACATCAAGAGTACACTGCTCTGCCAACAAGAGTCTGCTGCACACTGGGCCATGAGGGGCACGAGCCGCGGAAGGGTCCACTCAAAGAGCTTTGGAAATGCTACTGCAGCTAAAATGTAGCAGCAGGCTCACCTTACCAAAAAGGGACTTCACATATGTGCTGTTAGGAAAAACACCAGTCCAAGCAAGAGTCAGGGGAGCCTTTCTGTATATCTTGGAAACATGGGGGAACACCACCCCCCCTTCCCCATCATGAGCACTCCCTACTGTGTGCCAGAGAGATCCCCATCGTCTTGGGGCTAAAGTCTTTCTGTACAGACATCTAATTCAACACCATGGTTTCAGGGCCTGGCAGCATCCTGAACAAAGAGCACCAGGGCCAGAAACCACACTGCTCCTCGCCAGGAAATCTCTCTCGAGCCATTTCCCTCAGAGACGCTCCATACACAACCCGCCACAATCCAGTATCTTCGGAGATCTTTCAAATGATTGCTATTTATTACATATTTAAATGCCAGATAACAACTGAAAGGGACGATCTTTATTTGTTTAGCCTAGGAGAAGCACTGAGAATAAAGTCAGAATTCTCAAGACTCTTTCCATCAAATAACAATTCTTTCTCTCATGAAATGTTCTGTCACTTAAAATAAAGGCAGATGGTTGCTCAACTAAATTCCTGCTAATAAGTGTCACAATAAATCACAACTAATCAAGTTTCTAGAAAACAACCTGGTTGGCCAAAATCCTGTTGCTTTTCTGGTTCTGAGTGACATTTCAAGGAAACGTGACAGTGTGATAAGCTGTCAGTGTAACTACATGCCAGGACCTCAGAGAGCCTGTGAAGGAGGTAAGGCGGTGGCACATTGTTAAAATAAAATCCCAATGGCACACCAAGGCCTCAAGGCCCTCCTTGGTCTAGCCCCTGCCCACCTCTGACCTCAACCCTGCAGGCCAGAGCAGGGGTCAACACACTCCAGATGGAGCAGCCCAAATCAGCCCGCAGCTACGAGTGGTGTGCATGTTTTTAAATAGTTTTTAAAAGGAACAACAACAACAACAACACAAAGAATTATCTTGAGACATGATGATTATACATAATTAAAGTTTCAGGATCCATAAATGGTTTTATTGGAATTGACACTTCTGTTCCTTTAAGCACTGTGTATGGCAGCTTTCGCGCTACAACAGCAAAGCTGAATAGTTGCGACAGAAACTGTATGGCCTGAAATATTAGCTACCTGTTTCTTCACAGAAAGTTTGCTGACTCCTATCCTAGCACATGGCAAGGTCATGCCTTTGCAAACCTGCCGCCACCTCTATGGAAACCACCCCTGGATCCCTGGCTTTGTATGCCCAGCTCCTTCTCGTCCTTAGGTTCTGGCTCAAGTGTCACTTTCTCTGTGTGGCCTTCCCTGACTACTCTATCTAGGGACACCTAGCCCAACTTCACCTTATGTATCTCCTTTGTAGCTCTTCTTTGAAACTGTGTTGTTCGTTTACTTATGAACCGTCTCTCCAGAAAAACATAAGCTTCCTAAGGATGACCCTGGCCTGTTGTGTCCACTGTTGTATCCCTGGTGCCTGGCAGAGTATTTGTGGACCATATGAACACTGACCACACTAGTCATATAAACTGACCTAAGCCATCCTCATGCCCCAGTCTCTTGTCACCAGAGATGCAAGCTGAAGAGACTGTCCTGGCTTGGGGCATCCCGGTGTAGTTTGTGAGACGTAAGAACAAGCAACCAAATAAAGCCTGTTATACCTCTCAAAGGTTTAAGAGGATATATATAACAACCAAGTTGAGCTGTAAGTTAAGAACATGCTGTGTTTAATGCCAGCTGGAAGGGGGGAAAACAGGGCCTATCACCTCACGGCTTCTGGGCATGAGCGACAGGTGCCGGACACCCGCTTTGATCTTCCTGCCTTCATCTGTCCACTGCCCATCACAGGGGCGTGGCTTTTCAGTGGTATTCAGCACTGATTAAAACATAACTTCATGCCTACAAATAGAAACCTCTTTTAAACACTAATTAAAAATAATAGGCTGGCATCTGGAAACTTTTATAAACAAAAAACATTAAAGCTGAAATAAACAGCAACAGTGGGATGTCTGATCTATGCTCAAGTGGGTAGAAAGCTACATGTGTCTTCTCTGGAGTTTTTCAATTAACTTCTGAATTTATGGGGCTTTAAAATGTGTAATAATGTCCCTCTTACCTTATTTTTGGTGAGGAAGATTGGCCCTGAGCTAACATCTGCGCCAGTCTTCCTCTAGTTGTATGTGGGACGCTGCCACAGCATGGCTTGATGAGCAGTGTAGGTCCACACTCGGGATCCGAACCCACAAACCCCAGGCCACCAAAGTGGAGCGTGTGAACTTAACCACTACACCACTGGGCCAGCCCCCTCTTACCTTTCAATCTAATAATGAGCTGGCTTTTCTCAATTTACTCCACTTCAGTGATAACGAAATTAATTTTAATAACATTTTATTTAACCCAACATATCTAAAATACCATTTTGACATTGTAATGAATAAGAAGAAATTGAGATATTTTACTTTCTTTTTTTTTATACTATGTCTTCAATACCCACTGGAATTTCACACTCATAGCACATCTCAATTCAAAACAGCCACATATCAGGTGCTCAGCAGCCACGTGCCTAATGGCCACCACACGGCCCGTACGGCTGTTAGATGTTCAGTTATTGTGAACAGAATACAAACCAAACTTATTTGCATTTTAGGACTTTTATATAAAAGAGCTTCTCTCTTTTTGACTGTGCGCATATTTTTTACTTATGATGACTAAATATGTTAAATATTCATTATTTTATATATATATATATATAAAACTCCTGGAACTCATCTTAGGATTCACACTGCCTTCTTCACAATAAGCTAAAAGATATTTAGGACCACATCATATTGCTTTCCCACAGGAACCCAATTTTGCTTTTCGAACCACGGCTGTTAGATTTAGTTGTCATTTCCTTTACACATGGCTCCTTTCCTGTCCTAACTGAAGGCAACCAAGAAGCTCTGGCACATCTGAGCCAAGTTTCCTTAATGTGCAACAGGACGGCACCACCATCATGCACAAAATGACTCGCCTGAGTTTATAATTCAGAAACACTCCACCCTGCCTGCTCATTCCTTTAGGAGACTCATATCTGTCTTTACGATTTAAGAAGTAAGAGGGAAACACTTAGGACCTCGAAATACCCCAGGAATAGCCAGGATCAGAGGCCCCTGCTGGAGGGAGCACAACCAGGGAAGCAGTTTACACTTTGCTGAAAGTACCTGCTGCCCTTCACTCGAGCATGCAGCAGGGGTGCTGCTAAAGGAAAGAGCAGTTTGAACAGTTTGGGATGCAATGGGACCACTGTCCTTCACCAACAGCGAGGGCGCTCCTGGTTACCTCTGCGTCCTGCTCAGGGAGGTGGTACGTCCTCTCAAGGCTCTGCAGAGTTCGGGGGTTCAGGGTCTTCCGCTCCAAGAGACATTCCAGAAGCAAGACCAGCTGGTCTGGAAGAAGCTGAGGGCAAAACCAAACAGCTTGTGAAAATGCATTCAGCTTACGAGAAATTAAACCCAAATGTTTAGACTAAAGACAGCAAATTCGGGGTAACCTGGGTACTCCCAGCAGTTGTCTGAGACACGGAAGACTGTGGACCTGACTGTGGTAAAACCTCAGGGTTTACCACTGGGGCCTGATTAAGCCCTATTTTCCATGGCTTTTCCTGTCAGCTCTATATTTAGAGCAGATCAAAACCATATCTTTTTTTTTTTAAGGTGTACAATGTGACGATTTAATATATATACACACACATTGTGAAATGATAAAAACTGTATTTACCTTAATAATAAATACTATCATGGTTTACTAGATCCCTTTCTTTATAGCATGCATATGTCAAAAAATGACATTTAGCTTAGACAAAGATTCAAGAAGCCATCTGATCTTAGGCAAACACATGGAAGCTCAACAGAAATCAGCAGCAGCTTTCAGATCTCCTGCTTTACCACATAAATCTTACAGATGTACACCAAAAACTAAACAGCACGTGACCAAACAAGACCCATGTCTCACAGTCTGACCAGTATAAAAAGTATGTTTATTATTCCATTAAAAATAAAAAATGCATGTACACAATTATACATGTGAGCATGTATGATTACACACACACACACACGTACACACACAGTCACCCATATACTGAGTTTTCACATAGCACTGGTCAAAAATGGTGCTACCAGTAAAGGGCAAAGAGAGGAGGATGTTTTCATATGGTATAAAAATAACGCAAACAATTTGTGAAGAAACAATATTTGTAAAATCCAAGAACTTAAAATATCTATCTTACCCACTATTATACCGCAGGGCCTAGATCAGCCGCTAGCACACAGCAGCACTCAAACCACTAATGGAGGAAAAAAATCACTTTAAGATACATCTTGTAGGAACTGAAAATATCTGTTATAAAATCCAGATTTTAAAATTATTACTACGGGCCAGCCCCATGGCTTAGCGGTTAAGTGCACGCGCTCTGCTGCGGTTAAGTGCACGCGCTCTGCTGCTGGTGGCCCAGGTTCGGATCCCGGGCGCGCACCCACGCACTGCTTCTCCGGCCATGCTGAGGCTGCGTCCCACATACAGCAACTAGAAGGCTGTGCAGCTATGACATACAACTATCTGCTGGGGCTTTGGGGGAAAATAAATAAATAAATAAATAAATAAATAAATAAATAAAAAATAATAATTACTATGAATTCCACTGTTCTCTACATATAGCCTTTCTCCATCCCTGCTTATGCCCAGATAATCCTTGTCAACTAAGCCAAATTTTCAGGTCAGGAAATCAGTACTAGAGCAAAAAATATTCATAAGAACACCTGGATTTTAATCCCCATTTTCTGTTACCCTAAAAGAAATTTAAAAAATTACTGGCTTCTCTCCCTACCTCCTCTTTACCTTCTGCCCTCACGTGTGCACTCTGCCTCCCCGCCCCTTTCACAGACACACACTTTTCCAAAATGCACTCGTAGGAAAACCCAGTAGACTGCACACACGACATTCACCACATAACTCCACAAAGAAAGCATTGCTTCCATTTTCTCACTTCATCCTTGTTAAGTTCTAATAAAACCTCTACTTCCCCACGGACAGACACGGATGCACGTCACCTGATTCTTGATCCACCTAAGAGTCATGCTGTGGATCCTCTCTCAGGCTGACAGGAGAAACAGGTGCCTTTAGCAAAAATAGAGTTACAACAGCACTGTCCTGGGAGGTTCTATATGGGGACTCAAAGAACGACTAACAATCTCCTTTCATTATTTCATCTCACATAAGGCTGTAAGATGCTTTAAAGATACCAAATTATTACATAACAACTGATGGCAACAACATTCATCTTCTATTTTCTAAAGTTTTAGATGCATGAGGCTATTTTTGTGATATTAAAAGAAATCCGTTGTTATAAAAGAGGCCAAATCCAGGATCAGCAGGCTCTGGGGAGCCTCCTCACTCAATCACACCACGAGCACTTCACTGCTGGGACCTGTGGGGTGTGACAAGCAGACGGAGGATTCTTACCCAGCTTCTGGCACTCCTGACTGGGCAGCAGAGCTCAGACTGTTCTTGGTCTTTCTTGTGGCGCCTCCTGTGCTGGCTCCATCTCCTCAGGCTGAGCCCAGTCGCCCAGCACCCAGGCCTGACTGGCACGTTCCTTTGGCCCTCCTTGCCCCCCCCCTCTTGCCCTGCAGCCTGCTTCTCCAGATCTTCCTTTCCCATGTTTCAAGAGAGGCCTTTCCCTGGTGAAGGCTAAGCCTTCAGCCCTGGCTCTGAGTTCTCCTAAGGCCGCTCCCCAACTGCCCTCCTGCACTTGAACCCTTTTCCTGGAGCCTGCCCTTTCTCCCCCATGATGGTCTCTTTCCACCCACTCCACATACTTCCCTTTCCAAAGTGTGCTCCACGTAGCTCCCACCCCACGGTGGCCGGGCCTGGGCACTGGTCGGGCAGCAGCCCAAGTGCCTCCACAGGGGCTGGGGAGGGGAGGGCCCCAGTCTGGGTCAGAGTGGCCCATCCAGCCATGCACCCCAGCAGGCACTCTCAAAACCAGTCAGCAGCACTTGCACAGACAGCCAATCCCAGGGCAGCAACAGTGTGATGCTGAGGCCACGCAGGAGGCAGGAAGATGGGCTTCTGGGGAAGGGCCCTGCCTGACAGAGAAGGGACTCGGGGCACTAGGCGCCTGATTCAGCAGAGAACAGCCCTGGGCTGGGGGTGGGGGCCTCATTCCTAACTAAATACAGCAGGAACCAGCCCTGCCAATTTGCAGAATCACAGGGAAGGAAAGAGTCGAGAGAAAAGCATCTCCCTATTATGTGCCCTGGCTTACAAAGAGGCCTATTGTTAGAACTCAAGTTTGGGATTTGGTTTAAACTAAAGAGACCCAGAGAGGAAAGAAACCCCTGAGTAAGATGACTAGCTTGGTCCTCAACTTACCCCGATAGGGTTTAACCAATAAACACAATTCCAGTTTAAAATTGAAGAATTACTAATATGTAAACCTATCAAACTATCTGGATTCATACTTTTAGATCTCTCTGTTTTCTTCTAAGCAGAAAGTTCACACATCCGCACAGAGAAACACAACCAACAGGATCACTGAAAGTTTTTGTCCTCTCCTAATTTTACACAATGGAAAAATATTTAAAGTCAAACCCTGACTTAAGAGGGACAGCTGAAACGAAGAGAGGGAGTCAAACCTTTGCAGTTCCTTAAGTTTAATTCACTCTAATTGGAGAGAGGTAAAGAGCAGGCGCGCACACCCCACCAGGTACCCCTCCTCCTCCAGTAGGCGCCTGACAGACGGCTGCAAGAGCCAGCTTGTTCAGGGGTGGGCAGAATGCAACAAGGACCAACACAGAGACGTGAGAACACTTCTCCCCAGTGCTGAGAGTCCTGCTGGTCCCACTCTTCAGAACAGCCGTGTGTAAATGACTCTCACTTAATAACCTGTAGCCATCTGGCTTTCAACTGTAACTCTTCTAATTCACGGTGGGGGGCGGGGGGTAGGTATTGTCTAAACAATAGAGAAAATCAGTGATCAAATGCTACTTTAGTACACAGACAAAACTAATTCAGCATCTCTCATTCACAAATAAGTAAATAATTTTTACATGAGATCACATACTCTGAAAAGAGGATATTAAAGCAAAACTGTAGGAAGGAGCTGGCTTTAATGTAGTACATTTCTCTTTGTAAAATAAACATGTACCCTGTAAGGCCACCCTACAATGGAAAAGAAGTATGTAATAAACCAAAATGTCCGCAAAGCAACAGAGAGCTATCGCACAGCAGCAAACGTGCTCAGAGGAGCGCGGGGCTCAACCGCCTGGCAGTCGGCACGGCAGCGCCGGGAAATGCTGTGCGGGGCGTTCCACTCCCACCCACATGGAAATCAAACTCAACTTCACATGACATCTAAGCCAACTGTGTTCTAACACGGCTGAGGAGACAGCCGTCACGTTACGGAGTGACGAAGAAAAACACAGCACATGTTTCAGAGCATTCTCTCCTGAGAAAGCAGCTCCTTTCAACACAAAAAGGACCTGCCTTTACTGCTGAGGGTTTAATAGTGCTCACACCCACTTCAACAGTGACAGGAATAGAAAGTCCTTTCCTTTGCACAAACAAGGAATTCATGACGGGGTTATGTTTTTTTCCATATGGAAACCAGCTTGCTATTTTCTAAAATGCATCTGCTTCAGAAACTTGGACAAAATAAGGCTATGGGTGCCAAAGTCATGTGAGCACTTGAAATAGAACGTCACAACACTGTAAAACATACTCGAATACAAAGAATAAAACGCTGAAGGAAGTCAGTCAATACAGATGCTATTTGTTAAGGATTTAGAAGTCTGTATTCTTCTCTAAACATGGAGGATTCCATAATTGCTAATTACCCAGAAATGTACAAAGAGAAAAAGATCTACCTGATATTTTTCCCTGTCAACTTAAGAGTTGAGGCAAGCCGCACTACTTTGAACCATTTTAAAGAGTCCCACAGAGGCTCTTAGAAAGAAAATGTGCATTTTCCAAACCCACTCTCCTAATCTACAAGCAGCCCAAAGAAAACAAACCCTGACTCTTCCAGAAGCCTCTTACTGCTGTCACAGGGGGCATCACTCACTCCCAGTTCCCAGAAGACCACCCACACAACTGAGGCCCTCCACCATTGCTTCCCACTAGCAGGATGCAGAAAAGGACAGCTTGTCTCGTAGATCAGAAAACGTCCCCCACGTGTCTCACCACTCACCTTCCGCAGGCAGGACCCGACACAAGGAGCCCGGCGCACATGGACATCCAAGTCCCACCACTTGCATCCCTCCAAAAGCAAAGGAGGGCACCTCCCCTCGAGGCCCAGCTGGCGCACTGAAGCCACACATGAAGGAAGTCTCTGAGAGGCTCGCAGACAGGGAGCGAGCCTGGGACTAATGCAGCCACGGACTGACAGTGGCGTGAGTTCTATTACGACCCCATTATCACTCTGGGATCTGTGCCCAAACGAAGCATGCTTCCTCCCTGATGCCATTTCCTTTCATCCTGGCTGGAGACTAACAGCAGATCAATGGAGGCAACACATATGACGTCACTTCAATTTACAGCAATGGCCCCCCTCTCTCTCAGTCTGTCTGAAATACACAGAAAGATCAATTCTTCCCAAAAATGGTTAAAAAATGCTTAAGGAGCATTCTTCTTCCAGAAAAGCATTCTCTGCTATATTTGTCTATGTTACTACGGCAAGAACTGTTTACACTGAACAAAAACAGAAGAAATGGGGGAGGGAGAAAAATTTCAAATTCTCCTGTATGCTGGAGACTTGCTGGCTCAAATTCAACACAAGCGGGGTCCAAACCAGAACTGAAGCAGCTGACCTTTGAAAGTCACAGGCTTTCCGGCAGAGGGGCACACTAGAGACAGCAGCTCTCCTTTGCCCCTTGGAATAAAAAGCTAATCCCATGGATATAAAATGTCTTTTTTACAAGATTTCCCCAAAGTCTAACAAATTCCTTTCTATTCTTCCCAGAAAACACAGCCACCACACTATACACCCCCAGGTGTCCCCCGAGTCCACAGGTGTGAGACTCTCATTAAGGGTGACAAGGAACTCTGGCTACAGGACACATGACAGAACTTTAAACCAAGTCATCTTTCAGACACTGCTCTGAACCAAAATAAAACAAAATAAGTAAAAATCTCTGTCGTACAAATTTTCATATGATGATTTTTGAAAATGGGGTAAAATTAAGATATAATTGACAAAGTTCCTCAAAACAAAACAGTTTTCCTTCCTCACAATCCAAAAAGAAACACAAAATCCTAAGAGTATTAGAACCAGGGCACAGCCGACCTTCCTACCCACACAGTGGCCAGGACCACAGCCAGCACATCAGCGTGAGTAGATGGTCTTCTTTCATCCGTCACTTTCTTAACGATAAACACCTCTGTGACAAAAATGAACTATTTTATAATATATACATAGGCAAGTGTCTGCCCAAGAGCTGTTGTCCGCTAAGATATCATGACATAATTGAAATGTTTTTAGGCTACACTAGTAACTTGTACAGAGGGAAAAAACACAATTGGTTTGAATTGCTACCAAAACCAAAGTGAAAACAAACTTACAAAAGAAAAACCATCCTTTACATGTTGAAGCAAAAACTAATACATTTTTAAAAATTGCCAAATTTAAGAATAGAAGTCTATAGTTTATATTATTTGGGGATGCAAATTTGATTTGATTTCATTTGGTGACAAATGAAAGTCACCAAATAAAATAATTAAAAGTGAAAAATAATGTTCTTCAAAATAAAGAAATCAATCAGTAGGCATATATTGGTCCAACATAATCAGTTATTTTTGATTATCAAACATCTTTACGGAGTATGTCTGTAGTAAAATTTTAGGAAGAAAATTCAAGCAGAAGCAAATATTCATATAATTCATTTCACATAGAAAAAAACGCATATTTACTGTATTTTTGGGAACCTATTCTAATAGCTACGGTTTAAAAACACTACTGCACTTTGAGCCATGATTCGGTTGTGGTGCTTCCAAAAGCAACACCACCATGACCAAACAGACACCATTATCAGCAAGCAGCATCTGATTTAATTACTGGCCTAGAGCATTCTCAGGTTTCCAGATTATAAGGGTCAAATTTTCATGTACTAACATTTCCCTAAACTTTTGTAAAAGTATTACCCAAACTATACGCAAAGCATGTTATTTAAACTACATAAAATGCAATCCTCTTGTCAATTCTTATAACCATCGGTACACTAATGGTTTATGTTATTACACATTTTCGAATATAAATCTTTGTAAACACTCAAACTGGAAATTCCCAACTATTTTACAAGAGATGACTAGGATTCATGTCTGCTTCCTCGACCCAGGAACCTGCTAGACCAATAACCAAAGCGGCCTAAAGAAGACCATTCCTGATCTGAATCTTATGCTTCTCAAGGAAATTATCATGAAGAAGAAAGGAGGAGAAACTATAAAGCCTTAGGCGACTCTGCCATGACGATAATGGCATGCTCCGCACAGGGCTTGTTTAAGGCTTTCCAAAAACTCTGCAACACTTGAAAGTACCAGAGAATACTTCTAACTTTTCTTGTATTCACAGGCTCTATTAAAAAATAGAAATCTGCTTCTTTTCATTTCCTTAAAATGAATGCTCTTACCTAAGTTAATAATATATTTATAACTGACATACTTATCTTGAATAAGAGTATACATTTCATGAACCTGAGTTTCTATGTTATAAAAATAGTAATATTTCCTAACTCAAAAGTCTAGTTGTATACTAGCTAATTTATGACCCCCCAAAGTCCAGTATATGAATATACCTTTATTGTGAAAACTGTCAGCTGATTTTGTTGGTCAAAATTGTGGCTATGACATACAACCATGCAATGGAATACTATGCAACTATTAAAAAGAATGGGATGGCACTGTTTCTGTAACATGGTAAGCTGGCAAGAAATGTTATGGGGGGAGAGAGTTAAGAATAGAATGTAGAATATGGTTGAATTTGTGTAAATAACTTTCTAAAGATATACAAAAAGAAATTAAGTAACTCTTTGTGTCAACCTTTTCTCTGAGTAACCTACATGACCTGCCTGGTCTTTTTCTTTTTCTCCTGCTTCTAGCTCAAGCTGAACTATTTTTCTTAAATCATGTTAAACATATTTCCCAATAACTTACTTAATAGAAGATCTACTTTATGAAGAAATTCAATACTGCAATCTAATCCAAGCACTGAAATGTGTAAATGATTAAAGTACATCCTCTATCGAAGTGCTGAGCTAGCAAACTGGAAACCAGTGGCTTCTATAAAGCAAGTCCAGTTAGTTACAGGCAGGTCCCCTAGCAGGAATGTTCACCAACACTCTGACCAGCGTCTTTCTAAGTCATAAGAACAATATTTTAAAACAACATAGATCTCAAAAGTTCTTATTTCAATACTTCCACATAAAGATGAATGCTAATACCATTAAATATAAGACATTAGTCCTGTGAGAGCAATGTTCAACTATTGGAAGAATTTTAAATTTGCCAAATGCTTTGCAAATATATATGAAGCACTGCATCAGTCACATGCTCAGATATTTATGTAGTCATTTACAATATAAATGAACTATCAAATATTTTTAGAGATTTTTTCCAAGGGAACAAACAGTAACTGTAATTTCATCCAAACCCAGAATTTCTTCTTATCTTTCTCTAACTTCCTGTATTACCCCCAATATATCAAAATCAGATAGCTTGTGTGGGATTATTTATTACAAATTTAACACTTTTAGTAAATAACTGTATCAACATTAGATTCATCTTTGTAACATTCCGTTGAATTTATTCTATATAGCCCTATGATCCTGATGAAAAGTAATCTATAATATGCACAAAATTAAGGCATTTATATACACAAATCAGCAATCCTTGGAAATATCCAGTCTGAAAACATAGCTTTTCCTCTAAATTACAAGCAAAAGGGGAAAAACCTAAGCTCTAACTGAAAATACGCTCTTCAGAATCTTATGGACAAAAATAGGGTCCTCTTTTCAGTTTAGACAAAGAATAACTGAGTGCAAACAAAACAAAAACTATATTTTAACTTCTATAAAAAGAACATACATTTTTAAGGCAACTCCTTAAGGACTAGAACCCCATCTTGCTCATTTCATGTGCCAGCTACTCCATGCCTGATACTCACATGTTTATCAAATTTAAATAAACGACTTAATGTCCAATACAGTTAAGGTGGAGTAACAGTAAAAAAATCAACCAACAATTCAGTGATTTAAGTAAATCTATTAAAAGAAAATTTATATAGCTACGCATGAAAATTCAGTCCAGAAATGATTCTCACTTCTAAACTAAAACAAAGCCAAAAAATACACACAAATTCATCAATTTAAAAAGTTTTATAAACATTCTGTATAATAATAGATGTGGTGGATGATTCCTATTTTAAAAGCTAATGGTAAAATGAATGAAATGCCTCTTCAACTGAAATCGACTATAATCAATGAAATGATGGCTCTGCAATATTTTTAAAAAGCTAATAAATAAGCTAGACTGTATGAAAAGGAGCTGTAACAATCCATTTTGCTCCAAGTGCACAAACTCAATAGTATCTCTAAGAGACCTGTCCCTCTGCTTCCCATAGTCTCCTTGTTAAAACTTGTTAAAGATTAAGTTTTCTCAAATTATCAAAATTAACAGCTTGAAAAGAAGTAATCCACAAAAGCATTTTAGCAATGACGATACTAACAAGAGCTGCAAAGCGAGAAAAAGACAAAAAACAGAAGGAGGGGAAACTGAGTCGACCACCCGGTTCTCAGCTTAGACTAACCCCTCAGGCATGGACACACATGCGCACTCAACATATTTTTAAGCGGGGAACATAATTTATACACAAATGTCACTCCAGGGTGCTCATTCTGGTCTAAAACACCAACATTCCATTCCTCTTAGTTCCTGTCCTTCCTTCTTCATAGGCACACGGTCAGAACAACATAAAATTCTTTTTGTTTAGATTTTATTTTCCAATATTCTTTCTATATTTTCTAGCAAATCCAAACTAAGCATAAATTTTAGCCACATGTCTACAATTTGTTGTGGTTTCTGTCATAAAGTTGACAAAGAAACATATTCTTAAATATATGTATAGCCAACCACAACTAAAGAAATTGTGGGGGTGTGAGGCAGAAGAGGCTGAGTCGCCGAACTACATGAATCATTGCTGGAAAAATAAAAAAATAAAGTTGCTTTTACTTAATAAAAATGTGTTGAGAGTACTGTAAATTTACCATCCAATGTTTCAGTTTTCTCACAGAATGATTTAACGTATATGAAGCACAGAAGTCATATTTCACTCAAATTCTGTACACTTTTGGGTTCTAGTCCAGACATTCTATATCCTAGATTAACTCTGAAAAGTTTTACGAGGAATACAGCAAAGAATTAACTTAAGGGTCACTTCTACACTTACAGAAATTCATATTACTGAAAAAAATATGGACTTAACTTCAGGAAAAAGAAAGGCAGAGAACAAGCTTCATATACTTGCAAGAAATGTTTACTTCATTTTTAACTTCTCCTTTTCTGTCCTCCACCTCAATACCAGCTCATCTGAAGGGAATGAAAGCTCTTACTGCGCCAGTATTCTGTCTGAAGGAGAAATGACTGTCTGGGTGGATGCACATCATTGAGAAGGTGAAATAAACAGGTGAATGAGAAACAGAACAATAAAACCACATGGACATAAACAATGCCAGGTTTATTTACCCCAAAATTGCAGGCTATGTACAAATGGCTGAATAATCCATAAGTTACTGTGCTTCCCATCATGATAGTAACTACTCCCAACTAGTAGACTGAAATAGTAAGTGTTGCAAAAATGTTCTTTTAGGGCCAAATGTCCACTTGACTGATATGAGAGTTCAGACATTATAACCTCAAGTCCACTGTGAGCTCCAGCTTGGACGGAGCAGCCTGACGCTGACACAGAAGCAGGAAATCTGAAATTCGGCCTTGACTGCTGCCACGGAAATATTTTCTTATGTGAATTCAAGTACTTGAAAGTCAATCAACAGAAGTGAGTCTTCAAAAAAGCAAGACAGATACTTATTAACCATGGATCTAAAATTTATGGGTCTAAAATCCTAAAATTGCTATCCATGGATCTAAAATCTTAGTAGGTCTGAGACTACCAACACCTTTCCATTGGTGTTGGCAGGAACATGATTTAAACCTAAAACATGTTTTCTAGTAGCAATCTAAAATCTCAAGCATGTCTAAGTTATTCCTAATAGACTCCTAAAGAAATTTCATAAAGATTGTAGCTAAGTTTTATTTTTAGCATGTAAGAAAAATTCAGTATTGGAATAATACATTTTTACAGCACAGAACAACTTTTGGAAATTACAGGAAATGTTAAGACATTTCTAAGTTTTCTGACTGTTCAGTCAATTTTAACGGAGAATAGTCTATGGAAAACCAAACTTTCCCCTTCCCTCAGTATCCCAGCATATCTGTATAAATTAACTTGGAATTTATCTTTAAAAAAAAAAAAAAAAGAGGTAGCAATGAAACAGTTTTCTTTATGAAAGGTTTTAGAAATTTTTCTTATATAATTAAAACTAAAAAGAAAAACTTTTTAAAATGATGTTTACTCTCCACATTTTAACAGAATTTCTGCTACTTTGCTTTTAACATATCAAAGTTACAACATACCAATTAAAATCTACACATTCTATTCCAAAGCGAAGCCTGACTTGTTTAAAACAGATTAAATTGAAAAACCAGTGATCATAGGTCCCCCCAAAATGAAAAGCAGATACACAGATTTTAAAAAGACTAAAATGCAAGCTCACAGGTTTAGAACCACTTTTCTGCTGATTTTACAATGTACGGTCTCATCTCAAAACTTCAAAACTAATAGTTACCTTTGAGACCGAAATAAAAAATGAACAGGCTGCTCCTTCCAGGGCAACCCAAACAAACCTCTCTTCAGAGTCAAAGTTGAAAATGTGGCTTCTTTTATTGTCTGTGGTTAGCTATCTGGCATTTCGTCCATGTTTCCATCTAAGAATGTTCGCTAGGAATTAAGACCAAAGACCAGAACCCCTCTAGATCAGTACACACACTCTGACAGAGAGGAAAGAGGAGCCGAGTTCTCTAGAGACTAAAGTTAACCTATAGACACTTGTGAAGAGGGCTGCACCCTGAAGCAGGAATTTTTGTTACTCTTTTCCCGCTGCGTTTGTCCTTATTAAACGAGCTTTCTTGAGCACATCAGAATGTGATTTGTTTACCTGGTCTTTTTTCCTTGAAGGCTTGGTAAATGTAACAAAAAATTACAATACGACGCCCATGCCCTTTAATGCACTCAAAGTTTAAAATGTTTACAAGTACAGAAGCGTGAAGACAAAGGCAACAGCCCGTCAGGAGCACCCTATAGTACTTTTGAAGGCAACTAGAAATCCCAATGACATCGAATGATACCAGGAGGGTAGTGGGAATGCGGACTCCACAGAACGGGCTGTTAGCTGTGAGCAAGTAAGGGCAGGATTATGAAGCAGAACGAATGACAGTGAACCAAACCTGGCTTTCTTTCCTGCTAAAGCTCACTTGGTGGAAAGACTGAGGTTAAAAGGAGGAAAATGAGAAGGGATTTGGTAGACGGAGAAGCAGCCATCCTAATTCTCCTAATGAACACCAGCTGACGGTGCCGGGCGCCCGCAGCTGTCAGACAGGCCGGGCTGCGGCGGCCGCCCTGGAAGGAGGAAAGCGGCTTACTTACTTAGGCTCCCGTGGGGCGCGGCCGGAGCCTGCAGTCCGCTCCGTCCGCCCGGGCGCCGGCTGATATCCCGCGGCCGCCGCGCCGCCCCTCCTCCAGGGCCAATCCCGGAGAGGCCCCGCCCCGCGCGGCCGGCGGCCGGGGCCCCCGCGCGGCGCCCCTGCCCGGCCACACCCGGCCCTGCCCGGCCCGCCAGTCAGCTCCCACCCAGTCATTACTCTAATTAGAAGTTTTAGTCTCAGCAGTTAAACAACGTACGAACCAGTCCCAACACAGTCTGCAATGCAAACAGCTTTGAGAACAAAGGCAATCACAGCTGTAGCAATTTTTCCTCTAATTTACAGAATGCGAAGACTTTCTCTCACTGCACGTTGTACAAAAAAAAAGGTTTAACCTCTAGTGTACATGCCATTTCACAAGGAAGTTAGCATTTCTGTGGGAAAAAACCGGACCATGCCAGCTACAACTAAAGAAAAAAAATAAAAACCACTGTTTCAAAAACATGATTTTTTTTTTATGTGAGGAAGACCAGCCCTGAGCTAACATCCGATGCCAATCCTCCTCTTTTTTGCTGAGGAAGATTGGCCCCGGGCTAACATCCGTGCCCGTCTTCCTCTGCTTTATATGGGACGCCGCCACAGCATGGCCTCACAAGTGGTGCGTCGGGGCGCGCCCGGGATCGGAACGCGGGCCTCCAGCAGCGCAGTGCGCGCACTTAACCGCTTGCGCCACCGGGACGGCCCCCAAACACATGAATATTAAACGTGTAACTTGGGTCCCTCCTGCAGAACAAATGTTCTTGGATTACCTGGAGGAAGTGTGTAAAAACGTACAGAGATGTAGGAGGGTTGTTTCCCTACAATTTATAGATTATGGGGATAAAAGGGAAACAAACTACCCAGGGCACCTTTCTAGTAAACAATCTGCATAATTCTTAAGTAGCACTGGTGGAAGTTGCTAATTATTCACAGTAATATCAGTTGAATGGCTACTTGTCCGTCCAAAGAGGAAAACACCAAATGCCAGTATTCAGTTTCCCGGGTACAAGTACAGCTTTAATGCCTAATGACTGCATCTTCACGGGGAAAAAACCAGAACATTCCAACAGCACACAAAAGGCCAGTCTTGTTTCCAATCTTAAAGCAATCCCAGTAGATAAAGGTCACCAGAACAAATTCCAACAACAAAATCAAAAACTGCAACTACTACTGACTAGAACAACTATTTCAAAGATTATGTGGAAATTCACTTATTGGGAGTAAGTGAAAGGTAGGCATTTCTTGAAGATGTACTTCACAACAAAACCAGAGAGATACTATGGCTCCAAACCAGGGGAACTCGCAGGAAGGGAAGTGATCAGGCCTGTTTTCCCTAGAAAATTATAACAGTCCATTCACAGCTCTGAGTCTTAAACTCTTCATTCTAGTTTTAAATGTACAGCGGAATTTTCAGGATGAGTAAAATTATAACCGTAAAATATGTACTTAGAAAAATAAAACAAAACACCAAAAGCAAAAAAGCCTTTTTATACTTTATTTTCTCGTATTGGTTTGAGCTTTAACGCAATCTGCATCCATTTTAGAAGAATTACTGAAACAACTTAGAAGTTTATGTGAAAGATAAAAAAGGAAAAAAAAAACATAAGCAATTAACTACTGAATGGAGTAGAAAAATAAACTACAAAAATGTTGTGCAAAATAGGTTATATGACTCATATCTTCCCCTTTCAATATTTTTTTTCAAAAACAATTTGATTTTTTCAGAATTTCAGGTTAAGCAGTTTTCAGTCCCACTCCATGGATTACTAGGATATGCTCTAAAATGTCTCCATTTTTAAATAAAGAAAATCTTAACTGCTCACATTATGGAAAACTAATTTAGTACCTTATTTTGTTACAAAATGCTATCTTTGTTTAGCAGCTAAATTTGCCTCTCTAAATATTAATATGACGAATATCTGAACACCATCTAGAGTTTCATTGTAGTAACTGAGCATTTTAAAAGTTAATTTCTTAAGTCAACTAATTTCAAGTTAAAACAAGTAAAAAGAAACAATTAAAACCAAATGCAAACACTTTCAAAGTTTAATGTGTCTACCTTACCTTTAAAACTTTAATGCCCTGAAAATAAGATGACATTCTTAAATGCTTAGACTAAAAAAACCAGATGAGTGAAAAACAAAAATATAGAAATGACTCCCAAATACTTGTTCTGCAGATGAAATAAACATGATGAGCAACTGAGAACATATTCCCCAAAAATTTATCCTTCTAAAATTCCCCACTGAGTAGAGATCTAAATTTCTAAATGGCTTTCAAGTCTTTCTTAGCTAAGTCGATCTCTTTGTGTACAAGACAGGATACTTCCCTTTAAATGTTAAGAATATTAATAAAGTTTATGTATGTTTTCAAATGTATAAGAACATTAAAATCATTCAATATAATTCTTTAAAAAGATAATTTTTCAGTTTGAAAACTCCATGATATCTACCTTCAGATAATACACAACATAAATATTTTGCAATGAAAGATAAGAATAAAAAAGTTTTACAAACTATACCAAAATGTTCTTGTAAAAGTGAGCATCTCACAGCCGAGCACCCACACTGCTCTCAACCTCATCGCTGACACCAGCTTATTTTAGCATTGACTTTTAAAAGCAAAAACCCATTGTCAATTAAGCTGTTGGTCAAATCTGCAACTTTGCTTTAAAGGTAGAGAGCAAGACAAGATAAAAACCATATACTGTCCTGAGAGTATCTCCACTCAAGACAACAGTTTTCACCAACCAACATCACAGATTTCATTTCTCAATGATTCCAATACTATTGGTTCAAGCCATTTTTATAATTACCATTTTTTCCTTTTGGAAGTCAAATCATTAGCCCTACCCCATGAAATTATTACTATTTTTTGAAAGAAACGTTTCACCCGCCTTTCTAAGCAGAGCGCCATCCTCTGCCTGCCAGCATTGCCGGGGCCACCTGCGCATCACCCTGCGCTCCCACCTCTCTTCAAAGCAGGGGCGGAGACACCTCTCCAAGGCTTTTCAAAGGCAAGTTCCGAAAGGCCGCTATCAATTCCGAAGGGCCCGCTGGGCGACGCTGCCCTAAATCGACACGTTTTGCTCCCCGCTCTCAACTATCTTCCCCTAACTTGCATGACGAGAACTACACTGACATCTGTCCCTGGAGCACATTCTCTCTGAAAGCAGAGAATGACCCAAATTAGCAGCACGAGGACAAGAGATTATGAGTGGGAAAAAACAAAATTAAAGTACCCAGCTGTTTGGGGAGCTCCGGCTGTTTGCAGACTCGTTGACGCGAGCAACGCTCTGGGTTCCGAGGCCGCGGCCCTGGGTGAGCGCGCGGGTCCCTGGACGTCAGGGACAGAGCCCTTCGCCGGAGGACCCACAGGGCATGAGAGGGATGTAGAGAATCTCATGTGTGCCCAAAAGCCTGGCTCCAAAGCCGCAGCACACCTAATACAAGGTTTTTAACCGAAGAAGTCGTGTCGGCTTGGGGCCCCCCGGGCCGCCTTCCATCCTCCATGCCCAGGACCCTGACCCGACACCAGCCGACAGGCCCGGCTCAAGTCCGCCGCTGCGCCAGTGTTCAGGGCGGCCTCGCGGTCCGAGAGTCAGTCCACACGGCGGAGGGGTCACCGGCGGGAGGGAGCCAGCGGGGGCGGGGACACCGGGGCACCGTGGGGAGGCGGTCCAGGCCTTCCTCTCGCCCCGCTGCAGCCTCCTCCCCGCACCGCACGGCGCTGCACCGCCCAGGTCTTGCCTGGTGCCGGCGATGAAACTACCCCCCTTTAAAAACTCGCGTCCTTTCCTCCTTACACAAACAGCAGGCACTGGGGGGGGGCCTTTAGCTGGCGAGTCACCGGGAACCCGGGTCTAATCCTGCCTGGCTACTCACCTAGTGACCTTGGGCACTAGCTCTGCGACATCCGCTCTCTCACTCCTCAAAACTCGACCCAACTCTCAGGGGTGTCAGGAAACACTGTTAGGGCCCTTTCAGTCTAAAGACCCACTTCGCTCCTGGGCGGGAATTTACACCGGGCCACCCTCCTCCTCCACGCTCCTTAAAGACCAACGGCACAGACAAGTAGATGGGGTGAGGAGCGCAACCGGTGACTCTACGAGAAGAACCACTCAACGTAAACCTCCATTCCCCTCCCGCCCTGATTTCCAGCGCCCCCTTTAGTGCAGGCCCCAGGGCCTCATCCGGCCTGCGCTGTTGCAAAGACCTGGACTATAAACGCAATATGCCCACCACCCCCAGGCCAGGTGAGTTTCCTTAATGCACAACTCTGATCCTCACCTTTTCTTCTCTCTGTCCTCTGACTGAAACAATGACTTGTATGCCCCAATGGTGTGTTGTTTAATATGCTTATTTCCAGTTCCAATCCTCTCCTCAACCATTCAACAAAGTTTTTCTGCAGTCAAACTGATATGAATTGCAAATACCTGTCCCTCTGGACTGGAATGTGCTCTCTCTCCTGCTAGAGATCTCTTCATCCTCCCTTCATCTTCATCTCTCTCTCCCTCTCCAAATTACTTTTCAAGGGCTCCTTTTTCAAGAATCCTTCCAGAAACAATTTTTGCTCTCTGGGTTTTCTTCTTTCATTCATTCCCATGTAGGCAGTTCTATTCAGCCACATAACAGAATGGTTAGAGTGCTGCTGTGCATAAACCTGAATTTGAGTTCCTTGTATGCCCGGAATGTCTTTTCTTTGAAACTCCCCACCCCCAGCACAGCCATTTTTGAATTAATGTAACCTGTCTTGCAGCAAGATCAAAGTTTTAATCTTCTGCCCATTAGCATCACTGATTTTTAGCAACTAAATGATGAAAATCTGTTAAAATAGGATCAACTTTAAAAGAGAAATTCAAAGTTAATATATATATATATATATTTTTTTAAAACCTTACATGATTAATTTCACAGGCAAAGAAAGCCATTACAGGTAAATGTCATATCTATTTCAGGGACACTTTTTACTAGGAAGCTGTGAACAGCTTAACCACTGCAGCTCTGCTTTATGCAAACACAGGTGGAGCTTTTCTCCCAGAGAATTCACACATCTGTGATCTCAGCTGACTTGGCCTTGGCCTTGTGGACAGGGGCATATACACTACCCACAATCTCAAAAGAGATGACTGGGGAAGGCAGACACGGAAAACTCAAGCCACTTAACACATGAGAACATGTACACAGCGGTTAAAACTATGTAAAAATTTTAAAGATGTGAGCACCAGAAAGGATGTTTACAGTGTTAAAATAGAGTATCATTTTTACTGGAGGTTTTCCAATGAAGTTGTGTTAATAAAAAAAAGTATAGCACAAAAAATTCACAGGACAAAACATGATTAATTCAATTATTAAGTCAATAAAACTATGATAATTGGATCATTCTTTTGAATACAGAAATGCCAATTTCCCCCAAACTAAAAGTATAAATTATTTGTATGTCACTTAAAATTTCTTTCTATCTAGTAGTTGACATTAGATATTACAGTAAAAGAGAAACCTCATTTAAGATAAAAATATGAATGACTTTCTATTCTGTTATAGTACATATGTGTGTGTACATCTACATATATATGTATTTTTCCTGACAGTATATTACAAACTGTAAGTTTGTTATATATATATATACACAGTTATAACAAACTGTAAGAAGCTATAAAAACCCACTTTTAATAGCACACCCTCTATTTGTCTACCAGCCAACCCTATGAACTCCCCAAATCACTACCCCTTTACATTATCAACAGTCTCTAGTGTGGTAAGCAGGATAATGGCATGTCCTAATCCCTGGAACCTGTGAATATGTTAGGTTACATGGCAAAGGGGAATTAAGATTGTTCATCAACTGACCTAGAGATAGGGCGAGTCTCTTGGACTATCCAGGTGGGTCCACTGCAATCACAAGGTCCTTATAAGTGAAGAAGGCAGGGAGGAAAGAGAGGAACTGAGAGACAGCAGCCTGAGAACTCAGCCTGACCTTGCTGGCTTTGAAGATGGAGGAAGGGGTCATAAGCCAAGGAATGCAGGGACCTCTGAAAGCTGAAAGAGGCAAGGAAACAGATTCTCCCCTACAGCCTCCAGAAGGAACAAAGGTCTGCCAACACCTTGATTTTAGCCCAGTGAGACTGGTTTTGGACGTCTGACCTTCAGATACTGTAAGATGATAAACTGGTGTTGTTTTAAGTCATTGGATTTGTGGTAATTGGTTATAGCAGTAATAGAAAACTAATACATCTGGGTTCCAAGTTCCTCTTAAAATCAACCTCATCACTGCTTAATGTTTGGTTCAACATGTGAGGAAAATAAAAACATCCTTTAAAAGCTCTCAGCTACACCTGAACTTTGATCAGTTTCCTTGAGGGGAGGAGATTTCTTCCAGATCCCTCCCCTCCCCTCCCCCCATTACCCAGCTTTATAGGGAATTTCAGGCTCAATTCTAGTGGCTGAAAAGTTTGCTGGGGTCGGTGGGGTAGGAGGAGAAAAAGGTGGATAGGGGTCTAAAAGCCCTTTTGGGTCTGGTTCCTAACTGCTTGGCTGCTTTTATAGTGCCACAGAGGCCAGGGTAGAGCATGTCAACGAAACAAAGGACAAACATGAAACAAAACGCCATAGGCAACTACGTCTTGATCAAATCTAAGAGTGATTCAAGTTAATAAGTAACATAACCCCACCACCTTTTTCATGGCTTTAATTATTACAGCCAGTAAAAAATATTCAGGCCATCCCTGTTTAGTGATGTTTTATTTACCCCTAAAGGCTAAAGTCTTCATTAAATGCATAAGAGTTGTGTCCAATTCAACACATATGGTGAGATCACAGCCCAGCTTATTGTAGTTTTTTAAAGTGTCACTCCCTCTCCCCCCAAACACACACTTAAACCTCCCAAGCACTCTGAATACACAGCACTTCAATTATGATCTGCCTCTAGCAGATTTTGCATTACTACATCATTGATTTAAAAGAATCTTATTCCAGAATAGTTTCCTTTATTTTCTATTTTTCTAGCACAAATTAATCTTTTCTTGAGGCCATTTCCTACACTGTTCAAAGGGCATGTTACTGCTGTTAATGAGGTCTTTGCCCCCATATGTTCCATTCACACATGTTAAACTTGGCTAAGTTCCTGAATGGCACAAGGCCTTTTGGTTTGAGAAGCTGAGAAAATATCTAAGGAGTAAAAGGAATGGGTAAGAGGTTGGAGGAACCCACATGTCTCCAAGATCAACACCATTACTTTCTTTCTTTCATGGTATAGAGACTTTGTCATGGAACTGCCTGGTTATGTATGATGTTTTCCAAAGTTCACACTGTTATATCTTCCAAAGGGAAACAATTAACCAGCCATATCTTTCCAGGTAAACTCTTCACTGAGGAATGAAATGCAATTCTTTACCATGTCTTACATTAGAAAAGTAATTTTTCTTCAAGCATTTCTCATTAGATCAGTGTTTTTTATATCTTTGGCTGTCATTTGGCATTACTGTCTGTGGAGGTGAAGTGGCATGAAAGGAGCTGGGATCACTCAAAATTAAGACCCTGCACCACTGCAAGAGAGGGAGGCGGAGGTGGGGGTGGTTCTGTTGTGCGTGGCCCCACCTTCATGAACAGGCAACCTGGAGGGACAGGAAGGCATGAGTCAACAGTAGATATTACGTGGAGCACCTCCTCAGAAATAAATGAAGGAGAGGAGTGGAAAGAAGACATCTCTCCATTCTCCCCTTTGTTCTTGGGGATGGTGATAGGTTCTGGGGAAGAAGTGGAAAATGCAGAGCCTGAGACAGTGAGAAGCAGCCCACGAAGAAACACATCTGGGCCCGGGCCTCGACATTTTTCCTTTAGAAAAAGGTGCTTATCATGTGGCTTTACAATGGTCTAAGGCTGGAAGCTAAACTTGGCTTTGTGTTTGTCCGTTTTATTAGCCGAATTGTACACAACGATATATAGCCCTCCTTCGTCTCTAGTTCTCGCAAAAACATTCCTGGTAGCAATATAATTCTAAAGGGGGAAAATAAAACACAGAATAAAGAGGCTGGGCACTAAATTTTACAAAAGACAGGAAAGTAATGGCTGTTTGATTTTGTATGGGCAATTGTTCCCATCAGTGTAGGCGCAGGATTGGGGAAGCAGAGCCCTTCCCTCTGGTGAAGTTGCCAGACCCTGTGCTCCTCTCTGGCCCTCTGGGACTGAGCAGAAACCACCCACGACCTCTTGCTGCTCTGTATGAGGCAGGGCTAACAAGGCCTGTGCTTTCCTCTTCTAGTTCCTTTTACATGCCCCTAATGTTCTTCTTCTTATATTCCCAGAATTAAATTAAAATAGCATCTTTAACATGCTTTAGTTCTGTGGGAAAAGGAAATGTATCAATCATGCAATAACTATTAAAATTTAACATCCTGAAAACTGTTTTTACAAACTCTGAAGAATAAAAAATGTCAGCAATCATCTCTAGTCTGCCATCACCAATCATTACTCTTGACAGTAAATAACACCAGGGGCTATTATAAAGATTTCTTAAAATTAATAACATGAAAAATGAATGAATGACTGAATAAATAAAGAAACAGGATGCCCATACCAGGGAACCATCTAGTACCCCTTCATAAGTTGTTTCTGTACGTACAGCTTGCCCTACAACTATCATTTAAGTAAAATGTTATGTTTTGCTGGTAGGATAGAACTTACTTAAAATTGTAATCCAGTTTTCAGCAAAGCTACATATAACTAGCATTAAAAATAGCGATGTAAAAATACGTGAATGTATGAACTGTTTCTATTACTAGCACAGTATAATTACCGACTTATTTGCAAAAATATCATTCTTAAACCCGCCAATGCAATTTAAGTCACTTAATTTTTATGCCATGAAAATAAAGAGTAACTTATGCTCACCTCCTCTGAATACAGAGATAAATGTAAAGATGGCAGGATGTATGCTTCCTCGTTCCAGCAGTTTAAAGCCGAGAGGCACAAAGGTTAGAACCTTGGCACCAGCTCATTCCCAGATCCCCGAAAGCTGCTGTTACTCAATGGAACAAATCCAATTTTTAAAAACTTTTCTCGTACGTCTTGTTTTTTATCCCCACAATATTGCTTTTATTTGGACCTGTCTCAACTGATCCATGTTACTCAAGATGCAGACTCCAAAAACATATAAAGTGGCCTGGCTGATTCTCTCCTAACCCTCCCTGCCATTATACTATTAAATATTTAAAGGCATTGAACATATACCAACAGGTGTTCCATTTGACTTCTGTCCATCCACCAGGTGCACAATAACCCTTCTTTCAAACCTAGAGCTGGTCTCTCCACGTGAATCTAAATACTGCCTGGTCTAACAAGATCACTTAGATTGCAAATTTACTGGCAACCTTATTAAACCTGCCTCATCTATAAACTCACCAGTTATCTTCAAGTCCAAATCTCCAATAGCAATATTAAGCCACACTGACTCTGTGACTGCTCCTATCATCTTGCTCCTGGTGGCAGGGGAAGCACGGATGAGCACCTGCTCACCCAGAAGTAACCTGGACACTATAATGAGTCCTGAGCGCTTCCCCAAGAAAAGATAACTGAGGGAGACCAATAAAGCCAATACTCAGGGAACCATCTAGTACCCCTTCATGGACTGAGCTTGCTGCTGGCAATAACAAGATCTCACAATTTCTAAGACTCCTAATGCAGGACTAATTAAAAGCACAGGAAAAGAAATCTCCCTTAAAAATAAAACCATTCCCACGAGGAGATCCATTCTCTTGCAGGGGACCTTGGAGGTAGAGTAGCCATGATTTGCTTGCATTATAGAAATACTAACCATTTTGCAACAAAAGGAGTCATTTACAACTGCTGTGTCTTCACTTCCTAGGTTTAACCAACAGAATCTAAATAGCCAGGTAGTGGCGTGGATTTGTTTGCTGTAGGTACCAAGGGTTGTAGCAAACAGGGGTTACGTCATTAGGCTTTCTATAATTTTATTTAGTTTTTTTTTTTGGGGGGGGTGTATTTCTTTACATTCAGATTTAAAATTTGTACAAGTTGCCTAGAAACCAAAGTGCAGAAGAATTCACAGCCTGATGCACGCTAAATTGTAGCTGCTGGAAATAGCATGTTTCCCCAACTACACTCTGGGCTGGGCTCATTCCTATCTACCCTGTCATTCAAGGTTGATGGTATCTAGTTTCCCAGTGAGTTTGATTTAGTTATACCATCACTTCTGGTATAACTGGAGCAAAATCAGTGTTTTTTTCACTCTACTTGAATGCACTTTACTCTTCAGGAAACTTATGTCCCTTCTCCTGTGTCAGGACAGTATGTGTAGCTTTAGACTTGGAAGGTTCAGGCCTAAATGGCAGAGAACTTGCTTTGCATGGAGCACAGATGGAAAGATAGATGGATGAAGAGAAGGTTTTTCACACTAAAAGCATTTCCCACACTGAGCAACTTTCATCTGAAGAGCTCCATGTATTTTGTATATGTCTGAGGTGCCAACATTCCCCACCATGTCATCACATTCCTGGTCACATTTTGTAAATGGGGGCTGAGGCAAAAAACTGGTCAGGATCACCGTACATCAGAAAGCAAAGCCAGATAAACCCTTAGGAATTTATTAGCTTGTTCTCCCAGGTAATGGGCCACACTATTTAGATAAATCACTTATAATGTTGCCGTAGTTCTCAGGACTAAGCACTTCCCTTCTCCAAGCGTGTCTGAAGGCTTGCAGAGAGTAGCTGAAGAGGAATGAACAGTGCTTGCAGGCTTTCCTTCTTAGTTTAGCAAACTGGACCGTTATTACTCCTAAAATGCTCTTGTCCCTCAGCAATCTCCTGGAGAAACCGCCCAGAAGGAAGGCTGTGCTTGACTGACTCCACAAAATTAGGGGTGGAAGAGAAACGTGAATATGCCAGGGGAAAAATGCAAGTTAAACTTCTTGGAAAACACCTGAATTCATCGAGCTTTGGTGCCCAAGACACTGCTTTTTACACCATAATCTCAAACAATAAAACCCTGCACACTCTTTATAACCGAATGTGGCAATACTTTGACAACGACTTTTGGGTGCCAAAGACAAAAATATTTTTCATGGTTATCTGTACAGCCTATCATTTTCTATCAATGAACTCTAATCAGCTTTCTGGTTAAAATAAAGGATGACTTCGGAAAGAATTTTTAAGATAAAATGGTTAGAAGTGGATAAAGGAAAATCCCCTTCTTTTTTTAAAGTCACAATAAAGGCTAAAAGGTGGACAAAAAAATGTTATTCCTGAAACTTCATAAAATAGTTACTCATAACCAAACTACCAACAATGCTGATGTCTTTTTAGTAAAAAACTTCTAATGCCTCTATGGGTTCTCTAGTTTTCATGCCCACTCTTAGGGCGTGATGTTCAAACAAAACAGCAGCATACCTGCTTCGAATGAACAGTTTAATAGATGTTACCACTTTCTGCAGTTGACACACTCAGAATGTGCCAAATCGCAGGGAGCATCTGATCCCCTAACAGATGAATAGGCACGAGATGACATTCGGGGCACTGAATGCTAAGGCAAGCTTTGTGGCCAGGCTGGAAGAACAAGATCATAAGGCTTCAAAACCCACAGCCCCCCGGCTGACTCAAAACCCACTATCTCGAGGTCAGACGTGGAGCTCACCTCGACAGCTTTCCTCCGTCTCTCAGTTAGCCCATGCCTGGTGACATTTGGAACAAACTACAATGTTCTCCCCATGTTAAAAAAAAAAAAAAAAAAAAAACTCCCCACCACTCTGACATCTGCTGAAAGGAATGTAATGCCACAGTTTTGTTTTTTAAGAGCAAGTAAATACACATTTTATTTTATGGCCAATATTTATTTATGATAATTAGGGAGTAAAGAAAGCTTTTTACAAAATGATTAAACACCTTTATAAGGGATAACAAGACCTTCCCCCACCCTCCATTATGATTCCTGTCATTTTAAAGGTTGCCACTCTTAGTAATTTATTTAAAATTTAGGATTTTTTTTTCCATAGGTGAAGATTAAAAGCAAGTAGGACCTCCCAGATAAACTCCATCTTTATGAATTACAACTTCAAAAAAGAACATCGAAAGATTTTATTTTCATACTTTCAAATAACTAAATTCTTTTTAAAAAGTGTCCTTCTGAGAAATCAGTGGTAAAATCTTGAAAAAGCAAACAAGGTCACTGGAAGATTCCAACTGCCTTCAAGCGTAGGCTTAGAGAAACTGTGTTCACACGGGATCATATGTACATCCTCATGAAGGACTCCTTAAACATGGCAGAAATTCTTAAAGACATCTCGATCACTAGATAGTAAAAATCCGGGAGATGTACATCACAAATATGTGTGTAATACTTTGTATTCAAGAAAACTGAATGTGAGCAATGTTCCTGGAGCCTCTCCCTGGGGTCTGCAGTCACTACTCTCACGCCCACTTTCTGCTGAAACAGCGGAA
This sequence comes from Diceros bicornis minor, assembly GCF_020826845.1. NCBI lineage: Eukaryota > Metazoa > Chordata > Mammalia > Perissodactyla > Rhinocerotidae > Diceros > Diceros bicornis. The sequence continues at coordinate 5,313,800 of NC_080761.1, forward strand.
AGCACACGGTAGGAGGTGAGTCTGGGAGAATGAACCGGAGGCGGTACCTGCTTTTACTGACAGAAGAGCTACGCCGCACAGCAATTTCTTTAAAACATATTATCTGAATCTAGTGTCAAAGGGATTCATTTAAAAAACAGCAAGTCACCAATACAAAGGAAGAGATTTACTACTGCTTAGATCTTCAAGATGTTCCTGCTGGTCCTCCACTTGAGTCCAAGCGTTAGCTCTGGTTACTGACTGCTCCTACAGGATGCAGAATAGCAGCAGATTTTTCAAATATGCCAACAATTAAGGTCAAGTTTCAGGAGAAAACTGGTATGTGATTATCGTTAAAAATGTTCTTCTTCCAAATTATTAAATGAAATGCTATGTGTATAGGATGTCTTCCCACTTCTCTCTCAGGTTCATAACAAACCAGAATCATATCAATCAAATCAATCCAGAGAGAATCACAGCAAGGCCTGCTTACCAAGCTCCTCTTTCTGGAGGTCCATATTACACCAATGAAACAGTATCTGCTTTATTTCAGTGTCGCTTGTGTCAAATCAAAAACTGTCAGTCAATCGCATTGAAGGTTTTTGCGGATTGTTCCAACCTTTCTACAATAAAAACAAGAGGATATTTACATCTTCTAAAAAGTGCCGTTAGCCCACATAACAACTGATGAGCCAAAGGAGGCCTCACAGGCCACAGTGTGTGGTTTAAGGGGAAAATTATTAATAGCCAAGTGGACTTTCAGGACTAGCTTATCTTTACTTTCAAACTGTTTCAACCTCACCTCTCATGCCATTTCTGCCCCATTTATAATTCTCTAATTATAAGGAGCATAGGCGCAAATTCTCTCATCTCTATGCTCTGTGTCAGAGAGCTCAATTTGCATTTATCAGTTTCGTCCTTTGGTATCCTGATGCTATTCTATCAAATTGAGGTATATTGCAAGGAAGGACAAAATGGGGAAAAAAATAAGTGTTTTAGTGGGTATCTGGATCTATTTTCCCTTGTCAAGGATCCCCCTTATGAAGACACCTGTCCAAGTTATTATCCAAAAGTATAATAAGAATCAAGTTGAAATAATCACTGCTTACATCCTGGCTTTGAGCAAGAATTAAGAATATGATGAAGTTTCAAATATACCTGAAAATTCTCTTGCTTTCAAATATGTACCCTGAGAACAAAGCAACAGGAATGTCAGGACTCAGAACCAAACTTCTACAAGTTTCAAGACAAACTACTTTTTGAGTAGAAGATAAAGCAGGGACATGTCCTCAATAAATCATTTAGAAAGCAATTCTCTCATTTTCGATGGCTTCAGTGCACTAACACAGCTGATAGCAAAAACGGACAGAGAACAACAAACAAAATTTTAAAATCCCCATTTGGTTAAGCAAATAATGGGATATGATATTATAAATTTCTGTTTATAGTATACCAAATTTAATTGCTCACACATAAATTTTGGGCATTTAACTTCTGGCTATACAATATGAATTTTACTATTTCTGTATGTAAAATCATTATGTATTTCATATTCTATTCCCATTTCTGAAATGTCCCAAAACAAATACAAAAAACAGAATTGTGATTTGCTGAATCTTGCCAAAGACTCAATGCAAAGCTCATATTTCTAAATGTCAAAAATTTCCCACGTCATCATTTTGGTGAAAAGCATATTAAGTAGGTTAAATTTAAATAAATAGGGGGCCGCGCGGCTTAGCGGTTAAGTGCGCGCGCTCCGATGCTGGCGGCCCGGGTTCAGATCCCGGGCATGCACCGACGCACCGCTTCTCCGGCCACACTGAGGCCGCGTCCCACATACGGCAGCTAGAAGGATGTGCAGCTATGACATACAACTATCTACTGGGGCTTTGAGGGGAAAAATAAATAAATAAAATTATTTAAAAAATAATAATAATAAATAAATAAATAAAATAGGGAGCTGGACCAGTGGCATAGTGGTTAAGTTCATGCCCTCCGCTTTGGCGGCCAGGGGTTCACAGGTTTGGATACCAGGTGCAGACCTACACACCACTCATCAAGCCATGCTGTGGAGGTGTCCCACATACAAAATAGAGGAAGACTGGCATGGACGTTAGCTCAGGGCCAATCTTCCTCACACACACAAAAAAGATTTAAATAAATAATTAACCTAATATTTCATTTCAAGAAGAGGGAAATTTTGAGTTATGGAATTGTACCTTCAGTAAATCTCTTAACATGAACAATCACTGACTGATGGAGAGAGGACCACATACACTTAAGCCCATCAATTCTTCTGGTTTATCACAGCACCGATGGAAGAAAGGCAAGCTAAGGGAACATGACAGAGTGGAAGGAGAGGGAAACTGGACAAGGAGATTCTGTGGGAGGGAAGGAGCCCCCCTGTGGAGTATTGTAGGGTAAGACATGAGAATGGAGAGACATGCTGGGCACTTGGAGGGCACAAGCCACCTGAACTGACAGGTAGGGGAGAGACTAGCACCAGAAAGAGGAACAAAGGCATCAAAAGAAGGAAGAAGGGGTGAAATGAGGACACATTAAGCTGGCACCTCAACTGTGCCAACCTCTGGCCTCCATGACCCAGCGGTAAAGAACTGACACAGAGGTTAAGAGCACACGGCAGCGGGGCTATTCTTAGCTATCTGTGTTGGCTGAAGTTGCCGGCACCTTCCCCCAAACCACATCAGATGTGCTTCCAACTGCGCTGTTTCAAGTTGAAATCTCCTTGGGAGTAACGGGAATATCCTAAAAACAGCCATTCTAAAATGAATGCTAGTGTTCTGGCACTTGGCACAATATTAGGAAAACCCTTATCCCCATTACACATACACATGCACACACATCCCTAGTCAGTCAAGACCCCTGGGAATCTCTCAGGACAGCACATCCTATAAAATCAGCGACAAGGCTACACTGTCATAGAATAAAGGCACAGAAGTGGGCACAACTACAGATCATGCTGCCCTGACTTGACCCAGTTGTGTATTAACCGATTTGTTTCAGTGAACGTGTATTTATTCCTAAATAACACCTATTATTTACTGGTTATAAATAACTAGCCTCTGGTACTACTGAAATGTGCCCAAATGATGTCTTGGGCCTCAAAACAACCTACAGAGCAGAGAGTCCGCTGGGAGAACATCAGCTCTTCTGACTAGTCCTATTGGACACCCAAGGTGAGGACAAGCATCACTGTCTTTCGCTGGCTCCTCAAAGGACAGGGGAAAACATCTCCCGAATTCACCCTCCGGCTTCTGTGTCACAGAAACACCTTTGAATGATAGAACTTACTTAACTGAGAACATACCTGAGAGGCACGTTTTAAAGACAGCGCTGCAGGACTTGCCCTATTTCCCTGGAGGCGGAAGCCCACGCTGGTCCTGAAGGGACAGGCCTTCTGATTGGCTGCGCAAGGCCTGACAAACTGGCAGGCCCAGAATGGCTCCCCTGGCCCCAGTACCCCAGAAGGGCTAGGAGGTGTACCTATAGCTCCGGAAGGGGTGACCCGAAAAGGTAGGCACAGTATCAGCAGTTGGCCTCGGATAGTCAGAGCTAGTGGGGTTTTCTGGGACACACAACGGAGAGACAAAGAGTGTTTCCAGGACCACTCCGAGTCATGCTGGAGGGTTTCTGGGCCACCTAGCATTAGTTTGATATCCTGAGACATGTGCCTTCTGATCAGGCCCCTTTCCATGTTCTGGTTAATACAACAGAATGAGAGAAACCACAAAGTACAAAAAGCTACAGGGGACTGAGCAACTTACTCATGCCCCTTGTAAGCACTGGGAAACAACATCTTTAGCAGAAACACATGTAATCAAAAGCAGGGGTAGGGGCTGTGGAATATCAAAGCCCCTCCACTGTGGCACACGGTCCACAAACAGGATAATCCTCCAGACAGCTGGGACCACATGAAAGATGGGGATGCAGATAGTGTTCACGTGTCTGAATTGAGACACTTTTCCAAAAGTGAACCTTAAATGACATGATCTACCAGTGGATCTCCCTCCCATCTCAGCATCTCCAATAATGTTCTCCCACCCTCCAGGAGTTCGGCTGGAAGAGGCTCTAAGGTGCACGGGTGACCTTTAGCAACTGTTCAGTTCCTCATGGGAGTGAAACCCAACAGCCCCTTTCGTCTTGAACGAGCCTGCAGCTCCAACCTCATGCTCCACTAACCGGCCATTGTCAGGGCACTGGCACAGAGCTGTGCTCCTGGCCTCTGATGGATGGTGAGGTCTCAATCAGGTATCAGTTTCTACAAAAAATTGCTCTGAGGGACTTATTTCCTTCTCACATTAAAATGAAGACCTATATGACATCATGTTCTGGAAACATGTGCAGCACACCCAACCAGAATATATTCCGCTATTGGATGTCTGTCAGAGAACGGAGCCTACTTAAGTTTCATGACACTCTTTTCAAACTAAAAGAGCAGATGCAGGAAGAGCAAAAGCAGAGAGATGCACTAACTCCATTTCATTCACGTAAAACAGGTATTAATTGCCAAAGTAGTTAACGCTCTTCACCCACACCAATTTATATTTGATGTGCACTTTCTATGGTAACACTATAGGGCCTGCGGGGGGTGTGTGCCTGCACACGTCAGGGGTGAATTGGACAGTACAAGCACCAAACTTCCTATTAGCCTGGGACCAGCCTTGCTGGTAGGGGTTTTCACCAACATACAGAGAAAGATGGGCAGAAAACCCAGCCAGGCTGGACGATAAAACAAAAATATCAAAGAAGAGGCAAAACTGAGAGTTATAACCCCTTTCAAGAATTGATTATGCTACTCTGAAGTTAAGACTATTTGCATTTTAATAAAAGCCAGAAAACAGGAGACGGTTGCGTAACTGTATATTCCTTAGAAATAAGCTGAGAGTATCAATTTCAGCATAACTCTTCAAGTAGAACAGAAATACTCCCACCAATAGTGGCCAAACAGAAGCTCATCTTCCATAATTTCCATATTGTGACTACAAGCTCAATACACAAGTAACAAGGCGAGCTGGTAGCATACCCTCAGATCTTGAAATGCTGTCAGTTTGATTCACGTTGAGAGAGGAAGAGGAAACACAGCACAGTTGCTGCCACTTTTTATATCAACAGTCACACACACAAAGCCAAAGGTAAAAGAAGTCATCCACAAGCCCTCGTTACCCAATCCTATGATCCATTCACAAGATCATGAGATCAGAGGGCAGTCTGCACTGACAAAAGTTTACTCCAGTACCCAAGAGACTGTTTTCAAACGGATTCTGTAAGGTATACAAGTCCCCAGGAAAGCCAGGACTCCAGCTGCAGTCAAATGCTGAATTCCAGTATTCCTTGTCAATGGCTACTTTTTATAAAAGGTACAGATCTTTCCAAAAAGGCAGATTTCAAAATCACTGAATTCAATTAATTCAAAAAAATTAAAAGTAGCCTGAAGGAACCACCTTTGAAGTCACAAACATAAAACACACTCCCATTCTTTTTCAATAATTACTTTCACTAAAAGACTTAAAGGACAAACACCAAAATGAGGAAGTAGCTCTCTGGATGACTGGATTACTGGTAGTTTTCAATTTTCTTCTTTATACCTTCCTGTGTTTTCTAAATTTTCTCTAATAATATTGCTTTTATAATGAGAAAACAATGTTAATTTTCTTGGCTCAAGTTGGTTTTTTGAAACTAGAAGGGGGCTTAAATATGCTGAACTGAAATAAAGACACAAGAAAGGTGCTACAGCAGAAAACAAAGAGGAGTTACTCTGTGCAGAAAGTGGGAACACAGCACAGCTGCACAGTCCACTCAGCACTCCATCTAGATTTCAACAACCGGAACAACAGAAACCGGAACCCCCAGGGAGCCCCCCCCCCCCCCCCCCCGATCAGCCCTGTTGGGCCTACCAAGAGACTCTCAAAGGCAAATGCCAAGATTCAGTGGAAACTCAAGTTTTTATATTAACAGTGGACTTGGTTATTACAAATGAAATCAAATTAAAATGAATTTCAACCTCCTGTCCCTGAGTAAACCTTTCTCAGGAGCTTCCACGACATGGCTGAACTAACATTCTCCCTCCTCACTGTCTCCCTGAGAAGCTGCTGGCAAAGGTGCTTATAAACATTGAAATGTCCAAAATATCAGTAACAAATGGAACAAGGAGGAGAACAATGATTATTCATAAATCTACCAACTTTAATCGATGCTGAAATTGTTAGGAGCCAATAAAACACGTCTCTCAAACCCAGGGGTGAAAGAGTGATTGGCACAGCACCAAGCGGCTTGGAGTGATGAATGGATGGCAGGTACCTGAGAGCCCAGGAGGGCACCGAGGGAGCAGGAGGGGGAAATGCAGCATGTGGGGAGAAGGGCTCCAAAGAACTGCGCTGCTGAGAAAACAAAGACTTGGAAAGGTGCTGCTCCAGTGTGTAACAGGGGCACAGTTCCTCATCAAGAACACACGCAGACAAAAGGACAAAGGCCAGGAAAGTTGAGATCAGTCAAATGATTTAACGTCTGCGTCTATGCTACATCCCTGAAGAACTCAGTATTGTCATCACAAGGCCCAACAGACAGCTTGATCCTTCACTCTCATCTCTGCCCTATACCTCTCAACCACAGCTCTGCTCAGAAACATGGGGCTGGTCTCTCGACACCTCAGCTTCCTCACTGAGAGGGTGCGTGGTGACAGGGAGGATTCTGTGTTGGTAAAGGCAGCAAGTATACAAGGCTGAATCCTAGGCAATACTACAGAGGTCATGAGAGAACCAATTTACAGAAACTGAGCACAGCTCAACAACAGGCATCACCACGCCCCCACAATTACCTGGAAGCTCTGCTCCACCTGCCTCCCCTGAGAGCTGCCTCCCATCACCTCTGCCACTCCTCTCTAGACACATGGATTTAATATAACCAAAAGCCTGTCATAACCTGGAGCTAATGGCTCTCACAGTATCAGAAATGATGCCTCACTTTTAAAACTACCTGGAAATCAAATTCTTAGATACCCTAATACACATAATACATATAATGGGAGGGGGGACCTTAACAAAATGCCCCATCTGTAAGATAAAGGACAATTAAAAGGAAAGTGGGTCAGAATGCATTAATATGGATTTCAGTATTTACAAGCCTGAATATCCTATAAGACATAATGAAGCAATGAGAGGCCTGGAGAATCCCCATAAACACACAGCTATTAACAAACGGAAGCAGGTGTGCTGTGTAGTTACTCAGACCCAAAAGCATTCCTACTGATGATAAGATTTTCTGAAATGGCAAACAACTCATGGGAAAATTCAACAAAATACAATCTTCCCAGATTTACCTGGCAGTTGCATTCCTAGAAAATTCAATAAATATTAAAACCATGCATATAAAAGAGTTAGGTTCTAAGCTCAAATATTAGACACAGGTTTTTCACCTGTATACCTCTCCAACAGGCACCTGAAGACTGTGCGGGAGGCAGCATAATTCCTTGCCATGCTGGAAAGTGCTGCGCGTTGCAGGCATAACGTTCCTGGACTCAGCCCACTAAAGGCCAGGAGCACCCCCAATCACTGTGACACCCACATGACCCCCATGGGGGTGATTCTGCCCATGAGAACCTCTCTTTTATACCAAACTTCCCCCACATGACAAAGTGCCTATGGAGGCTAGAATAATTCATGCAAATTATATTCAGTTGAGCTTGTCTCTTCAGCTACCAGATCATAAGAAGATCACCTCTGCCATTACTTCCCTCTCTCGGACTTCTGTCACTTGGCACTGGGGTGCCTCTTATCCTTTCTTCCTGGTAGGTCAAGTACCCTCCTGAAGAATGTTGTCTTTACCTTGTCACTGCTAAAACCAACTTTGGACAAGCACAGATTCACAAGACAAATGGGCCTGCAACATGTGTTCTGAGACTCAGGCTTCTGCTCACACCCAGAGTTGGTCACGAGCCTTCCCCATGATAAAAAACCACAATACTCAGTTGTGACTAAGGATGTGGCTTATTTAGAAAAATAAGTTTATTTGATAAACTCACTGCCAAACTAGAACATACCTGCAAATTCTAGAATAAACAAAAATAACCAGCAACTTTCGTCATTTGGTCTTGAGAGTGCACGGTAGTCCCTGCCATGTCAAATGATGTGATAAGTTCTTCCTGTACAACTTTTGTGAGACTTTTGGAACTGGCCCAGATTCATACAAATATTCTTAGCTGCATTTTTAATAAAGAACCCTGAAAAGCTACCTAATTCTATAAATTAGAAACTTGACCGTTTAATTATTTAAAGCACCATAAAACATAGTTCTATAGATACACGTGTCTACTCTACATTAAAACAATGTGTATAATCAGAAATATAAACCTATAACCTTTGGTTTGAATAACAGAAACTAAAAAAAAGTACAAAAAAATCCCTTCTCAAAGTAAACCAATTTAATCTTTAGACAATTAACATCACATACATACATACACACACATCCTCCATACTTTATATCAAGTCTACAAAAAAAACCATAATTAAATGGAATGTTGTCAAACTATTGCAAGCATGACTAGTGGTAAAAGCTAGAGATTAGACAGGATAGAGTACCAAGGACTACAATTTTATTTAATATGCATTAACAATGCTTGAAAAGTTATAAAAAACTTAAAATAGTTCCTAGTTTTCTTTGTGCATAAGAATATCAAATAAGAGTCAAAGGTTAAGGTTACTGCTTAAATACAGCCTGTGGTAAGGATGTGGAGAAACTGAAACCCTCATACACCACTGGTGGGAATGTAACACAGGGTAGCCATTTTGGAAAACAATTTGGCAGTTTCTTAAAAAGTCAAACATAAATTTACTATATGACTCCTGGTTATCTGCCCAAGAGAACTGAAAACACATATCCACACAAAAACTTGTGTGGGTCTTTATAACAGCATTATTCATGATAGCCCCAAACTGGAAGCAACCCAAATGTCCATCAAGTGGTGAACAGACAGACAAAATGTGGTGTATCCATACAATGGAATACTATTTAGGAATAAAAAGGAACAAACTACTGATACATGCTACAACACGGATGAACGTCAGAAACATGCTAAGTGAAAGAAGGCGAATGTGTAAGACCACATTGTATACGATTCCATTGATATGAAATGTCCAGAACAGGCAAATCTACAGAAACAGAAAGTAGATTATTGGTTGCCTAGGGCTGGGGAGTGGGGGGAAATGAGGAGTGACTGCTAATGGGCACCAGGGATCTTTCTGGGATGATGGAAATGTTCTAAAACTGTATTCTGGTGATGACAGCACAACTTGGCAAATTTACTAAAAACCAGTGAATAGTACACTGAATTTCACTGTATGTACATTATGCCTTACACAAGTTGTTAAAAATCCATATATACACATGCACAGAACCTACCCTTGAAGCCCTGGGTAGCTACCAAGTGTTAAATCTGTGTTTTGGTTGTCCCTGTTATTTTCTTGACTCCACCGTGGAAAAGATGACATCAGGCCATTAACATTATAAGAATACAGAATTTTGCTATTCAATTTCCTCTTAAGATAATAAAGGAGCATGGGGGAGGGAGTCACACAGGGGGAGCAAATAAATCTGCTTTTTCCTAATTACGGAGTTCATACTGGGTCGTGACCCTATTAGCCGGTAACCACAAGCAGCTTACTTATTACTGCGTGCTGCCGGCGGGGGAGTGCTGGGGCCTGGGAACGCAGGGAGTCCACTGCCCTGTGAACACAGGACCTTTGTAGTGGGCAAACCCAGGCCAGGCACTAGGCTAAGCATGATAATGGACACTCTGAACAATGAGGAAACTGAGAACTAGGGAAATTCTTATGTTTAGTTCATGTAATAAAATCTAATACAAGCCACTTACCTCCCAAACCTCAAAGTTAGGTTTTATTTGTTAAAATCAGTATCAACTTAATAATTTTGCATAATGAAACACCTCAATTGGGTGAACAGGCATACTGTGTACAATATCCTAAGGCAACCCACCTTGCCTTCCCCTCACATCTCCTAATGAGTCAACTTTTGCCAATGTTCTAGCTCTGCTTTGCAGACTCATGACAGACCCCTTCTTGGCAGGACAAGGGACTGGATGGCATCTGACACTGCTGCTGTGGATGAGGAATGGACTCTGGAGCCGTGTCTGAGCACTGTGGGCTGACGGTACTCATTGACAGAAGGCTGCAAGAAGCAGGGTGACAAGCATACAGAATGGCCCTGCTCAGAGACAGGTCACGGAAGAAATAAGAGCAAGGACAAGCTAGTCAGAATCTCTGGAGTTTTCTGACCATCCATAGCCAGGACACCAAGACCGACCCTGCCACCTACTCACAGGAAGTCCCAGCCAGAAGCCATGGCGCATGTGCCACGTCCACAAGACAAGCATCTTAGGACCAACTTATACGCCCCTGTACAAGTCTCTGAATAGGAAAAAAATAATAATAGCAACTACACAAGTGATAAGCCGGCCAATCTGACAGAAACAGTATGGAATTATTTTAGTTGAAGTTGATAGGACAAAAATCCATCTTATGAAAAGTGAAATACTGTGGAAAAGAGTAGAACAGGCAGGAAAACAGAAATGCTATATTTATCCCCTTCTCTCCCACCACCCTTGAGTATCTCCTCTTTTTTGAGAAGAAAGCAATCAAACTGTTCTCCCTACCAACATTCTCCCTCTGCTCACAGACACACTGGCAGACAAACTGGCCAAAAGGCCCTACTGGTGTGATGGGCCACACGCCCGGCCTGGAGTACACACCCTCTTGGGCAGTGAGTCCTCGTTCAGAGGTCACACAAACACATGTCTGCAAACAGCTGTGGCTTCGGCTGAGTGGCACTTCCCTGGCCTATGAAATCCTTTCAGTTGCTCTCACCGCTCATGGAAAGGTAGAGCACTGCCTGGGAGAAAATGAGGAGAATGTTCCAGAGACCTCCTCAGGGCCCACACTGCCCCTTACTGCGCATGAGCCTGCAGCTGAACTGCTGCTCTCTGTCAACAGAGCTAAGAATATTCCAAGAATGCCAAGGGCGAATAAAAATGACCAGCAGTGTTTTCTCGTGATTCATTCCCCTCATTCCCATCCCATTTCCTCTCTTATTCCTTAATTCCTATTTAAAATAAACTTCACAGGGGAAAAGCAGGGATCAGGTAAGTACAAGTGGCAACCTATAATCTGATGGAGCTAGCTGGCTGATATAACATTTGACATGAAAATTATCCTACCTCTTTCCCATAAAAAATTCAAGCACGTTCATAATTTAGAAGGCATGTGGAGGGGCCAGACCCGCGGTGTAGCGGTTAAGTGCGCGTGCTCCGCTGCTGGCGGTCCAGGTTCGGATCCCGGGCACGCACCCACGCACCGCTTGTCAGGCCATGCTGTGGCAGCGTACCATATAAAGTGGAGGAAGATGGGCATAGATGTTAGCCCAGGGCCAGTCTTCCTCAGCAAACAGAGGAAGATTGGCATGGATGTTAACTCAGGGCTGATCTTCCTCACCAAAAAGCAAAAAAACAAAAAAAGAAGGCACGTGGAGTTTCAATCCTTAGCAATTAGGAAGCCAAAGTCAGTCCAGTGGGTTTTGTCCAATGACCCTTTTAACTACTTGAAAATGAGGGCTGATTATCAAACGTTATGGCTTATCTATAAAAACTTCTTTCTAAAAAATATTGATCCTTGATTTACATAAGCAAAGACATTCTGAGAAGCCTTTTTAAATCATGCATAACACATTACTCATAGTTGAGACAAACACTGGGCCCATTTCTTCAGGTCTAAGTGGGTTTCCATTAGTAAGTCAGCACCTCAGGAAACTTACTAACTACTCTGAGCCAGTTGTAAATAAGAATAGTTACTGTAAACTCAGACCTCGATAGTTGCTGGGGGTGGGGGAAATATCTCAACACTTGTTTTTGAAAGCTTCTTGGAATTCTAAGCGCTCAGGACATCAGCAGGCACTGTACTTCCAGACAGCCAGACCTTTTGCGAACTGAGATCACTTCAGAACCCAAATCAATAAAACAGCTTTGACCACTTCAACTAAAACTCGCTTTGGGGCAGCCTAGTGGAAACTTCCAACAGAACCTGAGGCACTATTTGCCTGGGGCAGAGTGGCCCCACATAGCAGATTCCTGGGTCAGCTTGGGAGACAGATGCACGTCTAGGTGTGGCTAGGACCTGTTGGAGAAGTAACGGGCTGCCTCCTTGGTCTCAATGCCGGGGACACTTCAGCTGGCCCATTGACACTAGGCTGATGTTCCAAACTTGCATCTTTATGGCCATTCTTCCTAGGGCTACATTTCTTGGTCTATCCCACTGGTTCTCAAAGCTCCTTATGTTCTCATAATATACCACAGACAACACATGACTTTAAACGCTGATAATGGTATGGGAAAAGCCCATCACCAGTAACATTAGTAACTGTTGTTGGTAAGCAATGCCCCAGTGGCAGCTCTTCGCTCAATGCTTTACAGTAACTATTTTACAGACGAAGAAACTGAGGCTGACGCAGGCTAGTTTGTCCAAAGTGAAAAAGCCAGTCAGGGTGAAGACAGGATTTCAATCCATCTGTCTGAATATGGATTCCATGTCATAAAGGACTATAGAGGGAGAGAAATGCACTTCACGATTTCAATTTAATTCTAAGAGCACAGATGACCCGCAGGCATCAGCTGCAGCCCACCTCCAAAGTTCTGTGGAGGGAGAAGTTAATGGGAACCACACATGTTCTGGGGAAGGAAGAAAAAAGAGTCCATCCACAACAGATTAACATTTCTCTTGCTTAAAAAACTAGAATTGGAAAACTGCTTGGGAAGTAAATGTTCTTGACAAATGAACTTTTTCCACTGAGCTCTTGTTAAACCAGCTACTTTATTTTGATTTTGAATTACTTCTGATATTAAGATTTACTATAACGAACTGTCTTAAAAAAAATAAGGGAGTATTTCCAAATATGCTAGTAATAGTTTTTCACAGGAAAAAGTGCCACCAAGAATAGCACAGAGATACGTTACTATTCTTTTTTTTTTTTGAGGAAGATTGGCCCTGAGCTAACATCTGTTGCCAATCTTACTCTTTTTCTTTTTTATTTTCCTCCCCAAAGCCACAGTACACAGTTGTATATCCTAGTTGTAGGTCCTTCTAGTTCTTCTATGTGGGATGCCACCTCAGCATAGCTTGATGAGCGCTGAGTAGGTCCCCCAAGGATCCGAACCAGCGAACCCCAGGTTGGAAGTGGAACGTGTGAACTTAACGGCCACGCCCCTGGGCTGGCCCCTTCATTATTCTTAATCCTCATGTAAATGATGTGCCTCACCCTTCAGATTATTGGAAGATCATTTTGAAGACAAGTAATGAGAATACTGACGGTCACGTATATTTATAATATGTCCCCCTCTCTTCTTCGTAACAGTGCATGATCGCAAACAGGTTTGATACAAAAAATTGAAAACTGAGAAATTACAAAAACGTTCAAAATCGACAACAACCACTTATAATTATTTTACTCTTCTCTCCTCCTCCAGTTTAAGAATTTGAACACAAGAGTGATGAGTCCTGTAGCAACAAGTTAGATTTCCTCTCTTCTATTATCTTGAACTCCATCAGGATTACAGCAGTTCCCAAAAAAGTGAATGTGAAGTTAAGCAAAACTAAACAAAAAACATCTCTTTGCCTTCCGTTCTGGAGCCTGGTTTGCCCACCCTCACTGTCTCCACTGAGCCTCTCCCTAGGATGGCTCATGATGACGACGACAACTTGGCATTATGCACAGGGTAGGGCTCTGGGATCGTGAGTCAGAGGCGGGGGCAAACAGCGCCAGCTCTGGAAATAGTGCCTGCAGCTTCTCTCCAAGACGCGAGAGCGGTAACACAGCAGGCCTTGGGCAGAACCTCCCCTGCTTCGAGGTCAAAGGCCAGTGACACAGATAAAGAGTGTGTGTGTGTGTGTGTGTGTGTGTGTGTGTGTGTGTTTGCATGCACACACAATCAAGCTATACATGCACACTGGTACCTCAGTAATCCCTTCTTGGAAGATGGTTCAGCATCGTTTAGATTTCTCTTCCGATAATCTGGTGCTCTATGATTGGGTAACGTTATTGTTGACCAAGTCAGTGACTTAATCTCTAATAAAGACTCACAGTATGCCAGGATTAGCAATGCAGGAGTATCATCCAGTGCCTTCTCTCCAGCACCTTTCATTTTGCTGGGAGGGGAGGGAAGGTACGGTACCTCTACAAGTCTGAAGCAGCTTAGTACTTATCTTTTGTTTTCATCTGCCCATTTTGGGCACTATCATTCTATATCTGTCAGCTGTGTTGCAGAGAAAAGACAAGCAGCTTTTTTCGTAAACTATAATACTCCTACTCACTTTACCCTGCCGACAGTACAGAGAATTCTGGGGAACGAAACCTTTCATAATCCAAGTTCAGTATTAGTTTTATCCATACTGTTTTGGGGGTGAAGGTGGTTTGATCTGGCCTGTAAGCAAACAGCCAAGTCAGAGAGACTGTAGAAAAACTTCACTTAACTCTAAATTTGCAATACATCAAGGTATGAATATGTATAAACATGGAAAGCAGCCTTGCATTTTAGAAAAAATAATAACATATACATTAAAAAATACCTGCACAGACTGAAGGAAAGGCGTTTGTGAGAGTACCTTTACTGTATTCCAAAATAAAATGCCTAGTTATCCGGTCACACACAAAACAACAACATTTTCATGTCATAGTTGTTTGGTCTATGACAAGCATCACAAAAACCTCAAATAATCTGTGCTTGTAAAATTCACTAATTTAATATGAAAAGCAAAATTTCATGTCAACCCTTGCAGACACCCAGCTGCCTCATCACAGAGTCTCTGCCCACTCTTTGAAATGACTGAGCCCTGAAAAACTGCCTCAGTCCAGACCTAACCAAACCAGGATGGGACAGTCCTCCATAAACCCAGAAAAGGCCCTCACTCTGGACGCATGGCTAGGCTGCAAGGGATGGCTTTGTAGGGGCATCCTGAGTCTCCCAGACCTTCTTTCCTGGCCTCCCTCAGGTGTCCGTGCCCTACCTAACAGAGCCCAGGCTGACTTGTTTCTCCTCACCCAGAACGCAAAGCTGCTCCACCTCACACCCTACTTTAGGGAGCTCCCCAGGCAGAAAGTTGAAAAGAGCAAAAAAGGGGACAGACCCGGGCTCTGGGCCCAGGCCAGCACTCTGGCCTATGACCTAAGACCTCTGAGCGCCTCCATGTTCTCACACGTAACTAAGAGCTGGAGTTAGACAGGCTGTAAGGCCTTCCTCATGTCTAACAACTTCGGTCCTTAAAGCCTCCCAAATAAGGCGCTTGAGTTGTTCGACTTTCCATGTGACATTCTCCCTCCTCTGTGTCCTCTCTTGCAGCCCAGCACACTCAAGTGTCTAGGATCTCAAGTAGCTTTCACAACATTATATTCACTAGGACACTTCTCCAATTGCTTGCTTTATAATTTTTCCAGTTATTTGAGACAGCTCCTTGCTGGTGGTGACTTTATTTTCTGAAGCTACCTCAACTTTCCAGTTCTTCCTAATGTTCTATGCAGCAGCACGGTACACCAAGATGAGTGAAATTTCCACAGATCCAAAAACTATGTTCTCTTTAACATTTAGAAACCAACATGACCAAGAATCATTTCAGAGAAAAATCATTTCACAATCACCTGTACTAGAATTGACTTTTGGCACGAAACAAATTGAACATTGCAATGCTGTCTAGCGAAAGGTAACAGAGGTAGTTGGAACCTTCCCTTAGACCAGAAGTACACCATGAAGTGACAACGGAAGAGAAGATGTGCCCAAGAGTCAGTGCCTTTTGTTAGCCTGGTATTTGTATAACCTCCACAGGCCTTCAAAGGAACTGCAAATCAAAATAGTTTGGGTGAAAGAAACAAAAGCAATGACTTATTGAGTATAAAAAATGATTATAGACTGATTTAAAATGGAGCTTTGCTAGAATAACAAATCTTATCAATAGCCTGAAGAACACTTGGGGAGCTTCCAATTTGGAACAGGAACAATGACAATTTATTCTAACAGTGGACAAACTGAAGAGAGATGCAAATGAAACGACAAGTAGCTCTGAGAAATATGACTGGTCTTCTTCAAGAAAGCCAAAAGATAGAGACAAAACATACAAACTTGTAGAAGTGCTACTGCTGTATTTGCTGCAGACCAAGAACAGTTACAGGAAGAAATGAAAGCTGATTTTCTTTAAGTCTGTAAATAAATTTAGGAATGTTTTCCTGTCTCACTATCATGGAGGAGAACAAATCAAATGAATGGTGTTACTATCCACATGCCATCAGGTAATCAGCCTTTCACAATCCTGTTGAAGAGGTGCTCTAAAGCATATTAAATACTTAGTAAGCGCCAGCTGTTTTAGACAAGTCACCTCACTTAACTCCCCCATAAGGCTCTGGAAAGGCAAGTATCTACCCCTTTTGACAGGATGACACATAGTGGCACAGGCCTCGGAAACTAGGCCTGAGCCACCCAAGGCCTATGCATGGCAACTAAGGAGCAGGGAGGGTTACTTCTCCAAGACACAGGCACACCTCTGCAGAAAACAACTGGATTTCATCAGATAAAATTCCAGAGAGGATAAGAATGATCACTCTACAAAGATCAAAAGAACCACACCGAACAAGGCTACGAGAACAAACAGGACCCCGAGTCACAGGCAGCCAAGAGTTAGAACAAAAGCAGGTCGCTGGGACTCCAACTGATGTATGAGGACTCCAGGCAGGACTCCAGGTTCGCTGACTCATCTGAGGACCCTAGGTGAGACGTCTAGATGCTCCACTTACTGCGCTACTGCCTTCTGCTCTATAAAAGGGGGGACAAAAGCGTATTAGGGTATCTGGACACCTTCAGGTCCTCGCAAGAAATAAAAGCATGAAGTACAAAAGCATGGGTCACCACCCATGAGAACGCTTCAAATAAAGAAATCTGACAATCCCAAGTGCTGATGAGGAGGTAGAGAAACTGGGAACCTTAAACTGCTGTAGGAATGTAAAATGGTGCAGCCACTTTGGAAAACAGTTTAGCAGTTTCTTAAAAAGTTAACTCTACACCTACCATATAGCCAACCCACGCCAGTCCTAGGTATGTCTACAAAAAGACAGGTAAATCACTATTCCTAATAGCCAAAAACTGCAAAGAATCCAAACCTCCTGTCAACTCATAAAAGGATCAACAAAATGTAGTACATCCAGACAACGAATGGAACACTACTTTATAATAAAAAAGAACAAACTATTGATACATGCAACACTGCTGAACCTCAAAACATTATGATAAATGAAAGAAGCCAGATCTAAAAGACTAAAGTGTGCATGATTCCACTGATACAAAATTTCTAGAAAAGGCAAAACTGTAAAAAAACAGATTAGGTGCTAGGGGTAGGCATGGGGACTGACCACAAAAGGACAAGAGGGAACTTTCTAGTGATGGAAATGTTCTAAAACTAGATTGTGGTGATGGTTGCACAACTGTTTAAGTTTGTTCAAACACAACGATCTGTATATGGGTGAATTTTACGGCATATAAAATACATACGGCATATAACTCAATCAAGTTGTTGAGACAGAGAATCAGAACCATTATCTTCTGTTGTTTATGGGAGCACTCAGCATCCTTTACCTCTACTGTCAGGAATAAATATTAAAGGTGCGTCTTAAACACTGAAAACTAAAGCTTGTGTTAGGAGACAGACAGGAGAAAAAATCAGAAACCAAACTGTATATGAACACAATCCAGAGGTATGTTCTGTTTTTCTTCTAGATTCTTTCTGCTGTTCCTCTTTAACATCTCATGCCCTTCGTGGATATCATGAATTTCTTTTCTTGGACACCAAATGAAAATTGCCACAGAAAATCAACAGCATGAGCTCTATGACTTCCAGTTATAAATGAGGCCACAAAAAAATTACTGTTGTCTTTTCTACAAAAATGCCAGAAAAGTAAAAAAATATATTCTGAGGCCATTTTCTTCCATTTTATATGATTTCTTTGGTAATAATTATTGCAAATCAGTTTGCTTTCCTGCTTTCACATATATAAAATCTGAATCTTCATAGATGTATAATTTAGAACTTAATACTCTGAGAAACCAAAATTTCTTAATTTATAGAAAGATACACAAAATGTCAAATGATTTGGATGTACTTAAACTTAAGGCCATTTTTTGTGGCCCACCTGACAAGTCCATTTATTCTCATCATCAGAAAGACAGAAGGCGTATATAACTATTTTTTTAAATACGTTTAAAAAAAAAAAGAGGTCATGCTATGTCTGTGGTGCTGAAAGTGTGTGGGATGCTCTTTGAATGACGAAACACAACATCCAAAAATCACGAGAGAGGGGATCTGAAGAGCTCTGGAATTTGAAGTCACCACTCCTAATTCTGAAACATTCTCATTTCTCATTTTGACTTGCAACCAAACATTTAGAGGGAAGGAAAAAAAACCCCAAAACTTAACAATGCAAATATTAGGGGCAAAAACAGAAAGTGAAATAAATTGAAACTTTATGTCTCCCAGTTCAGAGGTGGCCGACACTTGCTGCAGCACCTTGATTTCACATTAGTGAGCCCAAGAGAAATACTAATTGCACACTTTCCGTATGTTCTCCTGAAGACAATCTGAATTCTGAGAACAGAAATTGTAGTATCCTCAATTCTACAAAATAACAAAAGTTGAACAAACTGGAACATATATTTGCACCCTGCTCTCGGCCCATATAAGGCTTATGGACGACGTGAACAGCCCACAGTGATACGACTTCCTCTCCTTACGAGAGACTCACATTGCTCTTTGTACATACCTATGGCACCTCCAACATAGGTTTGAGTGAACACTGTTTTCTACTCTTTACAGGTTTTTACATTTCAACTGTAAACTCTCTGAGGACTGTTTTCCATTCATCTCTGTACTCCTTATTTAGGGTTTTTTATGTTGCAGACATGCAATGAAGTTAGTAAATTGTTTAAATAAATACAGAATTTAATAAAGAATGTGTTATACACAGAATTATAGACAGTATTACATTTCTAGACTTGGGTCTCCAAATCATGCTGATTCATAAGTGTCAGCAGAATTTCTATGATGGGTTCCAGCTTTACTTGCAAAACATAGATGAATTTATTTTTAAAAATTACATATTCAAATAAAGACACTAACACTATTCATATGTCCATCAATCAAACCCCTAGCTATGCTTACAAATCAGGTAAAAGCTTTAAAATGTATTCCGTTAATTCAATTACCCAATTTCCCACCACAACTTCCAGCCTGCATGTGTAAAGGGTTGCTTTATCAAAACAAGGCCCAGGCAGAGAAACTCTAGTCCCGAGTAGCCTCAGGTAAAATGCATCCTATACTCATGTCCTTAGTTTGTGCTACATTGGTTTGGATTTATTTATCACATATTGCTTTGTAAATGATCTTTGATATGTTGTGTGTCTTATCTCCAACAGCCAGAAATGACATCTCCTGTTTCTTTGGTATTTTCCAGCAGCTTCTTGTACAGGGCCTTATGTACAAAAAATCCAAGAAAACATATTGGCTGATTAGACTGATTTGGGTTTTCAGCTCTCCTCATTATCTGAAAAACAGAGCCCTTTAATTTTTTTTCTGTGCACTGTTCTACACATATATAAACTAAGATCATGTAAACTCTGAGTTTTGTGTGGGAAACTAACATCTGATGCGCAAGAATGTGAAAAGAATAAAATGGACCTGGAGTTTTCTACATGAGACATTTTCAGAAAGCACCACTGTTCTTAGACCAGTGGTTCTCCACGTGTGGGTGCAGAGAGCTGCTCACCACATGGCATCAGGGCGAGTTTATTTTGTCAGGATACAGACAAAAGACTTTCGAGTATCCACTTCAGATTTCTCACAAATATAAAGACAACTCAAGTCCGACTGCCCATAAAAGGAAGCACTCTTAATTTTAAAATTTCTTACAACAAGGGACTTTAAAGGGTAACAAGAAAGTAAAATAAACTTAAAGCGCTTTATATACAGTATATATTTGGTCTTCAAATCCACTCACTGAGCAGGCAAAAAATGTTATCATTGTTCTCATTTTACAAACGAGGAAAATAAAGCTAAACAGACAAGTGACAACTGGGAAAACTGACCCACAATGAGACATTAGAATAAAATTTTTGGACTTTAAAGAAAAAAAATCTGAGCGTCCAGGAGAAAAGACCAGGTCACTCTGAGGGAAAGAAATGAGACCAGTATCAGACTTTACGCAAGACAATGGAGTAACATATTTAAAACACAAAGAAAATACGAGCCAAGGATTTTATGTCTAGTTGAACTGACTTTCACGTATAAAGAGCACAAACTTATAAACATGCAAGAACTCAGGAAATATAGTTGCCCTAAGCTCTTCCTGAGAAATTCACTATAGAACTGGCTTCAAAAAACTAAAACGACCAAAGATCAATATAAGAGCGGATGATGAGCATTAAATATAGATTTACCTGCAGACTTAAAACTAAGTAATTTTATAAAGGATATAGTGTGGTATGTAATGTCTAATATCTACATACTCTGACATCATAAATACAGTATAGCTATCAAACGGGGAGGGAATGGGAAGAATATATGAAAAATACAGTCAATTTGTTGACTGTTAAAGGTATTCTCTGGAAGTAAAAAGACAATATTTCAAGTCACATGAAAGAAAATAAAGACGGGAGGGGAAAGAAAAATTTAATATCTAATTTCACTATTGCTCATAGCAGGGAATCAATACATAAGAGCAAAAAAAGTAAAGAGGCAAAAACAGATTGTGTCAAAGTAACCACTAGAACAAAAATACAAGCCTTCCTAAATACCAAAATATGGACCAAAAAAAATCATAAAACTATCAGCAAGAATCAAGGCCAAACATATTCATCTTATAATTAACGTAAATTGGCTTAACTAGCCTATTAAATAAAAGGATTTTCAGATGAAAGCAAAAGTCAAGTGACAAACTCAAGGAGCACATAACTAGGTGGCAGAGTTGGGACCAGTGTCAGCTCTTCCTGGTTCTGGCTCTCTTTATAGAAGAGATGAAAAAGGTGACCCAGAACAAAAGCCAGGGAAGTCCTACCAAATGTGCTTCCATGAAAATCTCTGTCATTGAAAAACAAAATAATTAAAGAAAACCTGGACATTAAAATGTTTTAAAAATGCAAGAGCCAGGTATGACTTTAACAGATAAGTGCCATTTGGGGGATTCATTCACCTAATTCATTCAACAAATACTTATCGAGGCTGCATGTGATCCAGTCCTTTTCTAAGTATTGGAGACAGGAGGCATGAGTGTCATTTTTCCTGTGTGCAGAGACCCACAAATATAAATGAAATACATGTTGGCTAGACTTGAAGATACACAATAGTGTCGGCCTCCTAAAACAGAAGATTAATGGAAACAATGGGAGGCCCTAAACTACACCGACACCAGTAGGTGCTACTAAAATAATGCATCTTATTGGTGCCGTATGATACGAGGCACAAAACAGCAGCTCATTAAAATGCCTTAGATGAGAGTGATTGCCAAAATAAAGCATTCTGTCACAGGAATGTAACTAATGCTTCCTATAAAAGCAACTAAAAAGTCACGAAATTTTTATCTGCCCCCCTCCCCTTTCCAGCCAAACTCTTATGTTTTATATCAACATGGCTTTCATCTTTCATGGCACAGAAGAGTTGATGGCTGCTGGCATCAAATCTGCTAAAATCAACAACAGCATAATTATCTGCACACTTTCAAGTGTTTTCAAAATACATGCTGGTTGGGATTTTCCCAATTTAGAAATGTGTGCTTTATGCTGGTGGTCTACGACTGTCAATAGCCTGGGTTAAAAAGAACTTTTAAATTTTGCCCAAAGCATTCTTTTCTAAAGCAATTATTTGATTTGTTTATACCTCATCTACTTTCACACAGTATCTAACGCAGTCTACAACAGCCTCACATCATACTGCTGGTTTGTGACACCACTTTAATGGTACCCTGACATGAGCTGACACACGTAAGGCACTCAGAACAGTGCTTGACACACGACAAGCGTCAGCTATTATTAATAGTTCTATTCAAAGATTCTTTTTAAAACATGTGAATAAGTGCACAAGGGTAAGTAGATGACTATACTTTAATTTTCCCTATTATGCTAGTCAAAAAGGGAAAGGAATTTTAGTATACTCAGAATTCTCAGATTTTTTTTTAACTGCAGATTCTTAAAACAATAAATCTAGGGGCCAGCCTGCTGGCATAGTGGTTAGGTATGTGAGCTCCACTTTGGTGGCCCACGGTTCGCAGGTTCGGATCCCGGGCGCAGCCCAACACAACACTCATCAAGCCATGCTGTGGTGGTGTCCCATATACAAAATAGAGGAAGATGGACACAGATATTAGCTCAGAGCTAATCTTCCTCGGCAAAACAGAGGACTGGCAATGGATGTTAGCTCAGAGCCAGTCTTCCTCACAAAAAAGAAAAAAGAAAACTACAGAACAGATGAAAATTTAATGGTATAAAATTATACAGATCAGACTTCTTTCCTGAGGCGACGAAAAATACATTTTATCAGCAATTCTTCCATGGTCCAGCTTTAAAAAAAGAATAGAAAGGTAAAAAAAAGCCAAGATCTTGAGAAATGAGATCTAACTTGAGACCTGAGTACACGGAATTTAATAAATTACGTATTTGTCAGGGATTTACAAGGAAAAAAGGGACACCCACAAGTAAGGCTGAGTTCTAAATATTTCAGCGATAAAATAACGAATTGCATATTAACAGCACTGTAATTACTCTGCCTTCCCCCATCACTCAAGTAAGTTGTCATCCAAAGGCACAATCAGTACAACACAAGACACAGCCACTCACAGATAGGTAGGGCTGCTGGTGCCTCTAGAGCTGTGACTCATCAGAATCCATAAAGCTTTTCTACGGAGATCGAGTATCAATGAAGCTATTGTAAGAGATTACAGCTATATAGATGTAGACTAGTTATGAAATCTCACAGGGCAAGAGCACTTTGGAAAAGGGGCAAGGGCACCAATGCCTGGGAAACCACTCAATACAAATGCCACCTAAGAGTGGCTGCCCACGCCTACCATTTTGCTAATGTGGGGTAGTTCCTATAAAGTGAATGGACTCTTGGTTCAGTACTCCCTAAACTCATCTTGTGAAATTCTGCCAAGCTTTGTATCCTCACGGCTCCAGAGTCAAGCCTAACACAGTCACCGTCTGCTGCTACCGGTCCCAGAAACAGCCAGATAATTTTTACTAGTCTTAAATACTGTTTTCCAGAAATCATAAACCAAATATAAAACAGACCTTTGTCACAAAAGACAAACAGCAGTAAAGCAGTTTGTTAAATAGTTTAAAATTTGTACCTACCTTTATCATGTTGAAAATTTCAATATTAGAATTGTAATAAAAGCATCCTCTTAGAATGTATAAAATTTTAAAGGGAGCAATAAATGTGGCAAAATGCATAAACCAAGTTGGGTTTTACATACAATTGAAAAAATCTGTGAATTATTATTCATACCAAGATTATCACTGATTGCAGTTCACAATCAAGTGCTAGAAAGAACAAATGAAATAAAAGTAGAGTGAAAATCCTCCAGAATTTAGAAAGGATATTATCACAAAGAAGACAGTTTCAACACTTTTTTCTCAAAGACTCGGAAAACAGAGTTTATCATTTGGCTCCAACTATAATGGCCAATAAATACTATAAAGTCCACATTTTCGCAACTATCTCTCTAGATTTTTGTTTCACTTGATACTTCAAGGAAAATTTCACCAAATTTTAAACAATTTTACGCTCAAGAGCATTGTTTTTCAGGTTCTGGG
Organism: Diceros bicornis minor; assembly: GCF_020826845.1. Lineage (NCBI taxonomy): Eukaryota > Metazoa > Chordata > Mammalia > Perissodactyla > Rhinocerotidae > Diceros > Diceros bicornis. The sequence goes on from NC_080761.1 coordinate 5,337,690, forward strand.
AGTGAAAAATAAGGTAACCCTAAAGGGTACTTTTGTTGGAAACCATTTGCACCTAGTATTCCTTATGACTAATCGTAACAGAGGCCAGACAATCTCAGCCTCCCCAAGACTACTAGCTCGGAAGCTAACGCACATAAAGGATTGCTTGTTAATAACAACAGTCAATCTTAGTCTTGTTGAATTTTCAATGTTTTAAAAATATGCCAATGGGGGCCGGCCCGGTGGCGCAAGCGGTTGGGTGCGCGCGCTCCGCTGCGGCGGCCCGGGGTTCGCTGGTTCGGATCCCGGGCGCGCACCGACGCACTGCTTGGTAAGCCATGCTGTGGCGGCGTCCCATATAAAGTGGAGGAAGATAGGCACAGATGTTAGCCCAGGGCCGTCTTCCTCAGCAGAAAAAAAAAAGAGGAGAATTGGCGGATGTTAGCTCAGGGCTGATCTCCTCACAAAAAAAAAAAAAAAAAAAAAAAAAAAAAAAAAATATGCCAATGAACACTTCTGATATCATCATACATACTTACTGATGGCCAGAAATGAGTATTTTAAAATTTGTTCTCTGTATATCATCAGATATGCATCAAGTAGGAAGAATACTTCTTTTGAACCTGAAAATTGGAATTTTCTTCCTCTAAAGGAATCATACAACATTCACATATTTTCCCCAAATAAACAATTTCATAAACTATTATTCTACAGTATATCCTAGTCCTTAAAATACTGGTAAAATTATTGAAAACTTTATATTATTTTACATGTATATATTTATAAAAACATTATATTATTCCTTAATCTTTGAAGTGACAGATAATTTGTATTTTTCTTTGGATCAGTTAAAGACAAAAGCAGAAAAAAAAGTGTTCTTCTTCCAAAACCAATAGCCATTTAGTAAAATCTATTAACATTATTTTTAAAAATACACATTATACAATTCACCGTTGTAATCACCATTGTTTAATCCTCCCCTTGCAGAGCAGGCTGATCTATTCACCCTAATTGTTCTTTGTGAAGTTGTTCATGTTCTCCTTGCCTTTCTGTTGCACAAATTATTCAAACCAAATAAAAGAAACTCAAAATAATTAAAAAGGAAAAATATTAGAACGTAAGGAGAAAATATCTAACGACCAGAAGCAAAAGAGAAGTGAGTTTTGTAATTTAAAATGAAGAAAACAAAAACAGTATAAAGGAATTCAGTTATATGAGTGGAAAAAGGGCTCAATTATGAAGATAAAATGGAAATAAAGGTCAGAGAAGATAGAAGAATATGCGTAAGAGAGAATGATGTACCTTCAGAAAGATAAGAAAGGAAAACAGTAGACAGCAGAGCTATCTGGTAGGTGGGTGGGAATGACACAATGCAGCCGGACCGGCCAGGGAAGGCCGACAGAGCATTTTACATCATTCCGAGTGGTACCTCTCACTCACCCAGTTTACTTTACTTTATTATTCGTTATTCTAACCCACAGCTGAGCACCGGGTAAGTTTGTTTTGCTTTCCCCTCTGAGTTCAGCGAAAAACCCAACTAGTATTTCAAGTTACATCAGGCTATACCTACCACTTAGCACCTCTGAGATTTTCTTTAAGAGGGAAAACAAATATCTCCTGCAAGATTACATTCTTTACGCGTAATTCCTCACCCAATGCCCACTTCTAGACTCTGGCCTTGTACCACTGCTCTTTGTTTTCCTTCCTCAGGCAGGTCAGAAGACTTTGCTTTCCACAACTCAGAGTAAAAATCAGAGGAAAAATGTTAAGACTCTAGCAAAGTTTTGGCTTATTTTATTTTTTTATTTTAATTAATTTTATATTGAGGTAACACTGCTTTTTAATATTATGTAAATTTCAGGTGTACATCATTATATTTTGACTTCTGTGTAGACTACATCGGCCCTAGCATAGTTCAGTACAGACTAGTTCACTCATCTAGGCCTGAAGTGACACCTGAAGATGTAGATAGAGACTCATTTTCTTATTTTACAGTAATGTAATATGAATTAAAGTAGAAAATACCATAGTATTATTTTAATGTTGTAGAAAAATACAGAGGTTGCATGAAAAAGGAGAAATTGACTAATATGCTTCTACTTGTGGTGTGGCAGACATTTTAAAAAGCCTATTAAACTCAACAGTAAGTACCTAGATTCATACTAGTAACACTAGCAAAAGGTTAACACATGACCTCAGTTTGAACACTCATCACCACACAGAATTCGATCTGTATTTCGGCACAGACACTCAGGGGCAATCAGGGGACGCACCTCAGCTCCCAGTGCAGGACAGCTAGCTCTGTCTTTCAGAACCTGTTGTCATGCCTTTGGTCGCTGATTGCACTCCCTTTCACCTCACCCTTGAAAATATCGAATGCTTTGCCTCAGCGAGCTCCAAATCCTCCCCTAGGCATGACAGAGGCAAAACAGTGGGCCAAGGGGTTGGCTGCTGTGCAGAGCCAGGAGGAAAGACTGGAGACACTGAGAGTTAACATTCTCTGATACAATTCAGAAACGTCCCATCTTCTCACCCTCCCCACCTCCACCCTCAAAACTAGTCAGCTTTAAGCTTCATTCCTTGAAAGGAAGTTCGGCACATTGGTCCCAACCTACTTCATTTTCATATCCTCTTTAAATCTGCTGCCCACACTTTCTAAGAGTCAAACGTGCATCCTGTAAGCTCTAACACAACAGCCTCCATGAAGGAGACAGGCTCAGCGAAGAACTCCCATTTTGGGAGGAGGTAAAATCCTCAGTCCCCCCCTCTCGTTCTCAGAAGGCAGCAGTCAGATCATAGGTGTCGCAGATACAGTTACTGCAAGTTCAGATTTAGGTAGTGATGGTATCTAATAATCTGCAAGGATAACGGCTTCCCATTCTTCTATGCATGATACATTGTGCATCTGGGTAATCTTATCTTTCGTTGAAAAAAAAAATAGCTAGAAAATATTTGTTTTACATACTAAGCAAGCCATAATTCTTTTTCCTTCTTTGGACATTTTATGATCTCATTCATCACCTCACAAACATCTAAAAAACATCTAAACCATGACAGTTAAACACAACCTACCATAACATGCCGATGTATGGTCAGAAAACTGAAGTCTGTTTCAAATGACAACTTTTTCTATTACTGTTTAACTGAAGTAACAAATATGACTCTGCTTAAAAAGGGAAGGACCGGGTACCACTTTTCACACACTGAATGTCTACCTGCAGATGACTATACTCCTAAGCCAGTTCTTCCTACAATTCTCTTAGAAGCTACCCTTGGTATCCTCAAATGCACTCTAGAACTTGGGTATCACCTTCATTATGATGGGCTTTGTGCACACTCTCGGACGCTGCAATGCCCATACTAAGGCAACACATCACAGAAGTTGGCAGCAATGCTATCAGCAAGAATTTGGCTTCAGAATCAGGAGTGATTCATCATACATTCTAGCAGCAGAAAAACAACACACCGCTATTTTAATCCCTTGGTGCTACCAAGAATCAAAAAATGGTAAAATAACTAAGCAGAAGCAACAAGAATCATATATGCTGTAACATTTGTAGAAATATTCACTTTTAAGAGTTTTCAATAAAACTGACTTAGAAAACAACAGACTACTTACCTTATTTCATAATATTTATTACAATGACAAATCAAGTTTTAACTTAATACAATTTCAGGAGACAATAGGTAGTCTAAACTTCTGCAGAATAACATGTTGAAATTCTAAATTTAGAATAACTCTCATTTGCTTTACAATAAATAAAATTCCTCCTACTGTTTCAAAAGTAATCCATTTCTTTTATCTTCTCTCTCCATTTTTCAGATGACTCTAATTTAAGGTCTAAATGAGTGAGTGCCACTGTATCTATCACACCCAGAGAAATCTGATACTGTGGGCGACTTATTCAGAACACCCCCCACCCTTTTTTTAGAGTTACCCTAACACTGCCATAATGAATACGACTGGTCTAACATCATAATGGAACCCACTTACGTCCTACTGCTCTACTTAATGAGCATGAAACAAATCTCCACCCCGGCTCATTCTCACTTCAGGAGAACATAGTGTGTTGATAATCACTAGGAATATCAACCAGTGTTTCAATACAACTCGCAACGTGAATTTACGGTTTAATGTAAATTTAAATAAAACTTTAAGAAAAAATGCTATTCTATTGTGCGATCAAGTCTTCAGAGGCAGATGGGGAGATTTATCAAGAACTCCACCCATCACTCTCTTTTGGGACCCCTACCTTCTCAAACACTTCTTCGGTCTCCCTTCGTTTTCGTTTTCGGGGTCTCCGGTTCACTCGAATCCATTTCGCGACCTGAAGTTCAAAAACCACAGAGCATTTTAAAGAGGACGACGGGTCCTGAGGGCTGCCCCTCAACGTGAGACAAGGAACAATCGACAGCCTCGCCACGCGACCTTCCCCGGCGTCACCTGGGGAAACCACAGGCACCTTACAGGGCTCGCAGGAGCTCTGGGCACGCGCGGGTCTGCGGCCAGCCGAGGCCGTGACCTTCGCCCCGCCGCTCCCTCGGTCCCGGGCCGCGCCGGTGCGCGCCCGAGCCCCCGAACCAGGGCCATCTTACCACGGCGGGCGCGCCGCTGGGCCCGGCGGAGCCGGGGCTCCGCGGCGGGGCGGCGGCGCGGGACCCAGCGCCCGCGGAGGGAGAGGAGCGCCGCGCCGCCCGCACTCACCTCGGCGCTCACTTGCCGCGCGAGCCCGCACTCCGCCCCGGCCTGGCGCTCCCTCAGCAGCGGCTGCGGGCGAAAGAGACACAGTCAAGTTTATCCCGGGGCCGCCCCACCCTCCTCCCCGCGCCCCGCCGACTCGGCGCGCTGGCCCCGTACCTCGCCGGCGGTAGGTGAGGGCGGCAACGGGGCGCCATCGCCCTGCCGCCCAGAGTAGCGGGCGCCCGGGGTCCGCAACACCTAAGGCGCAGGGCGGGCGGCGGGTGGCGCGGGGCCGAGGCGGCGGCTCGGGCGGCGGGCGGCGCTGGGCGGGGGCGGGGCCTGCCTTAAAGGTATAGCTGCCCCGCCGCCCTCCCCGCAGGTCGCCCCCGCCCGCGCCCGCGCGCCGGCTATTTTATTGTTCTCTGTGCAAACATCTCTCTTCCTCTCCCGGCCTCCGGCTCGCGCCCGCGCTCCCGCGCCCTCCCACGCGCGGGCCGACCCCGGGCGCGCACGCCTTACCTTTCCAGCTCCCACCCCGCGGACTCCTGGGCACACACGAAAGGGTGTGTTGACCGCTGTGGGAGCGAAGTGCTGCCCGCCCGCAGGCGAAAAGGCTTAGCTCGAAAAGCGCCCCCACCCCCGCAGCCAGCCTGAACTCGCTCCTCTGGTCAGAAACCTAAGAGTCCAGATGGCCTTCGCATAGGGAAAGGAACTTTGCTAATGGAGTTTTCTCCGAGAATGGAGTAGACGCCATTAAATAGACGTTTTTCAACGACCCCCTCTGGACTCTGGGTAGGTGGCAGGTGACCTCCTGGAGGAGAAGCCGGGAGCGCTTAAGAGGCGAGCCCTGCGCTCTGCCCGCGGGTCGCCGGAGCCAACGCGCTTTGGCTAAGCGGGGCCGGTGCTGCACTCGCCGGCCCCCCAACGTGGACCCCCAACGCAACTGGGTAGAATTCCAAAAGGGAACAATCTATCTTCATAATTAGGGGGAAAGTTTCCACCTATCTTATAAAAGTATGCGATACCCCCAAGTTTTTCTGCTGACCCCCGAAAGGTTTTCTTCCCATCGGCATCAGAAGTTGGCTGAACCATACTGGGGGTGAGCACTTGGGGAGAAGAGTCGGGTCGCACTCGTGTTTGGTAATCTTGACCATCCCTTTAACTTGATCGCATTTCTTTAAAGAAAATCTGTTTTGCCCTCTCTTGATTGCTATTCCATCCTTCTTTTAAGATCAAAAGCTTTAGATCAAAGCCAAGATCAAACTCACTACTTTAAATAGAAGCAACTTTGCCATGGAGTATTTTACACAAAGAAGCACTTCTTAATGGAGACATCAGAGTGGAAAACTTTATTTTATCCCTTCACCCCATATTCATAACTGGACTAGTTAAAATTACATTGATGATGCACTTCTATTTCTTAAAATAAACAACAGGTCTGCTCAAATGAGGGATTCTTGACTTAGTGTTTGTGTTTCCAGGAATACAAAACAAAAACTAAGTCTAGAGAGTTCGACATATTAACCATTTTGTATCATTATTTGCTAAGTGCTACGAAATGCATGTTTATTTGCTAAAGATTTTTCAAAGTGTTATTGAATCTTCTTTTATATAGTGTACCACCATCATATACAATTTTTCTACTGTAAAAGAATTGCATAAAAATAGTTAATGCCTTGCAAATCTCAGGTGCACATACAGATAGGCAGGTAAAAATTACAAATGATGGAATGGATTATGTAATTGTAGAGCTGTTTAATTTTAAATTAAAATAAAACTTTGAACTATGTAAGCTTCCATGCTACTAATAACAGTTCCAGAATCAATAGAAATCTATCACTGGCTGACATTTCCCTTACCCACTCTAATTTTTTTCTTTGGGAATTCACTATCCCTAAGAACTCTGATACAAATTCCCCTAAGAACTCTGATACAAAGAGTTCAATATTGACGTACTAAAACAGTACCTGCCTAAATGGACCTTTCTTAAGTGTCATCTTTGTTGATTTATCAACAATTTTAAAACATGTAGTCTTAGAACAAAAAAATAAAAATAAAGCGGAGCGTGCACACTTAACTGCTAAGCCACGGGGCCTGCCCCGAGATGCAGGTTTTAAAAGGAAGTGTTGTAAGAAACTTCCTTGTCTAAGCAGTTTATAATAGCATATAGGACAATGTCAGAGGCTGAGGAAAATGCCATTGCTTTAAAATAAAAGCATTACTTAACCTAGTGGCTGGAGATTACTTTTGGAAGGAAAAACATTTTTCTCTTTTCTTCTTTTTAGTCGAGAGGAAATGATTCCTTTCACTGGACAATGACAGTGATACCAACTTCATACTGTCCGTATGGATGTGTGCTTCTCCCTCGTGGTGAGGCACAATCCAGAGGAATGAGAAGCAGCGGCGCCTTCCTGGTCAACCAGAAGGTGGAAAGGGCAAAGGAAGGAGCCCTTTGATGAGACCCAACAGCCTCGGGTGGCAAATTACACTCCCTTGGGCACAGCAGAGGGAAAACTATCTGCTATAAGAAGTCAAAAGACCTTTTAATATGTAACAAGGTGGAGAGGTCTAGAGCTTTTGCTGGTTTCAGAAGGGCTCTATAGCCAACATATATTCGGAGTAAAAAAAAATTAAAATCAAGGTTAGTTTAAGTTGCAAATAATGACAAGTAAAGATTATAGGCAAAGTAATCAAATGTTTATGTCTTTAAATTTTGCTCCATCATTTTTAAATGTAACATTCCTTTACGATATCTTTTTGATTTTAGAAAAATTATAATTTGTATTATTACCCATTTTGTCTCTGAGTTAGAAGGAATGCCTAATTTCTTTCTGAAGAGGATTTTGGCCCTGCCAAATGGACCTCTTAGTGGAAGTCTTTATAAAGCATAATTTTCAAAAAATGAAACCCATCCCATGCTTGCCCTGCAGTGAACTGGCTAACCAACCCTCTTCCTCTTAGTGACCATAACCCTGAACTCACTGTTGCTCAGAAATTTTTACAGAGCTTGCCTGAGGAAGCTTGCTCAGTTCTTCCATTTCTTGACCCCGCTCTGAGCATCTGATGAAGCATTAGCTATTAGCTGTTGGCTCCCTAGAAAAAGCGCACCTACATCACGCACAGCCCCCCCGACACACACCAATCGTAACGAGGTTCACAGGTTTTTCTGATGCCCAAACTCCTACCCTAGACATTCTAAGATCCTCCTGGATTAGGGCAGACCACCGTACAGCTGGCGCTGGACTGCGTCTTACTGGTGCTCTGTGAAATTCCTTTTATTGTGTTATGTTCTGGTAAGAAGCCATCAACCTTTATTGAGGTGCATTATAAGAAACAGCCCCATAAAATCCATCACAGTGTTTACTGTAAGGATGGTTTTAGAGGGCTGTTTATTACATTAAATAGTAATTTTCTGTGAGGACCCGCAGGAAAAACTTCTCCCTGGTATCAACATCAAGAACAGTTGGACTTAGGCAAATGGCTTGTTTTACCTCACGAACACTGCAAATTGATCCTTTTCCTTCTTCTAGAAAGCTCTGTGACCCTACTTTAAGCCAGGCATAGGAACTTCAGGGGGTGCATATTGTATGCTAATTTAATTCCTGGCCACATCTTATTTCCTACCATTATTTTCATGTTGCTTCATTTTTCTTAATTTACTTTTATCATGCTATATTTTGCTTAGGAAGCTGCCTTGACTGTGTTTTGGACAGGAGTATGAATAAATAAAATATTATGGGTTTATTTCTTCTTTCTGTAATTTTCTTTTTCTTTTTTGGGAGGAGGAAGGGGGTCTTGAAAATTTTTATGGTTCCAGTATTTCTCCCCAATAACAACACTTAGAAGTGCAGTGCAGAAGGTCAGGACATATGCTTATACCGTACTTATAAAATTCAAGGAAAAGAACTGTTAAAACAAAAATTAAATATAATACTATACAAACATCACACAGGACTGATATAAAAATGTTAACCAACCAAGTATTTTATCTCTTTTAATATCAAAACCAGAGGAAATGGGCTTAGACTCCAGGAAGAAGAATGTAAATTGGACATATGGCCAAGGTTACTCACTTAACATGTTGAGTGTCTCCTGCAACACAGAGCCCCAGACTTGATGAACACAACAAGAACGGACACCATCCCCATCCTTAGGAGGTGGTGTGGCCAGGCGGGAAAGCGGCATGGTAAAAGGGGCGCTCGACAGCCTGGCTGGGTTTGAATCCAGGCTCTGCCACATTAGCTGTAGGACCTCTCTAGGCCTCTTTCTCACAGAGTTGTGACAATCAAATGACACCTGTGACGTGCTTATAGGAGGAGGCAGCTATTTTTTATCAACTTTTAGGAAGCAACACAACACAACATCAGTAGAAGCTGGAGGGAAGTGACCTGAGGACAAAGCAAGTCCTGAAGGGCTGCATATACCCGTGACCAGGGAACCTCAGGACTGGGAGGAAGAACCAGTGTGGCCAATTTGTACAGGAACAAGCAATTCACAAAGCACTTGTTCCTCACACAGTCCCATCTTCAGGATGAAGACACTGATCTCAGGGAATTTCAGTACATTCAGTGCTTCATACTGTGGGTCCCTTTGATCCCCTGCTGGAAATGCAGTGCTCTTCCTACTCCAGCACTAGAGCTTAGGGACCATCCAGCACAACTGCCTCACTTCAAATATTTGCTTATTATGTGGATCAGATCAACCTCAGATCAAAATATAGCCTGTAAAATATAATCCCACACCATAAAAGTCTATGGAAAGAGCCATTTTAGGAAAGAGATGAAGTATAGGCCCTCAGCACCTGTATGACTGCACTTTTTTACAGGAGCTTCCCATGCATGGACACTAGAACCTCAGAGTTTCACAGAGGAAATATAAAATCATGTAGGGTGGCTTTAGATCACCCTTTAGTCCCACATTGACTGCTTATTAGACAGGGAGGTTTACCAATGCCCAGGTGGCACTCAGACCACTTAGATTCACGTCTCTGAGAGTGGGACGCAGGAGTCAGTCGTTTTTAAGGTCCCCTCCCCACCGCTAGGGATTCCATTGTGCAGCCAGCCTGAGAACGACTGGTTTAGGTCATTTTACGATGACCCATCTCTAACTGGTTACTATGAAGAAATTCCAGATGTTTGGGAGACATCTAAATTTTAAGATCAATGCCACAGAGGACAGCCACTCATTATGTTCTATTACGATGAGTCCCTTTGGGTGGATACCAAACACAATGCCGGGCGGATGGCTGTTGGGCTGACTCAAGGTAGCATTTCCTATAGCTTACACTTAGGGATTAACTTCTGGACAAGGTTAGTTAAGCACACATACAAAAGAACTAAAAAGAAGTCAAACATCTCAACACTACGCAGAAGGGAAGCAAGAATGAATGGATATTTGACATTTTTAGAGTTTTTTCCAGGTTCATGGTTAATACAATTCTGGGTCCTGAGTGAAAAGAGCATAGATCCTTGTCTTCAGGGAGACTGATTGTAGTGCTGACCTGGAAGACTGAGGTAGTATTTCCCATTCATCCCTTGTAGACAATGTTCTAATTATGTTGATGGCTGCCACCCATTCCCTGGAAACAAACATTTTGCTTTTGGAAGATTGCTGACTAGGATTAGGGGACAGTTTGTACCAATGGAAAAGACCCTTTGCTGTGTGCAAAAGCTACTGTTCCACGCAGGAAGCAACGGGTTGACTTCCTTGAGTCTTGGGCACCATGCTCTAACCAAATGGGCTTCCTTGTTTAGAAAAGACAGACACTACATTGACGCTATAGGAAAACCACTCTGGCAAAATGCCTTACAAAAGATATTAATTACTAATTAAAAACACAAACATATAAGGCCCGGCCCGGTGGCGCAAGTGGTTAAGGGCGCGCGCTCCGCTGCGGCGGCCCGGGGTTTGCCGGTTCGGATCCCGAGTGCGCACCAACGCACCGCTTGGCAAGCCATGCTGTGGTGGCGTCCCATATAAAGTGGAGGAAGATGGGCATGGATGTTAGCCCACGGCCAGTCTTCCTCAGCAAAAAAGATCGGCTCAGGGCCGATCTTCCTCACACACACAAAAAAAAGACCACAAACATATATGTTAACATTTCACTAGTTTGAAAAGCAAACGCTCATGTCTAGATCCCTTTGGTTATTCCCTAAGATGGAGTGGGGGTGGTATCTGTATCTGTAGTGTGCACACAGGGAGTGTCCCTGCTCCACAGCGCCTTTAAAGGAGGCTAGGCGTTGGGAGTCTGTGGCCCCTGGTATGTCTGTTTTTCTTTTTCCAGCAGGTCTATTTTTAAAAACCTTGGCACTCAGACTAGGTTGCCTATCATCTGGCCTCCCAAAGAAACCCAATGAAGTCACAATTTGCAAACAAGAGGAATGGGCCTGAATCATCCTACCTCTATTAAGAAGTAAGATCACACACACACACACAGAGTAAGGAAAGTCCATCACAATTGGAGGGGTGCGGTTGCCGTCCCAAATATAAATAATATATGAGAAAAAGCTATTTTCCAGAATGTTTGTTCACCAAACATTTAGATCCATGTAAGAGGTGTTCCAGGAAAACAATGAGAAGGGCCAGAATTAATTGGCTGCTAAGCTCTTTACTCTTCATAGGATGTTGCCTCCAGCAGTGGATTAAAGCAATGTTCATGCTGTACAGGCTCGGCTGTGTCCATATTAGGAAAGCCCTAGCTCACATCTCTCTCTGTGAAAAAGGATCTGTCCTCCCTCCCTCTGCTCTGCTTCCACCCGTGTGTGTGCAGGTGGGAGAGCAGGAACCGGGGAATGTGAACCTGATCCAGCACTGATCAGCCAACCAGCAAACTTCATTGTTCTTTAGATACCAAACATAACTTCTTTCTATTAGGGATAAACCCAGCCATTCTGCAAACAACACAGCTTTTGTGCTCAGTAGTATGAGATGGAAAAGAACCACAAAGAACATTAGAGCTTTATTAAACTCGTCATAAACACCTCCTAATATGCAGAATTTAAGAATCCACCCAGTTAATTTATATTCATATTAATAATAGGTATAATAGTATAATCTTATAATCTCTTAGCCCTAACAATCTTCTGGTTATTTGATTTTTTATAATTATGAATTTCAATTTATAGTGTAAATACTAAGGTCTGTTTTAGCTTTGCCTTCTATTTGAGCATTTCTTTTGCCACTGCCCTGCTCTCTGAGGTTCAAGGGCATTGGAAACCATGCTAATGTACAACCAAATGTGCTGCTGCTGTTTTTAAGTGCTGTCTTATGAATGTGGCTTAACTATCTCTATACAAAGCCATGTGTAATGGGAAATCCACATTGAAAAATTAGATTTAGGCACCCTCTGTCCTTGCCTAGAAGCTACGTGACCTTGGGCATGTCACACATCGTCCTTGAGCCTATGAAATGTAGATAATGCCACCTGCCTTGCAGAGCCCTGGTGAAGATGAAATGAGATGGCGCATAAAGCAAGAGGCACAAAGTAGACCAATAAATCCTAATTCCCTTCCTCTTTCCCCTCAGAAACAAAAGCCTATCTGGTATTTTGAACCTAACTAAACTTTCAAAGGTCTCAAAATAACTGAGTTGTGACATGATAATAAAAAGCCCCACCTGACCACCACACAGAATCGATGCCACTGGATGGAGCCTGCAGAGATATGACACGTCTGAGTCACTGCAAACAAGTACCTGTCCCTTCCCTGTGGACACGAGGAAACAAGTTCTCTTTCTTGTATGTCTTATTATAAACGAGATCCTTTTGTGTCTGGTCCCATCTCACTCAAAACAATAAGCCCACTGTTGTTACAAAAAGATCACAAAATGAAATTTGATATTTCTACTTTGTTCTCTGAAGGTACCAGCAGGACCAGGTGCTAGATCCAAAACCCCCTAAAATCCTAATAGTAGCTACATGTATTTAAAGCCAATGTAATAATTAAGAACTTGGACTTTTAATTTAGACAGATTTGCTTTTCAGTTTCCTCATCTATAAAATGGGTATAATAATATCTATCTTACAGAGCTGTGACTAGAAGAAGTAAATAGCTATAAGTGTAATGCACTTAGCATTGACCCTACTCAATAAAATGATAGCCTTTTTTTCATTCTGGATGTTCTAATATGTAAAATAGTATACCCCAGTATACTTGGAGGAGAGAGAGAAGGATTAAATAAAAGATACAATTCTAAGAGAGTTACACAACCTATATATTCTTGGATTTACCCATTTACAGCTTCATTCACTAGATGCATCTATGCAAAACCCAGGCAGACATCCCTCAATTACAAAATCAATGATGGTGATGAAGAAATACAATTTGAGGAGGAAAGACCCAGTGAGAACTCAGGAGAAGCCGACTTTGTAACAAATGCAACTAAGAAGAGTCTTAAAGAGAACGTACATCTTTGCTTGGCCGCACGGAACATGAAAAGCGATGGCACACACAACTGAGGAGAAAGGAAGACAACACCAAGAGAAAGGAGATGGAACACTTGGAGAAAAGGCCAGAGGAGTCACTGGACAGGAGAGGCGACTTCTCCTCCTGGAAAGAGGCCACAGGACAGCAGGCCTTCTCCCCGGTGCAGTCCCCTCATCCCTCGGTGCCCTGGAGTCTCAGTCCCCAATGTTGATGCACTGACTCTGGCCTCCTCTCTATGCATTTTCATGCCAATCAAGCTGCTGAAATTAAGAACTGAATTGTGAAGCTTTTGGCATAAATAATGTCATATTGTAAAGCTAATAACAACCAGGACACCCTTAACGCTCTTAAGAAAAACCATCTGATCTATGTAGCCCTCGACGTGGTTTGAAATTTCCCTCGGCCTACAAATGAAAATATTTTTAGCATGTAGCACACTTTGTAACAGACATATAAATGCACTGAAAATATAATTTTAGGAAAACATCTGGGTTTGATTATTTCTTGTTATACCTCAACACCAAATAGGTTCTACTTTCTCAATAATAAGGAACACTGCAACATTCTGCTACAAGCTATGCAGCCATCACTGTGGCAATTTCTCATAAACATTTCATTACTGGCTCTGTTTGTTTTTAATTTTTAAAGCAGCAAATACTCCAATGATTTAAATATAAAAGCAGCAGCATTATTCACAATAGCCAAGACTTGGAAGCAACCTAAGTGCCCATCAAGGGACGAATGGATAAAGAAGATGTGGTATATATACACAATGGAATACTACTCAGCCATAAGAAACGATGAAATCCAGCCATTTGTGACAACATGGATGGACATTGAGGGTATGATGCAAAGTGAAATAAGTCAGAGGGAGAAGGTCAAATACCATATGATTTCCTTCATTAAGTAGTAGATAATAACAACAATAAACAAACACATAGGGACAGAGATTGGATTGGTGGTTACCAGAGGGGAAGGGGGGAGGGAGGAGGGTGAAAGGGATAATTCGGTACATGTGTGTGGTGATGTGTTGTAATTAGTATTTTGGTGGTGAACATGATGTAATCTATGCAGAAATAGAAGTATAATGATGTACACCTGAAATTTTTACAATGTTATAAACCAATGTTACTGCAATAAGCAAAAATTTAAAAAAAAAAGAGAGATCATGAAATAAATAAATAAATAAATATAAAAACAGCATAAAAAATAAGGTGCTCCTTCTGGAGCATTTGGCCATAATGTTTTCCCCTCCTTCAAAAGGCAACATAGAACTCACTGGACGTTTTTCTCCAAAGTCATTTAGGCAACAGACATAAAGAAGTACTTATTTTTATGTCTCAAAATGTATGCTAGAAATAATACTTGCCACTGTACAAGGTAAAACTCACCTGCAGTTTTTATTGATCTGCAGGAATTTCAAGATATTAACAACCCTAGCAAAATGTTTTTCATCTCCTGCTGGTCAAATCTGTTAATATCTGTGAATAATTGATTTGAATTAGAAGCAAATGCCTATTCTTTGTGTGTGTGTGTGTGTGTGTGTGTGTGTGTGTGTGAGAGGAAGATCAGCCCTGAGCTAACATCCATGCTAATTCTCCTCTTTTTGCTGAGGTAGACCGGCTCTGCGCTAACATCTATTGCCAATCCTCCTTTCCCCCCCGCACCCCAAAGCCCCAGTAGATAGTTGTATGTCATAGTTGCACATCCTTCTAGTTGCTGTATGTGCGACTTGCCTCAGCATGGCCGGAGAAGCGTTGCGTCGGTGCGCGCCTGGGATCCGAACCCGGGCCACCAGTAGCGGAGCGCGCGCACTTAACCGCTAAGCCACGGGGCTGGCCCAGCAAATGCCTATTCTTCAATGATCAACCAGCATAAATGCTCTTGTAGATTGACTATTACTTAAGATTTCTCTCAATAATCTTTCAAATAGCAATTTTCCAGTGGGAAAGAAAAGAAATGCACAAAGAGGGTTTCTTGGTAGTGTATATTTGTAAAACACCACTCAGGATGAAAACTCTCCCAATACCACTCCAAACTAAGGGCAAGTTTTCAGTCTGAGGGAAATTCAGCAGACTCCCAGGAGGAAAGGAAGACACTTGGAGGAAAAGTAAACTCTAACTCTCCTCCTCTCAGATGTGACCGGGTACACTTGGAGCTCAGGCCTCAGTGAGGTACCGGGCACAGCATGTAGTGACTGAGGTGCAAAGCGGCTCTAGCCTTCACCCAGGTCAGCTCCCCTCATTCCCCAAAGAAGCAGCGAGGACTCAGAGAAGGCAAGTGGCTCGCCCACAGCCACACAGCTTAATGGTATAGGGCTGCCTCCAAAGTTGCATCTTATGTCTCAATTGTCTCCTTCCTCCAATGTAGGATTAAGCTTGCAGAACAAAGCTTCATTGCAGCACGCTCTGTGAATACAGAAATTTGGATATAACATAATTGACTCTCTTCCTCCACCATCCTCCACTCTTGCTCATTAACCTCAAAATAATGCAGACTTGCATTTTATGCATCAAATTGTCCGGACCCCACTTAAGAGTGTGATGGTGGTGGTTATAATGAGACAGGATCAGAAGCAGAAAACCCTGAGCTTGTAAAGGCCCAAGCTAGAGGACTGACCTGGAAGGATGGAGTCTTCTGCTGAATGAGCTGAACACACTCATTACTGAGCACCAATAAATCATGGACAGAGATATGTGTGTGACAGGAACGTTGTCCTTTTTAAGCACACACTTGGATTTGGGCAGTTTGACAATCACTGACTGTCACCCTGACCTGTGATACACTTGCTGGCTGGCTGCCACCATGCTGTGTCCCTGCCACTCTCCCACTCTGGGTCAGCAGAGCGGACAAAATGAGGGCAAAGCCAGGGATCCTAGTTGGAGTTTGCTTTTGAAAGCAAATAAGAGGATATGGGAAACATCCCTTAAATGCTGTAGAAGGTACATAAAGACACTTTTTTGTTTGACCCATTGCTTTTTCTCATTTGTTGTTTTGGTGACCTGGTATTTATCATCTAATTTAGTTTCCATCTCAAAGAAGGAATAGCTGTATCTTTCCAAAGGCAAAGACCTAAACTAATCTCTACACACACTCACATTCATTCACACCAAAAAAGATACCAGTTCTTCAGTGCAATAAAGCCCAGTATTTCCTATGCAAAATATTCTGTCAGCTACACAGGGTGACCATTTAGAAACATCTAAATGGAGAGGTATGTGTACACCCATGACATATATTTATGAAAAGCCCTGGAAAGTGAGGTTCACAGTACTGCACTCGCTGTGCACATTGTTGCCCACTAAAGAATAGGAAAGAACAGTTCCAAGAAAAGAAGCAGTCATTAATTAAATTAAAAATCACCACTGCTCAGGGCTCTCTGCTGTATTCACTTACTAACTATTCATAGGTTTTGTAAAAACTAAGGCAACGATGGGACCAAGCTGATTTGGATTAAAAGCAACCTTGCTGAAAATACAAAATTTTTTAGTCGGATGGACTGAGGACCGAGGGTCCTGGATCCGAGCCCTGGCTCTGCCACTAACAAGGGCTTCAAGCTTGGGCAAATCAGTACACCCCTCCTGGGGCACAGCTCCCCAAAAGATGAGCTCTCCTTCAAGTCACTCCTAGCCTAGGAGTATAAAGCAGATCGAAAGTCATGCAATGCCAGAAAAGACTAATATTTAAGCATGAAGCAATAGAGGCCACACCCAAGAAATATATACAAAGTAGATATTAAACATACATCTATTTTGTACAACATAATGGCTCTCCACAAAAGAGAAAGAAAAAAGTCTTGTATTCTAAAAGCAGACAAGTGTTCCTGAGAGCTTTCCTCGTCAGCAGGTGCTCTGGCGATGACACTGGCACAAGTCATGAGTGTTGTGGATGGCCACCGTCAGAGGAGCTGCCCAGAGGCCTGGGATGCTGATCTGAACATAAGTGTGTGCAACAATGCTGTGCAATGTCAAAGAGCCAAGGGGGCCAGCGTGTGTGGGAGAAGAGCATAATGCAAATATAGAATAATCTGCCTTCAATGAAGAACCTACCAGACTATGTCCTCAGCCTAATAAAAGAGAGATTGGGGGGTAGTTCTTCTTAAAAAGTAGAATTGGATGTTTTTGTATTGACATAAAGGTTTACAATCTGAAGCTGATATCTTTGTCTTAATTCTTTGAGTTTACATTGCTCCTTCTTTCTAAAGATTTCTCTCCGTGAAATAGAAAAAGCACCGTTATGATGAAATCCTATTAAATGGTACACTCTATGAGAGTTGCAATGTCCTTACTTAAGTGAATCTGTGGGTTCAATATGTATGAACCTACAAAACAGGTAATGCCCGTATGTCCAAACATGGCTCCCCAGACTTTGCTCCTTGAGGACAATCACACTGGCTCCCTTGCACAAGGAGCTGGCCAACTTGTGACCAAGTGGGGCATAGCCAAGTCTCCAGCCACCAAGCATGTTGTCTTCTAATAGACTCAGTCTCCTGGATGAGCGGGGCAAATACAGAAGTCAACTCCACGGGTCCTCCCAGGTCCTGACTCAGGGCAGAGGCTCCTTGTGGGCGCTGGTTTACAGATGCCCCCACAGACTGTGCGCCCATGGGCAGGGGCTGTGCCCTTTCAGCTTTGTATGCCCACTGCCCAGCACAATGCTTGGCATATTGGTTGAACAAATAAACTAAACCACAAAGCCAAATATTTGGAGTTGCAGGAAGAACATAAAATTGAAGGACTCTAAGAGTTTAGATTGTACTCAGCAAAAAAGGAAACTTCTTTTCATAGAATATATTCCAGAATATGACATAATTATAGATTCTATCAGTTGGTCCTAGCCCTGCTTATGAAGATCCTCATTCAGTGGGTGTGGCCTGAGTCAGGGATCTATAGTTTTAAACAGTTTCCTGAATGATTCTGATAATCAGGTCTTGGCATAAATGGACTAGGTGGATCTAAGGGCTTCTAACTCAAGCCTGCAAAGCTATGCTTCTAGAAAGTACCCAGCTTTATCTCTTTATTAAAACCCATGTATGCACAGGTCACTACTGTCTCCATCAACTGGACTGAGCCAAACAGACTTTTCAAAGCTAGTGACTCCTACTTCTTTTTCCTTCTGGTTCAAAAGGCAGAAGAGCAGGTCTATCCTTAGTCCACCAAGCAAATATTGGATTTCTCTCCACAGTGTCACACCCTGGATGCATCTGTGGCCATCTGGGCCACTTCAGAATCTCTATACTTTTTAAAGAAAAAAGTTCTGAAATGCTCTTTATTCACCTGAAAAAGCCATTCTCATATGCCTTCCTCTGAGTTCACTTTAAAAATACACGTTCAATCTGAGATCCCGAAGGATGCAGGCCTCAGTCCTGGTCAGTTTCCTCAGTGTTTTCCCCATCACTTAGCAGGATTCGGGCACATCATCTGCATTACATGAATTGGAGCTTGTTTCACGTGGCTTCCTACTTAGTTCTTTGAGGGCACCTGTAGATGTGCCTCAGCCCATTGCATGTGTTGTGGGGAGACACCACTGGCCATCCTGGTATTTAATGATGCTTTTTAAAAGTATTCATGTAAATGAATAGCTTCTGGTCATGAAAGTTCAAAGTCGAAAACCAAAGAGCACAAGTCTCTCTAACTGTTCCTCTCACTCCATGAGACTCCCTAGTACCCGGGCAGAGGGGAAACGCTTGGCCTTGCATGCAGCGAGTTTTCTTTCCAGCAAGGGTGCTGGCCCACCTGCCCAGTATCTAAGTGCCACTCAAGTACTAGCACTCTTTCCACAGCCTGTGGCTCCTGAATCTTGAGGGAGCTCTCCCTGTGAAGTCTGGCTGTGTCCTGCCTTACTAAGCAATCCCCTTTGCAGAACCTGCTCTCTCTGCAAAGCAGGCAACATTAAACTCGTTCCTAATGAGAGAAAGGGAGGGGGAAAGATCACTCCTCCAAACCGTGGTCAAAATGCATCCACCTGATGCATTTTATCACTATAAACAAGTCACTCACCCTTTTATTATTCAGGGCAGAATGGCCTAGGTCAGAGTGTGGCAGGGGCCAGGGCTGAGAAGGGAGCTGAAAGGGAGAGAGAGCTCACTGGGAGGGTTCTTTCCCCCACCCCTCCCACTGGGAAGCTGCCTCCATTCTGCTGGTCTTGGGGCACTACCCACTGAGCCTTAATCACGCTGATGACAAACTAATTCATCAGCCCCCATCACTGAGATTTGACTTTACCTGATGCTGCTGAAACATGCATACTCAGTTTTCCACCACCAGAAGTCGATTGTCTCTCCTCCTGCCTATAATGCAGTCTCCTCTACCTGTCTTTCAAAGTTGACTTCAAATGGTACCTCAACCCAGTCTGCTTCCACAAATGGAAAATCACCTCTTTCTTCTGAACTCTAAAAGTTAGTTAATTTTCACCACTCATTGCTTTCTGCTCAGGTCAGAGTTTTGTGAATCTATTTTTCCTAGTGAATTATCAAACATCTTGAGGGCAAAGCCTGTGTTGCTCTCATCTTTGAGTCATCCACAGTCCCTCATAAAGGACAGATGTACAGGCTATATTCACGGAAAGAAGAGAAGGGGCAGGGAGGGAAGGCACTGGACTAGGAGGTATGATTTCAGATCCTCAAAGAAGCTTCCTCTTGCAAATCTCATCCATCTGGTCTGGGATGCTTGACAGTTCTATAGAAGCTTAAGCTCTGACACAGTTAAAAAGGAAATCTCCAAGGAAGAGGAAACACTTTTAATCCTTATTATTCAACTGGAGTCTAGTCTTAGACTACTGTGAATGAGATTCAAATCTTTTCTGGAAATCAGGTTTTGAAAGGGAGAGAAAAGAAGGAAGGACATAGAGCTTTCATTTGGGACACCAAAGGAAAATGTCTCCTGTTTCATCATGGTGCCTTATGCTGTGAAGAGATCAATACAGTTGGACAGTGTCAAATCAGATGCCCCCAATAATACACAACGCCCAGCACAGACCTTCAGTTACCTACTACTCTCTGGGAGGACGGACCCTTCCTTCCCACATTTCTCTCTCTCTCACTCCACCAGAGACTTAATTTTTGTGGACTAGATACTAATGTCATTTGGGACCAAAAAAATTATACCAAAAGCATATTCATTCATAGGGGAATAAAATATAGTGAGGTTGACTCGAGTGATTTTTATTGGCCATTTTGAAGGGATTCACAAGAAATACGGAACTAATCAGAGATGTATTGGGAATAAGCAATGTTATGGGCTGAATTTGTTCCCCCCAAATTCATATGTTGATGTCCTAACCCCCAGAACCTCAGAATGTAACTGTATTGGAGACAGGGCTTTTAAAGAGGTGATTAAGGCAAAATGAGATCATGTAGGTGGGCCCTCATCCAATCTGACTAGTGTCCTTATAAGAAGAGGAGAGTAGGACAGAGATTTCTACGTACAGAGAGGAAAGACTATGTGAGGACACAGCGAGAAGGTGGCCATCTGCAAGCCAAGGAGAGAGGCCTCAGGAGAAATCAAACCTGCCCATACCTTGATCTTGGACTTTCAGCCTCCAAATCTGAGAGACAATAAATGTCTGTTGGTGAAGTCACCCAGTCCGTGGTATTTTGTTATGGCTGCCCAAGCTAACTAAAACGAGCGTGAAGCCACAGACGCCAAAAATAAAGGCAATTAGACTAAAAATGAAAGGGTTTTAATAAAATCTCTCCCTGTCTCTTGTGGCTGCCAAGCAGTGTATCACTTTGAGGAGTCTGTGGGAAGGGCCAGGCTCTTCGATGAACAGTAAGTGACCATGGTAACTCATTGACACTGCAGGCTCTGTCAATGTCTCTGAGACATTGAGACTAGAGAACCTAGTCAATGTATCTCTAAGGGTCCCTGACAAGATGGTTAGTCACTTAAAAAATATGAGTCAAACCACTGGACAGCAAATGACAGCAAAATTATTAGGAGCCCAAAAAGCACACCACATTATGGCAACTGCTATTACTGATATAAAAGAACCAAGGATCTCACGGCACATGTAATTTGAAAAATATAATTTCTCTGGTATTTGCAAAATAACCAGTCTCATGACCATTAAATGTAGAATTCTTATAGACACCACTGAGATTGAGTATCCTAATGGGTCTTCAAGTTATGTTGATAATACTATATGATCTGTGTTAAAAGAGGCCTACAAATTATTCCCCTAATAAACCACCTGGCTTTCTCTGTGCTAAAAGCACATCGTGGCTCCAATGACAAAGTCTCTTGCATCATATCCCACCAACTTTCCTCAATTTTGTGTCTGCAGCCTCTTCCCTACAAGAGTTAAGTTTTCCATTACTTGCGTGTGTGGCCTTTGGCAACCTGCAAGTGTTTGCTTGGAAAGAAGTGGCATTTTCCAAGATGACACAACAATCTGCTGTTCTATATTCCGGGAGCAAGCCTGGGAGCTTGAGTTGATTCCTGCCTATTTCTGGGACACTATGTGATGGGCCATTTCTCATCTTCTCTACCCTCATTGCTGCCACTGCTGCCCATGATTTTGCCACTTAACATCTGCTGAGCACTTCCGCCAAAGAGGAGACAAAGCCACAGAAGGGCTGAGGGGTTCACGGGTGTCAGTGTGCCACTCGTTAGTACCTCGGGAAACAGGTTGCCTGGGAGTTGAAATTGAGAGCTGAAGTGAGGCTGGTAATTAGTTCATGCCCTTCTGAATGCCTACTGCAAACAAGCAGTCCATCCATGGATTATAATCATCAGTGCTGTCACAGCAGATTGAAGGGCCTCTACGGATTGCCCAGCTGTATCTTTATCCATACATTTGACAAAAATACAGATGATTTCAATAATATCTATTCAGTGAAGGATTTTAAGGCATTATACACTCAGATTTTAATTCAAATTAAATAGCTTTAGAGCAGCACTGTTCAATAGAAATACATGTAAGCCATATCTGTCATTTAAAATTTTCTAGTTGCCACATTTAAAAAGTGAGATGTAACAGCTAAAATTAATTTTAATAATATATTTTATTGGGTATATATACATTGGATTATGATGTCTCCAAAATATTATCATTTCAACGTGTAACCAATATTTTAAAAACCATCAATGAGATATTTTACCTTTATTTTTTTGTATTAAGTCTTCTAGATTTGATGTGTTTTTATAGTCCATCTCAATTTGGATGCTAAATTTTAATCAGAAACGCTAGGTCTGTATTTAGATTTCATAAGATTTACAGCTGAAAAAGTGGATTCATTCACATACCCAAGTTGTTCCAAACAATAACTGAATTATTAGATTTAAAATTTAAATTCTGATTACATTAAAAAAATCAGCTCTTCAGGTGCACTAGATATTTTTCAAGTGCTGAATAACCCCGGGTGGCTGGTACCAACTGCACTGGACAGTGAGGCCCTGAGCGTCTACTATGTGCATCATAGCAGGCAGGACCAGGATGAGTCAGATGCAACCCTTGTTTCCTTGGGTAGGGGAGGGAATGTATGAGACACATATACAAATAGCAACACTACAAGGCAGGTTAGGATACTTGCTAAATTCCAAGGTGAGAAAACGGCATGCACAAAGGAGGGCTGGTGGTAAAGCTTACAAATATTTGGAGACTGGTAATTATGATTGGGCATATGCTTAGGAGTGGTAGGAGTTCAAGTTTAAAACGGTAGCTTGGGGCAGTTCTGCTGATAGCCTCAAATAGCAGGCCAAAGAGTTTGTTCTAAATGCATTGTTAATGGGAAAAAAGTTTGTGGTGAGAATGGATCTGAGCTGTGTTTTAGGAAGATTCACTTAGGACAGATGTGGATGATGGATGGAAAGTGGGGCAGCTTCGCGGCTAAAAGACCAACTAGGTACTGCCTAGTCCAAGCAAAACATAATGAAAAGATGGAGGAGGTGCTAGGAAAGAAAATTAGAAATTTAATAAATATGTACATAGGCTATCAGGACTTGACAACGTGGTCAGGAAATCAAACAAAGGGAGGAGTCAGAGAGTTCTGTAGCAACCAAAATAAGAAAGTATAGAAGAAAGGCTGAGTGGGGAAAAGTTATTTCTAATGTATTTGCATATGTCTGTCTTAAAAGAAGATTGGAATCTAAGTACATATGGGGTGGTGGGGGGGAGACCTTTGGGCAGACATGAAAAGAAATCAAAATCTATGTATAGAACTGTCAAATTAGCGAATGGGCAACTTTCTTAGAAATAATGTATACTATTCCAATAGTAGGGGGTGGGGTGTGAGTAAATTAAATTATGGTACAGTTAGCCCTCGTATCAATGGGTTCCAAATTCAACAAACCACGGATCAAAAGGCCTACAATGGTTGTGTCTGTACTGAATATGTACAGACTTTCTTTTCCTTGTCATTATTCCCTAAACCATACAGCATAACAACTATGTACACAGCATTTACATTGTATTAGGTATTATAAATAATCGAGAGATGATTTAAAGTATATGGGAAGATGTGCATAGGTTACATGCAAATACTATACCACTTTATATAGAGGACTTGAGCATCTTTGAATTTTGGTATCCTCATGGTCCTGGAACCAATCCCCCCACGATACCGAGGGAGGATGTACTATTCGTTAGAAAGCTATGTAGGGGCCGGCCCGGTGGCGCAAGCGGTTAAGTGTGCGTACTCCACTGCAGCGGCCCGGGGCTCGCCGGTTCGGATCCCGGGCACGCACCAACGCATCGCTTGTCAGACCATGCTGTGGCGGCGTCCCATATAAAGTGGAGGAAGATGGGCACCGATGTTAGCCCAGGGCCAGTCTTCCTCAGCAAAAAAGAGGAGGATTGGCAGACGTTAGCACAGGGCTGATCTCTTCACAAAAAAAAAAAAAAAGCGGGCCGGCACGGTGGCACAAGCGGTTAAGTGCGCACTCCGCTGCGGAGGCCCGGGGTTCGCCGGTTCGGATCCCGGGCGCTCACTGATGCACCGCTTGGCAAGCCATGCTGTGGCGGCGTCCCATATAAAGTGGAGGAAGATGGGCACGGATGTTAGCCCAGGGCCAGTCTTCCTCAGCAAAAAGAGGAGGATTGGCAGATGTTAGCTCAGGGCTGATCCTCCTCACAAAAAAAAAAAAAAAAAAAAAGCTATGCAGCTACTAAAAATTATTGCTCTTGAATTATATCAAGGAATAAGGGAAACTGCTTAAGACATATTTTTAAATGAAAACTTTAAGTTTAGATAATAAGATTAAAATTTGGTTTAAAAAGAATATGCACCTATATGCTCTATAGCACGGAAAATGTGTGGAGGGACACATACCAAGCTGTTACCTAGCATGGATTACCTCTGGGGAGTACACTGAAGGCAGCAAGAGCTTTGATGTTTTACATTTTGCTGTTGCTTGAACTTCCTACAGAGAACATACTATTTTTATTTTTAAAAAGGAAGACAAAGAAAAGGGTGAACTACATATTCATACATCCAGAATGACCCAAAGGATTTATATCAAAAAATTATCTCTGGGTCATTTTCTTATTGCAAACTTTTTTATATTCCAAAATAAATATGTAATACTTCTGTAATCAGAAAGAAGTCATAAAAGGAAATAATCTATAATACCAATGATATAATCAATTTTAAATCTGTTTGCAAAGTCAAAGGTTATAGGGTTGAATGTTCTTTAAAGAGGCTTGGATCCAATTTCTTTTACTTCTTTGGGACTCGTGCTTACTTTTATTGCTGCTGAAGCTATTTCCACATTTTTTTTTTTAATGATTTCCATTCAGTGCGGCCAAAAAGGAAAATGGAGGCCAACCACAAGACAAGCCTTCCTGAGAGAAGACAAAAAGCCTCTGTACCCTGCAGAACGAAAACTTCACCAGGAGAACGCGACTCTTTTGTCATGACTGACTTCAATTGTTGGTGGACAGAAATTTTGAACGAGAACAAAGAGCACTGGAGTGACTTCGGGGCTCTGGTCGTCATTCCAGGCCAAGCACATAGTAACTTTATATTATAATGATGGGGACAAAGAACAAGGTGTCCCATTCACCACAAGCCTCCTGCAGCCAGAGGGTCCCAGGCCTTGGCAGAGCCTTTCACTGAAGTGGAAAGAAGGAACTTTCAAGGAGTGTGAAAGGGCTGTGAGCAAGTAAATCATCATCAACCATATAAACAATGGCAGAAATGGGTAAAGAGATGAAAAGATGCCGTCGGATCATTCACCAATGGAAAGATGTGCACTAAATCAGGGTCTTTTCTGTCTGACACTGTTGTTTTTACTGAACAGTTAAGCACCCAAGGAAATACCAGTTGGATCTTCAAGACAATTTATAGCTGGGTTGGCCTCCTTGCACCTGGCTGTGTTTTGACAGCAGGTTTCGTCAGTTTATAGCAGAGATTCTTGTCTACACTATAAGCTGTCACTAATGCAACTAGACCTTTGGAAAAAATGTACGCTCAGAGGCAAATCTCTC
Organism: Diceros bicornis minor; assembly: GCF_020826845.1. Classification (NCBI taxonomy): domain Eukaryota; kingdom Metazoa; phylum Chordata; class Mammalia; order Perissodactyla; family Rhinocerotidae; genus Diceros; species Diceros bicornis. The sequence goes on from NC_080761.1 coordinate 5,363,199, forward strand.
CCTGCCACGTCCCCCTCCCCCTTTTAATGAAAAGCAAAAGCCTCCTGCTGGTGGCAAAGCCTCGTTCTCTTCAGGGGAGACACTGAGCCTCCTGGGAGTGAGAGGGTCAGCCCCAGGACTGCAACTCAAGCGGGGTGAGCCAGCTTCTGGGCACTCAATTAAGGACTCTTTCTTTTCTCTTCCCTCGGGGATAATTGCTGAACAAAGCGACCTTGTTGTTTGGAGCAGGAAATTCGGGATTCTGCTCCCTGAACTCCCAACTCTTCCCAGCTTCCAGGCCACACTACCAATGTCTGGGGGCCTCACAACAGCCTGGCCTAGGAACACAAGGCAGACAGGTTCAGCAGATGCCCCTCAGCCTCACCTAAAACAAGAAGGGCAAAGCTTGGCTATTTACAATCAGACAAACCTTTGTTTTCCTGAGGTTTTTGTACTCAGCCAGCGGCCTGGTTTGGAAGCCACCATCTTAGAAATCACAGGACCTCGTTATAATATATATGAGTTGAAAGCCCTGCCTCCCATGACCAGGTGCTGCCTTACCCCACTCAGTTTGTTTTGCTTTTTTAGGACTCAAGATTTTATTCTTTCTTGTTCCCAGAAGGATTGGGCCAAACAAATAACTTTTAACAGGTGATACACATTCCTGAACCAAAGGCAATGTGTCCTTTTCAGGAATGAGCTCATGGTGGCTAGTGGCCGACATTTTCCCCTGTGTGGTAGAACAGACCAAAGATGTGAGTAGAGGGATGAAAAGGTAATGGAGAACAGCCCCTTCTGTTCCTTAATTTCATGGTTCACAGACATTCATTGACATTCAGACACTCCCAAGGGGAAGCTCATATAACCAGCCATTAAACCAGAAATGAGCAGGCTAACGGGACTGCTTGCCTGGGCCCAGGGCAGAATTTCTCACCACCTGGGGGTCCACTCCCAGACATTAGGGCCCACTATGATGGGTCTGTAGCTGTTCCAGGGGCCAGCCCAGACCAGGGAAGCTCCATGCCTGCAGGGTCCTTTGACCAGGCCCATCGGGAATGCCACCCTTGGACTTCTCAGAGCCCAGGCTCTGGCTAGGTCAGCACTCAGGCTGGTGAGGGGGCTGGGGCTGCCTGTAAGGCTCTGGGAAGCACAGGACCCAGGGAGAGTGAAGGGGAGAAGAGGCTCCAGGCCAGGTGATTCCCACAGAGTTAGAGCTGTCTGGGAACCTTCTCTCCCTCAGAGTTGCCCATGAGCTGAAAGGGAGGGAGAGAGTAAAACCTTCATTAGGAGTGGGTCCTGGTCCCTAAGAGAGAGAAATGAATCTACTGGCTCATTCAGATGAGAACACCAACCTGAGGCAAGGATGCAGAACCAGAGGAGGAAGGTGAGGGACAGCTGCACCGGGGAAATGATGGAGAAACTATGGGTCCCACAGGTCAGAAGAAAGCTGCAGGCAAGCCACTCACTCAGCTGGTTGTATCCAAAGAGCAGAGCTGGAAGCCAGCTGCTCAACCCACTGGGGGCACTGAACTGTTGCTTGGTGACACCACCCAAAATATATATGACGCTTTGCACGACCTCATCTAATACACAGTTCAGGGTCAACCAGCATGTCCACCTATACCACTAGGTCACTTGAAGCAGAGGCCAGACACATCCATGATGGCAAGCTCAAAGGGGTGTGAGGTCATCATTTTCCTGACTTAGGGATACTCCAACTCAGTAAGATGATTACATATACATACACATATATCTCATTGTCGTGATTGATACACTAAGCGGCAAGCTTTACTATTCTCCACAGACTCTCCTGAAGCAGTTATCTTGAGCGCACCTGTGGTATTCCAGAACTCTCAAGCCAGTCTCGGAAGATGTTTTCAACAGACAAGTCAAGCCTTTAAAAATAAAACAACAACAAAAAGTAAAGGATTAAAAAGTTACAGCGCACTTATTACACAGAATGGTCCTCTAACTATTCGGGCACATCCCAGCATGGATCTCTCAGAGAAGTACCTCATCTTTGGAGGAAGAGCAAGGCTGCCCCAGGTTACAGTGTAGAAGGGGACCTAGTCACTCAGGACAGCTTCTCTTCAGCCATAAGATGAAATCTAAAAATCAGAGGCACACCATCATCTCTGCTTTTTTTTTTGGTGAGGAAGATTGGCCCTAAGCTAACATCTGTTGCCAATCTTCCTCTTTTTGCTTGAGGAACACTGTCCCTGAGCTAACATCTGTGCCAATCTTCCTCTATTTTGTATGTGGGACGCCACCACAGCACTGCTTGATGAGCAGTGTGTAGGTCCACAACTGGGATCTGAACCAGTGAACCCCGGGCCACCAAAGTGGAGCACGTGAACCCAACTACTATGCCACCGGGCCAGACTCCATAATTGGTGCTTTTACTGCTTGGAGAGGAACATTTTGGTCGACAGCACCAATTTAGGGAAGACAGGGCAAGTTCACAGGACACATCAGATGTGACTGCTTCCTGGAGAGCAGGGAGCAAAGTGAAATCTGAGCATTACAGTACTTAATGTATAAAAATGAAATTCGAACTTCATAGTGATGATGGGCTACAACAAGCATAAACAATACAGATCATTCTCAGAGCACACAGAGGCTCAGCTGCATGGACCATGTGTGGCTTCCACTGCCTCTGCCTTCAAGCAGGCCCACATTCTGCTTTATTTGAAATACTATCAGGGCCGGCCTGGTGGTGTAGTGGTTAAGTTTACGCGCTCTACTTTAGTGGCCTGGAGTTCACGGGTTCGGATCCCAGGCGCGGACATACACCACTCATCAACCATGCTGTGGAGGTGTCCCACATACAAAAATAGACGAAGACTGGCACGGATGTTAGCTCAGAGACAACCTTCTTCAAGCAAAAAAAGAGGAAGATTGGCAACCGATGTTAGCCCAGGGCCAATCTTCCTCACCAAAAAAAACCCAAAAAACAAAAAACATAGCAGGCAGGACTTGGAGGCTACAGGGACAACTGCTCCTCTAGATGATGAAATACTATGATTGCTTCTTAAGCCTGATCCAAAGTCAGCTGAAATCCTTTTGGTTTCATGCCCTGCTGATTTGAATACTCCCTAAATGCACTAAGTATCCAATATATTTAGGGTCACCAGACTTCAGGTTATGTCTTCCTGTCTTCCTGAAGTTTAAAGCAATTCTTCTCTCGCTTCTAGATAACTTTTGCTCATGACCACTCTCTCCACTCACAGAGGCCTTCCTCGAGCCTTCTCCCAGGCTGTGAGGTGACATCCACCCTGCTCCCTGTCCTCTGTGCCATGGCATCCACCCCAGTTGATGACTGCAAGGTATTTGATCACTTGACTTTTAACTCTCCTCATGGATTGAAGCTCTCTGAGATCAGAGTCCACGTCTGTTTTACTCACTTCCCTAAACCCAGCACTTAAAACAGTCCTTGGTATAAAAGAGAATTCTCACAGATATTTATTTGAATGAATGAAAACACATTTCACTCCATAAAAATTATTCCTTTTAAATTAATCATCACCTTTCCCAGTAAGATATTCCCAAGTTTGTAAGCTCTGCATCTTTTTTTATTTTCTATATTATATACTACATTATATATGTCTCATATTCCCTTCCTCCCTCAGTCCCTCACTCCCTTTTGGACTGCAAAGAAGTCCTAGGAAGATACAGTGCTATCTGCATTTGTTAAGGTGCTGAAGGCCGAGTGCCTCCCCTCCCCTCATGGGTTGGGCTGCAGGCTGGGCAGCAGAGAGAAAGGGAGGGAGGAGCAGGTAGGGGTGGTGCTTGGGAAAAGGTGACTAACTGGGTATTTTCCCTTCCTTTTCTTGCCCAGACTCAGTGGAATTACTGGACGTGCCTCATGTGAAAGGTCAGGTGCCACCATCTCTGGGCCTTTCCCACTGCTTCTTTGCTGTCATTTAATAGCGTCAATCTCAGTTTGAAGGGCCAAGTCCCCTCTTAAGCTATGACAGTGTGGAAGTGTGTGTGTGCACTCATGTGCGTGCATGCACATGTGCAGTCATATGCCTGTATGTGAGTGTGCTCACGTGTGTGGGCGTGTGCATACTCACGTGGGGCAGGGGTAGGGTGACTTAAAGAGAGGAGGCATCTCTCAGAGCACTTTAAATCAAGAGGATCATTCTTTCTCGGGCTTGATTTATTTGGTTAGTTGTAGGGAGAGGCGCTGGAAATACTCCCAACTGGCATAACTGATCTGCCAGGAGGAGGAAAGTGGGGCTGGAGGGGCCACTTAGAGAAGTGTCCAAGGAGACCTGAAGTTGTTTTATTTTCTATTGAAATGTGTGAGGCAGGAAGGTAAGATAGATTTTTATAATTTCCATTGAAGACAGGATGGTCAATGGAAGGCCTGTTGTTGTTGGAATGAATGCAGATGGTGGCAACTTGTCTGGCACCAGGGGTGTGTGTGTGTGTGTGTGTGTGTGTGTGTGCGTGCGTGTGTGTGTGTGTGTGTGTGTCACTTGGTGGAGCTGAGTTTCCGCCCCAAGGCTTGAGCAGTGCTGGAGGCTCTGCTGGCCTCTAAGTTGTCTGTCCTAATTTAGAGTTTCCGCCCCAAGGCTTGAGCAGTGCTGGAGGCTCTGCTGGCCTCTAAGTTGTCTGTCCTAATTTAGAGGCAAGGGCTCGTTTTCTTCCCTGTCCTTCCTTCATTGGTGCTTCTGTCTAAGTGGCCCCTTCATTTGCTTCCTTTCCACCCAGATAGCGACACTCCTGTGTTTGGAGCCCTGGGGCGAAAAGCTCTTGTCACCCATTCCTGGAGAGAGACTCAGGTAAACCACAGAAAGAGGCTGACTCTGAACCGAGCTTTGTTGTGCTGTGGCATTGTAGGAAAACAGGCACTCTTAAAACTTCCACAACTTAAGAGGAAGATGGAGAACTTAGAAAGGATTTAGAAAAGAGCAGTAGTGATGATCAAAGGGGTAAGCACATTGGATCCACGAGGGAGGGCAAGGGAACTGGGATTAAATATCCTGAAGAAGAGAAGTCTGGGGAGTGACTTCATAGCCATTTTTGAGTGATTTTACAAAAGATGGTGAACAGCTGTTGGGCATCCCCATGGAGAAGTAAGAGTACATGGACATAAATTTCCTTCGGGGAATTTTAGCTTAAAGACACTTCTTTAGGGGTGGGATGGGGGAGGGGCTGGGGAGTTGAGTCCTGGAGTGTTACTGAGTAGGGGCCAAGTCCTCACCTGAGAAGACTGAGAATAGGCAAACCCTTCTCTATGTGGCAAACATTTGGGGGATGCCTATTGGGCACAAGGTTCTGTGGAAGACTGAGATGGGAAACCTCAGGGTGTGGCTGGCTGTCTGATAGGGACATATGACAGACACAAGTCAGAATGCTGTCAGTATGCGTAGAGAGATGGGGGACTCTACAAGTGTGGAAGAGGCACCGACGGCTTCAGGTGGGACAGCTGGAAGGGGGACAGGGGGAGGTGCATTAGGGGAGTCTTCTCAAAGAAGGCAAGGCTTGAACTGTGTCATGGAGGAAGGCTGTGCTGTCCCAAACGATGGGGCAGGACCAGCAGAAATGGAAAGAAAGTGTATGCAGGGCAAAGAGAGCAGAGGCAGGAAAGCTCAGAGACATGGTCAGCTGGGATGGCACACAGAATGAGGTAAAAGGGAAATGGGGAGTCCTGTGAGGACCCTGAAGTCCTGCCATTGAGCCTTGGCTTAATCAAGGAGGCTCCGCATCAGGGCTGCAAAATGACACAAACAGAATAGAGTCAAGGAAGAGTAACCGAAGGAGAAGAGGCTGGAGGCAGGGAGACCAAAGGGTAGGCTGTGAATGTGTTCAAATGAGAGGCAATGAGAGGAGGCCTAAACTGATGTGGAATGCTGGGGATGGATGTGGAGGGTAGCAGTGGATGAGTGTCATTGGAAGGGTGAGAGATGGTAGGCAGACAATGGGCCCCATTGCTCTCTGCAGGACGACTTTCCATAGAACGTATATGCCCAAGTATAATCTGTACTACAGTCTATGACCTGGACAACCAGCCAGGCCAACTTTGAGGGTTATTGCACTAAGTATTAAGGCAAATTTTACTTTGCCATACTTATTATTTTCATGCACAGATACCATTACACAGGGACACTAAAGAAAAACAAATAAAAACTCCTCTATACACTGCCAACTAAAGGCATAAAAGTAGTAACTATTGCTTATTGAACACCTACTATGTAACAGACACTTTAAACTCATTTAAACCTCATTTAAACTTTACAATATCTGTGCAAGGTAAATATTATCATCCCCATCTTAGAGATGAACAAATAAAGGTTCCAAGAAGTTAAAGGACTTATCCAAGTGGCCACACAGGTGGCACTTGAAGAGCTAGGATTCACACTTATGTTGCCTGGCTGCAAAGCCCCTGCTTTATTTTCTGTGCTGACCTCAGGCTTCACAATACATCAGCTCGTGATTTATGGAGCAGACAAGCAGAAGGAGAGGGCCTGTGCTCACTCCAGACAACGCTGATTTCTTCCCGCTCATATCTCTCCTGCTGAAGGTGGCCTGGCCTCTGCTGTGGTTGCCCTGTTTGCCCTTCAACTACAGTTCTGAAAAGACAGGGAGACCCTTAGGAGGGGCAAAAGTGTGAGAACAGAAGAGTTCGTCATTCAGCTGCATTCAGGAGCCAAAGACACTCTCCTATGAATGAAAAGAACATGTGTTTTCAGAACACTTTCCCTAGGAAAGGTTCAAAGCATCTTATAACCGTTATCACTTCATTCCTCATAATATCCTTCTGAAGTGGGTGTCAATTGTTGTGTGGCTTTTTAGCAGATGGAGAAACTGCAGCATAAGAAGAATGGACAAAGTCAGCCCAGCCAAAGAGCTAAAGAAAAGACTTCCAGCGTCAGTGCAGACATCGAACTGCACCGATCCTGTTTGCAGATTGCTAATGTGGAATAAGATGTTAAACTATCCAAGAAAGATGAAAGCATTAACTTCTGCTATTAAAAAAATTTTTTTAAGGTAGTGTAAGTGGCCTTACCTCCCAAGGAAATTATGAGAAACTGTGTGAAAATGCTTAATTTTCAGGGAAAAAATGGACTATATGTTTTAGGAAAGAAAATAACATGTATGTAACTTTTGCTGTTTTGATCATAATTATTGAGATGACAGTGGAGGTGAATTTATAGGTCTGGACTTAGATATATAGCAGTGGTAAAGCTGCAAGTTGACTTTTTTCAAATCAAGACACTCAGAGTCTAAGCCAGTAGTGAATGTTTCCCTTCTGAGATCATGTGGCTTAAATAATCACAACAGACAAGCAGAAGCATTTCCACTTCAGTGGGACCCAGGATTTACAGGAAATTACTCTTCTGCATGTCTGATCACTATGGAAATTGATTTTATACAGATAGCTGAAAGTACACAGGCCCACGACGGCACACCCTCCATATTTGTACTAGTGAGTGGTACTTCCCCCTCATTACTGAAGCCTGCTGGGTATCTGGAACAGCAGGTTGTTTTATTCTCTGGCTGGAGAGTTCCCTTGCTGTGCTCCCGTCCTGTAAGGCAACTCCGAGTTTCAGGGGTCCATCGCCAGTCCTATGTGAGCACACACAGTTAACACAGCAGGGGAGAAAATATGCTGGACACCCTGGCATGATGCTGGTTGGAAAATAAGCCGTGTTTAAAGCCGAGAAAGTGACTAATTGCTCTTCTGTTTGTGATGTTAAAGTACATAGAAATAGACCCAGGCCTGAGTGAAAATGGTATTGCACGTGCTGTATTTTCTCGCTCTATTGATTTCTAAGCGTAGAGTGACAAGGTGGGGAGTTGATTATTAGCCATTTCTGCTAGTTGTGCCTATCAACTTGTTGCTGATCAGCAGAAACGTCTTTATCACTCTTGGCTCCCACCTTCACCCTCTTGAGACTCTAAAGATCACATTCTATCTGTGCCTCTAAAGGAAAGCACATGGCCCCAGCAACTTTCATATGAACTAAATGATAGACAAAAGAACTTCGGAAGTGCAGGTACTAGATGCATGCAAGCTTTGGGAACTTCAGTGCTCAGGGTCTGAAATGGAAAATGCCCTTGTTCTGGAATGTAACTTACATTCTGTATGAATTTTTAAATTTTAGGAATTTATGTTTTTAAGTCCCCTCTCTAGATGTGGATACAACTAGTGCACATCTCAAAGCCTTGCACATGGTTACCTATTTTCTTGATCAAAACAAGTCATTGGTGCTTCAGTAGATAATTAAGATTGCTGACGTAACATTTATAAAACGAGTACTCCCTAGCTCCGTGAGGGAGAAACAGTACTGAATTAAAACAAACACATGAACATGCTCACACAAACACAACAACTGATGAACAACGAAAGACTCGGTAGCTGTTGATCCAGGTAGAATAGCAGGTGGGCAGGACACTCTTGTACCAAGGCAGGCTGGGACCCAGGATTTGTCTGAATTTCCTTCTAAGCACTTTTAGATTTGTCTTCCCTTGGTCTCATAAAACATCAGCACTTAAACAGAAAGCTCACATTGAAGACATCTGAAACACATCTCCTCATCTCTCCCCTTTCACCTTCAAATACTCTCCCTTCCACTCCTCTGCTCCATACTGATTCCCGAGACAAAACAGCTGCCCATGTGCTCAGCATTCTTCCGAGTGTAACTGAGTAACAGAGTGTAACCAAGAAGGAAAGGACAGGCTCACGCTGGATTCCTCTATTCAACTTTCACAACCAATCAACCAAGGATTCCCTGCGGCACCTCTGGAACACCCCTCAAATCTGTTCATTACTCTCAAACCCCACTGCCACCATCCCTGCCACGGTTCCAGCTTTAGATCTTTTGAGTGAACTGCTGTATTGGTTTCTAATTGGTCTCCTGACTTCTAGTTTTCCCCACCCTCATCTATCTTCCACACTGCCCCCCAGAGTATCTTTCCAATCTGCTGATGGCACTACTCTACTTAAAACCTTCAGTGGTGGGGCCAGCCCCGTGGCTTAGCGGTTAAGTGCGCGCGCTCCGCTCCTGGCTGCCCGGGTTCGGATCCCGGGCGCGCACCGACGCACCGCTTCTCCGGCCATGCTGAGGCCGCGTCCCACATACAGCAACTATAAGGATGTGCAACTATGACATACACCTATCTACTGGGGCTTTGGGGGGAAAAAAAAAGGAGGATTGGCAATAGATGTTAGCTCAGAGGCGGTCTTCCTCAGCAAAAAGACGAGGATTAGCATGGATGTTAGCTCAGGGCTGATCTTCCTCACAAAAAAAAAAAAAAACCTTCAGTCGTACCTCTTTGCCTGAAGGCTCAAGGCCCTATAGGATTGATGAGACCTTTCTCTGTGCACCTAGAAGCTCCCCAGAGTACTTCCTACGCTGAGTCATAATGATCTGTTTCATGTATGTCTTCAGCAGTAGAGTAGGAGCTCCCTGAGGGCTAGACATGGAATTTATTCCTTTCTGTTCCCTACCATCTAGCCTAAGGCCTGGCAGGTGCTCAACAGAGAATGTTAAATTAACTGAAGTCAGAGAACAATGCAAAGGCAGTATGACAGAAGGTGCTAGCCCCTGAACACTAACTTGCTGGTCTCATTTGAAAACCTTGCCCTGTTCAGAATGGCTTACATGCCTAACAGATGTGCCTGAGGATCAGTTTGCAACACGGCCAAAGATTAGAGGCTCTGGGGGTAGGTGTGGGGCCTTTGGAGACCTAGATAAAATTGGTACAATATGCTGCATAGGTAACAGGGTAAACAGTCTGTTTTAATAGCTGAATTAGATTCTGAGGTTAGTCAGCAGGAAAGAAGATGTTTGAGTTTCAAAAAATATTCTAGTATACCTCCTGAAATAGATTCATTGTAGGAATGAAATTGCCTTAACTTTTAAGGAGAATTGTAAAAAGAAGCTTGAACCTGCTAACCAAAACATGATCCTAACCAGGAGAGGCATCCTCTCAAAGGGTGAAGGTTGGTGGTCGGTGGCCACCATTAAACAGAGACATTGCTCTTAACTTCCACAATCACAACAAAAGTCTCTTTGTGGGCCCACAGTGTGTTGCCTCAATAAATATTCACATGATAAAATCCAGGTCCCCCAGTGCCAGAGGGCTCGGGGCCATCCAAATGAACTCCATACCCTTATTAGGAAGAGGATGAAAAGAAAGAAGACCTCCCAACCTAAAAATGCACTTCGTTGCTTTCATGCAAATTGCTATATTTGTGGCCTAAGAAGTTCTTTTGAAAGAACGCATAATCATCACTCAGAAACAGACTTTGCCAACAGGAGGTAATACACCATTTCTATTAATTTTCTTTTATTTCCTGCATTAGTTCCTAAGGAAATTGCTCCATTCTATCAGAGAACCTGAAAAGTTATTCCAGGGCAGGTACAAAAGAAAAGGGAAAAAAATACATCTTGCAGGTAAACTGCTGTAGTTGACCTTAGGAATAACAGCCACATCTGATGTGATTTTTACATAAAGAAAACCCATATGTCTGCATACAAAGAAAGAATGGTAAATCTGAAACATTTCAGACCTTCTAAAACAAACCACACTTCTTTTGAGCAGCCTCCTGAAAAGCTAATTTTCTTGGCCAATTACTAAAGTCCTATGCAATCTCCTGGATAAGACTTCCTTCAGCATCAAAAGGCATGAACATGAAGAAGTAGAAACAAAAGAATTTATCACATAATATGGGTATGTGAATTCTGTATGATGCACTGGCTTGCTTTATGTGTGTGTGTTCCCATCTGATTAAAAAAAACCAACAAAGACACTTCTAACTGTTGAAGCAAGAACTGGAGGTAGAAAGTAGAAAATGGAGAGTTTAAAACAAAAAAGGCCAGGCAAAAATCTAATGCTAGAAACAAATCTCACGTCTTCATGGTCACTGGATCCTCCTCTGAATTTGCATGTTATCTGCTGGTAGCATAAGCCCTGACACCTTACCTGTTAGACACCCAAGTTAGACTGCCTCTAAGACAGGCTCATCAACATGGAGGTGTCTGGCCTTGCATGGATCTAAGCGTAAGTCTGTGTGAAAGAATTCATTTCCACATTTGGAAATCTGCTACGAGCATAAAAACATAGCTAAAACTGTGGGTCAGAAAGGAGAGTAATGTTGGCTCTTCTTCAAAGAAATCTTTAATTTCTCAAGATGCTCCCCTTTAACATGTGAATACCAATTTTGCTATTAGAAATTGTATTTCAGGGTATTTACTTTTAGTGCCTAAAGTAAGGTAAGAAATTAGAAGGAGGGGGTAGGAAGGAACCTAGTCTAAACTTTGACGTGGGTCTTAAACCTCCTCTATGAATCCCCGCAGGTGGTCAGCCAGACTAAAACCGGACACCTCCAAGGAAGAGAATCTCCTTCTGTTCCAGGGCAGTGAGCTCTATGCAAAGAGCATGGGCAAGAACCAGACAGACCTAATTCCAATCAAAGCCATCTCCCTTGCTAATAACAGATCTTGTGAAGTTACTTAACCTCTGGGAGCCTTAGTTTCCTCGTTCAGAACATAGTGGAGAGCAGAGTCTCTAGAGACAGACGGCCTGGGCACAAATCCCAGCCCTGCCACATACAGCTGTGAGACCCCTGCTGCTTACTCAGTCCCTCAGTCCTCTTATTGGTAAAATAGAGATAGAAACATAATGCACCAAATAGTGTTGTTTGGAGGATTAACTGAGTGCCTGCATAGAGTAACCTTCCAGTAAGTGTTGGCTTATAATAATTCTATGAGTAGGATGATGATTATGAAGGGTGCTGTAATAAGAATTAAATGATTGACTATATGTAGATCCTGGGTACATTGCCTGATGAACAGATGATTATTGTTACAACTCTATCAATCATTAACTGAGCACCTGCTTTTCATATATATTATCTCATTCAATCCTCCCTAAAACTCTGCCAGAGAGGGTGGTAAGCTGAAATTTGGAGGGATGAAGTGAGTTGCTTGGAATTTCATAGTTAGGAAGGGGCAGAGCTGGGTGAGAATCTAGGAGAGATTGACTTCAAATCCCAGGCTCTCATTACTACACTACATTTTCACCTTCAATTATAGTGTTTCCTTATATTAAGCCATGTTAACTAGAGCCACTCTAACTTGTAGAACTTTCCTCTTGTCCATTCTGTTCCACAGCAGCTGAAGTGCAAAGTGTCCTTGCTTTGCCTCCTCTACCACTCTTGGTGCTCCTGACTCTGGGGCTCCCTGCTATGTGCACTGGTTCCCGACATCCACATGGGCCCATCTCTAGGCCCAGTTGGTCATCCCAGTACTCCCACTGGCTGGGCTAGGTCCTTGCCTCTATTAAGAGAGGAAGAGTAAACTTTCTAGGTTGTAACACACCAAACCACGGCAGAGTCATTTTTAACAGTAAAAGTAAAGCTGGACTCTTAATTCCTAAATTGGTCCTCACCGTTTTTCTTCTGGGATGTTCTCCAACAGCATTTGAAGGAAATCCTGGAATAAGAAAAAAGCAAACCATTAAAGATGTCCATCAATAAATAATCTGCCCAAAATCATGCCAGAAACCAAGCGTTCCCAGCTGCTGACAGCTCACCTGCTAGGAAAACTAGGCCTGTGCTTAACTTATTAGACTCTACACTCAATTTATTAATTTACCAGGGCTTCCATCCAATCAGTTAAAGAGATTTGTTTTGTAAAAACCACAAACAAATTGAAAAACGTAATGTTTGGTATTTTTACCTAACCCAACAGTTTATTTCACTTGGCGTTTAACCATTTTTAAAAGGCCAGCCATAGCATAAAGCACTTAACCATGTTCTCCTCTTCACGAGCTTTCCTTAAAGATCCTGCTACATACTGAACAATCTCAACTCCGAGAGGCTACTAACTAATTTGAAACTTTCCTGCATTGCTCTTTGGAGAGATAAAGACAAAAATCAAGATGATTAATATCCCAAACGAGGAACAAAAATGTCACAATTACAAAAATGGTTCACAGGCCCCTGCCTCCATCTGTAGTCTCTTCTAGTGCCACTGTGCAAATCCTCAACTGTTTGACATTTAGGATGATTCAATGATAGATTCTTTTAACCTAAAGACATGACTTAACACACGCACCTATTTTTCCCTTTACTGTGGAAAATTTCAAACACATTTGAAAGCAGACAAAAGAGCATAATTAACTTTTATGTACCTATTAACCCACCGCCAATCTGTCCCATCCACTTACCTCCTGTATTATTCAGAAGTGAATTGCAAACATTACTTAATTTCATCCATTAATGTTTCAGTAAATACTATATCTCTAAAAGTTAAGGACTCTTTTAAAAATAACCACAATACCATAGGCCTAAAAAATTTACATATGAATGTTTAAAATCACATTTAAATTTAATTTGCACCTTGACTATTTTATGACCAATCTTTTCAGCCCATCTAATGGCTGGAATCTTGATTTGGTCTCAACTAGGTTTGTCAAATAAAATATAGGATGCCCAGTTAAACTGGGGGCATACTTACACTAAAAAATTATTTATTGTTTATCTGAAATTTGAATTCAACTGGGTGTTGTACACTTTTATTTGTTAAATGGGTAAGCCTAGTGTTATCCCTCTGTTTTCTGAAGGTTTGATAAGATACATTTTGGATAAATATAGAACATGAAACAAAAACAATATTTAACTTTCTAGGGACTTGATATTGAACAAAAAATAAGAAGTACACTTGAAGTCTTTCTTTTAATAAATTGAAAAAAATCTTTTAAAACAGATCTTTTAAAGAGGGATCTGTGTGTAGGCCAGATGACCAAATATGATACTGCCAAATGAGCGTCCTTCCACATCGAAGCCCCCCGCCCCCTCCCAACCAAGTCTGCAGATCCAGGGTCAGTGTACGGCTCTGAGGAGATCCACTTAACTCACAGGGTGAGATGGAAGCAGCAGCACAGACCTTCATATTACAAACAGATGGAATTACAGAGGAATGAAAATCTGCAAACAATTTGTATGACAAGGTATTCTTTTTCTATCATGGCATTAAGCATAGCCATCACTACACTGGTGAAGCCAGCTGTCCCTTTCTATGTGTTTATGGGTGGTTAGGTCCATTTGTTCCAGAGGCAAAGTCTCCCTATTAAGAGCACTGATGAAAGATTTATTTCTTACAATCTCTGTTCTCCTTCTAAGACATTACTTGTCTATTGCTGCTTCACCTAAAATAAATGATACAAAGAAAAACAAAACTAATATTAAAAACATGGATCATGGAGTCCAAATGGAAAGGGACAACTGCAAATAGAATAATGCCTCACATCTGAAGTCCTTCCTAGCACCTACAGTGGATATATGGAGAAAAAACAAAGGAAACAAGAGTAATATTTAGAATGTGAAGAATTATTTTTGCTGGAGGGTCTTAAAATCATTATTTTTATTATTTCATTATTTTATAAAAAAGTTGAATTAGAAATTAATTTATCACAATCTGATATATTAATAGACTACTTCGCAAATATTGCATTGGCTGACTGACAGTATTCTTGCTCCTTAAAAATCTAAGTACTGTAATGATAATTTCTTACTAATTTCACTTCATTATCTTCTTATAGTCCATATCAACTTACTCCATATTTTTTCAGTAATTTATGCTCAGTTATATGGGGTAAAATTACATTAACTCAATGGCAAGGGGGAGAATTCAATTGCATGAGAAGCAGGAAATTCAAAGTTAACCTTAATTCTGCCCTTTTGCATTGTCCAATTGTAGTTGGATCTTTCTTTATAGGACTGCAGAGCACAACGTTCCAGAATTTTGTGTGAATACAGGAAAGGTGCAGGAGGTCCCCAAGAAACCTTGCTTCATTTTTAAAGAAAGATAGCTGTCCCACCCCCTAGTAGGTGGCCACCTGCCTCTTCCTACATCAGAGCTGAGACCTGCAGGCCACATTAACAGCTAGCTGGAGGCTGCCAATCAATGCTGGGGACAACAGGTCTAGGGAATCACACTGGATCACAAAAACCGAACATCTCTTGAGCATCTCTAAGACATGGTGCCTGTATTCCCACCGGTTATGTGAATGTTCATCTACAGTGCAGACATTCTTCTTCTGTCCTGGGCCTTATCCAATCCATGAAGACACTTGGTCTTATCCAGGCAGTCACTGTACCACCTAACAGTGGAACCAATCCAACTGACCCTTCTTACTCCTTTCATAGACCTAATCTTTAACCACAAACTGCTAGTTTTCCTGGTTCTTTTCGTAAATTGGCGTATAACCATGAAATGGACTCATCATAGAAGCTTTTCTCCGCTCTCCACAACAGAATGACATTTTTATGTCTCTTATGATTATTCCTTCCCTCACCTTTTTTTTTTTTATAATTTTATTTATTTATTTTTTTCCCCCCAAAGCCCTAGTAGATAGTTGTATGTCATAGCTGCACATCCTTCTAGTTGCTGTATGTGGGACGCGGCCTCAGCATGGCCGGAGAAGCGGTGCATTGGTGCGCGCCCGGGATCCGAACCCGGGCCGCCAGCAGCGGAGCGCATGCACTTAACCACTAAGCCACAGGGCCAGCCCCCCTCACCTTTTTTAATTCTTTTTCAGTTCTTTCATCTGTCTTCACTCTTCCCTTTAGTATGTTGGCACCTTTATAAAAGCAACTTACAAATCTTAATTGCACAAGGAGGACTTTCCTTTAAGGCCAATTCTAGGATAAACTGACAGCATCTAGGACACTGACACTGATCTAGGATCATTGACAAAGTCAGTTAGCAACAAATGCTTAGG
Organism: Diceros bicornis minor; assembly: GCF_020826845.1. Taxonomy (NCBI): domain Eukaryota; kingdom Metazoa; phylum Chordata; class Mammalia; order Perissodactyla; family Rhinocerotidae; genus Diceros; species Diceros bicornis. The sequence goes on from NC_080761.1 coordinate 5,378,922, forward strand.
GGTCCCAATTTGTCACTTCTACAGTACGCCTGAAAAACTAAAAACTTTGGTTTTAAAAGATTAAAACCAAAGGTAGGGGCCAGTCCGGTGGCACAAGCAGTTAAGTGCACACACTCCGCTGCGGCGGCCCGAGGTTCGCCAGTTCAGATCCCGGGCGCGCACTGACGCACCACTTGTTAAGCCATGCTGTGGCAGCGTCCCATATAAAGTAGAGGAAGATGGACACGGATGTTAGCCCAGGGCCAGTCTTCCTCAGCAAAAAAGAGGAGGATTGGCATTGGATGTTAGCTCAGGGCTGGTCCTCCTCACAAAAAAAAAAAAAAAAAAAAAAAAATCCAAATATAAAAACCAAAACAAACAAACAAAAATCCTGCTGTTTTGATAGTAGGCTGGGATGAAATTTTATCTGGATCCTTGGAAATTGTTGGAAGCCCACACTCCAGTCAAAAACCACATTCTTTGAGGATGTTTTTTTCATTTCCTACTCTCCTAATAATCTATACGCTAATCGGGTCAGTCCCAGACAGCTTATTTTTATTAACACCTACCAACACTAAATTAAGTATTATGATTGAAAAAAAAACTACACTGATTTTTGGCACATGGCTAATTTGGTAATTTTTTTTTTTTTATTGATGTTTTAATGGTTTCTAACATTGTGAAATTTTGGGTTGTACATTTTTGTTTGTCCATCACCACATATATGACTCCCTTCACCCCTTGTGCCCACCCCCCACCCCCACTGCCCAGGTAACCACAGTCCAGTTTTCTCTGTCCATGTGTTGGTTTATATTCCACATATGAGTGAGATCATACAGTGTTTGTCTTTCTCTTTCTGGCTTATTTCACTTAACATAATACGCTCCAGGCCCATCCATGTTGTTGCAAATGGGACGATTTTGTCTTTTTTTATGGCTGAGTAGTATTCCATTGTATATATATACCACATTTTCTTAATCCAATCGTCAGTCGAGGGACACTTAGGTTGCCTCCACTTCTTGGCTATGGTGAATAATGCTGCAATGAACATAGGGGTGCATAAGCCTCTTTGGATTGTTGATTTCAGGTGCGTTGGATAGATTCCCAGTAGTGGGATGGCTGGATCATAGGGCATCTCTATTTTTAATTCTTTGAGGAATCTCCATACCGTTTTCCATAGAGGCTGCACCAATTTGCATTCCCACCAGCTGTGTATGAGGGTTCCTGTTTCTCCACATCCTCTCCAACATTTGTTGTTTTTTGTCTTGGTGATTATAGCCATTCTAACAGGCGTGAGGTGGTATCTTAGTGTTGTTTTGATTTGCATTTCCCTGATGATTAGTGATGTTGAGCATCTTTTCATGTGCCTATTGGCCATCTGTATATCTTCCTTGGAGAAGTGTCTGTTCATTTCCTCTGCCCATTTTTTGATCAGGTTGTTTGTTTTTTTGTTGTTCAATTGTGTGAGTTCTTTATATATTATGGAGATCAACCCCTTGTCAGATGTATGTTTTGCAAATATTCTCTCCCAGCTGGTGGGTTGTTTGTTCATCTTGATTCTGGTTTCATTTGTCTTATAAAAGCTCTTTAATCTGATAAAGTCCCACTTGTTTATTTTTTCTTTAGTTTCCCTAGTCTGGGTAGGCATGTCATCCGAAAAGATTCCTTTAAAACCAATGTCAAATAGTGTGTTGCCTATATTTTCTTCTATGAGTTTTATAGTTTCAGGTCTCACCTTCAGGTCTTTGATCCATTTTGAGTTAATTTTTGTGAATGGCGATAGCACATGGTCCACTTTCATTCTTTTGCATGTGGCTGTCCAGTTTTCCCAACACCATTTATTGAAGAGACTTTCCTTTCTCCATTGCATGTTCTTAGCACCTTTGTCGAAAATTAGCTGTCCGTATATGTGTGGTTTTATTTCTGGGCTTTCAATGCTGTTCCATTGATCTGTGTGTCTGTTTTTGTACCAGTACCATGCTGTTTTGATTACTATTGCTTTGTAGTATGTTTTGAAGTCAGGAATTGTGATGCCTCCTGCTTTGCTCTTTTTCTTTAGGATTTCTTTAGCTATTCGGGGTCTTTTGTTGCCCCATATAAATTTTAGTATTCTTTTTTCTATTTCTGTGAAGAATGTCATTGGGATTCTGATTGGGATTGCATTGAATCTGTAGATTGCTTTAGGTAATATAGACATTTTAACTATGTTTATTCTTCCAATCCACGTGCATGGGATATCTTTCCATTTCTTTATGTCATCGTGGATTTCCCTCAATAATGTCTTGTAGTTCTCATTGTATAGGTCCTTCACCTCCTTGGTAAGATTTATTCCTAGGTATTTTATTCTTTTTGATGCAATTGTAAATGGTATTATCTTTTTGAGCTCTCTTTCTGTTAGTTCATTATTAGCATATAGAAATGCAACTGATTTTTGTAGATTGATTTTGTACCCTGCAACTTTGCTGTAGTTGTTGATTGTTTCTAACAGTTTTCCAACAGATTCTTTAGGGTTTTCTATATATACAATCATGTCATCTGCAAATAGTGAGAGTTTCACTTCTTCGTTACCTATTTGGATTCCTTTTATTCCTTTTTCTTGCCTAATTGCTCTGGCCAAAACCTCCAGTACTATGTTGAACAGGAGTGGTGAGAGTGGGCAGCACTGCCTCGTTCCTGTTCTCAGAGGAATGGCTTTCAATCTTTCCCCGTTGAGTATGATGTTAGCTGTGGGTTTGTCATATATGGCCTTTATTATGTTGAGGTACTTTCCTTCTATTCCCATTTTATTGAGAGTTTTTATCATAAATGGATGTTGTATCTTGTCAAATGCCTTCTCTGCGTCTATTGAGACGATCATGTGGTTTTTATTCTTTGTTTTGTTGATGTGATGTATCACGTTGATTGATTTGCGGATGTTGAACCATCCCTGCGTCTCTGGTATAAATCCCACTTGATTATGGTGTATGATCTTTTTAATATATTGTTGTATTCGGTTTGCCAATATTTTGTTGTGGATTTTTGCATCAATGTTCATCAGCGATATTGGCCTGTAATTTTCTTTCTTTGTATTGTCTTTGTCTGGTTTTGGTATCAGGGTGATGTTGGCCTCATAGAATGATTCAGGAAGTGTTCCATCTTCCTCTATTTTTTGGAATAGTTTGAGGAGGATGGGTATTAAATCTTCTTTGAATGTTTGATAAAATTCACTGGAGAAGCCATCTGGTCCTGGACTTTTATTTTTTGGGAGGTTTTTGATTACTATTTCAATCTCTTTACTTGTTATTGTTCTATTCAGATTCTCCATTTCTTCTTGGTTCAATTTTGGGAGGTTGTATAAGTCTAAGAATTTATCCATTTCTTCTAGATTGTCCAATTTGTTGGCATATAATTTCTCATAGTATTCTCTTATAATCCTCTGTATTTCCATGGTATCCGTTGTAATTTCTCCTCTTTCATTTCTAATTTTATTTACTTGAGCCTTTTCTCTTTTTTTCTTAGTAAGCCTGGCTAAGGGTTTGTCTATTTTGTTTATCTTCTCGAAGAACCAACTCTTTGTTTCATTAATCCTTTCTACTGTTTTTTTGGTCTCAATATCATTTATTTCTGCTCTGATTTTTATTATTTCTCTCCTTCTGCTGGCTTTGGGCTTTGTTTGTTCTTCTTTTTCTAGTTCTGTTAGGTGTAATTTAAGGTTGCCTATTAGGGCTTTTTCTTGTTTGTTAAGGTGGGCTTGTATCGCTATGAGTTTCCCTCTCAGGACCGCTTTTGCTGCATCCCATATGGTTTGATATGGCATGTTATCATTTTCGTTTGTTTCCAGATAGTTTTTGATTTCTCCTTTAATTTCATCAATGATCCATTGGTTGTTCAGTAGCATGTTGTTTAATCTCCACATTTTTGTCACTTTCCCAGTTTTTTTTTCCTGGTTCATTTCCAGTTTCATAGCCTTATGGTCTGAAAAGATGCTTGTTATGATTTCAATCTTCTTAAATTTATTGAGGCTTGCTTTGTTTCCCAACATATGGTCTATCCTAGAGAATGTTCCATGCGCGCTTGAGAAGAATGTGTAGTCAGCTGTTTTTGGGTGGAGTGCTCTGTATATGTCTACTAGGTCCATCTCGTCCAGTTTTTCATTTAAGTCTAATATTTCTTTATTAACTTTTTGTCTGGATGATCTATCCATTGCTGTAAGTGGGGTGTTAAGATCCCCTACTATTATTGTGTTGTTGTTGATTTCTCCTTTTAGGTTTGTTAATAGTTGTTTTATGTACATTGGTGCTCCTATGTTGGGTGCGTATATATTTATAAGTGATATGTCTTCTTGATGGAGTGTCCCTTTTATCATTATATATTTCCCTTCTTTGTCTTTCTTAACCTGTTTTATCTTGAAGTCTACTTTGTCTGATATGAGTATGGCAACACCTGCTTTCTTTTGTTTGCCATTAGCTTGGAGTATTGTCTTCCATCCTTTCACTCTGAGCCTGTGCTTGTCTTTAGTGCTAAGATGTGTTTCCTGAAGGCAGCATATTGTTGGGTCTTGCTTTTTAATCCATCCTGCCACTCTGTATCTTTTGATTGGAGAGTTCAATCCATTTACATTTAGGGTAATTATTGAAATATGAGGGCTGAATGTTGCTGTTTTGTCACTTATTTTCTGGTTCTTTTGCATTTCCTTTGTTTCTTGTCCCATTTGTTTTGGACTGCCAATTCAGTTTGGTTGTTCTGTCTTATGATTCTTCTAGTTTTCTCTTTGTTTATCATATGTGGTTTTGCTTTGATTATTTGTTTAGTGGTTACCTTGAGGTTTGGGCGAAAAATCTTGTGTATGAGATAGTCCATTATCTGATAGCCTCCTATTTCCTTATACTAAGTCAATTCAGTCACTTTCCTCTTCCCCTTCTAAGTTGCTCTTGTTATACCTTATTCTATCTTGTGTTGTGGCTGTTTGTTTACAGTGATGAGGTTAAATTTATTTTTGGTGAATTTCTTCCTTTGATCTTTGAGTTTAGTATTTAAGTGGTTGCTAACCTATTCCGGTAAAGATCTACTATTTCTCTGATTTTGTCTACCTACTTTTCTCCTTACTCCAAGCTTTGTGTTCCCTTTCTCTTCTTTTTTTCAGGCCTGAGGGCCTTCTTGAGTATTTCTTGTAGTGGGGGTCACGTGGCCATGAACTCCCTTAGCTTTTGTTTATCTGGGAGAGTTACTATTTCTCCATCATATTTGAAGGATATTTTTGCTGGATAGAGTATTCTTGGCTGAAAGTTTTTGTCTTTTAGTATTTTGAATATATCATTCCAGTCTCTTCTAGCCTGAAAAGTTTCTGTTGAGAAATCCGCTGAGAGCCTGATGGGAGTTCCTTTGTACGTTATTTTTTGTTTTTGTCTAGCTGCCCTTAATATTGTTTCTTTGTCGTTGACCCTGGCTAGCCTTACCACTCGGTGTCGTGGTGAAGGCCTTTGTCTGTTAATATATATAGGTGTCCTGTTGGCTTCGCTTACTGGTATTTCCTGCTCCTTCCCCAGATTTGGGAAATTTTCAGCTATTATTTCCTTGAATAGGCTCTCTGTTCCTCTTTCCCTCTCCTCTCCCTCACGAATACCTATAATTCTTATGTTACATTTTCTAATAGAGTCAGATATTTCTCGGAGTCTTTCTTCATTTCTTTTTAGTCTTAGTTCTCTCTCTTCTTCCATCTGGAGTATATCTGTATTCCTATCCTCTAAAGTACTAATTCTTTCCTCCATATTGTCAGCTCTGTTCTTTAAAGATTCCAGATTCTCCTTTATCTCCTCCATTGTGTTCTTCATCTCCATCAGCACTGATTGGTTTTTCTTTATAATTTCAATCTCTTTTGTGAAGAAACTCCTAATCTCATTGAATTGTTTGTCTGTGTTGTCTCGTATTTCGTTGAGTGTTTTTATGATAGCTATTTTGAAATCTCTGTCATTTAGTTTATGGATTTCTGTGTCTTCGGGGTTGATTTCTGGGTGCTTGTCATTTTGTTTCTTGTCTGGTGATTTCATATATTTTTGCATTGTGGTTCCTGTGTTGGTTTTGATTTTCCTCATCCTGGAAGTCTCTGGTTGCAATTTCCACCTGCCGCCAATGTCTGGTGGTAAAGGGCTGTGTAGTCTAAGCCCCCTGCGCTCTGCCCCAGTTTTTCTGCTGCGATCCGCAGTTTTGTCTTTTTTTTTTTTCCCCCGCTGCGATCCACGGGTCCAGTCCAGTTTGTTCAGGTCTGCCTCGGATCGCTAGGTCTGGTCGAGCTGCAGACTCCGGGTTGCGGGGAGGGGGGAGCTCTCTCTTGCCCTCTGGGTCCCTGACGTGGGAGGCTTCTCGTTTGCCCCTCTTTATCCGCTCTCTGGGGTGCTCAGATGTTGATGGTAGCCCTGTGGCTCCTCTGAGTCCTCTGTGTGGGAGTTTCCCACTGGCTGAGAGAGCCCGAAGAGCTACAGTTGTCCCGCCGAGGGCCGCCCCTCCCCCCTCTCTGGGAGCCACGCGGACCGGGATCGCTGATCTGATGGGGAGGGAGTGGAGTTCTCCTTACCTCTCCCCACTCCCTCGGGGGGGCCCAGCACGTTCCGCTCTCAGATGTGCGGCAGTGTGGATCCCTCCGCTCTAGGTTTTCACTGTCTGGGATTCCGTTGTTGGTCTGTGGCTGTTGCTTTTGTTGTATCTTGTGGGGGAAGAATTCACGGGAAAGCTCACTCCGCCATGATGCTGACGTCACTTCAGCCTTGGTAATTATTTTTCAGTCTTGGTATAAGTATTCAATACAAAGCAGGTGCATGTAGATTCTACTGGATAAACTGACATTGGCTTGATAATTACACAGGATTAGCAATTTCTGTCAGATGTTTTATGAATAATTACCACGGTTATGGGGGAGAGAGGTAGGAGAGGCAAAACGAATAATGGAAATGTTGAAGCAAGGACAGGGTTGGCAGGGTAAGAACTGAGAAGTAATGAAATGGTCAGGAAGAAGTCATTGTTAAGCCTAAGGGAACAGTTTTAGTGGGGTCTGGAAAGATGATAATACCTAAATGCTGGACAGGTTGGGTGTTAGGAAGAGAAGGGATTAAGAAGTAAATTGGAGAAAGAATAAATTGAGGGATTTCTGAGTAAAGAAACTAGATGATAGCCTTCCTTAAAAAAAAACAAAAAAAACCAGCAAAAACTTTACCAGCACCATCCAGACAAGGAAAGAAGTACATAGCCTCATGGCATAAACTTCAAAAACAGACAACTAAGGAAAGAAACATAAGATTCCAACACAGCCTGCAACCCTCCCTCTGCACAACCCCCAATCTCATGCTTAGCAATAGTGGGACTGGTGAATTGCCCAAACCCCACAAATACCCACACATTTGGAAAGAAAGAGGAATATATTTACATTTCCTCTTTTCTTGACTGTGGAGAAACTAGAAAAGTTTGCTAGAGAGAGATGAGTAAAACTTGGGAAATAAATAACTGAGGATGACACTCTTTGATGAACTATATAGGTTCCAGAGCTCCAAGCTGAACTAGAAGGACAGTATTAATTGAGAGAGTACCTGCAGTGGGAAAAAGCTGCACCCAAATTAGATGAAGAGATTTTGGCTGGGGACATGTAACAAAATTTCAAGAGTTAGTGGAACCAAATTCTTGCAACAAAGGTTGTACACAGCTCCAGTGGAACTCTTCCCCTCCACCTCTCCATGCATAGTATACAAGCTTCAAACTGCAGCTCAGAGGGGAAGAAAAATATATCTAAGATGCGTTGGGAAAGAAATCAGAGAAAATGTTCCAAAACATATGAGAATAAATAAAAGGGCAGGACAGGGCCGGCCCCGTGGCTTAGCGGTTAAGTGCACGTGCTCTGCTACTGGCTGCCCGGGTTCGGATCCCAGGCACACACTGAGGCACCGCTTCTCTGGCCATGCTGAGGCCGTGTCCCACATACAGCAACTAGAAGGACGTGCAACTATGACGTACAACTATCTACTGGGGCTTTGGGGGCGGAAAAAAAAAAAAAAAGGAGGAGGATTGGCAATAGATGTTAGCTCAGAGCCAGTCTTCCTCAGCAAAAAGAGGAGGATTAGCATGGATGTTAGCTCAGGGCTGATCTTCCTCACACACACACAAAAAAAAGCGCAGGACAGCACTACTCATATGGAGAATGAGCAAGAAGAAAAGTATGGCAACTATGCAAAAGAATAGAACAAAACCCACATAAAGAGAGAGACAGAAATAAGAAGCATAACAGAAGTCCGGCCCCGTGGCTTAGCGGTTAAGTGCGCGCGCTCCGCTACTGGCGGCCCGGGTTCGGATCCCGGGCGTGCACCGACGCACTGCTTCTCCAGCCATGCTGAGGCCGCGTCCCACATACAGCAACTAGAAGGATGTGCAACTATGACATACAACTATCTACTGGGGCTTTGGGGAGAAAAACGAAGGAGGAGGATTGGCAATAGATGTTAGCTCAGAGCTGGCCTTCCTCAGCAAGAAAGAGGAGGATTCAGCATGGATGTTAGCTCAGGGCTGATCTTCCTCACAAAAAAAAAAAAATAAAAAAAAGAAGCACAATAGAAAAGACAAAGAATCTAGTCTTGAGGACAACATAATCCAAGGAACAGAAGAAAATTCTCCATGAATGCTTTAAACCATGAAATAAATTAACAAAAAATCATAATAAGAGCATAAATTCAGTAAAATTAAAGCTCAAAAACAAGATGACAAAACAACAAAATGAGATGAAAAGAGATATTCCAAAGCAAAGGAAATAAATTAAGGACCAAAACAATACCAGTATAGGAACATTAATAAAATACAAACAGCAAGGAAAAGAACAGACTTGAAAGAAAAAAACAATAATAATAATAAAAATAATAAGGTTGCTTGAGATAAACACATGCCATGAAGAACAAAAAGTCAAAAGCAATTAGAAAATAACAAATATGTAGGACAAAGATGACATAACATAAGGATAACTGGTAACCTTGAAATTCAGAACCCTGCAAGGGAAAAAAAAATGAATGTGTTCAAAGATACGACTGACACCATTTCACTGAAAAAAGGAAGAATAGCAGCTAAGACTAAAAATGCACTCTGTTTTCCAGGAAAAAAAATCTGATGCAGACTCATGGACACCAAGCCATTTTCTGATTAAATTACTAAGCATCAAAGATAAAGAATTCTTCTGTCATTTGAGTGGTATAAAGAGGAAAAGGTAGGCTGACTTCAAAAGTTTCAACAGCAGTATTTAACGACAGAAGGCAGCTGAGCAACATCCACAAAGTTCTGAGGAAATGAAAATGTGAACTAAGAATATTATATCCAGCCAGTTTGTAATTTAAGTATAAAGACAACAGGCAAACATTCTCAAGCACATAAGAACTCTGAAATCACAGAACTAGTGAGTCTGCAATTTGAACATCAATTGGATAAGGAAATTTAGCCAAGAAAGAGTTGAATCAAAATATTCATGAATATAGAAGCATGATAAAATGATGGGCGGTGAATTTAAATATAGAGCTAAGACTATATAACTATGAAAATTATGGTTGCAGCAGATACTATATATGATATAAACCTTAATTGTGTAAAAATATTAATTAAGATAAATTTAGAATGGAGAAAAAGTAGTGGAAGTACATAACTTGCTGATTTTCTCATCTTTTACAGAAGTGAATAAATTGATGCTTTCTAAAAATGAAATATGTGGCTAAAGAGAAAAAAATAACAATTTCAACCTCTTAAAGATTTTTTGTAATTGTGTTTCTTAACCATAGAAGAATCTTTTAGGAAATGATCTCTCTTACATTTATCTGAAATTTGGGAAAGTTCTTTATATTCACTTTAGTTTCTTTCTCATTTTCTAAATTCAAGTAAAATAAAATTTAAAATAATTCATTAAAAAGCACCTACGACAGAGTGACGTCAGCATCGTGGTGGAGTGAGCTTGTCCCTTCGTCTCTCCCCACAGGATACAATGAAAAGGACATTCATAAACCAACAGAGGACATTCACACAACACAATAGACGTCTGAGAGATCCACACAGCCATACACCTGAAGGTGGGGGTGCTGGAACCCTTGGGAGGCAGTGGAAGGAGGTAAGCAAACCTCTTCCCCCTCCGCAGTGGCACTGATCTAGGGCACAGGACCTTACGTGGTGGCCAACGCGAGACTCTGAGAGGAAAAGGGGGAAAAGGCAGCCCTCAGCAGGAACTCTATAACTCTTGGAATTGCCTCCCAGCCCGTGAGAATGCTCCACACCAAGTCGGCTAAGCAATCATGGGGGCGTCCCCACCAAGCTGGGCAGCCCAGGCGGGCAGATAATGAGTGGAGAGCAAAAGCTCAAAGGAACTCGCACTCGAAAGAAAGCACTCCTCCCCTCCACCTGGCACACCAGCTCAGCTGGTCAGCCAGAGCAGGGGCAATCCCCGTCAGAGTGCCAGCGCCTACGTGTAAAGCAGCAGCAGCCAATGGGCAAATGCAGACAGGGCCTGTTGGCATAGCTTCCAACGGACAAGCAAAACTTCCAGGGGTCACGGCAGGCTCAGAACACACAGCTCCCGTCCGCACCAGTGGTGGCAGGTGGAACCTGCGACCAGACACAACCACTATGTGACGGCAAAAGTCTACCCCGTGAAATAGCATGAAGAAATATATTAACCTCCAGACCAGAAGGAAAAAGACAAGTAACCAGAAATCAATCCTGAAGCCACAGAAATTTACAACCTAAATGACAGAGAATTCAAAATAGTTATCACAAAGAAACTCAATGAGTTACAAGAAACTCAGAAAGACAGTTCAATGAACTCAGGAGTAAAATTACTGAACAGAGGGAATTCTTCACAAAAGAGATTAAAATCATAAAAAAAAAACAATCAGAAATGTTGGAGACGAAAAACACAATGAATGAGATAAAAAAAAATCTGGAATCCTTAAAAAACAGAGCTGATATTATGGAGGACAGAATTAGTAATTTAGAGGACAGAAATATAGAAATGCTTCAGATGGAGAAGGAGAGAAAACTAAGAGTAAAAAGAAATAAAGAAATTATCCAAGAAATGTTCAACTCAATTAGGAAATGCAATGTAAGGATTACAGGTATTCCAGAGGCAGAAGGGAGGAAGAATGGAGCAGAGAGCTTGTTCAAAGAAATAATAACTGAGAACTTCCCAAACCTGAGGAAGGAGCTGGTATTACATGTAAATGAAGCCAACAGAACACCTAATTACAACAATATAAAAAGACCTTCTCCAAGACATATAGTAGTAAAACTGGCAAAAGTCAATGACAAAGAAAAAGTATTAAGGGCAGCAAGGCAGAAAAAAATAACCAACAAAGCAAGCCCTATCAGGCTTTCAGCAGATTTCTCAGCAAAAATCTTACAGGCTAGCAGAGAGTGGAATGATACATTCAAAATTCTAAAAGACAATAACTTTTCAGCCAAGAATACTCCATCAAGTGAAACTACACTTCAGATATGGCGGAGAAATAAAAACTTTCCCAGATAAACAAAAACTGGGGGAGTTCATCGCCACAAGAGGCCCCCCTACAAGAAATGACCAAGAATGCCCTCATACCTGAAAAAAAAAAGAAAGGGTTTAAAAAGCCTTGAGCAAAGAGATAAATAAACAGACAAAATCAGAAAATTGCAGGTCTCTACCACAACAAGTTAGCAAACATTTAGTTATAACATTAAAGATAAAGAGAAAGAAAGCATCAAAAATCATTATAATCACTTCATTTTTTTTTTTTTTTGTGAGGAAGATCAGCGCTGAGCTAACGTCCGTGCTAATCCTCCTCTTTTTGCTGAGGAAGACCGGCTCTGAGCTAACATCTATTGCCAATCCTCTTCCTTTTTTTTGTTCCCCAAAGCCCCAGTAGATAGTTGTATGTCATAGTTGGACATCCTTCTAGTTGCTGTATGTGAGACGTGGCCTCAGCAGGGCCAGAGAAGCGGTGCGTTGGTGCGCGCCCAGGATCCGAACCCGGACCGCCAGGAGCGGAGCGCGCGCACTTAACCGCTAAGCCACGGAGCCGGCCCTATAATCACTTCATTTTAATCACAAACTCACAGCACAAAATGGAATAAGTTGTGACAACAATAACTTAGATGGGGAAGAGGAAATGGATGGAACCTGCTTAGGCCAAGGACATAAGAGGCTATCAGAAAATGGGCTGTGTCATCTATGAGATCTTTTATACAAATCTCACAGTAATCACTAAACAAAAAATCAGAACAGAGACACAAATGATAAAGAGAAAACTGAGAAAACCATCATAGAGACCCACCAAACTGAACTGGCAGTCCAAAATACACAGGACGAGAAACAAGGGAAATATAGAACAACCAGAAAATAAGTGATAAAATGGCAGCATTAAGCCCTCATATATCAATAATAGCTCTAAATGTAAATGGATTGAATTCTCCAATCAAAAGACACAGAGTGGCAGAATGGATTAAAAAACAAGACCTAACAACATGCTGCCTCCAGGAAACACATCTCAGCTCTAAAGACAAATACAGGCTCAGAGTGAAGGGATGGAAGACAATACTCCAAGCTAATGGCAAACAAAAGAAAGCAGATGCTGCCATACTTAAATCACACAAAGTAGACTTTAAGATAAAAAAGGCAATGAGAAACAAAAAGAGGCAGTATATAATGACAAAAGGGATACTCCATCAAGAGGACATAACACTTATAAATATATATGCACCCAACACAGGAGCACCAAAGTACATAAAGCAACTATTAACAGACCTAAAAGGAGATATTAATAGCAACACAATAATAGTAGGGGACCTCAACAGCCCACTTACATCAATGGATAGATCATCCAGACAGAAAGTCAATAAGGAAATAGTGGAATTAAACAAAAAACTAGACCAGATGGACTTAATAGATATATAGAGAATACTCCACCCAAAAACAGCAGAATACACATTCTTCTCAAGTGCAGATGGGACATTCTCAAAGATAGACCATATGTTGGGAAGCAAGGCAAGCCTCAATAAATTTAAAAAGATTGAAATTACATCAAGAATATTTTCTGACCATAATGCTATGAAACTAGAAATCAACTGTTAAGAAAAAAGCTGGGAAAGTGACAAATACATGGAGACTAAATAACATGCTACTATACAACCAAGGGATCAATGAAGAAATTGAAGGAGAAGTCAAAAAATATCTGGAGAAAAATGAAAATGAAAATACACCATACCAACTCATATGGGATGCAGCAAAAGCAATCCTAAGAGGGCAATTTATAGCAATATAGGCCCACCTGAACAAATAAGAAAAATCTCAAATAAGTAATCTTAAACTAAACCTAGGAGAACTAGAAAAAGAAGAACAAACAAAGCCCAAAGTCAGCAGAAGGAGGGAAATAATAAAAATTCGAGCAGAAATACATGAAATTGAAACCAAAAAAACAGTAGAAAGGATCAGTGAAACTAAGAGCTGGTTCTTTAAGAAGATAAACAAAAGTGACAAACCCTTAGCCAGACTCATCAAGAAAAAGAGACAGAAGGTGCAAATAAATAAAATTAGAAATGAAAGAGGATAAATTACAACAGATACCACAGAATTACAAAGGATTATAAGGAAATACTATGAAAAACTATATGCCAACAAATTGGACAATTTAGAAGAAATGGATAAATTCTTAAGACTCACAGAACCTTCCAAAACTGAATCAAGAAGACATAGAGAATCTGATAGACCAATCACAAGTAAAGAGATTGAAACAGTATTCAAAAACCTCCCAAAAAATAAAAGTCCAGGACCAGACGGCTTCTCTGGAGAATTTTACCAGACATTCAAAGAAGATTTAATACTTATCCTTCTCAAACTACTCCAAAAAATTGAAGAAGATGGAACATGTCCTAACTCATTCTACAAGGCCAGCATCACCCTGATCCCAAAGCAAGGCAAGGACAACACAAAGAAGGAAAATTACAGGCCAATATCACTGATGATCACAGATGCAAACATCCTCAACAAAACATTGGCAAACCGAATATAGTAATACATTGAAAGGATCATACACCACGATCAAGTGAGATTTATATCAGAGACGCAGGGATGGTTCAACATCCGCAAATCAATCAATGTGGTACACCACATTAACAAAATGAGGAATAAAAACCACACGATCATCTCAATAGATGCAGAGAAAGCATTTGACAAGCTCCAACATCCATTTATGATAAAAACTCTCAATAAAATGGGTATAGAAGGAAAGTACCTCAACATAATAAAGGCCATTTATGACAAACCCACAGCAAACATCATACTCAACAGTGAAAAAGTGAAAGCCATCTCTCTGAGAACAGGAACAAGACAAGGGTGCCCACTCTTGCCACACTTATTCAAAATAGTGCTGGAGGTTTTGGTCAGAGCAATAAGGCAGAAAAAAAAGAAATTAAGATATCCAAATTGGCAAGGAAGAAGTGAAACTCTTGCTGTTTGCAGATGACATGATTCTATACATAGAAAACCCTAAAGAATCCATCAGAAAACTATTAGAAATAATCAACAACTACAGCAAAACTGCAGGGTACAAAATCAACTTACAAAAATCAGTTGCATTTCTATACTCTAATAATGAAGAGAGAGAGAACTAGTAGAAAGAGAACTTAAGAATACAATCCATTTACAATTGCAACGAAAAGAATAATATATCTAGGAATAAATTTAACCAAGTAGGTGAAAGATCTATACAATGAATACTACAAGACATTACTGAAAGAAATCGATGATGACATAAAGAAATGGGAAGATATCCCATGCACATGGGTTGGAAGAATAAACATAGTTAAAATGTCCATACTACCTAAAGCAATCTACAGATTCAGTGCAACCCCAATCAGAATCCCAATGACATTCTTCAGGGAAATAGAACAAGGAATCCTAAAAGTCATATGGGGCAACAAAAGACCCTGAATAGCTAAAGCAATCCTGAGAAAAAAGAACAAAGCTGGAGGCATCACAATCCCTGACTTCAAAATATACTACAAAGCTATAGTAATCAAAATAGCATGGGAGCCGGCCCCGTGGCTATGCGATTAAGTGCGCGCACTCCGCTACTGGCGGTTCGGGTTCAGATCCCGGGCGCACACCAACACACCGCTTCTCCGGCCATGCTGAGGCTGTGTCCCACATACAGCAACTAGAAGGATGTGCAACTATGACATACAACTATCTACTGGGGCTTTGGGGGAGAAAAAGGAGGAAGATTGGCAATAGATGTTAGCTCAGAGCCAGTCTTCCTCAGCAAAAAGAGGAGGATTAGCATGGATGTTAGCTCATGGCTGATCTTCCTCACAAAAAACACACAAAAAAAACAGCATGGTACTGGTACAAAAACAGACACATAGATCAATGGAACAGAATTGACAACCTAGAAATAAAACCACACATCTATGGACAGCGCATCTTCAACAAAGGAGCCAAGAACATACAATGGAGAAAGGAAAGTCTCTTTAATAAATGGTGCTGAGAAAACGGGACAGCCACACGCGAAAGAATGAAAGTAGACTATATCTTTCGCCATACACAAAAATTACCTCAAAATGGATTAACGACTTGAAGGTAAGATGTGAAACCATAAAACCCCTATAAGAAAATATAGGCAGTACACTCTTTGACGTCGGTCTTGGAAGCATCCTTTTGAATACCATGGCTACTCTTGCAAGGGAAACAAAAGAAAAAATAAACAAATAGGACTACATCAGACTAAAGAGCTTCTGCAAAGCAAAGGAAACCAGGAACAAAATGAAAAGACAATCCAACAACTAGGAGAAAATATTTGCAAATCATATATCTAACAAGGGGTTAATCTCCAAAATATATAAAGAACTCACACAACTCAACAACAACAACAAAATAACCCAATCAAAAAATGGTTAGAAGATATGAACAGACATTTTTCCAAAGATAGACATATGACCAACAGGCACATGAAAAGATGTTCAGCATCACTAATCATTAGGGAAATGCAAATCAAAACTACAATGAGATATCACCTTACACCTGTTAGAATGGCTATAATTACCAAGACAAAAAATAACAAATGTTGGAGAGGTTGTGGAGAAAAGGGAACCTTCAAACACTGCTGGTGGGAATGCAAACTGATGCAGCCACTATGGAAAACAGTATGGAGATTTCTCAAAAAATTAAAAATAGAAATACCATGTGATCCAGCTATCCCACTACTGGGTATTTATCCAAAGAACTTGAAGTCATCAATTCAAAGAGACTTATGCACCCCTATGTTCATTGTAGCATTACTCAAAATAGCCAAGACATGGAAGCAACCTAAGTGCTCATCAAGTGATGAATGGATAAAGAAGATCTGGTATATATATGCAATGGAATACTACTCAGCCATAAAAAAAGACAAAATCATCCCATTTGCAACAACATGGATGGACCCTCAGGGTATTATGTTAAGTGAAATTCGCCAGACAGAGAAAGACAAACACCGCATAATTTCACTCATATGTGGAAGATAAACAAACACATGAACAAAGAGAACAGATTAGTGGTTACCAGAGGGGAAGGGGGTTGGGGGTGGGCATAAGGGGTAAAGGGGCACTTATATACGATGACTGACAAATAATAAGGTACAACTGAAATTTCACAATGTTATAAACCATTATGACCTCAACAAAATAAAAAAAAACATAACATCATCCTATTTTTATAAAATTATTTCTAAATATATCTTTGTATCTATACATGTGTGTACACACACAGATACAGACACAAACACATACATATACTACATACAGATGTACACACAGATACATGTATACATATCACATATAACATATAGAAAGAGAGAGCGCAATTTCTGGAATTATGTTCACCTAATACTAATTATAGGTATTTATGGGTATGGGATTTTGAATGATATTTTACATTCTTCTTTGTACTTTTCTGTATTGACTGAATTTATTTTATTTTATTTTATTTTATTGTGAGGAAGATTATCCCTGAGCTAACATCCGTTGCCAATCCTCCTCTTTTTGCTGAGGAAGATTGGCCCTGAGCTAACATCTGTGCCCATCTTCCTCTACTTTATATGGGACGCTGCCACAGCATGGCTTGACAAGCGGTGTGTTGGTCTGCGCCCAGGATCCGAACCTGCGAACCCTGTGCCGCCGAAGTGGAGCACGCAAACTTAACTGCTATGCCACCAAGCTGGCCCCTGTATTGACTGAAATTTTTTATAGTGAGTATGTATCAATCGAAAAAGTAATAATTTCCAAACTTACTGTGGTTCTGGCATAAGCACAGAAATAGAGAGCAATGTAATAGAATTGAGAGTCCAGAAATAAACTCTTACATTTATGGTCAACTGATTTTCAACAAGGTTTTCCAAGACAAGACAATGGAGAGAAGGAACAGTCTTTTCAACAAATGCTCATAAGCAACTGGATATTCACATGCATAAGAATGAAGTTGGACCATCTACCTTACATCATATACAAAAATTAACTCAAAATGGATAAGAGACCTAAATGTAAGAGCTAAAACTATAAAACTCTCAGAAGAAAACATAGGAGTAAATCTTCATAACCTTCAATTAGGCAATGAAGAAAATATTTGCAAGTCATATATCTGATAAGAGACTTGAATTTAGAATATATAAAGTCCTCCTACAACTCAATAATAAAAGACAATCCCCCTAAACTGTCAAAGAATCTAAATAGATATTTCTCCAAAGAAGATATACAAATGGCCTATAAGCACATGAAAAAATGTTCAACATCATTAGCTATCAGAGAAATGCAAATTAAAACCACAAAGAGATACCACTTCATACTCCCTAGGATGGCTATTATCAAAAAGACACATAATAACAAGTGTTGGTGAGGATGTGAAGAAATTGGAAACCTCGTGCATTGTTGGTAAGAATGTAAAATGGTGCAGCCACAGTGGAAAACAGTATGGCAGTTCCTCAAAAAACTGAATTACCATATAACCTAGCAATTCCACTTCTGGATATATACTCAAAAGAACTGAAAGCAGGGGCTTGAACAGATACTTGTACACTAATGTTCATAGCAGCATTATTCACAAGAGCCACAAGGTGTTAAATAACCCAAGTGTTCATCAATGGATGAATGGATAAACAACATGTGGTATATATATACAGTGTAATATTGTGTTAAAAAGAAAAGAAATTGTCAGGGCCGGCCCCGTGGCTTAGCAGTTAACTGCGCGCGCTCTGCTACTGGTGGCCCGGGTTTGGATCCCAGGTGCGCATCGATGCACCACTTCTCCAGCCATGCTGAGGCCGCGTCCCACATACAGCAACTAGAAGGATGTGCAACTATGACATACAACTATCTACTGGGGCTTGGGGGGCGGGGGGGAAAAAGGAGGAGGATTGGCAATAAATGTTAGCTCAGAGCCGGTCTTCCTCAGCAAAAAAGAGGAGGTTTCACGTGGATGTTAGCTCAGGGCTGATCTTCCTCACAAAAAAAAAAAAAAAGAAAAGAAAAGAAATTCTGACACATGCCACAACATGGATGAACCTTGAAGATATTATGCTAAGTGAAATAAGCTAAACACAAAAGGACAAATACTGTATGATTCCACTTGCATGAGGTACCTATAGTAATCAAACTCATAGAGACAGAAAGTAGAATGGTGGGGGCTGGCCTGGTGGCATAGGGGTTAAGTTCGAGTGCTCCGCTGCAGCAGCTCGGGGTTCCCAGGTCCGGATTCTGGGCGTGGACCCACACACCGCTTGTCAAGCCATGCTGTGGCAGCGTCCCATATAAAGTAGAGGAAGATGGGCACGGATGTTAGCTCAGGGCCAACCTTCCTCAGCAAAAAGAGGGGAATTGGCAACAGATGTTAGCTCAGGGCTAATCTTCCTCACAAAAAAAAAAAAAAAGAAAGAAAGAGAGTAGAATAGTGGTTGCCAGAGGCTGGGGAAAGGGAAGAATGTGGAGTTATTGTTTAATGGACACAAGTTTCAGTTTGGGAAGATTAAAACATTCTGGAGATGCATGGTGGTGATGGTTGCATAACAACGTCAATATACTTAATGCACTGAACTGTACACTTAAAAATGGTTAAAATGGTAAATCTTGTTATATATATTTTACCACAATTTAAAAAATTAAAAGTAAAATAAAAAAAGAGGAATGAAGTACTGATAGATGCTACAACATGAACATTCAAAACAGTATGCTAAACGAAAGAAGCCAATTACAAAAGCCCACATATTATATGACTCCATTTATATGGAATGTCCAGAACAGGCAAATCCATAGAGACAGAAAGTAGATTAGTGGCTGCCGGGGGCAGGGGGCGGGGTGGAGGTTGGAAATGGGGCAGTGATTGCTAATGGATATGGGGTTTCTTTTGGGGGTGATGCAAATGTTCTGAAATTAGAGTGGTGATGGTTGCAAAACCTCATGAATATACTAAAAACCACTGACTAATACACTTTAAAAGAGTGAATTTTATGGTATGTGAATTATAGCTCAATAAAGCTGTTATGAAAAACAAAAAAGCTATTATTTAAAAGAGATAAACAAAAGAAAAATTGAATGATTTGGTGGAGGGAGCACTAAGTGTTCCATGGGAAGCTGAAATCAGAACCTCAGAAGTCATGGTAAATGCAATGCACTCATTTAACACTGCAGGATCTTGGTAAGAAGTAGTTTTAAGCAGTAGGAATTTAGGCTAATCAGTCAACCAAGCAATAAGACTTCTGAGCCAATTTTCAAGTTGTCTTTCTAAATACATGTTTAGGAAAACTCCCTCTCCCCGCAACCAAAATAAAGAGAATATAGAGATGAGGACTAGACATCTAGTATTGTTACATTCATGCTATTCCCTCCATGTGTTCAGATTATACACGCACATCCTCACATCTAACATTGTGGACAATGTGACTTCAAAACTGTATATGAGCACAACTGTCAAATATCAAAAATACCCATCAGTCCAACCTGTGCCGAGGCTGCATCCTCTATTCTCTATCAGTTACCAGCACTGTTCTCAGAGCCTCTCCCTCTTTGTTAACTTTCTTGCTATGTGCAGCTCAGCCCCACACCTGTGTAAGCTGACAGGGTCTTTCTCTGATAGTTTTGTGGCCAGGCTGTCTGAATATTTCAGTGTATCTTGTTATTAATCTACTTGTTTATCAAATATATATGGCATATGTACTGTGTGCCAATCATGTCTTAAGTACTGGTGAAATAAAGAGCACTGGCCTTGTTGAGCTTATACACAGAATGGAGGAGATAGAAAAACAAATGGACCCACAAATGAAAACATAATTATAAATAAGGGCATTGACAATGAAGGCAATGAAAAGGGCAAAGGGAAGAGAGTAACAGGGTGGATGCATATCTGTTTAGCTGGAGTGACTCTGAGATTGTGGCATTCAAGTTGAGACAAAAGGATAAGAAGGAGCCAACCTTGTAAACATCATTCCAGGCAAAGGAAACAGCAGGATTGTTTTGTTTTCATTTTTAAAGTCACTTAAAGTGCAGCTACTCACATCACTGTGCACAGGACAGCTTTGGGTTACAATCTGCCCCAAAACTACAGGGAGCTTACCCTCCCTGAAACAACACTTCCCTGTGTCCACTTCATTAACTTCTTATTTTTCCTATTGCATTAAATTGTAAATCTTTTCCCTACTTTTTAATACTCACATAATCTAGTCCCCACATGCCACACCCCCTCCAACTGTAGATCATGGACTCATAAGGACCCATAAATTACCTGGGAAAGAATCAACTGCCCATGAAACGTGTGTACAAATTTTCTTAGAAATGAAAAATAGGCATCATCTCCAAGTCTTTTGGCAAGGAACCAGAGAAGGAAATAGCCCTAGAAGAAAGGAAGAAGAAAAAAAGATGCCTATCATGGGTTGATCAGAAAAATGCTTACATAGTCAGTTCTACCTTGCCCACCAGCACTTTGTGCACATCTAAAATGTTCCATCTGACCTGTCCCAGGCTGCCCTTTATATTCTTACCTGTAAGGTTGGGCCTGGAAATTAAGGATCTACGACTTTGCTTTCAACTCATCTGTTAATGGGATCACCATCTCATTTTTCCTTGGTTTACATAAAGCCTGGATGCCCAACACGGACCAAAAGGGAAAAGGGGCCCAGATCCTCTCTCCCTCAGCTATCAGGAAAGGCCTCTACAATTCAAAATACTTCCTCATTACTCCTGTCTTCTAATTGGAACCTGACAGCAATTTTAAGATGCTGCTCTTCAAAGCTGACATGAAGCAGGGAGAAGGCAGGTGCAGAGAAGGGAATAGGTCAGCTTCCTTTGATGCATGCCTCATTTTTCGGGTATGAAGTGGTTTAATTATTGGACAATCAGATATCTGCCTAGTCAAATGTCATTAAAATGTTGATTTTTTTTCATTTTGTCCCAACCATGTTACTAATCTTGTTTACATGTACACCCTAAAAAGTGCTACACCATAATAACTGGCTTCTGCCACTCAGATGTGCTTACCTTTAAATAATGAACCTGCATGAAGACCTTCTCTGGATTGAGCCCGTGTTTGATGACAGACGATCCCGAATCACTTACGTGGCCAGTTTTCTCTTTGTTGGGTCTGAAATGAAGCAGTAAAATTTCCTTAAAGTATAGTACATTCTTAACTAATTAGACCATGATATCATCTTATTTCTTATTTTCAGAGTTGCTCTACAGCATCTTAATGCTACTCAATAGTACCAAGTATAATTTAAAACAGTTTACATTACCAATTCATACACCGAACAAAGAGGGATTTATATCTGGGTTGGCAACCTGAGGTTGGCTACTGGCAATATTTTACATTATCTTATCCAAGATTAAAGCCTGCCAGACCCTCGAGGAATCTAAGCTCCAATATGAATTATTTAAGAACCTATATACACTTTTCCTTTGGTAGGAATGATGGACTGGGAAATGCAATGGAAAATGTGGCTTTACTTGGAAGAGTAAAGAACTTATATCTTTTAAAAGAAATTCTGAAAGCCCCAATGTTATCCACTTCTCTTGATTTGCATTTAGTAATCAAAAGTTCCTCGAAGAGATATTTGTACTCTGAAGCCATTTTAGAATCACCAAAAAAAAAAAAAAAAAAAAAGTCATAGAAGCCCATGTCTTTAGAACAGGTAGGGACATTAGTAATCACATACGTCAACCTCCTTATTTCACAAATGAGGGAAACTGAGGCACACAGAAATTAAGTCTGCATCCAAGGTCTCACGGCTTGTTTTATTCATTAGGATTGAAACCAATGTCTCCCTATTGTCTATCAGGGTGTTTTCCATTATGCTTTATGGTTTTAATTTTTTTTTTTTTTTTGGTAAGAAAGATTGGCCCTGAGCTAACATCTGTTGCCAATCCTACTCTTTTTGCCTGAGGAAGATTCTCCCTGAGCTAATATCTGTGTCAATCTTCCTTTATTTTGTATGTGGGTCACTGCCACAGCATGGCTTGATAAGTGGTGTAGGTCTGTGCTGAGGATCTGAACCCACGAACCCTGGGCCACCTAAGCAGGACGTGCCGAACTTAACCACTGTGCCACTGGGCTGGTCCCTGATTTTAAATATTTTTAAAAATTCCTTTAATAAAATATAATTATGTTACAGTGAAGCTTCAACTAGCTAAAATCAAAATATGTGACAAGGTATTTGCAGCTTTCAGCTATTCTAAAACCAGTCCCTTATTGGAGAAGCACTGAAGTGTGTGTGTTGAGGTGAGGGGAAGGCAAGGGCTGACTGGAGGTTTGGCACATCAGAAAGGCAGGGGGTTAGTTTTAAAAGGTAGTGTGGTGTGACAAGGTACAGCCTTTGGAATCTGAGAGACCTTGTGCTGAATCTCAACCCTACTTCTTACTACCTGTTACTTAACAGCAGGTTACTTAAATTCTCTAATCCTCAATTTACTCACTTGCAAAATTGGAATAATCCTACCTATCTCCCCAGGTCCTGTGGGGAATAATATTGAAACAATATATGCAAAGCCCCTAGCAAGGGCTGGGGATACAGAACTACTCAATAAAATTAATAAAATACTCTAAAGTTGTTGGCAATAAATATTGCTGAATTCAAGGTTGGTCATCTGATGTTAGAGGCAATGGATTTCAGTGGTTCAACCTCTTAATCCCACATGCCCACAGACACAAACGTGTACGGATGCTGGACCTGAATGGAA
Organism: Diceros bicornis minor; assembly: GCF_020826845.1. Taxonomy (NCBI): domain Eukaryota; kingdom Metazoa; phylum Chordata; class Mammalia; order Perissodactyla; family Rhinocerotidae; genus Diceros; species Diceros bicornis. Next base: position 5,402,103 of record NC_080761.1, read on the forward strand.
GAGCCTGAGAGGACCCAGCTTGCCAAATCAGTCCCTTTGCAGTGTGCTCTAGCTGCCAAGCAAAGAACCCCCGATTAAGTCTCTGCTGAATATTCCAGTACATTAACCCAGCAGACACAAGGCATGGAACCGGCAGATACCTCAAGGAGAGACGACGATCAGCCACTAGACCTAAGTGCATAGTTTCAATTTTTCTACTTGATCCTTGACTTACCTACATGACCATACTTGCAGAAATAACTAGTCCTTTTCATCTTCACTTAAGACTCCACTGAAAAGCATCAGCTTTATTCCTGCTCTCAAGTTTGTCCTGGGGTTGAGTGTTTTTATAAAGAAAGCCACTCTGGCTTTGATAGGGAAAGCCCACCACCCACAGCCTTGGGAGGAGAAAGGCTTCTCAGAGTCAGCCTGAATTCAAACCAGTTTTCCCAGCCCCAAGAGAGACAGAGTTACTATGAGTTTCTTATGCCCTTGAGCTCTGAATTGAGACTACTAGAAGGGGAGGAACATAGAAGATCCAAGTAAATCCCTGCTCCGAAGGCTGGCTTCCAGGCTCAAGTTCCTAATGACGCCTTTAGCTGGTGCTTTCTCCCTTTGCCTAAAAATGTCCTTCCAGAAAGAATCCCTCTCTTACTCGTTTCTTCCACCCTCTCCAAATGAAGAAGTGTTCAAGAAAATTCTTTTATGCTGACAGCATGCAAGGCAACCGTACAAGTCCCCACGAGATTCCTTTTACAGTAGACTTGGTGCTGGAGAGAGTAGTGCCCAGGCAAACTGCAAGAAATCAAAGGGAGTGGTTTTTCTGAGGAAAAGATACTCTACAAGTGGAACAAAGGTGACTTCCATTTCTGTGCTACTCCAGTTATCTCAATGCCACTTACCCCAGGTCTGTGCAGAGAGACAACGCACAGAGAGAAGGCAGGAAACAAATAAACTACCACTACATGCACTAACAGATGACTCTCACAGGTGACTGAAAGAAGTCACACCCAAAAGAGTACCTACAAATGTACGATTCCATTTATATGAAGTCAGAGAACAGGCAAAAAAGACCTATGGGGATAGAGATCAGAACAATGGGGACCTTTGGGAGGGAGTGTTGATACAGTGGGGAAAAAGAGGAGGGTTTCTGGGATGCTGGGATGTTCTATATATTGATCTGAGTGGTGATTTCATGAGGATAAACAGTAAAAATCTATTGAGCCATCTAGAAATATGTGCGTACTTTAGTGTATTTTTCAATTAAAAAGTTAAAAAAAATAGATGCACATGAAACAGTACACATTTTGTGAGAATAAAAGGGAATCAGTCTAGAAAAGGGGCTTTGCTATTCACGTGCCATGAACACATGACTAGGATTAATTAAGCCCTCTATACTTGAGGACCAGTGAAGTATTTTTTTTTAAATGACATTGTGGGAGGCGGGAAGAACGGTGGCAAGTGCAGTTGGCTCAGTCTACTCCCATTCTCATCCACCTTCTTCCTTGCTGCTTGTACAATTAAATCTGAAAAGTTAAATGCTCACTTTCCAAGTGTCCTTGCAACTATAGATAGTCAGAAGACAGAGTCCACGCCAATGAGACCAAAGCATATGTCTGCTGTTGGAAGTGGGGTTCTGGGAAAGCTTTTGCTTTATTTACAAAAGGGGGAAACATGACTGGTACTGCACTTCTTCCCCCGAAACGTGATGGATGGAGCTGCAGCAGCCACCTTGCAACCAGGAGGCAGCAAATCAATATGCTATGGAAACCAGAATGGAATCAAAGAAGGTAGTCTTTGATAGTATCATTCAGCTGCTGGCCAGCCTAACTGCCTGCCTTCAAACTTCTTATTGTATGAAAAAAATAGCCCCAATTGTTTAAGTCAACATTGCTTTACTATTCTATTAATTGTAGCCAGATTCATTCCTAATGGATGAAGAACTGAACTAATACTAACAGCTACCATTTCCTGTTATCCCCCTGTGCCCGGTACTCTGCCAAGCTCTTCTTATGTATCATGTCCTTCTACCCTCACAAGAACCTGATGGGGCAGGTACTGTGACTATGCCCATTTAAAAGCGAAGGAAAGTGAGGCCTGAAGAAGACCACAAATCTAGTAAGTGGCAGAGTTGAAGCTGAAACCTGGGTCCACGGAACACCAAAGTCCTTGCTGCATTCTGGGGCCTCCCCAAGATCTAGGCCCCCATCTTGGTTGTGCCATAGACACGTTGCTTACCCTCCCTGAAGCTCAATTTCCTCACCTGTAAAGAGTACGATGAGGCTCAGATAATGTGAAGCACTTTGTGAACAGAAAAGTGTTAAACATCTCTCAGACATTATACGTGTTTATTTCCTTGGCTGGAATACATGGAATGCAAGAGATCAAGTTACCAAGGTCGTTTGGGCTTAAATGCCCTTGGTTTCTGTTGTACCTGGCACCACATGCAACAACCGAGATTAGCATGACCTTGCCCTGCCCACCTCCTTCCTTTTCCACTGCACTCACAGAAGCAATATGGACATGTAAAGACCTTTCAGATGGCAGTGATATTTGATACACAGTGATTTGATTTGGAATCAAATCTCCTGAAGAAAGGGCTGATTCTGCAGAACCATCACCAGGGATGGGATGTGGGAAAATGCCTCTGAAAGGTGCTCAGGAATGTCAGCTTGGGCCTGAACACCTACTGCTCTGTCACAGTGCAGACAGGCCGTCTCATATTCCTTGGCAGTAAAAGTAAGAGCCATGAGATATCTTCATCCATAAACTCACGACTGTAGTGCTTGAGCCAGGGCCTAAGCACCCCAGAAATGAGACAGAAAGGGATTAATCAGCATTGCAACCCTTTCTGAATATCAGTCACAGCTGCCCCACGAGGTTGACGGTTGGGGAACAGGGCCTCCCTCACTCCGTAATAATGGAGGAAGTTAAATACAACCTTTGTGTAGACACTGGCCTCACAGTACTGATCTGAGTCCCAAACACACAAGTGAGACCTACAGGGGAAGCAGCATAACACACTGGTTAAGAGTTTGGGTGTGAATCTTGACTCTGTTACTTGAGAGCCACATGACCTTGAGGGAGTCACAAAACCCCAGGAAGCTCAGTTCCTTCATCAGGTAAAAGGGGACAATGATAGTGACCATAGCACCTCATTAGGCTGTTGTAGTGTCTGAGAGTGCTTAGCTAGAGTTCTTGTTAGCATTTAGTAAGCACAATATAAATGTGCTATTATCACCATAATGAATTCTGACTGGGGTTCAGGGAGCGGCAGGGAAACCTTCCTCTGAGAGGCAAAGCCATTAAAAAGACATCACCCTATATTTAAGTATGTATGATGTTATCACTGGGGGAAGCTGGGTGAAGGGTACAGGGTACACAGGAACTCTCTCTACTACAAAAAGAGAAGTGGACAAAAGATTGCACACACCTTTAACTAAAGAAATTGTGTTGTATTGAAGCTACTGGAGTTTGGCAAGTTTGATTATCTGTGTGGTTTTCACAACGGATTTAAGAGCTATCCAGCACGAAGGTTTTTCCCCATCAGGGACCATTATCCCGTAGCAGACATGCTACGGATATGACTCTGGTGTTGAAAAAGGCAATTGCTAAAATGATTTAAGACCGAAGGAGGTATTTCTCGAAGGAGCCAGAGGAAAGTGAAGAATGTATATTCTGGCCCCTGATGGTGAAAGGAGCCAGTGGTTGGCCCCTATAGAAGGAGAGGTCAGTGGCTGAAGAGGGAGATGAAGGACTTTGTAGTTGGCAGAACTATGGAAAACACGAACAAACTCCACAAATTTTGACAAGCAGGGCAGCAAAATTAAAGATGAAACTTAGAAAAGCAGGAAGTAATGAACATCAATACACAATCAAAATAGTCCTCAGGTTTTGAATGGCCATAAATCAGAAATTCCTCTCTAAGAAACAAATTCCCAAACAGAGAAAAAACAAGGAACAGACTAATACAATGGTCTGAGCAGTAAGTATATCGCCACATTTAACATAGCAAGAGATAATTTGGATACAATATCAAAGGAGACAAAGAAGAAAATGGAAAACAAAGACATCAACATGACTGCACAGGAGGATTCTGATAAGGTGGATTTTCAGAAGACATGTCCAAAGATGAAAGGGGGGATGCTAGAGAAAGAAGAAAACCAAAGCTAAATACAAGAGCCAGGAGGCTGTAAAATTGTTGCTGGGAAGGCAAAAATTCAGAATGAGCCGATGCTAATGGAGAATGCCCAGGACAACCATACGGGCTTTTGAAGGAATGTTTGGAGCATAAGGAAGACTAGGCATTAAGAGGTGACAGAACGAAGAGAACTACTTGACTCCGCTTTGCTTCAAACTTTCCTGCCAAAGAAAATGATTTTTAAACTGTACATGGTAGAACAAGTATCATCATGTGGGAACTGATGTTTCGTTTGCAGGAACTGAAGCTTGGTACCGGTAGAGAAGGCTTCAACATCCTTCAAAGGAGTTCTGACTCCAGACCCAGGTGAGGGACATGCAGTCACAGATTTCAGGGGGCATCAAATTATAGAGACAACAGGAAAGGAGCTGATGGAGATAAACAAGTGCTATTCTGATTTGCAAAGGAAGAGGGGATAAGAGGAAGGGAGGCGAAATTCGTGATGAGGTTATTTAAGAGTTAGTTTGTGAGTGCTTAGAAGAGAAAATGATGAACTACAGGAGTTAGCATGGGATCTTCAGGGCCACTTCCAGAAATTCACTCTGGGCATCAGGCATCCTGATTTCCACCAGGCAGCTGGCAGAATGGATATGGTGGTGAGTGTATGGTGGTGAGTTTACTGTGGTTGTTTCATGGCCTTATAGAAGGTTAAAAAAGAAAACCCCAAGGCTGTTGATTAATTACTTGCAATAACCAAGAGGGAGTTCCTAGGGCTGTGCCCAAGGAATAATGACTTATTGGCTACCAGATCTGCATATGAGTTGAAGCTGCGAGTCTAGCTGATTGACAGTCAGCATCCACAGTCAAGAAGAGCAACCATAGGTGGAATGAGGATCCAAAATTAATAAAATAGTTAATAACAGCAAAGAGGTTTTTAAAATTAAGCATTTACCTATGAAAAAGTTTTAGTACGTAAGTTGTCTGTAAACTCAACTTGCAGCAAGAGGTGATTAATGTGGCTTCCAAAATAATCAACAAAATGGTAGGTGGGATCAACAGGAGCAATGAGAATGTGGCAGGAAGTACTGCTGGGGAGGGGTCAGACAATGTGGTGAGCAGTGGTCAAGAGCTGGGCTCTGAAGCCAGACTGGGCTCTGCTTTCATCATAGCTCTGCCAGTTACTAGCTATGGAAACGTGGCCAACTGTTTAACATCTCTACGCATCTGTTTCCTCATCTAACAAGCGGGAAGAAAGATGATACTAGTCCCTATCTCATAGAACCATTTTGAGGATTAAACGAGATACGTAGAGTGCTTAGAACAGTGTCTGGCACATCAGAAGCCCTCAGTGAATGTTAATAAGGAGAAAAAAATGCAGGGGAGTTGGAATGGTAAGACTGCCATGAGAAGGTGCATGATATCGGGTCTAAAAATGAAATATGGTATATATGTGACTGTATCCAACTCAATTAATGCTTGTCCTTTCTTTTCTGGACTATCCAGATCAAGGGAAGCAATAATAGTCCACTGCATTCTTCACAGACATAACCTCAAGCATAGTGCTGTGTCCAGTTCAAGTGTCACATTTGAAGAAGGCCACTGTCAACAAAGAGAACAACAAAGGACCAAGCCCAAGAAGGCAAATGTTCTCCCAACCTTGCAATATGTATGAAAAATTTACCAAAACCTGTGACCTACCATCCAGGAAAGGAAAGACAACGGTCTTCAGATATGTGGACTGTTTAGGTGAGAAAAAGGTGAATTCTGAGCTACTCTAGAGGTAAGGGCTAAGAGCACCAGGCAGACCTTACAGGGAGGCAGCTTCCAGCACAATCTAAGGAAGGCTGTTCTAAGACAGGCTGTACCCACAGGGAAGCTGCAGCTTGCTGAAGCAGTGAGATCTGGATCCTGGAGATACTTGGGTAGAAACTGGGTGGTTGTCGGGGATATGGAAGGTGAGGCAAAATCACTTTTTTTGGGGGGGAGGAAGATCAGCCCTGAGCTAACATCCATGCTAATCCTCCTCTCTTTTTTGCTGAGGAAGACTGGCTCTGAGCTAACATCTATTGCCAATTCTCCTCCTTTTTTTTCCCCCAAAGCCCCAGTAGATAGTTGTAGGTCATAGTTGCACATCCTGCTAGTTGCTGTATGTGGGACGCGGCCTCAGCATGGCCGGAGAAGTGGTGCGTCGGTGCGTGCCCGGGATCCGAACCCGGGCCACCAGTAGTGGAGCACACGCACTTAACCACTAAGCCATGGGGCCAGCCCCCAGAATCACTTTTAAGGTCCTTTCTGACCCTAATGTTCTATGATTTTAGGAAATAAAATAGTCCAGAATATATTTAAGCTGCAGCATTTAGAAGTAAACATTATTCATCCACTGCAGTGGAGTCAATAGGTTTGTTATGTAGCCTTGGCCTCGCTAAATCAGCATCAGAGTGATTTTGAATTAAAAAAAAAAAAGCCTAAATGAATTAGAGAAACCTTAACCGAATTTTACTCAATCACATATATTCAGGGATAGATTTAGCTTATGAGCATAGGATCCAAGCAATACAAGTCTTCCATTATACTTCTCACAGGGTTGTATTCTGCGAGAGAGGGCGGAAGAAAGAGAGGTGCACATCCAATATACCTGAACTGGCATCCTCATATAGGAGGTCAAAAGGGGCCTCTCACTCTACCGAGGGCTAAAGTGATCACAATAAAACTCAGGCTATCAGCCTGCTATATACATTCAGAACACAGGAACACAGAGAACCTGAAAATTATAGGAAGCAAAAGCAGAAAGGGTAAAAATGGAAAACTCTTTTTGTACTGCATCAAAAAAACCCCCATGACTTCATCCTGGAAACAGGCAAATGAGACAAATACTGGCTTCATTTTACAAGCGGAGGCTAGAAGCATGTTTTGAACACCAGCAGCATGTGCGGTGCCGTGTGCCGAGATAATGAGAAGGCTCGTCTCATCCTATGACTCAAAGAGGGGCAGATGGTCCGTGGGAGCTGGAAAGAGACTTTCCCCTCCCGTGTGGAGGACGCAAGGCACTAGGGGCAGCAGCAGTGGAGGGCTTGCCTGGGTTTAAGGCCTAACACACACCAGAATGTTAAACAGGATGAGTAGTTGGGACAGCAGCTCTCTTCTCAGTCTTGTGGGTAACTACGTACTATTTAAATCTTATATTTAACATGCTGTGCACTAACAGTAAGTGTAAGACCATTCACCACAGCAGTGATTGTGAAAGCAAACACTAGAAATTACCAAAACGTCCAATGGTTAACAAATGGTTAGACAGTTACGTAACATTCATATCCTGGAATATTCTGCAGCAGTTAAAAAAAAGATCTACATGTGTCAATAACAGAACAATAGTCAGGATTATATTATTAAGAGTAAAATGGAAGGTACAGCATGGGGTGGAAAAAATTAATACACACACTCATGTGTATATACTTGTACTTGGGGAATGCTTTCTTAGAAATGAGTCATCTCTATATGGAGTAGTTACAACACAGACACTATGGAGATGTCTTCCTGGCATCCAGCACTGCAAATGCTCCTTGGATCTCATCTAATGCCCTGAGGACACCTATTGTCTCCTGCCATAATTTCTTCTTCCATCTCTCCTTCAGACGATTGCTGGTCAATCTAAGGCTACAGTGATATTATGAGATGTTATAGAACATCCAATGATTTCCATCCATCCCTCTCTTTTTCAAAAAATTGAGATATAATTCACATATCATAAAATTCACCATTTTAAAAATGTACAGGGCCGGCCTCGTGGCTTGGCGGTTGAGCGTGCACACTCCGTTACTGGTGGCCCGGGTTTGGATCCAGGGCGCACACCGACAGACCGCTTCTCCGGCCATGCTGAGGCCGCGTCCCACATACAGCAACTGGAAGGATGTGCAGCTATGACGTACAACTATCTACTGGGGCTTTGGGGGAAAAATAAATAAATAAATAAAATTATAAAAAAAAAAAGAGAGATAAAAATGTACAATTCAGTGGTTTTTAGTATATTCACAAAGTTGTGCAACCATCACCAGTACCTAATCCCATAACATTTTCATCTCCCCAAAAAGAAACCCCATACCCCCTGGCAGTCACTTTCTATTTTCCTCTCCCTCCAGACCCTGACAACTATTAATCTACTTTTTGTCTCTATGGATTTGCCTATTCTGAATATTTCTGATAAATGGAATCATACAATATGCGGCCTTTTTCACTGGCTTTTTTCTCTTAGTATAATGTTTTCAAGATTTGTCCATTTTTGTAGCACATATCAGTACTTCATTCCTTTTTATGGCTCATTAATATTCCACTGTATGGATATAACACATTTTATTTATACACTCATCTGTTGACGGACATTAGGGTTGTTTCCACTTTTTGGCTATTAACAATAATGCTTCTATGAATATTTGTGTACATGTTTTTGTGTAGACTTAGGTTTTCATTTCTCTTGGGTATATACATAGGAATGGAATTGCTGGGTCATAAGGTAAACTCTATGTTTAACCTACTGAGGATCTGCCAGACTGTTTTCCAAAGGAGCTGTGCCATTTTACATTCCCACCAACAGTGTATGAGGGTTCTAATTTCTCCAAATTCTCACTAACCTTTGTTCTTCTTTTTCATTATAGCTATCCTAGTAGGTATGAAGCGGTATCTCATCAAGGTTTTGACTTGCATTTCCCTGATGGCTAATAATGTCAAGCATCTTTTTACGTGCTTATTGACCATTTGTATATAGTCTTTGGAGAAATGTATATTTAGATCCTTTGCCCATTTTTTAATTGGGTTATTTGTCTTTTTATTGTTGATTTGTAAGAGTTCTTTATATATCTTGAATACAAGTCCCTCAGATATATGATTTGCAAATATTTTCTCCCACTCTGTGGGTTGTCTCTTCACTTTCTTGATGGAGTCCTTTGAAATACAAAAGTTTTTAATTTTGATGAAGTCCAATTTATTGATTTTTTTTCCCCTTTGGTTGCTTGTGCTTTAAAAGTGTCACCTAACTGACCATAAATGGAAGAGTTTGTTTCTAGACTCTGAATTTTATTCCATTGATCTATACGTCTGTCTTTATGTCAGTACCACATTGTCTTGATTACTGTAGCTTTGTAATAAGTACTGAAATTGAGAAGTGTGAGCCTTCAATCTTTGTTCTTCTTCTTCAAGATTGTTTTGGCTATTCTGGCTCCCTTGAATTTCCGTGTGAATTTTAGGATCAGCTGGTCCATTTCTACAAAACAACGGTAGCTGAAATTTCGACAGGGATTATATTGGATCCATAGATCAGTTTAGGAAGTACTGCCATCTTAACAATCTTAAGTCTTCCGATTCATGAACATAAGACATTTTTCCATTTATTTAGTTCTTTAATTTCTTTCAACAACATTTTATAGTTTCTAGTATATGTGTTGCCCTTCTTTCATTGAATTTATTCCTAAGTATTTTATCATTTTTTATGTTATTATAAATGAATTTATTTTCTTGATTTCATTTTTAGATTATTTATAGCTAGTGTATAGAAACACAACTGACTTTTGTATATTGTTCTTGTATCCTGCAACCTTACTGAACTTGTTTATTAGTTCTAACAGTTTTGGGGGGAGGATTCCTTAGGATTTTCTATATATAAGATCATGTCGTCTGCAAAAAGATAGTTTTACTTTTTCTTTTCCAACCTGGATGCCTTTTATTTCACTTTCTTGCCTAATTGCCTTGGCTAAAACCTCCAGTATAATGTTGAACAGAAGTATAATCCCTCTTTTCTATCCTTTCTCTCCTCAACCGTTGGTTTGAAAGGGGAAGGAGCTTCTACAAAACTGGCTTTTAACACGTAGTGGGATATTCTTATTTCGTGTCTTTGCAGCAGGTCCAATCAAATACTTGTACCATTTTTGTCAGCCATTCTGGGTCAAAACTATTGGCCAAAACACAAATAAATGGCAGGGGGTGGGGGTGGGGTGGTGTGCTACAGGGAGTAAGCAAATACTTTGTAGAACAAAGTCAATTTCGGATTATAAGAGAAAGCACTCAGTAGATGAGAGTTTTTCTGAATAGGAAACTAACACTCATTAGTTAAGAAAGTAATGTACATAGCGCTAGGACTGGCTGAGTGCATGAGATATTCTCAAAGGATGGGCAAAATAAGAGTGAAATAGGGGCCGGCCTCATGGCACAGTGGTTAAGCTTGGTGCACTCCACTTTGGCAGCCCAGCTTTGCGGGTTCGGATCCTGGGCACGGGGACATACACCACTCGTCAGCCATGTTGTGGAGGCGACCCACATACAAAATAGAGGAAGATTGGAACAGATGTTAGCTCAGGGCTCATCTTCCTAGGCAAAGAAAAAAAAAAGTGAAATATTATAGATTGGTTTATGTAACTGAATTATTTTTTTAGGAAAATATTGCATAGGCCAATAGTGTTATAATGAATCAGTGCCACACAGGGCAGCAATACAGAAGAAGTATGCATATATATAATACTTATTAAAATTTAATTTCTGAAGGATTCACAAGAAAATGCTAGCAGTGATTATCTTAGGATGAGGACTACAGTGGTAGAGATGAAATTTTATACCTTTCTAAACTATTTTCCTGTTATGTACTTTTATTTAAAAAAAAAAATGGTTGGGGCCAGCCCAGTGGTATAGCTGTTAAGTGCGCATGCTCTGCTTCCGGTGGCCCGGGGTTCACCAGTTTGGATCTGGGGCATGCACTGATGCACCGTTGTCAAGCCATGCTGTGGTGGCGTCCCATATAAAGCAGAGGAAGATGGGCACAGATGTTAGCCCAGGGCCAATCTTCCTCCACAAAAAGAGGAGGATTGGCAGTGGATGTTAGCTCAGGGCTAATCTTCCTCACCAAAAAAAAAATGGTTAACTAAGCAGTGATTATGAACTACTTTACTTCTTATGTTTTTCTATATTAAAAAAAAACGTTATTGCAAAAATGAAACACCATGTACAGTAAGTATGTAATCAGGAGCCTATCAACGAGAATTCTATCCATCCCTTTGAAATACCTGAGTGATGAGTAACTAGAGAATGGTCTAGAAAAATGAAGAGGGAGGGTTATTTGAGTTCAACTATTCAGGACATGTCTGTCGTCTTTGCTGGGTAGAAGAAGTGAGAGCTGAGGGTGTCCCTCCAACAGGAAACAGGAACTGAGTGGGCAGCTCAGTGGAGTGGAGCTGGCCTTTGAAACAGGAAAGAGCAGAGTCTGTTTCTGGCTGGCCGAGAGCCTTAAAGTTTTTCAGAAAATGCTGGCACAGGTATAACAGCCTCCTGTCACGAAAGGGTAGAAACCGTCTACACAGTTAGCTGGCTGGTGTATGTGGTTCAAATAAAGAAAACTGGACAGGGAGAATGTGGTGGGGGGGATCCTGGGCCTGAGGGATGAAGGGTGGAGGGCAGGAATTCCAAGACACAGACGTGGAGACTTTAGAAACCGCACAGGCCAGTGCCTGTGGTCGGAGCTCAGTACGAACTCTTGAAAGCCAAAGGCAAGAATTTTTTTCTTCTCAGGGCCATGGTCAGATTCTACACAGAGGCCAGGGGAGCTGTACAGAGCAGAGCCAGAGGGGACACCAGGGTGTCCCTTACATAGAGATTAGACCAGAAGTAGGTTCCAGAAGGGTATGAGGATTCCATTTGTCTTAGAAGCACTGTCAATTTAATTCTTACCTCAAGCTAGTTTGCGCATCTTTGTTTAATGTGCAGATTTTTTTTTTGGTTTGTTTTTGCTTTTAATCCCACCCTTTCATTGGTAACCAGGCATTCTTGCACTTTTTTTTTTAACATCCTCTTAACTTAGTAAAATTAACATTTTGAATATTCCAGTCAATCGTCAGGAGGAAAGGTAGGTATTTCCAGGCTCTGGTTAGTAAAGAGACAGGAGTGGGGTGCCCTTTGTGGTCACCCGGGGAGGGTGGCAGCAGTGAAGGAAGAGACGGGCCCCACTCAGAACGCTGGGAAGAGGAGGGAACGGGGGAGGGCGAAGAAACCAGAATAAACCTGGAAGGAGAGTAGGGCTGGCTAGGGCATCTTTGTGCCCTCTGTCACTTGCTGGGCAAATTTACCAGGTGCCAGAGGGTCTAGATGATAATATCTAACATGTGTTGAGTATTTACTACAGGTTGAACCATAGGAAATTGACAATATTCAGCCATTTTAGATCCACCAAAAAGGCAATTTCCTGTGGTTCAACCTAACACATGTGTTCTAAATGATTTGCACATACTCATTACATTTATTCCTCACACCCACCTATAAGGTAGAAACTATTATGTTATTATCCCCAGTTTACAGTGAAGAGACTAAAGCTCAGTGTGGTTGAGTAACTCTGCAAGGTCACAGAGCACACACTAGAGTCAGGACGGAACTTACATCCAGGCAGTTGGGCTTCCAGACTTACTCTTACATACCCTATACTACACTCCTGGCTTGAGACCTGAAGACTGGCAAGCTCTGGAGCAGAACTCAGGCCTGCATCATCAGACAGTTTCTCTAAAATGAGGCAGGATCGGCCAGGCCTTGACTAAGAAGGAACTGGGATGTTGCCTTTCACTCTGTTCAAAGCTCTAACAAACTTCACAAAGCCCACATACTCATCCAGCTCCTTTAATGGGTCAATCCTTACCTGCAATCAGGGAGAACTTCACATCATGGTATTAGAAGGCTTCTTTGAAGTTGTATGGATATTGCAATGTTTTGAATAGCCCCAAATGAGCAACTCACTCAGTCAGAGCCTTAGGCCAAATAAGAAGAGGATCCCAAGTCTTCTCAACTCAGGCCTGGGTTCCTGAAACACCACCTGTTTCCATCCAGTCTCTAGACTCTGTCTCTCTGATCATGTGTTATCCCAAAGACTGGGGAATCTTCCTAGAACTCCATTTTAATTACATCATTCTTGGAACTTAAAACAGCTCTTCATTGCCCAGACAGTCATATGAAACTCTTGAATCTGGCATTTAAGGAACTCTATTTCTTATCCTGTGCTTACCTGGTCTACCTTCAGTCTGACAGGTTCTTACATGGCTATCCTCTCCAGCAAACCCATTCTCACTTAAGGCTCAGCGCCACAATCAATTCACTGTTTATGCCTGCCAGGCTCTGCTCATTGAGTTCCCTTCCCTCCACCTCTTCACCAGTCTCAATGCTATCCTCTCTTACCATCCCAGCTCAGGCCTCACATCTTCCAGTGTCCCCTTATAACTAAGACTACCAATAGTAAACTCTCAGTTTTTAGAACTCTGAGGATGCAGCCTAGGATTTGTCTGTCTATTGTCTTGTGACCAATATTTCAACTCTCCAAATAATAAAAAAGAACCTCAGGGACAGAGATCGTGTTTGTCAATGACATTCATTTCTTCAACATTCGAGTACCCACTCAGAGCCAAGCACTGTGGTAAACAGAGATAAACAAGACACAGTCCCCAGGGTTCAAAACGCTGATGAGTGAGAAGAGAGATTTATTGGGTTGGACCATATGAAATTGCTGTTTTTGAAGGTCAAAAATGGTCGAATATTGGCAATTTAATATGGCTTATCCTAAATATAATTATCAAATAAAATAGTAAGGTCAGAGATGGAGATACAAGCAGAGCATTTAGGGGGTACAGAGGAGGGTGACCAACTTATCTTGTCAGGATAAGGTCTGAGACTTTTAGAAGTAAGGGATATCTGTGCTGAGCCATAACAATTTAGAGTCATGCAGCAAGAAAACATATTCTAAATACAGACATGAAAACAGGCATGGAGGTAAGAAAACACAGGCACACAGTAGGTATTATGGGCTGAATTATATCTCTCCAAAATTTTTATGTTGAAGCCCTAACCCCCAGTACCTCAGAATGTGACTGCATTTGGAGATAGGGCCTTTATTTATTTTATTCTATTTATTTATTTTATTTATTTATTTATTTATTTTTGTGAGGAAGATCAGCCCTGAGCTAACATCCCTGCTAATCCTCCTCTTTTTGCTGAGGAAGACCAGCTCTGAGCTAACATCTATTGCCAATCCTCCTCCTTTTTTCTCCCCAAAGCCCCAGCAGATAGTTGCATGTCATAGTTGCACATCCTTCTAGTTGCTGTATGTGGGACGCGGCCTCAGCATGGCCGGAGAAGCAGTGCGTTGGTGCGCACCCGGGATCCGAACCCGGGCTGCCAGTAGCGGAGCGCGCGCACTTAACCGCTAAGCCATGGGGCCGGCCCCGGAGATAGGGCCTTTAAAGAGGTAGTCAAGTTAAAATGAGGTCATTAGAGTAGGCCTTAATCTAATCTGGCTGGTGTCTTTATGAGAAGAGGAGATTAGAACACCAAAAGACACCAGGAGTGCATGCACACAGAGAAAAGACCATGAGAAGACACAGCGAGAAGGTGTCTACAAGCCAAAGAGAGAGGCCTCGGAAGAAACCAAACCTGCTGACGCCTTGATCTTGGACTTCTAGACTCTAGAACATTAAGAAAATAAATTTCTGTTGTTTAAGCCACTCAGTCTGTGGCATGCACATTGCCTTTTGGCTATGGATAGAGTTACGTACTTGAGTTTGTTCCCTATTATTAGGGGATGTCTTTGTCACCAGGGGGTGAGGCACTCATGAGGAGGTAGGAAACGATGTCTGCATTTCTCTAGAATTGTACTGACTGTGGAGGCAGCAGCTAGGAGAAAGAGCCACATCAGACTCTGGGCTTGTCAGCACCTCCTCAACGTGATATATTTTCACGTTTTGCTCAGCACAAGCTTGACTTTAATAATGAACTCAGAAAGAGGGGGAAATGATAATAAATCACAAACAATAAAAACCAACAGAGATTTCTTCTGACACCGCCACAGTAGCTCTTCAACCTGCCGGCCTGTCAAAGTGTGCTAACTGAAAGCGTTTAGACAGAAGATGCTGAATCTAGCTGTGCCCTAGAGACAAGAGGCACTGGAGCCTTTCAGAGGCCCCAGCATCTTCATTGGCAAGAGTCATGACTGCTGCACTGTCAAGAGGGGAGTTTTTAGGCAGCGGGTGGGGAGTGAGTGGGTATGGGAACAGGACAGAGGGGAGCTATGGTAGCCAGGCAGGGCAGCGTAGGATAGCAATAAGACCAGGCTTCGCCTGGCGCACAGTTCTGCCCAGGGCTGGTGGAGAGGTGAGGGAGAGTCTGGAGAGAGCCACTGGGGTCTCGTCCATGGGAAAGGCATCTTTAATAATTAACAAATGAGAAAAGGCAAGAAGTCAGTAACGTGACCCTTAGCATTTTGAAACTATGAGCAAATCACCATGCCTCAAGAGTCTGCAGCCACGCTACAGACTCCCCAGCCAAGCAAGGCTGAGAAGGCTAGGAAAACACAAGAAACTAGTGTAACCACATGAAACTTACAACCAAGTCGATCTAAGACACATCTGATGAGAGTCATGATTGAGCACTGGATGTACTGAAGGCACAAATGGTAAACGGTTTTTATAAATTACTGAAATTAGCAGCAACCCAGAGCCAAACAAAATTTTAGTTTTTCTCTTCTCACTTTGCTAATATTCCAGCACCTATAACCAACACAATGTTGAGTTTTCTTTTTTCCCAATATCTACTGAAAATCACACACATGCTCTCATGTGTAAAAAGACAAAGATGCTTGGTCCAAGAATACTTTTTTTACCCCGACCTTCATGTCCTTCCACAGTTCAAGATACATGGAATATTTTTATTTTAATGCAAATAAATGCCATATTGAGTTCCTTGGAGGCAGGGGGGTGGTGTAGGGAAAAGAGGATAGTTTAATCCCTGAGTTTCAATCCCTGCTCTGCTCTTTATCAGCTGCATGCTCTTGGACACCTTATTCAATCTTTCTGAGCCTTGAGTCACCTAAGTGAAGATGTTAAACAGCCAGCAGGAGAGGTGGGGAAGGACTGGCCAGTGAGGTGGAAGGAAATCAAGGAGAGTGTGACACATAGAAGCAAGGGAAGAAAGTGCCTTTAGTAGGAGGGAGTGGTCACCCATGTCGAAAGCTGCTGCAAGGGTGGTAGGAGAAGTTCCCGTTGCCTCTGGCAACATGGACACTGTATCAAGACACAAACTAAGACTTCTAAATTGTCTTGGTCCCTCATTCAAGACCATGGGGTACCTTGAAAGGAAAAAAAAAGATATCATCTTCGATCACTGTATTTTTTTAAGAGATTTCTTTCCCAAGGTCTTATTTGCGTATTAAAATAAAACAAAATCTGAGAACAAATTTTTACAAATTCTTCCTTTGATTTTCAGTAATTTCTAGGTTCTCTGTGCCCATCTAAGGGAGAATTCTAAGAGATAAGAGTAAACTAAACCCAGACTATATAATTCGGGGCAGGTTCAGAAACATTTCTTCCTCATTGTAAGTGTATCTGATAACAATCTTTTCCATACTGATGTGCAATGAGTCTTTCAAATGGAATTATTTCATGGCTAGCCTAAATTTAGGCAAACATAATTTCTGAATACTAAGAAAAACAAATGCCATAATAAGGCTTCTAGCACAAGGGCCTGAAAATAGTTTTTCTGTTATATTTAGAACACCATATACTATTTCTATTATAATTTCTAATAATATTCTTTCTCCCAGTTCCACACACAAAGGAAAAGCTCTTGGCCATCAGAAGCTGGGTTGATCACAGCTCTGCAGAGTCCAGAGATAAGGTTCTCCTCATGTGTGTACTGATTTCCCATGCCCCTACCCCACGGCAGGACTATGGTCATGCAGAACTGGAGGCATCAAAGGGACTTGAGAATGGAGAAACTGAGTCTTGAGAGGTATTAGGATTGGCACAGTTATACAGCTCACTCATCAGCATGCTCCTGCGTTAGGCACCTTAAAACAAACCTTTCTGACTCTCATCTGCTTCCTCTCCTAGCACAACTTCTCTCACCAAGTCCACACTCACCGTCTCTGCTTCCTGACCTCCCTTCCACTCACTCTTCTACCCACTTCAATATGGCTGCCTTCTCCACCACTCAGGAATAAACGCATGCATGTCGAGGTCATGACATCTTTCACGTGGTCCAACCCAAAGGTCACTTCTCTCCTTCCCTTTTACACACCCCTCAGCAGCACCCAACACCCCACTCCCACCGCCTTGACTCACTTTTTTTCCTGGCTTCCATGACCCCTAGTATCTGGGTTTTCTCTACATTGATTTCCCTAGCTCCTCTGCTGGCTCCTCATCTTCCTCTCAACCTCTTCTCTCACTTTCCTCTCTCCCTGGTGATTTCAATGTGCCCAGAATTTTAAGTATTTATAGGCCAAATGTTCCAATCTCTCCAATGAGCTCCTGACTTGTAGACCCCACTGAGTTCTTAATATTGAAATCTATTTGGCATCTCAAACTAAATGCATGCAAAACTGGAATCTTTATTTTTCCCTCCAAAGTCTGCTCCTCTCAAAGTCTTTGTTCTCTCACCCAATGGCATCACCATCTAAGCAGCTGCTCAAGTCAAAAGCCTAGAAGTCATTCTGGACACTCTCATTTCCCTCTTCTCCACATTCAGTCAACCAAAGACCTGCCATTTCCGCCGCCAAAACATGTCTCAAATAGGTCTGCTTCTTGCGTCTGTCACTGTGCCAGCACCAGGACTTCTTGCACAGACTACTGCAACGTTCTAACCCTTCTCCTTGCTTTCCATCTGATCTCTAGTCCATCCCACAGTGGCCAGAGAAGCACTGAACACAAGACAGATCATGATCCTTCCCTGCTGAAGGCCTAGGAGCGGCTTCCATTGCACTTGGAGTAAAGCTCTCTGACCTGGCTCCTGCCTGCCTCTCCCCGCCCTTAAGCCACACTGCCCTCCTTTCTGTCCCCAGAGCACCAGCACACCAAGCCCCTCCTGCCTCAGGAACTTCGTGCTCCTCAGAGAGGCATTCCTCAGTCTCCTTACTATAAATCACTGCATTCCCTTTGAGCCACTTCTTACCACCTGTAACTAAGCTATGCACGCAACAGGGTCCTCACTAAGTGGAAGCCCCATGAGAGCAGGGACCCTGTCCATGTTGGTCATGAGTTTAGCCATCCCACTGGCTGAGTGAAGAGATGTGCGAATAGTGGCGCGGGGTGGAGAATGCAGGGCTCCTGGCTCTGGCTCTCCTAAACAATGGATGAGTCAGTGCAGTTAGCGTGCAAGCCGGGGACTTCTCCGTGGGAAGAGCAGCCACACCCCATGCTTCAGTGCCACGTAAAAGCACTAGCCAGTCTCCCTGGAGTCAGGCTGAGCTTAGCATTTCCCTCAATGGGCAGTCACTGTGGAGTGGGGGTGCTTATTTAAAAACAAACAACAACAACAGAACTGGTCCAGGCACGCTTCTACCTAGGAGGTGGATTCACCTTCAGGGTTGCCCTGTAAAATGGGGGTGAGGGGCCGGCCCGGTGGCGCAAGCGGTTCAGTGCGCGCGCTCTGCTGCGGTGGCCCGGGGCTTGCCGGTTCAGATCCCGGGCGCGCACTGACGCACCGCTTGTCAAGCCATGCTGTGGCGGCGTCCCATATAAAATGGAGGAAGATGGGCACAGATGTTAGCCCAGGGCCAGTCTTCCTCAGCAAAATGAGGAGGATTGGCAGATGTTAGCTCAGGGCCAATCTTCCTCACACACACGCACACAAAAGTAAAGTGGGGGCATTCCTGGATAGCCACCCCCCCCCCCCCCCCCCCCGTCTGATTGCAGATTCCAAACACTTGGCTCTAGTCAAGAGGGGGCAGGATGAAAGCTTCTGTTGTCATAGCAACCACAGTGCTCCTGGGGCCTAGGCTCCAGGTTTCAGATAAACAACTATTTAGAGAAGTGAAGAAAACAAGCAAAGAAAAATGGTAAGAAGCAGTCCTACAAGTGCTGCAAGACACACTGAAAACCAAATGCAGGAGCTGGGAGTAGAATCCTCCCATGGCACAGGAGTGGCCTCCTGCTGGGATGTATCTGGAACAAAAGGCCCCATTGACACACACATCTGTAACTACTAAACACTTAATAATCAATATTTTCCTAAAGGTTTTTTTCTTTTGGCTTTAAAGGGTTACTGTCTGCCAGGCTACCAAACCCCAACCTTCTCCAAGTTCGCAGTCACCACATAAATTGACTATTAGAACTTCAAACGAAGAATTTGGTCCCGGAAATAGCCCAGTGCTAGTTTTTTCCTGAATGGAGACACCAGGAAAATGTCAGAAGGCAAATTCAAACCCACACTGGGAAAGACTCACAACATAACCATCACATCCCTGGGAGGATGAGTAACTTAGCCCCACCGAATCTAAAAGGGAACACAGCAGATTGAATAGATGGCCCGGAAATGCCTGGAAGGAGTGGAGGAGCAGGAGGGAGAGGAGGAGAAGGCAAAGGATCAGATGTGCTTTACCTCAACACCTGCATCTCCTCAGGGGAGTTCCGCACTTCGTCCTGGAGGCGATGCCAGCGCAGGCAAGCCCTCAGCTCCTGCTGCTCCTGGGCCTTGTGCGGGGCCAGCTGCTTGGGCGACAGACACAGAAAAACACGTGCACAAAACACAGTCACTGTTGTCCTCGTGCAGAGTCAGAGCTGCTCAATGGAGCGGCTGGCTTTGTTTCTGCGGGGAGGGCTCAGACAGCCTCCCTGCTGCGCCTTAAGCCCCATCAGAAAAGTATCAGAGGGCCAAAGGGGCCTCTTAGGTCCTCAAGTGAAGAACCAGCCGCTCAATCTCGTGCCCCTGGTCCCAGAACCTCCCCACCCCATCCCCCTGGTCTGGAGAGAGCAGGCTTCCCTAGAGAACCATTTCCACTCTGATTCCACCCAGCCCTTTTCCTGCTTTGTCTTTCTGCACAGGGTGGGGAACGTCTCTTCCATTTACCTCCTATTTTTCCCAGCCCTCAGTTTTGTTAAGGGCTGTTTACAGTGGAGCCTGCTAATGCAACCCAGATGATTCTGTTTGCACATAACCAGAAACAGTGTACTGCCTGGACTCACTCTGGGGGAGGGGGAAGGACACCGCACTCTGCCCTGCTTGTCAGAATCGGCTGCTGTCATTCTATGTGCTCGCTAGGCCCCACGGCTATAATCTCCGTAAGGGAGGGCAGCAGAACTTCCACTGGGGAGGGAAATGTTAGTATCCATAGGCATTTCTGGAAATTATAGGTCCTAATAGGTCATTCAACAGATATTTACTGAGTGTCTGTTAGGCCTGGGGACTTATGGACACAGACCCTATCCTGAGGAGGCCAGGGGTGGGGGAGTCCATGTAAGAGGACTAACCATCAGAGTGTACTGATAGAAGAGGTTAAGGAAGAACCCAGATGTCCCCTGCCAACCAACGGGGTCAGAAGGCTTTCCTACGGAGGTATGGGGCTTGAGCTGGTCCCCAGGGAAAGCAGGAGTCAGCCAGGGGAGCAGGAATTTCAGGAAGAGGGAAAGCAAGTGCAATGCTCATGGGGCCTGGAAAGAGCATAAGGTGTTTAGAGAATATGAAGGATGTGCTCGGGCAAGGAGCAGGCTACCAACCGGGGAGGAACAGAGGTACCGAGAAGCCAGCAGAGGCCAGATGATCAATAGACTTTGTGTGCCCTGCTGTTATGGACTGAATTGTGTCCCCACCAAATTCATATGTTGAAACCCTAACCCCAAATGTGACTGTATTGGAGATGGGACCTTTAAGGAGGTAATTAAGGTTAAATGAAGTCATAAGGATGGGGTCCTAATCTAACAGGACTGCTCTCCTTATAAGAAGGGGATGAGGGGCCAGCCAGGTGGCGCAAGCGGTTAAGTGCGCGCACTCCGCTGTGGCGGCCTGGGGTTCACTGATTTGGATCCCCCCGGGGGGCGCGCACCGACACATTGCTTGTCGAGCCATGCTGTGGCGGCATCCCATATAAAGTGGGGGAAGATGGGCACGGATGTTAGCCCAGGGCCAGTCTTCCTCAGCAAAAAAAGAGGAAGATTGGCATCCGATGTTAGCTCAGGGCTGATCTTCCTCACAAAAAAAAAAAAAAAGAAGGGGATGAGACACCAGAGATCACTCTCTCCACGTGTGCACAAAGGAAAGGCCATGTGAGGACACAGTGAGAAGGTGGCCATCATCAAGCCAGCGAGGAGAGGTCTCACCAGAAACCAAGCCTGTCAGCACCTTGATCTTGGACTTCCAGCCTCTAGAACTGTGAGAAAACAAGTGTCTGTTGTTTAAGCTTCCCAGTCTGTGTGATTTTACTATGGCAGCCTGAGCTGACTAAGACACCTGTGAAGGAGTTTAGACTTTATCCAGGTTGATGACAAGTTATATGATTCAATCTTGCAACTAACTCAATTCACTTCTCCCTACAGATGCCACTCTGAGCAGAATGCCGGTTTCTACTCCTTGTTCAATGATTTCCCACTCCCCTACTTTGCAGTGCTTGTTAATGCTCGGTGCTGCAAGGCGCAGTCTCCCGGGCAGCAAAGTGACCAATGTCCCTTCATGCCCTCTTCACTAGTGGAGCCCGCTGGTGACCAGGAGAGTCCTGCGAGGCCGCCCACCCTTCCCTGCCCTGAAGAGTGCTCCTCTCTTGCTTGGAATGTCTCCTGCAGGCCCTTGTTGGGGACCAGCAGCAGCTCAGTCTCACTCATCCTTCGAAGAAGGGGTCAGAGTGATGGATGTGCTCTGGAAATGTTTCCAAAATTTGTGCTGGTTCTAGAATGGCCACTTTGTCCCAGGGGCGTTCAGGTGTTCACATATTGAAGAGTTACTGCATGCACCTTGAAGAATGATGAGCCAGGCTGTCCCCAACGCCAGGTTAGGGGAAAAGGAGAGACAGAGCAACCTCAGCTCCTACTTTCCCTTTGAGTCCCCAACAGAAGTCACCTCATCCAAGAAGACTTTCTGGATCTGCTCAGACCTGGCCTCTCCCACCTTTGAACTCACACAATATTTGGCATTTACCTCTCTTTTCTCACTCATTTTCTTTTTCCTTCCACTGTGTGCTTTTCTTATCTTCACAATAGACCATGACCTCTTTCAGAGCAGGGCTGTGTTGTACTCATCCTTTTATCCTACAGATCTAGCACAGAATGGACACATGGAAGATGTGCGGCTGTTGAGATGCAGCCAGGCCGGCTTCATGCCTCTCTGAGTGGAGATGGATGGATTCAGGGCAGTTAGAGGCAGGGTTCAAGCAAAGAGACTCAGGAGTGACCCCCTGGAAGGACAGGCAGGGGGAAGGGTAAAGGAGAACTCTTCAGATGCAGGAGATAAAGGACAGAGAAATTGTCATCAAATGCCTGAAATACACTACAGCATAAATCTCATTGTCTCAGGACAGAAGCACCCCAGGAAAGGGATGGTGACAGAGGCACATATTATACCTTTTTAATCCTTGCTGAATGCCTGCTACGTGTCAGGCACTGTGCTAAGTTCATTCACTCTGCAAGGTTAAGCATTCTTATACCTATTTTACAAATGAGAAAACTGAGGCTCAGGGAAGATACATAACCTACCCACACTCACACAGCTACTGAACAGCAGAGCTGGGATTCTAAGCCTGGTCTCCAAACCCAGCTGCTTTTCCCGAATCTGCCATGTGGCATCTATTCCCGGATCTCTGTGTAGCGGGGGACACAGATGTGCACACTGCTAGCTCTACAGCCAAGGTGTGAAGGGGATGGGAGGAGGAGTAAAACACAGCTCCATTCTGAAAGAGGTCATGGTCTGTTTGTGAAGATAGAAGGAAGAAGGAAAAAGTGAGGAAAAAAGAGATATAAGTACCAAATACTCTGGCAGTTCAAAATTTCTAGAAGAGTAGTATTTTTTTATTTTATTTTTTTATTATTTATTTTTTTATTTTTTTCAGGTGTACATCATTGTACTTCTATTTCTGCATGGACTACATCATGCTCACCACCAAAATACTAATTACAACCCATCACCACACACATGTACCGAATTATCCCTTTCACCCTCCTCCCTCCCCCCTTCCCCTCTGGTAACCACCAATCCAATCTCTGTCCCTATGTGTTTGTTTATTGTTGTTATTATCTACTACTTAATGAAGGAAATCATACGGTATTTGACCTAGAAGAGTAGTATTGAACTGTGAATGGAATGATCAGCCTGGGATATCCAGAGAAAGTGACCTTGAGCTGGTTAGTGAAAAATAAATAGAATTTCAACAGGCAGAAGAAACTGGAACAAAATCATACAGGTATGCGCAAACTTGGGAATTTCAGACAATGTTAAATAGTCTAGTCTATAAGGGGTGGGAATGGTAGGGAAGAGAAGTGACCAAATATTAGGAACCAGAAAATAAGCAGAAAGCAGTTTAGTTGCCATATCCTCATTAGAACTGGTGGCCAGTTCTTTAAAGTAGAAGTTGTAAACTGGGAGCATGTTGACCAGGTCTGCCCTCTGGGTATATTAGGTTTGTATAATATTTTTTAAATTAGTAAATTTCACATAAAAATCTAGATTTATAACTTCCTTTAAAAAACTAGAAGTTCAGGCTGTATTGAGCCCTCCCTTCAACACGACAACAATTGGTCAGAGCTGAGGAATAACTACCAGTTTGCCACAGTCCTCACCATTCCCTAATCTATAACACCAACTGCTTCATTCTTCATTACTTGCCAGCAGACATCTGAGATTGTGACTCCTGATTTAACTTTTAATCTCATTATTAAAAAGGCAAAACAAAACACAGTTAATATCACCACAACCATAACCACAAAGGAGTGCTTGAGTATGCCACAGCATGACCTTCTCTTCAAGTCTGTGCTCAAATGTCCCCTTATCAGAGAGGCCTTCTATTAGTGCCTTCTAAAACAGCACTTCCCCAGCACCCTCTATTGGCTTCATTTTCTTCACAGCACTCGTCACCACCTGACCTGTTATGGATATGTTTGTTTTTCTGTCTATTCTCTCTCCTACTGCTAGATCATGAACCCCACGGGGAGCAGGGATTTTCCTCTCTCCTTTATACAGCTCTCTCCTGCAAACGGAACAGTTGCCTGATGCATAATTAGCACTCAGAGATAACTGTTCAATGAACAAATGACTATGACTAGAATTTGACTCTAGGGAGTGGAAATGCTTGAAACCACATTTAACCTACCTGCTGGGCTCTGGCCCAGAATACATCTTCCAAGTGAGTGGCGAACCCTTCACTCAGCCACTCCTCCGTCCAATCACGGGCCCCAATAGCTAGGCCAAACCAGGCGTGAGCAATTTCATGGCAGAGACGGGTCCCACAGAGATGGCTCATTCCTGTCAGGGTGCTCTGAGAGAGGAAGATGATGTGTGGGCTGTGGATAATGGGGGAAAAAATACACAGTCTTGTTAGAGCCTGTCCTCGTGGCTGCCCCATGGGGCGGCTTTCTCCACCTGGCGAGCCTGTTATTGTCATGTGCATGCTGGATCATGACTGAAAGGCTTGCAGCTTAGATGCTTTTAGAATAAATAAAGTGGCAGTTTACGTTTCTGGCAGCAGTTCAGGTTGCTGTTTCTGCCAAGCGGTTGTCTCCGTCATCAAACAGTTATTACCTGTAATAAGCAACCTGCACCAAAGTTTTACACTGAAGAAATTACCAAGGCAGTGGAAGCATTTACTCTGAATTCTGGACTGTAAAAGAAGAGCAGGTGTGAGAATGTGAAGCCCATGCTGTCAAGAGAATGCTCCAAGAAGACCCTTCAGCCAAAACTCCAAGCAGTTTACAAACAAATTGAGAAGTCATGCAGCAGGACAGGAAAAGCCGAGAAGTAAGGAACCAAAAATTTTCCACTTCAGACTGCGGCTGGTTATGGAGTTAACAAACTAACAGGTGCCATGGACCAGTGAGGTTTCCAAGAGCCTCAGATAAAGGCTGAGTCTCCAGAGATAATGCAAAGATTTTCAATGGTATCATCTCCTATTTGTAGATGTTTTTACATTTACATGACATAACAAAATGAGAGAGAGAGAGAGAGAGAGAGAGAGAGAGTTGGGTGTTAACCCACCCAGGTGTGCAAACAGCCCCAGGGCTGGCACCAGCCAGGGAGATTTATCTAATCTCATTTTCCATACCTTGTTTTAAAACCCAAAATACCATGATCAGAATTACATAGATGAAATGGGAGGAAGGGAAGCTGAAGAAAGAAGAGGCAAATAGAATACCTCCTATGCTTCCATTTATTGTTTATCCAGGACTTGTTTACAGTCTTATTAATGAAGAATTTGCTCTTAAAAAAAATCTCTCCTCCATCAAATTGAACAAAAACAGTTGTGAAACCTTCCAAATTAAGAAACTGTACACACTGGCTCTTCCTGCAAAAGCCATTTGTTTGCCGTCAGGTCAGCTCTGCACAAGCCAGGACTGCTCGCAGGTTTGTCCTCCACCTCCACGGCCACCAGGAGAGAAAGCCCAACTGTAGCTCCCCACCCAACATCACCCATTCAGCTCAGAGTCATGTGTGCCAAAATAGACAGCTTTCATGTGAAATAATAACAGCGCAGGCATGCAAACGAAAAAGTGTCTGCCAGGCTCTTGGCAGAGTCCACCAGAAACCCCAGGAATTAAAAGTGCAATTGGGGCATTCAGGACACATGGTGCAATGCAACAGGCACCAACAGTAGTGCAGAGCATTGCCACAGAAAAAAAACAGAAAGGAAGGAAGGAGGGGGGGAAGGAAGGAAGGAGGGAGGAAGGGAGGGAGGGAGGAAGGAAGGAAGGAGGGAGGGAAGGAAGGAAGAAGGGAGGGAGGGAAGGAGGGAGGAAGGAAGGAAGGAAGGAAACAAGACAGGTAAGAAAGGAAGGAGGGAGGGAGGGACCTGAGAGGCCCAGGAGCTAACATTCCTCTTACTGAGAAAGTCACCCGTTGAGAAGACAAACTGCAACCTGGCATTTTCAAGTAAATGACCCCTTGCTCTGGCATGTGCAGTGCTACAAAGAAAAGCCACAGAAATGTACCAAGTAAATAACATTCCAGACATACTGCTGGCAGCACTTCACCCTTTTGGCTAAAACAAAACAGAAGTAACTTCAGGCCTTGTAAACAGGCTTACAGACAAGCCTGCATCAGACGGGTCCGCCGGCCAGAGACACAGACAGTGCCCACGTAATTACAGAGACTGTATGGCTGACCCGTCCATTCAGCCCAGGAAGGTTACACAAGCTGATGACTGTGAAATCGCATCATGAAGAAAAAGCCTGCCCTGTCCACAGTGACCACTCGCTGCTGTTTTGTCCCAGTGTGGAAGCCTATCAGAGGCCCATTTATGCAAATATCGAAGTCTGCGAGGGCCTGAAGGAATGCACAAAAGCAGCTGTGTGGGGGTGGCATTTCCTCTCCCTGCCCTTTAATTTTTTCCTCCTGTAGTCTTTGTGGTCTCCACCAGACCTCCTTCCCCACCGCCTGCACTTTGCACAATCCAGCCTGGCCTTGGTGCTGCTTGGTTGGGCTCAGGACAGATGCTGACACTGCTGGAATCCCACCTGAATTCCCCCTTCCCATCCTCAATCCTTTGTTCCTAGCCAGGATAAATGTATCTCTTACTGTCCTCTGAGAAAGACTGAAGCTTAAACATTCTCCTGGATCGGAAGGAAGGGCATTTCACTTCATATAAATGACTCTATTATCAATGGAAAACATGATCTTCTTCCTGAAAAGCAATTTTCCAGTTGAGAGCCAGACCCCAAACCCTCCTGCAATGGAGTGTGCCCTCTAAGGCTGGGGCTTACCGGCGGGGTACTCTGGGCTTATATTTCCCTATGAAGCAAATCGCTTCTTTCTTAAAACTAAATCAGAGAAACGGAGTGAAGTTTTGATAACATTTCTCAAGAGTTGTTAACAAAATTCTGACATAAAAGGATCAATAGAATTTTCTTTCAAGGAGAATTTCTTCCTCTCCTTTTGACCCTAAATGTCAGAATTTCTCAGGTTAAGTATAACTTTTAAACTGCTTTTTTTCAAAGTGAGTGAAGAAATTATAACGCTCTTAAGCTCACTTCAAGGAGTAATATTAAATAGTCCTTTACCAACAGATAATCTACTTCAAGCTACCTTCAAAACAGAATGAATGGAGCTGGCCTGGTGGCTCAAGCGGTTAAGTGTGCGTGCTCCACTTTGGCGGCCTGGGGTTCTCAGGTTCGGATCCCGGGCGCGCACGGATGCACTGCTTGTGACGCCATGCTGTGGCGGCATCCCATATCAAGTTGAGGAAGATGGGCACGGATGTTAGGTCAGGGCCAATCTTCCTCGGCAAAAAACAGAGGAGGATCAGCATCGGATGTTAGCTCAGGGCTGATTTTCCTCACAGAAAAAAAAAAAAAAAACAGAATGAATGTCTAGAATTTTCTACTCCCCACTTAACCTTGATTTATAAGTTTCATTCCTGGGCTCCTCACACATTCCCTCGTCTCAGAATAGTAATCATGGTCCTAATCAGCCAGCAGGCCATCAGTCTTCACTCTGACAAGGCCCATTTGAAGATGGGTTTTCTTTTTTCTTCTTTTTCCCTGAAAAGGCCTGTGTCAACTGCCTCTACAAATGCCCAACTGTTGATTCATCATCATTACAGAGGACGGAAGATAATCACTTCAATGACATCTTCATCCTAAAAATGGTTCTTTTTTTTTTTTTTAATCACAGAGTTTATCGTTTTCCCCAAATAAGAGATGTATGGGATAGTAATATCTGCAACTGTCAAAAAGCACAAGGCCTCTGGCTTATATTTTCCCCCATAAATTCTCTTTCGCTGTAAGTGGTCAAGGAGGACAGCAGGGCAGAGGAGGGGGGTGGGCAGAGCAACAGCAGGACACGTGTTCTTGTCGTTTCCCAGGAGACCACCCGCAGGCCTGCCTCCTGACAAAGGCCATGTGGTGCTGTATGTCTGCCGCCTTGCCACTCCGAGATTAAAAATATCATTTCTGGTCTGAAAACAGTTGCTCAAGACTGTTCCTAAAAGCTACCTCCCGACCCAGATTAGAAGGCTGTATCCATTAATTTAAAACATGCTCCTAGCAGGGGAGGAAGGAGTGCCTTCATTACTCTGAGGAACTGCTCCAATCCTTTGGGAGGAATTCAATTTGGAGCGGAAATGGAGAATTTCATCAGATCTTAAGTAGGGGCTGGTGTGTGATTTATTTCTGCTCTGTCCAGGGAGACGTGACCAGCGTGGCCCATCTTGCTGCCCAGGGAGAGGTACAGCACTTATCGGCTCTGGCTCCGTGCTGCTGCCTCAGCAGGTCAGAGCAGGCTGCGGGTAGGATCAAGAGGACGGGAAATTGCTTTTGGTTAAGGACGAGAAGAGCCCCAGGCCACCCCTCCCCTTGTACTGGAGCACATCCCAATTCCCCCCAGGGGGAGCAGATTCACTTTTCATACAGATCCTTGGGAGGTGTGTCCAGGTAACAGACATGATATATTTATCAAGCTTGAACTTACGGGTTCAAAGTTTTCACAATCTCAATAACATTTGGAGCCCAGTGTCCATTACAGAGAGGAAGGAGGAACCAAGAAAAAGGGAAACTGAGGCTCCTTTCCCTCCAAAGTCAAACTGGATAGTTCTAAGGGTCTCATAATCACATGAAAGCAACTTTTGCTTGCATGACTTAATTACTTGCTAAAATTTGGACAACTGAAAAGGAGACTCATAGTAGCCTGGGGCTATCTGAAAGGAAGGACAAATCATAGTTATCCCTCTCTTAGCTTCAGAACATGTTTTCTCTTTCCTTCATAAGGTGTGATGTGATATATGCCAGCAATTCCACCAGTGCATTTATAAATCAAATGCTCAGCTCCCGCTTCTTCATCTCTGCGATGGAACCCCTTAGTCTCTCTCTCGTGGTTGCAGTCCAATGTAGGTGATGCATCTGTTGTCTCAAAGGCAAAGGGGTGGCCCAGATGACCTGAAGGGCCCCTGCTCCCCTCTGGCTCTGAGACTGCTCACTAAGGACTAGTCACCTTCCATTTTCCTCATTGGGCATCCCGCCATGCCACATAGTGTAGTCTTTAAACTGAAGCCTTAGGAGATGAGGGAATGTTCTTTCAGGGATATAGTGAAGCCAGGTACCTGTGAATTACTGTCAACATTCAATAAGAATAGGATTGGGGCCGGCCCGGTGGCGTAGCGGTTAAGTGTGCATACTCTGCTTCGGTGGCCCGGGGTTCGCAGGTTTGGATCCCGGGCGCGCACCGAGTCACCGCTTGTCAGGCCATGCTGTGATAGCGTCCCATATAAAGTAGAGGAAGATGGGCACGGATGTTAGCCCAGGACCAATCTTTCTCAGCAAAAAGAGGAGGATTGGCATCAGATGTTAGCTCAGGGCTGATCTTCCTCACAAAAAAAAAAAAAAAAAATAGGATTACCTTTTGACCTTGTTCCCAAAACACAAATAGATAAAAATAAGTTAATCTTGTTAATTTGCTGTTTTCTTGTTTAACCTGAGAGGTGACTCAAGGGTCATAAGGATTTATGAGCTTGTTTTACAGAAGAAAACGAATGTTTTCAAGGAGGTTACAATCACCAGATAACCAGCCCCCAGCTGCCCTTGATGCCTAGAAATCAGATTGCCCAAGGTTTACCTGGAATGAAAGAAAAAAGGATTAGCCCTTTGTTTCTCCGAAACTCCTCCTGCCAAGCCCCTTAGCTCTATAAAAACCTCTGGTCTCAGAGGGGAAGGGGGGAGGGAGGAGGGTGAAAGGGATAATTTGGTACATGTGTGTGGTGATGGGTTGTAATTAGTATTTTGGTGGTGAACATGATGTAGTCCATGCAGAAATAGAAATACAATGATGTACACCTGAAATTTTTACAATGTTATAAACCAATAAAAAAAAAAGAGTAAAAAAAAAAAAGAATATATACAAAAGTGAAATAGATTCTAAGCAGAGGAATTCAATGTTTTTACTTTATTTTCTTAACTGTATTTGCTCATAATTCTACAATAAATATGAATTATTTATAATTTGGAAAAAAAAAGTGCTGATTTAAAAAAAAACAAAAAAACCTCTGGTCTCTTCTCTTGTGAAGGTAGATTTGAAAGAACCTATCCTCCCACCTTCTCATCTTGGCCAATTCAAATAAACCTTTCTTCCTCCCCAAGCACCATGTCTCAGTGATGGGCTTACTGCGCATTGGGCATAAGAATTTGAGATTAAGAGGCTCAGTATCAATGGGACTTTCAGTAGCTGAGGTGGAAACCAGTTCTAAAAACTTGAAGAAAACTTACTACACCTGATCAACATGAGGATCTAGGCTTGAGAGAACAGGCTAACATTAGTATAAGTTTTCCTTTTAAACTTCTGAATAGCATAGGCAGTAAAATACCTACTCACTTATCTAAATAAATTTTGGCTCAAACTGCCAACATCAGTATAGCAGAAAGTGAGGGAAGCCCCAGGGCCACATTCCATAGACTTCTACCAAAAACACAGTCTCCTTCTAAAGACTCGTATTGCTTGAGTGCTTGCTATGCACCAGGCATTGTATTTTACACACATCATCTCATTTAATCTATTCCATGACCTCAGGAGATAGATTTTATTATTATCCCCATTTTATAGATGATGAAAGTGAGGCACAGAGGGGTAAAGTGACTAGCTCAAAGTCACATAGCTGGTAAGTAATGGAGCCAGTATTTTTACTCACACAGTCTTGACCCTGAAGGCTTACTCTGACTCATTCTGCCCAGGGTCACTGGGTTCAGACCCGTGACTTCTGGGCTCCCATCCCTCTGTGCCAGCTCAAGCCCAGTGTGGCAATGATCATTTGTCTCCCTGGAGTTCCATCTTCAGAGTCCACCCAAGGGAAGCTATCAGCCATCCCCTGGGACTTCTATTCCCTAAATCCATGTCACAGCTAGAACTGGCCCAAGATTACCAGACTTGTGATCAGCAAAGCTTCAGCCTCTTCTTTGTGAGAAGGAGAGAAGGAAAGGAAGGGAGAGGGGGCAGAGTGAGGGGAACATCACTACTCCACTGCTGATGCCCCCAAAGAGCCTAAATTTCTGAACAAAATACCTAGTTCTTCCTAACCATGTCCCATACCAGGAGTCCCTCATGGAACACTGCAAGGAGATGCTTAGACAAGCAGGTGCAAGGGTGCCTAGGTCAGTCCCTAGTGTTGGATTCCAGGAGCCCAGGAAGGGCAACATGCCAGACTGCCTAGTACCTTTCCCTGGCCTCTACCTCCCATCCATTTTTGCTATAGCCTGACTTTTCTTTTTCCTATATAAACTTTATTTTTTAGAGCAGTTTTAGGTTCACAGCAAAACTGAGCAGAAGGTACAGAGATTTCCCACATGTCCCCTGTGCCCACACAAGCACAGTCTCCCCCACTATCAACATCCCCCACCAGAGTGATGCATTTGTTATTACAATTGATGAACCTACATGGATGCTTCATTATCACCCACAGTCCATCATTTACACTAAGGTTCACTCTTGGTGTTGTACATTTTATAGGTATGGACAAATGTATAATGACGTATATCTACCATTATAGTACCACACAAAGTAGTTTCACTGCCCTAAAGATCCTCTATTTTTTTTTCACGGAGAGATGGTTTAAAGCAGGTCACAAACTCCAAGAAGATCTCCAAGCCAAGTAGATAACAAAACGAAGAAAGTGGATAATGAGATGGGGGAAGTAGATAAAAAAGATAAGGGAAGCAGATAATGAGATGAAGAAAGTAGATAAGAAGAGGGAAGCTGATAACAAAAGGCAGGAAGTAGATAACAATAGAGGGAAGTAGATAAGGAGATGGGGGAAGTAGATAATGAGAGGTGGGAAACAGATAAAATGAGGGAAGCAGATAACAAAAGGAAGTAGACAGCCAGATGGGAAGTGGGAAACAAGATGAAGGAAGCAGCACTGAGATTAAGGACATGATAGTACTATAGGGAAATAGGTCACTACAGGAAGGAAGTAGACAACAACTTTAAAAAACAGTACACCAAAGCAAGCAAACCTATGGACAGGAGCTACCAGGTTATAACCTCTGGTTTAAAGCAGTTATCTGAGGTGAAGAAGCTTATGGTTTCATTGCACATTGAGGTGTAATGACTGAGGCCCAGATACTACCAGGGTTCCGTATGGGTGCTCATGGAAAACAGGGAAAGGCTCAAAAGCAGAGCACAGATGACAGTTGGGCGAGAGCGGCAGCTCCTAGTGAGGCACAAGGAGGGAAAAAGGGGTGGCACTGGAGACATCAAAACATTTTTGCCAGCTTCATAGTTTTATTTAGTGTTGGCCCTGGCCTACCGCTAATGGGAAAAATAATAGCACAGCAATGACAAAACAGACTACCTCTGGCTCTAGAAAGCACACACACCACCTCTGCAGAGTGCTTAGCTATTGATGGACACTTTCTTCTGCGTCACTGGGCAATTCGTCCTTAGAGACCGTTGTCTAGATCTCAGCCCTGCATGCTAAGTGGAGACAGTGCTAGCACTCAATGATTAGGAGTTGGCTTCACCTAACTCAGGCTACCTTACCTGAGGCAGGTGGCAGAGGCTGGTATGTAGTGGTTATGTTCATCTAAAAAGCTAAATAAAGCTGCAAGTGGATGTCTCAGGTTTTAAAGCTAAAGTATCAGAGGGAAAACCAGTATTTGAATTTTCCAACTAGATTTAGACCCCCTTCCTTCTGAATCTTAAGGTACATGTTTAATCTAAGGAATCTCTGGCTTCTCATAGATAACAAAGAAATAACTTTTTTTGAAGTTATTGAACACTCTGGTGTTTTGACCACCAGAGACACACCCATACTATATTTATTGTAGTTGAACATGTCTTTTGAATCATCGCTAAATTACTTATAAACTGAGAGCTGTGCATTTTCTACAGGATTTGGAGAACTCTTCTGGTAAGTAATTACCAATTAAAACATGTTGGCAGCCTCCATTGGCACACATGGATGACAAAATGTGATTCTCTCCACTCCCTGATCCCCCTGCTCCAATCCTCCCCAACCAGGGTGATGATGTTTGTTCCTATAAAAAGAGGTAATAAAATTAGCCCCCACCGTGATACAGGGAAAATCTTTATTTAATAAAATAATGCATTTTGCTTCATTCCCAGAACAACAATAAAATGGCACAACTGAGAACCATAACAGCTCATCCAGTTGGTTTTCGTTGCATATACAAGTCTGTTATTTGTGGCCATGTAGAAGCTTGGAAAGCTGCTTCATAAGGGACATATTTTGGCAGCTTGCACCACCCTTAGTAAGAACGGTGTGGTTACAGTTTCCTTTGAAATACAGTGTGAGCACTCTTTAGATCCACAAATCAAGTCTTCCCATGTTCCTTGTCTAGAGCAAGAAATTGACGGGATTTCCCAAAGAGCACTCATAAATTAATTGGTGAGAGGGGCATCAGTTGCTTCCACAACTGAAAGCTAGCATCCACATCCCAGTCAGGTACTACAGAGATCGGAAAACCCAAGATGTAGTCAGAAATATGTCTCAGTGCTGCGCTGAGGGCTGGGGAAGGCACACACAAAGAGAAAGGCTGGTCTGTGCAACTATAGGCCCGAACATGGCAGGGCCTGGCAGACTGTTAGAACGAGGCCTGGAAGCAGATACTGGTGCGGAAGAAAACACGAGTTTCCCCTGCCAGACAGCCACACTGTCAGCTAGCTTTCAAAGCAGGAGGTAATTTTGGTAGGAACAAGCACCAGAGCTACCTTAGGGTGTAGGGTATCAGAATCAGTTCTATAACTACATCAAAATTAGATCTAGGAAAAGAGAACTGAAGGAAGCTGAGTTCAAGTATTCACTGACAGCTGGGATGATGGAGGTGGTGGTGGTGGAGAAAAAGGAGACAAAAAATAAAATAATGATGACGGTGAACTCTTAGACATTGCTTACTCTTTCCCAGGCACAGTTCTAAGCACTTTATGTTCACCAACTCATTGAATTCTAACAACAATCCCATGAGGGAGATATTATTATTATCCCCATTTTAGACACAAGTAAATTAAGCCAGAGAAGTTACATGGCTGGTCCAAGATCCCACAGTTAGTACCTGTCAAAGCTGACTCAAACACAGGCAACCTGGCTCCTATACATGTTTTGCTTGATCAACATCAGCATGTCTCAGAATCACCTAGAGGGAGGGTTGTTAGATAAATACAAGACACCAGTTAAATCTGAATTTCAGGTAAACAATGAATGATTTTTTAGTATATGTCCCATACAACATTTGCTAAATCTGGCAACCCTTCCCAGAGGGCTTGTTAAAATAGATCGCTGGGTCCCCACCTCCAAAAAATCTGATTCATAGGCCTGGGCAAGGCCTAAGAATCTGCATTTCTATGACGTTCCCAGGTGATGTTCATGTTGCTGGTCCAGGGACCACACTCTGCGAGCCACTGATCCACAGTGTGGCAGCTGCATAGTATTAACTTAAAAAAAAAATCCATCACCAAAGTTTCTAAGTGGGAAAGACTTCACCTAGAAATCCAGATTTTCTGATTCTATCTAAAATTTGAAAGATTTAGCCACACTAGGCCCACATTCCCATGTAGCAACTGCAGCTGGCCCTTTCAGAGTCCACTCCCTCCTACCTCCCCACCACTGGCTAAGTCCACTTACCATTTATAATCATGTGTGTGCCTTTTTTTCCCCTTTCTTATAGCAGGATTAAGAGAAAAGTGAAATACTTCTTCTATCCATGTCGCCATCAAAAGTAGGCAGAGAAGACTGTTTCTTAGAGGATGCTCTGCCCATGTACTCATTTATATTTTCTGCCGGACTCCTTATAGGCACGTAGATTTAACCTCCTGTTTAGTTTTTCTTACGAGAAATTCTACCATCAACCTTGTTTATGGCTATGAAATGGTTTAGCAAACTCTTTCTTTATGGAGAGGGCAAAGACACAAACTTCAGCTTAGTTCACGTCAGTCACTATAAATTCTATATTACTAAGGGCAGAATTACTCAGAATTATTGTATTTTTGAAATCCAAACACAGTTTCAGTTATTACTAGTCACTAATAGCTTATAATGAAGGCAGAGCTTGTCAGCTAAGCAAACAACTGGCATGTTTGTTTAAAGTGTAAATAAAAGGAAAATTCATGAATTAAATGAATGAATTCGCTGATTGTTCTCCCGCGGCTGTAAAGGAGCATTCAGCTGCCACAGTATATATCACCACCTTTGTGAAAAGGATTAGCCTGCTCCAGTTATCTTTATCCAGTCGGAGATCTTCTTAGCAGTCGCTGACAAAGTAAATCTCTCTCTGAATTTTTGAAAGTACTCATCTGCATCAATAAATGCCATTAAGGATAAGGGATCACCTGGCTATTGGGGGTTCATAAATAACTGATCTTTTAAGAACAACTGCCATTTTTCCTAGTCTCAAATTGTGACTCCATGAATAGACCAATACGGTATGCTTATGGAGATAAAGGCACAAGATGCCTCATATTTTCCAAGGTGGTCCTAGAAAGTATGGGACAGATGGTATTCTCAGAGGTATTCAACTTAACAGCATTTCCCTTTAAAAGGTAATAAACCTCACCGGAAACCAAAATAAATGAATAAAAGGTTTTGCTCTCCAAAGTCTCCTGGTATTAACTAATCTTTTCCTTTAAAATTACAAGCCCTGCATTTCTTCTTTCCAAACGGAATGTACCAGGTTTATTGGATATCTATAGTTAAATCTCCTTTCTCCGGGATGGTTCCCTTGATCCATCATTCCTTGATGTGTTCACCACAGTGAAAGTATAGGGGAGGATCACAGGAATTCGTCTCCATCTAAATAATTCTTAGTGCCCACGGCCCCATTCC
Source organism: Diceros bicornis minor (assembly GCF_020826845.1). NCBI lineage: Eukaryota > Metazoa > Chordata > Mammalia > Perissodactyla > Rhinocerotidae > Diceros > Diceros bicornis. The sequence continues at coordinate 5,437,949 of NC_080761.1, forward strand.
TGGGTGGTTGCCTTCTTGTGATCTGAAAGTCATCTGGATGCGTTTGAAATGTATTCAGCTGCAAGTAACAGAAAAGACAACTAACACTGGCACACACAAGGAGAGGATTTTTTCTTTCCTGTAATAAGACTCTTGGAGAAGGGTGATTGTTGGGGTTGGTTCAGTGACCCAGCAATGCAGCCAGAACTCTAGGTCTTTCTATTTTCCCACTCTACCATCCTTACCATGTTTACTCTTGTCCTCAACGCTTGCCACCTCATCGTCACAAGTTAGCTACCACAGCTCCAGGCATCACTTTCATATTCAACATAGAAAAAAAGGGGGGTGCAGGGAGTGCTGTGCCAGCAACATCTATCCCTTTCATCAGGAAAGCAAAACTTTTCCTAGAAAGCCCATAGTGGTTTTCCACTCATTGGTTATCCCCAGCTATAAGACAGCAAGGGAAAGAGGATCTTTGGCTTTTTCTGATTCTGTGACAGAGGAGGGCAAGAAGAAGGGGTTTGCATATAAGTGTTGGGTTCATCAACCCACGGGGTCTCCTACAGCACTCTAGTGTATTCCTCTTTCTCTTAAACATCAAAGAGTCATTTCTTAGGTCTTTTTTTACACCATAAATACTTTAGGAAGGGTTAATACATTAAAATAATTCATGCTGAACTGTTAATAACATATCACATTATATTTTTCTAGACAAGAGACGTTCTGAACATGCGGACTATGGAATGGAAAAGTATGGATATGTCAAAGACACATTCTACCTATTACCCAACTTAAATTGATGCTGACTGGCATTTGGACTTCTATTTTGCTTTCTTACCCTCCACAGAAGACTGAAAACCTATTAATGCTAAAGGCAGAAATATATATTATGCTGGTTTTTAAGAACTCAGGATTTGGGGACAGAGCCCAGGGTTTGACTCGGGGCTCTCTCACTTACCAGCTGCATCACTATATCAGTTTTCTATTGCTGCTGCAACAAACTGCCACAAATTTAGTGTCTTAAAACAACACAAATTTATCATTTTACAGTTCTGCTGGGCAGAAGTCTGACACAGTTCTCAGTAGGTGAAAAACTATTCTTCTAGAAATCAGGACACTGGTCCTTGTATGTACTGGATGGGAGGTGACTGGAAGGGGGCACAGGGGTCTTCGGGGTGTTGGTCACATCCTGTTTCTTGATCAGGTGCTAGTTACAGAGGTATGTTCAGTCTGTGAACATCTGACGAGCTAAACACTTAAGATGCGTATGCACTTTTCTGCAAGTATTGTACTTCAATAAAAAGTTAAAAACAAACAAACACACAAATATCTTGGAGGTCTCTATTTTCTCTGGAGAAATCAAGGCAAAGGTTAAGCCAGAGTGCCGTCAGTAGGGATAGAAATCAGACCAGAAATAAGAAATGCCCCCTAGCCCTCCAAGTTGAATATACTCCAGGCCAGTTCCCAACACTATATTCTTTTAAATCTCTTGAGCAAAAGTTTTTGTTTTTTTTTAATTTGCTTTTGCCATAGAGTCATATTTCTATTGCAAGTGAAAGGTACCTTGTATCCTTCAGACGCACCTGTAAAAACAGAACTGATACTGTCATATATCCACGTCTGCTTCATTCTCTTTCAGACACAGTGGAAAATATGCCACAATAATAAGTCCCTTTTCCATCCTGGCCAGCTGGAAAATTATGTTATGATTGAAATGACATCATTCAGCTATGACATCAAGCCAGTGGCTACTCAGAAATCTGGGTGAGGCAGTGACAACATGGATATGAGTGCGATTCATCAATGAATCCCACCCTTTTTATTTTATTTTTTGTGTGTGTAAGGAGATCAGCCCTGAGCTAACATCTGCCAATCCTCCTCTTTTTTTTTGCTGAGTAAGACTGGCCCTGGGCTAACATCTGTGCCCATCTTCCTCCACTTTATATGGGACGCCGCCACAGCATGGCTTGCCAAGCAATGCGTTGGTGCGCGCCCCGGATCCGAACCAGTGAACCCCGGGCCGCCGCAGAAGAGTGCACGCACTTAACCGCTTGCGCCACTGGTGCGGCCCCCCACCCTTTTTATTAGCAAATGGCTTTTTTATTGCCATGACATTTTGAAAATGAAACTGCGGCAGCTACATCGTCTGAGGCCATTGATCACCCAACGTCCCTTATCTCTGAAACTAACTACATTGCCAAACAAGACAAGAACGGGAGTAGGGAGAGCTCATTTCAAATAACTAGTTCCAAAGGCAGAAGACCAGGGGCCAGGGCCAGGGCAGTGGTGATTCCCAGGGATGGTTTAGCGTTTCCTCCACCTCTATTAATTGTTTCTAAAGTGATCTCAAGTAATAGTGGTCACAATAACAGCATAAGTACTAGTAAATAATAACAGCATCTGTAATAATATTCTTTGATGTAGAATACTGATGTTCTGTAACTTAATACACTAAGCAAAACCCAGCATATTATTAGGCAAATATAACATCAGGACAAGGTCCTGACCCTCCTCATCTTTTCAACTTTCAGGATGAACCACATGAAACTACTGATATTTGACCATTTTCAACCTCCAAAATTGGGCACTTTCATAGTGCTTATCCTAAAAGATTGTCCCTCCCCCACCTAAGACCCTTCTCTGCAGAAAAGTCAGGAGCTGCCACAAGATCTAGGGAAATTCCCATACTTCTCAAGCAACAGAAAATTAGAAATGCTACTGCATCCTACTATGGAAAAGTGTAGATGACAGGTCCTGGGAAAATCACATTGTGCTGTCCTCAGAAGGAGCTGGACCCTAGGTCAGCACACAGAGCAGCACCGGCTCTGTCCTTTGCCTGCTCAGTGTGAAGCCATGTGCCTTAGGTTAGAAGCAGATCTTGAAGTCAACAGCAGAAGCAGGAGTGGCCAGAACAGGGAGACTGGAACAGCAATCACCCCCAGGCCTTGAGGGAGGCCAAGTGGATCTGGAGCTGATGTGCTGCATGCTGCAAGGCCACCTAAGACCCACGTCTGTACCTGCAAGCCAGAGGGAACGAGGCTGGGACATCACTGCAGAGAAGCTGGAATCCCAACTGGGTGATTTCAGCCAACCAGCCTGCCGCAGATGCCTGACTCCTCCGAAAGGCAGTCAACCCCAACGGATTAAGGCATTAAATGGTCTCAGGGCCCAGTGGGAGAGAGCCCACTGTTTCCTAGCTGCTCCCCACAAGATGAACATGCATGCCATATTTGTTTAGCCAGCTGCAAGGAAAGGCTCTGGGAAAGAGAACAGGTTCATTTTGATGGAGGACTGGACGTGAGGAAGAAAGGTGAGAGCATAGGGAGCACTGTCAAGAAGAAGAAAATTAGTCCATGGTGGGGGAAGAAGAGCAGGAGCAGGAACATGCAGACTCCAAGGCCTGTGCAGAATCTGGCTCACAGCAATTCTGCCACAGCCACAACAGCTGGGAGATGTCCCAGGGCGGAGAGATGAGCTAGCACTGAAGTTGGGGAAGGTGTGAGACTGGTTCTAGAATCCTTGGACACTTCATCTGGAAGGAATCTCAGAGACCCACCCCTCATATTCTACATATGAGAAGACACAGACCGAGAGAGCCAGTGTCCTTCATCCTACAGGGTGAGAGCTGCCTGTGTGCCACAGCTAATTCACATCAGACTTAAGTCTTGCAAGACATTTTATTCAAAATTGTTTTACAAAATCCCAGTCACAGAAGAACCAACAGAGACCCCTTGCCTGAAACTGGTGACTCACTCAAAGATAGAGTGGTGACTGAGGGCAGAAATCAGTATATGCCACGTTCACAAAATGCTTCTGAGATGGATGTCACACCACGTAACAGCAGCTGATTACTAAGACGTTTATTCTGCTAAGACTTGGCCTCTTCTTCTGTTGACAAAGGGCTATCCTTCAGGAAAGGTTCAACCACATCGGTTTGTTGTTGGTGTTCACTGGTTTCACATGGGAGGAAAATTACAACAAAGAAGAAAACATCTCATATTATTTTCTAAGTATAAAAAGTGTCATATCTTTCACAGTTGTGTAACTATAATGGTTTACCTGTTTTCAAATTTTCTCTCTTGTTCTTTCATTCATTTTTTTTAAGGCTCTGAAAATTCACCTTTGGGTTGAACACATCTGTGGAAAGCAAGTTTGGCATAAAGAAAAACTGGGTTATGCTGGAGCATTAATGCAGGTAACCTTAACTATAGTGCTTGCTTTTGCAAACACTATAATGTATGAAATAAAATATTAGTAGCCATTACCTCAGTTCTTCTGAGAACAGACCTGAGTCACAGTTTTTGTGTGGCGTGATTTCCACACACACGTCTCACTGTGAATACTGCTCACGTTACCAGGTGATGGAAGCCTCAAAGCAGGCGAGACCAAGCTGGGTGTGTTTTTATTCCATAATGTCATGGGCAATGCTGCTTATTTTGGCGACCAAGTTCGGTTCTCCTGAATTTACCACCTATTACACATTTTAGGATTAATCACCTAAACACGTACTAGAAGGGTCGGCAAAATTATTTTCAAGTTAGACAGGAAAATATTGGAATAAGATTAACATCTCTGTTATTTATCAGTGGCTAGATCTGCAACTACTCAGCTGAACTCTCTGACATTCGAAGGCACCAAAAGGAAAAAATGTTTGTGTTAACCGATTATTTCCAACGCCTCATATTTGTGCACTACAAATGGACATAATTAGATTTTTAAACTTTGCATGGATGGTGTTAAGTATGCCAAAGACATTTAGCTTCCTGGGTGCTTACGGTAAGACTGGTTTCCCCTTCTTTCCCTCTGCTTGTCCACCATCTTCTTGATAAGCTTTAGGTTCTTAGTGGCCTAAAAACCAACTGTTTGACAGTTTCGTGTATGATGATTATACAGCCGAGTTGAATAAAGAGTGCAAGTCAGTGCCACCCCAGTACTCAGCACATAGTAAACATGCCACAAATGTTAGTCCCTCCCTCTTACACTCTCTCTTAGACTGCTAAGTGCTTTCAAGTCTGTGTTTAGAATTGATTCTTCAAATCCCCCATGAGATAGTGTAAAGTGAACATTCCGCTTTTATTGGCAGGGGGCCGGGAGCAGGGAGGATGGCTAATTTACTCCTCCAGACGGGATCCTGGCACAGTACGAGACTGGACCAAAACTAGCTCTCTTGGCCACAGCTTAGCAGCAGGGCTCCTGAGCTAAATTGCTTCTTTAGGTGGCCTGCCACACTAAGGTGTGTTTTTTAAATTTGTGCAATAAAATTTGGTGTGGTTGGAGAGGTGGCGGCGGATGGGAACCCACCCACAGGCAAATGACGTCAAAAAGCCAGAGGGAAACATTAGGCGTCTCTGTTCTCAAGAAGCTTCTGCTATGTTAAGCAACCAGAGAAGGAAGCCGACTTTCCATTAAAAAACAGCCGCTTTGGCAGTTGTCAGAGACAGCCTGGGGTCTTATACTTCCCCTCTCAGGAAAAGTGGGGAAAATAATTTCCATCAGTTGGAAAGGAAGAAACCTGGAGTAGCAAGTCTTAGAGCTGGAAAGCCATTTGATGCTTATTTGGTGTAATTCCTACTTTCAAATAGCAGATAGGAAACTGAGGTTCAGAGCAGGTTGGGACTGAGCTTCGGCCCCTGGATTTCCAGGGCAGCCCACTCTCTATACCATGCTGCCATCACAAAGCCGATTACCTGCACCTTTGTCAGCGGCTCAGAGGAGAAAGTACCTCGAATTCCAGTTTGCAGAGGGCTTGTTGCAATGGAGGTTCATGGATGGATGAAGGGAGAACAGTCCTGTCCTGTTGACACCCTGAGGCCCAAAATCTTGCTTGGGAAGAAGCTCTGGAGAGGTAGTGTGTATGTGTGTGTGTCAGGGGCACACAACCAGGAAGGCCTTTCCCTCTTATACCTTTGCCCACAGAAAACAACCTGATGTGTGGGGTTAATCACACTTTGCGGTGGACCCCGCACCCTGGAACTCTGGGAAGCCACTCTGCATGAGGACAGGGGCCAACCACTAGATCTCTCAGTTCTTTAGCTTTCTCCTCTGCAGAAAGGACCCCGAGGTAGTAGCAAAGGGACAACTTGAAAAGCAGCATGCAGAAGTCACAAAGCAGGACTGTCCACGTGTTCCACACGTGGCTGCAAGATTCAGCTCTTCCCAGTGTCTTGGGGAAATCAATTAAGTTTGATTTTAAAATACCATTATGTCACTCACAAATGTGTTTGTATTTTCCTTACTAAATTAACTCTCCTATCAGTGACCTTCCAAAAGAGAAATCCTTCAATTAATAAAGTGAATAGTAATACCTTTATAATTTTTAAAGGCCCTTCATATTCATCTTTTCTTTCTCTTTTTAATGGAACCTCAACAGCTTTGTGAAGCTTCTTTCCCTTAGGTGAGAAAATGGAGACTCAGAAAGAGGAAAAGACTGACCTGGAACAGCAAGCTCATGCATGGTAGAGCTAGAACTCAAGCGCAGCTCTTCTTTCTACTACCACTCTGAACACACATGCGGTGTGACCAGCTTTGGTTCCGTGGTTTACAAAGTGATTTCATTCAGAGAACATAAATTCTTGCTCCAAGATTGGGTTAGACAGAGAGGACATAGAAGGCAGATACTGATGCTGAACCATTCATTCATTCAGCAAAAACTGGATGCCTGTTAAGTGCCAGGCCCTGTGCTCGGTGCTTGGGATACATTTACAAACAAAAGAGACAAGGATTGGGGTCCTCATGGAGACCACAGTCTAGCAGGAGGTGACATTCAATAAGCAAAACCTTTCCTTCTGTATTAAGTCATTCACTTCTCTCCCTCTCTTGGTTCCTGTGATTCCACAGTAGAAACTTTGGGTCATGTTTGGCTCTGCACCCCACTGCTTTATGCTCTGCTCACTCCTGGCCTCTGCAGCCCCTCCCCCAAGAGGCTCCGCTCTCCACTCCCCGCCAAAATGACAGGGGTGATGGATGGTTCTGCACAGTGTCTGACTGCTTTAGTCTGAGTGTGGTCAGTTGTTAGTGATGGGTGTTATTATCTGATCAGTGATAGATTTCACTACTTGTAGCTTTCTATCATGGCTTTTACTGGAAGTCGTGTGCGTGTGTGTGTGTGTGTGTGTGTCTGTGTGTGTCTGTGTGTGCGTGCGCGTGTATATGTGTTTGCCAGAGTATATTTTATGACGAGTTTTAACAGGGGTGGGGCAAAAGTGTGAGGTGAGCAGCTTTCCGATAAGGGCTCAATGACACGTACAGGGCCAGTACATTTGAATGACAAGGCTGTCCATCTAAATATAACTACAGAAAAGAAATGACAGAAGAACATGTACTTTTACTATTTTGATTAAACTAGAATTTTAAATTAAGTTTTCTTGTCTATATGCAACTTCCAGTTTCTTGATCTACAGGCTGACTCCTCCACCTTATCTCTCTGTTATCTGGGAATTCGGGACAGTTATTTATTGCAATCCCTACACAATAACCGCTTTTATAACATTTTAAAACCACCTTTCATAAACAATATGAAAGTGGAGTATAAAGAAATCAATATTTTAAATTTACTAAAAGATCAGCGATTGTTCTTGAGTTTGTCATTGAGATGAATGAAAGGCATTCGTTAATCAGGAAAAAAAAGGATGAGAGGAAGAAATCACATAAAAGCATAAGCAGCAACTCAAAAATTATTTTCTTGGTTTATTTTATGTTGTAGCTACATAAGCCATCCCTTTTTGTGTGTCCATCAATAAGATATCTGTTGTGCTTTTGTACAAAGAACAAAGATGCTTTTATCAATTCTCACAAGTCTGTAGGACGAACCATTCATGCTGTCAAACCCCCTAAAACCCTTTCAGCAAATAATGAAATCCATCAGTGACAAATGTCAACATACTAATTTTTTAAATGCAAAACGAAAGCAACATTCAGACAAGGCGCTTCATTTCATGTTATATCAGCACTCCAATTTGTACCAAGTTTATGGCAACCCACGGATCATGCAATATTAAACAGGACTGTATTATAATGACTAAAACTGGAACAATAAACTCCCCTTAGCTAGAATGCTAATAGTGCAGCTGAAAGACATGCTATGATTCTAGTACATCCAACTCCTTCCAAAGTACTAGAAATTCTGTTAAGACACCTATTTCTAATAAAAAGTGGTGATATAACCCAAATATATGGATTTCAGGTGGATAAGAAACTTGAAAAATAAAACTGAAGTCGTAGAGAAGACCTTAGAACTCACTTACTCCAACAAGACCAATTACAGCAAAATGAAATTCTTAAAGGTGTGAAATACAGTGAGAGGATTTTCCTGATTTTTATTGCTGATCATAATAAAAGGGATATTTTAACTGAGACGGTCACATTCCACATTATGGTAGACTTTTTTAAAAAGCCTGAAGGAAACAAGAGGGTAGGTGATGCCGAGGCACAGGGCTCTATCTACGGTGTGAGCTAGAAAGCTTCTGAATAATGTTTCCCCGTGATTTTTTGAAATATAGCTTCACATGATGCCCAGTGTCCTAGAAACTTGCAGCACAAAGTCAGAGACTAGTGGGCCTGGCACAGGCCAGACACACTTGAGTTCAAATCCTGACTCAAGTGCATGATAACTGTGTGACTTCGGGCCAAGTTCTTTACCTCTCTGGGCCTCAGTTTTCTCTCTCTAAAATGATCACAACCACTCTGCAGGGAAGCTATAAGGATTTCCAGTGCGTGTACATTTTTGATACATGAATGTCTTGGCCAGCCTTCTCTCAAATCATTTGACTTCACTTCCTTACTTTTGGAGAGATTAATTTAGTTGGGCTTGTGGGCACCTCAACTGAAGATGCTGCAAAGAGCACCATTTCAGACAAAAAGAAGTCTAAATTGAGTAATAATGGTGTGCAAGCCAAATGGCATCAAATGGCAATCAAAGGTATTTTAGGGATATTTTAAAAAGTGTATCTAGTTTTGATTTCCATGTATCTGCAACCAGTGCAATTACCATAAAGAAAGAGTGAGGACAACGCCTGCTGTGTGCGACCACAGGCCCAGTGGCCACCACCGTCCCTGTCACGGGGCCTGCTGCCCTGTCCCTGTTACCATCTTTAAACAGAAGCAAACAAGCAGAGCTACTTGAAGGAAACCTGAAATGCCAAAAGTTATCACAAAAGACAAAAATGAGCTTCCAATTTTCTTCTTTAAATGGCACACACACACATAAAGTACATTTCTAAGAAAACAGGAAACTGAGGGCCAGAAAATGTTCCTAAATTGTAGTAAAAGAGGTAGATGAACACATCTTTGTAGAAGATAAGTCACACAAATCACATGGCTGATATCTTGGTAAATTCCCAATTGGGCAACTGCCACCTCCCTGTCTAAAATGCCCCTTCTTGTAATTTCTTTTGGATATAATACATTCCCATGCTCAGTCCCAAATGTGGGTGTGCTGTTGGAGGAGACATTAAATAGCTGCTGTGTTTCACCCCCACAGTTACCTGCGCTTTAGCAGTTGACCCCGCTCACCCCATCCCCACTCGGGATGTGTTTCCTGAGCTGAAGCACAGCACACAAAGCAAGATCCAGCCAGCTTCATTATTTTCCTTTCTCACCTTCTAAACATCATTCACACTGAACCCTATTAAGCCTTTTACACCCCTTTCTATATATGTGTGTGTAAGAAATATTAAATGACATAGTCACTGAGAAACTAAAGCACGTCTTTCTTACCTGCTTAAACAGTCAATTAACAGCACAGACAAATCAACTCTAAGTTCTTGATACTCAAAGAGCAGGACCACTGGCATCTCCTGGGAGCTTATTAGAAATGAAGAATCTTGGCTCCATCTCAGAAGTGCTGAATCAGATGGGGCCAGCCCCATGGCCTAATGTTTAAGTTTAGCGTACTCCACTTCAGCAGCCCAGGTTCGGTTCCTGGATCTACATCACTCATCGGCAGGCGGCAGCGCCGCCATGCTGTGGTGGTGACCCACATACAAGATAGAGGAAGACTGGCACAGATGTTAGCTCAGGGCAAATCTTCCTCAGGAAAAAAAAAGAACTGCTGAATCAGAATCTGCATTTTAACAAGATCCCCAATTGATTCATATGCATGTTAAAGTTTTAGAAGCACTTTCCTAAGTGAAAAGAATATGTATTTTAAGTGAAAGTGGTTGAAGAAGGCAGTTTTTGTTTAGTTTAGTTTTGTTTCCTCCTATGGACAGCAAAAGATGTGAAGACCACTGAGAAGCAAAGGGTGGTCCCAAGGATTCAGGGTTAAACCCCACATTTAACAACTATCAGATGAACACCGGCCATACGTGAAACACTGGGCCAACCGGAAGGGGTTTAAGTATGAATAAGCACAGGGTTTGTCCTCCCATTTAAAATATTCACTATTCCCTCAACATAATAAAGGCCATATATGACAAGCCCACAGCTAACATCATACTGTACTGTGAAAAGCTGAAAGCTTTTCCTCTAATATCAGGAACAGGATAAGGATGCCCACTCTCACCATTTTTATTCAACATAGTATTGGGAATCGTAGGCAAATCAATTAGGCAAGAAAAAGAAATAAAAGGCATCCAAATTGGAAAGGAAGAAATAAATCCGTCACTATTTCCAGATGACATGATATTATCCACAGAAAACCCTAAAGACTCGATTAAAAAAAACTGTTAGAACTAATAAATGAATTCAGTAAAGTTGCAGGACACAAAATCAATATACAAAAATCAGTTATGTTTCTGTACACTAATAACGAACTATCAGAAAGAGAAATTAAGAAAACAATTCCATTTACAATTACATCAAAAAGACCTAGGAATACATTTAACAAAGGAGATGAAAGATCTCTACACTGAAAACTATAAGACATTGATGAAAGAAATTGAAGAAGACATAAATAAATGGAAAGATATTCCATGCTCATGGATTGGAAGAATTAATACTATTAAAATGTCCATACTACCCAAAACAATCTATAGATTCAAAGCAATCCCTATAAAAATTCCAGTGGCATTTTTCACAAAAACAAAACAATCCTAAAATTTGTGTGTAACCAAAAAAGATCCTGAATAGCCAAAGCGATCTTGAGAAAGAAGAACAAAGCTGGAGGCATCATGCTTCCTGATTTCAAACTATGTTACAAAGCTATAGTAATCAAAATACTATGGTACTGATATAAAAACAGACCCATGGACCAACGGAACAGAACAGAGAGCCCAGAAATAAACCTACACATGTATGGTCAATTAATTTATGGCAAATGAACCAAGAATATATAATGGGGAAAGGACAGTCTCTTCAATAAATGGTACTGGGAAAACTGAACAGCTACATGCAAAAGACTGAAACTGGACCACTATATTATACCACACACAAAAATTAACTCAAAATGAGTTAAAGACTTGAGTGTAAGACCTGCAACCATAAAACTCCTAGAAGAAAACATAGGAGATAAGCTCTTGGATATTGGTCTTGGCAATGATTTTTTGGATTTAACACCAAAAGCAAATGCAACAAAAGCAAAAATAAATAAGTGGGACTACACCAAACTGAAAAGCTTCTGCAACAGAAAAGGAACCTTCAACAAAATGAAAAAGCAACCTACAAAATGGGAGACAATATTTGCAAATCATATATCTGATAAGGGGTTAATATCCAAATATAGAAAGAACTCATACAACTCAGAAAACACAAAAAACCCCAAACAATCCAATTAAAAAATGGGCAGATGATCTGAATGGACATTTTCCCAAAGAAGACATACAGATGGCCAACAGGTATATGAAAAGGTGCTCAACATCACTAATCATCAGAGAATTGCAAATCAAACCCACAATGAGATACCACCTCACACCTGTTTAGAATGGCTATTATCAAAAAGACAAGAAATAACAAGTGTGGGTGAGGATGTGGAGAAAAGGGAACCCTTGTGCACTGTGGGAGGCAATGTAAATTGATGCAGCCACTATGGAAAACAATATGGAGGTTCCTCCAAAAATTAAAAATACAACAACCATATGATCCAGCAGTTACACTTCTGGGTATCTATTCCAAGAATAACAAAAACACTAACACAAAAAGTTATATGCACTTCCATGTTCACAGCAGCATTATTTACAATAGCCAAGACATGGAAACAACCTAAGTGTCCATCAATGGATGAACAGATAAAGAAATTGTGGTATATGTACACAATGGAATATTATCCAGCCATAAAAAGAAGGAAATCCTGCCGTTGGCGACAACATAGACGGACCCTGAGAGCATTACCCTAAGTGAAATAAGTCAGACAGAGAAAGACAAATATTGTATGATCTCACTTATATGTGGAATCTAAAAAACAAACAAACTCAGAAATAAAGAGAACAGATTGGTGGTTGCCAGAGGGAGTGGGTGAGGGTGGGCAAAATGGGTGAAGGTTGTCAAAAGGTACAACCTTCCAGGGGCCAGACCCGTGGCATAGCTGTTAAGTTCACGTGCTCCGCTTCGGCAGCCCAGGATCTGCAGGTTCAGATCCCGAGAGCAGATTGATGCACCACTTATCAAGCCATGCTGTGGCGTCGTCCCATATAAAGTAGAGGAAGATGGGCATGGATGTTAGCCCAGGGCCAATCTTCGTCAGCAAAAAGAGGAGACTTGGCAACAGATGTTAGCTCAGGGCTAATCTTCCTCACACACACACACACACACACACACAAAAAGGTACAAACTTCCAGTTATAAAATAATTAAGTCCTAGGGATGTAGTGTACAGTACGGTGACTACAGTTAATAATACTGTATTGTGTATTTGAAAGTTGCTATGAGAGTAAATCTTAAAAGTTCTCATTATAAGAAAAAAAAAATTGTAACTATGTGTGGTTAACCAGACTTACTGTGGTGACCATTTCACAATATATACATATATCAAATCATTATGGTGTACCCCTGAAACTAATATAATGTTACATTAATTATATCTCAATTAAAAAAATAAAAAATAAAGCATTCACTATTCTATACTATACTAGGTTAGGTTATTAAAACTGCTATAATGAAAGAATGTATTGAGGGGTATGGGGGCACAGAGGAGGAGGCAATCAATTCTTTTTTAATTTGAGAAAATCGGAACACTCTATTTTTTGTTATTCCCCATTAAAAGCTAGAAGGTGCTATAAATATAAGTCAACTCCACATGAGTCAGGGAGGATTATGAAATTTTGATTTCCTGTTTATTGACAGTGGGTACCAAATTCTACTTAATTGTTTTGATAATGTCTTCCACTTAACCACTTACTGAAGTGATGTTTCATACTATTTACTCAACTTTGCATGAATTAGAAATAGAAACCCAAATGGTAACCACTTCTTGACACAAGGGAATACTGGAAAGGTCAGTTTGCCAAGATCTGAGAGAAAGTGGGCTAGTCCACGCACGGAGCTACTGTAGGAGAGACTTGAGCAAGGTCTAAAAAATGGGGCACCTGGAAAGCATCCCACTTAACTTGTGAGTCAGACCTATCCTCACTGCAAAACTTCCTGATTTTGTTTGAAGTCAGTTCCTGGAATCTCAGCTATATCCAGAACTCAAAGCTAAGTAGAAAACACACTCTGAAGCCAAATATAGATGACATTTGGATTATCTACACTCCTCACTCTCCTCGCTTAGGAGGAAACCTGAAAGTTGACTAAGATACAGATATGCAGAGGAAAATGTTTCAGAGAATTATTAGTATTGAGTACTATTCCAGAGATGATAGTTTGTTTCCCGCTATATCTTCTACCCCAGTAACACAAAACACTTTCCTAATGCAATACGGGGCAGGAGCAGTGAGAAATAGGGAAGAAGATGATGATAATGCAAGAGATTCTCCTGAGAGAGAGAGAGACATAGGGAAGATCTGAAAGGCTCAGAAATGGTGAGAAAAAGCAGCTCTGCATCACCTCCATGAGGGGTGAAGAACTACCAGCTCTCAATAAGATATCATCAGGACCTGAAGATAATATTGTTTTGGTACTTGAAAGTGTGATTTGAAGAATAATATTTACATTAGCTGGCTACCGTATTCATCACAATTGCTTTGGTGGCATTGAAAGTTTACAGATTAGAATATTCATAAACGACAGAATTTGATAGCTAGAAGGGTATTTTGCCACCACCTGTTACCCAGTAGTTTCATTTTACAGAGGACAAAACTCAGGCTCAGAAAGCGTAAGGGACTTGGTAAAGTCCCACAGCGAGCAAGTTGGTGGTGGCCAGTAGTTCGCAGCGGCAGTCACGCCCTGACTCCCTGTCCAGTGCTCTTCATATTATAATAATGGTTCCTAACCTGGGTTCCCCCGACTCCTTTGAGTCTTCTAAGTCCATAGGAATCCATGAACTATGTTCAGTATTTTAAAAAGTTCAATCGAATCTACAGGCATACCTAGTCTTATTATGCTTTGCTTTATTGCTCTTTGCAGATAATTGCGTTTTTTACAAATTAAAGGTCTGTGGCAACCCTGTGTCGAGCAGGTCTGTCAGCATCATTTGTCCAACAGCATTTGCTCACTCTGTCAGATTTTGGTAACTCGCACAATATTTCAAACTTTTTCCTTATTATTATATTTGTTATGGTGATCTGTGATCAGTGATCTTTGATGTTACTATTGTAATTGTTTTGGGGTGCCATGAACCACGTCCATATAAGATGGCAAACTTAACAAATGTTGTGTGTGTTCTAACTGCTCCACCAACCAGCCATTCCCCCGTGTTTCTCCCTCTCCTCGGGCCTCTCTATTCCCTGAGACACAACAATATGGAAATTAGGCCAACTAATAACCCTACAATGACTTCTAAGTGTTCAAGTGAAAAGAAGAGTCACATGTCTCTCACTTTAAATCAAAAGCTAGAAATGATTAAGCTTAGTGAGGAAGGTATGTTGAAAGCTAATAAGGCTGAAAGCTAGGTCTCTTGCATCAACAGTTAGCCAAACTGTGAATGCAAACGAAAAGTTCCTGAAGGAAATTAAAAGTGCTACTCCAGTGAGCACATGAATGATAAGAAAGCAAAACAGCCGTGTTGCTGATATGGAGATATGATATGCTTTAGTGGTCTGGATAGAAGACGAAACCAGCTACAACATTCCCTTAAGCCAAAGCCTAATCCAGAGCCAGGCCCTAACTCTCTTCAATTCTTTGAAGGCTGAGAGAGGTGAGGAAGCCGCAGAAGAAAAGTTTGAAGCTGGTAGGTGTTGGTTCATGAGGTTTAAGGAAAGAAGCCATCTTTGTAACATAAAAGTGCAAGGTGAAGCAGCAAGTGTTGATGTAGAAGTTGCAGCAAGTTATCCAGACGATCTAGCTAGGATAATTAACGAAGGTGGCTACACTAGATCTTCAGGGTAGATAAAATAGCCTTCTATTGGAAGGAGATGCCATCTAGGACTTTCACAGCTAGAGAGGAGAGGTCAATGAATGTTTCAAAGCTTCAAAGGACAGGCTGACTCTCTCGTAGGGGCTAATGCAGCTGGTGACTTTAAGCTGAAGCCAGTGCTCATTTACCATTCTGAAAATCCTAGGGCCCTTAAGAATTATGCTAAATCAACTCTGCCTGTGCTCTATAAATGGAACCACAAAGCCTGGATGACAGCACATGTTTACAACATGGTTTACTGAATCTTTTAAGCCCACTGTTGAGACCTACTGCTAAGAAAAAAAGATTCCTTTCAAAATATTACTGCTCATTGACAATGCACCTGGTCACTCAAGAGCTCTGATGAAGATGTACAATGAGATTAATGTTGTTTTCATGACAGCTAACACAACATCCATTCTACAGCCCATGGAACAAGGAGTCATTTCAACTTTCAAGTCTTATTATTTAAGAAATACATTTTGTAAGGCTATCGCTGCCATAGAGAGTGATTCCTCTGATGGATCCGGACAAAGTCAATTGAAAACCTGCTGGAAAGGATTCACCATTCTAGGTGCCATTAAGAACATCTGTGATTCATGGGAAGAGGTCAAAATATCAACATTAACAGGAGTTGGGAAGAAGTTGATTCCAACCCTCATGGATGACTTTGAGGGGTGCAAGACTTCAGCGGAGGAAGTAACTACAGATGTGGTGGAAATCGCCAGAGAACTAGAATTACAAGTGGAGCCTGAAGATGTGACTGAATTGCTGCAATCCCATGGCAAAACTTAACGGATGAGGTGTTGCTTCTTACAGACGAGTAAGGAAAATGGTTTCTTGAGATGGAGTCTACTCCTGGTGAAGATGCTGTGAAGATTGCTGAAATGGCAACAAAGGATTTAGAATATTACATAAACTTAGTTGATAAAGCAGTGGCAGAATTTGAGAAGATCGACTCCAACTTTGAAAGAAGTTCGACTGTGAGTGAAGTGTTCTCAAACAGTATCTCATTCTACAGAGAAATCGTTTGTGAAAGGAAAAGTCCATCTATGTGGCAAACTTCATTTTAAGAAATTTTAAGAAATTGCCACGGCCACCCCACCTTCAGCAACCACTGATCAGTCAGCAGCCATCAACATCGAGGCAAGACCCTCCACCAGCAAAAAGATTATAACTCGCTGAAGGCTCAGATGATGGTTAGCGTTTTTTTAGCAATAAAGTATTTTTAAACTAAGGTACGTACATTGTTTTTTCAGACATAAGGCTACTGCACACTTAACAGACTACAGTATAGTGTAAACATAACTTTGATATGCACTGGGAAACCAAAAAATTTGTGTGACTTGCTTTATCACAATATTCACTTTATTGCAGTGGTCTAGAACTGAACTTGCAGTATCTCCCAGGTATGCTGTATACATTTGCTGGAAAAAAAGGGAACACATACTAAAGTCTGAGCTTTGGGTTAAATTTATGTTAACTCAGTGCATTAAATCTAGAGACAGTAATTTGAGACTGAAGCAACATAAGGTTTAAAATTTTGTAAAGCTTATTGAAAAGGTTGTCTGTATTTGTTCCTATTTTTTGTTTTTGTAATTTTAATAAGGTAACAAAAAAGTCTCAGTGTAAAAAATTAGCACATGAAGAGGAAAATTCTCTTCTCATCAGTCCTCCACTTGAGTCCTTCTCCAACATAACTACTGCTAAAAGCTTATTATGAATCCTTCCAGAAAATATTTTCAGGTATATAGGACAAATGCATGATGGTCACTGCATCATGTTTGGTAAGTTGACGGTGTTATCTTGGAGCTTCTCTCACATGTAGTTTTGCCTTATTCCCTTTAAAGGCTGCAGAGAATTCCACTGAATGGTGTGGCGGAATGCATTTATCCTGGCCCCTACTAGGAGTTTTGTTTTTACCAGCAATGCAGAAGTGAACATTCTTGCCCATTTACCCACCTATCCTTTGGTGAAATTCCTAGCAGTGGAAGTGCTGAGTCAAAGAGAATACGCTTTTGAAACTGTGGAAATATTGACAAATTGCCCTCAAAGAAGTTACGCCAATTTCTCTTCCCACAAAAAAAATAAGTGAGAATGGCAGGTTCATTTGCACACTTTTGGCTGGGGGGGGGGGGGAGTGCGGGGGTGAAGAATGATATTCTCATTTTGGGAAGAGATATTTTTAAAAATATTTGTTAGGGGCCAGCCCCGTGGCTTAGCAGTTAAGTGCGTGCACTCCGCTACTGGCAGCCTGGGTTCGGATCCTGGGCACGCACCTGACGTGCTGCTTGTCCGGCCATGCTGAGGCAGTGTTCCACATACAGCAACTAGCAAGATGTGCAACTGTGACATACAACTATCTACTGGGGCTTTGGGGAGAAAAGGGGAAAACAAATGAGGAGGATTGGCAATAGATGTTAGCTCAGGGCCAGTCTTCCTCAGCAAAAAGAGGAGGATTGGCATGGATGTTAGCTCAGGGCTGATCTTCCTCACAAAAAAAATAATAAAATTTGTTAGGACATTTTATAAAATAAGGAAGTCAGCCCCTTATTTGTCATGTTGCAAATATCCCCCCTCCCCCATTTGTTTGATTTCTTTTGGTCTTGTTTATGGCATTTGTTTCAATAAAGAAGTTTAAAATTTTGATGTAAATAAGCTTTATCACTATTTCTCTTTATGGCTTCTGGGTTTTAATGTCTGACTGTAAAAAGTTTCCCACATTTTATGAGCATAAATAAATTTATTCATGTTTGTTTACTACTGTGGTTTGATTTTTTTTTTACATTTAATGTCTGATCTGGATTTTTGTGAAAGAAATATGGTATGCAGCTAAATTTCCAAACTGCTTATCAGTTATTTCAATAACATTTTTTTTTTTAGTGAGGAAGATTGTCCCTGAGCTAACATATGTTGCCAATGCTCCTCTTTTTGCTTGAGGAAGATGGTCCCTGAGCTAACATCTGTGCCAATCTTCCTCTATTTTGTATATGGGACACCACCACAGCATGGCTTGATGAGTGACGTGTGCCTGGGATCCAAACTGGTAAACCCTGGGCTGCCAAAGCAGAGCACATGAACTTAACCACTATGCCACTGGGCCAGCCCCTCAATAACAATTTTTGATCAATCCATCTTTTCCTCACTGATTTGAAATGCCACCTTTATTATATAAAAAATTCTAAATGTATCTGAATCTATTTCTGAGTTCTATTCTGTCACATTTCAAGTGCTTAGTTCCTTTCTAGGAACAAACTGTTCTGATTAATGTATCTTTGTAACATGTTTTAACATTTGATAGAACTAGAACCCTTTATTAATCTTAAAAAAATTTTTTCCCATTCATTCTCACATGTTTATTTTTTCAGATGACCTTTAGTATCTCTTTTTACTTTTCTAAAATATACATATATATGTTCATAATCTGGGAAATTTATTGAGGCAAATCTATATACCTTATTATATTTTACATTCAATTTTAATTCTTTTTTATTTAAATAAAGTTTCTACTTTAGAATAGTTTTAGATTTATGGAAAAGTTGTGAAGATAGTATACCCCACATCCAGTTTCCCCTATTGTTAACATCTTATATTAGTAATGATACTTATGTCAAAATATACCATAATCATAATACAATGAACCAACATCAATACATTATTATTAAAGTCCATAGTTTATTCAGATTTCCTTAGTTTTGACCAAATGTCCCTTTTCTGTCCCAGGATCCCATTCAGGACCACATTATATTTAGTCATCATGTCTCCTCAGCCTCCTCTTTGTTGTGACAGTTTCTCAGACTTTCCTTGTTTTTGATGTACTTGACAATTTTGAGGAGTACTGGTTAGGTATTTTACAGAATGTCCTTCAATTTGGGTTTGTGTGATGTTTTTCATAGTTAGATGGGTTAAAGGTTTTTAGGAGGAAGACCACAGACATAAAGTACTACTCTCATCATATCATATCAAAGGACATGCTATTAAGACGACTTGTTGATATTGACCTTGATCACGGGGCTGAGGCGGTAGTAGTGTTTGTCAGGTTTCTCCACTGTAAAGTTACTCTTTTTCCCCCTTTCCATACCATACCCTTGGAAGGAAGTTACCATGCACAGCCCACACTTAAGGGGTGGAGCATTATGATCCATCTCCTTAAGGGGGGGGTTTCTAAATATAGTATTTGGAATTCTGCACAGGAGATTTGTCTATTCTCCCCCATTTATTTATTTATTCAATCATTTATTTATATCAGTACAGACTCATAGGTTTTATTTTACATTTGGGTTATAATCTAATACCGCATTATTTGTTTATTGCTCAAATTGTTCTAGGTTTGGCCAGTGGGAACTCTTTCAGTTGGCTCCTGCATCCCTTTGACATATCCACGTCACTGTCAGGGGGTTTGTTATTTTCAGTACTTCTTTGCTTTCTAGCATTACAGGATTCTATAGGCTTATCTTGTATATTCCCTGCCCCAGTCCTAGAACCAGCCATTTCCCACAGGAATCCTGGTTTCTTTTACTGAAAAATATTATTGGAAATCAAGATGCTGGGTGTCATCTTTGCTGTCGAGACTTCTTTGCTTCTAGGTCTCTGAGCTGACAGAACAATGAAATATATGTGTATATAGGACCTGATGTAGATACACATACTTTTACATGTATCCATCTGTATTTATATTATTTAGTATCATTTTTAAGTCCCTCCTCCCCCACCAACTCAACCTATAGACCTTACTGATACTTTAATTGGTATCAAATTGAATTTACAGATTACTTGGGGTTGTTTTTTATAAGAGCTTAATGTAAAATAATTGATACTTAGAAATATTTTTAGGGCCGGCCCCGTGGCTTAGCAGTTAAGTGGGCGCGCTCCGCTACTGGCGGCCTGGGTTCCGATCCCAGGCGCACACCAATGCACTGCTTCTCCGGCCATGCTGAGGCCGCGTCCCACATACAGCAACTGGAAGGATGTGCAACTATGACATACAACTATCTAATGGGGCTTTGGGGAAAAAAAAAGGAGGAGGATTGGCAATAGATGTTAGCTCAGAGCCAGTCTTCTTCAGCAAAAAGAGGAGGATTAGCACAGATGCTAGCTCAGGGCTGATCTTCCTCACCAAAAAAAAAAAAAAAAAAGAAATATTTTTATGTCTTTCTATTATTTTTCTTCTCTTATGATCCTCAAGAAAGTTTAGGGTTTTCTTCATATATCTCTACACATATTTCTTAGGTTTATTCCAGGAAATATTTCTTGCGTATGCTTTTCTAAATGGGAGTTCTTCTTCCACTATAACTTTTTATTGTTTGTAAAGTAGAAAATTAACCATTTTTAAAGAAATTTATTTTGTAACTAACCATCTTGGGTTTCCTATGTATCTTCTGCAAATAATGACAATTTTGTTCCTCCTTGCAATAATTATATCTCATATTTGTTTGTCTTATCTATTTGTATTGTCTAGAACAGAGATGGGCAAACTTATTTATAAAGGGCCAGATAGTAAATATTGTGGGCTTTATCATATACAGCCTCTGTCACAACTACTCAATTCTGCAATTGTAGTATGAATTGTAGTATGAAAGCAGCCATAGACAAAATGTTAATGAATGGGCAATACTGTGTTCTAATAAAACTTTATTTACAAAAACAGGCAGTTGGTCTACAGGTGGTATAGTTTATTGACCACTGGTCTAGAATCCAAATTATGTTACATAATGACGGTGATGGTGGGTACCTTGTTTTAATCTTCACTTTAAACAGAATGTTCTTGCGTTTCACTATTAAGCATAATGCTAGCTTTCAATTACAAATATACACACACATACACATAGTTTAAATAATGTTAAAGAACTATCCACCTTGTCCTATTTTCTCTACAAGTATTTTTTAGGAATATTGTTGAATTTTGCTAGCAACTACTGAGCCTTGACATCTTTCACCAATAAATACAGTAAGTTATGTTAATACATTTCTCAAGATGGAACCTTCCTTATACTTTTGGCATAAAACTTACCTGGTTTTGGTTTATCATGCTTTAATTATGTTATATATTACTGAATTATTTTTGTTAATAGTCTGTGTATGATTTTTACATTGATATTCACAAATTAGAGTAGTTTGTAGTATGTTATTATTTTAACTTGTCAGGTTATGTTATTAGTATTTTGTTGTCTTCATAAATATAATTTGAATGCATTCCTTTCTACAGAAATATTTTTAAGATTAGGGCTTACCTATTTATTGAAATTTTGAGCCAAGTCACCTATGAAAAACCCACCTGGATCTGGTGTTTTTCTGGGGAAAACTCTTTGATAACTTTCCTTATTTCTTTCATGGATATTGTTTACTTAGGTTGTCTAGTAATAGTTCTTCTGCTATCGATTTTTGGTGATTCATATGTTCTTAGAAAATCATTTATTTCACCTAGTTTGTCAAAATTATTTGTTGAAAAGTTCACAAAGTACTATTTACGGTTCTTTTAATTTCCTCTGCATTTGTTGTTATTTGCCATTTTTCATTTCTAATCTTCTGTATTAGTGAGTTCTTCCCTTTCCCCTCTTAAGCTAGCCAATATCATCTCTGTTTTATTGGTTTTGGCAAAAAATCAACCTTTGGATGCATTTATCAATTCTGGTTTTCTTTTTCATGCTTTCTAATTAATTCATGTCTGCTTTGATCTTTATTTCCTCTGTGTTCTTTAGGTTGATTTTATTGTTGTTTTCTGAACTCTTAGGAACTAATTAGGGCTACGAATTTTTCATCAAGAACAATTTTAGTGTCATTCCCTGGACTGAGCTATAGTGTTTTCATTTATGTATTTTTCTAAATACTCTGTAGTTTAGGTTTAATTTCTTCTTTGATGCAAAGGTTAAGAGAGAAGGTTTTTTTGTTCCTCTTTTATTATTTCCTAATTTTATTATTTTATTGCATTGGGATTAGAGATAGTCTTATTTCTACTTTTGAGGAACTGACCAACATTTTTAGCAAGTCCTCTGATATGATTACTTCTATAAATGTTCCATGAACATTTAAAAATTTTTAAAGCAGACAATTACACATTTTATATCTTTCTTTCTAAGAACAGTATAAAGTTGCTTCTGTATTATTGGTTTCTTAAGAGCAGGAGATCTATGTTATTCATTTTGTATCTCTAATACCTGGTCTTGTGCTTGGTACACAGTTATTGTTCAGTAAACGGCTGCTGAATGAATGAATGAGAGAGTGCTGCCTATATTCAATGGGTTTATTTTTCTGAGGTTAACTGGCTCTGGACAGTGTCTCCTCACACCAACACAACACTGATGGACTACTAAGCCATTCATTCATAGGGATCCATGGTAAAATGAGTCAACAAAAAAGTTAAAACAAGATTTGTAGGTTGTTAAAAACCTGGTTTATATTCTTCTCTTTCTTAAATGTCTTCTCATCTGCTCATTTTATACCCATTTCTTAAGCCTCAAATTCTGACTCAGCCATTTGAGTTCACTGACTCTCCTTTCTCTACTCCTGTGACCTTCACTGACTAGACTCATTTTGGCATGTGATCTAAAGGGCCTTACATTGTTATCCAGCTGTTTCACGTGTCTCTTGGCTTCTTGGTAAAACTACAAACTCCTTGAGAATCTTACATTCCTTTCTAACCTACAACACACCCAGAAGAGTATTTATAAATGCCTGCTGTATCAACAAGAGAAACAAATACCTCAGTTGACATTCTACTACATCATGGTC
This sequence comes from Diceros bicornis minor, assembly GCF_020826845.1. Taxonomy (NCBI): domain Eukaryota; kingdom Metazoa; phylum Chordata; class Mammalia; order Perissodactyla; family Rhinocerotidae; genus Diceros; species Diceros bicornis. Next base: position 5,461,019 of record NC_080761.1, read on the forward strand.
TTGTGACCTTAGCTATATAATTTCACATCTCTAGGCTCAGTTTTCTATAAGGGCACACTAAAGCCCTTTCAAAGCTTAAGAAATGCAATAGTTTTTGTCATATATCTGATTCTACAAAGGAGAGTGAGAGGCAACCACATTAAGAAAACATCATTAAACATATGTCCACTTGGCCAAGTGACAATAGCACTATCGTTCTACACAGAAGTCAGCAACTGCCCTGCTCTGTGGTTTCTTTCTCTTCCACCCGCTGAATGTGGCCATCCTCAGTTCCCACTCCTCCTTCTTGCTCCACTCACTCAGCTCGCACTCCTCAGCTTGCTCCACTCACCGCCAGCTATCACTAACATGTGTCTCTCAAATCTGTCCCCTCTGGGCCCACCTCTCTCAAACGGCTGTACGCAGTCAACTATCTTCCAGACATTGCACTTCTGGGTGTTGTGCTGGTTGTTCACATTCAATTCACTTAAGCTCATACCTTGACTCCCCTGCCCCCTCAACCCCACAACCAATTCTCCCTGGGACATTCCTACTTGTATTAATGGCCCTGCCATTCTCCTCAGAGTCATTTTTGGTCCCATCCTTTCCCTCAACTCCCACATTCAATCAGTTGTCAAGTCATCAAGAATCCACCTATCCACCACCTGGAATCTATTCTTTCTTTTCTATTCCCATTGTTACCACCCTACCAAGGTTTGCACCATCCCCTTCTTAGGACCACTCTAATTGCTTCATAACTAACCAGTTTCTATCATGATCCGATCTATCCTATACAACATTGCCAAATTAATCTTCCTACAATAGAGTCCAATAGCACAAGATTGATTAACTGCCTTTCATGTCTCTGTTGGCTTAATTAACCAACCAATCAATCAATCACAAGTAGTTCTCCACGTCTTTTCCAAAACACTTTGATACAGGACTTACAAAGATTCATTACGAGCAGCAGCAGAATTGTCTTCAGAACTGCTCTGGAGTGAAACTGGACTCATTTTCCACCACTGTAATGTACTACCAGTGTCCTAGGGCAAATCAGTTAACTATTCTCAGTTTCTTCAATTGAAAAAACAAAAAGGGACAATAATAATGACTAACATTTAATGAGTACTTATTAATGTGAGGTAGTATGCGAAATGATTTATATGTATTAAACCACTTTAATCCTCAACCATCCTTATGGGGTGGATATTGCTTTGATCCTTATTTTTCAGACAAGGAAACTGAGGTTCAGAGAGGTTAAGTAACTTGCCAAAGGTGCCACTACTAGTAAATGGTGAAGTTGAGGCCTAGAACTCAGGTCTCTCTGACACCAGAGACACTTGGTGAAGTTTTTTTTAATCGAATTAATTGTTCAGAAAACAATAGAATGAACAGATCTTTTTTTTTTTTTTTTTTTTTTTGTGAGGAACATCAGCCCTGGGCTAACATCCATGCCAATCCTCCTCTTTTTGCTGAGGAAGATGGGCCCTGAGCTAACACCTATTGTCAATCCTCCTCCTTTTTTTCCCTTTTTCTCCCCAAAGCCCCAGTAGATAGTTGTATGTCATAGTTGCACATCCTTCTAGTTGCTGCATGTGGGATGCTGCCTCAGCATGGCCGGACAAGTGGTGCATCGGTGCGCGCCCGGGATCCAAACACGGGCTGCCAGTAGTGGAGCGCACGCACTCAACCGCTAAGCCACAGGGCTGGCCCCAGAATGAACAGATCTTAAGGGCACAGTGTTATAGGTTTTAACAACTGAATACACACAAGTGATTACCACCCAAATTAAGATACAGAACATTTCCATTAACCAGAAAGTTCCTTCATGCCTTGTTCCAGTCAGTCCCCACCCCAAAGACAACTGTTCTGAGTTCTAGCACATGGATTAATTTTGCCTGTTCTTGAATTTCATGTAAACGGAAACATATGGTACGTATTCTTTTGTATCTGGCTTCTTTTGTTCATCATAATGTTTTTGATATCCATGTTATGTCATTAAGTAGTTTATTCCTTTTTATTGCTGCGTAGTATTTCATTGTACTAATATACCACAATTTGTTTATTCATTCTCCTGTTAGGTTGCTTCCAGTTTGGGGCTATTAAGAATTAGGCTGCTATAAATATTTTTGTACAAGTCTTTTTATGGATATATTTTCATCTCTTTTGGATAAATTCTTTGGAGTGGGAATGTTAGGTCATATGGTATTAGGTGTATTTTTAACTTTATAAGAAACTACCAAAACGTTTTTCAAAGTGGCTGTACCATTTTACACTTCCACCAGCAATGGATGAGAGTTCCAGATGCTCCAAAGACTCGCTAACATTTGGTAAAATAAAATAATATTTTATTTTAGTCATTCTTACCCACCCATTAGCCATTCTTATGGGTATAAATGGTATCTCAGAGCAGTTTGAATTTGCATTTTCCTGATGATTAATGATTTTATATACCTTTTCATGTGCTTATTGACCAATTATAAATCTTTTTTTTTTTTTTGTGAGGTGACTACTTAAGACTTTTACCATACTTTAAACTGGGTTATTTGTCTTCTTTATATATTCTTTATATATTCTGAATATACGACCTTTGTAATGTGAATATTTTGTCCTGGTCTGTGGTAACCTAGTTATTTCCAAAAATTCACAATCAGAATTTTTAAATTTATTAATTTTATCATTTATGGTTAACGCTTTTATGTCCTCAGAAATTGTGCACTCCAAGGTCAGGAAAATATTTTATATTTTCTTCTAGAAGAGTTATAGTTCTAGTTTTCATATCTAGATCTACAATCTATCTCAAACTAATTTTTGTTTATGGAGTGAGATAGGGGTTGAAGTTCATTTGTTTCCATAACGATATCTAGTTTTTTCAGCCCCGCTTCCCCCACTGATTTCTCTTAGAATTTTTGTGAAAAACCAATTGACCATACATGTACAGGTCAATTTCTAGATTTTATATCCTGCTCCACTGATTTATTTGTCATCTTTATGGCAATACCACCCTGTGTTTGGCTTCCATTGTTTCTGAAGAGAGGTCTGCCATCATTTCTAATGATGTTCCCCTGAATGTAATGAGTCTTTTTAATCTGGCTGCATTTTATTTTGTTTTTTATTTATTTTTATTTTTGTGAGGAAGATCAGCCCCGAGCTAACATCCATGCTAATCCTCCTCTTTTTGCTGAGGAAGACTGGCTCTGAGCTAACATCTATTGCCAATCCTCCTCCTTTTTTTCCCCAAAGCCCCATTAGATAGTTGTATGTTATGGTTGCACATCCTTCTGGTTGCTGTATGTGGGATGCGGCCTCAGCATGGCCAGAGAAGCGGTGCGTCAGTGCGTGCCCGGGATCCAAACCCGGGCCGCCAGTAGCGGAGCGCGCGCACTAAGCCACGGAGCCGGCCCTGGCTGCATAAAATTTTAGATTTTCTATTTATCTTTGATAAATAGCGTTCTGACACAGCATACTGGTGTAGTTTTGATTGTAGTTTGTTATCCTCCTTGGGGTTTGCTGAGCATCTTAGATCTGTGGGTCAATTTCTTTGATAAATTTTGTAAAATCCTTGGCTATTATCTCTGTGAATATTTTGTTTTTGCATTCTCTCTCTTTTCCTTCTGGGACTCCAACTACATATGTGTCAGACCATTTGATAATGCCCTATAGTTCTAAGATGCTCTGTTCAGTGTTTTCCTTCCTTTTTCTCTATATCCTTCATTTTATTTCAGATAAATTCTACTGACTTATCTTCACATTCACTGAGCCTTTCTTCTGTGTGTCTAGTCTGTTCTTTATCCCATTATATAAATGTGTCATTTATGATATTTTTTACTTTTGGAATTTCTCTTTAGTTCTTTCTTACAGTTTTCTTTCTGTTTTTGCTGATATTCTCCATCTGTTCATATATGTTATTTATCTTTCCTATTAGATCCTTTAAAAGATTTATCATAGTTATTTTAAAGTCCTTGTCTGCTAATTCCAACATCTGAGTTTTCGGTGGTCTGCTTCTAGTAACTGATTTTTTTTCTTGATTTTGGGTCACATGTTCCTGTTTCTTCACACACCTGCCTGCTTTCCTTCCTTCATTTCTTCCTTCCTTTCTTTTAATTTTGTTTTTTGCTGTATACTCAACTGAGGGTAAAAGAAAAGCAAAAACTAAAGTAGATAATATTTATCCCAGGAAAAGGTATGCCCCTTCCTTTATCAGGCCAAGTCAATATAGGCATATCTCAGAGATATTGTGGGTTTAGTTCCAGACCACTGCAATAAAACAAATATTGCAATAAAGCCAGTCACACGAATTTTTTCGTTTCCCACTGCATGTAAAAGTTATGTTTATACTATACTATAGTCTATTAAGTGTGCAATAGCATTATGTCTAAAAAAACAACGTACTCACCTTAATTAAAAAATATTTTATTGCTAAAAAAAAGCTAACATCACCCGAGCCTTCAGTGAATTATAAACTTTTTGCTGGTAGAGGGTCTTATTTAAAAAAGCAATATCTGAGAAGCATAATAAAGCAAAGCGCAATAAAATGAGGTATACCTGTATAACCTGTAGTCAAACTGTGGCTAGGTTTTGTTGCAGTTTTAGTTTGATTCAGTTCACCACTGGCTTCAAAAAGTTTTGAGGTTAGGATCATTAATTTCTCTTCAGTAGAGCCAATTCCAAGAAGAATCAGATGCTGGAATTATCTCACAAGGATTTTACAGCAGCTGTCATAAAAAAAAATGCTTCAAAATCAATTAAAAATTCTCTTGAAGCAAACGAAAAAGTAGAAAATCTGAGTAAATAAAAAGAAGTTACAGGCCGGCCCGATGGCATAGTGGCTCAGTTCACGCGTTCCACTTCAGCACCCTGGGGTTTGCAGGTTCGGATCCTGGGCGCGGACCTACACATCGCTCATCAGGCCACGCTGTGGTGGCATCCCACACACACACAAAAAAAAGAAAATAGAGGAAGATGAGCACAGATGTTGGCTCAGGGACAATCTTCCTCAAGCAAAAAGAGGAAGATTGGCAACAGATGTTAGCTCAGGGCCAATCTTCCTTGCCAAAAACAAACAAACAAACAAACAAAACAATCTCATTGGACGCATCTGACAGTAGAGTGGAGATAACAAAGGACAGAATCATTGAACTTGAAGGCAGATCAACAAAATTTACTCAATTTGAACAACAGCAAGAAAATAGATTTAAAAAATTAACAGAGCTTCCAGCTTCTGTGGGAAAATAAGAAAAGATCTGACATTCATATCATCAAAGTCTCAGAAGGAGAGGAGGAAGAGTATGGTACTGAAAAAGTATTCAAAGAAATAATGACTAAAAGCTCCCCAAATTTGGCAAAAGACATAAACCTACACTTTCAAGAAGCTGAGCAAATCCCAAAAAAGGATAAACCCAAAGAAATCCACACCAAGACACAACATAATTAAACTTCTAAAAACCAAAGAGAAAGAAAAAAATCTTGACAACAGAGAGAAAAGACACATTATCTATAAGGAACACCAATTCAAATGGCAGTGGTTTTCTCATCTGAAATCATGGAAGCCAAAAGGAAGTGGCACAATATTTTTTAAGTGCTCAAAGAAATGTCAACCCTGAATACTATACATAGCAAAACTATCTTTCAGGAATGAAGGGGAAATAAAGACATTCTCAGGTAAAAGAATATCAAGATAATCTGTTGCTAGCACACCTACTCTTAAAGGATGACTAACGAAAAACTCTTGCAACAAAAAGAAAATGATAACAGAAGAAGGCTGGGACGTTCAGAAAGGAAAGAAGAACAGAACGGGTAAAAATAGAAGTAAACTTAATGGACTGTCCTCTACCTCATGGGTTTCTTTAATCATATTTTATGGTTGGAGCCAAAATTATAACACCACCTGATGTGGTACTCAATGTATGTAGAGGAAATATTTAAGACAAAATATATTTTTAAAGTGGTAAAAGGACCTAAATGTAAGGTTTCTCCACTTCAGTTGAAGGAGTAAAACATCAACAACAGTAAGCTTGACAAATTACATACATAAATGGTATCACCTAGAGAAACCACTAAGAAAACTACAAAAAATGGTATACTCAACATTATAAATAATCAAAACAGAAGGCAAGAAAAAAGAAACAGAGGAATGACAAAGGAGCAAACACTAAACAAATATTAAAATGGCAGACTTAAGCCCTGATATGTCAATCATTACATTAGATGTAAATGGTCTAAACATACCAATTAAAGACAAAACCCAACTCAACTACAGAAGAAACTGTCTACAAAAGACTCACTTCACACATAACAACATAGGTAGGTTGAAAATAAGAGGATAGATAAAAGATATATCATGCAAACATGAATTAAAAAAAGCAGGAATGACTATATTAATATCAGATAAAGTAGACTTCAGAGCAAAGAAAAGTACAAGAGACAAGACTATTAACGTACCAAAAAGATACAGCCATCCTAAATGTGTATGTACCAAACAACAGAGCTTAAAATCAAAAGTACATGAAGCAAACTCTGATAAAAGTTGAAAGGAGAAATAGGTAAATCCACAATTGTAGTTGGTTACTTCAACATCCCACTTTCAGCTATTGATAGAATTACTAGATAGAAAATCAGAAAAAATCTAGAAGAATTGAACGCCGTCGACCAATAAGATCTAACCTGACACTTATAAAACACTTTACTCAGCAAGAGCAGAATATATATTCAAAATGATAAATATTGTATAATACAATTTATATAACATTTTTGAAATAATATAATTATAAAAAATGAGAACATATTAGTGGTTATCAGAGGTTAGGGATGGGGGAGAAGCAGGTATAGCTTTAAAAGGGTAGTATGAGGGAGCCTTGTCATGATGGTATAGTTAAGTATCTTAATTGTGGCAGTGGCTACACGTGGTGGTAGAAGTTACACACAGAATAAAATTGCGCAGAGCTATACACATACACGTGCACAGAGAAATAAATGCATGTATAACTTTCATATGCATGAAATCTGAATAAACTCTGAGGATTGTACCAATGTCAGTTTCCTGGTTTTGATACGGTACTATATTTATGCAAGACATTAACACTGGGGGAGTCTGGGTGATGGGTACACGAGACCTCCCTGTACATTTCTTTGCAACTTCCTGTGACTCTATAATTATTCCAAAATAAAAAGTAAACACACACATACATACATGCACGGTCTCTATTCTATGATGGATTAATGTTTTATGGATTAATGGATTATGGCCAAAAATGTTTAAAATTTCATTTTATGGAGAAGGGAATAAAATTCTAATTGGTTGATACTGTCACCTCAGCTATTATGGATAGATTTTCTTGCTTATTTTCATTTGTACTCCTTTCTTTGTCATTATTTATGTGCTACTGTAATTAAAGTAATCCTGTTTCTAAGGTGTAATATTGGAAAAAAGGTAAAAGTTTGGTGAACAGACATATTTTCTTTTTTTTTTTTATAATTTTATTTATTTATTTATTTTTCCCCCAAAGCCCCAGTAGATAGTTGTATGTCATAGCTGCACATCCTTCTAGTGCTGTATGTGGGACGTGGCCTCAGCATGGCCGGAGAAGTAGTGCGTCGGTGCGTGCCCGGGATCCGAACCTGGGCCACCAGCAGCGGAGAGCGCGCACTTAACCACTAAGCCACGGAGCCGGCCCTGAACAGACATATTTTCAATAGTCAGTCAAAGCAAACAAAGGCCTTATAATTAGAAAACTTGCAGCATGACAAATCCATTCCCAATAAAATCCACTGCTCACTGCCTAATGAGGGAAACTTCCTGTGTCTTCACTGGATTTCTCTATGGGCTTATTTCATTTAAACATGCACAGCCCTAGCTATTATATAGGCTGAAGTTCAAGAAAAAAGCCTAGTTTGCTTTCATTACTTCAGATGCGTTAACACTGCACTGTGCATAGGTCCTTCTGAGTGTGTCTGCTCATGGGCATAAAACAGGACTGAACTACCTCGCTGATTTAGTCATTCAGTGTAACTTCCAGCAGAAACTCATGAAAATTCAATAGCAATAACACTGACATGGTGCCTGCCCTCCTGACACTCTCAATCTATAGTGGGGATCAGTGGGTATGTTTAGCACGTTAGAATTTACATTTTATTTGATCTTTAATACAATTTATGAAGTAAGTAGTATAAGCCTCATCTTACAAGCAAGAGATAAGGCTTGGAAAGATCAAATGACTTGCCCAAGGTCATCAAATACCAGGACTTCCAACTCAAGTCCATCCAACCTTAGGATGCAGTCCTGAGGAATGAAGTGGCCAGAAGTCAGCCCTAGGTCCCAGCTTTCAGAACCTCTGCCTGGGATGGAGGTCCCACAATACCCATCATTCTGTGAGGTCTCCTCTCTCACCATCTCCATATGGTCTTTAGTATGTCAGATAATATTTCTCTGATCTCTATCTCAACCTTCAACTCATGTTTAACATTTTTAACTAATGTTTTCTGCTATAAACCCAAACTATTTCATAGGAGTACACTTATGCCAGACAGGTAGAAGAGTGAGAGAAACATATTTTTATGATACTTAGAAGTAATTATCTTATTCCTATAACATTATTATTCTCATATATAATAATCTGTACTCATAAACAGTATTTTCACACCATTCTTGAACTGGAAATGAAGTAATTAAAAAGCACATGGGTAAAAAAATACGGCCTTTGAGTTGAAAAACTATCCCCCAACACAGCTCTCTACCTTAACAACTCAAAGGGTAGCTAGAAAGGCCACTGATCTTTACCTACCAAAGGAAATCAGTAAGACCATAAAGGTTAAATCTTGAGACTATTAATCAAACAAAATCCTAATGGATACTTCATAAAACTTCTAATTACTGGCAGCCTATTTTCCTATCCTTGGCCTGGGAAATAGTTACAGACGAATTCTTTGACCAAGAATCCATCCTTGATCCTCCTTCCCTACACAGGTGAAAGGAATAAATTCATGTTTGGCAGGGATAATATAACATAGTTGCCCTGTTAAAAAATAAATAAGAAAAATACTGATTAAAACGTCTATTCAGCAAAGCAAGTCTGCCTTCTGTATCTTGGAATAATTTAGGGCTTAAAATCTACTGAATTCCTTTCTAGACCCTTCAAAAATATGTAGAGATTTCTGTCTCTGGTTTTTAAGTTGTAGCATGTGTTACTGAGAATTTGAAGAGCTTTTCCATGGCTCCTTTCTTCATCACACTGAGCTCCTAGTGGGTTGGGACCAAGCCATATTTCTTCTGGCCTTTAACAAATAAAAAGAAAGAAAAAAAAGAAAAAAAAAAAGAAGGAAGAAAGAAAAGGAAAGAAAGAAAGAAGAGAGTCCACATGTCTAGGACACAGTGAGTTCTCTGAAATCAAATGGAAGCAGAATTAGTGCCCAGTCTTCTAAACGGATTGATGAGTCAACATTTGAAAAGTGCTTGAAAGTTCTTAGATGAAAGACCACACATCTGTAGTATAAAGTATTATCATTATAAAAATAACTCAATTTTCCTGTGGTTATTTTTTTTTTAAAAAGAAATGTTCTTCTGGTTGCTGTTTGTAATCAATTAAAAAAAAATACACCACAAGTAGGATATTCTTGTAGGAGAACATTAAATCATCAGTACTTTTCTGGGATTAAAAAAAGGGAGCAGGGGCCGGCCTGGTGGCAACTAACCGCCCAGGCAACTGTAATTTATTAAGTTATACTCTGGTTTCAAAGACATCAGGTGTTTCCCAAAGTGACGAGATAAAGACCACACCACACATATGTTAATTCCGAAGAATTCTAGAATCAGAACTTTAAAATTACATTCTTGGTCAAAAGGTATAATGCCTTTTTTTTATATTCTTTCAAATAACAGAAATAAAAGCAGAGGTTTGGGGAAAGCATTCAAGTATTTTAGCAGGGAGTTTTCTCCTAAGTTTCCTTTGGCCACCAAGCCAAAGCATTTTTGACAGATAATTGGACTATAAATAGTGCCCCTGGAAACCATCAACCAGCATTCCCACCCATTAATTAGGTGATTCATTTTCATCTTGTTTCTTCTTCATTTTTTCCCCCGCTTCCTTTTCCCACCCTTTCCTTGTTGGTTTTTCTTTGGATCATCTATACCTTTGCTATCCTCCTCGATCTATTTATCTGTGTTATAACTCAACGAGCCTAGATATATTTCCTGTTCTCATTGCCTCTCCTGGCCTCTGGGTTCTTCTTTGACAAATCCTCCTGTCTTGCTACTTAACCTCCCTGTAGAGACCTTAACCATCCTGCAAGTGAAAACCTCTCTGGAAACCTCCCCTGACTGCTCCAAATTCCAGTGATTTCTATTTCCCTTAAAGTTCTATGGCAACCAAGACTTGGAAGCAACCTAAGTGCCCATGAAGGGACGAATGGATAAAGAAGATGTGGTATATATACGCAATGGAATACTACTCAGCCATAAGAAACGATGAAATCCAGGCATTTGTGACAACATGGATGGACATTGAGGGTATAATGCAAAGTGAAATAAGTCAGAGGGAGAAGGTCAAATACCGTATGATTTCCTTCATTAAGTAGTAGATAATAACAACAATAAACAAACACAGAGAGACAGAGATTGGATTGGTGGTTACCAGAGGGGAAGGGGGGAGGGAGGAGGGTGAAAGGGATAATTCGGTACATGTGTGTGGTGATGTGTTGTAATTAGTATTTTGGTGGTGAACATGATGTAATCTATGCAGAAATAGAGGTATAATGATGTACACCTTAAATCTTTACAATGTTATAAACCAATGTTACTGCAATAAACAAAAAATTTAAAAATAAAAAGTTCTATGGCACCAATGATTGGTACCACACAATTAGCATTTTATTACTGTTAGATAATCTTTCATGTATTTTCTTTGCAGTTGAGTAGATAGCTACTAAAGGACAGGGAATATTATATCTAAGTCTTGAAAAACATTCCACATAAACTTAAGAAATACTTACTGATTGAGTAGAATGATGGACATATCTCACGGAAAAAAGTTATAGCCTCATTTGGGGATAATAGGATTAGAAGTTAAATGAGTTTTAGATATTTGAACTCTTTTACTCAATAATATAGGAGACACATGGGTATAAGAGGCTAACTAATGGAATATGGAACTTTTGCCTCAAAGAGGCATTTCTATTGCTTCATCAGTTAGTGATCCAATGTTATATGGAAATGAGGCTGCAAAATTCCTCCTAGAGGTTCTGAGTATATGAACTCATGAGCCCTGGGTTTGAGTCCATTTCTGCCATGAATTATCTGAGTAACCATGAGTAGGTTAACCTTTCTTGGCTTCAGTATACTCCTCTGTAAAATGAGGGGGTTGGACAGGTGACCTTTAAAAACCAAACAAACAAAACAAAAACAAGACTAAAGAATGATTAGTATCCTCATTTAGATCTTTACCAGGAAGTATGATAGTTTACCCTGCCAGCAATCCATTTTAAACACATGCCCACTTGGAGGATCATCTATTCAAATACCCAGAGGAAATGTCATCCAAATAAGACCTAGAGAAGAAAAGAAAAGTGATACAAAAATTCTAGGTACTACTTTTATTGTCACCAGAACCATTTACTTCCTACAGATATCTTGTTGGACTATAAAAAACTAGTAGAAAAAATCTTCACCCTGTCATATTTCTTATTACTCTATGAGATATAAGACAGGAGGGGCTGGCCCCGTGGCTTAGCGGTTAAGTGCGCGCGCTCTGCTACTGGCCGCCCAGGTTCGGATCCCGGGTGCGCACCGACGCACCACTTGTCCAGCCATGCTGAGACGGCATCCCACATATAGCAACTAGAAGGATGTCCAACTATGACAATACAACTATCCACTGGGGCTTTGGGGAGAAAAAGGAAAAAAAAAAAAAAAGGAGGAGGATTGGCAATAGATGTTAGCTCAGGGCCAGTCTTCCTCAGCAAAAAGAGGAGGATTGGCATGGATGTTAGCTCAGGGCTGATCTTCTTCACACACAAAAAAAAAGACAGGAAAAAAAACCTAGCTGATCTTCAGTACCAGCAAATATCAGATAGGCAAAATACTTTTACATCTGAAATAATCAGGTTGATAAGGGGTTGCAGAAATTCAAGTGTGCTGGAATGCCAACTTGACACTCCAATGTTAGTAAAAACAGTACATGCCAGAGCTACTTTCTTAAATCAAGCAATCTCTGTGGTAAAGGAAAAGGGATCAAAATATCATGGCGAGCATGCCACTGGCTTGAGGTATGTGTCAGATTTATTGTGGTCGAGAAGATTAAAATCAGCCAGCATTAAGGAGGGTGTGTATGTGCAGCATTCAGATGTCAGGAAGTCTGAAAATTATGCCATCAACCCACAGCGATTCCTGGGTAGATGATAAATAAAGGACACATTTAAAACAGAAAGGATGAAAAGCAGCCAAGGCCTGGAGATAAAGTGATCACTTGAGTTGTGGCACTACCTATGCCTATGGTTAAGAGAGCAAAGCTAAAGATAGCAAGATGAATCAAGGTCATATGAAAGGACTATTATGAGAGTGAGTAGAAAGGTTGCTGACACAGGCTCAAAAATATGGTGTCAGGGTGGGGCATCAGAATGCACTCCAGAATACAGACCTTTTTAGAGAATGGAATTGGGAGTTACGCCAATGTTTCAGAAGGGGTGGGACAGAAGGCTGAGAGAGGGATGGAAAGAAAGAGGAATGGCTGACCATGTGCATTGAGAAAGAACACCACTTAACTGCTGGAGCAGTGGACTTTGGCCTAACCTAATCCAAGCAGAGAGAGGTGGGTGATGGCCTGACCACCCTTCAGAAGGCCAGGCAGGCACAGACAGACCTCAGGTAGAGCAGTGATCCTTTGAGGCCAAAGACGGGTCTATGAAAACCCGAATAATAGTGACTTTTTAGTTTTTCTGGCTCTTCCTTAGAAACCACATAAGCACTAACATTCTACTTCTTTTCCCACTGAGCCAACCCACATCCAATTTATATATTCCCTATCCACAAAAGTCACAGCATACATCCAGTCACCACTGTGCCAGGCATCAGTGATGATTCTTGCCTAAGGCAAGGCTGGGTTGCTGGCTAAACTGTGGCATCAGCAAGCCTGGTTTACTAGAGTGTGGAAAGAGCCCTGCCTCTGAGGCCACATCAGGGTCCAATCCCAGCACACCCATTACCAATTTGGAGACCTTGAGGGAACTGTCTTAATGTCTTTGAACTTTTCTCATCTTTAAAAGGATAAAACAAACATCTATTTTGCAGGGTTGTTGTGAGGATTGAATGGGATTTGAATGTATGTAAAGCACTTAGCATGTGCTGGGCGTGTGACTGGCATTCTAGAAATGGATTATTAATTGATTATTGATTTTTATTATTAATTGATTATTAAGTGATTATTAATTCTCTGTACTCTTCTCCTTTAAAATACAAATCATGTTTCGTCCATTCCCTTTCCCTTTTTAAAAAATTCATGGCCTCAATTCCTACCCTTGCTCAAGTGCCAACTGTCCTTATCATGCCCCATTTTTCCTATTAGGAAAGAAATCAATTGGATAATGTCACTCATATCAAAGGGTGACACTTAATATTACAGACTCTAAAAAGCCATGCATTAATGGGATTGGGCAATGATTACATAAAGGCATAATTTGTGGAGAGATATTCACAGCAGATATGCTGTCCCCAAATGACATTCTATAGATGAGTAATCATTCATTCTGCTTTTGGGATGAGCGTTATCTAGTTTTGATTCTACATCTCTACATGTTTCCTTTCACTAATTCAATCTAATTTGAAGGTAAATGGTGTAACCAAAAAAAAATTACCCACTTCATTCTACATGGCTGTGCCATCTCACACCAAATGATTGCCAAGAGACACTAGTTAACTTTTCCAACACATATTTTGCCCAGACAATGGGCTAAATGGAAACAAAATGAAAACAGATAAGGGTTGATGACTCAAGTCTTCAAACAAATTTTTGGTTAAATAAAGCCTCAGACGTTAATCACTAGACGCAATCCACCCAAGCTAGAAACAGGGCATTCACTAACAATCAACAACTCTCTACAGGATCAAAAACTTGGAACTTTAGAAACGTAAAATTAAACTGGACACAAAGGCTACTGTCACAGCAACACAGACAAGTTTCAAAAACATACAATTGAGAGTAAAAAACAAGCTGCCAGACCTGTACCAAACAATACCATTTACACTCAGTTTTAAAACACAACAAGCAATACTAAACACATGTTTTAAGAGTACATATGTAGGAAGTAAAATAAGAAATGTATGCAGGAAAATGAAAAATAATAGTGATTGCTGGAGGGAGGGGCAGGGAGAGGAAGGAAATTGGGGAAAGTAACACAGGGAATTTCCATTATATTTGTAATGTTTTAGATCTTATTTAGATAATGGGTACCCAGATATTTATTACGTAATTCTCTAAATTTTTTTGTTTCTGAAATATTTCATACTGAAAAAATATAAAAAATAAAAATAATTCTATGACTGAAAAGTGTTGACCTATGAGAGAGAAATAAAGTTAGTTTGATGATATCTGTAATAATACAATGAATCCCAGCAACCCTTGGTTGGGGGGAGACTGGGAGGTTAGATAAGAGGGAGCTGAGCTAAAGGGGAGAAGGTTCCTCCTGAGGTACTTCATTGGTAGGAGCAGGGGGACTTAGCAAGTGCAACCTGAGTCAGAGTAGAGCATCAACCTCTGGCTCATTTCTGCTCTCAAGACCTTCCCGGCAGGCAAAACTAGATGAGACAGGCGAAACATGAAGCCCTACACTTTTTAGGATCTTAGCCTACACTGGAAGTCACCTAAAGTACAGGAGTACTCAGGGCCAACTTCACAGGCATGTGACCTGTGTAGTCACACAGGGCTTCCTGCTCCCCGTGCTTGGTTTAATGTCCGGCTGTCACTGTCTTAAAATTCTTAATAATGTCATTCTTGAACCTGTGGTTCGTAAGTGAAGACCAATGGGAGAATGGAGCACGTGCATGAGCAAAGGAGTTACATGCATGATGTGTGTCTGCTACTGTTCCTTGCTACTCCATCCACATATAGCAGTCCCAGTGCCCATGAACAAAGAATTCTGGTGGAATACATACTTCCTTTCCTAATGTTTTTTGGCAATGTTAATCACATTCTCTTCTGAAACCACCTTTTCCCCAAATATTAATAGGTAGATACAGTTATACTTTTTGGTGGAGGTACCTTGAATACCTTTGGAAGAGTGTGTGTGTGTGCGTGTGTGTGTGTGTTTAGTGCGCGCGCGCGCGCACACTACACACTCAATATAGGGGAGCTTAGAATAGAACCCTCTGAAGCTTCGTTCTGGGCTTTTGGTAACTCCCTAGGGCTCCTCCTCGGATTCCCAATTAGGAACCAGGGTCTGTGGTTTTACCTTTATTTATCCTACTTAAGGCATTTCACAAACATTCTTTGAATGGCTCAAAAGCCTAAGAGGCATGTGATGTGTAACTGTAGTGACTGAAAAATCAATGTTTTGAAATGGATTTTCTCCAAGGTCAGAAAGCACAGTCCTAGAGATCAAAGGACTCAGAAACATTTTTATTCCCAGCAGATCACCCTCCCCACACTGGCAAATTGTGGTACCTCTGGGATATCTAGGTCTGGAAAGAAGTTGAAGTCTACCTGGGGCCTCTAAACTGCTTTCCTGGGGAATGAGTGACACAAGGTGTGCCCATCCTGGTTGTTATAGTAACTAATGCTAATTGATCTTGGGAATTACTGAATTTGGTCAACTGTTTTACCCAGCACTGGGTTTGTTTATTTGAGCTTTGCAATTTTCTTTAATAAATAATCAACCAATCCTTAAATTGGTGGCCATTGTCTAGAGGCAAATCTCCAGAGTATTCTGACTGTCAGAATGGAAAACAACCAGGGGAGCAAGGGTTGAGCAAACAGGAAGGATTTATATTATAAACATGTTAGTGTCCAGCCTCTCATTTTCCTGGCTGGTCTGATGTTGTAGCTTTATTTGATACTTTGACATGGTTGAAACAAAAGGCAACTGGCTTAAATTACTCAGCTATAGGGAAATCAATGCACTAGTACATAAGAAGCCAGGTTAATTCACCGAGAGAACGTTCCTTGATGTTCTGAGTCAGAACAGTTCCTATCAGAGCTGGGAAGACTCTGGGGAGGATGATAAGGGGTCCTGACCTAGTGTCATTCCTAACTTCAGGCCGAGGTGTCTGAAATGGGAGCATTCAGCCGTCCTGGCTAAAAGGCCAGGTGACTCCCAGGCAAGAAAAGAGTCAGATGGAATAGGAAATCGAACAGAAAAATAAACCTATTCTTCAGAAGATGAGGTGAATTTTATCACTGTTTTAATGTATATTCAAAGAATTTAGGCTAAGGAAGGAAAGTAGGGAGGATGCCACGGATGAAATGTTTTTTCGCCAATCACATGGAACGGGCAGACATATGTGTGGACTGCTGAGGTTGACACTGAAGTGACCTCTGAAGGCAAACACCCCAGGAAAACTGTTATGTAAACCGAAATGACTAGACATTCCGGGCTACCACAGCACAGGGCAGGCAGTGTTAATGACGGCCTGCCACCTGTAAATAGCAAGTATTTTTGAACAGAAAGCGGATGGATGCAAATATCCTCTCTGATTTTACATTAGGGACAAAATTTTACATTGGATAAAATTGTATAAGTAACGGAAATCTAAAATAGTTCAAAATTTTAGAGAAAGGCTTTATAAACTTGATTGGTAGTAATAGGAAGACTTTGCTGTTTCAAATCTGAATGGTAGGAACTAAATTTAATCAAAACGGCAGGCTGCAGACTGAAAAGTATATAATATAATATAGACTAATGTGTTATTAGCTCATGTTCACTACAATGAGATTAACTCCCAACAGCAGCATAATCAGATCTTGGTATTTTGCTGGGTTAAATCTATGTCCAAAGGATATAGAGCCAGACATAAGTTTGATGAATTTCACACCAAAAATTTGACTTAAGTAAAACTGCTTTTTAAAAAATCCTCAATTTTATAAACTGATTGTGAATCATCAAACCCTTCGAAACCCCTTAAGTAGTCTAAAAAAGTCCTTTTTGAACATTAATTACTTTAGTGCTGCTTGTATTTTTAATCAACCAATGAAGTTTGTTTTTTTGTTTTTTGTTTTTTTTTGTGTGTGTGTGTGAGGAAGATCGGCCCTGAGCTAACATCTGCCAATCCTCCTCTTTTTCCTGAGGAAGACTGGCCCTGGGCTAACATCCATGCCTATCTTCCTCCACTTTATTTATTTATTTTTTAAGTTATTTTTATTTATTTATTTTTCGTGTGTGTGAGGAAGATCAGCCCTGTGCTAACACCTGCCAATCCTCTTTTTTTGCTGAGGAAGAGTGGCCCTGGGCTAACATCCATGCCCATCTTCCTCCACTTTATTTACTTTTTAAGTTATTTTTATTTATTTATTTATTTATTTTTGTGAGGAAGATCAGCCCTGTGCTAACAATTGCCAATCTTCCTCTTTTTTTGCTGAGGAAGACTGGCCCTAGGCTAACATCAGTGACCATCTTCCTCCACTTTATACGGGATGCTGCCACGGCATGGCCTGACAAGCAGTGTGTCGGTGCGCGCCCGGGATCCGAACTGGCAAACCCTGGGCCGCTGCAGCAGAGCGCGCACGCTTAACCGCTTGCGCCACCGGGCCGGCCCTTCCTCCACTTTATGTGGGACGCCGCCGCAGCACGGCTTCACAAGCGGTGCGTCAGTGTGCCCTCGGGATCCGAACTGGCGAACCCCGGGCCGCTGCAGTGGAGCGCGTGCACTTAACCGCCTGTGCCACCGCGCCGGCCCCTGAAGTTTATTTGTAAAACCAAAGATCTGGTTTTTTAAAAAGCCATATATTTGATGTGCTTCACACCAAAAATCTGCAAATTCAAGTAAACTGCTTTTTTAAAAAAATCCTCAAATTCCATAAACTCACTGAAGGCATCAATCTTGTCCAAGTGCTTTTCTTAAAGTAAACAATCTAAAATATTCTTTTTGAAAAGTGGCTTCACTGATGTTTGTTATATTTTTAATCAACCAATAAGCTTTATTTGTAAAATTTAAGACGGTTTACAAATGCCATGAGGCCTGGGCAGAATTATCAGAGAGGAGCCATGCATTTCCTTTGTGCAGGAGAGTTAATAGGATTAAGGCTTGAAGAACTGAATAAAACCCTGAGCTGGTTAAGATGGATGTATCACATTTCAGGGGTCCCATTTCATAAGCGGCATGCCCCATATTTCATAAAATAAAACATGCTGGTGAGCTTATTTAAATGGTTCTTCAAGAATACATCGATTTCAGAAACTTTAAAAGGGAACGTGTGTCCATTTCCTCTCTTCAGCCATATGGCTTTTTGTACACTCAGCCTGCCTGGTTTTAAGCTTGCTCCTGCTTTGCAGTCAGCAATTCTCTGCTGTGGTCCAGTTACAAGAAGAGAGTATACATTTTTGTGCTCAGAGAATTTTTGTATATGAATTAATAGTTTCTAAGTTTCACAGTGATGCAAATTGCACTGGCCTTAATCATCTGTAAATACAGCAAATCTAAGCTAAAATGCCAAAGACCTGTTATCTTCCTCCAGATCAACGGAACTGGGGGTCTGCAGCTTTCTGCTATCAAGGTGGTTATTATCAAGTATAACTTGTGGTTGGAAATGTTTGGCATTCCTGTCTAGCAGTAGCCCAGAATGTTTAGAATAGATTTTTACATAGGAGTTCAAACATCTGTCCATTTTAGGTCAAATTTCTGTGAGAACTTATGCATACAGTCTTTAAACATATGCAGCTGTACCAGATTAAATGGGAATGGTTTCTTGCATTACGATGATAACAAAAGGTCAAGTTTAAGATTAAGAATATAAGAATAAGGCTAAGAATGGTAAGCAAAATGTATTCCTATTCTATAAAACGCCAGATAATGTTACCAATTAAGAGTTGGGCTTGAAGGCTATTTAAGCACTATCCTAGCAAAGGACTTATTAATTAGCAGTTTATAACACTAATTTGCCTATAGACTAATTTGCAGCATAATTTCATTATAGATTCCTTTCAAACGATTCCTTTGCGATTCCTCTCTTATAGGAATCCAGATCATTTGCAGTGAAAAGTTCCTATTAAATGAAGCTGTATATAAAACTGCAAAGAAACATAACGTCAAATTTTGGAAAGGAAGTTAAAAAAGAATTAAAACAAGCTGTGATGATCTTAACAAAGACACACAAAACCTGTTACTAGGAAGAGTTGTTTGGTCAAATTTCCTGTTTTTTCTTAAGTCCTGGTTTGTTTTAAACATGTCGCCAGCACACAGTTTATTGCTGTTGATTAACGTTTCTACATGTAAAGTCCAGAACTGTTCTCCAGGACTTCTTATTTAAAGATATTCTAAACAATGTGGATTTTCTCTTTCTTCTCCAGATTGTGGTCTTCACTATAATTGAGGTGATAAGCTATGGATTAAAATAGCTGAAAATTAATTTTAGAAACTAGAAAGTTACTCAAGTATGGGTTAATGAAAGAGTCATAATGTGAAAATTCCATAAACTATCTCTGTAACCTTAAACAATTTTACTACAAGATTCCAGAAGTCGACTTGGACTGCTACAAAGCACATCAAATGCAAGCCACACAAGTGTCGCTGATGGCTCTTTGTTTTGTTTTATTCACTTAAAAAAAAATTCTCCTCTGCAAAGACATATCTGAATCTAATGGCAACCTATTATAAAATTTAAATAACTAAATCATGCCATTGTGTGTGAAACATAGGGAAATAAAAATTCCTCCCTTGGGAAAAAAGTATAAAACATTAACATTTTTCTAAGTATTTTATAAATTACACAGCTTTATTAAACACATACCATTAGAAGTTTCTTCCATTACTGACAACACTTTTCTTAATGGTCTTTACATGTTTAAATAAATGGCTCCTGAAAATGTGCATTTATATTATATAAATAAAGCCTTAATTAATATAAACATACCCAGATATAAACTTTTTAGAAACGTCAACTGAAAACTTTCCAGTCTAAATAAATCCTCTTATGAATGGTCCAGTAAAGCCATTTTTAACGCATTCCCCCTAAAAAGCTCATAGAGATTTACAGGAACAATCCAAAAGAGAAACCAAAATAGTTTTGAAGAAGACTGAATGTTTCATTCATCTAATAAACAACTCTAAGCATATCCAATAGATGGAGAGTTTCTGAAACCAACTAAGGCCATGTGATTTTATTTTATTTTTTTTAGTACTTACTATTATCTCATATTATCTTGTTCACTTATTTGTTCTCCTGTTTACTGTTGTCTCTCCCACTTGAACTGTAAACTTTCTGAGAGTAGACACCACATCTGTCTTGTTCTTTGCTCTAACACTTAGCACAGTGCCAGGTACATAGCAAACGCAGAGTGGCTCACCGAAGAATTCATGAATAGTCTGATGACATAAACCTAAAAAGACTCAGTTATTTCAATGTACCTCCCTTTATCCAATTTATCTCATGTGTCAGAATCTCTGTTTTCCCTCTTCGTCCTTAGTACTCCCAAGTTTCCACTGAATACATGGCCACCTGGAATAAAGACTACATTTTCCAGCCTCCCTTGCAGCTAGTTGTCACTAGGCATGAACAAATAAGATATGCAAACAAAAGCATTCTGCATCAGCATCTGCAAAAGCTCCTTGCAAGACAGCTGGTGTGAGCCCTTTGCCCTTTCTTCTTCTTCCTTCTCTCCTTCCTGCTGCCTAGAATGTGCATGTAATGGCTGGAGCTTAAACAGCCCTTGTAGACTATGAGTTGACCTTGAGAATAAAAATCATGTTAGGATGGTAGAGCAGCAAAAGAGAAGAAGACTAGGTTCCTGCCCTGCAGAGTTCCACTCCACTCTGGACTCTTTACCTCTGCCCTTCTTTTACACTGAGAAATAAATAAACTTCTATGTTACTTAAGTCATTATTTTTTTGAGTTTTCTGTCATATGCAGCCAAATCAAATCTTAATGATATGATTTTGAAAATAATTTGAAAAACAGGCACAAGTAGACTTCATGTGTGCCTTTTTTAATCTATTATTTGATAAATACACAGTGAGCTCTTTCCAATAAGTAGGCAAGTATTTGTGAGTACATATTTTGTCCTGAGAATTAAGCCTGATACTATGAGAGAATACAGAGAAATTCAAGACTGGGTTCTTATCCTTAAGAAGTTAATAATTTAGTCAGTGAAAAAGAACATGCACGAACTGCCCATCCCTCTTTCCCAACACACTCACCCAGAGGAAACAACGAGGAAACAATATACAGCAGCAAAGAACAAAGAGTGAAATTGTGCAGGAAGACAGCAATTGTGGAAGAAATTCAGAAACCAAAGGGCCAATGAGGACTGGGGTTCTCACAGAAGGTTCTAGGGAGGAGCTGGCCCTTGAGGTGAGCCTTGCAGGAAGCGCAAAACCTGGGTAGGCAGTGGAAACTGGCTGGGTGTCCCCAGGGTGGGGACCAATATTAGGGAAACCAGTGTTTCAGTAATGAGCACAGCATGTTCAAGGAGACTGGAAGGAGCTCAGCCAGATGTGTGGCCTCTGGAAACAGAGCCCTCCCTTTTCTCAGAATGTGGTCTCTCAGCCTTGAAGAGAGTCCTCAGAAAGGATGGTTACCTCATCATTCACTCTGCATTTAGGAGATGAATCTCGGCTCCAGATTCTTCCTGCCTTGCATACAACACACGCCTGATATTACTTATGACTCCCCGGAGCCTACTCTGCAGTATGTCCTAGGCCCAAGGTCCCAGCTTTTCTTTAGGGATCCTGCTCAGACCTCAGCCCAATAGTGACTTCTTGAAAAATGCGCTTCCTACTATGCAACAGGCACATCCGAAGTCTTGCTTACATCCTCTGATGAGGTGTCTTACATTAAATTGCTAGGTTGAGGTAGCGTGCTCTGCCTCCTATGATGTGAAATAACAATAAAGCCATAGACTGACCAGTCACTGCTTCCACAGAAGAGGCCAGGGAATTCAATTACTTACAAACCAACCACAATCACAGGATAAAGCAGCAACTTTCCTAATGAGTTCCCTTTCGGCTGCTCCTCATAAACAAAGCCATCGTTCAGTTTTTAAAAATCAACCAACCGACACCTTTGAGGAAAAGAAGAGCACTGTTCTTTCCCCCCCCCGCCCCAAAGCCCCAGTAGATAGTTGTATGTCATAGCTGCACATCCTTCCAGTTGCTGTATGTGGGACGCGCCCTCAGCATGGCCGGAGAAGCGGTGCGTCAGTGCGCGCCCGGGACCTGAACCCAGGCCGCTAGCAGCGGAGCGCGCGCACCTAACCGCTAAGCCACGGGGCCGGCCCAAGAGCACTGTTCTAATCTAAGGAAAGACTTGGGCACAACCTTCAATCACAGAACGTGTTTCAGAAGAGCAAGCGCTGTGATAACCACTGAGGAGCCCAGATGAAGTCAGTTAAATAGAAGGATTTCCGTGGAATCAAGGCCCAGCTAGGTTTACTTTTGAGTAACAAAGCACTGACTGAAGAGAGGGCCCCAAGCATAAGAAATTACATAAAGTGTTTTTATATCTGGAGGTTAGGAGGACTGAGGTCTGGTCTAAGGCAAATGAAATCAAACTTCAAATTGAACCAAATGAAACCAAACCAAAATTGGGCCTAAAATGGCTCCCAGGAAACATCCCTGGTAGCCTGCTGGAGCAGACAAACATGGGCCAGGTGTGAGGAGACTTGATTGCTGGTTTGGCTGCACCGCTGGGGAACTTGCTGACTTTGGTATCTTTATCTGTAAATGGAGTTGGACTGGAGATGATCTATTCCTGATACCCACTCTGGCTCCAACAATGACTCTATGCCAATAATAGATGAGTGCAAAGTAAAGAAGGAAATATGATTTTCTCTCTTCATCTTCTTTTCTGCCCATCACCATTTCTCCATATGCCCCAAATCACATTAATTTGCCAATTAATAAACAGCCATCGTTGGTTACAATCTCCTCTGCAGCTCGGCAAATTTCATGCTTATTTGGTGACAGCGGCAGCTGCTGCTCTCCTCAAACCACATCCTTCCCCTTCGTCATGCGGCCTCCTTGCTAGCCACAGTTTGCCTTGGCCAGAGCTCCCTCTGCGTCAGCTTCTACCAGAAACTGCCACCCATATGCGGAGTTCCAGTTCATCAGCCTCTCTGAAGCAGATCCAGCTGGCCAGAGTAGCATTCCAGGTGGTCAAGACCAAAGAATTTCATAGCCTTGCAGGCATATTAAAGCTGAAAGGGACTGCAAAACACATCTAGATTGCTGCCTCCATTTTATCAATGAGGACACTAATGCTCAGAGGGGTTCACTTATCTAAGGTGGCCTAGCCAGAGCTGGAACCTAAATCTACTGATTTACAAGCCAGTTATGATTTTGAAACGACTAACTGAAATAAAAGCTACTATTTATGGTGTGCTCCATGCCAGGCACTGTGCCAAGTGACTTCTTAAAGGTTAACATATACAAACTTTGAACTCAGGATCTTCTCTCCAAATCTGCTCCTCCCCTTGTCCTCCCACCGTCATCAATGGCACCCCCATCCATCTAGCTGCTTATGCCAGGAACTTGGGAGTCATCCTTGACACCTCCGTCTTCCTCATGACTCCCCCAGAAAAAATTCTGAAGTCCTGTCATTTCTCCAGAGCATACCTTGCCTCTCTCCAATTTTCTCCACCAACAGTATCTCCACCCTGATCCAAGGCACCTTCACCTTTTGACTTAACTATGGCCACACTTCTGATCTCACTATCCCACTGCCACCACTCCCGTCCCTGTCATTACATTCTCCAACCAGAAGTCAGAGTAATTCTGTAAAAATGTAAACCAGATCATGTCACGTCCACCCCTATTCTCACCCTGCCACTGCTCAAACCCATAGTCTTCCCAAAATACTTAGGATGAAGCTCGATTTCTATAAGGCCCTGCCTTGTCTGACCCCTGATGACACCTCCAATCTCATTTTACCCCAATCTTCTCACAGCTCCCTAGGTCCTACCAACACTTCTTTCAGTTCCTCCAAAGTTCCAAGTTCCTTCCAACCATAGGCTGTCCCTCTGCATGAAAAGCTCTTCTTTCTACTCCTGGCCTGGCTCACTTGTCACTGTCCCAGATCTTGGCTTAAACATTACTTTCTCAGATGGAAGACCCTGCCAGGAGCCACTCCTTTTGCATAGCATTTATCCGTTTATGGTATTATGCTTTTCAGAGTATTTGTTTAATATCCATCTCCCCAACCAGACCATAAGCCCCATGAGGACAGAGACCATATCTATTTGTCCATCGTTGTAGCCACAAAATTTAGTGGCAGGCACATAGTAGGTCCTAAATAAATATTTGTTGAATTAATTGATGTATGCTCTTAACACTCACTAGATCACATCAGGAGAGAGACAAGATACAGGATATAGTGAGCCTCGATGTTTAGTTGATTCATTTAGAACAAATGGAGTCTGTGATAGGCTAAAAAATGGCCCTCCAAAATATATCCTCATCCTAATTCCTGAAACTTGTAAATGTTACTGTATATGGCAAAAAAGGTGTGGGGGGGGGGCGGGGGGGTTTTGCAGAGGTGATTAAGAATCTGGAGATAGGGAAATTATCCTGGATTATCCAGGTTAGCCCTAAATGAAATCACAAGTATCCTTAAAGAGAGAGGCAGAGGGAGATTTGACACACAGAGGAAAGGGGGATATGAAAACAGAGTAGAGAGGGATTTGAAGATGCTGGCGTTGAAGATTGGAGTGATGCAGCCACAAGTCAAGGAATATTGGCGGCCACTAGAAATTGGAAAAGGCAAGGAAAAGATTCTCCCCTTTAGCCGCGGGAGGGAGTGTGGCCCTGCCAATACCTTGATTTCAGCCTAGTCATACTGATTTCAGACTTTTGGCCTCCAGAACTGTGAGAGAATCAATTTCCATTGTTTTAAGCTACCAAGTTTGTGGTAATTTGTTACAGCAGACATAGGAAACTAATACAGAGTCCACAACATTATTGAGCTAGAACACAGAGGTTTACATCTGGAAAGGCTTTACTCCTTCCCTACGACTCCCATCTGTACTCCCACATACACTGTTCAGCCACAGATAAATATGGCACCTCCATTCTTAGCACTATCTCTTCTATACATTCCCTAAGTCAAGAGTTAGCAACGAGGAATGAAAAAATTACCAGGCAAAAAACAAAAGGAACAGCTAACCACTAGGTGTAAAAATGCTTCAAAGCTCAGGACTTAGGTGAAAACCAAAGCAAACAATGTCTTAATATTACTTCCAAAATGTTTTTGGATCCATGGAGATCTTCCGTTTTCACTTTCACAATACAGTAAATAATTTATAATAGATAAACAACTGCTTTAGAATAGCTAAAGAATCATATTCCATGAAATTAAAGGCCTTGTACTTTCAAGTTCATCTTTCAGCCTACACTTGGCTCATAGTTTTGCCTCATATACTAAAAGTTTGGATTTGGCAGACCGATAACGCACCGTGCTTTGAGACAATCTATAATTTTACAAGACAAAATGCCTAGAAATATAAATTTTCAACGACTCACTTTAACATCATGAGAAGTCAAATAATATGAGGTGAGACATACTGTGAAGAAATACATTTTAACATACTCTCGATATTCCTACCCAGAGGACAGGGATAATTGCCCTCTTGCCAGAGCAGCCATCTTGCTATTATTTCAGAGCTTCCAGATGGGAAAAGGATATTAAGTCGTTGGAAATTAATCCCGCCAACGGAAATCGGAATTTTTCAAAGCTGTTGTCCGTATGGTTCTGCAGTTTAAGATGAACATACATGAGGTGAATTCACAGCAGTTAAAATGTGGTTGAAGAAATGACTATTATAAGAACTGGTGTAAGAGAGCATAAAGAGAGCTCTAGATGACGAGAGGGAAAGAGAAAATATGGTTGAGTGAATTAGGTTAGGTGACTCAAGGTTGCTGAGTCCTGCCAGAGGGCAAGGCAGGAAGGTGAGGATATTTCAATGTAAGAAAATTTCCTGAGCAAAGATGTTTCTCAGAGAGCCCAGAGCATATTTGGGAAGCAGTTAGAGATACTAAAAAGTACTTCACTTATCATAATATTTTGAGAGTAGGAAAGAACTTTGGAGATTGTTTAGCTCAACTGCCCCATTTTATAGACAAGAAACTGAGGCCAACAAGGGTTAGGTTACTTTCCCAAGGACAAGCAGCTGTCAAGTGGCCAGGCTGGGACTCAAACTCAGGTCTGTTAGACTATCCTCTAGCACTCTGTGCTGTGCCTTTCCACATTTATTTCAGACATTAGTGGGTGTCTACTAGCTTAAATAATGATAAATTATCTCTTATTTCTTAGAGGCAAATGAATTTTTAAGCACTGTCAATCTATTCTATAATGAGTTTTAAGTCAATTGCTTTTTACCAATTCTTTTCAATGTGACATTCCAACAGATGTAGCACCTCATCATCTCCCTGCCCCTTCCTTTACCCTTTGCCTCCCCTTAATCTCCTTGGTGGTAGATAGTTATTTGGTCAAATAACTTGTTTGTTTTCATTAAGACTGTGCAGTTTTTACACCTGAGCCATTACCAGCCACCCTGAAGACAAGAGCCTGTATTGACACTGCATCTTTGCCAAGTGCAGGCACTGGTCGGTGAGCGCATGGCCTGAGCCAGATGCACCAGATCAGGCATGAACGTAACCAACCATTGTGCTCAGGGGCGTTAACCTTTCTGCTGCTGTGCCCCCACCCTAGAGCTGGGGTGGATAATACAGCCCAGAGTTCTTGGCTTCCCCAGTGAGAGCTTGCTCCTTGGCCTTTGGTGGACAGAACTCAGGACATGAGTAACTCTAAGGAATAAACCTGGTGTATATGTCCCTTTCTCTTCCTCAGTGGTGACTCATGCACATCTGATGACGGGAGCAGCCTCTCCTTCAGCATATATTCTTTGAGTCTCACTCCCGAATCCAAGAAGAAGATACCTGTGCCTTTGTATAATGTAGTTTTTATAAGGATAAGCTGCAAATATATCCTATCTCTAGGCCATTATTTATCAAACCTAATGGGCATTTGACCCACATGCCAACCACCAGTTCTAGGCAAATTAAAAATAAGATTCCTCTCAACTTTTAAAGGATAAACTACTACATGACATTACAAAATTATTTTAAATAATAAGTTCATATCAGTGACAGGGATGATATGGTTTACAGTATTTAGCTATTCGTCAATTTACATATAATCTCTGTCTTCTAGGTAGTTTCTTTTCTTACTCTTTATTTCTACTAAATTAGAATCCTTACCTGTAGAGATTGTCAGAAAGGGCTACAAGTGTTTGGTGGCTCTGTCAAATACATTTGAATGTTCAGATTCAGCACAGTCCCAGAAATTATGGGATGATTTCTCACCAAGCACTTCTTTCAGGGCTTGGTAAACATAAATTGATGAGCACATTAGATTCAAGACCTAGAAGATGGGGCTGAATGTCCCATCAAGGAAGAGCAACAAATAGATGCCTAATCTACTTTTTGGTTGCATTTGGTAAGCATGTTGTAGCATTTGGATGTGGTTTTAGAGCATAACCTGTAATATCCTATTACTTCTTTCTCTGACTATGAATGAAGATCCATTCATTCAGCAAATATTTATTGAGCTACTACAGACAATGCTAAGTGCTAGGGATACAGTGGGAAACAAGACAAGGTCTCTGTCCTCACAGACCCACAAGGTAATGGGATTTCTCATACTTAATATTAAATGTCTTAACGTTTGGCCCCAAAATAGCATATCGCTTGAGAAAGCTACCTAACTAATAGAAACGGCCTTTACAGACACTAATCATACCATGTTCCAAGATCTTTTGTGAGGCATCTTTACCTCCAGTATGCTACTTGTTGCCCATTTTCCTCATTTTATGAGAAATTATCACACTTTTCACTATTTCTTCCAACTGTAATCAGGATCAAGAGGCAGAGTACAGGCCACCAACTGTCCTCTAAGAAAAAAATAATGTTATTCACATTCTAGTGCAACTTCTTTCACTCATGTAGTAATATCTTTTCTCCTTCCTTACCTATCACTACTGATCCCAACCTACCTTTTTCATTCTCCTTCACGGCTCACAATATAATCATTAACCAAACCAAACCAAACATTCTTCTCTTATGACAAGGGTTTTCATTGAACAAAAACTCATCAAGCAATTCTCTTTCATATAAGTACTGCACATATGCCGAGTTGATTCATAATCTGCACATTATTGGTCTTTCCCAAATGTGAAGTAAAAGATCTGCTAGCTTGTACATACGATAGTAGCTGCTTTTCCATACTTGTACCATGGATATTATGCAATATCCATTTGATGAAAGAATTTTGCCAAATACCCTATCCCGCTTTCTTTGAGAATTACACTTGTCATTAACTTTGGACATGATCTTATGAGCTTTTCAACAGTTGTATGAACTGTGCCTGGTTTTCTCTATGTGGAGTATAGCACTGAATATTGTCTTAGTCATTTTGACTTCTATGATTTCATTGTAGAACTCATCAATCTCATTTTAAAAAACACAATTTTGTATATATCCTGGAAAAACTTACTAGATTTACCTCTTTTGTGTTTAAAAGTGACAGAAAAGCTTCAATGACTTCATGTCACTCTTTGAGAAAAGGACACAGTAAAGTGGGGTTGAATGGACTGCTGGTTCAATGAAATCTAATTTCAGATATTCATCATCGTTCTTTCTTCCTTTTTTGGCCACTTATGTTAAATCATCCTACTCAAGGAGTCATTTGTCCCATCAGCTACAAATATATATTCTATCTTTGCAATGGTATCCTGTTCACTATTTATAGTTCTAACGTTATTATGAGTGCTAATATTTACCTGACTCATCCCATTCTCCTTTGCCCTTCACCATTGAGGCATTGAGCCATTTTTTTTTGAACTGGCAAATAACAACTGTAAAAAAATGAAAATTTATGTGAACAATAATGTCAGATGATGTAAAAATATGTCAGCTGAGATGAACTTCATTTAGCTGACCAACTATTAGCCAAGACAAAGGGATTGACAGTCTTTCTAGCACATATACAATTTTAAGAGGATAAAGATTATTAAGAACAGGATTCCTGGGCCGGCCCCGTGGCTTAGCAGTTAAGTGCGCGCGCTCCGCTGCTGGCGGCCCAGGTTCGGATCCCGGGCGCACACAGAAGTGCCGCTTCTCTGGCCATGCTGAGGCCGCGTCCCACATACAGCAACTAGAAGGATGTGCAGCTATGACATACAACTATCTACTGGGGCTTTGGGGGGAAAAAATAAATAAATAAAATCTTTAAAAAAAAAAAAACAGGATTCCTGTGAAAATAATAATATTATTTCTAATTAGTAAAATGTGTGTGAATAAAATGACTTCACCAATTTATCCTCCAAAACTGCCAAAGCACCTGCAGACCACCTGATAAAATGGGGTGGGGATGGGAGATATCCAATGGGCCACACTGAGAAATTGCTCTCAGCTTTCCAGCTTGACTTAGGTCTGTGTAACACTCAGCCAAAAACTGTCGTGGATTTCAGACCCCACTGTCAACTCAAACTCATGAAGAAGTGTTTATCTTCTCCCCACTATCGCTACCCTATGCCCAACTTCCAGCCAGCCCTCCCACCACCCCAGGAAGCTTGTGATAATCTCCGCTTGATTTCTAATAATTGAAGTAGGGTCAAATTCTACTGCTATTCTAAGGCAGTAGTTCTCAACCTTGGCAACTCATTAGAATCACCTGGAGAGCTTTAAAAAAAAGTACCATTGCCTAGACTCCACCCCAGATCAATTTAATCAGAATCTCTGGGATGGGGTTCAAGTACTTATGGTAAAGAGCTTCCCCAGTGATTCTAACATGCAGGCAGGATGAGAATCATTGCCATAAGGTAGTGCTGCCATAAGGTTATCTCCCATAGTAGCCCCTCAATTATTATGCCCACTGATCCCATCCACCTGCTGGGATCATTATCTCTCATCAAGGCTACTTTGGTGACAAGCTCCCTGCTGGATTCTCTGGATCCAGTGGGTCTACTAATGTTAGTGCCTTTTACATCTACTGTCATCATAGTTGTCAAAATAGTCTTCATCATCTTTCTCTCTGGCTATGTTATTCTCTCTCTCCAGGACTGTGGTTCTCAACTTGACTGTACTTTGGAATCACTGGGGCCTTTAAGGTACCACTGTCCAGGCTGCACCGCACACCAAATAAATCATCACCTCTGGGGATGGGAACCAGGCATGAGTGTTGCTAAAAATCAGCCAAGACTGAGAATCAATACTCTAAGACCACAGTATCTTTCTATGACCACCACATCCAGGTACCCCTATTGAGCTTGGTTCTCAGCTTCCTGAGAGCCATTCTCAACAAGGAACTTTTTTCACTCAAGAGCTTATCATCCCCTGGCAGAGACAGACTTGAAAAACCAATCTTTAAATCACAGTGATGCAAGTGCTATAACAGAAATATTAAAAATCTTCTATAGGACACAAAGGAGGGAGCAATTAATGACCTGTGAAGTTGAGGAAGGTTTCTCAGAGGAAATTATACTTGAACAGGGTCCTGAAGGTCATCAGACCCAAAGAGAATGGGGCAAAAGATATTTTCTTAGAAACATACATTTACTTTTTAAAATATTTTTATTATTGACACACAGTGACACATAGCTTCTATTGTGTTTTTGATGTTAGGACAGTGTTTGCCAATCTTTTTTTTTTCATCAATATATTTAGTTGTTACAGCCATAGGTACATTTTTTCATCTTACCTGTATTTTTTGTGTGTTTACTTTGATTTTTTTTAATAGAATTTATTTTTAGAGTAGTTTTAGCTTCAGAGCAACATTGAGCAGAAAGTATAGAGATTTCCCATCTGTCCCCTGCCCCTACAATGCATAGCCTCTCCCACTATCAATATCCCCCACCAGAGTGGTACATTTGTTACAATCAATGAACCTACATCAACATAGCATTATCTCCAAAAGTCCATAGTTTACATCAGAGTTCACTCTTGGTTTTGTGCATTTTATGGGTCTGGACAAATGTATAATGACATGTATCCACCACCTCCTCTGTGCTCTGCCTATTCATCCTTCCCCACCCCCCAACCCCCAGCAAGCTGATCTTTTTACTGTCTCCAGAGTTTTGCCTTTTCCAGATGTCATATAGTTGGAATCATATAGTACACTGTCTTTTCAGATTGGCTTCTTTCACTTAGTAATATGCATTTAAGGTTCCTCCATGTCTTTTTATGGTTTGATAGTTCATTTATTTTTAATGCTGAATAACATTCCATTGTTTGGGATGTACCACGGTTTATTTATCCACTCACCTACTGAAGGACATTTTGGTTGCTTCACACTAGTACCTCATTGTTTTAATTTGTATTTCCTGGATGGCATATGATGTGGGGCATCTTTTCATCTTCCTAACCTTTTTAATGTCATGATGTGCATGGAAAATATTTGTAAATTCTCTGGATTAAACACCAAGGCTGCTGTGGCTAGAGGTAACAGGCCTGGCACTCTGGCTGTGCCTGGTCCCTCCTGGCCACCTGAGAGCTGAGGGCATCTATAGCTCAGCATATGTGTAACACATTTGCAGAACACCAACATGCCAAGGCACACCCGTGGGGATGCTCCAAATTATGCTATGTTTAGCTACCAGTAACAGAAAGCCCAATTCAAACTGGCCTAAACAATATGGGGGTCTTATTCTCTCATATAACAAGAAGTGCAGGGGCTGAGCACCTCCAGGTTTAAAACATCAAGTCCTACTCAGCCTCTCTGCCATTTTCTTTGCTGTGCCTTATTCTAGGTATTGGCTGCCTCTTTAGACTAGTGGCAAGATGGCTGCCACAATGCTAGATATCACATTCAGATGTGATCAGGGGAAGAAGAGAGGTGTCCTTCCTTATGTGTCTATTTCCCTCAGTGGAGAAATCTTTCTCAGAAGCCTGCAGAATCTTGTCAAATGTCCTTGCCTAACCAGATTCTTGTCAAGGGGAAACGGGACATCACGATCAGCTTGGATGAACCAGGATTAACTCACGGAAATGTGGACAGGATTCACCTTCTCTGAGAAACATAGAGAGAGGTAAACAACCAAACCAAACCAAGGCTCTTCCAGCAAAGAATAAAGTGGGACTGGGTTTTAGGCAGGCAACCAATAGGGTCTGCTTCGATTTACATCATATTAGAAACAGGCTACAGAGCACAGCAGTTAAGGGCCCACACTCTGGAGTCAGGTAGTGGGCTCAAATCCCACTGTACCATTTAGTAACTGGGTCTGTGGGCTTCAGTTTTCTCCTTTCTGAAAAAGGAATAATAAGAGCTCCTAACTCAGAGGGTTGATGGGAGGATTAAATGTATAGTGCTTAAAATAGACTCTGGCACATCTTAGGGTTTAAAAAATGCTAGTGGTCATCTCCATAGCGTCTGTCATAGATTAAAACAGCTAACAGACAGGGACCAGAACTGTGAAGGAGAAAGGTTCTCTCTGATTAGCACTGAGCACAGTGCCCAGCTCAGTTAGGTGTTCAATAAGTTCATTTGGTTTTTCTGCATATTAATAACTTAATTAAAAGGTCCATTTCTTCTTATTGCTAGCAAAAAGATGTTACTGACTAAAAGGTAACATTTTATCACTGGAAATACTTCAAAAAAATCTATTGCTCCCTGAAAAATATATTAAGAGAAGTATAATAATAATTATTATTATTTACAATGAATATTTATTGAGCCTTTACTATTTGCTGGAGACTGTTATAAATGTCTTACATACATTATCTCATTTAATCCTAAAATCAATCTATGGAGTCAGGTTTACCAGTAAAAAACTCTTAAGACTAATCTCAAACAAAATATAGGTTTGTCTTTAAAGTGTAAACATTTCCACAACATAATGTCAAACGAAAATCTGAGCTACCTAATTTCCAGTTCTAAGACACGTTGTTTCCCCTTTCTATTTCCCCTACCCCTATTTTAACATTGCTGAAATCAGGACGTATCTTACATTCAGTGTTTATGTTTACTATAAGAACGCATGTGCGTGTGTGTGTATGTGTGTCCCATTGTTATTAACTTGGTGACGCATTCACAGAAGGGAAGAAGCTCAGCAGTCACAGTCATCACGGATAGGCTCCATGTTTTCCTCATTAACCCTCATTAACCCAATATATGCTAATTAGATGCTCTCTTCTACAGAGGGCCTTAAAATGGGAACTGAATGACTAATTGCAGCATTACTTTCCCCTGGAGCCAGTAGCTAAATAATTCCCACTTTAAACTGTAGAAATTATGTGAAGCAGTTAGGGCTTGAATGTTCAAGACTAAGTGATGTGACCCC
Organism: Diceros bicornis minor; assembly: GCF_020826845.1. Taxonomy (NCBI): domain Eukaryota; kingdom Metazoa; phylum Chordata; class Mammalia; order Perissodactyla; family Rhinocerotidae; genus Diceros; species Diceros bicornis. The sequence goes on from NC_080761.1 coordinate 5,494,457, forward strand.
AATCCTGCAGGTGGTTCATAGCCAAGATTTATCATTTTGCTTCAGTCCAGGGACCAAGTAAAGAACTAGAAATTCAAGGACACCATTTAAATCCTGGATCTATCATTAATTTGCTGGGTGCTACGGGCAGTTACTGAAATGCCCTGGGCTCTCATTCTTCATCTGTTAAAGGATATCAACTGTCCCTACAGAATGTCTAAGGGTATTAAGAGTAACTAATGAGATTGTTTCGGCTCCAACATAACTCAAATTTTCTCCCACTCATATCTGTTTCCTCTTTTACCACACACGAAGGCCCCAATCTCCCACCCCATTAATGATTCAACCTATTAAGGAAATCAGCTACTTGTCTGGCAGCTAATAACATAGTTCTGCTTCATTATGTCTTGAATGAATTTCATTTTCTTCAATCTTCTATAAGAATCTATTCAATTTCAAAAAGGTAGGTGTTAACAAGAAATCAACAGCATAAAGAGACAAAGAGAGATGTCACCTGGTCCATGGCAACAGCCTCTGACTGTTCTCCTGCCCCCAGGCTTTCTCCACCCAGTCCAGCTCCACTCTGCCACCGGAGTTGTTGCATGGGAAACAGAAGCAATCAACATGGAACTCCCTAAATCTTTCACTTCCAAATCTACCACACGACCTGCACCCACCTCCACGTGTGCCTCCCCTTCTTTGACAGTGGGTGAACCTTTTGTGTACCCATCAAAGACCCACTCTACTCTTACTCTAGATCCTCATCCTTCTTGACACAACAATACATATGGTTGCTGCCATCATCGCCTGTTCTCTCATTCTCTCCTTTCTCATCAATTTCTTCCTCTTTACTCTGATCATTCTCATCAGCATACAAATTTGTCTGATGTAGGCTCTCCTGAAAACACCCTCACTTGACTTTACATCCTCGTCCAGCAACTTCCCTATTCCTCTACTCTCCTTTACAGGACTCATTGAAAGAGCTTCCCGCACTTGATATCTCAACTTTCTTGTCCCCCACTCTCCTTAACTCACTCCAGTTAAGCTTTCTTTCCCACCATTCTATCACCATTGCTCTTTTCCAGGTCACCAGTGATCTCCACCAGACCGAATTCCATAGCCCATTCTCAGTCCTCATATATTCCACTTCTCAGTGGCTGACACACTTAACCACCATATCTCAGTCCTCATACCTCTTTTCTTCTCTTTCTACCTCCTTTCATGATGTGCTCCTCCAGTTCCATGACTTTAATTACCATCTGTATCCTAAAGACTCCCCAAATTGATATCTCCAGCCATGGGCTTCCCTTTGAATTCCAGCTACATTTCCACTTAGACACTTCAAACTCAACAAAAAAATTTTTTTTTTTAATAATTTTATTTATTTATTTTCCCCCCCAAGCCCCAGTAGATAGTTGTATGTCATAGCTGCACATCCTTCCAGCCGCTGCACGTGGGACGCGGCCTCAGCATGGCCGGAGAAGCGGTGCGTTGGTGCGCGCCCAGGATCCGAACCCGGGCCGCCAGGAGCGGAGCGCGTGCACTCAACCGTTAAGCCACGGGGCCGGCCCCAAACTCAACAAATTTAAAACCAGCCTTGATTTTCTCCAACAAGCTTATTCTTTCCCTGCTGTTTCTATCTCAATAAAATGACACCAACATTTTGTTCAGGCCCCAAATCTTGAAGTTGTCCCTGCCTCTTTCTCTCACATCTTACATACAATCCACTCCAAAAATCTAGTCAGCTCTATCTGCAAAATATCCCAAATTTGAACACTTCTTACCTCATTCACTGCTACCACCATAGTCCAAGCTACCATTACCTCTCACGTGGATTTCTCTATTAGCTAGCTTTCTAATTTGTATGCCTGCTTCTGCTCTTAACTACCCCATTCCCCAACCCAAAATATCAGGCACTCATCTAGAATTATTTTTTTTTCAAGGTATAAATCAAATCATGTTCCTCACACAAACCTTCAAGTGGCTTCCCCATATGACCCAGAATAAAAGACCTAGAAGGCCCTACACCATTGGATCCTCAGCAACTTCTCAACTGTACTTCCTACCACTCTTTCCCTTGGTCTTTCAACACTAGCAGCTTGGCCTTCTTGCAGCTTTTCCAATTTGTTAAGTACATTCTTACCTCAGGGGCTCTGCCTCGTCCAGTCCTCACTCAGCTTCTTTCAGGTCTGTGTTCAAATATCACATTATTAGAAAGTCCCACTTGAACTCACCATATAAAACAGCAAGTTGCCTTACTCTCACTTCCCTTACCCTGCTTTATTCCACATAGCACTCTCATTACCTGACTACATTCATCTGTTTATCATTTGTTTCCCCCAACAGAACTTAAGCTCCATGATGGAATAGACTTTGTCTGTTCTGAGCACCTGGAATAGTACTTGGCACATAGTAACTGTTCACTAAATATTTGTTAATTGACAGATTGAATGTATGATTAAATTCTTGGGCTTCTTCACTTTTTCCTGAAATGGACACTTTTTTATTTCCACAAGGCACTCACTCACTGGCTCAGATAACTTATGCTCTGGCCTAACAGGCTTCACACCACACCACCTGAACTCCAATGCCATGGGCAGCCCCCACCTGGCCTGCTCTAGGCTCTCAGACGGCCTTCAGAGAAGGCTCATCTGCCCCCTGAAACCCTGAGTTCTTCCAGGGCACAGATTTTGGATTTATCTTGCATCCTCAGTGCTAAGGGTTTCTCTCATAATCCAAACTATAGTATTTACACTTGGCTTTTTGTTTTCCTCCAATATACCTTCCCATCCCGTCTAGTCTAAAGGCAACTGCATCGATTAGCTGCTTTAAAAAAAAAAATTATCTATAGATTTACACAAGACCCAAAATCTCATAATATTCAAAATATCTAGGATACAATCCAAAATTACTTGGCACATGAAGAATCAAGAAAATCTCAATCACACAGGAAAAGACAGTCAACAGATGATAATGTGGAGATAACAGATGTTCAAATTATCTGACAAAGACTTTAAAGTAGTTACTATAAAAATGCTCAGAAGTAAGAGTGAACACTCTTGAAATGAATAAAAAGATAGAAAGTTTCAGCAAATAAGTAGAAGATATAAAGCAAAAACAAATGAAAATTTTAAAACTGAAAAATATAATAACCAAGATTTTTTTTGAGGAAGTTTCGCCCTGTGCTAACATCTGTTGCCAATCTTTCTCTTTTTGTTTTTCTTTTTTCTCCCCAAAGCCCCAGTACATAGCTGTGTATCACAGTTGCAGAGTTGTAGCTCTTGTATATGGGACGCTGCCTCAGCATGGCTTGATGAGCGGTGAGTAGGTCTGCGCCCAGGATACGAATCAGCGAACCCCAGGCTGCCACAGCAGAATGCGAGAACTTAATTGCTATGCCACCGGGCCACCCCAATAACCAAGATTTTAAAAAAACACCTCACTGAACATCTTCAATAAAAGATTAGAAGTGACAGAGGAAAGAATCAGTAAACTTGAAGATATAGTAAGAGAATTCAAGCTGAATAGCAGAGAGAAAAAATATTTTTTAAAATGCTCAAAGCCTCAGGGACCTGTGGAACAACAATAAAAGGGCTATTATTTGTGTCATTAAAGTCCAGAGAGAGAAGAGAAAGACTGCAGTGCAAAAAAAATATTGGAAGACATAATGGCTGACACCACAAATCTGACAAAAGACATAAACCTACAGATTGAAAAAGATGAGCAAAGCTTAAACAAAATAAACTGAAAGAAATCAATTCCAAGACACAATCATAATCAAACTGCTGAAAACTAAAGACAAAGAAAAAACCCTAGAAAGCAACTAGAGGAATCATTTATAAGGGAACAATGATTTAACTGACTGTGGATTTCTCAGCAGAAACTACAGAGGCCAGAAGGAAGTAACACAGCATTTTTAAAGTGTTGAAAGAAAAGAACTATCTACCCAGAATTCTTATGAAAAATCCTTCAAGAATGAAGGTGAAATAATGACATTCTCAAATAAAGGTAGAATGTCATTAAGATAAGTTCTTCTCAGCAGATCTGCTCTAAAAGAATTGTTAAAGGAAGTTCTTCAAACACAAAGAAAATGAAACCATAAGGAAACCCAGAAGATTAGGAATGAAGGAAGAGCAAGAGAAATGGTAAATATCTGTGTGAAATAATAGACTAATCTCTTTTTGAATTCTTTAAACCATATTTAACAATTTAAAGTAAATATAAGAGTGTGTCATGAGATTTTCAATCTTTGTAGATACAAGAAATAAGATAACTATAACATAAGAGGGAAGGATAAAGGGACTCTTGGATAGACAACTCCATCCAATAATAGCAGAATAGAAACTCTTTTAAAGTGCATATAAAACATTCACCAAGATACAACATATTCTGGATCACAAAAATCTCAAATAAAAAAAAAATTGGAAATCACAAAAAATGTGGTTTCTGACAAAAGCAGAATTAACCAGAAATCAATAATAAAAAGATAAGAGAATCTCCAAACAACTGGAAAACAAGCAACACACTTCTAAACAACTCATGGGCCAGAGAGAAAGTCTCAAAGGAAATTAGAAAATATTGAAGTGAACAAAAATGAAAATATAATATATCAAGGTGTATGGCATACAGCTAGAGCAGTGCTTAAGGGAAATTTATGCCATTAAATGTTTATATGAGAAAAGAAGAAAGGTCTCAAATCAATAGGCTAAGCTTCTACCTTAGGAAACTAGAAAAAGAAGAGCAAAGTAAATTCAAAGCAAGCAGACGAAAGAAATAATAAAAATAAGAGCAGAAATCTATTAAACTGTAAACAGAAAAAACAAACAACAGAGAAAAATCAAAGAAACCAAAAGTCGGTTCTTGGAAAAGATCAATCAAAGTGATAAATATCGGGCCGGCCCGGTGGCTTAGCGGTTAAGTGCACGCGCTCCGCTGCTCGCGGCCCGGGTTTGGATCCCCGGCGTGCACCGACGCACTGCTTCTCCGGCCATGCTGAGGCCGCGTCCCACATACAGCAACTAGAAGGATGTGCAGCTATGACATACAACTATCTACTGGGGCTTTGGGGGAAAAAAAAATAAATAAAATCCAAAGTGATAAATATCTAGCCTGAGGGACAAAGAAACAAAGAGAAAAGAAGCAAATTACCAATATCAGGAATAAAATGATCACTACACATTCTGCAGACACTAAAAGGATAATAAGGTAATACTATAAAAAACTCTATGCACAAAAATTTGACAACTGAGACAAAAGAAAACAATTACATGAAAACTACAAACTACCAAAACTCTGCCAAGATGAAATTGATAACCTGAGTAGTGCTATAACTTTAAAGGAATTTAATTTGTAGTTAGAAACCTTCTGAAAAAGAAATTCTCCAGGCCCAGATGGTTTCATTGGTGATTTCTACCAAACATTTAAAGAATAAATGACACTAATTCTACACAATCTCTTCCAGAAAACAGGAGAGGAAGGAACAATACTCAACTCAGTTTGATGAGGCCAGAATTACCCCGATATCAAAACCAGTCAAAGACAGTCTAAGAAAAGAAAACTGTAAGCCAATATCCCTCATAAACATAAACGCAAAAATCCTCAACAAAATATTAGCAAGTTGAATCCAGCAACATATAAAAAGAATAATACACCACAACCAAGTGTGGTTTATCCTGAAAATGCAAAGTGGATTCAATATTTGAAAATCAATCACTGTAATCCACCATATTGACAATCTAAAGAAGAAAATGCACATCATCACATCAATTAATATAGGGAATCAGCATCTGACAAAGTTTAACATCCATTCATGTTACAATTTCCAAGCAAACTAGGAATATAAGAGAGTGTCCTCAACCTAGAAAAGACATTTACAAAAAATCTACAGCTAACATCATACTTACTGGTGAAATACTGAATGCTTTTTCCTTAAGACCAGGAACAAGGCAAGCACATCTACTCATACCACTCCTATTCAATATCAAGCTGGAAGTCCTAAGAGTATAGTAAGGCAAGAAAAAGAAAGAAAATTCATATAAATTAAAAAAAAAAAAAAACCTGTCCCTAATTTCTGACCCCTAGAACTAATAAATGAGAAATAAGATCACAACACAGGTTAACCACCAAAATGAATCATATGTCTATATACAGTCAGGCACCACATCACGTTACAGTCAATGATGGACTGCATATACAATGGTAGTCCTATGAAATTAGTACCCTATAGCCTAAGTTGTAGTAGGCTATACCATCTAGGTTTATGTAAGTATATTCTATGATATTCACACAACGATGAAATCGCCTAACAAAGCATTTCTCAGAACATATCCCCACTGTTAAGCGATGCATGACTGTACTAGGTATGAAAACTGGAAACCAAAATTTAAAAAGAATACCAGTTATACTAACTCCAAAAAAGTGAAATGCTTAGGTCTTGATCTAATAAATCATGTATAGGATCTGTATGCTGTAAACTACAAAACATTGATGAAAGAAATCAACGAAGACCTAAATAAATGGAGAGACACACCATGTTCATGGATTGGAAGACTGAAAGTAAGGACTCCCAGTAAAGAGTCAACTCTTTCCAAATTTATCTCTAGATTTAATGCAAAGCTGATCCAAATGCCAGCATATTTTTTTTTAGATATAGATAAGTTAATTCTATAATTTATATGGAAAAGCAAAAGAATTAGACTCGTCAAAACAATTTTTAAAAAGAATAAAGTTGGCAGAATCATATCAATCAATTTTAAGAATTATTATAAATCTTCAGTAATCAAGACAGGTATGCTACTGGAGAAGGAAGAGACACATAGATCAATGGAAGATTGATTATAAAGTCCAGATTATAAAGTCCAGAAATAGACCCACACAAATATGATCACTGATTTTTGACAAAGATGCAAAGGCAATTCAATGGAGAAAGGGTACTGTTTCCACAAATGATGTCAAAACATCATTAGACATACATAGGCAAAAAATGAACCTTGACCTAACCTCACACCTTAACAAAAAATTTTCTCAAATTGGTTATAGATCTAAATATAAAGCATAAAACTATAACTTTTTTTAAAAACATAGAAAATCTCCATGATAGAGTTAGGCAAACAATTCCTAGATATAACACCAAAAATACAATAAAAGATTGATAAATTGGACTCCATCAAAATTAAAATAATTTTTTCTGTGAAAGATACTGCTAAGGGAATGAAAAGAAAAGCTACAGAGTGGGAGAAAATATTTGTAATCACATATCTGACAAAGAACCTGTATCCAAAATAAATAATGAACTCTGAAAACTCAACAGTAAGAAAACAAACAACCCAATTAATAATAGGCAAAATATCTGAACAGATATCACACCAAAGAAAATAGCATATGAAAAAATGTTCAATAACATTAACTATAGGAAAATGCAAAGAGAAGCCATCACAATGAGATACCACTATGTGCCCAATAGAAGGACTAAAATTTTTAAAACTGACAATACCAAGTGTTGGCCAGGATGTAGAGCAAGAGGAAGTCTTGTTTACTGCTGATCAAAATGTAATACTGTAAAGCCACTTTGCAACATAGTTAGGAATTTTCTTACAAAGTGAAACATACACTTACCATATGACCCAGCACTGTCTCCTAGATATTTACCCTAGAGAAATGAAAACTTCTTGTTCACAAAAAAACCTGTACATGAATTTTTATAGGAGCTCTGTGCCTGTCTTGAGTTATGACGCAATTACATTTTCCTTGGAAAAGGTGCGTATACATGTGTGCATGTGTGTACGTGCAAATGAACACACACACACACAGAGTAGCAGGAGAAAAAGTGAACCAAATGCACGCAATCTCATCAAACCTCCTTCTCCTGTAGATAAACATGCCTAGCTCTGTACCCACCCTGCACCACTCTCTCTTACCTCAAAATTCCCTGCTCTGGGATTGACTGATTTGGGAGGGGAAAAGAGATAGAACAAAGACAAAAACTAAGAATGGTAGAAGAATCCAGAAAAACCCACTGAAATATCAATCAATTGATCAAAGGGGGCTTTGAATTCATAGCCTGGAAGAGACACTGGGAATAGCCATAAATATAGAATTGCCTTGGCCCTCTACTCCCTCCACTCATCTACTCTTCGGAATTTTACATAGATAGTATTTTGACTGAAGCAAAAAGAAAAAAAGTTTAAGCACTCGTCAATAAACTCTGTGTTAAAGTCTTTGATCTTGTCTAGTTTAAAGAGAAAGAAATAGAGCAAAATTTTAATATAAACAGGAGTCTCTGCATTTCTTAGAGAGGTCTTACACATCTAACTTAAGTCACTGGGAAATGTAGGAAACCAAGTAAGAGACCATGAGAGCAAGTTAGACTTCCTTTAACGGAGAAAAAAGAGAGGCTTATTTGATGGTGGAAAATTTTCTGTGCCCTCTTCCATCAATCACCAGATTCTCCCCAGTGCCCTGGTTGTTTCTACTGATGTACAGACTGTAGAAAAATACTGGTCAAGGTTAGGAAGGCACAGACCAAGGGTGAACGCAGGGCAGGGAACAGCTGAGCCAAAGCAAAACCAAGACTACATTTAGTAACATCAACCCTTAGTAAAGAGTTGAAGTAAACATTGTTGGGGAAAAAAAATCACTCCTGTACGTCTTGTAGTGACACTCCTCTAGCTGGACACATGTCCATCCAATCTACTCTGCTCATTCATTTACTACAACAAAATGCACTAGTTTAAAGGGTACATTTTGATGAGTTTTAACAAATCTGTACACCCAAGTAACCACAATGACAGCCAAGATATAGAATATTTTCCATCTTGCCAAAAAGTTCACTTGTGCCCCATCCCAGTTAATTTGATCTGCCGTCTGTCACTAAAGAATTTACCTTTTCTAGAGTTTCATATGAATGGAATTATGCCTTATGTACTTTTTCATGTCTGGCTTCTTTCAGCATAATACTTCTGAGATTCAACTATGTTGCTAGGTGTATCATCTCTTTATTGTTGAGTAGGAGTAGCATTCCATTATATGGATAGTATGGATACGCCACAATATGTTTATCCATCCAGTTTAAGCAGCAATGGTGTATAAGTCTTTGTGTGGACATACACACAACTTTCATTTAGTTTTAATTTCTCTTGGAAAACTACCTAGGAGTGAAATTGTTGAGCCATTTGGTAAGTGTATGTTTAATTTATAAACCACCAAACTGTTTTCCAAAGCTGTTGTATCATTTTGCATTCCCACCAGCAATGTATGAGTGTTTCAGTTGCTCCACGTCCTTGCCAATACTTGATAATGTCAGTCTTTTTAATTTTATCTATTCTAATGTGTAGAGGTCAACTGAGGTGTCACTGAAGGTCAATTTGCATTTCCCTGATGACAAATGATATTGAGCACCTTTTCAAGTGTTTGTTGGCAATTTGTATATCTACTTTTCTAAAATATCTGTTAAAAAATCCTTTGTCAGTTGTCTTCTTCTTATTGCATTGTAAGAGTTATTTATTATGGATAAAAGTCCTTTGTCAGATATACGTTTTGTGAATATTTTCTCCCAATCTGTTGGTTTGCCTTTTCGATTTTCTTAACTATGTCTTTCAAACAGCAGATATTTTATATTTTGATGAAGTCCAATTTCTCAACGTTTTTCTTCTATGGTTCATATATTTTGCTTCCTAAGAAATCTTTTCCTATCCTAAGGTCATGAAGATTTTCTCTTATGTTTTCTTATAGAAGTTTTATGTTACCTTTTACTTCAGGTTTATGATCCACTTTGAGTAAATATTTACATATTGCATGAGATAAGGGTCAATACTCATTTTTAATATGGCTATCTAGTTGTTCCAGAACTATTTGTTGAAAAGACTGTCCTTTCCCCCCATGAACTAACCTGGTATCTCTGTGGAAAATGAATTGACCATATACGTATGAGTCTACTTCTAGACTCCCTATCCTTTATCATGCCTCTTCCTTTCTCAAGAACCTATAATGACTCCTCACTGTCCATCAGATCAAGCGTAAATTTCCCATTCTGACATCAAAGTACTTAAATCCAACAATCTTCTGGTTCAGCCAGACCTCCCTCAACCCCCACCTCCATTCCCTGAATATACCATTAATCACTGCTGCCCTATCACCCCCACTCATGCCATTCTTCCCGTTGTCCTTGGATGCTCTTCTTACCATCCTTAAAACATTTCCTATCCTTCCTCATCCATGAAGCATTCCCTGGTAATTGTATGTGACAAAAATCTCCCACTGCCTGTAGTTCCTATTATACTTACAATACATGTCAATACCATACCCTTTCATCCTTAAATGTAATTCAATATTTATTCAACAAAGAGTTACTGGCAAGGCATGGTGGTAGGCACTGGGGATAGAGAAAGGAAAATAAAGGGCCATTGCCCAGAGACTTACAGACTAGTGAGGAAAGAATCAAGTAAACAGACAAAAATAATTCAGTATATCTTCTCTTACATTGTTCACTATATCATATTATAACTGTTTCATGATGTACATTTTGTATCCCCAAATAAATATTTCAGTATGTAGCTCTAAAAGAACTCTTTTTTTAAATAAAGCCACCCTATCATAGTTTCTTTGCTTTCCAGTATGACAAGAAACTCCAGGCACAAGTTATAAATTTCCTGTCCCAAATTTGGAAACAATCATTTCTACAAGGAGACCTATTTCATTTAGGTGAGAAATGGTATTTAGAAACCACGAACTGTGTACTAGGGATGCTCATTGCTACTGGGCTGAACACTATTCCTCAGCCTTTCAGTTGCCACAGCTAGGAAATATTTTTTCTCAAGATGATAAGTTCACACAAACACTTTCAATTCAAATTCAAGACTATAGAGTTTTTACTTAACCTCATCAACTTTACATCTGGATCTTCTTTCCCCCATGCCTTAAATCTCAGTTCCCAAAGATGCCAACATGGCTTTATTTGCTTTTTCCTACAATAGACAATAGCCTCAAAACAGCAATATCATCACTACCACTTACGGTAGACAGACCAGAGTAATCCCACCAGGAGTATTCAATCAAATTACCGTACTTAAAGTCACTTGGAATACTCTGTGCAGTTATGCCACCAACCTGAAACATAGATAAGTTCATTTGTTTTGTTTAAAATTTTTATTTTTTAAATTTTAAAAAGATTTTCATTTATTTAAACTAAAAAAAAACCCAAACAGTTCACTCATCTCTCCCACCCTCCACTCCCCCCTCTTGCAACCACCAATCTGTGTTCTGTATGTATGTGACTGTTATTTTATTTATTTCTTCAGATTCCACATATAAGAGAGATCATAAGGTATTTGTCTTTCTCTGTCTGACTTATTTCACTTAGTGTAATGCCCTCGAGGTCCATCTATGTTGTCACAAATGGTGGGATTTCCTTCTTATTTATGGCTGAATAACATTCTGTTGTATATATACATATACATCACAACTTCTTTATCTATTCATCTATCAATTGACATTTAAGTTGTTTCCATATCTTAGCTACGGTAAACAATGCTGCAGTGAGCATGGGGGTGCATATATTTTTTTGAATTAGTGTTTTTGTTTTCTTTAGATAAATACCCAGAAGTGTAATTGCTGGATCATATGGTAGTTTTATTTTTAATTTTTTGAGGAACTTCCACACTGTTTTCCATAGTGCCTGCACCAATTTAAATTCCCACCAACAGTGCACAAGGGTTCTCTTTTCTCCACATCCTCAGCAACACTTGTTATTTCTTGTCTTTTTGATAATAACTGTTCTAACAGGTGTGGTGATATTTCATTGTGGTTTTGATTTGCATTTCCCTGATGATTAATGATGTAGAGCATCTTTTCAAGTACCTGTTGTCCATCTGTATGTCTTCTTTGGAAAAATGTCAATTCAGATCTTCTGGCCATTTTTTAATTGGATTGGTTGGGGTTTTTCTGCTATTGAGTTGTATGAGTTCATTGTATATTTGGATATTAGCTCCTTATCAGATATATGACTTGCAATTATTTTCTCCCATTCAGGAGGTTGCTTTTTCATTTTGCTGATGGTTTCCTTTGCTGTGCAGAAGCTTTTTAGTTTGATGTAATCTCACTTGTTTATTTTTGCTTTTGTTGCTTTTGCTTTTGGTGCTAGATTCCAAAAATCATCGCCAAGACGTATATCAAGGAGCTTACTGCCTATGTTTTCTGCTAGGAGTTTTATGGTTTCAGGCCTTACATTCAAGTCTCTAATCCATTTGAATTAATTTTTGTGTGTGGTGTAAGATGGTGGTCCAGTTTCATTCTGTTTGCATGTGGCTGTCCAATTTCCCAAGACCATTTATTGAAGAGACTGTCCTTTCCCCATTGTATATTCTTGGCTCTTTTGTAGTAAATTAATTGATCATATGTGCATGGGTTTATTTCTAGGCTTTCTATTCTGTTCCATTGATCTATGTATCTCTTTTTATGCCAATACTATACTGTTTTAATTACTATAGCTTTGTAGTATAGTTTGAGATCAGGGAGTGTGATGCCTCCAGCTTTGTTCTTCTTTCTCAAGATTGCTTTGGCTATTTGGGGTCTTTTGTGGTTCCATACAAATTTTAAGATTTTTTGTTTCATTTCCGTGAAAAATGCCACTGCAATTTTGATAGGGATTGCACTGAATCTGCATATTACTTTGGGTAGTACAGACATTTTAACCACATTAATTCTTCCTATCGATGAGTATGGACTATCTTTCCATTTATTTGCATCTTCTTCAATTTCTTTTATTAATGTCCTAGGGTTCAATATACAGATCTTTCATCTCCTTGGTTAAATTTATTCCTAGGTGTTTTTTTCTTATTGTAAATGGGATTGTTTTCTTAATTTCTCTTTCTGATAGTTCATCATTAGTGTAAAGAAACGCAACAGATTTTTGTGTACTGATTTTGTATCAGGCAATTTACTGAATTCATTTATCAGTTCTAACAGTTTTTTGATGGAGTTCTTAGGGTTTTCTACATAGAATATCATGTCATCTGCAAATAGTGACAGTTTTACTTCTTCCTTTCCGATTTGGATGCGTTTTCTTTCTTTCTTTTTTTTTTTTTTTTTTTTACCTAACTGCTCTGGCTGGGACTGCCAATACTATATTGAATAAAAGTGGTGAGAGTGGACATCGTTGTCTTGTTCCTGATCTTAGAGGAAAAGCTTTCAGCTTTTCACCATTGAGTATTATGTTAGCTGTGGGCTTATCATATATGGCCTTTATTATGTTGAAGTATGTTCCCTCTATATCCACTTTGTTGAGAGTTTTATCATAAATGGATGCTGAATTTTGTCAAATGTTTTTTCTGCATCTACTGAGATGATCATATGACATTTATCGTCCATTTTGTTAATGTGGTGTATCACACTGAGTGATTTGCAGATGTTGAGCCATCCTTGCACCCCTGGAATAAAACCCACTTGATCACAGTATGTGATCCCTTTAACATATTGTTGAATTCAGTTTGCTAATATTTTGTTGAGGATTTTTGCATCTATATTCATCAGGGATATTGGCCTGTAATTTCATTTTTTTTGTGGCATCCTTGTCTGGTCTTGGTATCCGAGGTAATGCCAGCCATAAAATGTGGAAGAGTTCCCCCCTCTTCTATTTTTTGGAAGAGTTTGAGTAGGACTGGTATTCATTTTTCTTTGAATGTTTGGTAGAATTCACCAGTGAAGCCATCTGGTCCTGGACTTTTGTTTGTTGGGATGTTTTTGATTACTCAGTCAATCTCGATACTAGTAATGGGTCTGTTCATATTTTCTATTTCATCATAATCCAGTCTTGGTAGGTTGTATGTTCCTAGGAATTTATCCACTTCTTCCAGGTTGTCCAATTTGTTGGTGTATAATTGTTCATGGTAGTCTCTTATGATCCTTTGTATCTCTGTGGTATCAGTTGTAATGTCTCCTCTTTCATTTTTGATTTTATTTATTTGAGTCCTCTCTTTTTTCTTGGTGAGTCTAACTAAAGGTTTGTCAATTGTATTTTTCTTTTCAAAGAACCAGCTCTTAGTTTCATTGATCTTTTCTACTGTCTTTTTAGTCTCTATTTCATTTATTTCTGCTCTAATCTTTGTTATTTTCTTCCTTCTACTAACTTTGGGCTTCATTTGTTCTTCTTTTTCTAGTTGTTTGAGGTGTAAAGTTAGGTTGTTTGAGACTTTTCTTGTTTCTTGAGGTAGGCATTTATTGCTATGAACTTCACTCTTAAAACTGCTTTTGCTGCATCCTATAAATTTTGGTATGTTACATTTCCACTTTCATTTGTCTCAGGTATTTTTTGATTTCTCATTGACCCATTGGTTACTCAGTAGCACGTTGTTTAATCTCCACATGTTTGTAAATTTTCCAGTTTCCTTCGTGTTATTAATTTCTAGTTTCATACCATTGTGGTCGGAAAAGATGCTTGATATGATTTCAGTACTCTGAAATTTATTAAGACTTGTTTTGTGGCCTAATATATGATCTATCTTGGAAAATGTTCCATGTGCACTTGAGAAAAATGTGTATTTTGTTGCTTTTTTGATGGAATGTTCTGCAAACATCTGTTGAATCCAACTGGTCTAACATGTCGCTTTTAAGGCCAATGTTTCCTTACTGATCTTCTGTGATGGATAATCTATCCATCAGTGTAAGTGAGATATTAAAGTCCTGCACTATTATTATATTGCTGTTTATTTCTCCCTTTAGGTCTATTAATATTTGCTTTATATATGTAGGTGCTCCTACGTTGGGTGCATAAATATTTACAAATGTTATATCCTTTTGTTGGATTGACCCCTTTATCATTATGTAATACCCTTCTTTGTCTTTTATTACAATCTTCGTTTTCGAGTCTATTTTGTCTGATATAAGTATAGCTACTCCAGCTTTCTTTTTGTTTCCATTTGCATGGAATATCTTTTTCCATCCCCTCACTTTCAGTCTGTGTCTGTCCTTACATCTAAAGTGTGTCCCTTGTGGGGAGCATAAAGATGGCATTTTGCTTTTAATTTTTAGGGATTGCTTAAAGAATAACTAATTTTATAGTTACGTGCAATATTTACTTGGTTCCAAAGTCAAATCTACAAAACAAGGTGTAGTCAGAAGTCTAGCTCCTATCCCTATCCCTCTCACTCTGTTCCTTCCTTCTACATAGGTAACCACTCTTTAAAATTTTATCATTTATATTTCCATTGTTTTTGTTAAATACCAATGGGATTGATATTTAACATACTAGACACACGTTACCCACCTTGCTCTTTTCACTTAACAGTATATCCTAAAGATTACCACATGGCTTTAGAGACAGTCCACATGCCTTTTTACACATACACAGTGCTCCACTGTGTGGATGTACCATAGTTTCTTTAAATTGGCCCAAATTGATGAGCATTTGGGATTTGGGTTGTTTCCAGTCTTTTGCTGTGCTAATAAATAAATACATACATGAGTATTTTTATTTTTGCGAGTGTATTTTTAGGATAATTTCTATAGAAGAAAGACTTGAAGTTGGACTATTGAATCAAAGGCCTATCTAATTTTGCTAGATACTGTAAATTCCCCTCCATGGAGGTTAAACCATTTTGCATTTCTACCACTAATGTAGATTGCCTGTTTCCACACAGCTCCACTTACAGAGTATGTTGTCAAATTCTTGAACCTTTGCCAGTCTGATAGGTAAGAAATGATACCTCAGTGTAGTTTTATTTTGCATTTCTCCTATGATGAGCAAAGTTGAGCATCTTTTCATAGGTTTAAGAGATATTTGCATTTCTTTTCTGTGAATTGTTTGTTTATATCTCTAGCTCATTGTTCTATATGATTATTGAGTTTATTTTTTTTCTATTCTGTTTTTAGAAGCTCATTACTTATTTGTCTGTGACATAAATTGCAGATATTTTTTCCCAATGAGTCATTTGCTTTGCTTTTTTTTTACTTACAAAAGTATTTTGTTTTCATGTGGTCTAATTTATCAATCTTTTGTTTTATTGGTTCTGGATTTTGAAACCAGGAGGTTTCTCCACTTTCAGGTTAAAAAAGGAATTCACTCATGTTTTCTTCTAGGACTCAACACAACATTTTTAATGATCATCACCTTTCCCCTCTCAGTCCCTTAGAGAATGTACAAAAGTAATCTTACGTCCAGTCAGTTCACATGTTGGAAGTAGCTCATTTCTCATTTTAAAAGTCAAACAACTGATGTAGTTCACGCAGGCACTTTCCTAACACTGCTCTTTCACACGCTCTTGGATTGTACAGGCAAAGCACACACACATGCGTGTGAATATGTAATGGTATATCCCCTTTACAGAGCTCCCTGTGCCCCCGGCAGTCATGAAGTCAGACAGTATCCAAACCACCAAGTGCCCTGAATGCCAAGAGAGAGCTAGAGTCAAGGCATTTTGTTCCCTCTCCATTAAGAGAATGAATAGCAAAGGAAATCTAGATGCAAGGGGGTAATGGATTCTCCCTAGAGCCAGTCAGCATCTGCCAAATGGTCAGTGTGGGTAGAGGGTACTCACACAGATGTTTTGTGGGTGTTTCTATGGAAGAGAGAAGAATTTTGGTAGAAAGAGCAGCTGCAGCCAGCTGCTGAAAGAAACTCTGCCCAGGGCCCTGGCATCATGGGCATGGCCTATTTTGTGAAGTGCATCCAGTGTAGAATTGGGAGAACGGTTTCTTACTTCTCTTTCCAGAGATATATCATGTTTCCCATCTAAAATATTTCTTCATAAACAGGCTTTTGGAAGAATGACTTCCACAATTGCAGTCTGGTATGTGGTTAGACAATGGCCTCACTTCTTTGTATTTCAAAATAAGCCCACAGAAAAGGTCTGATTTTATTCATGTTGAAAAATATAATTTACACAATGTTATAAACCAATGTCACCACAGTAAAAAAAAAATTTTTTTTAATACTTTTAAAGATAAAAAAAAAGAAAAGAAAAATATAAATCAATGATACTTGGATATTTGATAATGATCTAAGAGGAAATAATAACCAGGTCTACCTAGCTTTCAATATATAAAGCAGTGATTCTCATACTTTAGTTACATAAGAATCATATGTATAGATAAATAATATCAGTCTGTTTTCTTTCTTAACAAGCAATCCAGGTAATTCTAAGCAGGTTTCCTCGTATTACACTTTGAAAAAATTCTGCTCAAAGAGTCTAAATCCTCCAAAAGTCTACCTTACCTCCCAAATTTCCGGAATTTCTTTTTTGTCCCCAGGTTCCAAAACACTCTGACACTGATGACTATTTTATTGACAGTTCTATCCCTGGCATCCAGCACAATGCCTGGCACACAATGTGTATGTCATACATATTTGTTGAATTAAGGAATAAAAATCTGAGACAAGTGGATATTCACATGCCAAAGGATGAAGTTCTCATACTACACACAAAAATCAACTCAAAATGGATTAAAGACCTAAATGTAAGAGCTAAAATTATAAAACTCTTAAAAGAAAACATAGGTATAAGTCTTCATAACCTTGGATCAGGCAATGGATTCTTAGATATAACAACAAAACACAAGCAACCAAAGAAAAAAATAGATAAATTGGACTTCATCAAATATAAAAACTTTTGTGCTTCAAAGGACACTATCAAGAAAGTGAGAAGACAATCCACAGACAGGAAGAATAAACATCTATCACAGCATCTGCCTTCATGCTTCCTATAACAATATTCCCTGGCACCAACTCCAAAACCACTGTTCTTCATCCCTCCTTTTCTTGCTTTCTGTCTCTGGTCTTTTCTTTCCCATTTCTTCTCATTTTCTTTCTTTTCTTTTTGTTTCTACTCTGTTTCTCCTTCTTTTCCTCATTCTATGTCTAGGGAATGCAATTTATATTTTCATTTTTATAAATGGGATTCCAGTTTTTTGTTTTTGCTTTGTTTTTTTTTTAACATCACCAGGGAATTTGTTTGAGGGTTAAAGAGCCTGGGTACCACAGAGTCTTTACTATATTACAGGTCGCTTGCTTCTGTATACTTATCCAAGGCTTATGAACAGACACACACAAAGTAGGCCTTTGATCCTGAAAACCTAGAGATCCCACTGGGATGAGGATAAATATTTATCTCTATTTGCTTTTTTCTGTTGGGGCCTGGTTTCTGGCTTACTCAATGTCCTATTTGGCCAAAGACCAGCCAGGTCAGGAAAAGATCACTCCACAGTTCCAGCCTTGAAAACATGCGAGAAGAGCCTCCAAACAGTTCCCATATGAATTTTAAAAGGGTCATCTGAGTACACTGTGAGTATAAGGAATATGTAGAGAGAAAAGACATTCTCTGCCCTCATGCTAAGCTAGAGAAGAAAACCAAATATAGAATATTCTCTTATGAATTTCTTTCCATACTTTTACCTAAGTAAAGACAAGAAACATTCTAGAATGTTCTAGGATGGCTGAAATAGCTATCTGGGGGCTATAGTGGAGGAAAGAGTAAAAGGTCTGAGGTCACACAGACCACAGTTTTCAAATCCTAGTTTTACTACCTATGAGCCAAGCCTCACTTTCCTAATATGTAAAACCAAGATAATAAAAACCTACTTTACAGAGTTGTTGAAAGGATTTATAGATGTCATGTATGTAAAGCACAGGGTATGGTTCCTAGTACACAGTAGCAGTTCAATTTTGGTAGAAATACTAGATATGTCCCACTATCTCTCTACTTAATGGCTCTGAAAACATGCGAGAAGAGCCTCCAAGCAGTGCCCATATGAATTTTAAAAGGGTCATCTGAGTACACTATGAGTATAAGGAAATATGTAGGGAGAAAAGACATTCTCTGCCCTCATGCTAAGTTAGAGAAGAAAACCAAATATAGAATATCCTCTCATGAATTTCTTTCCAGAGCTTCAGGTCCAGAGCTCCAGGTCACCCTGTTCCTAGATCCTAAACTGGAAGCCGTAGAAAAGAAGACACATTGTTCTCTGGCTCCAAAATGGAGACCTGCCTCTGAAAAAAGGTCATGGTACCCATCTCTCTCACAAACCAAATTCACTGTTCAATGGAAGGCAAGATCTACCAAAAGCCAGTTGTTAGTTCCACCAGGCATACTGTATGTAGAGAAGCGACAACAAGCAGATTCCCTAAGCCACTGCTTCTGCAAACATGAAGAATGGCTTCTGCAAACAGCTTGGGCAGGCAGAAGTCTGTAGCTCCCACCGTTGCCATCATCACCATCACTACCCACCACCACTACTCCCCCACTTCCACTGTTGGTACTGCCATGACTACCACCATGGCCATCACCACCTCTACTAGTAACATCATCAGCACTATCACCATGACCACACTACCTTTTCTCTTTCCCCCATCATAACCACCACCATCAGCATTATCATCACGTCATCAAGCAAGACGCTGGCTGCTAGACAAAGAATGGCTAAAGGTAAACCTCCCTCGCATGAAGCCTTAAAGAAGGTTCTATTTGGAGAACTTTTGAATCACCCATGAAAACTGTATCACACTCATCTCTCAGCATGTACAAAAATGGCCCCACCTAAAGCCACTTGCTGCAACAAATGCCACTGAACTGAAGAGAGACTCCTAGAGAGGCAAACTCCCTCCTCCCCTTCCCCACCCATGTGGACCAAGAGAAGGGATGCAGAGCAAGAGCTGGGAGAAGGCTCCCCATACCCGCAAGTGGGTCTGTAATAGGGCTTTGTCCCTGGGCTGCTCACTGTGTCCCAATATGCAGGGCCCAGAAGGTTAGGGCTGAGTGGGATAGGTGAGTAGCCATGACCTCATAACTGTAAGGGCTGGCCATATTGCCATCTGCCAGGAAGAGGCTGCTGTGCACTCCTTAGCCAGGAGTTTTGTTACAATGAACTTAAAGCCCACTGACAAAACAGCTTTGCCAATAGTCCTATGGGAGACTCATGTCCTGGGATAACAAGGCGGGGGGGTGTACTAGGACCCTGCCTGGTGCCATGATGAAAACTGAAACAATATCCTTTCAAAATATCTTTCACAGAGATTTTGCTGTATTTTCCTTTGAAGATATAAAAAATATCAAATAACCTTGTCTACATAAAAAAAAAAATAGATCACCAGTATTTGCTAAAAAAACAAAAAGAAGCTATTTTTATTTCCTCACAACCTTGTAACTTAACAGTTATAAACAGCTAAACTGAATTTTTAATTATCCTTTTTAAAAGACTTTTTAGAAAGTAAAGTTATTCCTAGGCTGATACTGAATATGCCAGGTCTGTAGCTAGAAGCAAATTTTTATAGCTAGTTATAAACCCCTGAAATATGAGTTCATATTGGAAAAGCTGAAGCAACCTTAACTCTAACCATGCCAATAGGCGCCACTTTAATTACAGTCTCAGAATCAAATAAAACACAGTCTCTCTTCTACAGTAGCATCACAAAGAACCCCATTAACTCTCCAATTACTAAACGAGGAAACAACATTCTCTAGAACCCAAGCCAAGGAAAAAAGAACACTGCATGTTCCAACTTAAAACCTTAAAACTGGGCTTCAGGAAGTTACAGTGTGCATAAGGAAGCACTCCCCTGCACAGTAATGTTTACTTCACTTATTTAAAATAAGTGCATGTCGGGCCGGCCCCATGGCTTAGCAGTTAAGTGCGCGCGCTCCGCTGCTGGCGGTCCGGGTTCGGATCCCGGGTGCGCACTGACGTGCCGCTTCTCTGGCCATGCTGAGGCCGCGTCCCACATACAGCAACTAGAGGGATGTGCAGCTATGACATGCAACTATCTACTGGGGCTTTGGGGGGGAAAAAAATTATAAAATAAGTGCATGTCTTTGGCAGGGCTCACATAAGACTATTTGTTTAACAAATAAAGACGTATGTTTCCTGGAGTGTTTCTAATTGGGATCTGAGATCCCACCTCGTAAGAAATTCTGGGTTTGGATACCCCCTGCACCATGCCTTAGACAATGTGAGTATCCCATATTGAGGGGAGGGGAGGGTCTGGTGTTCACAAGGGAGCATGCATATGGCAAAATCTATGGAACAAATGGTTTGTCTCCCACCAACACATCCATCACACTTTCAACAGGAAAGAAAACTGGGAAAGGTCAAAACTATATCCAGTAGGATTTGTAAATTGAGCTATTCAGTAGGCAAGCAAACTTTAAAAATAGTAACTTGGGGGAGGCCAACGTCCCTCATATCCTCTGTTCTCTCACTCGACCCTCCCCAATCTGCCCTGTTTTCCCTGCTGTCTTTGCAACTGCAGTTAAATAGCCCTGTTTTCAAAGCCATGCTAATATCTTGGGAACACCAGGGCAAAAATCAAAGATTCTTTGGCTGGGTGTGTAATATAAAACTTGAAGTTGTTCCTGTTAAATAAAAACAGCCATGTTAATTTTGGTGCCATTGAAAACACAGGAAAACATCATTGCCAAATGCAAAACGGGGGGGAAAAAAGCTCACCAGATGGGAAGCAGTTGTATTTTCAAGACTTGAGAAGGGTATTACAAAAACTAGAGAGCAAAATTGAAAGAGGAAAAAAAATTGTAAAAGAATTGTGGTTTTCTCTATTTAATTCCTTTCCTCCATCAAGGTAAAAGAATGTATCCGTAATTCCCTTTGAGGAGACAGGGAATTCAAGTCTCAGGGGTTTCACTCCCTTCCTCTGTAAATAATGAAACATTTTCTTGCTCCAGCCATGAGCTCCTGGTTCCACCCTTCTGCAAATGCTCTCAATAACACATTTCCGTGGTTTACAGATTAACTGAGCTATGCAGCAACCAGAAAAAACAGTCTGTACTCAAGATCCTGTTTTGAGCTGAATTTGACAAATGGTTGGAAGAGTATAATCGTAGAGGCAGAAATTATTTATTTTCTGGTCCCACCTGGAAGTTAAGGACTATTCCTAGCAGTGTTTACAAGTACCTCTGAGTTCTTAAATATAGTAGATGTCAAACTATACTTGTAATGATGGGTATAATTGCAAGTGATTCGCAGGAGACCATCCTTGGCTGATTTTAACATCTTTGGGCAAGAAACCAGAAAAGGAGAGAAGGAAAGGAAAGCTAAAGACCGAAAACCCTAGAAATCCTCTTTTTAGGGGCCTGAAGAGATTCTGGAACATTGATCTTTTTTTCTGTTATTCCTAAAAAATGTGTTATGAGAGAATGTTTTTTACTTTAATTTTAATTTTGAGGATAATTGTAATAGTGAGTCCTGTCTTACTCTCTCTTGCCTAAACTGGTGTCCATACACTGGGGAAATCACATCAGCCATCTTTGGCAAAAAGTAAAATTACTTTCATCATCATTGCTATTCCTACACACATTCTTTCCCTCACTTTATAAACAGATCTGAAAGTCATCTACACGCCTGGTACTGTGTAGTATGCTGGTTGTGATACAATTCAGCGTCAGGTGAATCTTTTTCATAGATGGTGTTTTTTCATTCCAAAGGCATAGTTTCCACAAAATAACATCTTGGCAGTGTCCCAGATTCTCAGTGAGAGCAATGAGTACATGATAGCCCTGGCCTTGAAACAAAATCCAAGTTAGATTTTCCTAGTTCTAAAGTTACTATGAAATTCTGGTGAAACCTCCAAATTTGAATAAATAGATAGTACCTAAAAATTCACTGCCACTAATGGCCAACACCGTTGCTCACTCTACACCTCCTTCCATTCAGTCTGCCATGGAAACCCAAGAGGGCCAGGGTAGGTGTAGGGGATGACATCAGGGAGGGCACTGAACACCTAAGACTCCCAGGCGGCTCACCAGTTAAGAGACTTCATTAGATCCTCCAGGGAATCAAGATAAGAGGGATTAACAGCCTCTTGAATGGCTGAATTAGAATTCAATGAGAATCAAAGAACTTGGAAAACTGGTTAAATAAAATGAATTTCCAGGAACACGTGCAGACCAGTCTGAAGTAACGAATAACTGACCATGTGTTAATAAAGTAGTAAAAGGGAGCTGTAATGATCTTTAAATGGAAAGCAAGTTGGCTGCCCGGCATAGTTGTTAGAGTTAAATATAAGATTCTGGGATTGATGAATGAAATCATGGCACGGAGGAGAAGTGGTTCAGACTGTAGGCTCCACAGTCAGAGACCCAGGTTGGGTTTCAGCTGTGTCACTTGAGAGCGAGATGGGCAAGACACAGAACTACTCGTTTTTCAGTTTCCTCATCTACAAAATGCCAGTAAAATAGCCTCCACCTGCAGAGGTTGTAAGGCTTAAATGGGACAACACATGAAACATACTCAGCACAATGCTGGGCCTAGAATTAAGAGCTCCGAAAATGGATCCTATATTTACCATGGAGACACCTTTGCAGCGTCCTGTGCCCGGTTTTGGACTTTTCAACTTCTAAGCAATGAAGAGAACTAGCAAGTGATCCAGAAGAAAGCAACTGAGGTGATTACAGAAAAAGAATATAGAAACTATAAAAAGGAACTCAACACTGTTGGGATTATCTAGCCTAGAAAAGCAAAAGCTGGAAGGTTAGTAACAAAGCAATAAAGCATCCCATTATTCAGCATGGAGTGACCAGTGATTCTGCTGCTGGAGTTAGGCTGTGAGGGAAGGTATATTGCTGCAGCAAGAGGAGCATGGGTTAGCTATAAAAAAGGACTTCCTTATAATTTTCTTTCTATGAAGAGCACAAGTCTATTTCCCTCAGATCAGGCATTCATTTGAAAGCACAAAAAAACGACCCTCCAACTACTGCTTCAGCTTCATCACATCCTCGAAGGGGTTCAAGGGCCCTGCCAGGTAGGGGAGGTGACACAAATGATCAGCAGCTCCCCTCACTGCACTGTGACAGTTCTCTTTGTCTGTTCCCTCTAAGTGATGACTGTCCTGCCAAAGCAGCATGGGGATCACTGAATTCTGCGTGTGCATCTACAGGAAATAACTACTGGGGAGATCAACAGGCTGAATGCTTGTGTGTGTGTGTGTGTGTCTCTGCACACACACAGTGCAGGGGCCTACAGCTTATATTAATTTTGTATTTACTAAAATGGTTGCCCTTTAGAGATTTAAAAAAAAAATTTGCCATGCTGATAAAGAACATTTTCTGAACTTGTTCTTTAGTGTCATGCCTCATTAAGGCTGAGATAAATCACGTCCATTGCTTGCCTCCCATTGATGTCACCGAAAAAAATTAGACTATTCTGGCCAACATGAAACCATAATGGGGTAGCAGCCTAGGCTCTGCCTACTATTTAAAATTGAGTTTTGGATAATATGCTCCAGAATTATGTGGGGGGTGGCATATGGACATTCAACTGAGCTTTAAAAAACGTTTCAGCAACTCTGCCACAACTCGACCCATTCCTTGAGGAGCCTGGAAATTCAGACACATTTACCTGTTTCCATAGCCCACTACTTTCCACTTCTCTTTCTGGCATTTCACTCTACTTTTTCTGTATTCAGAAAATACCTGGCCTTCTGCCCAAGTCTGAAGATTAAAACCATTAAAAATCTCTGTCTTCTCAACATCCTCCTATTTAAAAAAGACAGCATTAGCCTTCCCCTTCATTTTTTTCTCAATGTGGTTAAAGAATATTTTCCCTTTTCCTCCTTCAAATTTTCTCATTTGAAACCTCCATAGCAGCATTATTTTATATGACTGGTCACCGGCCTTTTGGCCTGGGCTCAGTGCAGCCTCTTGCCTGCCCACCTCCAAGCCTCCGGCGTAAACGCTCTGCTCCTGGAAGCCCAGCTGTGGGTCCCCACACCAGCTAGTACCACTCACTCAACACCAGGGTGCAACCCAAATAAATAAAACCAACAGCCCAAATTGTACAAATAATATCTAGTTCTCTTAACCAGAAAAATAAATGGCATTTCTTAATGCTATTTAAGAATGTCAAATATGTAGGTTCATTTTTTAAAGAGATTCTCTTTAAATTTCCAAAGTTACTGAGAAAAGGATGAACACAACTTTACAGTGGTTAAAAGTAATGAAACTAGGGCCGGCTCCGTGGCTTAGCGGTTGAGTGCGCGCGCTCTGATGCTGGCGGCCCGGGTTCGGATCCCGGGCACGCCCCAAGGCACCACTTCTCCGTCCAACCCGGGGCCGGGTCCCACGTACAGCAACTAGAAGGATGTGAACCTATGACGTACAGCTATCTGCTGGGGCTTTGGGGGGAAAAAATGAATAAATAAAATCTTAAAAAAAAAAAAAAAAAAAAGTAATGAAACTAAAGAACAACATCATTACAAAACTGCTGAAAGGGGATCATCGTGGCTTCCACCCAGTGTATGAAATGAGGACTCGGGCCTAAATGAGCAAGAGCTTCACAATGACACTTTAGGTCTGGGGTGAGAGACTTACAATTCTTATTTCCATCCCTGCTTTACTGCATGAAGGTTCCTCCAAGTCTTGGTGAACCACACAAAAGTGCAGATGTTCAACTGTTTTTGAAATTTCAAAAACCAGAAATTTCACGTGGTTCCACATATAGTTATAGCACTAGGCGGGGACAAATAAGATGCAGGCACATCTTACTTCCCACAACACGGCAGGGCTATCAACGGAATCTTTGTGCATTTACTGATTCTTTAAAATGTGCCAAGTGCTCAATGCAGCATTGTTTACAACAGTAAAATACTGGGAAACACTCAAAGATCCATATTTTGGATAAATAAACTGAGAACATCCATAGAATAGAATACCATGCAGCTAAAAAAAATGAGAAAACTCTCTAAGGCCTAATAATAGAAAGAAATCCAGGATATAATGGTAAGTGACAAAAGCACAGCATAAACAGGTGTGTGCTCTGCCTCCTTTTGTATAAGAAAAGGGAGGGAGGATAATAATCTACACAACTATTATTGCATCTTCATGAAGAGACACAGGAGGTCATACAAAAAGCTAATAAAAGTACCTAAGGAATGAGAGGAATGGGTAGATGGGAACAGAGGTGGGGAACACAAATAGAAAATTTCAGTAAAGAAACTTAATATTCAAAGGCCTTTTAAGGTTGATTCTTTTGTAAAGTGTCTTGAGCCATTCCTAGTCTGGCCCACAGGATTATCTCAACCAAGACAGACGGGTACTATTTACAAAATTATGTGTGTGCTTCTGGGACAGGGGCCTTGGGAAAGCAGCCTGAGCGGGACCAGTATTCCAAGAGAGCAGTGCAGGAGGTCACCCCACCCCCATGGCAGCTCACCCCCTCCATCCTGGCCTTCTTTCTGACTCAGAGTCTCTCTGGCTCCATTCGGAAGCAGCAGGTGTGGCAACACAGGCTTTTTTCGGAAGTTTCCATCATGTGGTCCTTTTAAGCAGAGGTCAGATAATGCCTCTGATATCCCCAAGAACAGACCAGAGAGGAGCAGACAGGGCTCGATATCTGATCCAAAAGTGATGGGAAAAGAGGTCAAGGATGCAGAGCTTTGTCCAACTGGTCGATCCAGAGCCCCAGGGGGGCCTCACACAGTCCAGGTGGGGGTCCCAAATCCTCAGAAGATCAGGAATTCTTTTCATTTGTTATTAGATGTGGAAAAAGAACTAAGAAATGCATTTGACTTGAACCAAAAATGTCCCGTGGTTTTATTCTGCTGCCTTCTTCAACTTTCTTTTTGGCAGAAGAAAAGTTAACAGGTACCGTTAAACTACTACAGTTCAAGCTACATCCTTGAAGGAAGGCCTAAGAAGAATGTAGATGCTACTCTAAAATGCTCCTTCAGCGAACTGAGAAATTCCATTTGTACAATTTGACTAATCTAGACCCCATAACTCTTTGTAACAAACCGTTCCTGTTTTCATACTAGCATGGTAACTTGTCACATCTATTTTTTTTTCCCTTTGGTGAGCAAGATTAGCCCTGAGCTAACATTCGTTGCCAATCCTTCTCTTTTTACTGAGGAAGATTGGCCCTGGGCTAACATCCATGCCCATCTTCCTCTACTTTATATGTGGGGCGCCTGCCATAGCATGGCTTGATAAGCAGTGCATAGGTCGGTCCACACCTGGGATCAGAACCTGCGAACCCCGGGCTGCCGAAGTGGAGCACACAAACTTAACCACTACACCACTGGGCTCGCCCTTGTCACACCTATTTTTATTTTCTCCCTGGTGCTATTATTTCAGAGAATCACGGACATTTTGGTTGGTAGGGAGCTTAAAGTTTGTGATTCACACTAATAAGCAACACATCTTAGGTGGTTTTTTTTGATCCACAAACTACTAAATTTCTCCAAGCCTACTGAAGCAAGGAACCAATATTTGCCAAGGACCTACTTTGTGCCAAGCATCTTACACATGATCTTATCTAATGTGCACAAGACTCCCAGAGGTGAGCAGTCATAGGATTTTCTTTTTTTCTTTTTTTTTTTCCCCCTTTTTCTCCCCAAAGCCCCAGTAGATAGTTGTATGTCATAGTTGCACATCCTTCTAGTTGCTGTATGTGGGACGCCGCCTCAGCATGGCCGGACAAGTGATGCATCGGTGCATGCCTGGGATCCAAACCTGGGCCGCCAGGAGCGGGGCGCACATACTTAACCGCTAAGCCACTGGGCCGGCCCCAGTCGTAGGATTTTACAAATGAGTAACTGGGCTGGGCTTCACAGCTGTCAACAGCACAGCTACACTGGCACAGCTACATTGACACTGGCCTTTCTGACTCCAAAGTCAGTGCTGTCTTTCCACCACCTCACAAACGTCCCCAGGGGTGGAAGGGCAAACACAGGCTCTGAAGAAGCCTGCAGTAACAGCATGGTGGTTCAAAAGGCTAACCAAGGAGAAATAAATGAAATGAGAGGACTCTAAGTGCACTTGGTTGCCTGGGGCTTGCCTTTGCTTAACTCACAACCCAGGCGTGGGTCTACAGGTTTCTACCGCTCAGCTCAAGCAAACAATCCATCATTAGGATCCACTTGCCCTACGCCACAAAGGCCAAGAGGCACAGAAGCCTAGGCCCTGATCCCGGCTGTCAGCACCTGTTGGGACTCATCACCCCACAAGATAAACTACTCACTGTGCAGAAAGCAGAGTGTGCCCTGCCTGGTGGATGGAACATCATGGGAGGAGCTGGGCAGAGAGACCTCTCTGAGCAGCAGGGATCACAGATCTCAGAGAAGGCTGGGGAGAGCCATGGCAGAGCTGGTCTTGAAGGAAGCTGTGGGGAGCCTGCGACAGCTGGGCCATGGAAAGGCTGAGAGCTTATTTGTGAGGAGCAAATGAGAGAATATATATATGAGGACACTCTACAAGCTGTAAAGAGTTAGTCAGGTGGTATCGTCATGAAAGAATCTGAAGGCTGGAAGGGAAAGGATCCAGAGCTGCTCAAAGCCAATGACTCCTTTTTCCAATCCTAAGGTCTAATGATGCTTCTGTTTGTAGAAGCAAAAAAGGAAGTAGTGCTTGTAAATTAGGGCCCTGGGTTGTAAATGACCGAAACCCAACTCCACCAGCTTGGACCAAATAGAGCCCTTGTTTGAAGGCTCAGAGACCCATGGGAAGAACAGAGGCACACGAGTGAATGCCATTTCTCATCCATATTTCTGCTTCTCTTAACATTCTCTGAGACCAGGTTCCTCCTGGTGACTGGAAACATAGTCCAGTCACTCTCACACCACAAACTTCTCAGCCTCCTCTATTCTTCATTCCAACTGGGAAATCCTAGGTAAGGACTTATACCAAAAGTTAAGTAACAAGATTCCAATACAGAGGTGCCCCTAGGGCAGACGGGATGAAGAGTAAGTGGTTTGCATCCCCTGGAGGGAGACAGTGTGATGCACTGCCATGGCCTGGGAAGGTTCCTGGCGTCTGAGGACGACAGGTTGACAAGCGCTGGTCTTCCTCTCAGATCCCGAGTCAAATCTCAGCAAGGTGTCTAGAGGACTAGACAGAGTCTGTCTCCTTGAGCCACCTCTATGAGCCAACTGAATAGTGGAACACTTTCTGGTGAGGGCAACATCAGAGAGGTAAACATCTACAGTTGAGCCCATTTCTTTCAGACTTTGGAGGAAGTATTACAGAATGGTAAGATGTCCATTTGGTCTTGAGAACAAGCACCTTCTCTCTCATCTCTACCATTAGAAATATAGTACAGATTTCCTTCAGCAACTCAGGGCTTTAGACATGAAAGCCAAGAAAGAGGGGTTTCCTGGATAAACAGTCATCATTTGTATCCTCAAATAACTTGAAACCATCCAAGCACTGGTAGGCATAAGGCTGAATCCAACGGGCTCCTTTCATTGGTCCATTTACTCTCCTTACCCCAACTTCCAGGCACCAGTTTGTACAGTCTCGGAAGGCAGAGGAGACACTCAAAGTTTAAAAACATAAAATTCAAACACATGCAAAAGAGGTGACCCTAGACAACATAGGAAAGGTCAGAATCATTCCCAAAAAGGTCCCTCCCACCCCTCCACCCCCCCACCGCCCACCCGCCAGGGGAGCTGGTTACTAGAACAAGCACAGGGACTGGGGTGGGGGGTCCTGGAGGCTGGCAGGTTTTCTGGGTCTGATTTCCTGCGGTGGTATGGGGACTAGGTCCTGAGCCCCCTACCAGGCAGTGTGTCCTGCTGAACTCTGGGGCCTATAATCTCCTGATTGCTTGCAGCTCTGCAAGGAGATATCAAAGCCAGGAATAAATGGTTTGAAGCCAAACAGAGGGGGTGAGAAAGCAGGGAAGGCTGACTGGGGGTGGAAGAAGTCTGGAGGGAGTTGGGGGCAGGGCCTGGGGGCAGGAAGGGTTAGGCCAAGGGAGAAGAGAAATCAGAATTAAATGAAAACAGTGTTTGTAGCTGGGCCCCTCTCAGTAAAAGTCCTGCCATGCATGCATTAACCCTCCATCGATGAAAACAAAATCCTAGCCTGCCTGCTAGGGCACATAAAGCTTAGGGAATATAATATTTTCCAGGTGGGTGTGCCCAGAAGCACACAAAGGTGCTTGACAGGTCATTTAAAACTGACTGTCAAGGTCAAACAACACCACCTGCAGGTACAACTGAACTATCTTCATCCAGCCCTGCCTCTGGGTAGGGCAGTTTGAGCGGCAGACAAGCCTGACAACTGTTCAAACATACGTATGTGCAACTTAGTTTGCAAATGGAGATATCTGGAGGCTAGAAAAAAGGAAGGGGGGCAAGTTAGCTGCTAACTCCAAGGGGGCAAGGGGAGGGGGTCTGAGTGGTAAATTGCTGGACTGAAGGAAGAAGGCTTTCATCCATGGAGCATGCTCCTGAGGCGGTATTTGGAAATACTGTTTTGCATTGATGGTGTACAGAGCAGAGGCGGTTATTATGAAAGGAAGGGGCCCTTGCCCTTGAGATCTGTTTATTTTGCAATTAACTAGGGGTAAGAGAGGCCTCTTCTGAACCTTCTGCTTGCAGACCTAAAATTTAAACCACATACTGCTGCCCAGGTGCCTGAGGAGTACAACAAAATCCCAAGTTTATGATCTAACTTAACTCTTACATCAAAAAGAAAATATACATGTATGTAAATTGCTGAATGAAACTGAATCACCCCCACCCCTGTCCAAAATACTCAAACCTAATTAAATCAAAGAATGTTAGGGCTCTAAGACGCTCTGCAGGCAATTCTAAATTAGCCCCTTCCTTTTTCAGAGACGAAAACTAGCAAAGAGGCCCCGTGACTTGCCAGGGATCCCGGCCTGTCCCTGGGCCCAGCTCCTGGGGAACACACCTTCCTTACAAGTAACAGACAAGCAGGGACATCACCAGGGCGCTCATCCACCATCCTCTTTCCTCAGTCTGACATTCTCCCCTGAGAGAAGACGAGAAGTCGGCAGGGTACAGAGCCTGTGAAAGCTTCCCAAGAGATCCCTACCTGTCCAGAGACACTCCACACAGTCCCCACCAAACACACGCTGCTCTCTAACACCTGCAGCAGAATCATCCAGGTGAAAGTGTTAACATTGCAGATGCCAAGACCCCACCCCAAACCCACTGAATCAGAGTCTCTGTGGTGGGGCCCAGGTGGCTGCAGGGATCCCAGGGCCTTCGCCAATCCATTAGGGTGTAGGGAGAAATGACAGAATTTCCTTTTATCACTGGTTTTTTCCTCATCCTTTTAAATTCCTATTTTTGTATTTTATAGTGTACCTAATACATTAACACTGTACTACATGTATACAACTTACAAATAAATATAAATATATGGAGGGGTTAATTGTTCAAGGAGATTATACTTCGATAAAAAAATGAAATTAAAAAAAAAAGAGATGTGTAATTAGAAAAGTGTGGGGGCTCCTGCACTAAACTGTGAGCCCATCTTTCTCACTGCAATAAAGCAAGGCCCTTGCCCAGTGCCTGACACATGGCAGGTAGGTCCTCAACCACCACTGACAATAAAAGTTGGATTCCACAGCCAGCTGTGCAATGGACTCCAAGATATTTCCGAATAGAATCATTTCCCAAAGTGTATTTTGAGGAGATGGTTTTTTGAGACCACAATGGTCCCATGAAATGCACATTATAAAGGAGGATCCCTGGGCATTTAGGGGAATACTGCGTATACTGGCCCTGTCTTCGAAAGGCCTATATACACCAGGGTATTAAATCAGGATAATAAGGATATTAAAGGCTTTCTTAGAAGCCCTCCAGTAAAGACTCCATTTTAACTTTGTTTAATCCATTCATTTCCTGAACTAATTAACCTACAGTTCCTTTTCGCACATTATTAGTATTCCACAAAACTAGTCTTCCTTGGAACCTACTATAGAAAACCCTGATTTTAGCTAAAGGTCTCATATTTCCTCGTAGCTGCAGAATCATCAGCATTCATCACATCTGTCTGTTGACATGTATCTACTGAATGAACTCTTAGCTTTGCCCATCCATCCTTTTCCAACTGCCTGCTTTCAACAGGAGGTTCAGAAATCGCACATGTGTGGCAAAAGCCAGAAACTGCAGCTGACTCAGTCTCTAGTAGGCTCTCAGGGCCTCCTCTAGGATCTGCCAACCACAGTCCCCACAACTCAGCAAGCTGGCCTCTAAGGAACAAAGGCCTGGTGGGGGGTCATCAGGCTCACAAGAGCACACCCTCTTCCTTGCCCATCCCAAGTCTGGGCCGGGAGCCCAAGTATCATTCACACTCTCCTGAAATGGAGTTCCAAGATTTCCATTTTATGGTGAAAATGGGAGGTAGCTATTTTCAGCAAGCTAACAGGGAAGGTGAGGGTGGATTTGGCATTCTGTCTTCCTGGAACAATGTCTAGACTTTCTGAGGAGTCACCTCTATAAATAGCACGGTTAGTTAACCAAGAAATGTAACATGTTCTACTTCAAGCTCCACTTGGGTTAAATCAGGGTGGACTTTTGCATTGTACCTGCAAATCCCACAAACTAATCAATTTTTTAAAAAGTAATCCATTTTTTAAAGGAGCGTTTCTTCACATCTTTGGCCTTTTAAAGTGAACACTTCTTTATAAGAAAAGGTAGCTGGGATACTCTTCCAATTACATTTCAGGAGAGGGGTAAAGTGACAAGGCAATTTCTTACCTACTTGATGCAAACAGGCCTTTCTGGCTCAGATATCGGTGGGTTCCAGCTGCAAACTGGCTGTAACACAACAGAGGCAGTGTTCCCCACGATCAGAGCTATTCATACATCGTGCCTTGCTTGAGGACTGTTTCCAGAGTTGGTGTTCTCCCCAAAAGGAGTCTACCATTAAAAGAAATACAGACACAGCTCCACGCCCACATACATACATAACACAGTCCAGAAGTCAGCAGCACTGGCTCACTCAGTGTAGTGGTCTGAGGAGTGAGAACCTGCAAGATTAGGGAATATTCCAATTTAGGTAACTTCGCACACTGAATCTTATTGTTCTTTTTCACCCAGGGAGTGTATGATCTATTCAGGAACGATGCTTCTGTAGAGAAATAAGCGGGAGGGGGAAAAAATAAAAGACTTTTCTTTGCAATGGAAAAATGGAAGGGTAGTGCCGACTGGCCATCTCAGGCTCAAGGGCTGGAAGAGATTAGGCGCCTATGATGACATCAATAGAGAAAGAAGATTACAAATTTAGGTAGAGGGATGATTGCTTCAGGAAGGCCTTTCAAAAGCCTGACAACTTCTCTTGAAGGATAGCCCCAGCAGTGTTCTCTGAAGGTAGGACTGTCAGTCTATGTGTACGGAGAACAGTTCAAAGAAAACAAAACACTTAAGCGTAATCTTTCAGAGGGTGAGG
This sequence comes from Diceros bicornis minor, assembly GCF_020826845.1. Lineage (NCBI taxonomy): Eukaryota > Metazoa > Chordata > Mammalia > Perissodactyla > Rhinocerotidae > Diceros > Diceros bicornis. The sequence goes on from NC_080761.1 coordinate 5,527,570, forward strand.
AATTGTGGCGTAATGATGATAAAATGCTACTTCTGGATCTGACAAGCAGCACAGCTGTTTGATGGCAAGAGGAAGATTCTGGCTAAGCCAAAAGCTGTGAGTTCACTCTGCCTGTTGTTCCAACAGAAGAGAGAGAGAGCCTGGCCCCAACATACTCATGTGAACCAGGAATTTACCTGGTACCCAGATTCTATGGCTGCCTCAAAATGAGCCCTCAGTGAATGCTGATCTTTAGGTAGACTCCACGACACTATGATTTCCATGGGGAGACCTTGAAGCAAATATATACACCTCAGAGAGGGTTACAGACAAGTCTTGCCTAAGTCTGAATACCAGGCTCTGACAGCTATCCCAGGATAAAGCACTTTTACTTCTCTCTCTGACTTCCTGGCTCTAAGTGACTTGGGGACATCATATATCCTCCTGCACCTGTGCTGTGAAAAATGGAGCATACACACATCTTCTCCCTACCTGCCTCATTCAGTACAAACTGGTATTGTCAAGACTAACCAAATGATCACAGCCAAGGGCTTTCAGAGTCTCAGAACATCACCTTATAAAAATCAGTTTCTATTTTAAGAAAGAAAAATGAAAGAAACAGAACACATTAGAAGAGGAAAGCCCTTCTTTATAGATGGGAGGGAAACAAAGTCAAATAATTTTCTCAAGAAGAAAAATAGAAATAGAAAACAACACGGAGAAATGAACACAAAGAAAGCAACAAAGGAGATGCGTCTGAGGGGGTACCTTGCATGGCCCTCGCTACTCACGACACACTGTTCATCACTACAGCAATGGCAGGGGTGCCAGTAAACAAAGGATTACATTTTCATAGGTAAAGAAAAGGATGCTATGAGCTGCTTTCTATCATTCACACCTACCTGTTCAAAAAAACAGAGAAGAGTTATACTGGAAAACAGGAGAAAGAAATGCCTCTTCAAAATATTTTTAAAAACAATCCATGTGGAAAGAAATTTGAGAATTTATTCAAGTCTGGGAAACAAACAACAACAATAACAAAGAAACAAAACCCACACAGAGACCCCAAAATCCTCAGCACATCAGAGCTAGCAGAGTTGCTGGCAGCCTTAGTGAATGAAAGGTGCACTAATTTGCAGCTCAAATCAGATTCCTGAAGGAAAGAATCACTATGGTTCCATCCTGCCTTGAAACCGTGGGGGATAACATCCCCTGAAATTTAAAGGATTGTTTAGAAGTATGGTGCTTTTTGTTTGGGGGATCAAAAAATTCAAGTAGAATAACAAAGAACAAGCAAAGAAAAATTCCCAAAGCTGTGAAACCTTGCTACTTAAGATAATGACAGAAATTTATGACTGCTTCCTTCCCTAGCAGAAAGGAGCACAATTAGAAGGCTGAAAACAACAGGCCCTTTGTACCAGCATGTTATGTTTTGCTGATTCTATTACACATTGGCTGGGAGATAAGAATAAACAGGACAACACCCTGTCTAACCCCAAGAGGAGAGGGTGGAGGGAAAGCTGGTGACGTTCGTTCTTGGGCATGTACGTGCATACCATTTCTTCGCAAATTGAGGTACTTAAGACAGTTGTGCATGCAACAGTCAGGAACTAGTATAAGCATTCAGAAGCCTTTTATCGCACAATCAAATATTTTAAGAACAAGCCGTGTGTAATAAGCAGCTTCATAGTTTTTCTCTCCTGTGAAGTGCATTGAAGATATTTAAGTAATTTGTGATTATTTCTCTATGCCCTTTATTTATCAATCCTCTTTTTGTTCAGTCTTTGAAAAACTTAAAAATTAAGATGAGCAAACATACAAACACAGCCTCCCTCCTTGTGACCTATTGTATCAAAAAAGCTTGCAAGGCATCAATCAGCACCCACCAGGGGAAAGAAAGGGACAAAAAGGGAGAGTTGCCAGTCTGGGCGCCAGGTGCTCTGATGCTTCCACAATGGAGCATTCTGCCCAACGATGGCAGATGCTAAGCCAAGTTAAGTTCTAACTAGTGGGTCACTATGGCACCGTTGGTCTCCAGAAAACCTAGAAAAGATTTGATCTCTCTTGAGACCCTCTCCACACACACTTGACTGCCTGGAACCATCACTCTCCACTCAACCTCTGCCATTTCTTAGTGGCTCTCCCTCACTCTTCCCATATTGGTGTGTGGGGGTGGCTCAGGTGACCAGAGCCCTGAGGGACCATGGCATCTCCTGGTATCCAAAATAAGTTTAAGGAAAGCCATTGTAAAAGCTCATTGCCCTCCAGCCACACTGGCCTTCCTTCTGCTCCTCCAGCCCATTACAACCGTTCCCACCTCAGGGCCTTTGGATTTGAACGTCCTCAGCTTGGGATGCTTTTCCACCAGACTGTCACAAGGCTGGCTCCTTCTCCTTCTTCAGTATCATCACAAATGTCACTCTTTAAAGAAGGCTTCCCCTCGCAACCCTAATGATGGAACCTATCCCTAGTCATTCTGTCTTACTTGGTTTTACTTTCTTCATAGTACACATCTTAATTATTTGTTTTTATGTATACTGTTTTCTCTGCTGACTAGAATGTAAGTTTCATGAGGACCAAGAACTCATCAATCTTGTTCACCCTTGTAGACTCAGCATCTTAAATCCTAGCTGGCACACATGCTTAATAGAAATTTACTGCAAGAATGAATAAATAAACAAACAACGAACAGATGAACAAGACAATCTGGGCCGGAACCAGTGGAAAAAAGGTCAAAGCAGAATTTGTCACCTATCATCAACCACATTCCTGCCATTTTTTTTTTCAACTTTCCCAGTGGGACCAGGGGTGAAGCTACATGTGAATGGTAAAGCTGGGAAGCAGGGTCAGAGAAGACATGGCTTTTTTATTTGGTGCTCTAAACATAAAACCACTCTGAAATGATTTGCAGGAGATTCTTGAAATTCAAATAGAGGAGAAAAAAAAAAGAATGTATATCAGCAAGGTAGTTCTGCCAACCTAATTTAGGTAGTTCTAAACCTAATTTAGCCCTGTGACATGTAATTGTGAACTGCTGACAGACAAATGGTGAAGCAAACGAGTTATTATAAAGACATACACAGGTAAGAGTAAGGTGTTAATTTTCAAGCAACTGTCATAAATCTGGTTCCAGGACTTTAGTCCATTAACATTATTATTATTATTATAACAAAGAGTGTAAGCATAATGATGAGCTCCTTTAATGTATTTCTCAATACCTAGGAAATTAGGCTTACTAGTCAATCCCTAGCTGAGACACCTGAGAAAATACCAGGACACAATGAAAATGGCAGAACACCAATTATAACAACATGAAGAGAGCTTTCCTATACATTGGAAAGTTATTTAAAATGCATTCGGATCTTCCTATAGACATCATATTACACTATCCAAGAAATGTATACTCCATAGCTCCTTATGTGGCAGATTCAGCCTCTATGGAGGCAAAAATAAAATCAAACAGAAGCCGAAAGCCCACACGTACTAAATGAGAAAAGTATAGGAATGGAATTGTCAATAGTATCTTAAAGACAAACTAGTGATTTTTCTCAGAATCAGACCGGAAAGAAAGCATCTCTCTCCTGGAACAGGGATTCAGAAAAGGGAGAGAAGGGGTCGATAAGTAATAGCTCCTATTACACTAATAGGTGACAAAAATCATGAAGTGCAGTACTGATAAATGTTCTAGTTACTGCTATGTTTGAAAAGCATTACAAATTCTAAAATGTTGTTTGTTGTATTACCTTCTTATAAACTGATTTGTCATTATCATACATTCAAGTTATACAAATGAGTTTTTTCCCACTTCACTGAAATATCAGAATCAGGCTCAAAAACAGACTCAGAGAGGAGAGTTTTAAGATTATTCATACAAACTAGGATATGTAATATTTAAAATACAGTGAAATCGTTATGGATATTGTCCAAAATTTAAAAAAACTCTTTAAAATAGTTATTAATAATTTACCCATTTTAGTTCATGTGGGAATGTTTACTGTCATTTACCAAAAAAGAATACCAAAATGGTATTCATTATGATTAAGACCTAATCACTAAAGAAATCCAGAGGTATGGAATTTATAATCTTGCATACATGTTTGTAAAATGTGGACTTGAGAAAGAACCATTTAATTTACCAAGAAATCCTTTGATCTCTCACGCATTACAACTAACAGAACAATGGCAAGTTTCAGTGTGGAGGTCTTTTTGGATGGCTCCTACTAGCCTTGGGATTTCTCTATTCCTGTTTAGGGTACAGAGTTGACCTACAAGACTATCATTTTTGTTCCAGCTTTGCTTTACAGAGCCCCAAGCAAAGCCCTGACCATAAATAAAGGCAGCAGGACCCTGGGAGCCAGCTGAGTCATAAATTCCACTCAGTCGCATGTGGCTCAAGGTGTTGGGACCTCGAGAGAGGCAAGCCAAGCAAGTGGAATCAATTTAGGTCAGAGTTAGGAAAAATAGAGTGCTTCCTCCCACTCCCCAACTGGCAGTGGAAGATACCACAATCCCCCCTCCACAGTTCCAATACAGGGAATGGTAACTAAGCCCAAAAAAAAAACATCTAGGCCAGGGCAGACCATTTCCACAGTCTAAAAAGAAAGGGAAAAAAATAATATTTGACAACCAACCACAAATTTTTAAATGTACGGTTCTCCTGTTTTTAAACATAAGAACAGTCTTGTTGTTGCTAAGTTATTATCACCATCACATTTTTTGACATTTGTGCCCAATACTACTTGGCCTTAGGGTACTTAGGCTTATTGCTTTAAAAATACAGAGTTAAGCATGTTTAAATCACTTTAAATATCTCAAAAAAGCAGCAAACACACAGCCTACGTGCTTGGGCATGCAACCTTAAAAAGAGAAGCTTTATAGAATGGCCTGCAGGTCAACAAATTCTAGTTTTGGCAGACTGATGTCAGGAAGGAGTTATAGAAAATAAGGTCCTCTGTAGGAAAAATACTCTGCCTTTGGTTCCCTCAGGTCAGAACTTAGAACTGTTAGCAAACATGCCCTGAAACACTACAACTCGCACAAAGTGCTAAAAACTCCCAAACAAATACAGCCCCTCAAAACTGTATACAAATGAGAAACATTTAATGAACAACCCTTTCTTTGCCAATAATTCTGCTTAAATTAAGTCCAGCATACTCTTCAAAGGGACCAAAGAAGCCCCCTTGTTAAAACAAATTCTATATATAGACATCCAAGACAATTATATGATGCACATAACCAAATATATATAATTATCCTAGTTTCTACATTCCCATTATCTTCATAAATATGGGATAAAAATCAGTCTAAATGACTTTCTCAGACCTCCTCATGGATTAAGACTAGCCAGCCAGCTTTTAAAAAGTATACGTGTATAGTCAAGATGAAAAGCAAATGTTCTGGTCAGTTCTTTTCTACTCAAGGGTTTTACTAAGAATGTGTGCAGTTTTCAGGGAAAACACCACAAATGACAGCTGTTCAAAAGCATGGAAATTAATTGGCAGCATGAATTTCCTTGACTAATATGGAAAAACTTAAAGTCACATGTTATGATGAGCTTATTTTTCCCATCCTTAGTCAAGCATATTCATTGTTAAATGATTAAGATTTTCAAATAGAAATACAACCAAGTAAAATCCTGAGTACATAACCAAGTAATACGCTGTGTGAATGAAACACAGCTACCTATTACTGAATGAACAATGGCATCAATGAATGAATTTTAGGTGTAAATAACACACAGGGAAAGGTTCAACTTGCTGGTTTTGATTTTCCATAGGTAGGAACTCAACTGAGACAATAAGAATAATACACTTACTGTATTAAAAAATAGTAGTAAGACAAGTGACTCCCCTCTAATCCTCCCCAGTTAGCCATCTGCTTTGAGCTATTTTTCTAGCAGTGATGATGGATTTACACTGATCCATCCACAGTCTCTCTGACACAGCGACTCTCAAGTCGTTGCCCTTGTGACCAATGGCGAGACTGGATGAGACAGCTGGTCAGGATTAGGCAAGCAGCCTGTGGCCCTGGAACCAAGTTGTGTTACTCTGTCCAGAGCTATGACCTTGGGCTTATTAGCATTATGCTCTCACCACCTAAGCTAACCAGCCACTGATCAGCCATGATCCAACATATATCACTCTGGGGGCACAATGTGTACTCAATCCCAGCAACAACATGATTTTATTTCAAGGCATTTGGATTGAGTCCAACAGACTCAAAGGCTCATGCATGGTGGAATCTATAGACAGACTGTCCCTCAAGGCAGCAATGAGATGTCCAAGCATGAGCAACCATGGCCCTTCCATCCTAATCAAATGACAGCTCTGACAGAGCTCAGGGAAAGCAAGAAACAGTCAAAGAATTTCCAAAGCATGTTCTCCAAGTGCCACAACGGAACAACATACCTGGCCATCCCCAGACTTGGAAAGTTGGCAGGGACAATGAGTACATCCAGCCTGGAGAACGGGTGTGTTCCCAGGACAGAGTGTGCTGCTGAGAGGCAAGGAGGGATCAGCCGCAGAAGGGTCTCTTGGCAGGCACCCCTAAGGCACACTGGGGCAAAAACCCGATGAGGAATGATCTCCTGAGTGGTGGCAGAAGCAATCTGGAAGCGGCAGGGGTATTCCATGTGACCACAAACGCCAACATACCTGGAAACAACATGAAATAAACAGATGCAGTTTACGGTAAATCAGGTTTATTCTTCTTGCCATGAAGGTGCGGAAGCCTCACAGACGTGGACAACTTCTGAGAGACAGTGCTTCAGACAGGCTCACAAGCAAAGACAGTTCATTTGAGTTCTTGGCTAGTCTGTTTCTGTGCAGTAGTGAAAAATCACAGGTCAAAATACTTATTGATGTGCTCAATCAATTGAGTAGTTTCAATCTAAGCTAAGCGAATGTAGTAAAATCTTTTTTTAGAATAAACAGGGGAAAAAAAACCCAGGACTCAAAACAACCCCCCACCAAAATAAAAAGCAACTTCTGCCCACAGATGTGTTTTTCAAATATCGTCATAGGAAAAATCTTCTTCAAACGAGAGACGATTCATAACTCAGAAAGGAAGGGACAGTGCAACGAAATTAAAGATCCCATTCTGGGATTTCCTAAAATAGAAGATGTAGACTCAGGTAGAACAATGAACCAAATGACAGTATAGGTTTCAACTTTTCAAAAGAACACAATCCATTTTACTGAAAAGTAATCTAGGTGTTCTTTACAAAGCCCATCAAAAGTTGTGCTGTTAAGGAATACAGAGGCACTTTTGATACAATATTTTCCCCAATCCACTTTCAATACAAATGCAACTGAATCAACCTTTTAAGGAAACAGATCAGAGCCCAGCCTGCACTATTTAACGACTGCCAGTTATTCCGTCAAAAGTGGAGGTAAAAGGGAATTCCTAGAGCCTGACTCACAGGCGTCAAGAGAACTTACCTACCCAAAGAATCGACATCAAAGGGAACTCTATTTTTTTACCTATTAACACGTCCTTTATTCAAACACAAAGGAAAGCCCCCTAATTTTCATTTACAAATTACAATTCTAACTATAGGTACTTATTAGATTCACAGTGAATACTGAAAAACCTTAAAATGCTGGCACGTCCCAACATGAGCAGACTGCAACAATAATTCCTCTCCACATTTTTGAAGTGACTTTCACCCATTCAAGGCCAGCACTGCCCAAGGAGATCCACACAGCTGTGGAGAAAAGTCTCACCCTCCACCAGCGTAGTACGTAAAACACAGCTTCCAGCATTGATGTCGTTTCACCACAGTTGAGGGTAAGAAAAATGGATGGAGACTCATAAAAACTTCTGCCAGGATAAGGTGATAGGAAGAATAGAATTATTAAAATTGAACACTAGCCAAAGTCCTTGGATTGATAATCTTGCTTTATGGAGAAAGTGAGTAAAGGTGCCCGTCGGTAAACATTTAACTGAAAAGGTTGCAGTGTCCACCTAATGACAAGTCCTCTACTGGCACATCAATTCAATCAAAGGTCTCACGAAGTGAAAAAAGCCACTTATTGAATAAAACACCATGGTAACTTTTCCTAATGTATTTACATAGGTATATAATGTGCTATCGTAATTTAAGCCTGCACTCTCTATTGAAAAGCTTTCATGTTAAATAATGGAGAAATTGGAGGTGAAGAGGCATCTTCACGACAAAGTTAGGGCATAAGTTTAAATTCTAGCTATGAAAACACAATCTTGCAAGGAGGTATTCCATTGTCTTATCTAGAAACACACCATGAGGCAAGACTATTTCTTGCAGCCAAGAACCCCATAAGTTAGAGAATAGTTAGAGGTAGGCAACAACAGACCAAAAAAAACCCAATTTGTTCAAGGGAAAAGGTGAGTTAAATTCTCTCTGGATATGAATGGCACTAGCTAGGGAATGAAGATTATTCCAGCTGTGTGAATTAGCATCGTTTTTCATAATCAAAGCCTGGGAGAAAATGGAGGATTTTAAGGCAATCAAGCTATGGGTAAGGGAGACCATTAAGGCTCCCAATAAAAATGGAAATGGCATCAGGGAAGCCCCAAGTGGGTTCCAACATGGGGATCAGGAAACCTGGGCTTCAGTGGCTGTTCTCAGACTGCATTAACTGTAACCTGAGGCAAGCGACTCAGTATCTGGGGCCTCTTTTTCCTCATCTCTAACATGCTCTCACAAAAGTGGCTGCAAAGAGAGGGGAGCAATTGACTGGAAAAGAGTGTAAGGGAACTTAGTGGGGTGATAGAATATTCTCTATCTAGTTTAGGGTGTACACAATCGTCACAAATTCATCAAGCCAAACACTTAATATCTGTGCATTTTGTTGAATGTTAATTGTACTTTAATTAAAAACAAATAAACAAAAAGCTTAAAATGGCTTCTAAGGTTTCTTCTGGCACTATGATTCTATGACAACTCACCACATGAGACCCTCTACATACAACAGCCATGTTCCTGAAGCAGTGAGGGAACATTGTACTTTTATAAAGACATGAAGAGTCTTCCACAGAACCAGTTATTAACTCAAAAATGCTGTATCCTCCTTTCACACTAGCCTTCACTTGTTCATCTCTGTATATGGGCTCTCTCAATATCCTCAACAAAGCAAGCATATGTAAATAGCTATTTCTTGTGCCCAGACTTGTAATCAAACATTTTAATAGTAAAGATTAATAATAATACTTGGTTGTTCATTATTAATAATCTGTAATACAAATGATCATAAGAATAATAAACAATAACTCCTACCACAACTGCTATTGAAAATTTACTCTGTGCCAAGCACTGTTCTGAACACTTTATACGCATTTATCCCAATTAATCCACACAACATTCCTCAAGAATAAGAACTACTCTTTTTATCACATCATGAGTCATCATAAGCTCCTCCCTCCTAACACTTCTTCTCCATATACTTCATTATGCTTCTTGAGTAAATTTGGATCCTGGATTTTTCTCGAGGCTGAGCTCAGCTGCTCTGTGGTTCTCCAATTTCCTGATGCTCCTTGTCAATACTGCCCATTAATATTGCCAAGAGTGGGAAGAACTGGTGAAATATATGTTAGCCTGGTACATGATGGGAACTAGACCATTTGTTCTCTCTTATATAATTGCTGGGCTGAAATTATTTTACAGGAGGTCTTTCTAAGGAGTAAGAGTGACCATGTTTTACTCAGAATCACAAGATTGGAAATTGCCTCAAGAGGTTCTCCTTCAGCCATCTTCTTGTTTCAAGAAGGCGCTGTATTGAAACCACCTAACACAAATGTTTTCCTGTCATAGGTTCAAAAGAAATCACTAGAAAAAGTCTCCCTTGGGAATGCATATCCTTTTTTCACAAGCCCTTCCTTGGTTCAACAATTTAGTAAATATTTCCTGCATTCCTGCTCTATTCAAGGCACCTGGCAGGGTGCTACAGTGTACACACATATAAATAAATCTCTGATCCTACCTTTGAGAAGTTTATAGTTTTGTTGGGAGAAAAAATTAAAAATTCTGATAAGTACAGTGACAGAGTAAAATGTTTACACAATTTAACATATTTTAGCAAGAAGAGTAGATGCTTGCTAAAAATCGTAAGTGTTCAAAATGTCACCAGCAGCCCCCAACATGTTGTTGACAATGATGTCAATATATATGATGATGCAGTAGGTCAAAAAGCTGGAGGCATTTTCTTAGGGCATTCAGTGTATTACAAAGCAACATGAGATATGCGCAATAAGAGAGAGAAAGCCGAAATACCCTGAGGGAAAAAGGGCTAAAGAAATCAAACCAAGCCAGGAAAGGATTTTCTCATAGTGAAAGGTATACTGGAAATTGGCATTTTTTCAAATATATATATATGTATTTCCTCCCCCCTCTCTCTCTATATATACATATATATATATATACACACACATATCATATATGTATATATATAAAACTTCTCTTCTACCCTGTCAAAGACATAGAACAAGGGCCTCATCCTCCAAATTCACAAAGCAACTTTTCATAGACTTTACAATTCTAAAGATGACCTCTTCCCCGACCAAGTCTTCCCTTCTTTAGGAAGAACAACCTCAATGCCTTTTCTTCTTCCTGGTGCCTATTTTACATGCTTTTAATCATTTTTGCTGAGTTCATCTGAATTTTATCCAAGTTTCTGCATCGTGCTTACACTGTATGGCCCCAAAGTGAACACAATGCTTTAACAAAGGCCCTGAAAGGTTAAACATAATACAAAGATTTCTCTGTGGCTGGAGAAGGTTATGCTGCAGCCAAATAAAATTAATAAACTTTCAACAGTTTACCTAAGTGCCTTATAACTAATGGATTTACTAAAATGCTCCCTCAAAGCAGGCTGGAGTGTGTGTGGAACTGGAGCTGGAAGAGGGAATGTCCTCCCTATAATTTAGCCACATGAACAGTGATGAAAAGTTCAGTGACCAACACTTTGGGACCCAGATAAACACTTTAGGCAAGTGAAAGCCTGTAGTATGTAAGGTCCCTGTAAAAGTTACATTTACATGAATTGAACCGGTGGTCTTAGGAAGGTCTGAGGTAGAAAGGGGGTTGGGGAAGGCAAGGGGCCCAGATGTGAGCGTAACCAACAACACTGCAGTTGGCACTTCAGACAGAGCACCTTTGCTGGCAAAATTAGCATGTAGCCAGAGATGTAATGGAAAAAAACACAAAGCCACCCTCTGATGACTAAAGACAGCATACATGAAGCACGCAGCCGGGGAAGGATTAAGCAAATGTAAGCTATTATTTTATCAGCAGTACATTTTTGATGGACAAGCACAGCGATAAATGAAGGGAAAACTTAGTCATAGCAGGTCAGACATGGAAGGGAGTGTGGGAGGGACTCCATTCCCCAGGTCTCATATTTCCATACAAGGACAAGCTTCTCTGCAATGGCACCCTTGACTTCTCTCCCAAGCTGATCTGACTGGGTCGGCCACTCTGGGCTTTCTCTTTTCGAATCTGCTTGCCCACAGAGAGGGTACTTTTTGGCATAAGGCAGGCTGTGCACATCTGTGTGGTGAAGGCTGGTAGTAGTCCAGCTGGGTGGGTAAATGGTGGGTAAGTTTGTCTAATTTGGAAACGGAGTTTTAGAAAGTCCATTGAGACTGTACACCTGAGTATTCCCTCAGTCCAGCTTCTGTCAATAATACAACCTTTATTTTGCTCTTCTCCTGTCTGTTTCTCAATTGGTTCTGAACTCATGAGGACAAGAGAGGAGTGATATTTATCTCTTCCCCTAAATCCCAATAGAAATTTCAGATAGCATCTCTTCCCAGAATCCCCACTTGATGTGGCCATGTCCTCCTCCCTTCACAATTACGGATGCAAGAAAAGTGAAAAGCCATTTCAGTTGCTTCTGGGCAGCAGAGAGAACACATAGGAAATGGCTGCTGCCCACTCCTCCACCTCATATCTCTGGGAATACGGCTAGGAGGATAAAATAACACATTTCTTTCTTTGCCTTCCCCTAGTCTTCCTAAGGTACACATTTTTCAACTGCATACCTCCTCCACCAGTCAATCAGCCCGGAGAGCACAGATGAAGAGCAGAATCCTTCTTCATCACGAAGAATTTGAGAACCCCGAGCAAAATCTTTATTGTACAGAGAAGGAAAGTATGGCTTTGCCCAAAGAGACATACCCAAACAGTAGGGATGGCACCTTCAGGCTCAAAGGCAGTGTTCTTGACTTCTGTTTTCTGTTTCAACATGACATACTCCAATCACTAACAGTGGCTCAATCATGGCGCTAACTCTCCAGATGGGAAGGTGGATCAGACTCCGGGGGGGGGGACGTGGATGTTATGTACAGTTTTATAGAGTCCCCAGGTAAAATTCTGAATCACCTCTCTAGAGAGTTGAGCCTGGATGTGAATCCAGGGATTCACTCAGTAGGAATATGAACATGAACAAGTTCTCATATGAACATAAATAAGTATCTTTATCTATGAAACAGTGATAATAAAGCCTATCTATCTTACAGGCTTATCCTCAAGACTAACTGAGATGACATTTAGATGAAGATTTTGCCTGACTTCAAACATACACTGGCTTCTGTATCAATTCAGCATAGGCTAGGGTATGCTGCAATAACAACCAACCACAGTGTTTCAGTGGCTTAACACAAAAAAGTTTATTTTTCACTCATACCAGGTCCACTGTGGATCCAAATGACTCTCCAGGGCACCTGTCCTCCCCATTCAGAAATTTGGGCTGCTCACAATTGCAAAATGAGGGCTAGTAGCAGAGGAAGAGAACGCTAGAGGGTCTCACGTGCAATGAAATGTTCCCACGTGAAAGTAACATATATCACTTCTGTCCACAATTCTCTTCTTCCCTTGAGAGTGCATAAGTAAAATCCAATAAGCAACTGAGGATCCTCTATATAGCCCAGGGAAGACAGTTCAAAATAGGCAAGTTACTGAACAGAAAGTGGAAATTACCTCCCTTCCTCCAAAATGCAAAATGTGGGGGCCAGCCCAGTGGTGTAGTGGTTAAGCTCACGTGCTCTGCTTCAGCAGCCTGGGGTTCATGGGTTCGGATCCGCGCATAGAACCTACACACCGTTCATCAAGCCATGCTGTGGTGGCATCCCATATACAAAATAGAGGAAGATTGGCACAGATGTTAGCTCAGGAGCAATCTTCCTCAAGCAAAAAGAGTAAGATTGGCAATGGATGCTAGCTCAGGGACAATCTCCCTCGCCACAAAAAAAAGCAAAATGTGGGCAATAAGACATGCCTGTCATAAGAAAGGGCTCAATGGCTTTATCTCCCAGCAATACCAACCACTACAGTCATTGCAGTAAGAGTGAAAGCAACAGGGCAAAATAAAACCAACACAAAAGAAATTTGCCCTAAGAGCCTAACTTAGTTGGTTTTCAAGGATGAACTAACCATCTATAGCATTACTCTGGGCTTTCTCCATTGGAAGGTACTGACTTAGTGACTTTCCGTAAATAGGAAAAATGATTAAATTGAGCTTGGGTGTGAAAGTCCTAGGAATGAAGCATGATGCAATGACACACAATTAGCACACTTCTGTGTCTTTCATATGCATTCTCCTTCTCTCTTTTGGCTCTCAAAGCTAGAAATAGCCTCTGGGGAGGCTGCAAATGAATATCCAATGACCTATACTAATTTTTTAAAACTTTAAACTGAGGCTGGCCTGGTGGCGTAATGGTTAAGTTCATGTGTGCTCCACTTCAGTGGCCCAGAGTTCGCAGGTTCGGATCCCGGGCGCAGACCTACACACCGCTTGTCAAGCCATGCTGTGGCAGCATCCCACATACAAAATAAAGGAAGATTGGCACAGATGTTAGCTCAGAGCCAATCTTCCTCACTAAAAAAAAAAAAAACAACAAAAAACTTAAAACTGATTTTCTCTGATCCACTCTGAACAAGAAGAAATTGCTACTGAAGTTAACAGAGCCCTGACCTAGCAGGATTCACTAAGGGAAGGCTACCCCTACCAACGCACTGCTAACAGCAGCCACTGGAACCAAATCAACAGAGTGGCCTACAAAGTAATCCATCAGACAAGCAACTTCTGTTTATTAAGTTGTGTTTTTGACCAAACAAGCACTGAAAACCAAAGTTAAAAGGTGTAGAAGGAGGGAAAGTGTTGAACCTGAGGATTCTGTTGACTTAACCAAACACATAAAAATATTTCACCTGACTTCACAAAGGATTTCATATATACTTCTTTTCTCTTTTTTTCTGCATAAACAATATGCCCAGATTTCTGCCTCTCAACAATCTTTCCCTCCCAGTATGGCTCTTCCTGCTTTGATTAATCACATTTTGGTTTAGTTTCTCAGCAGGGATGACTCACATTCCCAGTACTTGGAATAAATGCATCATACTGCTCCCTTGAGTGTTTGTTTTTCAGCATGTTCCCAAATACAAACCTGAAGTCAGCCTCAGAAGGTGAGAAGGATCTCTCTGTTGCCAGATCATGTGATGAGCAGGTCTCTGGCTTCATTTCTGTCCAGGATCCCACTGCAATGGTGACGGTAGAGGCTGGCATTGGCATGGTAACGTAGTAATGCCAGCTTGAGCACCCTATACACAGAAAGAGAACACCCATAATGAGGCCAATGAATGATTTTGAACCTCACTCTGTAGTTTTTTCTCTTTAGGCACTTGAAGAGCTTATGTGATAAGATGGTATGAGCTAATTCTTGGAGGTGGGTCACGTCAACTGAAGGAGCATTATTCCAGGTCTCAGGGGAAGCCTAAGAGGAATGATGGTTTCAGAGTAGCCAAGGAGGTTTGAATTTCCTTGAAGATCAGAGATCAGTCTGAAGCCCTTCAAATGAGGCTATAAATAAAGGGTGGTGGCTGAGGTGGTCACTAAGAGCTACAAACACAGAAGGGCACAGGTTGTATGTAAGAACATGTCTTATTCATCCTTATTTGCCTAGCACAGTATTTGGCTCTGTTCAACAGATGCTCTGTTGAATGAATGAATGAATGAACAAATGAATGATCACTTCTGTGCTGCTAAACTGTTTCGTCTAAACTCAATTTAAGTCAAACCAAAATGGATATAGAAGAAAACAATGAGACTAAGGAAGGGAGATACCTGTGTTTTAGTTCCAACTCTGAAACTAATTAGCTGTGGAAGTTCAAGTCTTATCCCTTATCCTTTTTACCAGTTAATGTATTGGGCTGGTCCCCCATTCTTCACTGAGCAGATGAAAAACAGGCCTAGAGAGGTTCAACAGAGCCAAGGACTCCAAGCTAGTTTGTAACAGGGCTGGAATTATAGCTGGGGCTCCCCACCCCAGCCAAGGGTGTGCCTTCACTTAGCCCAAACTGAAGAGAAAGTTTTTACCAAAGGAACAAATGATTGACAATTTATAACACTATACTTCCTTATTTCTAAGGTAAGAAAATGATTCTTATGTTTCTGAAATCTGAATGTGTCATACAACCTGATTTAATATAGTGTTTTTTTCTGAGCATCTGTGATAAATTGATAGTCTGTCTTAAGGGGAACTGATATCACCTCATATTATGAAACATAGTTCTCCACTCCTCACGTCCGTGTGGTGGGGGACTTCCATTAGAGGAACACTTCTAGCCTCTATTTCAGCCCCTTCCTAACTCCTTTGCAGGACCTATTCTTCTCTTTCTTGTTTTAAGTTTTAGAGGATTAGACACTCATGGAGTGGCCCGTGGTTGTCCAATTTGGTTAGTGAGTGGATAAGATGTCAAATTCAGGGTCAAAATATTAATATGCCTATATTGGCCAGCAGATCTAACATGACATTTTTCAAAGAGCTTTACCAGTAAAAATCAATAATAAAGGTTAGATTTTGATCTCCATATGCTTAGTTGCTTTGTCTCTCAACTAATTCCGAACTGAGGAAGGTAGAGGGGCCATTATTACCCTCTGAAACTCTACCAACTTAGATCCAAAGAAAGACATTACAGAATTCCTCTGATAAAGAAAAAATATTTAATAGGAAACAAAGACTTAAACTTAAGGAAAAAATAAATATGATATCAAGTTTGAATAAATATGATATGATATCAAGTTTGGAGGTCCTTAGAAGAGATACTTGAAGAAGAAATATTGAAAGGTATGCTCAAAACTGCTGGAAATCCATCACAGAGGCAGCCTTTCTCTCAAACTTGCTTGTAAGTTTCATCCTGCTTCAGGAATCAGAATGGCCACTCTTGAGATCACTCTCCCCACAGCTGACTAAGAAGCTGAAGACATGCTCCTCTTTAAAGAGACAACCAAATCCAGTGATGTTAGAGCCAATCCGGTGAAGTGTGTAGCTTCTAGTGGGCTTCAAGGAAAACCACAGCTTTAAAGAGAATTGCTGGGGGGCCAGCCCCGTGGCATAGCGGTTAAGTGCATGCGCTCCACTACTGGTGGCCTGGGTTTGGATCCCGAGCACGCACCCATGCACCGCTTGTCAGGCCATGCTGTGGCGGCGTCCCATATAAAAGTAGAGGAAGATGGGCACAGATGTTAGCCCAGGGCCAGTCTTCCTCAGCAAAAAGAGGAGGATTGGCATGGATGTTAGCTCAGGGCTGATCTTCCTCACCAAAAAAATAAATAAATAAAAAAATAAAGAGAATCACTGCTCTGATCCCAAGCCAGTAAGAAAAGGGTAAAGACAGTCATAGCATCTTGATAAAATCATGACGTGTATCTGACAAGACATGCTGTACTGCGCCCACTTCTCTCATTTTTCTACCTGCCCAAAACTACCTCATTCTCTGCAACCTGATGCCTCCTCATGGTTGCTCCATGAAGAACTTCAGTTTGGACTGGACAACACAATGAGAGTCGGTGCAAGTTGGAGGGAGAGTAGAGATGGAGGAAGAGGAAAGAAGTTGTAGGTGAGGAACTAAATCTTTTGAACAGTCTTGGTTTAAAAGAAAAATCTCGAATAACTGAATTCTCTTAATCAAAGGGCTGGCTCTGGTCATTCCTTCTCTGAAGTATATTTTGGAGTGCTTAGCATGGGCATTGAATTTTCCTTTTCAAAACCTCAGACCCTTAGGGGTTCAGTAAACAAACAGCAATGGTGAGGCTTTCAGGTAAAAATGGAAGATTAAACACATGAGGCTACCTTTGTTTCCTCCCAAAACCCAATTAAAGGACAGTAAAAGGATTTTTTAAGCCATAAACCAACAAGAAGAGGGGCAATAAAATAGGAGACAATAGCTGCAAAATAGTGGAAGCTAGAATGTAGATGGAAGAGTGACGAATGACAGAGCAGACCTGAATCCTAAGTTAGCAGTGGGCAAAGACAAGAATTCACCTCATTTTATCCCCTAAAAGCCCCAAAAGGCTGGGGGTAGAGGAAGTACTAGACTAAGCTGGACTGGCTGAAGGACTATCTAAGAAGGGCTTAGATCCCTGGATGGCCTCCCCAAGTCTGCACACCTGGGCTATTCGCCCATCCCCCATACACCCCAGCAAATACCTGGAGGTTTATCTTCTATAGAGAGTAAAGGAGAGGTCCTCTAGCCTAGGGGTTGCGGGGAGGAGAATGGCACAGTTGAAGGCAAATCAACGGGATTAGATGAACATATGCATATCAGATGCTGAGACCACCAGCCACCTTCCCTTATTTGGTTCCCAGAATGCTGGCAACCAGGCTTCTACCCTCCAGGCAGGAGAATGAAAAAAGCTGTCGCCCAAGAGAAGGCAACTAAGGCTACTGACAGAGAGCTTTCCTATGATCAACCTATAATGAAGGTCACAGTTAGCAAGCCCTATGCGTGCCCTCAGAGCTTCCAATCAGCATCTTAGTTGCCTACTCCTAAATGCCTGCAGACAAATCAAGGACCTCCAGGCATCTTTCAAAAGCCCCTGATGTAAAACTGAGAGACCAAAACAAACAGAAACAAACAACTTGGAGGACAATGACCAAGCAAGGAGAAGAAAATTTCAAAAAACATCAAACATATACACATTAAGAGTTAAGAGAATTGACTGCAGTGCTGAAACAAGAACAGTATAATATTAAAAAGGAGGATTCCAAAGCAAAGAGAATTAAAAACATGATAGAAGAAAAGAAACACTCAATAAAAGGGGTGAGATGGACTATAAAGCTGAGGAAATCTCCCAGAAAGTAGAGGGAGAAAAAAAAAGACAAGACAAAAAGATGAGGGGAAAATAGAAACCAGTTCAGGAGGTCCAACATCCTAGTAATAGAAACTCCAGAAGAAGACAAGAGAGAAAAGAGAAGGGAGAAAATCATCAGTTAAAAAAATTCAAGAAAACTTCCCCAAATTTAAGGAGTCATGAGTTTCCAGATTGAAAGGGCACACAATACCCAGGACACTGAATACAAACTGACCCGTGTCAAGACTCATCATTCTGAAATTTAGAGCCCTGGGCACAAAGACAAGATCCCACAAGCTTCCAGAAAGAGAAAGAGAGAAAAAAATCACATATAATAAGGACATTTTCAGACAGGTAGAGTTTCAAAAAAAATTCAGCTCATCCCATACCAGCTCATCCCCAAAATTCACACATCCCACACCTCTCACCTTCCTATTCTCTGGAAGCTACTAGAGTATGTAAAGTACGCTTCAAAAAGAGGTACTAAACCAAGAAAGAGGAAGACAGAGGAACCAATACAAAAGAAAAGCAAAGAGAACTTGTAGAATGATGGAGAAGGGCGATCCCAGGAGCCAGCTGTGCACCCAGTAGAGAGCGTAACTCATGGCCATCAGAGCAGGTTATATGGCCCCAGGAAAGACTGCTTCAGGAAGATGAAATTGAGAGAAAACCTGATGTATCTGAGCATCTTGAAAGATTTAAACAACTTTCAGAGAGTCTGGGGTTGGTGAATACATAGAAAACTAAACAAAAGAAAAAAACAAACAAACAATAAGACAGCTATTAACTCCATGAAAAGCTAACACGTTGTACAAAAATAATATGTAACCAAAGTTTTACTACAAGACTCAGCTCTGAGTAACAAACATAGATAAAATAATGTAAATGAAGAATATTGATTTAACCAAAGTTATGGCATTAATGATATTGGGAAGATGGGATTTGGGGAAGGGAGCATGTGTGTGATGGGAGGGGAAGAGAGCTAAATCCTTCTCTGCCATAGTGGGAAGACCAACTCTGAACAATCAAGCATCTTACTGAATGACACAGATGTAAACATCAAATAATCAGCTAAAAGAAGTGAAAATGGTTACTTCTGAAGCAGGAAAAAGAGGGTGGAGGTACTGAGGACTGCTATTTTGGACATGGAGTATAATAAACCCAAGAGAACTATTTGGCTCTTTAAATATGCATATTTTTAATATAAAAATTAAACTAATCATTCAATTAGTTAAAAGGTAATCTTAATAGAAAAACAACAACATTTGTGGTTCTGGATACCAATAAAATGATAAAATATAACTCAGAAGGAAGAAGCACTTTAGAGATAAGGAATAGGCACTCACCTATTACAAAACCCCTGTAAGAATGAAATGCTGGCAGTAATTTTTCAGATATGACACACACACAAAAAAGCAACAAAAGCAGAAATCAACAAATAGGACTATATCAAACTAAAAAGCTTCTGCACAGCAGAAGAAACTAACAACAAAATGAAAAGGCAATCTATGAAACGGGAGAAAATATTTGCAAACCACATATCTGATAAGGAGTTAATATCCACCTTATATAAGGAACTCAAACAATTCAATAGCAAAAAAAAAAACAGATAATTCAATTAAAAAATAGTTAAAGGACCTGAATAGACATTTTTCCAAACAAGATATTCAAATGACCAACAGGTACACGAAAAGGCGCTCAACATCACTAATCATCAGGGAAATACAAATCAAAATCACAATGAGATGTCACCTCACACCTGTTAGAATGGCTATTATCAAAAAGACAAGAAATAACAAGTGTTTGTGAGGATGTGGAGAAAAGGGAATCTTGATGCACATTGATGGGAATGTAAATTGGTGCAGCCACTATGAAAAATGGTATGGAGGTTCCTCAAAAAATTAAAAATAAAACTACCATATTATTCAGCAATTCCACTTCTGGGTATATACCCAAAGGAAATGAAATCACTATCTCAAAGAGATATCTACATTCCTATGTTCATTGCAGCATTATTTATGGTAGCCAAGTCATGGAAACAAGCTACGTGTCCACCAATGGCTGAATGAATAAAGAAAATGTGGTATATTTATACACACACACACATACATACGTACATACAAATAGAGTGGAATATTACACAGCCACAAAAAAGAACAAAATCCTGCCATTTAAGAAAACATGAATGGACCCTGAGGGCATCAAGCTAAGTGAAACAAGATAGACACAGAAAGACAAATACTATATGATCTCACTTACATGTGGAATCTAAAAAAAATCAAACCCATAGAAACAGAGAGTAGACTGGTGGCTTCCAGGGATGGAGAGCAGAGGGAGGTAGGAGGGAAATGGGTGACGGTGTTCAAACTTCCAGTTATAAGATGAATAAGTCCTGGGGATATAACACACAGCATAGTGACTATAGTTAACAATACTGTATTGTATATTTGAAAGTTGCTAAGAGAGTAGATCTTAAAAGTTCTCACTACACACGCAAAAAATGTAACTATGTGAGGTGATGGATGTGTTAACTAAGCTTATTGTGGTAATAATTTCACAATATATACATATACCAAATCATCACATTGCATACCTTAAACAATGTTATGTGTCAATTACATCTTAATAAAGCAGAAAAAAAGAATGGAACACTATGCACAATAGACTTTCTCCCTACGTTTTGCATTGAATTTTTGACTGATTCTTTTGCTGCCCCTCTGGTTCTTGTACCATCCATCTAGCACATGGGCAAGATGAGACTCGTGGAAACAGAAGGAACCAAAACTGCTTTCAAGAGAGAACAGTGCTAACGGAATAACAGGATCCTGTCAGATGCCTGCACAAGGTTATGGAGAATTCACACAGAGTACCAATCACGTCACGTCCCAGCACCTTTATTAGAATGTCTGTACCCTCAAGGTGATGTAGCAAGGGCGCTGGAAGCCATAAAGTGATGTGGCAGGGGAGAGGAAGGAGATTAGCAATTTTTTTAAAAAGTCAGAAACCTTAAACGACCTGAAGTTTGGGAGTGAGACAGCAAAAGTGATAACAGAACCTGAGTCCAGTCCAGCAAAAATATTTTAGAACTGTCTTTGCTCCCTCAGTCTTCTCTGAAGTTAAATAATGAAAAGAAAAAGAGTTTTTCAGGAAATGCATTGAAAACATCACCCAAACCCATCTGTTATATGCTCAAGATGATTTTCTCCTATACAGCCCTCAAGACTTAATTTTTTTAGATTCCTAAAGTTCCTCTACTTAGTAGAGCTCATTTGGAATGAACAGCTTCATACTTCAAGCTTTTAAAGCAAAAAAGTTTTCTAGGCTACCAAGTGACAGTCAGATAAGGGCAGATCAATAGGCTGGGCGAAATAAGAACTGGCCAGGAACCTACTTCACAAAGACCCTGATGAGACTCCTCGTAGAAGCTTCTCAAAGGCATCCAGCCCTGGGCTTCCTGCCCAACCCTAGGTGAGTGCTAGAGCCAGTGCTGTGACAACTGAACGCCTCCAGTGCTCTGGGGGAGGCTGGTGTTAGTTCATTACCATGAGGGCATGTCTAGTATCCTCATTTGGTAGAAAAGTCTCTTTTGGGTTGTCTGCTCATGGATTAGTCCACTGAGCCCAACCGTGCATGAAGACTGCCCACTGCCACAGGGAGCTACTCAAGGAATACCTGACCTCATCTTCAAACCAGACTGCAAAAAATGCAAATAACAAGGTGGAAATACTCCCCAGAAAGGAGAGCATGCATTCCGAAAACAAAGAGAAATGATTTCTGGATTATCTATTGTTTATGATAAGCCTGCCTTGCAAAGAGAATTGATGAGAGTTTATTTCTTTTGAATACATCCATTGATTAAGTTCCAGCTCTGGAATCTGACTTCTGGGGTTCAATTCCTTGCTCCACACTTACCAGTTTGGTCACATTACTTAATCTTTCTATGCACTAATTTCCTCGTCTATAACAAGGGAATAATCATAGTATCTACCTCATAGGATTATGTAAGGATTAAATTATATAATATAGAGAGACATCACTAGGATAGTAACTGGTACATAGTAAGTGCTGAAGAAATGTTAACTGCTGTCCGTTGTTTATAGCTGCCTCCCTCTGTGGCTTGGGCTAACTTTCCGGAGGCAGAGATGAAGAATGTTGAAGGTATGGCTGCCACATGTGCACCGAACCCTGTGGCCTGATGAGGCCCACATATGGGGTTTAAGGTTGAATGGCATTAAAACACAGTGCACACAAAGTGATCCATTTAAAGGAGAATGACAGCCCAAAGGGGGCATCCTGTATGACTTCATATAGAATGGACCATTTGGAGACTATTTAAATGGTGTTTACTTTAAATGAGCCATCCTCGATGAAACAGACAGTGAATGCCTTCATTTTTCTTTTTGATTCAATCCACTTGCCCTAGACTCCCTCGCTACACCAGGTGCAAAACAAAGAGAACACGCTGTACTTGAATTAACCCAGAGTTTTTCCCCTGCAGAGGCCAGAAGCCTATCACACCACTGGATGATTTCACAGCCAGGCCGGGATTCATCAGCAAGACTAACAGGGAGGGGGCGGCAGGAAGGGGCCCAGCGGAAGTGGCACTCCCTAACTGCAGGCTTGAGCAGCCCCCAGCTCGCCTCCCTTCAGGACAGATCCAGTACAGCTGGACCTCCTCAGAAAGATCCCGAACACCCTACGCCACCTTCTCAAGTTGGAACTTAGTTAAGGGGGGAAATCTTTATTCTTCAATTGTCACACAAGTAAGACATATCATATCAGATACTGTTCTTATAATCACTCTAAAACCAAAATAAACATAAAACCAAAATAGACATTTTCATCTCCAAAAGAAGACTGAAATTTTCCTTAAAGATGACTGTTTTTTGCAGGTATGATAAGGATTTCAAATGGGCCATTTTTCAAATCGTAAGAGGCAGTTTAAAATTTAGTTTGAAAATACTTATAACTAGAGAGTGTTAAAACAATTACCCTAATTATTTTTTCATTTACTACTCTAACAAACTGTTCTATGAATAGTTATGAAGATTCTATCTTCCAGCAGAGGAAGAGTAATCATCAGTGAAGAGGAAAAAAGGAAGAACATGATGGAACACTCAGTTCATGGGGGGAGAGAGAATTTTTGTGTGTGTGTGAAGAATATCAGCCCTGAGCTAACATCCCATGCCAATCCTCCTCTTTTTTGCTGAGAAAGATTGGCCTTGGGCTAACATCCGTGCCCATCTTCCTCTACTTTATATTGGACGCCGCCACAGCATGGCTTGACAGGAGGTGCATCGGCGCGTGCCCGGGATCCGAACTGGTGAACCCCAGGCCTACAGAGCAGAGCGCACACACTTAACCGCTGCGCCACCAGGCCAGCCCCGGGAGAGAACATTTTATGCTAAACCTGTGAAAAACTTTGCTAATTATTTGAAAAAACCACTTTTATAAAAAGAAAAAAGTTTTAAAAGAAAAAAAGTCAAGATATACTGTAGTCATTTTTTACATATTGATCATGCCCACTAATAGTAAATTAAATACAAAATTTCTGGAAAGGCATTGTCCTATTCTCAGGGGTGTCTTGGATAAACTTATTCAACATACACCCAAGGCACAGCCACACCACACACAACCACTCTGCTTCCACAGAGACAAAAGCAGATGATTCATCTGTGCATTAATTGTCTTTGAGTTAAGCATCACAGAGAATTTCTTATATTTAAAGAGTTATTGTTTTCACTGAAAATTAAAACAGGCATTTAAATTCTTCCTATTAAAAGCATCCACTTTGTCTTTTAACCTTTGCCGCCGTAGGTTAGACAAACAGCACGAAGCATTTGGAAGCATCAAATTGACACACACTTTTATTTAACATATCCTATTTCTCTACTTAGAGAGAAGAGCCCCTGTTCTGTAGCCCCTGCTTCTTTCCTACCTCAAGACTGCTTCTTTCTCTAGCCACTATTTCTTCATTGCAGAACTTCCTGCCCAAACAATTTCATACGTCAACCTATATCATTATTTTGAAACATCTTTGTATCACAAAGTAAAGATGCTTGACAATATTTACAGGAACATGTATCTAAAGGAATATATGTATTTATAAGTGTATATAGACACACTACATACAATTTATATATTATATATATATTTTGTATATTTATTATAATAAATATAATAGATATATAAAAAGGAGGAAAGCTCCCCGTTTTGGTTGCTCTTCCTCTCTTGGCTTCCTTCTCCAGGTCTTTCAGCAAACCCCAGCAGTTTTTCTTTCACTACTTTTTAGATGCCGAGTCTACACGTTCTGGTTTTATGAGCTAGTGCCACCTCTTGAATACTCATGGCGTGACTGTCTTTCGTTAGTTCTTCTCCACTGTTGCTTAAGGGTGGGAACAGGCACCAGAACAAAGGAGACAGTAAGAACGCCCTGGGCTGGTATGCACTGGCACTGCCTAACCAGGGCATGTGTCAGGTCATGCCACCACTTCTCAAGCACTGATGCCACCCGGCAAGGCTTCAGGTTTCCCTCCCTGCAACATGGTACCGCCTAAGGCACAGGAGATCCATGAGAGAATGACCTTCAAGATCATTCTTGTGAACCAGGTAAAAGAGCGCCACCTACTGAACCAAGAACACAAGCGCCTCCATAGGTTTTGAGGTTTTCCCTTGTGGCTAATAAATACCTAAAGGAATACGTTGCACCAGGCTTGTTATTCCAAGTCTCAACCGCCATTCTGACCTACGACACAGATAACCTTGTTCCCCTTAAACTTAAGTACAAAATGGACCAGCAAACTGGACACCAAATCATACTGCTCCAGATGGTCACAGGTACACTTTAGAACTTTACTCACATGAGAAAATTCATGACTGTCATATCTAAGACAAAAATCCAGAGCCACAGGAATTGGTATACACATGCCTGCTGGAATCATCATTATCCAAAAGAAATCAGGATGACTTCCTGTATGCTGAGTATGGTAAGTGCAGCTCTAGGAGGGCAAGCAAGAACTAGTCAAAAGCAAACCAAAAATGAAAGAAAGAACTGACAAAGATTGAGAAAGTGCAAGGCCTTATGTGAGACCTTATGAGGGAATGTAACAGAGCAGAACACGGTCCTCAATCACCAGGAGCTTTCTAGAGAGAAAAGATGAATGCATTCACTCTGTACTCCTACCCCTTGAAACACACGTATGTGTACTAGCCCAGAATAAAGTTTCCTCAGTTCTAGAAACAAGGCGCTTTCCCTACTTTGCATTATCTCTTTGTGGTGAAAACACTTAATCATAACCCTTCCTAAATGTCTTTTAATTTACCATTTCCTTATACGTAATTCCTGGTTGCATACTGTGGGAGCAGTCTAAATAGTATTGCTCATTTTAAGCCATGAAGAGGGAAAAAAAGTTGGCTGTCAACTGCACACAGAAGGGTCTGGACCCTGAAATCTTGGCTTTTCTCTAGAATTTCCCACACAAAGTCAAGAGAGAGAACATCAGAGCTGGTCTATTGCGCAGGCCAGAGAGTAGCATTTTGCCCAGGATGAAGTAATGTCTACAGTCTCTTACTTTTACACAGAAAGATGAAATCAGATCCTATGCGAGGGCACATATAGTTTTTAACACCTTTCACTTGTTTACATGCTTTTTCTCCTACATTTGGAGGGAGCCTAAATTAGTCAGTCATGTTCATTCACTTGAGGCTTCCCATGAAAAATGCAAGTGGAATATTTTGTTTTTCTAGGAAGTAGGAATAGACTAAATTAGACTCTGCAAAAATAAAACTAAGCAAAAAATTACCAAACGGGAAAACGAGAATGTACTACATCAATTTTTTTCTTTTAAAATCTATTGAGCCTGGAGAAAAGGCATAAACTCTAATCAGAAGTATAACTAAAGAAATGGCCCTGTGACTTTTGTCACTATTGTCACTACCAGTTGTGGTTTTAAATGCTTCTTCCATGAAGGTATTACTTCTGTCTGATTACACAATACATTTATTCAACAAATAAGTACTGAGCACCTATTATAGACAAAGCACTGTATCAGGCATCAGGTCTCCGTGCTTAATAGCTTAGCTACATTTTGGCAGGGAATACAGGCCGACAGTAACACACAGGCGAACATTTCTGTCTGCCCAAATAACATTATGCTGAGGAAGTTAAATAATAAAGGAGCCAAACAAGTCAATCTCAATCTATGACCTTGACTTAGCCTTCTTGAAAAAAGGACAGTGACTTCTCAGCTAATAAAATTCTTAGGCTGGTCATCACCTCACAGTCTAAACCATTAGCCTTTCTTTTTAAAAACAGCTAGGAGAAATGATTTCCCTCATGTAGCAAGGACTCGGAGGTCTTCTGATTTCCGCACCCTGCCCAAGGGCTGCTGTCATTCCTGTTATCTGCCTCATTACATTATGCTGCTCCCAGGTGCTTTGCCTCTTTCGGGAAATCAGCTAGTGCCTGGCAAATGTGCTAATCAGGTTGATGTGTCACTGTGATGGAAACTGTGACTGCCGGCTGGGTTTTACCGCTCATGTTTTCAAAGATGGCTCATCGTTTTAAAGGGCATGTGCACAACAGAGTGCACGTCCTATGAGACCAATCTACCAATCTAGAAAACATGACTTGAAAAGGAAGTAGCATCATCTTGTATCCACATATCCTTTTTCTCTGATGAGTGCAGAGACATTTGGAGACATTATTCCATACTCAGAACAGCCATTTTGGGTCTGGCAAACCCCTTTTTTAGTACTCTTTCCTGGTTGTCCTCTGATAAACCCCAGCTGTGGGTTGCAGGGGGAACTGCAGTATTAGGCATACAGTTCCTTCTCCTTGTCTAACTCAATCCTCCGTCAGTTTGAATTGGTAAAGTCTGCTCAGCAATCATATAAGGTATAAGCGGTATGAACATAAGCAAATCCCAATTAGCATCGACTTTATTTAACTCTGTCCTGAACAGGTAATTCTGAAAAAAAAAGGTCCACAGATATATTCCCGGAGGTATGAAAATTTTTCATGAAAATTTTAAAGTCATTTCTTGTTTTAATTTTTGATAATAGTCTTCAAGTAGATAGACAATGAGAGACAGATATTGAAGGGGTCAGAACACTTTTTTCTGTAAAGGGCTAGTTAGTAAATATTTTAGGCTTTGCGGGCCATACAGTCTTTGTTGCAACTGTTCAACTCTGCCATTGCAGCACCAAAGCAGCCACAGACAATGGTCATGTTCCAATAAAACTTTATTCATAAAAACAGGCAGTGGCCTGGACCATCCAGATATAACTGAGTACTGCCAAACAATTTTAGAGTTTACATCTGCATTAATGTCCATGATTGCCCAGGGACGTGTTGCACTGCTGTAATTATTGAGAGAATGGGGAAAGAACATAAGGGTGATGCTTTTGGTGAGGAAAGTCTAAATGACATCACAGCATGCTGTGTAAGCAAAAGCTTTACAGTACATGGAAGAAAAGTGGTGGAGAACAAGATCACGGCGTGGCTCAAGGTAGAACAGGCACAACTGTCTCAAAAGAACCTTATGGAGCTGTCAGCAAAACATCCATATTGTGAGAGGCAATTTCATTTCAGCAAAACATTAATCTTAACATTAAATTTAAGTTGTTCATTTGAATTTTATTGATTTAATAGTTTGGTCTGTGTTTTATTTATACTTTTACTTTGGCTTTATAGATGTATAAGAGTTATGAGCATACAGAGTTGATATCTAGTCTTATGTTCATAGTTTTAAAAATATCATTCTAAGACAAGTAATTTAAGTCAACCCTGGTGAATCATGAGTTGTTTTTTTTTTTCCCCCTCCAAAAAGAAAAACAATGCTCAAGTTTGAGAAACATTGCCAAACACAAGCCTTTACATCTGAACTGCAGGGCTAAACCATGAATAAAAGTATGTAGGCTTGGTGAGGTGGGGGTAGGGAGAGCCACACGGCATCTTGGGAGGTATAGTTATCACAGGTACACCACCATAGAGAGAAATGGAGGCTAGAGGAGTCCAGGTATCAGTCCGGCTTGAGACTGCAGCGTTTCATGTACTTAATCAATTCAGCATGTCAGGGAACTAAGCAGAGAGGGCAGAAAAAGATCTTACGTGAGCCCAGCAGAACTTCACTAGACAACTGCCAAGAAGACACCAGAGCCTGGATAAAGGAGCTGTGTCCATCACTAACCTCTCATCTGTTGAACTGAGAGGGGGTTTTAGGCAGCACACAAGTGGACAGTGATTGGAGTGAAGAGAAACCCACAAACTTTATCCCGTCTGTTGGTACGTACCCGAGAGGAAAGCCATGAGCACTATGGGAAAAAAATAGCGCAGAAAAAAGGTAAAAGAAAATATCATTCTAAGGACTCAAAGGAAGAACAAGCCTCAGAAATCAATCTACTGTAGAAACCAAAACCAGTTTAGGAAACTGGCATTCCCATTATGATACAAGAAGATATAATTTCTATGAAAAAAATAGTAAAAAGCCATGAGAAGACAATAGGCTGAAATAGTGTAACAGAGTGAGATCAAAAGACAACAAAATAACAGATAAAAAAGATAACAAAGAATTGCAAGGAAACTGTAACAATAACAATTTAAATCTGTAATGGAATTACTAAAGAACAAAATGTCTCTATGGAAAATATAGAGTCTATATAGAGTATATATAAGTGTATAGAGTCTATAGAGTGTATATAAAGTATAGAGTATAATTAAAAAAATGAAAAGGCAAGCCGTACAGACTGAGATAATACATTTGCTATACATATATCTGACAAAGGCTTGTATCTAGAGTATGTAATGTCTTCTTACAATCTAATAATAAAACAACCAAAAAACCCACATTAAATAGGCAAATGATTTGAAGAGATGCTTTTCAAAGGAAGATATAAGAATGTACAATAAGCACATGAAAAGTTGCTCACTATCATTTGTCATCAGAGAAATGCAAATTAAAACCATAAGATAGGGGCAGGCCCAGTGGCGTAGCAGTTAAGAGCGTGCGCTCCGCTTTGGTGGCCCAGGGTTCCGCAGGTTTGGATCCCAGGCACAGACTGGGCAATGCTCATCAAGCAGGGCTGTGGTGGCATCCCACATAAAGCAGAGGAAGATGGGCACGGATGTTAGCCCAGGGCCAATCTTCCTCAGCAAAAAAGAGAGGAGGACTGGCATTGGATGTTAGCTCAGGGCTAATCTTCCCCAGGAAAAAAAAAAAAACCACGAGATAGTATTTCACACCCAGCTGGAGGACTAAAATTAAAAGGACCAACAACACTAAGTGTTTGCAAGAATACACAGCAACTGGACTCGCATACATTGCTGGTGGAATACAAAATGAATATAAAATGATTTCAAACACTTTGGAAAACCTATGTCCACCAAAAGACTTACATGTGAATGTTCACAATGTATTTTTCATAATGGCCAAAAACAATTCAAATATCCATCAACAGGTGAGAGGACAGACAACTGTAGTTTATTTGTATAATGGACTACTATTCATCAATTTTTTTAAAAAGAATAAACTATTGACACCTATAACAATATGGATGCATCTCACAAACATGCTGAGCAAAAGAAGCCAGACACAAAAGAGTACACAGGACTGACTCCATTTATATGAATTTTTAGGAGAGGTAAAACTAATCTATAGATACGGAAATCAGATCAATAGCTGACTGGAGTGGGATTAGGGAGGAATAACTTAAGGAGGGATGGCACAGGCACAAGGGGATTTCTAGAGGGATGGAAATGTTCTACATCTCCATAAGGGTGCTGATTAATTACACAGGTGTATGCATTTGTCAAACCTCATTGAACAAGACAAACTGTATGCATTTTCTTATATGTAAATTATACTTTCATAAAGTTGATTAAAAATAAAGGTACCCACAACTAGCCACATTCTAGAAAGTTCTGAATTACATAAATTAAAAAAAAGTTTCTAGGAAATTCCCTCCAGACAGGAAAATCAGACTACTTTCAAAGAATAAAAAAATATATATATTGAGATCAGATTTCTCCTCAGAAATATTAAGTAAGAGATGATAATGAAAACATTTACTGTATAGTCATTTAAGAGGAAAAAGAAGTCCTAAGAATTTTATAACTAGCCAAGGACTGTTCATAAGTAAATATAACAAAAAGCCAACCTAAATGTGGAAGGGCTCAGAAAATATACCTCATATGTACCCTTCTAGAAAAAGAAAAGATTGAAGCCATTTCCTAGCTGACCGAGAGATGCTTCAACTTAAGAGTTCAACGGTAAAGAGAGTCTAAATACTTACTGCAAATATGATTTGAAACTGGATGAAAATGTAAAACAATAACTGTAATTCCTAGAGGAGAAGATATAATACAAAAACAAAATATAGAGATAATACGCATCCCAAACCCCAAATTATATTAATTAAAACTGGGGAATGCGGGTGAGGGAAGACAACAGAAGTAAATGTCCATTAAATTCCTTATTTGATATAGAGTGAAGTCAAGAGCTATTGGTTAACTAAATTGCGAAACACCGATTTACAGAATACTCTGTAGTCATAAAAATAATGAGGAAGCTGTATGTTCAGATATGAAATTATCTATGAGATAAACATATTCTAAAGGAGAAGCACAATACAAAATGTGTCCAGCATGCCATGACTAGTGCAACAGAAGAGGAAAAACATACTCTACAGAGGAATTGGCGGCCTGGTTGCCACCAGGGAGGGTTATTGGGTAGCTGGGAATTATGAGACTTTATCGCAGTTTTTGTCCTTTGCTTATTTGTAAATGAACCACGTCAAGGTGACCTATTTTTTACGTGTGTGAGGAAGATGGGCCCTGAGCTGCTAACATCTGCCAATCCTCCTCTTTTTGCTGAAGAAGACTGGCCCTGGGATAACATCCACGCCTATCTTCCTCCACTTTATGTGGGACACCGCCACAGCACGGCTTGACAAGCAGTGCATCGGTGCGCGCCCGGGATCCGAAGCTGCGAACCCCTGGCTGCCGCAGTGGAGCACACGAACTTAACTGCTTGCGCCACCAGGCCAGCCCCAATGTGACCTATTTTTAAAAATAAAATTTTAAAATGTATTATTTGTTTTGACTTTGAGAATCAAGTAACCACTCATTGAAGACTCTAGTACATGCATAAATCTAGTTTATGATAAAGGAGATATCACAAATCAGAAAAGATTCAATAATGATCTTGGAGCAACTGATTTCCTATTTGAAAAAAAATAATAATGTTTAGTCTTCATTTTACAACCCTGACCAGAATAAACTACAAACAGATTAAAGAGTTACATTACAAAATTAAACTAAAAATTTTAAATTATATAAAAATATTAGAACAAAACAAGTGAATCTCAAAGCAAAGAAAGAAAGACTCCAAGAGAAACCTACAGATTTGACTCACAAAAATTAAAATCTCCTAGAGTGACGTCAACGTCATGGCGGAGTGAGCTTTCCGGTAAACTCTTCCCCCAATAAGATACAACAAAAGGAACAGTCACAGGCCAACAAAGGAATCCTAGACAGCGAAAAGCAAGATCGGACAGATCCACATTGCAGCACACCTGAGAGACGAATGTGCTGGGCCCTGGGAGGAAGTGAGGAGAGGTAAGGAGAACTTCTCTCCCTCCCCATCAGATCAGGGATCCCCGTCAGCGTGGCTCCCAGAGAGGGGGGAGGGGTGGCCCTCTGCAGGGAAACCATAGCTCTTCCGGCTCTCTCTGCCAGTGGGAAACTCCCACACAGAGACTCAGAACTGCTATAGGGTACCATCAACATCTGAGCACCCCAGGAGAGCGGATAACGAGGGGCAAACGAGAAGCCCCCCATGCCAGGGACCCAGCAAGCAAAAGAGAGAGCCCCCTCCCTCCCGGCAAGCCAGACCCTGCAGCTCAGCCAAGCAGACCAGACCAAGCGACCAGCGGATCGCAGTGAACAGCCAGGGCAGAGCGCAGGGGGCTCAGATTACACAGCCCTTTACCCCCACACAGTGGCGGCGGGTGGAAATTGCAAGCAGATATTTGCAGGATGAGGAAAAACAAAGCCAATACAGGAACCACAATGCAAAGGTACAGGAAATCACCAGACCAGAAGGAAAATGACAAGCACCCAGAAACCAACCCTAAAGACACAGAAATACATAACCTAAACGACAGAGATTTCAAAATAGCTATCGTAAAAAAACTCAAGGAAATACGAGACAACACAGACAAACAATTCAATGAGATTAGGAATTTCTTCACAAAAGAGATTGAAATCATAAAGAAAAACCAATCAGTGCTGATGGAGATGAAGAACACAATGGAGGAGATAAAGGAGAACCTGGAATCTTTAAAGAACAGAGCTGACAACATGGAGGAAAGAATTAGCATTATAGAGGATAGGAATACAGATATGCTCCAGATGGAAGAAGAGAGAGAACTAAGACTAAAAAGAAATGAAGAAAGTCTCCGAGAAATATCTGACTCTATTAGGAAATGTAACAGAAGAATTATAGGTGTTCCTGAGGGAGAACAGAGGGAAAGAGGAACAGAGAGCCTATTCAAGGAAATAATAGCTGAGAACTTCCCAAATCTGGGGAAGGAGCAGGAAATACCAGTAAGTAAAGCCAAGAGATCACCTAAATATGTCCACAGGCAAAGGCCCACTCCGCCACATCTAGTGGTAAGGCTGGCCAAAGTCAATGACAAAGAAACAATATTAAGGACAGCTAGACAAAAACAAAAATTAACGTACAAAGGAACTCCCATCAGGCTCTCAGCGGATTTCTCAACAGAAATTTACAGGCTAGGAGAGACTGGAATGATATATTCAAAATACTCAAAGACAAAAACTTTCAGCCAAGAATACTCTATCCAGCAAAAATATCCTTCAAATATGATGGAGAAATAGTAACTTTCCCAGATAAACAAAAGCTAAGGAAGTTCATGGCCACGAGACACCCACTACAACAAATACTCACGAAGGCCCTCAGGCCTGACAAAAAGAAGAGAAAGGGAATACAAAGCTTGGAGCAAGGAGAAAAATAGGTAGACAAACTCAGAAAAATAGTAGATCTTTACCAGAATAGGTTAGCAACCACTTAAATACCAAAATCAAGGATCAAAGGAAGGAATTCACCAAAAATAAATTTCACCTTTTCACTGTAAACACACACCCACAACACAAGATAGAATAAAGTATAACAAGAACGACTTAGAAGGGGAAGAGGGAAGTGATTGAATTGACTTAGTATAAGGAAACAGAAGGCCATCACATAATGGACTATCTCATACACAAGATTTTTTACAGAAACCTCAAGGTAACTACTAAACAAATAATCAAAACAAAACCACATATGATAAACAAAGAGAAAACTAGAAGAGTCATAAGACAGAACAACCAAACTGAATTGGCAGTCCAAAACAAATGGGACAAGAAACAAAGGAAATGCAAAAAAACCGGAAAATAAGTGACAAAACAGCAACATTAAGCCCTCATATATCAATAATAACCCTAAATGTAAATGGATTGAACTCTCCAATCAAAAGATACAGAATGGCAGGATGGATTAAAAAGCAAGACCCAACAATATGCTGCCTCCAGGAAACACATCTCAGCTCTAAAGACAAGCACAGGCTCAGAGTGAAAGGATGGAAGGCAACACTCCAAGCTAACGGCAAACAAAAGAAAGCCAGTGTTGTCATACTCATATGAGACAAAGTAGACTTCAAGATAAAACAGGTTAAGAGAGACAAAGAAGGGAAATATATAATGTTAAAAGGGACACTCCACCAAGAAGACATATCACTTATAAATATATATGCACCGAACATAGGAGCACCAACGTACATAAAGCAACTATTTACAAACCTAAAAAGAGACATTAATAGGGCTGGCCCCGTGGCTTAGTGGTTAAGTGCTCGCGCTCCGCTACGGGTGGCCCGGGTTCAGATCCCGGGTGCGCACGGACTCACTGCTTCTCCGGCCACGCTGAGGCCGTGTCCCACATACAGCAACTAGAAGGATGTGCAACTATGACATACAACTATCTACTGGGGCTTTGGGGGGGGGGAAGGAGGATGATTGGCAATAGATGTTAGCTCAGAGCCAGTCTTCCTCAGCAAAAAGAGGAGGATTAGCATGGATGTTAGCTCAGGGTTGATCTTCCTCACAAAAAAAAAAAAGAGAGAGACATTAACAACAACACAATAATGGTAGGGGATCTTAATACCCCACTAACATCAATGGATCATCCAGACAAAAAGTCAATAAAGAAATAGTAGACTTAAATGAAAAACCGGACGAGATGGACCTAGTAGACATATACAGAGCACTCCATCCAAAAACAGCTGACTACACATTCTTCTCAAGCACG
The DNA here is from genome assembly GCF_020826845.1 of Diceros bicornis minor. Lineage (NCBI taxonomy): Eukaryota > Metazoa > Chordata > Mammalia > Perissodactyla > Rhinocerotidae > Diceros > Diceros bicornis. The sequence goes on from NC_080761.1 coordinate 5,562,020, forward strand.
CATGGAACATTCTCAAGGATAGACCATATGTTGGGAAACAAAGCAAGCCTCAATAAATTTAAGAAGATTGAAATCATAACAAGCATCTTTTCAAACCATAATGCTATGAAACTGGAAATCAACCATGAAAAAAAACTGGGAAAGTGACAAAAATGTGGAGATTAAACAACATGCTACTGAACAACCAATGGATCATTGATGAAATTAAAGGAGAAATCAAAAACTATCTGGAAACAAACAAAAATGAAAATATGCCATACCAAACCATATGGGATGCAGCAAAAGCAGTCCTGAGAGGGAAACTCATAGCGATACAAGCCTACCTTAACAAACAAAAAAAGCCCAAATAAGCAACCTCAAATTACACCTAACAGAACTAGAAGAAGAAGAACAAACAAAGCCCAAAGTCAGTAGAAGGAGAGAAATAATGAAAATCAGAGCAGAAATAAATGAAATTGAGACCAAAAAAACAGTAGAAAGGATTAATGAAACAAAGAGTTGGTTCTCTGAGAAGATAAACAAAATCGACAAACCCTTAGCCAGGCTTACTAAGAAAAAAAGGGAAAAGGCTCAAGTAAATAAAATTAGAAATGAAAGAGGAGAAATTACAACGGATACCATGGAAATACAGAGGATTATAAGAGAATACTATGAGAAATTATATGCCAACAAATTGGACAATCTAGAAGAAATGGATAAATTCTTAGACTCATACAACCTCCCAAAACTGAACCAAGAAGAAATGGAGAATCTGAATAGACCAATCACAAGTAAAGAGATTGAAATAGTAATCAAAAACCTCCCCAAAAATAAAAGTCCAGGACCAGATGGCTTCTCCAGTGAATTTTACCAAACATTCAAAGAAGATTTAACACCCATCCTTCTCAAACTATTCCAAAAAATAGAGGAAGATGGAACACTTCCTAAATCATTCTACGAGGCCAACATCACCCTGATATCAAAACCAGACAAAGACAATACAAAGAAGGAAAATTACAGGCCAATATCGCTGACGAACATAGATGCAAAAATCCACAACAAAATATTGGCAAACCGAATACAGCAATACATTAAAAAGATCATACACCATGATCAAGTGGCATTTATACCAGGGATGCAGGGATGGTTCACACATCTGCAAATCAATCAACGTGATACACCACATCAACAAAACAAAGAATAAAAACCACATGGTCATCTCAATAGATGCAGAGAAGGCATTTGACAAGATACAACATCCATTTATGATAAAAACCCTCAACAAAATGGGAACAGAAGGAAAGTACCTCAACATAATAAAGGCTATTTATGACAAATCCACGGCCAACATCATACTCAATGGGGAAAGACTGAAAGCCATTCCTCTCAGAACAGGAATGAGGCAGGGCTGCCCACTCTCACCACTCCTATTCAACATAGTACTGGAGGTTTTCACCAGAGCAATTAGGCAAGAAAAAGGAAAAAAAGGAATCCAAATAGGTAATGAAGAAGTGAAACTCTCACTATTTGCAGATGACATGATTTTATATATAGAAAACCCTAAAGAATCCATTGGAAAACTATTAGAAATAATCAACAACTATAGCAAAGTCACAGGGTACAAAATCAATCTACAAAAATCAGTTGCATTTCTGTATGCTAATAACGAACTAACAGAAAGAGAGCTCAAAAAGATAATACCATTTACAATTGTATCAAAAAGAATAAAATACCTAGGAATAAATCTTACCACGGAGATGAAAGACCTATACAATGAAAACTAGAAGACATTATTGAAAGAAATCGATGATGACACAGAGAAATGGAAAGACACCCCATGCACATGGATTGGAAGAATAAAAATAGTTAAAATGTCTATATTACCTAAAGCAATCTACAGATTGAATGCAATCCCAATCAGAATCCCCATGACATTCTTCACGGAAATAGAAAAAAGAACACTAAAATTCATATGGGGCAACAAAAGACCCCAAATAGCTAAAGCAATCCTAAGAAAAAAGAACAAAGTAGGAGGCATCACAATCTCTGACTTCAAAACATACTACAAAGCAATAGTAACCAAAACAGTATGGTACTGGTACAAAAACAGACACACAGATCAATGGAACAGCATTGAAAGCCCAGAAATAAAACCACACATATACAGACAGCTAATTTTCGACAAAGGAGCTAAGAACATACAATGGAGAAAGGAAAGTCTCTTCAATAAATGGTGTTGGGAAAACTGGACAGCCACATGCAAAAGAATGAAAGTGGACCATGTGCTATCGCCATTCACAAAAATTAATTCAAAATGGATCAAAGACCTGAAGGTGAGACTTGAAACTATAAAACTCATAGAAGAAAATATAGGCAACACACTATTTGACATTGGTCATAAAGGAATCTTTTCGAATGACATGCCTACCCAGACTAGGGAAACTAAAGAAAAAATAAACAAGTGGGACTTTATCAGATTAAAGAGCTTCTACAAGACAAACAAAACCAGAATCAAGATGAACAGACAACCCACCAGCTGGGAGAGAATATTTGCAAAACATACATCTGACAAGGGGTTGATCTCCATAATATATAAAGAACTCACACAACTGAACAACAAAAAAACAAACAACCCAATCAAAAAATGGGCAGAGGAAATGAACAGACACTTCTCCAAAGAAGATATACAGATGGCCAATAGGCACATGAAAAGATGTTCAACATCATTAATCATCAGGGAAATACAAATCAAAACAACATTAAGATATCACCTCATGCCCGTTAGAATGGCTATAATCACCAAGACAGAAAACAACAAATGTTGGAGAGGATGTGGAGAAACAGGAACCCTCATACACAGCTGGTAGGAATGCAAACTGGTGCAGCCTCTATGGAAAACGGTATGGAGATTCCTCAAAGAATTAAAAATAGAGATGCCCTATGATCCAGCTATCCCACTACTGGGAATCTATCCAACGAACATGAAATCAACAATCCAAAGAGGCTTATGCACCCCTATGTTCACTGCAGCATTATTCACTATACCCAAGAAGTGGAAGCAACCTAAGTGTCCCTCGACTGACGAGTGGATCAAGAAAATGTGGTATATATATACAATGGAATACTACTCAGCCACATAAAAGACAAAATTGTCCCATTTGCAACAACATGGATGGGCCTGGAGGGTATTATGTTAAGTGAAGTAAGCCAGAAAGAGAAAGACAAACACTGTATGATCTCACTCATATGTGGAATATAAACCAACACATGGACAGAGAAAACTGTATTGTGGTTACCAGGGGCAATGGGGGTGGGGAGTGGGCACAAGGGGTGAAGGGAGACATGTATATGGTGATGGACAAACAAAAATGTACAACCCAAAATTTCACAATGTTAAAAACTATTAAAACATCAATTAAAAAAAAATTAAAATCTCCTGTAGATCAGAAACTTATATAAAATTAAAAGGCATACCAAAAACTGGGAAAAATACTTTTTACAAATATGATGAGATTAATATCTTTATTTTATTTTATTGTTTTAAACAGGAGAATAGCTTAGAGCTTTATTTAATGTAAGTCCTATGTGACACGGGAGTCTCCAAAGGAAACGAAGACCTGAAGAAACAGTTAGACCTGGGTACTTTTCTGCTAGGTTTGATGAAGAGTGGACAGTCAACTCAGGAACAACCAGATGGAAGAGATGCATAAGGCAAGGTATGTGGGAAGGGGCACAGAGCTTCCATGCCCTCTCCAGGCACACCACTCTCCGTGCATTTCCACGTGTTCACCAACCCAGAAGCTCCCATATCGTTATTTTTTAAAGAGCCAATCAAATTAAAAGACAAAACAAATTTTTGAAAACCTCAATAAGGCCTCAGTATAAAAATGGGAAAGGAAATGAAGAGACAGGAAATGAAAATGGTTAAGAAACAATAAGGACATGTGACTTCATTGGTAATCAAAGTAATCCAAATTAAAGAGGAACCTTCTGTTACCTACCAGATGGGTGAAGCTCCAGGGAAATGGGGACCCTCGTAACTACTGATGGGGGTAAACTGGTACAACCATTCTAGAAAACAACTTGAGATGGGTACCAATGGCCCTAAACATGTTCAGAACCTTTGAATCAATAATTCTAATTTTATTTTATCTTATTTATTCTTTTCCCCAAAGACCCAGTAGATAGCTGTATGTCATAGTTGCACATCCTTCTAGTTGCTGTATGTGGGACGCAGCCTCAGCATGGCCAGAGAAGCAGTGCATCAGTGCGCACCCGGAATCCGAACCCAGGTCGCCAGTAGCGGAGCGCGTGCACTTAACCGCTAAGCCACAGGGCCAGCCCAATAATTCTAATTTTATACAAAATATCTCCTCAGGAATTCAATGAAACTTTATTTATAACAGGAAAAAAAAACTGGAAACAATAAAAATGTCTAATAATACGGAAATGTTAAATAAAATCTAACATATTCATATAACAAAATATTATGCAGACATTAAAATCATATTTTTGAAAAATACTTAATGACCTGAAAAACATTCAAGATACACTATAAGTGAAAAATGGGACTACAAAACTATTATATGCTAGGCCAACAATTTTGAAATGATAATATATATTATACATATAGATTTTATATACTGGAGGGAAATGCAACAAAATGATAACAACCATTTTCTCTAAAATTATTTAATTGTATTACTTTAACTTTTGTGTAAATTTTAAAGTTTCTGTAACAAGTATGTGGAAGGAGACATCATATTTTAAATAAAGAATATTACAATTACAGAAATTTTACCTGGCATCTACATGCTCAGGATGTCAACTGAAAGAGTTAATTATTGCAATAAGCAAGTAATTCACACACAAATGCATTAGCACTTGACTTCCATCTTTCTTAGTTCAGAACTTCATGGGCAAACAGTGGGTAGAACAGATGCTTTACCAAGAGGACTCCTGGTAACTGTGGGCCGGCCAACAGGAGCACTATTGCTCAGTATAATGAAGAACCTTGTAGGCTCCATGACTAAACCACAGACAACTCAACTGTAACAGTGTTTCCATGACACTTGCCTACCCAGAAAGTTCAACCAAGACCACCCACTTATGGCCCACAAACCACTAGGTGAAAGCAACTGCTGAAATAATCTAGGAATCAATAACTCTGGCATGAAGAGCCCCAAATCCCATGCCCAGGCTCCCCATTGTCCCTCCCCATCCCTTGCTGTTTTCTCTGGCAGGATGTTTTATAGTATGTTCATTCCAACGCGACTAATAAAGAAGCTCTTTAAAGCTGAGAAAAACACTGCGCATTGGGTTCCTGGGTCCAGCATGTGTGCAATACATAAAGAAGCAAAGAACACATATACAGTACCTTCCTGAAGCTGTGTTGGCTTGGCAGAATTTTCCCCACTCATTAAAACAACAAAACATGCAGCTGCTCGCACTGTAGCCTGCCATGTTGACATGGCAACGGGTGGCTCCTGGCATGGAAAAAGGGCCCTGTTGTTTATGGGAGATCCCATAGTATAAACACATGGCCTGCAGAAAAAAAGACAAAGAAACAAAGGGGGAGAATCTTTAAAATGAGCTGTCACTTTTCTCACCACCATGGCAGTGAAGGTTAAGTTGAGCTTTCAAAGAGAAAACATTTGAGGCTTTGTAGTCGACTAGTTTCAAAGCATTTTGAACTGAAACTGCCAAGGGCTGGCTATGTGAACAGCCCAGAGTGGTAATTTCTCCCAAGTGAATTACTTAAATATGTAAAGAGAATTGTTTTCTTTAAGGGGAAAAATATTTTTTGGATAAAGTTTTAAATACTAGTCTGCCAAGTTAAAATTTATATTACCCTTGCTCCTCCCCCTTAGGCCCTTACGCCTTCAAAAGGAAAAGTTTTAGAGACATTCTTACAAACCTTTTGGAAAATATTCTGGAAAAAAAAATATGTTTGGAGATCAGTGAGATATTAATGCTTAGAAAAACAAGCTGGTGGTCTCAAATCCAGTGCTGGCGGGCAGATACCCCCAATCTTGGAAACCACCATCTCAAATGGAACCCTTGTGGGAATCCTTGTGTGGAGGCCAAGAACAGGGGTTGGCATACAAACAAGACTGTAGGTCACAACAACCAGGCTTGTGACGGGAAGGCCAAGTGCACAGTCGTTACCTAAGTGAGTATAGGAAACCAATGGCATGATGTTAGGGCTCGTTCTGTTACAATTAAAAATTGCAAACCCACCCACACCAAGAACGATCCCTTCCATGATTAAGTCACAGTTGACAGAGATGGAAAAGACCTATGAAATCAAAGGAATCCATTCTTCTGACACCACACAGTAAAAGGCACGAAACTGACCCTTAGGAAAATGTTTCCACTTTTTGCTTTTCAGGAGTTATGACAAATATGATGCCATTTTAATCAGTTTAATTTATGGAGTAAATGAATAGAGCAGAGCACTACCTCTCTCGGATAACCTAGCTTTCCTTTTTCGTTAACATCATTATGACTTAACATTCATTGTGTTCCTACAGTGTGCAAGGACACAGAGAATGATGGTCCTACTTCATCAGCCAGGGTCCAGTAAGGAAAAGAGGAAGCAGTCTAGGTCTCAACAAATAGAGGTAATTTAATACAGGGATTTGGTTATACAAGTGATAGAGGAGCTGAGAAGCCCAACAGGGGACAGTGAGGCAACCCAGATATTAGCCACAGTGGTAAGTAGCTGCGACTCCTTGGGTTGGAGGAGCTGGTGTTATTGGGTGTTACAGAATTACAGTGGCAGGGGGCATCTGGCAGAAAAGCCAGAGTCGCAGTGGGGACTGTCCAATGGATGCTGGGGGCAGAGGAGACTCAGTCCTTGCTGGAGAGGCCAAAAGAAGCAGAGAGGGGAGAAGAAACACCTTGTTTCTCACCAATTCCTGCTCTCAAACTTTACACCAATGTCCCCATCAGCCAAACCTAGCAGGAAGCAGAAGACAAGGGAGCCTGGGAAATGAGGTTCCCTGTCATTCAGAGAAGATCATAGTAGGTGCAGAAAATGGCAAACAGGTAGTTGCAATCTACCTATCCTAGAAGTGTACATGCCGTGATAACTCACAGGTTCAACATGGGGCGGGGAAAGAAGGTCAAAATTCAGAAGACTTTCGTCCTGGCTGGGTTACCAACTTATTAAATGACTGTGGTCCTTAACCTCTCTGAGTCACATGTAAAACAGGATAGGGGACAGGTAGGTGATTTCTATTGCCTGTTCTAGTCCATAAACCTATGATTATGTATCCCAAGTTTATAGATCCAAGAACAAAAGCAAATTTTCATGGAAGGCCCAGAATCTCTCATCAATTTCAATAAGTTCTGAGCTCCCATCCTGGTCCCTTGGGTCTTTGGTCAATTGACTTAACCTTAGTTAACTGTCCAGCCCCAGGCTAAGAACCTAACAAGGAAAAGCTGCCTCCTCCCAGGTAGGGCTGGTGGTGGTGGGTGCTCGGTAGGAGGGATGCTGTAGCAGCTCAAATAGCTCAGGTAGATGGGGTCAAGGCATGCCTAGTTCTGAAAATTCTACCTATTAAGTGTTTTGTTTTTTCCCAAAAAGTCCATCTTAGAGAAGGGTCCCAATAAGGAACAGTGAGTATCATCAATGGAAACAGAGTATATTCCCACTGGCCAAATGGCAGGTATAACTCCTGCTTCCTTTGACAATGGCAGACATTAAGAATCTAGGCTCTCTCTCTCACTGAAGCAGAATAGACCCCACAATTTTTCTCAATTCAAGATCTCTAGAAAGCCACTTCCAATCTAAGTAGACTTGTGGAGTTAAGCCTATTTGTGATGCTTATAGGGAAGTGGCAGGCCCTTACCCAGAGATCTCCTAAGACTTTCTCTATCTCATGCAAAGGGGAACATGACCCCATATTATGGTCTTCAATCCTAGGGTTCTTAGGCCAAGTCTGAAAGTGTGCTCTCTTACTGTTGTGCTCAGCACCTCATTTCCCTAGGGTGATTGATGTTACAGTCTTCCCTTCCCTGAATGGGGAATACATCCTCTCCAAACGATGGGCTTGCCAAGATGGTTGCTCTCCTCCTCCCTATAAGGTTGGGTTGGAGGCCATGCTAGCATATTATAACGCATTCCACCTGTGCCCTTAGGTATGTGGTCCCCAAGGCTTCCTCCATCAGCCTCCACACCTCTTCCCTGAAGAAACAATCAGATTTAAGATGAGGTCATATCTAAGAAACTCTGCAGAGGAAGAATCAGACTTAGTGATTTGCTGAAGGGAAGGAAGGCCTCTCTAAGGTAGCCAGCTTCCAAGCTGGCCCCCAACGACCCCTGCCCCTGGTCTTCACACCCTTGTGCAGTCCCCTCCGAAATTGTACCAGGGTTCGTCTGTGTGACCAATAGGATATGGCAGAAGTGATGTGACTTCTGAGATTAGATTATTTAAAAATCTGTGGCTTTCATTTTAGGGGTTCTTTTCTCTCTTTCTCTCTCTCTTTCATCACTTGCTCTGGGGGGAATCCAGCTGCCATGTCATGAGGACACTCAGGTAGCCAATGGAGGGGCCCACGTGATAAAAAGGAGACCTCTGGCCCACAGTCAGTGAGGAACTGAGGCCTTTCAACATCCATGCAAGTGAGTTTGGAAGATGATCTTCCAGCTCCAGTCAAGCCTTGAGATGCCGATGGCCCCAGCAGACAGCTGACTACAACCCTGTAGGACATCCTGAACCAGAAGCACCCAATTAAGCTGCTCCTGGATTCCTGACTCTCAGAAACTGTGAGATAATAAACGTTTTTCTTTTAAGCTCTTCAGTTTTGGAGTAATTTGTTTTACAGCAATAGATAAGAGAATTTTCTCAGGTTTCTGGCTCAAGTGTTAAGATCAATCGTGAAGCTCTTAAACAAGAAAGGAAACTCAGGAAGACAGGCAAGGTCATAGGAAGGGACAAGGGAGAAGGCGAGTTCCTACCTGTTTAATTTGTGGATAAAGGGCTTTACACACCATATGGCAGAGGACACTTGTGTGGACACAGAGATCATGATTTCCTAACCCCAAAGAGCACAGTGTCCAACAATGAGACTGAGTGTCTGAAATCAGACCGATCTCAGAAAATTTAAGAATGATTATTTTACGAAGTAGTAAGTATTGATGTTGCAAGCAGATTTGAGTCCGGGTGCCACACACAAATTTGGGGGTGAGGGGGAATCTTTCCATTGACTGGATTTTTAAAAAGCATGTTATCACCATCCTTTCCTCCTCGATTCTCTACTATTTCCCCTCTCAATGGTCTAGTTCTAGATATTTTGTTCTAGACTTCTGTCCTGATCCCTCTGTCATCCTCTTGAAAGCTCTTTCTGCCATATTGTGCCTGGGTACCTGAACTCTCCCACCAAGGGGATTAGTTACCTGGCCAGGCCCCCAGAAAGCTCTCACCTCCAACCTCTCCACTGTCCTCACAATTCTCTTTTCCTACCCTCCTCTTTACATGGCTGGGGCATCCTTTCTGCTAAAGTCTATGTGGCTTGCCACTTGGTCTCCAGAGCTATAACTCTGAAAGTATAGATCAAGTCATCTATCTAAAAACCACACCCATAAATATACCCATGTCTGATATAAGATTCAATTGCTTTCTTACTGGAATGTTTTCATAAATAGCAAAACAATCACAGAAGAGGGAGGTCCTAGGCAAAATTTTTTGAAAATTGCAGATTCTCTTTGTGCTCCCAGACTACTCCTTTCTTGGCCTTTTCCTCTTTCTCAATTGCAGCTTCACTCCTCCCAACACCCCCAAGCCAAGTGCCAATGACTTTTATAATCAATACTCTTTTGAGCTTTTACAACCTGATATCCTTATGCACATCATGGTGCAAACATCTAAAACAATTAAGAGTCAAGTGACTATATTTTAACAGGAGGTGAAAGCTTTTAATCTCTGGATAAAGCTCTAGCAGTAGAATTTTGGGCATCTGACAGCAAGTAAGAGTGGGAGAATGCGGGATCTTCACGGAGTCATGAAAATCACACTCCCTCTACATGGTGACTCAAGAGTAAGATGGCTCCCATCATGCACACATTCAAATGAGAAATATATGGACGGCTGATTTCCTGCCCCCTTGCCCCAAGAGGGGAGAAAAATCTATGTGCATTTATAAATACGCCCTGCAGTTGTTTGGATGTGTAATCACTGAAATAAATGCAGCTGTGTTTACTCAACATGCACAGCCTTGCACCTCAGCCATGTTGCTAAAATGCTCATGGGATAGATGTGCAAGCACCAGCCTGAAATTCTCTGATGCTTATAACTTCATTATTTCCAGACTGAATAATTCCTTCCAGCACACAAAGGAAAACTCTCACGCCAGGGCTAATTTCACATGCCCTGGGATACATCCACATGGGAGACTCCTTGGGGAGCCCAGTTAACCACACAGGAGTTGTGGGAGTGGGAGGAGGAAACTGAAAATCAGAAAGAAAACAGGGTAACACAGAGGGTGAGAGGCAGGCCCAAGGCAGGCAGTTCTTTGCTGCCATTAAAGAACTTCTAAATTGAGGAAGAAAGAATCTGTCAGAATAACAATTCCTTCAGCTTCTTGTTACATGTTTGTGTGTTCGCAGAGTGATCAAACCAGGATGAGACACACGAACTATGCTGCTATGATCTGAATATGTCCCCCCCAAAGTCTTATGTTGAAAACCTAATGCCCAATGTGATGGTATTAGGACGTAGGGCCTTTGGGAGGTGCTTAGGTCATGAGGGCAGGGCCCTCATGAATGAAATTAATGCCTTTATACAATAGGACTGACAGAGCCATAAAAAAAGACAAAGCCGTCCCATTTGCAACAACATGGATGGACCTGGAGGGTATTACGTTAAGCGAAATAAGCCAGAGAGAGAAAGACAAACACCACATGATCTCACTCATATGTGGAATATAAACCAACACACGGAGAGAGAGAATTGTATAGCGGTTACCAGGGGCAAGGGGGTTAGGGGGTGGGCACAAGGGGTGAAGGGAGACATGTATATCGTGATTGACAAACAATAATGTACAACCAAAATTTCACAATGTTATAAACTATTAAGACATCAATAAAAAAAAAAAAAAAAAGAGGACTCAGAGAGTTCCCCAGCCCCTTCCACGACATGAGGACACCAGAAGAGGGCCTTTACCAGAACCTGATCATGCTGGCACACTGATCTTGGACTTGCAGCCTCCAGAACTGTGAGAAATAAATTTCTGTTGTTTATAAGCCATTCAGTCTGTGGTATTTTGTTATAGCAGCCCAAATGGACTAAGACCAATGCCTTTCAAGGCAGGAGGTCAACTAACACTAATGTGCTTGCTGTCTTCTTAAGGAGGAGCCATCTATAATGGAAAACTTGTGGGATTGACTCAAACCATATATTTTCTTTCTCTTCAGTTGACTACTATATGCACTTGTCTTTTTGTAGTTAGGATGAAACGGAGGTTATTTTGAGTTTAAAAAATGTTTCAAGTTCTACTACTTTCCATAAAATCACCCATTTTCAGAGACTTGGTTATCACCCTTCAGTGACTGGGGAGAAGCCTGCTTCAGGACAAGTGGGTAGGAGGTGATGAGCCCACAATTGTCATGGGTATGACTTGATGGGGTGTTTTTCCACAATGAGGCATGGATCTGGTCACTGGAGGCCAGGGAACCACAGATGTGACAGTTTAGTGGGTCAGATTCTTATATAAGGTTCCCAGGGTTACAAAGTCTTCAGGCCTCCTTTAATTCCTTTCCATTTGTTCTCCTTCCTGCACCTCATCTTTTTTATGACTCTATGTTCTCATTAAACCCAAGTTACAGTCTCCACTGCAGGTGAGCAACCCTCTTGCCTTCTTGTGCCACAACAACCAGGAGCCAAACCACTAAAACAGCAAGTGTCAACTGTGATTCACTCTCTCTCTCCCCTACACACGCACACACACACACACACACACACACACCCTTCCTTATTATATTCTACTTCATGGCACAATTACCAAAACCAAGATTCATCAATCATACTGAACAAATGGCAGATCCATGAAGAATGCTACTTTGACTCAGACAAATTTTGTGTACAGTCAAAATGGACTGGACTAAAGGAAAGTGAGTTTGAGGCAGAACTTCACCACTTTTAACCAGAGGTGTTTTGGGTACAAAACAGCACTTCTCATCTGGAAGCTCCTTGTGAATACAGGATTTTATATGTGGAAAACAGTTGGAGATCCTCAGATGGAGTCTTCTTATTTTACATACTAGAAAATTAAGCTCCAGAGATGTAAAATGACTTATCTGAAGTCATACAGCTAGTAGGCAGCACAGCTCTGACAAGTACTCAGGTCTCTCCGCTCTCAATTTCCAGGTTCTTTTCAAGATACCATGCTCTCGGCTGTAGGTCGTTGTGATTTCTTATTTTCTGTTCATGTTTGCTTATTCATTTATTTTGTCTGGTTGATTATTTTGACTACTTGTTTAAATTAAGATAGTCCATCATAGTCTTTTTCCCATGGCTTGACCAGCATTTCTGGTAGACCTAGGATGTGCAGCAAGGGGAAAACAGGCTAAAAAATAACCTTCCAAATATTTTCAAGTTTGGGATTATCAATTCTTCCTTTCCAATTATACAATGATGTTATAGAATTAATGTATTAACGTATTTCCACTTCGGTTCTCATGAATTTTATTTTGGTTTCTTGAAGCAAGTAAACAAAAAAAAAAGGTATTAATTGTAGAAATGTTCCCCTTAGATCTAAAATCTCTTCCAAAAGATCTTCTGCTCATTCCTTTAATCTTAAAATTTCCCTTTAAGTGAGATATAAAACAACGAACTATCTTACAGCAGGGAAGAAAACATGTTATAACATCTGGTTTTGATGTCAAGCTAAAAATACTCCAAAAGTCTACATCTTCCTTGGTCCAATAGCTGAGCAATAAATATAACAGAAAAAAGTCGTTCTCCTTAGTATTTTGCAAACTTCATCCTGGTCTTATCTAAAACAAAGAAACATCATAGTGATTTAGGAAATTTTAAATTTTAATATTACTTTAAATTATAATGTATTTTCCTAGCCAGTTTCCTTATCTTTAATGATGATCCAGATAATTATAGTTTTTAAAATAAAGTTCCTATATTTAACTGAATTTCCCCTCCAGTCAACTCATGTTCAGTGATATCATAAGCTTAATAAGCCCAGATCTCCTAGGCCACTTGGTTGGTTCCACAACTATTATAATGATCCAAAGAGAAAAGGGAACGGATTACCAGAGAGAATGCTTTTGTTTTTTTTGTGGTGTTGTTCTTTTTTGTTTTTGTGAGGAAGATTAGCCCTGAGCTAGCATCCGATGCCAATCTTCTTCTTTTTGCTGAGGAAGATTAGCCCTGGGCTAACATCCATGCCCATCTTCCTCTACTTTATATGGGATGCCGCCACAGCAAGGCTTGACAAGCGGCGCATGAGTGCACGCCCGAGACCCGAACCTGTGAACCCCGGGCCACCAAAGCAGAGTGCACGCACATAACCACTAAGCCACTGGGCAGGCCCCAGAGAATGCTTTGGTTTTAAATAAGATTTTATTCAGTGTAATGGAAAAAATGCAAGAAAATGTAGAAAGTACACAAACGTTGAATAAAGATTTCCATGTTTAAAAGTTTTTTTCTTCTTAAGTATGTTGAGGATCTAGAATCAAAAAGATATTGTCTTCCTCCTTTCTAGCTTAGCAAGAACACCATTACACTTTCTGGACCCTGTGTCTGTTCTCATCAAAATATTTTTAAAGGGCACACACACTCACACACCACACAAAAGTAAACATCTTTTCCAAGAAGCATGTTGTATCAGATTGTTAGGTATGTGTTTGTTTCATCAGTCGTTTTTTAATGTCACCTAAAATCCAGTGTCTGAATGATAGAGGCAAGAAAGAGCATTTAGGTTCAAGTCACAATGGTGACACCAAGGTAGGAAAATGTAATTTTTATATTTCCCGATATTTTATTTTGAAACTAGAATTATAATGGGGAATAAAAAATTATTGACAATTACTGAAGGAAATACTCTTGTATAGCTTCAAATATATTTTCAGTTCTTCTCCAGAGAATGTTGCCATTTGGTAACAATGGAGGACAGCCCTTACGAAAAGGGGATTTCAGGGTAGAAAGATGGGGACTTATTTCCAAGTTTGAAGTTTATTTTTTTAATAAACTTCATTTTACATCAGTTTTAGATTTATTTTTAAGAGTGCAAAGATAATACACTGAGTTCCCATATAACCCCATACACAGTTTTCCCTATTATACATCTTACATTAGTATATTTATCACAATTGATAAACCAATACTGATACATTATTAACCAAAGTCTAGATTTTATTCAGATTTCCTTAGATTTTTCCTAATGTCCTTCTTCTGTTCTAGGATACTACATTACTTTTAATCATCATGTGTTCTTAGGCTTCTCTTGACTGTGACAGGTTAAGACTCTTTGTTTATGCTGACCGTGAGAGTTTTGAGGAATACTGGTCAGGTATTTTGTTGACTGTCCCTCAATTGAGATTTATCTGATGTTTTTCTCTTGGTTAGACTGGGGTTATGGGTTTTGGGGAGGAAGATCACAAAGATTCCATTTTCATCACATCATACCAAAGGTACATACTATCAACACGACTCATCCCTTTTGATGTTAACTTTGATCTCCTTGCTAAGGGGTTTGTCAGGTTTCTCCTGACAACTGGACAACTGACAACAGGTTTCTCCTGACAACTGTTTGTCAGGTTTCTCCAATGTCAAGTTACTTGGTTTTCCCTCTTTGGAAGGAAGTCACTATGTGCAGTCCATACTTAAGGAGTGAGGAGTTTGGCTCCATCTCCTTGACGACAGACTATCTACATAACTTGGACTTCTTTTACCCCATGGATTTGTCCATTCTCCTCCCTTTCTTTATTTATTCAATCATTTATTTATATCAGTATGGACTCATGGATATTTATTTTATACTTTGGGTTATCATGCAAAACTATTTTCTTCATTTTCTCGCTCAGCTTTGGCCATTAGGAGTTCTTTCAGATGGCTCCTTGGACCTTTGACATACACCCACAATTGTAGGTTGTTGGTGCTGTTGTTTGAGCATTTCCTTATTTTCAGGCACTACAAGATGCTCCAGGCTCATTTTGTACACTTCCTGCCCCAGTCCTAGCCATTTCTCCAAGAAGCCCCGGTTCCGTTATTGTAGAATGGTATTAGAAACCAAGATCCAGGCCCTAGGGTGTGCTCACTACTTCTAAACCTTCTCAGCTGATAAGTAAGGAAATATACATGTTTATGCTAAGCCTTGGAAACACTCATATCTATAATTATTTCTATACGCAACTATCTATATCTATATTAAGCTAAACATGAGTTCATAGTGATGTCTCCAACTCTAATCCACTACCACATGGATCATCCTAGCCTCTTTCTCTTGCTTATGTGTAACCTCCTACTTCAACAGTAAGAAACCTGGCTCCCACAATCTGCCATCCATTCACTTAATTGCTCAATTCTAGTATACATGTATAGTGGTTCCAGAATTGTTAACCTATACCCCCATGAGAAACAAGCTTATCAACTACAGTACAGTATTTATGTACAGTTCTTTTTGCCTTTAGTCTTACAGCCTCCACTCATTTCCAAAGTTACTTAGGTCAGCACCTTTTCCCTGACCCTTTCAGGGAGGTTGTTTCATACATTCTTAACACAGCTGGATTGCTTTGTCACACTCTGCATTCCATCCTGGGATCCTCTGACCTCCTAAATGATTATTTATCTATATATTATCAAACAAAATAACTTAAGTTTTATTCTCGACAAGGGGTAGAGTGAGGGTTGGAAGGGGAGAAGTCACTGATGGAACTTGAAAGGAAAGGTACCAATTTAGAGATTCTCTTAAGTTTCTAATATCTGCAAAAATAGAAATTTATTGAAAGCTAATATAATTCATTTTTTTAAATGTATTCGAAATCTTTGCATACAATAAGGGACATGGTAAAGATGAAAAGTAAGAAAAGCAGCTACCTTCCACAACTGAGACACGGGTTTTTCTAAGAGCTTCCAATAACTTCATTTAATTTTCCTACTTATAAAATAACAATAAAAAGTTTCTCATCCAGGACTAAGACTTTATGATAGGTATACCCATAGTATTTTGCCATTCAAGGGTAAAAATATAACAACGATTTTAGTTTTAATAAATGTAGACTCTATGCCTTGGAGGAAATAATAACCCAAATATATTTTTCATACAATTGTGAAATTTTATATTCTCACACAATTACATTCAAAAAGCACTGTAACACTGATGATTACTATTCACTCATATCACTAAGGAAATATTTCTGTCTAGCAATCTGGGATCCTTGGGTATTTTAAAAGCCTTAAAGTATCCAAACAGTTATCAGTATACACCTAAATTTACTCTTAAGCATACAGGAGAGTTTACAGTAATTTGGTGGCCATTCATGGAAGATTATCTTGACTGTAATAAAATTCCCCCTAAAAAAAGAAAAAAAGGGAAAGAAATCTTTTGAGGATTTCTTTTTAAAACAACATTTATTATCCTTGTAAGACTGCATAAATGCCATTTATTTACTAACATATAACAGCAAACTTCCAAGGACACATTTTAAACTCCTGCCGTGAACATGCATTTTATTGAGTTATCAGCAAAGGAGATACCAAGAGTAAATTCACCAAGTCAACCTTTGCAGGAGCAAGATGTGCCCAAGGACCTCTTACGTTTCTTTACGGAAATCAGCATGTATCTATGACTCATTCCTACTCAACACTTTACATGTAATGTAATTCACAAGTCTAATCTTTCTTTGTAGTAAGCACTGAGAAGAAAGCCACGTTTGAGGCCATTAATGAGTATTTCTTCCAAACACTGTCAATAGTTTCTTCTTCTCCATTATTCTAATTCAAAAGTAAAATATCTGAGAGTATAAAAACTATGACTTAAATATTCAGAGACAGTATATTGTTAAATATTACTGAAAACCCCATCTTTAATAATTTCAAAAAATTCTGAAGACACAATAAGAACACCTGTGTCTTTCCCTCATGGTCTCCCAAGAATATACAATAAATAAATTAATCACCACACTTTTGTACCGACATAAGTTTGTACCAATCCTGCATTTTCCCAAAGGCTTCCTCAGGTTCTAGAAGAAATAAAACAGGAAGTGAACTCATTCCGAGCAGGGCTGGAGACCAGAGCAGGAGGTAAGATTAGAGGCAAAGAATGGGATAATTAGAGCTCCAAGTCGAAGTGATGCTTTAAAAAAAATGTAAAATGAGCTTTGGGGGGTGGGTTGGGGATACCCCTGCCTCCATTAAGGGAGTCCAATGCTATAAAAGAAGGCGGTCAAAACAAGCTCACAGAGATCAGCTATCCTCCAGCCAAGCTCCGCCATCATTACCGTATTGATTTGTAGTATATTAGCACAAAGAAATAGGTAAAATAATGAGGAATCGATCAAGTTTGATTTAAAAATTCACAAATTCTAAAAATCCTGAACAACTGTGGGAGAAAGGGCAAGAAGAAAAGAATGATTGGCTGCCTGGAAATCGCCACCTCCTCAATTTCTTCTCCCCACACTAAAACCCAGGAGTCTCCCTTGTGTCAAATACAAAGGATCACAGCAAAGAAGCAACTGTGGATTCAAGAGGACTGTCTGTCACACTCCTCAGAAACAGGTCTTCCCAGCACTTTCGGGGTTCACATTACAATGACAACTGACAAAGTCCAGGAGGCAGAGCTGCCAAGAGACAGGTACAGTAAGGAAGTCACGGAGCAGAGCCAGCTTTATTTGGAAGCACTTCGCCAGGCTTCACACCCACCCAACTTAGCAGCAGTTTACTCCCTCAGGGGGAGTCTGAGGGAGCTTTGAGAAAGTATTCACTCAGGGACACACATTGCTCCCATCTACAGCGCTGGAAGGTGCTAGCAGAGATCTCAACCGAGAGCTGGGCTCAGGATTTAATCACTAGGCTTGCCTTTCAATCTCCTAACTCAGAAATACAGGGTCTTAAGAAAGTAATCTTTTCATCCTGAATTAAGGGAAATAATCCTATTAAGAGTTCAGTACACCTAGGAATCTACCTGCTTCACTGTGGGTCTAGGGATTTGAGGCTAGATGGGTAATACCACAGAATAAAGGGGAGCATCTTTGCAGAGTTGGTCCCCTGTCTGAGGGCATCCCTGCAAAGGCTCATCTCCCAGCATGCAAGACTGACAGGCAGAGGGCTAAAGAGGGCCGAGATAACCTACCTGCCACTCTGGTCTGAGGTCCATGTAACTGATCGCCCCTGGGGTTTGGTTCTGTACCGTATCCTTATGGCGTGAGGAAAATCACTAGCTGTCTGAGCCCCTGTCTTCCTGATCTGTAAGCTCCAAGCGTCAGTGTCAAACAGGAGTTCCCCACAGCCAGGAGCCTGGCTGCAGCGAGCATAATAGTCTAACTGCTCCCTCCAACGATCCGCAGGCAGAGTCACAAGTTCATGTATAATCTGATTCCTGAGCTCCTCAGAAACAACCGTGAGCTTGGGAGACTTCGTAAATTTTTCAATACCTGGCACAGCAGCAACATCCACCTCCTCAACCTTTAACACAGATAAATCACAGCAGTCCAACACTAGCAAAAAATCCTCACTCTCATGATTCCCTGTGTCACAGCAGTACTTTGAGCTAGAAATCCCAGAAGCCTGTTCCCGGTTGTCATGGTTACCATCTTTACCAGAAGTATCTTTTTCACCTTTGCCACAGACTGTAAAATCATTATATCCCATTTTAGATGAGAAGGTCCTTGTATTTGTCACAGGAATATGGCAGGCTTCAGGCATCCTAAACTTGCAGGCTTCATTTGACTCTGATTGGCAGGTTTCCTCGGTGGAACTACTCTGTTTCTTGAATCTGCTTCCAGACTCAAAGAAAAGCACAATGGTGCCCTCAATGATTTGACTTTTGAAATCCACATCTAAATCCAGTACATAGTGCTTCACAAGTGTGTGGCTGGTATTGGCCATGAGAGGCAGGTCATCTTGGGAAGGGTCCAGCTTTATGTCCATGGCGTAGGTTGTTGTTCAAGAGCTTTGTTAAAATCTCAGAAGGGGCTTCCCATCTGCCTTAATCTTCTGAAATCATAAATGGCTGCTTATCAAAAACCACCTGGTGTCACAAATTATGGTTCCACAACTTTTAGTCCCCTGGCAAAGAAGAAAAACACAATTAGACAAAATTCCAAATAAGATTCTAAATGCTCCTGCAAGTTGACTACCTCCTTAAATAATCCCCCACTGTGGTGGAAGCTCATGGCTACAAGGCAGACTAATCTTTTTGACTGACATCAAAGAAAGCTGCATTAGGAGTTTCTAAAAATATTTCAATTACCAGTGGAATGAAAGGGGCCTCCACAAAGCCAGAAGAATCTTGTTCCTAACTAGAACAGTCCTTGTTTTGGAAAAGAATTATCATTATGCAAAAGCGAAACAGCATCACTGTGCCTCTTGTTTTAAAAGATACTAAATGTATCATTTCTAAGTTTGTGCATCAAAAGATAAAGTGACTGTTTCTCTACTGTGATTCTAAGTAACAAATGTGAATGAAGGCTAAATGGCCTCATATGTTTTATTCTTTGAGAGTAATAATTTAATATATACAATGTAACTCCAGGGATTAATGTACTTTTCACATTAGGACTGCTCTCATATCAGCACTTCCAGTAAATTACAGGAAAATGAGCCAATTTACCAGGAGTGCATTCTAAGTATTCCTTTGAGATTGTTCATGGAGATTTTTCAAATTTATAGTTAAATACTCAAGGTATATCATTACATCTTAATAGCTGAAAATCCATTAACATTCTGGATAATAGCCTTCTTGTGGCAAACAAAAAGGTCTTCTCATTGGGGGGAAAAAAAAAGTATGCAAATACCCATAAAAGAAAGGAGAGAAATTAAAACATAGAAACAAATGTTGTAATAAAATGCCCAAGTTCTTCATAAAAGTTCTGAATCAAATGTATTCTTAATTTATAATAGCAACCCAGCTAAAAGAAAAATTATTTGAAATTATTTCAGTCCCTGCTGTGTATCTCACTTCTTTCAGAGTATACTCATTTTTTATTATTATTCTTTTACCAAAAATGAAAAAGAAATGGCAAGAGAAAAGAAAGAAACCTCTGACAGAGTAGATACGTTAAAAATAATTTTTCTTTTTCTAAATATCAGGAGGTATTCTTTTATCAACTACAAAACACTACTTGCTTGACTTTTCAAGTAAAATTGAGCCCTCCATTTTTATTCTGTTTAACTCCTCCTCACTTTCCTTCCTGCTTTATCGGCCTGTCTACTAGACTCTTTTTTCCCTTCCTTCTGGAATCTCATTCCAGCAATCAAACCTATTGAATTTTCATTTTCTACTTCTCCACAGGCTATTTCCTCATCAAAATCTCACCTAGCCTAAAAAAAAATCTGCCTTCCTGCAGCCTTGTACAATCTGGTTTCATGCTATTTTCCTGTCGTGGAGACCACACTCCCTTTGCATCCCTGTCCTCTAGCCAAAGGGCCTGCTCAACACACTGTTCCCTGAAGATGACCTGACACCATGCCTCCTTGTTTTTTGGACTAAGCCGTGTGCCATACCTGGAGTGCTCCTGGCTCCCACCTCCCATATCTACCTGCCAAATTCTACTTTCCCTCTACACCCAGCTCAAGTGCAATCATCTTCCCAAAGCCTTCCCTGCTCCCCTCTCCCTCCACCACCAAACTGCATGTGGTAATATATATTTTGACTTTAAGAGTAATAGGAATTGAGAGAAATCAGGGATACAAAGAACAGTTTGAGATTACTGTATGGAGAAGCTGGTACTCCTATTGGTCCTAGAAAAGTCAATGGGCAAAGGGAATAAGCCAGGGTATTTTCTTTTCTGCATGACAGCGACTGAACTTGTCAGGTAACGAAAAATAACCTTCAATAAAGCCATTGGCTATATCTATGCAATGAGAAACAACAGATGTTAAAAATTCATCCTGCTGGTATCTGGGCTGCTAACATGCAGTATTTCATTGACTGGGCTCTTGAGAAAAACTTGTTTAACAAAAAAACCCTGAATATACACACACACACACACACACACACACACACAGACAAGAGGAAAATGTGAATCAACTGAGACAAGGGTTAACTTAGTGGCTGTCAAAACTATCATATTTGAAGAATAGTTTAGCATTTGTAATGATATAGAAATAAACATTCATTGTCTAACCCTAATATATTCTTTCATTTACTTGTGAAAATTAATGTAACTTAAGAATAAAATATATTCTGTACAGTAGTTTTCACCACTTCTGTCCCTGGCGGCAGAGAACAGGCTGCCTTAGAGCCCTATCCATCCAAGCCTGTTAAGGTCACGCTGCTTGTCCCTAACTGGCAATCCTTTAGTCCTCTTCAGTGGATTCTTGAGTATATGCCCCATAGAGGCAATTCTAAATCTTTTCTTCTTTTAACTTTCCAATTTCATGCCTGCTGACTCACTCTCAGCTGATTATTTGGCCTCCTACTGAGATGATTTTGAATCTCTGAAACTCCATCATACCTCAAGGATCTCTAGTTCTTCACAACTACTGCCTTCTGATTCAGAGGAAACAATACCCCTTCTCACCAAAGCTAATTCCTTCCCCCTGCATCTCAGCTTTTGGGGTCTGAGAAAGCCAAATAAATAGCACTCTTCTTGCCTATGCAATTTCTGAACACACTGAGAAATAAGATGAGGATATGGTAGACACAGAGCAAAATATCAACATTATTACTGATGAAGGCTAAACTGCAGAATATGGCTTAGTGTGGGAGCCATAGTGTGGGAACCAAAGGTACCTGCAAAATGAATCCCATAATTCAACAGATTTACCCATAGGGTCACAAGCAATGCCAAATCAGGTCAAAGCTCCCAGAAAAGGAGATATCCTCCCCAGGTAAAACTTAGGGCCTGGAGAAGGAGAACAGCCCTCTGTGGTCAGAATTGCTGCCCAAAAGCAAAAGGGAGGAGCTGAGCTGAACAGAGCACAACGAGTTTCTTCTTCTCAAATTTACCAGAATAAATCACTCCACCTCCCTTAGGGTAGAAGAAGTAAGGTGACCAGGAATGTTACAGTAATTAAGCTCCATCCACAAGAAAGGAAACATCAGAAACGGGAAAGAAGCATTCCCCCCAATAGCATCCCCTCCCACTAATTTGGAATCTTGTTTCATTTTAACACTTTTCTCTTGCCAACATATTCTCCCTCTCAATACCTCCATCCTATTCCCAATGTTTCAAACACCCCTAGGCTGCCGTCTTTAAAAACAAACCTCACTATATATCAAATCTTTACGTTGTACACCTTAAACTAATAAATGCTGTTATGTCAATTATATCTCAGTAAAACTGGAAAAAAATTAAAAATAAAAACAAACAAAAAATACATTTGGCCCTGTTGCCCATTTTTAACTAGTCTTTATTTTATTGAATTTTGGAGCTGAAAAATTCCTTAAGGCTCACTTAGTCCAACTCTCTGGTTGGACTCTCTTTACCTAGACAGGTAAAGAAATTTGCCCACGGTCCCCCATTCCTGGTGCTTTCCCTTGGACTTCTCATCCTCCAGCTCTCAAGGCCATTTCCTTCATATTGTCCAAGTCATAAATCAAATGCTACTGCCTAAGCCTTTCTTCCATATCCCCATTCTACCTTTTTTATCTCCTTCAAGTTGTGTGGACTAGAATCAATTTGTATTGTAATAGCTTTGGGGGGAAAAAGAGAATTTTTAAGCCAGTCTCAGAAGATTCACAAGATCACCATCACCTTTGCACAGTTTCCAACCTAAGTTATGCATAATGTGTAAGTCTATCATAACTTGTGCTTATTACACCTATTTCCCACTTGCCTTAGATTCTTCAATGACCTAAATCTCCTTTCTCTGCAAGTACAATAACTCTCACTGATGTCAATCATGGTCACAGTCCCATGTATAGGGGAAGAACTCAAGTGACTGTGGTTGCAAACTCGTGTATGTGGCTACCTTGAAAGGCCTCTCTCAGCAAATAGTAACCATATTTCTAAGCAGTCTGTTGACTTCAGCAATTTTTCTATTATTGTGTTCCAATTTAAAATGCCAACCCATCTCACTGAAGCATTTTTATGTTCTCTGTCATAAGCCATAACATATAAAATTCTCCTCTTTATCAAACCCAATGGTTAGTTTCCAGTGGCTAACCAATGCTGCCTCTAAAATAAGTATACAATGTACTGTGTATTTTAACTGCTTAATGATTGGCTCAGCAACACCATTAATGGCTTTGAAAGGATTAATGTACAGCAATATTTTTCTTAAGAAAGGCAGGGGGGTGGGGGAGGATCAAATACTAAACAGAGCTATGGCACAGCAAAGAAACTGCCCTGCCACTTTCAATCACCCAGACAGAAATGCACATATTTACAAACGTGTGAAACAGCCTCTGTAGAGCCACGGAAAATAATTTCACTCTCCTTTCAAGCTACAGAGCCACGCATAACACTCTCATGGCTCTTAACTTATCCTGCCTCGTTTTATAGTCACCTCCATCTTCCAACAGTTATAAACAATTTGGGACTCCTGATTCATCTTTGTATTCATGACCATGTTATGTACAGTACCTTGTACATAGTAGTTTCTCAATTAATATCTGTGGAATTGATATCTGAGGGTTGTGATTTCAACATCTAATTATTCACGGAACAGGGATTCTAGCTTGAATAGGTTCTAGTAGAAAGTTATTACTTAACAAACATCTTCCTCCAAGAGAGCTCATTTTCTCTTCTCAGGATACACTTCTTTAGGCCATATCTCTTTTCTTGTAAGCAACTCAGGGGAAAAGGAGAAATTTATGCATGTACGCTTATTATATAGTATTGAGCACACTATGCGTAGTTACAAAATATTTAATTCTATAGATTACTTGTTGAGAAGGAGACAGCTTTCTGCTATTCCAAATGTGTTCTTTCTTTAGGATACAGTGATTGCTCTTAATGACAGCCAGTTTACTTGGTGAAGTATACTGTTTCTGGACACAGTTCCTTAGACACTCAAACGCCTGTAGTCATAGGAATATAGCTTATTGCTTGAAATTCAATAAAATAATTTCAGAATTAGAAGGAATCTTAGAAGTACGAATGTATTATTTTTTGTTTAGAAATGTCACACTGACATATTATTCTGTAACATTTCTTTCACTCAGTAGTTTTGAAACATAGCCATGTAAATGCACACAGATCTAGCTTATTTCTTGTAATGCTGGTTAGTGTTCCTATGTGAATATTCCACAATTTATGTATACATTTCCCTACTGATAGATATTTAACTTCTTTGAAAATTTTCATTATACATACAATGCTGCAATGAACATCCTTGTACACTTCTCCTGGTGCACATGTGCAAGTGTTTCCTGGGTAAATTACCTAGAAATTCCATTTGGCTGATATTAATATTTTTATACCTGCTTTCTTTTGGTTTGTTGTTTCCTAATATATCTTTTCTATTCTCTTTATTTTTAACTGTTCTGCATTGTTTTTCCTTGAGTGTCTTTTTAAAGCAACATTTGGCTGCATTTTTAAAAATATTATCATCATTTTTAATCACCAAAATTAATTCATTTACATGAATTACTGTTGTAACAGCACTAATCTCAGCCAATTTATTTTACATTTTCTACCTACCATAATTATCTTTGCTTCTTAACTTGTACTTTTCTACTTTTTGTTGAATTTTTTCTAAATTCTCTTTTTTTCCCTCTAATGTTTCATAAGTTATACAGTCTACTTATTTTCTTTAACATGGCTACTTAAAGTCAATCTCTAGTAGTCTTCTGAACAATACAAGGACCCTAGAAATTTTTATCATTGGCCTCTCCTCTTCCCCACTCTATACCAGCTTCCATATTGTTGTTAATATCTTAGTATCACATTGTTTTTAACAACCCTCATCCAACCTACAAAATTAAAAAGGCAATATCTATTTGTATTTGTTAACCAGCTTTCTTACTCATGGCTGATTCCACTTTTTCCTTCAGGGTTCAATTTTGTTCCAGTTACTATTGCTACTTGACAAATTAACCCAAAACTTTGTGGCTTCAAACAGCAACCATTTTATCACATTCTGTAGGTCAGGAATTTGGGTAACGCTTAGCTGGGCCATTCTTTGGCATCTTATGAACTTGACTATGGCACTCAGTGGTACTCAGCTGGAGGATGCGCTTGTCTGGGGGTTCTGATGTCCAGGGTGGCCACACAAAGACTCTCTAACATGGAGGTCTTGGAACAGTTGGACATCTTATATGGCAGCTGGCAGCCCCCAGAGCAAGTGTTCCAAAGAACCAGTTGAAAGCTGAATGACCTTTTCTGATGTAACCTTGACAGTCAATGTGGTATCATTTCCACTGCATTCTCTTCGTTTCAAAAAAGAGTCATATGGCTAGGCCAGATTCAAAAAGAGGGAATTCAACTCCATCTCTTGATGGGGGAATGGCTAGGTCACCTGGAGAAGAGCATGTAAGATGGTAGATATTGCTATGGCCATTTTTGGGAAATACAATCTGCCACAATATCCTTTTTACTTAAGCATATCTTTAGTAATTCTTTCAGGAGGAGTTCATAAGTAGTAAACTCTTTCAATACTTGTTATGTGTGAAAATGTCTTTATCCTCACTATTGAATGATAGCTTAACCAAGTGTAGACTTTCAGGCCAAGGGTTATTTTCACTTAGTACTTTGAATATATTACTCTACTACATTCTGACATCTCTTTTTGCTGATAAGAAGTTTTTTATTAATCTGCATTTCTTGATATGTGTCTGTTTGTTCTCCCCGGTAGCTTTTATATTTTTTTCGTTATCTTTGATGTTCTACTGTTTCACTCAATGTGTCTAAATATGGATTTATTTTTATTTGGCTTGCTCAAGATTCAGTGTGCTCCTTTAGTTTGAGGACTCAGGAATTCTTTCCACGTATAGCCCTGAATGGACAGCAAATTTCCTTGCCTCTCTATCGGGACAGCGTATGGAATTTTCTTTCTCCATTTAACATAGGGATCACCCCCTCATGGCTTCTAGCTTTATGCAGATAACTCAGTTTCAGTTCTCCACATGTACTGGATCTATGGCTGGGTTACCCCTTCCTTGGTGGAGATCAGGGCCCCAACCCCTCCTCGACCCCAGCTATTAAGGCCTATACTTATTCCTCTGTGAGAGCCTCTCAGGTTAGGCTCCTGCTCATCACATTGACTTTACTTTCCCTCTCCATTTTGGTCAACTAGGATAACCCTTTCTGGGTTTAGAATTTGTATGTGTATGTATATATGTGTATATATAGGTGTGTGTATGTTATTATATTTTATCCAGCACTTCTAAATACTTGAAGTAGGAGGGGTGATTTCCTTATATTTCAGATGATCATATTGACCAGAAGCCCACAGACCCCACTATACCACTTAAATGGTCCACACCCACAAGTCTTTTGGCTCAAGAAGTTTTTTTTTTTTTTTTTTTTTTTTTTTTTTGTGAGGAGATCAGCCCTGAGCTAACATCCGCCAATCCTCCTCCTTTTTTTTGCTGAGGAAGACGGCCCTGGGCTAACATCGGTGCCTATCTTCCTCCACTTTATATGGGACGCCGCCACAGCATGGCTTACCAAGCAGTGCGTCGGTGCGCGCCCGGGATCCGAACCCGCGAACCCCGGGCCGCCGCAGCGGAGCGCGTGCACTTAACCGCTTGCGCCACCGGGCCGGCCCCGGCTCAAGAAGTTTTTATACAGGACATGCTTCATTGTATACCATCATAGGCACCATAGCCCCTTTCATCAACACAGAAACCTAGAGAGATGATTAAAAATTGAAAGGATAAGAATATATGCCAAGAAAGAAGCCAAGATGCAGAGAAAGCTGAATTATATTATTTACTCATTCAATAAACATGT